>NC_140494.1:78302323-79637323 GCF_964271855.1 Acomys minous | reverse complement strand
TACAGGCATAAAAACTTGTTCCTGCTGCCATTAAAAAAAGTGGAACATAATTTTTTTAATGGGTCAAAGCTTTGGGAAGGTATCCAGACCTCTGTGTAGTTATAAGTTTGAATCTGAGCCTGCAAGCCATGAACTGTGCCTTCCCCGCCCCGAAACCACAGAGCAGTAACTTGTAAAATCTAGAAGAAAGCACTCCAATGTTCCGGTTGCTCCTGTATGCACAGAGGCTAATAAATCTGAAAAACCAAATGGTTTCCATCCCAAAATCTCCAATTAAACTTTCTCACAGCTCAAAATTATTGGCACCGATTCCAAGCTAATTTCCAAACAATAACTAATAAAATATAACCAGAGCCTTCGCTACAGAGAAAATGAAACGTTTATAAAAATAGCAACTGGAATTGAAAATGAATTCAATTGGTGTCCTAAGTAAGCAGAACTGGACAGATATGAAAGACAGATAGCTCAGGATTCAGGACACTGAACCAGATTTTTCTTCCTTCATGAAAGAGTGGAAGTTATATGAAACATGTTGTAGCCATGGTTCCACTGTGTACCTGAAGCAAGCTTAATAGAAAGAATGATCTCCATCCAAACTCCTGTAGGGAGTCAGACAGAAATCCATAGGACTGCTGAAATAAATCCATTTGCCTGATGGTGAAATATGAGTGAAAATTAATAACCAATTCTCTGCTTCACCAGTTACTAAGTTGAGCCTATTCATCTAATTAGGCTTCCAATTCAATGCCAAATTTATACGTTCAAAATGCCAGAGCTTCCATGGTATACATTATAGGGGAAATGGATTTGTTGTATCTTACTGTGTTTAGTATTTTCCAGATGAAGAGAGGCATTGACTCATTTGAGCAACCAGCCAACCCAGGGTCCACTGTCCACAACTCCCTCTGTCAAACATTTCCCCATCTTCCCCAAGTCATCCTAGGCCTAGAACTTCTCAACTAAGGTCAATCCCCGATATTCTGCTACTTGACATAGTCAAATGAAACAGTTTACTTAGCATAATCACTCTGGTTTTTTCACTACTTCCTGTAAAATCCACAATAAATGCACTGTCCTAGCCTTCTCCTCCCTACTCCTGCCTCCTGACTGACCATTGCTTGCCCATGTGTCTCTACATGTCCCTCTCTTTTGAGAACTATGACTATAACTCTTTTTCTTTTTAAAATATTACATTTTTGCTTTGATTTCTGTGCATGTTTGTGTATCTTTGTGAATGTGCACGTAACTTCCGGTACTGGCAGTTACCAGAAGCGGACCATTTACCTCTGGAGCTGGAGTTACAGGTAGATGTGAGCCCCTCAGTGTAAGGTGCCAGGAAACAAACTCAGGTCCTCTGCCAGAGTGGCATCTTCTCTTAATTGTCAAGCCAAAGGTTTCCACTCCAGTCACCCTCCCATACCTGATGCCAAGCACAATTTAGGCAACAACCTATAATCTCTGGGGAGGGGATTAACAAAGTAAATCTCTTGGAGGTTTATAAAATGCATTTCACTGAGAGGGCCAGAAGGTTCCTTCTTCACGTTATGTAAATTATTTCTGCTGGTGGAGGAGCAGCTCAATAGAGCTGTCTGTCTGTCTCTTTTGGGGTTTTTTTCTGACTTTAGGGCAGCAGTAGGATGTCAGAGAGCTGGGTCAGAGAGCAGTAGGATGTCAGAGAGCAAAGGAGATTACAGTTGCCATGAGACAACGTGCAAAGGTGAGACTTGGGTTTTGTTTTCCTCCACAGAGTCTGTCTGTGCCTGTGGCTAATCATAAGCTTCCTACACATAAATAAGTATGTATCCCATTAAGATGTAACATGGCACAGGTGGAAAACTGGCAGGAGGAATTATCTGCTATCAGTAGAGCAGACTCACAGATTAAATTCTTCTCGTGCGTGCTGGCATCCGAACTCCTGCCCTTTGAAGAGTGTTATGTCAACTCTCAATGATTGAGTCATTTCTCCAGCCCTCTTGCTAGTTTTTATATTTCTTATATTCCCGGTCAATGTGACAACATTCTTGATTGCATTAACTGAAATGAGAAGAGGCATATATATAGGCTCTCAAGTCAGAGAGAAGTGTCCATCATGTTGAAGACATTGAGGCTGATGTGAGTACATCCACAGTTCTGGGAGCTAATAATGGGATATTCTCTCCAGTGGGAAGTATAGGTGAAACCTAGCCTGACCCAGAAGCCAATATTCCCTTCCAAGCCATGGCTCAGCAGCTTAGATAGTCCCACAGCCCAAAGATCCCAGGACCTCCTGAAACAGGGCCGGGAGCCTGAGGGAAACTTTTTACATCCAAACCGTAAGAGGCGTGGTGCATGGAGTCAGATGCAGAGCCTTGCAGATGCAGAGCACACACTCTGACAGGGAAGTGTCAGCTTCCGCATCATTTCCACCAAATAATAATAAAAAAATTTCTTTCACATCTCAGGGTGACTGTACATATTTTCTATTTTGCTTTCAGGCTTTATTAGGTTGATTTTTTCCCCTCTGCCATTATATAGGTTGAAGAAAACCTTATTATCTTAATGACTCATAGTGTCTCAAGCTAGTTAACCGAGCACATAGATATATTCACGTGAAAGGATAGACGTACATGTGTTGACCTGGCAGGGCTCCTTAATGGGAAAATGAAAGGTACATTATAAAATAGTTTCTATATTCCAGTCATATTTTGTCATAAAGACTTTACTTTTTTAAAGCATAGGAAGATATACTAAAATGCTAATAAGTTCCATCTTCGGGTTTTAAAAAATTGAATTTTTTTTACCTTTTACATATTTTCTGAGTTTCTTGTTTTCCCTAGGTGATATATGTGCATGCACACATTCTTGTGTATGGAAGCTCATTAGGAGGCCAGATGTGGATGCTGGATGTTTTCCTCTATTTCTTTCTACCAAATACATTTTGGAGTTCACTGCTTCGCCAGGCAGGCCAGGTAGCCCTAGGGATCCTCACATCCCCAGCCTTGGAGGCACAGACACACACCACTGCCTTTTCACATGGGTTCTGGGTTTTGAAACCAGATATTCGTGCTTACAAGCACTTTACCATCTGAGCCACCAGACCCAGACCCATTTTTACTTTGTCTGAATGTCTGTAGCAGGCAGCCATATTTGATTTTTATAAAAATAATTATTCAAAAACAAACTGATTTTAATTTAGAAAGTCAAGGGAGGCACTTGGGAAACCATAAATTCAGCATCTGGATATAGTGGACTTGAATACAGTCCCTCACGCTATGGGGACCCCAGCCATAAAATTATTTCATAGCTACTTCATAATAGGAATTATGTTGCTTTATGAATAATTATGTATTATACACACATACAAACACACACACACACATATGTGTATGTGTGTGTGTTTTCCCATGGTCTTAGACGACCCTGTATAAAAAGGTAGTTTAGTCACAACTCACAGGCTGGGAACCTCTGTGCTAGAGGATTTACCAGGATTGGCATAATCTCCCTCCTAATGGAGCTAGACCAGCCTAGGGGTAGGCACAGTGGATAAAGTTCTCTCTACTGAAGCATGATGACCTGAGTTCAAACACCCCAAATCCATATAAGAAAGAGGGCACAAAGCGCCTTTAACCCCAGTACTGGGAGGCACAGAGGCTAGAGGACCATTTGGACTCAGTAGCCAGGTGATTAGCTCCAGATTCAGTTAAAGTCTTTATCCCAAGAAGTAAACTAGAGAGTGACTGGGGATGATGCCTACACATGTGCACAAACAGGGAAAATTACCTACACACATTTCACAATCTGGACCAAGAGCTAAGCTGGACTGAGGCTAGGACTGACTTCAGGCTGTGCCTTCTGGAATAACCAGATACACAAAAGTAAGGAGGGAAGGGCACTGTGATCGTCCCTTAGCCTGCCAAGCTGTTCACAAAAGCCAGTGGGCTGACAACTAAACACACCACAAGACGTTAGAAAGTCTTAGCCAGACTAAGAGGAAAATGAGTGCTACCGAAAAATCCTTAACTTAATGGCTCCCAAAGAAATTAAATATAAAATTCCTTCAACATGAATATGTGCCACTCTAAGATTAATTCATATTTACTCCCTCCCAGGTACTATAATAGATAGCAACTGCAAAGCAATATACAATACAAAAAGAAGATCTAGCTTCTGTTTTTAAAAAGCTGGCAATCTAGTGGAGGGCTCTGAAACCTGAACACTCGCACTGCATTGAAAGGACAGGAAGGAAGAGGTGGGGTAGGCCCCAGCAGCAATTTATTGGTATGAGCCATAGACATGGGTCTCAAGACATGTGCAATGTTCAGCATGAACTCTGAGAAAGTAGAAATGAGAAGTTGAGAGAGAAAGAGCTGAGGTGGTGCTAGGACAGAGAAGGAAATTTCTTCTGTGAGGAGGAAATTTGGATTTATCTAACAAGAGTCTGGTCTTAGAGTGTACCTCATTCCAACAAGGACTTTTGCTTGGATGTCTTAGCCATAGAGTATTGACTCCTCCTAGGGGGATCAAGTGCATTTGTTCTGCCGAAAAGCATCTCGTCATACCTCTGTAAAGCCAACCTAACGTTTCATAAATTGTCCGTTTCTAAATGAAGCTGTTAAATATCTCACACAATATTTTGTCTTTATTTGATAGCTACTATCCGAAGATTTGCTCTCTAAATTTCTTGTTGTTGTCTTCCTCCTCTTCCTAGTCTCATGTGTATGGAGTGTGTGTATGTGTGTGTGTGTGTGTGTGTGTGTGTGTGTGTGTGTGTGTGTGTTATCATGTGTGTGTCTTTTCACGTGTATTGTGTCTGAGTGTGTACATGCACACATGTGTTCATATATAGAGGTTCAGGATTGATAATTGAAATCTCCAGTGATTACTCACCTGCCTTATTTTTTTGAGACAGAGTCTCTCAAACAAATCCAGGGCTCTACCATATTGCTATACTGGCTACTGGGCTTGCTCCAGGGACCCCTGTCTCCTCTTTCAGAGTCTTGAATTGCTGGTGTCTACCACCCCACCCAGAATTTCTTTGCCTCTAGAGATCTTAAATATGGTCCTCTTGCTCACGAGCAAGTGGTCTTAAAAATGAGCTCTCTCTCCAGCCCTACCTTGCCCATTTTCTGGCTCTCCTTGATTCTTTCTGATCTATTTCACAGGTTTTTAACATGAAAGTCATATTATCCACTAAGCATGTTTTATAATGTCTGGGTCCCTTATAAACATTTTAGAAACTAAAAATATTCCACAAACATATATTAATCGCCTCATAAAGGCATAAAAATTAAATAGGCAAAGGCCCTGACCTT
Source organism: Acomys minous (assembly GCF_964271855.1). Classification (NCBI taxonomy): domain Eukaryota; kingdom Metazoa; phylum Chordata; class Mammalia; order Rodentia; family Muridae; genus Acomys; species Acomys minous. The sequence goes on along the minus strand of NC_140494.1, from coordinate 79,632,032 downwards.
GAAAAACTTATATTCTAGTAGGATAAAAAGAATAAATATTAAATAGGTAAATAATAAATAAATAATTATTACATAGACAAACACTAAATAAATAATATGCATGTACATGTGCATACATACACACAGCTTGGAATGGATTCCTTAAAGCAGATTTCCATGGTCAAAAGTTATGCAGACTTTAAGATTATTTTTCACACATTTCAGCAAACCACCATTTAGATCCCTTTCTGGCATTACGTCCCACTAGCAAAGTATAGGATTTCTAATTTCCCATTAACATAGGTTCATGCTAATCATGTTTAAATCTTTTAATTTAGCAGCTAAAAGTCATGTCTTATTTTCATATGTACCTCTCAATACCACTAAGACTAAACATTTTTGCATCTTGTACAGTTATTTATGTACCTGACGATTATCCTGAAATCCTTTTTTCCCATGATCAAATATTTTCTCTTTTTTCAAATATTTTAAAACACAGTTTCATATACTATATTAACTGTTTCCTCTCTTATACTTTAAAATATTTTTACAGCTTTAGGCTTTAAATTTTTATCACTAATAATATTCTCTTCATTTTTTTGGTTCAGGCTTTGACATAGTTCTTAGAGAAATCTTCCTTACTGTGTCATATAAATCTCCATGTGTAATGATTTCTGGTCATTCTTTGAATTTTAAAACCTAATAATGTTTAGTTACCTATAATTTATTTTGATAATTGTAAAAGCTGGCGACTTTTTAAAATTTTAGGATAAATCCAGTCATCTTACTAACATTATACCTCATTTGTTTTAACTTTCATTGATCATTGTAACATGCTATCTGAGCAGATCACACATAATTCTGGGCTTTAAAATATTATATGAAGAAAATGTTTATCCTGGACTCCTACTTCTCCAGGGTTCAATCTGAGCAGTGACTCCCTCTGTAAATGAATGCTCCCTTCACTGTGCAAGCCCCCTCTCCTTCAAACTGGCTTACTGACCTGTAGACTTGGAGCAAGGGTGGGACTTTGCCACATCAGATTCTCTTACTCAGAAAGGGTCCTAATAAGTCCATTAAGCTACCCAAACACTGAGGCTCACTAAGGAGCCTGCTGGTGTTAGCAAGACTTCCTAAAGGCTCCTGCAGCACTGCTGCACACTTGGGGACATCTCTTCAGTCTCGGGTAGTGAAGCTTGCTCCTAAACAGAGGTAGGTACCCAAAAATCTATGGGCTTCCGAACTGAAGGGAAAGACTTGCTGTCTGCAGTTGCTGAAATGCTGGATTGCTGAAAAGTGTAGGTGCCTCTTTGAATTCTCCAAAACGTCTAGAAGTTGTGACTAGAGAAGAAAGAAGTTGGCAGTGTTTTCTCTTCTTGTTTATGTGTCTTCCTGTGTTTGCATGCAAAAGCTGCTACTGTGACAAGTCCCTTATCAACTAGACACAGAGAATCAGTGCCTCTGATTTAGAAAATACATTTTTTTCAAGTTCTAGGACACTGAAAGAGACATCCAAAGTGTTTGCAGTCTCAACAAATATATCAGCCGTCAATTAAACCAGGGGCAGGGTGGTGTGCTGAGAAATAAGGAGCAGGTGGAAAGTCAGGTTCAGCCTTCTGGACAGTAGTCCAGACTGATGGTCTGCTGGGTGAAGTGCTGAAAGCCATGGGAACTAGACATACCCGCATGCATTGTCCTTAAAGGAGCATCATAATGAGCTGAAGCAATGGTTCAGTGGTTAAGATAACCCATTGCTCTTGAAGAGGAGCACAGTTGATCCCTAGGACCCATGTCTGACAGCTCACAGCTGCAAGCTCCAGAAAAGCAGCTGCCATCCCCAGCTCCAGGGAAGGAGTTGCCACTTCTGGCCTGCATATAAATGCTCTTACCTACATGCACACACACACATATACAGACAGACAGACAGACAGACAGACAGACACACACACACACACACACACACACACACACACACACACACACACAAATCTTTAAAAAGGAAAGACATCTTAGGTTGCAGACTGTTTACTCAGTTGTGTCCAGGTATTCTATTCATATGATTTAGTAGCAAAGGGCGTCAGTTGCACAGTTGATAGCTGAAAGAGGCTGTAGACGGAAAAATGACTCAAAATTCTTCTTTTTAAATGTATCAACAAATCAGCTATTACAATATCAGAAATGTATGACCCACTAATGTTTAGAAAGAGCATATGATGGCTAGCTTTCTGTGTCGTCAGAAATGATGATTACGATGTTATTAATACTTAAAACTAACAATATTTTAGTAAGCAGTTTTCCATCTATCATGTCCTCAGACTATCAGTGGAAGTGTCTAACACAACAAAAACTCTGACCTCCATAAGTAGGAAAGAGCTCTCCAACAGCTTGCCTTTGAATTTCATCTCTACCGTGTGTTCCTCTGAGCTTCCAAGTTACCATGCTTTCCGAATGGAGCTGCATCCCCAGTCCTCCCGTGGAGCTTGCCAGCTCATGCTATATAGATTTGTACTTCTTGGATCCCACAGCCACATGATCTAACCTTTTAGAGTAGATCTCCTTACACACACACACACACACACACACACACACACACACACACACACACACATCCTTTGGGTTCCAATTCTTTAGAGCTCCAAGGATTAAGCAAAGAACAAATTTTGTTAGAAAAAGAAGTAAGACTTCATAATCCCTTACTGTTCTGGTTTGATATTGTTGCTATGATAAACACTACAATAGAAAGGGATTTAGGGTATAAAAGAGTTCACTTCAGCTTATAGGCTACAGTCCATAATTTAGGGAGGTCAGGCAAGGTACTGAAGGCAGAAACCATGGAGAAACTCTCAGACTTACTAGGCTTTCTTTTATAGCTCTGTACTATGTGATAGGGGATGGCATTGCCCACACTGGCCTGGGCCCTCTTGCATCAATTAGCTATTGTGACAATTTCCCACAGACCTGTGCACAGGTAAAGTCAATCGAAGCATTTCCTCATGTGAGGCTTTTCTTCTTAGATGACTCTAGGTTGTAACAAGTTGACAATTAAAGCCAAAGGAGTTATTCAGCCTCCAGGCTCTGAAAGAATGTTATAAAATATAAATCTGTTTTATAGAAAAGACAGTGTAAAAAAAAAACTGGTTTCCAATGAAGTTAGCTATCTGGCCAGAGAAAAGATGGTCGATACAACAGAGGGCATGGAGAAAAACAAAACATCAGTAGCTAGCTGTTTTGTATCATCTCAGCACTAGGTCTGAAGGTAGAAAATTAGAAGCTGAAGCAGCTTAGCGCTAAGTGTTCCAGGACTGTGAAGGCCAGAGGGCAAGAGGGCTGTGAGTCCCAGAGCAGGTAAGAGATGGGCTTCTGGTCTATGTTAAAGTGAGACAGCTGCGTAGGACCAGATTCCTGAGGAAGTTGGGAAGAGCACTAGCTATTTATAAAATCTTATATCTAAAATCTGAGAAACAAAAAAGACAGGAAAATGTTGTTAGTCTCTTATTTCACTTATGCAAAGAAATTACAGTATGTTTGTTTTTAAGTAAACTGTCACATCCACGTGACTGTGGAGATATGACTTTTCTCACCCACAAATGGCAACAGGTAAGCAAATACCACTTAAGTAAATAAATGTTCTAGATTATTTAAATGTCTCTATCCTGGGCTTTATTCTTAAATATGAAATCCACTTTTATAATCTTAATATCGAAACAGATGTCATGGCACTTCCACTCTGAAAGTCTCGGAAATTTGAACTAATTTTCCCATAGAAAACAATTAGTAGGTACATCTGCTACTATGGGATCTTCAAGAATAGGTCTCATATTATATTGCCATCCAGGACAGGGGACAAGGACGTGCCCTACACTTGCATGTAGGCCCAGCTCTCTAGGTGTCATCCCAGAAAAGAGATAGGCCAGAAAGGAGAATACAGTCATATCTAAATGTTTTAGATAAGCATTGAACATCTATTTCTAAACCTCATCTTTTTGTCTGGTAAAAAATCAGGTCATGGTTAGTATTTTGATGATGGTCTTATAATTGCATCAGAAGGGAAACGGGTAAGACATTCACAAGCCTGGATTGTACAACAATGTGGCATTTTGTGTATTTGTGAAAGAAAATAAGACACATACACATCTTTAGCTTCACAGTGCCTAATTTGTGATTTGGTTCTGTAGTGCTGGGCAAGAAGCCCAGGGCCTCCTTTAGGGCAGTACTCCACTCCTGAGCTGTACTTTGGGATAATAGTTATCTAGCTTAATTTCTATTTATATAACTGAGCATCATATGGCCTGGGACAATTATTAATATGCAGTAGGATGCATTTTTCCATCTATACAAACTGAGCAATAATAGAAACTATGTCACAGTTTTGTGAGAAATTAACGTCTCGATGCCCCTGAACAGTGAAACACAGTACCTGACATGCAGTCGTAATTCAATAATATTAGGTATTATTGATAATGTAATGAGCATCTAAAAAGCATATTGCTAGATACAATGGCATATGCATTGTAATATTTTACTATAAGCTGCCAACTGTTCTCTTAGTTTTCCCCCAAAATGCTGCACCGATTTGCATAAATAGGTAAAGGCTTCTCTCATACTGATGCCAATGCCAAGTAATGGCTTTTTAAAACTATTATAATTTAATGTTTTTCTAGCCTTATGCTGCTGCTGTATCAAATACCATAACCAAATGCAATTTGGGAGAGAAATGGTTTTTATTTCATCCTACACTTCTCGGTCACAATGTATCACTAAGGGAAATCAAAGTAGAAACTATACGGCCACACTGACTACTGACTCCCTTACGTGTTTCTACTCACCTAGCGATTTCTTATACAGGCCAGACCCCCTGCCTAGGGCTGATGCTCCTTGCATTAGGCTGGACCGCCCACATCAATTAGACAAGAATACAAACCCTTACAAATGTGGCCACTAACACATCCAAGAAGTTTTCCAGAGTCTCCAAGAGTACCAAAATTATTTAAATTTCAGAATATCCTCTTGAGGCAATTTCTTAACAATAATGTCATATACAAACAGTAAACAAGCCATGTACTTCTAATATGCAATGGCATTGAGTAAGCATTCCCATGCTTACTCCCCAAATGAAGGAACGGGGCTTGGGGCACAGCAAGGGAAGCCTAAGGAAACCGAGCAAGGAAAATGCCAAGCACAGAGCTATAGACCTAGCCCTGTGCCGAGCATGCCAGAATCATTTTGGTTCCTTTAGCTTTCAGTAGCCCGACCTCTCTACTTCTGCCATTTGTAATATGCATAGACTCTAATTTGGACCAGCTCCACTCCATTCATGAAGAAGCTTTTCTTGGTTGATGTACCATGGTCCTGGCATCTCCAACATAGTGAAGCCTCCATTGAAACGTAAGCTTCTCCTTCCAACTTCATATAAGCCCCGCCCCCTCTCTCTGCCTCTCATATTAGAGATGAAACCCAGGGCTTTGTGCATTCTAGACAAATGCTTTCTCATTGACTGGTAATCTGAGGTATCCATTTTTTCTCCCTTTTTATTATATTTCTTTATTACATATACATTTATACATAAATAAACTACATACAGCGAGAAGAATCACAAAACAATCAGGAATTGTATAAATGTTATATTCATAGTGATATGGCTATTTGTGTTTGGCAAACTTGAAGAGAACATCTTCCCTGTCTTGGCAGTCTAAAATTCTGAATGAAAATGACTAAGTATCATATCTCATCTCTATCAAAGTAAAACATCTATCTAGACCTAAAAACATCTTAACCCCTAAACAACTAAACTTAATTGTAAGACTAAACTATCTGGTCTTCAACCCCATCAGAGACTTAAGAAAGAATAAAACTTAATTACCTGAGTAAACAGGAAGTACAGTTTAGCAGCTCCCAAAATAAAATAAAATGACTGAGACAGTTCACTGCCTGAACATACACCCAAAATTCTCTATAACATTGGAGCATCAGCTTCAGCTTTTTGCCCCAATATGTCTAACAGACATATTTGTGAGGCAGGAACTACTATGGACTTGCTTACCCTGTCTTGTCAGAGTTTGGCTATCGACTCTGCCTGTATCGACTCTGCCTGCCCATTTCTAGGCAGAATTCTGTCTATGGCAGAAACAAGGACATTTTGTTCATTTGTTGGTCTGTGACATTTGAAACTATTTCCATAAGAAGGTTCTTTGTCTGTTCATGATCTTCTTTGAGGTAAGCTGGGTGTTGTTAGGAGTTAACATGTCATGTTGAGAAGCATCTTTAAATGCCATATTCTGTAGGTCTCTGAGGCTTTTGAAGTCCTTACCTAATTATTTTATCTTATATATCTATAGAATCATATCTATCTGTTAAACCTATGATGCATATTCTTGTGATAAAAATAGAGTAGTAATTGACATGACTAAGACTTGTTCAAACAACAATTAACTTGTATTACTTAATTATCATAAACATCCTAGAATACCACTTTCAAGGTATTGGAAATAAACATTGTAATACAATTGAGTTGTATGGGTACAATACATCATATTAGAGTTAATATATATATATATATATATATATATATATATACACATATATATTATGTGTGAATAATAACCTTAAGTTTGAATTCTATACCAATGTATCAAATTAAACTTATTTTGCATCAATATACAAAATTATATACCAATGAATTAAAAATAAACTTATTGGTGAGTAACAATTAAGGACTTGAGTTGAGGAGTAGATTCAATAATCTACTTTTTGTTCTATCACATCCATTTTTTAAAGCTGCCTGCTTTACTCTACCGAATTCATTAAGAATAGTTTCTACATTGATAAATAGTTTCTGGACTATATTAAATCTTCATAAAATACCTGCTTTCAGTCTCCTATGTGCAACCTGACATCATCTGGTTTTTGTTGTTGTTGTTGTTGTTGTTGTTGTTATTGTTTTGTTTTTGATACTAACTGATTTGATAGAGAGATAAATATTATCTTCACATTTAATTTGCATTCCTTTCATTACCTATAGCTAAGCATTTTTCATTATTGCTGGCCATTTACAGTTTTTTTTATTTTAGAAGTTAAATAGATTCCACTCTTGATGAGGCAAGTCTACAAGCCGGTATATGAGTAATTTACGGTAGTCTTTGAATTTTGAAGAAGAGTATGGATATTTTCTCTTCCACATTGGCCATGACTTAAAATTATTTTTCAGAATTTTCCATCAGTTGGTGTTTGTGTCCCATCAAGTGCTTCCTCGGCCTTAGCATCTTCCTAAGCTCCTTATATGTCATCATCACCTTCATTGCTCCTCCCTTCCTTACATTCTTCTGTGGTCTAAAACAAGAAATTAAAAATCATTAACCAATAGGAAGAGAATCAACCTGGCTGGAGCTTTACTGAGAGAATGCCAAGTGAACTCACGACACCCAACTGGCCTTTCAGCCTGCTTCCGTGTCATGCTCAGTGTACAGGACTATGTGAGGATCCTCGTGACTCCCTGCTGAATTCACTGGGAAGACTAAAAAACACCTAGGGATACACCTATGTATAAATTTCACCTTTTCTTTTAGAGTGGTCTAAGCTTTGAAGAACTGCACCCCCACCCCACGTGTCATGTCAAAAATTGTTGGGAAACAGTCCACATTATCACCAAGAAGTCCTGGGATTCCTGGGAGTCTCCCTGGCAGCTTGTCCTGCAGAGCCAGCTGGCCCAGCACAGAAAATCAGACACTCCTCCTTATTCTTCATGGTCCCAGCAATGAGGAATAAAGATTTCAGGAGACCTATCTCTAAATTTAGCTACTGACTTTCAGACCCTTTTCCACATAAATAGACGAGACAGGATGTTCAGTGAATTTCTGAGAAAAAAAAATAAGCCCAAGTTTGAAAACAAGCCAGAATAATTAATAGAAACTGTTTCATTGCTGTCTTGTTTTTCTCCCTAATTAATATTTATGTGCACACATTCCAGAGACATTGCTGTTTGCTTAAGAATACACTGTTACAATATTGTTAGCTACAGCTAGCTTTACAATAAGAATTCACTGAGCAACCTAAAATTGACAGATTAATATTCAGGAAACTAAATTTCCTAAACAGGTTGAGCCATCCTCTTTTCCTGAAACTGAGACAAAGCAGAGTACACTTGTGGATGGAGAACACTTACAGGCTTAAAATACAAAAGAAAATTTGAGATATCAGTTATTATTATTATTATTGTTATTATTATTATTGTTGTTGTTGTTGTTATTATTATTATTATTATTATTATTATTATTATTATTATTATTATTATTATTACAGCAACAGCAGCAGCATCCAAGATCATTTTATGTTGAACTCTCATCACTGTGTTCAGGAGACAAGAGGTCATAGAGAACAGGCAGGGCAGGTGATGTTAAATAATCAAAGCCTTACGCGGGAGGTAATGCAGATATTGGTGATGAATGCTGGATGTCATTGCCATGGAATTATTAGAAGAGCTATACAACAGGAAAATACACCTATATCTTCTATATCAGGGAGTCATGGCATAGTCCACTTTCAATGAAGTAGCAAAGAATTCAGTAGTGTTCAGAAGTGGCTGATAGAATGTTATGACTTTATTTACCATAACCCAAAATGTATTTGAGGACCACGCCCCATCCCATCCACACCAGCAGGAAACCCATTCTCTGTTTGTTAGTGAGGGTCCAAATGTCACTTTGATCCTCCAAGCAAGCAAGTACTTCTCCAGATTTCTGCAGAGAAGCTCATTTGGCAGCAGTCCTAAAGGAAAGACCAGCCCCTTTGTTAATCAGCATCAATATCAAGCTTTCTAACTTCCAAGTGCTTTACAATCATTGATTAGTTATCAGCCATTTGGTAACAGATGGGAACACACCAAAATTCTTAAATTATACTCTGCACTGAATGAAACACACACACAGACACGCATACACAGGCAAACACACACATGCATCATACACACACGGACACAGACACACACACAGACAAACACACACATGCACACACAAACACACAGACACAGACACATACACACATGCACACACACACACACACACACACACACACACACACACACACACACACACACATCTTCCCTACTCTGCCTCCCCCTCCTTCTGTCCCTTTTCATCTCCCCATCTCTATCACTGCTGAACCCACCTAAGCATTCTCTGGACTCTCAGCTATAGAAGGAGGTTTTCCAGTTTGGTAAAGTCGATTTTGACAGAACATCAGCCACCTCCATTTACAGAACCACTTCCCTTCAGTGGCTCCCTAAAGCAAAATCCCTTTCCCTATCTGATCTGCCAGTCACACAACTTAGTAAATCTTTTCTCCTCTTGAATGTTTCAGCTTGGACTCCCCGAGTCTCCTAGATTTTTACTGTGGAAAACAAGTAATTATTTTACTTCTTGTTTATTAATAAAACTTTTGCCTCCCCCAAGAAGTAAGCAATTTGAAGTGGCAATCTTGTTATGTTCACAGTTATTTTTCAGAGACACTGATTGGGAAGCCTGCATTTACACCTTTGTTTTTTTTTGTGTGTGTGTGTGTGTGTGTTTGTTTGTTTGTTTTGAGTTTGAGTTTGGTGTTGTTATTAAAGGTATACATATTTCTGTTGTATTTTGCCTGCCTGTCTTAGCAGCCCCTTTTGGTTTGTAAAGTATATATAAATACATGTTGTGGGAAAAAAATGGGTATTTTAAAATACCTTCCAAGTGGCATTCTGCCATCCTTCACTGGCCATTCAAGTTAGATCTTTAATTGCATAAAGGTGCCAAATCTTCATCAAGGAACTATTTTGCTATGCATCTTAAATGATCCCTGATCTATTTTCACTCTTTGACTGAATATTGGTTTAGTACCAATTACAGATGTTTGCATCAGTATCAAGGGAGCTCCTTGGCTCCAAACCCAAGGTCTAGTCTCAGAAATCAGATCAGTTTCAACGATGCAGTTTGTCTTTGTCCAATCATCTCTCTGTTTCCTCCCACATCCCAACTAAGCAAATCTGGTGTGGAACACAATTATTCTCTGCCACATTGTCAGACATTAATTTTCTCTCCTGCAATAGCTAGCATCAAGAGTTTAATTCACAGGAGCATTCCCGCAGTATTCCCACAGACAGCAATTAATTTCTATCCATAAGGATCTTGGTTTCTGGCATTCTTACTAATTGCTTAAACCTAGTCTATACTTGAGGCAGATTGGAAGAAAAAAAACAGCATATAAGGAAATTTTCATCAGTGCTCTCCATTTGAATTCTTTAACATATTTGAAATTGCTGAATGCTTTTTCCCAGAAGAATCCAAGACCAAGGGACTTCCCTTAAAACAGAGACCAGACATCCACAATACTCCTAATAAGGATGCTTTCCTGGTACTGTGAGCTAATTAGCCAAGATATACATCAAGAGCACATTCTGTTGCTTCAAATGCACACAGAATGCATATCTCCGCCCCTCTGAGCAAAGTAGCCTTTATTTCCCTCTTTAAGAAACTTGAATGATATTACAAACAATTACCCTCAAATCAATCACAATTAGTCTATCCATATGTAATGGTACAGGTCCAAATTATAGGATTTTAGATATTTATTAATCTGCTTAAAATATTTATTGCATATGCACCATATGTCAGGAATAGAGTAGTGCTGGATTTGTCAAAAAAAAATTCCAAGCCCCCACAACAATTTCAGCCTAATCACTTAACAGCCATGGCTCACAAGTGTATAACGGAATTCATGGCATTCATGGCAGAGGGTCTTTGCAAGAGTGGTTGCTAACAGCATTGACACAGACACAGTACTATAGATTCTGTCTACTAACCTTGTGCTCTGAAAACCTAGAGCACTCCCTGTCTTAGTCAATGCTCTGTTGCTCTGAAGAGACACCATGACCAAGACAACTCTTTTAAAGGAAAACATTTCATTAGGATCTCCCTACAGTTTCATAGGTTGAGTCTATTGTCATGATGGCAGCAGATGTGGTGGCACACAGGAAGGCATGGTGTTGGAGAAGCAGCTGAGAAGTCTGCATCCCAATACTCAGCAGAAGGAAGAAAGAAAGTCGCTTGGTCTTCTAAAAACCCCAAAGCCCACTTCAGTGAAAGCCTTCCTCCAACAAGGCCATATCTGCTAATCCTTTCAAATAATGCCACTCCCTTGTAAGCAAGCATCTGAATCTATGAGCCTATGGGGACCATTCTTATTTAACCAACACTGTCCCTGACTATGGTGAGAAAAACATAAGATCCAGGTGAGGTCAGACAAACATCCTGCTCCTCCACAGACAGAAAGGGAGGCAGTGATCCCCTGGGACTGTTGCACTGGAGTCCCTTGGTTTAACCTTAACAGCACCCAGGCTTGGTTTCTGACCCACAGAGCTGTACGGTAACACATTTTCTTTCTTTAAGTAACTACACTTGTGACAATTTACTATGACAGCAGTAGAAATTAATACTGGAGTTTGTATAAACTCAAAATAAAACTGTTCCATTAATTAACTGTGTAATCAAAGGATGGAACTTAATTTTTCCAGTGTGTCAGTTTCTTTACCTGCAGATTAGAGATAATAATATCTACTTTATAGCCTCATGAACTGTTCAGTAAGAGGAGCTATAAGACAGAAAAAGTAATAGCTCCAGCCAGAGTAGCTGACAAGTATATTGTTGTTGTGAAACCCTACCCATCATCGCTACTATATTATCTAGGTTTCAAGATAAGGCTCTTTCCCCTATACCAAAGGAGACTATGCAGGTATGGGATACTACAGAGACTGAAAAGACCTAAGCACAGCCCATGAAAGAGTGTTTTGTAATCTGTGGTGCACTACTCCTTTATGGGTGGTAGGTACTAAGAGGTCTATCTACTTATAATAGAAACAGTGTTCCTCATTTGGAATTCTCATGCAGCTGTGTCCCTTACACTACCCACAGATGGAATGTGACCATATGGGCACTGTGCTGCCAATTCCTCTGTCTTCACATCAGTTCTGATGGGCAAGCGGGGTTACTACTGAGGCAGCAGCACAAAGGCTTCCTCGGCAAAGAGCATCCTCTGTACCTCCCAATAATGTCAGAGGATCTCCCATTACCAGCTGGTCTCACATAGCAATGACGGAGGCTTTGCACCTTAATTCCCCTATTCTACAGGCTTCTAAGTTTCCAAATATGCATCATGTTCATTTTCCCATAGACAAAAGAGAAAGTTATGAATGACACAGGAGACAGTCCTGATTTAGGAATAGCTAAGATAACTTGGAATGCTATGTATTAGGATCAACCTGTAGCGTGGATTCTACTCCTTGAGAAGAACTGAAAAAAAAAACTCAATGAACCAGGTGCTGTGCCTTTTTCAAAATCAATGTGAAAATACAATGGTTTGTTGTTTTGTCCTAGTTTAATATGGAAAACTGGGAGTGAAAATGAAGCTGGTTTCTCAATGCTTTGGCAAATCCTTAAAAGGGGCTTATTTCAAACCCCACTGAAAAGAGGAAAATAATCAGTAGTGATGGAACACAACAGTACATACTTGCTGAAGAAATGTTACAAAGGCTGGAAAACCAACCTATTAAGGAAGGGCAGATGCATTTTCTTTGTGAGCTGACACTAATTATGCAACTAAAATGGTTCAAGATTGTACCTTGCCTTTATATCAAATACTTTTACAGACTTTCTTCTGGGATTTTCATGAAAGGAGTTTCTCTGGAATCTTCACTATGAACAATCTCTATGCTAATATCACAGAAATAAAAGTGCTATCATTTGAGCCTGTCATCCCTTCTTCCTACTTCAAATGCATGTATCCAAAAAGGCCACGTATGGAATGTTATTTCTGTTTCATAGTGGTTAGATATTAGAAAGCTTTTCAGCCTTGTTTACAATATCCTATCCAACACTACTATAAGATTACCCCTTGCTGAGCCAAGTTCTCAACTCTCCCTGCAGATGCTAAATAAAACAAAAGTAGGCCATGGACAGAGTACCCTGCTCCTTGCTCCTGATAATTGGGCTTTGAATATATGCATAAGTTTGTCTCAGTGATTTCCATGGTGAACCTACACAACAGTTTCCACCAGACCCACATCCTTCCCGCCATAGCTTTTGCTCCTGTTACACCTGAGTCCCCATTTGACAGAAGCAGCCGTTCTTGTTGGAAGATAGTTGCATATACTAACTCTAGTCTCTCTCAACATTAGAAAGAGAAGCATGTAACTCTTAATGAAAGTTAGTCAATAGACTGTGGATAATGAAAAGAAACGTGACACGGACTATTTTGCCAAAATGAGATCAAGCAATGATAGATGTTCCTAGAAGGTATCTCCCTGGTCCAGTCCCACTATCTCTCTGGAGCCAAACTTAGATTCCCATTTCTGAGAACAGAAAGGCTATCTTGTCCATGGGTCAATAGCATAACACACTGCTTCCTGAAAGAGGGAGGAGAGAAAGGGAAAGAAGGAAGCACTTCCCTATCCCATCCTGCAGTCGGCCTCCTAAGACATTACATCCTTAGTTACAATTCACTTCCTTCAAGAATGGTCAGCTGAAAGATAATTGTGTCAGCCTCTGGGACCCTGTAGATGGCCTTGCAAATAACTCCACTCTGAACACTAAGGCATTTGTTGTATGACCATGCTTAAACAATGAAGTGTAAATGCGGTATAGTGATAGTGTTACAATCCTTGTTAATCAAGGTCTTTTGTTCTCTACAAATTCCTAAAGGGGAAAATAAAATCACTGGACCTCTTGTGTTGTGTACCACACAGAGTTATCATCTTAATATTCAGGTAAAGACCCAGGTGTGAAGTGAATCACATCAGATTTGTAAACAAAAACACCAGGAATTATATTATTAAGGGAATCTGATAAGGGAAGGATTCTTCTCAGTTAAACTCTGAGAAACCCAAATCATCTGTTAAATTTTATTTTGCAAATCATTCAGCTTTTCTTGGGAAGATTGTTCTCTGCACCATATTCTTGCCTAGTGGGTGGAATCACATGGAAATTTTCACATGAACTTTTAAAATTCTGGTTTATCTTTACTCCTTTTTGTTGAGTGTATATCAATTATGAATAATAATGGGTTTCATAAACACATTTATATCCAATTATATCATGCACTTGAAATATATTGCCTTTGACACCGTCTTCTTTTCTCTGCCCACTAGTCCTTTTGCCCACATAATTCTTCCTCTACTTCATGTCACATGAGTGTGTACTGATCCATATGTAATATGAGTGATATATATTCGTCATCCGGTCAACTGTTAGTAGACATCTGGTCTGATCTATAATTAGGAGACTATTATAGTGCTTCCCAAATCATGGATGCATAGACATCTCCATGATGTGCTTGGAATCTTTGTACAGCTACCAAAGAAATGATAGAGAGCTAGACTCTATCATAATTCTACTTTTAGTTTTCTGAGAAAGCCTTGTGCTAATTTCCCTAGTGGTTTGTTCTGGATAGCTTTATGTCAACTTGACACAAACTAAAGTCACTTGAGAGGAAAGGACCTCAATTAAGAAAATGCTCCTATTATATCAGGCTATAGGTAAGCCTGTAGAGCTTTTTCTTAATTAGTGATTGATAGAAGAGAGCTCATTGTGGGTGGTGCTGTCTCTGGACTGGAGAGCCGGAGGTCCACAGGAAAGGAGGCAGAGCGTGCCTGTTAAGAAGTGGTACTTCCCCATGGCCTCTGCATCAGCTCCTGCCACAGGTTCCTGTCCTGACTTCCTTCAGTGATGAGCTATAAGCTCATCAGCTTGCCTTTGGTCATGCCGTGCCTGTCATTGCAGAAATAATAACCTTAACATCCCAGATGCTCCAGTTTGCAGTCCAAAAAGCTCTGTGCAAGACTTCATTCCCTTCACCCTCACCAGAATTAGTAGTTGAATTCTTCACAATAGTCATTCATTTTGATGAGCCATAGATGGCAAATTAATTTAGATTTTTGTTTTCCTGTAGTGAAAATGGTTTCTGTTATAAAGTTAATGGCTATTTTTACTTCACCTTTTGGGAACTATTAGTTCATTCATTTGCCCATTTATTGATCCAACTGTTTGGTTTGAATAGTTGAGTTTTTATGTGATTTAGTAATTAATCTCCTGTCAGGGGTATATAGATTGTAAAGTTTTCTTTTCTTTAACATTCTGTAGTCTACCTAGTCACTTTGGTTACTTCCGTTGCTGTCCAGAAGCATGTTAGATTTATACAGTCCCACTCAATAATTAGAGGGATTTTTTCTGAAGAATTTGAGTCTAAAAGAAAGCCCTCCCCTCTGTCTATAACTTTTTCATGCCTCTTCTAGTAGTTTCAGACTTTTGGGTTTTATTATAAGGTCTTTGATTCATTTTGAATTGATTTGTATAAAAATTAATATTAGGTGTATAATATTGGTCTATTGCTCTACTTCTGGATATCCAGTCTTCCAAGCACCACTTTTTGAAGACAATGTATTTTTCCAGTATAAGTTTTTTCCATGTACAAAATCAGATGGTCATAGCTCTGTGAACTTGCGTTGAATTCCACAGGTCTAGAGATTCTGAAATGTAGATAAATGTTTTATGTCAAATGGCTGAATAAGCTCACACCTAAAACTTTATCACTATCTTAAAGTCATTATGCATCAACATGCACAATATTTAATAAACATCCACAAGTAAATATTTTACATAATCTATCTGATTTAATCATGACATGAACCTGAAAGGTAGATGATGTGATTCCCATGGAATGAGCTGAGAAAAAAAGTATAATCTTATTTATCTGAAAAGTAAAATGTATGTGAACTTTAAATGAGTTTGGTCATGGAAGGTAATGGGCATAAGCTTTCCCAAAGCCCACCTGATTTTACTGGGACATTCTTTGCCAGGTTTTGTAGATAGCTTGTGGCTCTGGTGACTAGGTAAATGGGTGTGGTTCATCAGGCTGAGCATGTGTGTGATGGGTGGAATGCTGTGGAGAATGTCCTTCCCAAGAAAAGATTAATTACTTCCAACATGAAATTTTTACAGTTGTTTAATAAATAAACTTCAGTGTGAAAAAAACCACCCATTTCAAGTTTCATGACAGCAATATGACCCAAGTCTGTGGAAAAAAATTACAAATGCCTCACACTTGACTAAGCGATTGTTCTTTAATTCATGAATTCTATGAGGTCCCCACCAGCAAAGCCTATTTATATTCATTATTTATTGTATGAATTTTACACGTGAGGAATATGTGCTTTCAAGTGGTTACATAGCTTGTAAGCAATGAAGTCGTGGTAGTGAAATCCCATCTCATAGAACAGGAAATTCTAAGCAATATTTATAACTTGACAAGGACACAAGGAGTTGCTGTGTAAATGCGTGACTGAGAAAACAACTTAGCAAGGACACTGATGATCAGTAGTGGATCACTAAATGAGAGCACCAGGAACTGGAATTTCCAGGTCATCTCAAGGTAGGGAGGTGTCTTGGCTTGTTGGTTGGTAGACTCTAGGGCATTTATACTCTAGAACCTGTCAGGGAACAGCAATTAAAGTACTCTCCCTACAAACCAGAAGTCAATCAACTATATTAATAATTTGACATATAACATAATGATTAAAAACATTAACTCACAATTATTTCTTTCAAACTTTTACAGTTCTGCCCAAATATCCAACTATCATAACTCAAAACAGTAATGTCTAAGTCAAAACCAGCAAAGTCATCTATAGAGTTACGGCACTAACATACCAACAGCAATGATGGCAAACAGGAATACTATGTAATCAAAATTATTTTGATTTAGTATTCTAAAATAAAGCATCTTTCTCATTTTTCAGATGTTACACTTCTAATTCTAAGAGGCTTAAATAAGTAGGCCTTTAAATAACTTACCGGGGGAAGAATGATTTACCGTTACCTTAGAAACTGATCTAAGAGGATTTTTAAAAAATGTTATATCATTGAGAACAGAGGATGTAAGAAAAATGAAATGGAACAAATTCTGTACCAGTGAGAGAAATTGTTTATTTAAAAAATTAAAATGATGATGTAAGCAAAAATAAACTATAGTTCATATAGTCTATCAATTAAAACTTTTGTTTCTTTCTCTAACCATAAACAACATACACAAAAAATGAATTTCCTGATGGATGGCAATATCTACTGACTTGGATTTTGTGTGATTGGAAGTCTTCTCTAATTAAAATGGTATCAACATGATAAAAAAAAAAGGACTTGAACTGACAAATACTCATATCAACTATAATATTCACAAATATTTAAGCACCAACTGTGTGTTATGGACATGTCACTGAGATATTTACTAATGTAACACAGAACATAGCAACATATGAAACATGCCTAATATGTATTCTTATCACCAAAGACAGAGGCTACTCATTCCTGCACTAACTGATTAACAAATACTCAGCTTACATCAAGCAAGCAAATACACAAAATGCATGTGATCACTGCTTTTGTGGATAAACTGGTTGCCACACAAAGCAGCTCCATTGTTAAAGTGAACTGAAAGATATTATGATCTCCATGATCCCCAGAGCTTGTCAGACTAAGGTACAAACTCCCATTCACAGCACAGAGAAGTGGACCCCTTGGTAGCTTATTCGTTCCACAGAGTGAAGACAGCATCTTGTGCTGTGCCTTCTTTCTTATTCAGCTGAAGACCACCTGTCCAGGGGTAGGACCTCCCACAGTGGGATGGTTCCTACCACATGAGTAGTAATTAATCAAGAAAATGCCCTACATGCTTGCCTATATACAATCTAACAGTGGTATTTTCTCAACTGAGTTTCTTACTTTCATATAACTCTAGTTTATACAAAAACTGACCAGGACATATGGCATATACTCACACATAAATATAAATAAAAATAAATAGGTAATACACAAAAACATAAGAATAAAAAAGAGCTAGAAAGACAACTGTGGTTAGGAGGACTTAATGATCTTCCCTAAGACTTGCATTTGGTTCCTACTGCTCATATCCAGTGGCTCACAATAGCTGATAACACCAGGGATTTTGACATCTGCAGACATATCCAGACATATGGCATATACTCACACATAAAAACAGATACACATAGATAAACATTTTTAAGTAAAAATAATTTTTAAAGTCAACAAATTAAAAATAACTTGAAGTGCTAAAGCTGGTAGAATTAGCAGATAATTAAGCAGGTTAGACGTTTTAATACAAATACATCTTTTTTTTAAAGTTCCAAAGGTAATTTTTTATTATTTTATTAATTTATTCAGATTACAACTCAACTGTTATCTCATCACTTGCATCCTCCCGTTTTTCCCTCCCTCCTGCTTTCACCCTAAGGAACTCACAACACCTGGGTTTGTGTATTAAGATAAGCTTTTATCGACTAAAAACTTTTTGAGATATTACAGTCCTCAAATAACAATGGCTTTCATTAATAACTTGAGTGAAAACTTCCATTCCATATCTTGACTTTTGTTGTTGTTGTTGTTGTTGTTTATGCTCCTCTCACCTATTATACCCCAACTGTAATTTCCTCTCCCTCTCCTTCACTGGTATCCCATCTCCCACAGATTAACCTTTGTCCTCTGCCTACCCTCAGAAAACAGCAGGCCTCCCAGGGATTGCCACTATGCACAGCATGACAACCTACTGTAAGACCAGGGCCATGAGACCACAATCAAGCCTGGGAAAGGCAATCCAGTAGGAGGAAAAGGGTCAAGTAAGTAGGCAAAAGGGTCACAGACAGCCCCTAGTCTTCCTGTTAGCATTCCCACAAGAACACCAAGCTACTCAGCCATAACATATATACAGAGGACCTAGATCAGACCCCATAGGCTCCCATATCTTTGCTAGTCCTCATGAGTCACAGTCAATTGGTTCTGTGGGCCATGTTCTCATGCTTTGTCCCTGGCCCCTCTGGTTCCACTGATCTTTCCTCCCCACTTCTCAGCAGGACTCCCAGAGCTCCACCTAATGTTTAGCTCTGGTACTCTGCATCTGCTCCCATCAGTTGCTGGATGAAGTCTCTAGGTCTCTTCGATGCCAGTTCTCTGAACAAATTGTAGGTCAAAGGTTTTGTGTCTGGGTTGGTGCTCCAATCTCTCCACTTGAGACCTACCTTGCCTGGTTACAGAAAATGTTAGGTTCAGGTACCCCGTAACTAGGAGTCTTTGCTAGTGTTTCTCTTGTAGATTCCATGGAGTTTCCATTGCACCAGGAATAACTTAGTGTCCTTCAACCAAAGAATGGATAGATAAAATGTGGTAGATTTACATAATACAAATTATTTAACTATCAAGACAATGAAATTATGAAATTTTCAGGCAAAGGGGTGAATATGAAAAATATCATCCAGACCCAAAAAGACAAACATGGTATTACTCACTTATAAATGGGCGTTAGATGTTAAGTGGATAACCATGCTACAATCCACAGACCAGAGAGGCTAAGTAACAAGGAGGACTTAAGGTGAGTATACAAGGATCTCCCTAGGAAGGAAAATAAAACAGATTTTGAGGATAGATGGAGGCAGGTTGAGTTGAGAATAGGAAAGATCAGATAGACAAGGAAGAAAATACTGGGAGAAATTACTGGAATTAGGGGCCTATTTGGAGGCAAGGAAGAAACAAATACATCTGTAATCAATCCCTAGATGAGGAAGTTCATCAGAGAAATTATAGTTTTTAACATAAACAAATGAAAAATAATTAACTGGCTAGGCTAGGGAGGCCTCTGCCTATGGATCTTCAGCACTCTTCAGAAAACATCCCTATGCAATCACAGGCCACACCACCCAGAAGAACAGTTTTCTTCAGCCATCACAACACACACACACACACACACACACACACACACACACACACACACACACACACACACACCCATGCCTTCCAAAAGAACAGACAAGCACATTGCCTGCACATCTGTGCACCTTCTGATCCCTTAGGCAGACACCCCCTGCCCAACCACAGGCCATACCTGCCAGAGGACTAGTAGGAAACTGACGCTATCTCAGTATGCCTTGGTCTCTATATCCTTGTCCAGATCTTGGAAGGACACTCCCTGCTGGACCAGAGGCTTCAAAGGCCACTAGAACTCCAGTCTCTAAGCTGGGCAGAGATTTCCTGATGGATCAGAAGCCAAGCAGCCCGCCAGAACTCCTGCCCCCAACTTGGTCTGAGAATTCCAGCTCTGCAAGAAACTACATGGGCTCCCAGAAGTCCACCCCACAGCTCAGGTGGAGACTATCTACTCCAGCACAGGCCACACAAGTCAGAAGACCAGAGAGGAAACAGAAACCAGGGAACAAAATACCCACCCAACAAAGACAAACCTAGAAATCAGCACCTGGTTATACAATCACCACAAACCCAGATGCCTAGATACCAGCATAAGAACATAATCAACCATAGCTATGCCAATATGTCACAACCAGAGCCCACCGATCCTACTGCAGCAAGTCATGAATACTCCAATACAACAGAAGCACAAAAAAGACCTTAAAACTAACTTTAAGAAATTGATAGAGGTCCTTGAAGAAGTGAATAAACATGTTAAAGCAATCAAGGAAAATACAAAGAAATAAGTGGAGGAGATGAGTAAATCCCTTATTAATAAATAAGGCCAAGACAAAGAAGAAAAAACAGTCAGTTAAAGGAAACAAATGAAAGTGTTCAATGCATGCTTGTAATCCCAGCCCTTGGGGAAACAGAGGCAAGCAGATCATGAGTTCAGCCAGCCTGATCTACAAAGTGAGTCCAGGACAGCCAAGGCTTCACAGAAAAACCCTGTCTTGGAAAAAAAAAAGTGTTCAACACTTGAAAATGAAAATAGAAGCAATAATGAAAGTGAAAACTGAGGGAATTCTGGAAATGAGATGTTTAGGTAAGTGAACAGAAACTACAGACAATAACCAACAGATTATAAAAGATGAATGAGAAATTTTCAGGCTTTTAAAAGAAATAGGTTGATAAGTCAAATAAAAAATTAAATCTAAGAAATTTCTGACAAAAAAAAATTTGGGAAAACTGTGACATTATGAAAAGAATCATAGGAATACCAGCTCAAAGGCCTAGAAAACATTTCAACAAAATCATAGAATAAAATTTTCGAAACCTAAGTAAAATGATGCCTATAAAGATATACAAAGTGCGCAGGACACCAACTAGATTGGATCAGAAAAATGTCCCCTGCCACATAATAATGAAAAGATACAGAACAAAGAAAGAAAATTAAACTCTCCAAGGGGAACGGACAAGTAACACACAAAGGCAGACCTATTAAAATTACACCTGAATTCTCAACAGAGGCTCTAAAAGCCAGAGGGCTTGCACAGATGTCCTATAGATTCTAAGAGGCCCCAGCGGCCAGATTAAACTACTACATCCAGCAAAATTTTCAATCACCATAGATGGAGAAAACAAGATATTTCATGATAAAGTCAAATTCAAGCAATATCTATCTACAAATCCAGCCCTACAGAAGATGCTAGAGAGAAAACTCCAACCCCCAGAGGTTAACTACACACATAAAAGCATAAGAAATAAATAATCTTATACCAGGAAAACCAAAAAAGGAGACACACATATATACAGCCAACATGAATAACAGGAATTAACAATCATTGGTCTTTGATGTCTATCAATATCAATGGATTAGATTCCCCAATACAATGCCACAGACTAACAGAGTGGATGTGAAAACACGACCTAACATTCTGCTGCATATAAGAAATATACTTCAACGTTAAAGACAGACATCACGTCAAA
The DNA here is from genome assembly GCF_964271855.1 of Acomys minous. Lineage (NCBI taxonomy): Eukaryota > Metazoa > Chordata > Mammalia > Rodentia > Muridae > Acomys > Acomys minous. Next base: position 79,610,304 of record NC_140494.1, on the reverse strand, counting down.
ATAAAGAATTGGAAAATTTTTTTCAAGCAAATGGACCTAAGAAACAAGCTGGTGTAGCCATTCTCAGATCAAGCAAAATAGACTATATGTCAAAATTAGTCAAAAGAGATGGGAAAGGGCACTTCATACTCTTCAAAGGAAAAATCCACCAAGATGATATCTCAATTCTGAAGATCTATACCAGGACACACCCACATTTATTTTAAAAAAAAACTCACTAAAGCATAGACCACACATTGAACCTCAACACTAATAAAGTTAAATTTCAGTAACCCACTCTCACCAATGGACTGGTCATCCAAACAAAAAGGAACAGAGAAACACTGGAACCAAATTATGAACAAAATGAACGGAACGTATACCTATAGACCATCTCACTCAAACATAAAATAGTATACTTTATCCAAACTTGACAACTTTCTCAGTCAAAAAGCAAATCTCTGTGGATACATGAAAACTGAAATACTTCCCTGCATCCTATCAGACCAGCATGGATTAAACCTGCTCTTCAGCAAAAACGAAAACAGCAGAAAGAAGCCTATAAACTCATGGAAACTGAAGAACTCCTTACTAAATGATAACTGGGTCAGGGAAGAAATAAAGAGAGAAATTAAAGACTTTCTAGAATGCAGTGAAAACTATTGAACAGTATATCCAAACTTATGGGACACACACAAATCAGCACTAAGAGGAAAGTCCTTAACACTAAGTGCCTATCTAAAAAAAAAAAATCAGGGATATCATATTATCATCTTAACAGCACACTTGAAAGCTCTAGAAAAAAAATGAAGCAAGCTACCCAAAAGAACTAAACAGGAGGAAATAATCAAACCCAGAGCTAAAATTAATAAAACAGAAAAAAGAGAACAATACAAAGAATCAAGGAAAGGAAGAGTCAGTTCTTTGAGAAATAAACAAGATAGACAACCCCTTATCGAAACTCAGCAAAACTTGGAGAGATGATATCCAAATTAACAAAATCAGAAATTGAAAAGAAAATATAAGAACCAACACCAAGGAAATCCAAAAAATCATTTAAAGTAGGTCCTGCTTTAAAAACCTACACTCCACAAAACTGAAAAATCTAAAACAAATGGATAATTTTCTTGATAGATAACCCTTACCAAGTTAAATCAAAGTCAGATAAGCAACTTTAAAAAACCTGCAACTCATAAGGAAATATATTCAGTCATAAAAGCCTCCCAGCACCCCCAAAGGGTCTTTGTGCAGAATTCTACTATATTTTCAAAGACGAGTTCACATTATTCTCCTCAAATTATTCCATAAAACAGAAGGACATTACCAAATTAATTTTATGAGGCCAAATTTTCCCTTATTCACATAGATGCAAAAATACTCAAAAAATACTTTTTAACTGTATCAAAGAACACATTAACAAAAAGGTTATTCACCAGGACAATCAGAGATAATTCAACATATGAAAATATGTCAATGTTATCCACCATATAAATATACTGAAAAAATAATGATCATCTCAGTAGATAACGAATAAGCCTTTGACAAAATCCAACACCTCTTCATGATAAAAATCATGAAAACATTAGGAATATAAGGGATATATCTAAACGTAATAAAGGCAATTTACAGAAAGCCTATAGACAATATCAAATTAAATGGAGAGGAATTCAAAACAACTCCACTAAAATCAGGAACAAGACAAGGACAAGGCTGTCTACTCTCTCTATTTTCATTCACTATAGTACTTAAAGTTTGAGGTAGAGCAATATGACAACTGAGGAAGTCAAGGGGATACAAACTGGAAAGGAAGTAGTCAAAGTATTGCTATGACATCACAGTACACATAAATGAACCCAGAAATTCTACCAGAAACTCTTACTCCTGTTAAGTATCTTCACACACACACACACACACACCAAAAAATATCTGTAGCCCTCCTTTTATACAAATGGCAAATAGAGTGAGAAAGAAATAGTAAAACAACACCTTTTACGATATAAACTACACTGTGGTAACCCTAACCAAGCAAGTGAAATACTTGCATGACAAAAACTTCAAGTCTTTGAAGAAAGAAATAAAAGAAAATCAGAAGTTGGGGAGATCCCCTGTGCTCCTGGATTAGTAGAATTAACATCTTAAAAAGTGGCCAACCTACCAAAAGCAATGTACAGATCCAATGTAATTTCCATCAAAATTCCAACACAATTATTTACAGACTCTGAAAGAACAATACTGAATTTCATATGAAAAAAAATGATATCTAAGACAATCCTGGACAATGAAAGAACTTCTAGAGGTAACATCATCATAATTTCAAGTTATATTACTGAGCTATAGTAATAAACACTGTGAGGAATTGGCATAAAAACAGATAGGTTTATCAGTAGAAAAGAATTGAAGACCCAGACATAAATCTACATACCTCTGGACACCTCATTTTTGATAAAGAATCCAGAAACACCCAATGGATAAAGGAAAGCATCTTCCAGAAATGGTGCTGATATATTTGGATGTCTGCATGTAGAAGACTGCAAGCAGATCTATATTTATCACCCTGCACAAAATTCAAGTCCAAGTGGATCTAAGACCTCAACATAAAGCCAGACACACAGAAACTAATATAAAGACAATGAATAATAGCCTTGAATTGGCACAGGAGACAATTTTCTAAACAGAACAGCAGTAGTGCAGGCTCTAAGATGACAATTAACAAATGGAACCTCATGAAACTGAAAAGTTTCCATAAGGCAAAGGATATTGTAAATAGAACAAAATGGCAGCCTACAGATTAAGAAAAGGTTTTCCCCAACTCCACATCAGATAAAGTGCTAATATCCAAAATATACAAAGAACTCAAGAAACTGAACATCAACAAACTAAATAAAACATTTTTAAATGGGGTTTATGCCCAAACAGAGGAATACTCATTAGAGGAATCTGAAATGGCTGAGAAACATTTAAAGAAATACTTACCTTAGCCAGCAAGGGAATGAAAATCAAAACTACTTCAAGGTTCCATCTTACACCCATCAGAATGGCTAAGATCAATAACACAAATGAAAGCTCATGCTGGTGAGGATGTGGAGCCAGGGTATAGTCCTCCATTGCCAGTGGGAGTGAAAACTTGTACAACCACTATGGAAATCAGTATGGTAGTTTCTTTGAAATTTGCAAATCAATCTACCTCATGACCCAGCTACACAACTCCTTTGGCATATACCCAAAAGATACCCCATCCTACCACAAAGATACTTGCTCAACTCTGTTTATCGCAGCTTTATTTATAATAGCCAGAAACTGAAAACATCCCAGATATACCTCAACCAAAGACTGGATAAAATTATGTGGTATATTTGCACAATGTAAATGTACTGTTAGAAAAAAAAATGACATCATGAAATTTGTAGGCGAGTAGATGGAACTAGACAAAAAAAAAAAATCATCCTGATGAGGCAACCCAGAAAAATAAGCATGGTATATACCCACTTATGTGCGGATATTACCTGTCAAGGAAAGGATAATCACACTACAACCCACATATGCAAAGAAGTTAAATAAACAGAAGAGGTCTAGGATGGATGCAAGTATCCCTGGGAAGGGGAAATAGGTTTCACAGGTGTACTAGGGGCAGGTAGGGATAGGAACCAAGGGATCAGATTGAGGAGGGAGGGAGAGAGAGGGAGTGAGTACAAGGAGAAATGACTGAAACGGGTGGGAATTTAGGGGGTGAGATAGAACACTATTATATTGGGAACTTCCTGGAACTTATGAGGATGACACTACCAAGGACTCCTAGAAATGAAGGATATGAACCCTGAACCAGTCATCCACTGTAACCAGGGTAGGCCACCAGGGTTGAGACTGGGACAAAAACCCAGCCACAAAAATCTATAATGCACATCCAGTGCTGCCTGAAAGATGTGCTGGGGCAATGGTTGCTCAGAGCTTGTGGGAGTAGCCATCCAGCGACTGGTCCAACCTGAGGCCAAAGCCACAAGAGCAAGCCCATGCCTGATGGTGCCTAGATGGCTGGGATTTAGAAGCTGGATGGTTCAGAGATCTAGGATACAACTGAAAAAGACTGACAACAACAAAAACTCAGTGAGATGACTCCAGTGGTGTTCTGCTATATTCATAGGCTAGGTTCCTCGCCCAATCAACATCAGAGAGAGAGAGTTCCTCCAGTAGTTGATGTGAGCAGGTGCAGAAACCCACAGCCAACCAAACATTAGGTGGAGCTACTCCACAAAAGAGGGAGAGGAGGATTGTAGGGTCCAAAAGGATCAAGGATCCTGAAAGAACACGACCCACAGAATCAACTAAGCAGGGCTCATGGGTGTTCTCAGAGGTTGAAGCAGCAACCCAGATCCTGTTTTTCTTAAAGTTGGGTTTTTATTGGACTCATAACAATGAAACTTGGGTTGGCTCTGACTCTTTTACCTGGAATCTTTTTTCCTTCTACTATTGGGTTTCCGCATCTCGCCTCAATATGAGGGTTTGTGCCTAGTCTCACTGCATTTAAAAAAAAATGAATTATTTTTATGTATTTATTTATTCACTCTGCATGTCTTATTGCATCTTTTTATGCTTGTTTGATTGACATCCCTGCAAGGTCTGCTCTTTGCTGAAGGGAAACAAGAGAAGCTGATCATGAGGAAAGAGGAGAAGAGGTACTGGGAATAGGAGAGGCTGCAGTAGGAATGTATTGTATGAGAGAAGAATAAATAAAAGAAAAAGAAAAATATTAACTACTATCCCGGAATATTACTACCAGGATTTAAGTGCTTAAGTTTGCCCCAAATCACTGTTATTCCTTCAGGTTGGAAGGCCAAAGAAGCTGGAGTCTGGTGAAAAACCAGATGACACCTGTGTAGAGAGACATATCTATCCACTCAGGAAGAAGTGGAGGCAAGCAAGTAACATGGGTTTTGCTTCTGATCTCTTTGTATCTGAGGCACCCTTGGACCTTAGGACAGATCATCCTCCCTCAGGTATACCTTAGAACATACCTGAGAGGTGTGTTCTCTAGGCAGCTACATATCCTGTCAGGTTGACAACTAAGACTTACAATATGAGCACCTTTATAAAGAGTTGCCCATTAGTCCTAATTAAATGGGAAAGGTTAGAAAGTTTTGGTAAAAAAGCAATGACCTGCTGTGGTTTTCTTAGTCCTTCTTTTCAAGAATAAAGTAAGTTTCATTCATTGTAAACTACAAAGGAGGCAGAAGCTAGCAATTCAATAGTGGGTTCTATCACCCAGCTGGAGAGAGGGGATTCTCTGTCCACAGGTGCAGATACCTTCAGACCTCAGCACATACACTCTGCTTTGCTTAACTACAAATCCTCTGGGGATCTGCTCTGTGTTGGGGAGCATCCGGTATTGGGGAGGTAGACATGAGCTGAGTATCATTTCACACAGAACTGAAGTTCTCAATGAAGAAAAATATTTTCTAAGACACTTGTATTTCAAGACAAACAACAAAAATTTATTTTTCCCATGCTTCTCTCATCTAGAGTCCCAATAGAATGTCCTCCCCTCTGCCTCAGTTTCCTGGTAAGTGAAGGCTTTCATGGGACATGCACCTTGGGCTAATATGCAGATATAAGTGAGTATATACCATTTGAGTCTTTCTGTTTCTGGGTTAACTCACTCATTATGATCATTTCTAGCTCAATCCATTTATCCACAAATTTCAGGAATTCCTTGTTTTTAATAGCTGAATAGTATTCCATAGTGTATATGTACCACAGTTTCTTTATCCATTCTTCTACTGATGGAGAATGGCAAAGTAGAAGGATCCAGAAGGTCCTAGAAACGTACAAGTAGAACATTATGATAGGCAGATTTGGGCTCAGGGGTCCCGCTCAAACTAAGGCACCAGCCAAGGACAATACAGGCGGTAAACCTTAAACCCCTACCCAGATCTAGACAATGGACAGAACACTCTCCACAGTAGAGTGGAGAGTGGGATATGACTTTCTCACATACTCTGGTGCCTCACCTTTGACCATGTCCCCTGGAGGGGGAGACCTGGTGGCACTCAGAGGAAGGACAGCAGGTTACCAAGAAGAGACTTGATACCCTATGAACATATACAGGGGGAGGTAATCCCCCTCAGGAACAGTCATAGGGGAGGGGAATAAGGGGAAAATGGGAGGGAGGGAAGAATGGGAGGATACAAGGGATGGGATAACCATTGAGATGTAACAAGAATAAATTAATAAAGGAGAAAAAATAGTAAATAAAAAATTATTTTTCCAAATGAGTTCAATATACGATGATAATTTTTGCCTTACAATCATTAATTGTTACATTAAACGTCTTTGCATAAAGAATTACTCTTCCTTCACAAATGATTTGACCAATATTTGAACTTGTAATATAATAAAACTTTAAGTGTACATTCTTCATTCTTACTACACAAATTTAGCTTAAGAAGCATCTTCAAGTTGGAGAGATGGTTCAGCTGCTAAGAGCACTTAAGGCCATTCTAGAGGACTAGAGTTGGGTGGCAGCTTGCAGCCACCTGTCACTCAAGAGCAAGGGTGTAAGATGCTGCTTTCTTGTATCTGTAGGACCCTGCAAGTGCACATACACATACATACATAGTGTATGTCCTTGCTGTGTGGTGGAGCATGTTTTGGGAATATTCCAAGGAGTGGAATAGCTGGGTCTTGAGGTAGTCCAATTTCCAGTTTTCTGAGAAAGCACAAGATTGATTTCCAAAGTGGTTATACAACTTTGCACTCCCACTAGCAGTGACGGAGTGTTTCCCTTTCTCCACATCCTAAGCATCATATGCTATCACTTGAGTTTTTTATCTTAGCCACTCTGATGGGTGTAAGATGGAATCTCAGAATCGTTTTGATTTGCATTTCTCTGATGACTAAAATGAACAGTCTGTAGGCTGTCGCTCTGTTCTGTTGACAATGTCTTCTGCCTTACAGAAGCTTCTCAACCTCATAAGATCCCTTTTGTTAATTGTCGATCTTAAGGCCTGGGCTGTTGGAGTTCTGTTCAGGAAGTTCTGTTTCCTGTGCCAATGAGTTCCATGCTCTTCCCCACCTTTTCTTTTATCAGACTTAGTATCTCTGGTTTTATGTTTAGGTCCTTAATCTACTTTGACTTGAGTTTTGTGCATGGTGATAAATATGGATCTACTTGCATCTTTCTACAAGTAGACATCCACTTCATTTGTTGAAGATGCTATCCCTTTTCCATTGAATAGATTTGACTTCTTTGTCAAAAAACAAGTGTCCATATGTATGTGAATTTATTTCTGGGTCTTTGATTTGATTCCATTGATTAAGTAGCCTATTGCTATGCAAGTATTATGCTGTTTTAATTACTGTTGCTTTATAGTACAGCTTGAGAGCTGATATGGAGATTCCTCTAGAGGATCTTTTATTCTACAGGATTGTTTTAGCTATTCTGGGTTTTTTGTTTTTCCATATAAAGTTGAGAATTGATCTTTCAATGTCTTTAAAAAATTGTGTATTTATTTTGATAGGGATTGCATAAAATCTGTAAATTGCTTTTGGTAAGATGGCTATTTTTACTATGTTAATTCTCCCGATCACAAACAAGCAAGATCTTTCTATCTTCTGATGTCATCTTCAATCTCCTTCTTCATAGATTTGAGGATTTTTTCAAACAAATGTTTCACTTGTTTGGTTAGAATTATTCCTAGATATTTTATATTGCTTGTGGCTATCATGAAGGGTGTAGTTTCCCTAATTTCTTCCTCTGTACAATTGTCATTCATATATAGGAAGGCTTCCAACTTTTTTGAGGTAATTTTATATCCAGCCATTTTGCTGAAGGTGTTTATCAGCAGTAGGAATTCTCTGGTGGAATTTTGGGGGTCACTTACATACACTATCATATCATCTGCAAATAGGGACAATTTGACTTCCTCCTTTCCCATTTGTATCCCCTTCATCTCCTTTTGTTGTCTCATTGCTCTGGCTAGAACTTCAAGAATTATATTGAAGAGATATGGAGAAAGTGGGCAGCCTTGGCTGGTCCCCTATTTTAGAGGAATTTCTTTGAGTATCTCTCCATTTAATTTGATGTTGGCTATTGGCTTGATGTATATGGCCTTTATTATATTTAGGTATGTGCCTTGTAACCCTGATCTCTTCAACACTTTAAACATGAATGGGTGCTGGATATTGTCAAGTGCTTTTCCTGCATCTAAGGAGATGATCATGTGGGTTTTTTTTCTTTCAGCTTGTTTATGTCATGGATTACATTGATGGATATCCATATATTAAATCATCACTACATGCCTGGAATAAAGCTTACCTGGTCATGGTGAATATCTTTAATGTGTTCTTATATTAGGTTTGCAAGTATTTTGCGGTCTTTTTTTTTTTTTTGCGTCAATGTTTATAAAAGAAATTAGTCTGAAATTCTTTGTTTTGTGAGGTTTAGGTATCAAAGTGACTGTGGCATCATAGAATGAGTTTGGTAATGTTCCATTCATTTATAGCTTTTGTAGTAGCTTGGAGACTATCGGTATTAGCACTTCTTGGAAAGGCTGGTAGAATTCTTCATTGAAACCATCTGGCCCTGGGCTTTTTATTGGTTGGGAGACATTTAATGACTGCTTCTATTTCTGTAGGAGAAATAGGACTATTTAATTGTTTATCTGATCTTGATTCAATTTTGGCAAGTGGGATCAATCAAGAAAATTGTCCACTTCCCTTAGATTTTCATATGTTGTGGTTTATATGCCTTTCAAGTAGGCTCTTACGATTCTGTGTATTTCTTCAGTGTCTGTTGTTATGTCTCCCTTTTCATTTTTGATTTTGTTAATTTGAATAGTGTCTCTCTGCCTTTTAGTTAGTTTGGCTAATGGTTCACCTATCTTGTTGATTTTCTCAAAGAACCAGCTCTTTTTTTTTTTTTTTTTTTTTTTTTTTGATTTTTTGAATTGTTGTCATTGTTTCGAATTAATTGATTCCAGCCCTGAGTTTGATTATTTCTAGATATCTACTCCTTATTGGGTGTTTCTGTTTCTTTTTTTTTTTTTCTAGAGCTTCCAGATATGTCTTTAGGCTTCTCATTTGGGATGTTTCCAGTTTCTTTATAAAGACACTTGGTGCTATGAATTTTCCTCTCAGCACTGCTTTTAATGTGTCTCACAATTTTGGGTATGTCATTCCTTCATTTTCATTGAATTTCAGCAAGTCCTTAATTTCTTCTCGGACCCAGGTTTCTTTACATAAAGAATTGTTTAGTTTTTTGTTATTTTTTTTGTTTTTGAAGTCCAGCTTTAGACCATGGTGATCTCATAGGATACAGGTATTATTTCAATCTTCTTCTATCTGTTGAGGTTTACTTTATGACCTACTATGTGATCAATTTTCGAGACGGTTCTATGAGGTGCTGAGAAGAAGGTATAATCTTTTGTGTTTGGGTGAAAAGTTAGTTAGATATCACTTAGATCCATTTGATTCATGACATTGGTTAGTATCATTATTTCTTGGTTTGGTTTCTGTTTCAATGACCTATCCATTGGTGAAAGTGGGATGTTGAAGTCTCCCACTATTAATGTATGGAGAATCTATGTGTAGTTTAAGCTTTGTTAATAATTATTTTATAAACGTGGGTGCCCTTGTATTTGGAACATAGATGTTCAGAATTGTCATGTCATCTTGGTTGGCTTTACCTTTGATAAGTATGAAGTGTTCTTCCTCATCTCTTTTGACTAATTTTGGTTGAAAGTCTATTTAATTAGATATTAAAATGGCTACATGAGCCTGTTTCTTGTGTCCATGTGCTTGAAATATCATTTTCTAGCTTTTTACTCTGAGGTAATATCTATCCTTTTGACTGAGATGTGTTTCTTGAAGCAAAAGAATGTTGGGTCTTGTTTATGCATCCATTGAGACCATTGATGTTGAGAGATATTAATGACCAGTAACTGTTAAGTAAGTTGTTTTTGGTTGCAGTAGAATTTTTTATGGTTATTTTTTTTTTTTTTTTTGGCAACAGTAAAGTTTTCTATTTCCTGTGTTATTTTGATTGTAGTTTGTCACTTTGTGTTGGAATTTACCTTCTAGTAATTTCTGTAGGGCCATATTTGTGGATAGGTACTGTTTAAATTTGTTTTTGTCACAGAATATCTTGTTTTCTACATCAATGGTTATTGAAAGTTTCACTGGGCATATTAGTCTGAACTATCATCTGTGATCTCTTCAGATTTGCAGGACCTCTGCCCAGGCCCTTCTGGCTTTTATGGTCTGTGTTAAGAAGTCAGGTGTAACTCTGATAGGCTTGCCATTATAGGTTACTTGGCCTTTTTCCCCTTCCTTCTTTTAATATATTTTCTGTACATTTTGTGTTTTGATTATTATGTTGCAGGAAGATTTTCTTTTCTGGTCTATTCTATTTGGTGTTCTGTAGGCCTCTTGTATGTTTATATACAACGCCTTTAAGTTGGGAAAACTTTCTTCTATACTTTTGTTGAAAATATTTTCTGGGCTTTGGATTTGGCCTTCTTCTCTTTCCTCAATACCTATTATCCTCAGATTTTGTCTTTTCATGGTGTCCTTGATTTCTTGGATGTTTTGTGTCAGGAATTGTTCAGATTTAGAATTTTCTTTAATGGTTGCTTCAAGTTCTACGACTGTATCTTCTAGTCCCAAAATACTTGCCTGTCTCTTGAATTGTCTTAGAGAAGTCTACCTCTATACTGCTTGCTTTCTTTTTTAAATTTTCTCATTCCTGTCTTTCTTCTGTCTGTGCTTTTATCATTCTTTCCATTTTCATCTTCAGATCTTGAACTGTTTTATTGATTTCCTTCATCTGATTGTATTTTCCTGAATTTCTTCCTGTGCCTCTCCATAGGCCTCTTTAATGTCTTCAACCTGTTTGGCTGCATCTTCCTGCATTTGTTTACAGATTTTATCAGTTTTCTCCATTATCATCTTCGTTACTAAGGATTTGAGGTCATTTTCTTGTGTTTCAATCTCAGAGTTGATTTCTTTGGGATAGCTGGGATCTGGAAATGACTTGTTGTTAGGTATTTTGTTGTTTGTGTTTTTATGCTGGTCTTTAGTCATCTTGCTGACTCTGATGTTGAGAGGTAGCTTCTGGTGTCCTTCACTGGCCATTGAAAGAGGTTTGTTGGTAAGTGACTATAGGTCAAGGGCCCTCGCCTGTAGGGATCAGGGAACTTTTCTCTGAAATGGACAGGTGACCTGGTTTCAGATCCAGGGGACTTTCCTCCATACTCTGGGGTCAGCAGAGGTAGATGCTGGTGTTCTGAAGTCTCAGAATCAGTTCAAGGTAGTGTAGATAGAGCTGGTTATGGTTATCTTGTCTTTGGCTTGGCTTTGAATACCCCACCCTCGGGCCTTGGGGCTTTGGGTCGTAGGCTCAGATCACTCTAGAGTGCCTGAACCCCTGCTGGCTTCTAGCAGTTTTTAGGTTTCTTCCTGAACCATGCAGGCACTGGGGCCTAGGTTCTGCGTGCCAGGGAGAGAGCAGATACTGCCTTCTGGTTGTTGTTTTTGTTTGGCTAGATTTCTGCCCTGTGCCCTCAGGCTGTTGCAGCCTCTCTTAAGAGCTTGAGAGTCCCTGTTGGGCTGTGGAGACTGGCCATGCAGGGTTCTGGTTCTGCCCAAGTGTGCAGGAACAGTCCGCTGGGGCAGTTAGGTTTCTGTCCACTGCAGTTCAGAACGTGCAGCTGTAGCTGTTCAGTCCTGTCTGATACTGTTGAAACTCCCACTGTGTTGGGGTGGCTGTTTAGCTTTCTGCCCCTTCCTCTCAGGCCTGCTGAGCCTCTCTTGAGAGTGTGGGAGGCCATGCTGTGCTGTGGAGACTGGCTACGTTCCGCTCAACTCGACAGGAACAGTCTGCTGGGGCAGGTAGCTAGGTTTCTGCCTCATCCCATTCAAACCGTGCATCTGTGGCTGGATAATGTGACCACAGCTGGCTGGGTCCCCATGTGGCACGTGGGGCTTTCTGTGGTCTGGTGTGGTGAGGGTTGGGGGGTCTGAGGTCAGATCCACCCATTTTCCTGAGATTTCCCCAGTGCTCCGATGCTTCACTGCCTAGAGTTCAGTCTCATATACCAAGTCCGTGCTATCGAGCACAGCTGCAGTTCACAGGCGGATTCCGGTCCAGACTCTGGGGACTGGGCTTCCTGCCCTCCATGAGCCTTTGGATGACCCGAGGCCAGACCAGTCCTGCCTGTAGTCTGCACTGTGCAGACCCCTCTCATGTAGGGTTCTCCAGATCTTGTGGTCTGTAGCTCCCAGTCAGGTCCCTAGGCTCTGTCCTGCAGATACAGTGCATGTTTGGTGCTGCCATCTTGGAAAAATCCTCCAATTTAGCCTTTTATCTGTCTTTGTTGCTCAATGATTGTGGCTGTGTGAAAATTGTGGGGAGATAAAAGCACATCATCAGAGAGATGTGGAAGCATCTAATTTATGGATGTTCCATTCATTTGTAAGGAGAAAGCAATGAAAGATATTAATGGGTCTGGAATTCAGAACCACGATTGCAAATTAGAATACAGCTGTGGAACTGCATAAAATTAATGCAAGATCAATCTCTATATGTTGCAAATGTGTGATTAATCAGGGGCCATCCTCTTCCAAGAAGTTCTTCAGTTTCCAGTGTTCTCACAGGGAAAACATGAGAAGCTGAGACTAGATTTGCATACAGACAGACTCACAATACGCTGCCAAAAACCACTGGTCTCTTGCATGGTTTCTCCACATCTTCTATACAACATAGACAGTGAACAAATGCAGACTTTTTAATAAGAGACTTTTTAATGCAAATTTTTGATTTCTCAAATGTGCACAGTTAATTAAGTAGGAATGTGCTAACTGACTAAAATTGCCACCCTTCCCCCTCCCAAAAAAATAAGACGAATTCAAAATTGATTTAATGTATGAAGAGGTTCTGAAAGACTGATCATTTCCAGGGCAGAAAGTGAGAACCCTAGGAGGTCGGAAATGGAACAGATGCCCCTTTACTTTCCTGTCAGAGTGTTTCTGTGAGTTCAAAACTCTATTTTTTTTTTTTTTAGTAATCCATTTAAACTTTTCTAAGTCCCTTAAATTTTTTTAAAAAATAAGAGCCGTAATCTTAGTGGCAGCCTAAACGTGAATTTTAGCCAATGAAAGCAATAGACAATATTGTTCATGTACAATACACACTTTTCCGTGAAGCTGGGTCGGCCTTCATAAGACACCTCCCATTTTTCCTGAGATGTTCCATCACTCCTAGGGACTTCAATCTACACCTCAGGCCACTTCCTCCCATAACACATCAATACATGACTGTGTTTGAACTCTGCTACCTAGCCCAATTCAGCCTATGCGCTGGGCGTGCCATTGATTCAAGGCACATTCTGAGTTCAGAGAAGCTCACAAGTGCTAATGCCTTCACAGTTAATGCCAGCTCCTGTTCTGAGCATAGGATTGATTCACTTCTCACAGGCTCCTCTTGAGGTCAATAGATGATGTTCAAAGAGTTCTTGTAACTTGATAAGATCACATGACAAAAGATTGATGGAACCAAAAAGGGACACAATTCTTTCTGATCTCTAAACATAGGACTAAAATCTTTACTATTTTTCACACCTGCCTTCTACTCAAGGCTGGACTCAGAGATCTAAAGAAAACACGTTGTCCTGTCACTGGAGCTGTCAGTGTTTCAAAGATCTATCCAAAAACGTATTTATGTTAAGCACATATTTCTTTCTATGAGATTCTCCATCTTAAGCAATATCTTCTCTTACAATTTTACACAAAATCTTTCCCTTATCAGTACTGTGAGTAATAACCATGCACTGCCATGTACTATTCTTTAAAACTTGATCTGAAGTTAATCCTGTTGGTTTTAACTAGCTATTGGGCATACTATGATCACCTAGACACATCATTAAATTAATTTCAGAAAAAAATAGCTCATTGTTCTTCCATTATATATGAAAAAAAGCAGAAACTCTGAGAGAATAAATAACTCATTTATTGTCATTTGTTGTCTTTCTTCCATGGTAGAAGAATCAAGTTTTACTCTTCTTGTATTCATTCCCCACAAGGTCAAAGGCGATGTTGTTTATGTGAAAAACATTTAATAGATGGGACGAGTAAAGAACTAAATTTCTGAATGCAATATAGGTATGTCATCAAATAGAATGGGGAAGGGGAAACACTATATAGTAAGGGATTCACAGCCCTCCAATTCCAGAGTTCTATGTTTTTTTAATTGTCTAAAATTGTTCATCTGTGTTGCATTCCTTGAATAAATATGAATTCATGGATGGACCCAGTGCATAACTGGCCATGGTTCTTTACCCTGTCATGACTACTTTTGTTACGGGTTCACTTTTTGATCCCTCACCCAGCCAGCCAGACCTCAAGACGATGTGCAAAAGAAAGTGTGTGGTAGAGAAATGCTTACTATAAATGATTCACATGCAAAAAGTGTGTGTGTGTGTGTGTGTGTGTGTGTGAAGATGCAGCTGGCAAATCAATCACTTAATCTCCTTAGTCAGATTGCAATTTGGCATTTCAGGGTCTCATGGGGGCCCTTGACCAAACATTTCCAAGGTCTTCTATTGATGTTAGCCACATACATTGAACTTGTAGTCCACTTTTCCTGTCAGGTGGCATTCCAATATATGTTCAAAACTAGTGAGCTCCTGTCCAGCCTTCTATAGGAACTGATCTTTTCCTACCTAGGAAAAGGTTATTTCTTCACATCTAAGCAGTGGGGAGTAAAAACCACTCTTCACCCAGAAGAAGGATCTGATTGTATTTCTTTTACTACTTTTAGACTATCAGCTTTTCCTTGTCCCACTGGATGATATATGTGACTATGGAATGAGATGTTACAGAAATAAAACTCTACCTCCCACCAAGTGAGCAACTGCTTTTTCCAACATCAGAGAAAATTGCAGTTGAGGTAGGCTGCATAAATTGGAGAAAAGGAGAAATTCTAGTCTATGAATAATAGATCTTCTTACAGTCACTAGATTTGTATCTCAAATAATGTGATAGTTGACTTAGTCTCCACAGCCAAAAATAGTATGAGCTTATTTTGCTTGCCTATTATAAGTCCAAATCTAATTTATCACCCCCACCAGCCAGGCCCTAAGGTCTTTTCTACCATCAGAGCTTTCCAGGTTTCTCGAATCCATTTAACATCTGAGTTTCACATTATTTGGTCCCAAATGGATTCAGTTGTTTTTGCCAAGGCTGAGTCTCATCTGTTCCTGCTCCTGAGGCTGACCTTGCTGGTTCCTTCACACACCTTTCCCAGAGGGAGCCTCTGCTACACTCTAGCTCAAACCCCTGCCTTTCACAGGTACTGGAGCATGTCCATGCCTCTGTGATATTGAAAAGAAAAGTAACCCAGACTCTGTTTGCAGGCAGGTCCTTGGGTAAAAATCACACAGACAAAAATCTACCCCAGGCCATTTTCTTCCAAAGGTCGTCATGGGTACACAACCATGGATGAATTATCTTAAAAACTACAAATGTTATAGGAACTTGACTTGCTTGGTTATAGCCATCAACCTTATAGACACAGTAAGCTAATAAAACAAAATAAAATTTCATTAATCTAAATTCTTAGAACTATAATTATTCTTCATAACTTAAAGTTCTAATAATGGATACAAGCAGGCAGTGACTTCACTGTTTCCTTCCAACTCTAGGCCAGATATTAACAATATAGTCTCCATATAAGCAAACATTGGGACCATTAAGAGAAGGGTTTAAGTGATCTGACAGGCCCTCTGAAAAAAAGCCTTTAACATAGCAATTGATGTGAAGCCTTGTAATTATAAAAACATGAAATTTACCATTAATATTTCCTGGTTATCAGACATGTAGGTGGGTAGAAAAAAATTTAATGGCTAACAGAAACATACTCACAGCTGTGTTTCCAGAGGTTGGAAGGTATTTCCAGTCCAACGATGAATCTGCCATCCTACTAGGCAAACTACATATATACCAGTAATGATATATGATACATTTATACCAGTAATGATATAATGGGGATACATAAAAGCTAATGAGTGGCACTCTACAGTTTATTTTCAATCAATTTAGTTCAATAGTAACTAAGAACTACTACATAATACATTTTCTTGTACATAACTAAAGACAAGCACAGGTGACTGCAACAGTGGATTTTTATTATCTTTTCTATTATTAACATTTTGTCAATCAATGTGCAAGAAGATAGATACTATTAATCTTGTAATCAGGATGCATGCCTTATCCTTATAGAGATATGAGATTTGGTTCTCAAGTGTTTGCACTGATGAAAATTCTTGCATAAAACTATTAAGTGCCAATGAATTATAGAAACATTAAACAATAAGCCATTACTTTGGGCCATCTATTTCAATTAATAACAACAAAACTCCCATTATTATGTTACCTATGTATTGAAAGCAATGAGATCAATTAGCCCATAAGATCTGCATTATATAATCTATAGATTTAATATTCTATACCGCATGATAACCCATCATGTTTCTAACTCAGCCACTGTGTGCTTCCTGAGCATAACAATAAAATAGGGGGAAATATGTATATCAGAGCCTGACAAAAGTACTTAAACAGTAGTTCTCAGACTTGGGAACCTGCCAAATCATCAGGGAAGATTCTAAAAAAGACTGACCAGGAATTCCTGATCAACTTAGATTGACCTAAGAATTGAGACATTTTTGAAGCTCTTCTGGCCACGTTAATGTGTGCCTAACATTAATTGCTACACTAGTGGTCACTGTGACAGCAAACATCAGTACCCTATGACATACTAATTCTCAGGCCTAGACAGTAAGTACTCATATTTTACCTATGGATAAGTTGAAACTCAAAAAAATTTTTTCAAGGTGGTTTGCTACCAACAGGTATTTGAATTTGGATCTCTGACTTCGAAGCCTATGCCAGTGGAAGCCAGATAATAATATATAAACTTAAAAATCAGGTAAACAATTGTGGGATTAAGACAAATGAAGAGGTTCTCCGTGGCTCAGAAAGGCCCCTGGAAATCTTTGTTCAAAATGATGCCCACTGCCAGGCATACAGTTATCCTAGTTTAACCATAAATGAACTGACCTAAACAGAAATCAAGGTTGAAGGCCTCTTAAGACATCAAAGTAAATTGTCACCTATATGACTAGAAGAGAATCAGACAGCCACAGGTTATCTTCCTAGACTGTAGAATATTTTCAGATTCTACTTGATTCCTTTGCCAGGCAACTTGTCCCTCATTCCATTAAGCTGCCAGATTGATCAATGAAAAATTACTGTTTAGAATCACTCAACACCACTCTAGCTGTGGTAAAACAGAGAAGGGGCAAGAGGAGGCTGATGAAAAGATTGACTAACAGGCAGAATTCTTGTCACAGAGACAAGGAAGCAATTGATGTATGCCTAATGCTAGAGAAAACACAAGAGAGAAGACAGTGAGCCACTGGCACCATGGGTCCCACTATTGCAGTAAGCATCCAAGGTCCTCATTGAATTTACTCATCTACCACTGAGCAAAATGAGAAACTCTCTATTAATTCAGGAAAACTTCTTCTCTCAGGAGATTCTCTTCAAATTTCTAACTTGCCTTTTGACACCATCATACAGTTAAATCAAAAACTTGCTAAGACACAAAGACCACACTATAACCCTCAGAGTAATTAGGCTGGAAATTAAACCTTCAGGTGCCCAAGATTCTCATTAACCTTTGTATGCATCAACATAGACAAAGAAGAAGAAATCTGACCCAAGAGAGTCCCAAATCCACCCAAAGATTGAAACCCTTAAATAAATTTGGTTGGTGAAGTCAGCATGCAAGAATGAAATAATTTTATTTTCCTTCTTTAGAATCTCTTTGGAAGGATAGCAGCCTACCAAGAAGAGACTTGATACCTTATGAGCATATACAGGGGGAGGAGGTCCCCCTCAGTCACAGTCATAGGGGAGGGGAGTAAGGGGAAATGGGAGGGAGGGAGGAATGGAAGGATAGAAGGGGTGGGGTAAAAATTTAGATGTAATATGAATAAATTAATAAAATACATTTTTAAAAAGCCAGCATACAAAGAAAGCGATTTAATTATAGCACTTCTTGCATGATTTTGTTGGGTCACCTCCTCCATTTCCCCTTCCACTTGTCTCCTTACACCTTTGACTAGATCCTTTTTCCTTTCATCTCACATGTGCAAACTTCCACCCCAATTTAAGACACCTTTCCTACCTTTCTTTGGTTCTCTTCATCATTTATGATCTATATGTCCACATAGATGGATATATACATTCTACACATAAAAGAAAGCATAAGCATTGTCTTTATACATCAAGGTTGCTTTGGTTAACAAATTACGCTCAGCTCCATTCATTTCCCTGCAGGTGTCTTGATTCTAATATTTCCTAACTATTGAGAACAGTGACACTGTTAGACAGAGACTTGAAGTTCTCTGTGTGGTAGGTTAACTCAGAGAACCCTTTGGGTATATGTGCAGCAGTTCCAAGGGTGGTGCAGCTGGGTCATACAATACTTCTGTTTGTGGTTCTGAGAAATCTTCGTTCTGATTGTGCCTTCCTTATTACAGAGAATTAGTCATCCTGTGGGGTTGAGTGCGTCGTTACACTTGCCAAGCCTTACATAATTGAAGGGGAATGGATTTTCCTCATGGGATTGTTGAGGCAAATGGAACAGTGTGGAAGAATATCTGTAGGATTATAAAGATTACCAGGCTTTACCTTCTATTGCTGCAAAAATTATTAGCTGGAGTTAAATAAAAACTCCTTGCTGCTGTTTGCCCTAGAGCACCAATAGGAAGAGGGTTCACTTAGAGTCAGTGTGACACAAATCCATGATGGTTGTCCAAAGTACCTACCCTGTGCCTTCCTCTTGGGGCTTTACTTGAGAGTACAGAGTTTTTTCCCTTCTCCCACCAAGGTCTCCAGGATCCAAAATCACAAGGGCTCTTTATGGATCCCTAGTTCTGGAGAAGAGTCAGCTTGAGCAGCAAGCCCTGGAGTGCAGCACTCTCTAGCAGGCACCTGTATAGAGCTTTACTTAAATGTCTTGGCCATGGTACCCTATCCCATGTGTACATGTCTGCTATTTCCTCCAACCTCCTGGGCTTGATTCCACTATAGTCAAAGGTCTATTACGAATAAGGAGAGACATGTGCATAAACAACTGTGCCTTATAAAGATATTTGAAGAAATAACTGACCCCTCAATTTTCTCATCTTTTCCTTTGTGGTGGGAGCCTCCAATACCATCTTTGGTTATAAAGGTTTGTTTCATTGCTTGGTTGGTTGGTTGGTTTTGTTTTGGTTTGTTATTTCAAAACAGGAATTCTCTGTGTAAGCCTGGTTTTCCTGGACTCACTTTGTAAATTAGGCTGGCCTCGAACTCAAAGAGATCCACATGCCACTGCCTCCACAATGCTGGGATTTCAGGCCTGAACCACCACACTAGGTTTCATTTGCCACTCTTATAATGATGGGTTCCCCATGCAGAGCCTGTTTGTGTTTTCTGTTTTGTTTCTGTCCTCTTTTGGTGAGTGCAGAATGCCATGGAAACTTTTTAAAACAATTATTCACATGACATTCTGGTCATAGCCATCTCTCTTCTCTCCTCCCGGTCCCAGCCTTCCTATCTGGTTCCCCTCCCCCCTCCCATACTCCTTAGAGAAGGGGAACCCTGTACCCTTATGGAAACATTTTTATTCCACCATCTTGAAATCGCTTATCTTCTGAAATGATCTATGATTGTGTAAGAGCTTTAATTGATGCTGTTTCTTTAAATTATTTTCTAATTTCTTTAATTCTGCCTGCTCTTTGATTTTTCTTGGTCTAACAGTTTTGAGCAACCAACATGTGTTCAGTAGTAGTCAGACAGATAATAAGGAGGCACTCAAATGATGGTTACATATGTTTTTTGTATATACAATAAACAGAGGTTCAGGGTTTTGTACAAAGACACTGAAAAGAAAAGATATCAAATAAAGATAAATGATGGCTGTATTGGCTCAGAATAAAGTTTTGGAGACTTGGGGTATGGGGTGTGCAGAGGACAAATAGGCCATGTAGACAGTACAGTAAACTCTATTGTTGGGACTATAGAGCACATTCAAGGAACCAAGAAAGGTTCACCTGAGGGAAGAGCACAAAAAGAGGATGGAGGGGTATGTTTGAAAAGAAGAGATAGGTAGAGACCAGAAAGTCTCAAGCAGTACTCCTCGTGGTCTGAGGCTGCCATAGAGACAAAAAAGGAAGCCCTTGCTCCAACCAAAGATAACATGTGTTATCTTGTGGGTGCTAATTTAGTATTTCCAGCTAAAACCACATAACTTATAACTTAAAATAGGCTTTTGATTAAAAGAAATATGCTGATTTTTCTTTCTCAATAGAAAATTTTCTGACACAGTATGATACATCTCCTATTCTTTACTGGAGATTAATATATAAATTAGTTTCCTCTGAATTACTTGATTTCATTGATGTATCAGATTATTCACTTACATTTTTGCTTGTTTGTTTGTTTATTTGTTTGTTTGAGACAAGTTTTCATTGTATCCAATATTCACTTCACTCTCACTATCTAGTTTCTTCCTTCCTCTTACCTTAATCATCCAAATGCTGAGATCACAAATGTGTACCACTATACCTGGCTTTTCTCCTCTTGCTTTTCCTCCTCCTCCTCCTCCTCTTCCTCTTTGACCTTGTCCTCTTCATGGGTGTGAGTGTTTCAGCTACAGGCCTTTTGCATCACTGGTACCTACATAGGCTAGCTGAGAACATCAGATCCTCTAGAATTTGAGTAAAGGGCAGCTATGAGCATCCACGTAGGTGCTGCTCCATGTAGAAATAGAATCTAGGTGCCATGTGACAGCAGGTGCTCTTAACCACTGATTCATCTCTCCTACCTATATTCAGTTGTTCTTGAATCAATATCACAAGGCTCAAATTACCTTTAAAATGCCTTCATATGGATAGAACATTCTCCCTCAAGTCTCCCATTCAGTTTTGAACTGACTTGAAAACTCTTGACTTGAATATAAGTTTAACTGTACGTACGTATGTATGTATGTACGTATGTATGTATGTACGTATCTATGTATGTAGGTAGGTATGTATGTATGCAATATATATAAATATTTAGTCTCTCATCAAGCTATCTTAAGTCTGTATATAAAGTAAAATCCTGGTCTGTGTAGAAGCCAGTACATTTAAAAATTCATTAACAACTATAGCTAGCATGCACTTGGTACGACTCTACTAAACTTTCTACATACACCAGCTAATGCAGTTTGTCCTCCTGTCTGCCTGTCTTTTCCTGGGATCCCTGTCAACTTTACTCACAGAAGTAATTACTTCCATCATTCTTATGTTACAGGAGCAAACCATGCCCAGGGAGATTCACTTATTTCTTAGGATTACCTGGCCAAATAGAAGCAGATCACAGAACTTTTCTTTCAATGTTTCTGTGACACCAAACAGTGATTAATTATTCTCACTCTATTGTCAGAGAAATCTGTGCAATGTCCTTCTGCGTGTTTACAATACTGCCTTGCAATCTTACTTCTTTTTTTTGCATCGTCTGACACAGTCTTATTTGTCACCGTGCCCCTGCACCAAGTACAGTCATTCAGACCTCAGTGTCAGTCAGTAGAGCCTTCATTGGCTCATCCATTTATCATTGCGTTAGCTGTACTAGAGGGCTAAAAAGGTGAGAATGGAAGTCATGGAGAAGCAGAATGGCCAGCAAGAAGGAACAAAATTTAATATCTTCTATACTATACCCAAAATTGATTGGCCTAACCTCAGCAATTCTGACCCCAGAGCTGCCTCCATTCTATTTCTGCAAGTTAAAGAATGAATAATAGGCCCAGAAGGCAAGAGCCAGGGAGAACTGCTTGCTGTCAGTGCATGCACCATGTGTAAAAGGGGACTGGGTCATGTGAGAGCCCGGCTCTCACTACTCCTGGGGTCATTTGCTGACTGGTGACTGCTTCCTTAATTTTCTCTGAATCTAAGCTCAGTAATAGCCATGCAATTCTTCATCAATAGCTGGTGTCCTACACGACTTGACCCACTTAGGGAGAGGAGCCAATTACCTTCACTTAAGACATTCTGGTTACATCAGTTCCAGCGTCTTTTTAGAAAATTGTCATGGCCTAGCTCTCCTCTCCACTAGCTCCTCAGGGACACCACTCTTTTGTAGCCAATTTTCCCTTTATATCTTAGGAAATTTCAATCAGCTCAACAAATATTTGAAAGGAAACTCAAAGCTAAAACTATTTTTATTTCTATGAACATTTTTCTATTTTCCTATTCTATTTATCTTGGACAAGAAATGAAGGAAGGAAAGAAGGAAGGAAGGAAAAGAAAGAACAAAAGAAAGAAAGAAAGAAAGAAAGAAAGAAAGAAAGAAAGAAAAGGATAAAAGATCTAAGAAGGCTTCTCCTGGAAGAATTCTCTGTCTCTAGTGCTCCAAATAAATGGGTTCATATTTCTACAGACACACCATGCATTTGACCTGTGTTTACTTTTGATGTGGGCTCCTAGTAAATAAGACCGCATGCTGCCAGGCTTATCCAATGTATGGGGAGGCTGACAGCACAGTAGTGTAAGTAATTACAAGGAGCATCAGAGAGAAGAATGGGGTTCAGAGAATGACAGGATATAAAACAGTCAACCCCTACTGAATGGCTACGAATGATGGAAATATCTGACCAACAGATACAAGGTAAACTTTTTTTAATTTTGCTTTTGAGATACAGTTTTAATGGTGGGATTTTTTTTCGGAGTAGACAACTTGTACTGCTGGCATGGCTTTTGTACACCATCTTGTTCAATACTTAATGTAATACTTAGAAAAGAGTTTTAATCCAGTTAACAGTTTTAATACAGACCCTATGCTGATCATTGTGCTCCTGCGTGAGCTGGTTCTCACACCTGTAGAAGTCAATGTGTAGAGAAGCTGAAGAGGTAGAATTTGAACACAAGCTGTGTGTCCCTTGATGGCAGCATCCCATAGAGAAGTGTTCCAGAACTGTGGTGTCCTAAAGTGTGGAATTCATAGCCATAGCTGCTCTTGAGCATTTGACTCAGAGTGATAGCAGAGATGTCTTACCTGAGCTTTTATGTATATAGTAAGTAAAGTGTACAGCAGATTCCAAATACATGATTAAGACTCATTTACTCTTGTTTATAATAAAATGATTACTAACTATCTGAAGTTGTATTTTACAATATAGTTATTAGGTTATTCTAAAGAAGTCTACGGTAGGAACAGAAGTATTAACCCCCAGTAAGGGCACTGTTGTCCCAGTGCCAACCCCGACATTGTGTGACAATTGACCAAAGGGGACACACTAATCCTGATTGTTAAATGTTCTCAGGAGAATCAAATTTCTTCTGATAATTGTACAACTGTATGCCTCAGTTGACCTGAACGGTCTGGGAATTCGAAAGCTGATTAGTTTATCTGAAGCTTGTGCTGTATGAGACGTGCAGAATCTAAGGTTCAAAAGACAGCCTTTGATTATGACTTTCAGTGAGTCAGTGGAAACCCACCAACAAGCAAGGATCTAATTGATGGGGGCGGCAGGGAGGGGACAGCACCAGTAACACCAGAATCCAGTTAACTAAGAACTGTAGCAGGGTCCCTCGTCTGGTGGCAGTTCCGTAACCCTGACACAAACGTATCAGATTGTAGGAAGAGTTAGCTCCGGGGCCCCATTTCCTTTTTTCCACTCAGGCATTACAGAAGAGAGTAGGAAGAGAAGTGATTAACGGACGGACACCTGGGTGTGGGAGGGGCAAGAAGGATGCTGGGAACTGTGCAATGAAGCGACGATGGAACAGACTGCATCCCGGAAGGCCCGGTGGAGCTCTGTTGGGTTTTATTTCTGAATGACATACAGCATTGCAACAAACTTTATGAACCGGCAGGACATTCTGAAACATAAACAAAGCTGACTGCAATTTGCATTTCTCCTGATGTTGCCCAGCTCGCGTTTCCACGTTATGGACGACTTACTTTTGGAGAACGTCATGAACCACTTGTATTACAAAGGAAGAGTCCAGAGAATTCTTTCCGGTGGGACTCCCATAAAGAATAAAAAGTGAACCTTCCTGACTGTGTTCTGAGATCAGTGCTTTAACCTTTTGTGCTGCGGTGGCCTTAAGAGGCCAGCACTCCGAAATGGAGACTCTCAAATGCAATATGATCCCAGTTCACAGGAGGCAGAACACACAGACATGTCAACATTTTGGAATATGGACCCTGCCTCAAGTGGGGAATTATTTTCTCTTCTCAACCCCTAGGGTCCCAGACAGAAAATCAAACTAAAAGAGTGGGAAGGAGCACATTCCTGTTGCTGAGAGCATTAATGTGACCTCCACTCTGGGATCCAGGACCACGTCTCTACCATGTGTTTAGGCTCGGGCTTATCAGGCTGTACAAGAGTGATACTTGAAAATCATTGATTTTAATGTCATGGTTTTAGATTTTTACATTGATTCCGAAAAGAGTGGTGACATGTGCTAAGAACAGAGGGCAAGAGAAATTGGCTCTCTCCGACCATATGGGTTCAGGGAAGTGAATTCAGGGCCGCAGACTTGGTGACAGACACCTTTACTTACCCAGCTGTGTTGCTGCCCCCCCCCCTCTCTCTCTCTCTCTCTCAGCCTCTTTTCACTTCAACAGGGAATAAACTGAGGCATGAAGTGATTAGAAACTGACGGATAGGTTGGTAACAGTGTAAATACCTGAACATGATAGAGCAAGGATCCAGAGGCCGATTTAGCTAAGAGCATTCTGTGTCCCTAAACTCAGTGGCACACTCCCTTGAGCATGGTATTTTAGGCATGATCAATGGTTTCCTTGCCCCCACTTAAAAAAGTGTTTCATGTGACCAGAGAAATCAAGATATATTTGCTGGCCATCTTTTCTCATCTCTTAAATGGGTAAAAAATAATAGTCCTACCAAGAGACCTTGATGTTTAAGGGGACGAGTATGTATGAGTCTTCGTTCAAGTTACATATTTTATGTCATTTAATTTGTTTGTCCATCTCACTTCATTCTACAAAATATTTGAAATGGGTTAGAAAGTGTAAGGAGATTAACGATCCCCAGGGATCCATTCACCATACAGCGGATGTGAATAATAGCATAAGCTACCTGCCACTCACTGCCTGGGGATGATGGACGGACACAGCAGATCTGAAATGCTATCTATTGATAGAATTTCTATCAGCATGCCTCTGCATTGGAGCTGAGTAGAAGTGGTTTTTATTTCATTTTATTTCCTCTTTCTCCTAAAGGAAGCAAAGGAGAAAAACAAACAAGACAGTCCGTTGTCACTGCCTCATTACCCACAAGCTTGCAACATGCTTCTTTTAATTAAATCGTCATGTGTACCCCTGTCAAGAGTCCAGGGAGTGATGACCATGGCCTCATCTACAGTCTGCTGCCTGGAGCAAGATTCCTGGAAAGGACTGTGAACAATGATTGGTTGCCCCTGGGGATACTTCACACCAGTCCCCGAGGTAGCATTTTCTGGACAGTTCCAATCTGGGAGTAAAGTCAGAGAGAAAGATGAAACCTTCATGGGTAAAAATAGAACCAGGTGTTAAAAACCACAAGACGTCATACATAAACAACAGCTGCTTGGAGAAGCACAGAGACCTCATCACTTGGCACCCACTCCTGACCTCTTGGGAGGTGGTGGGAAAAGGAACATGACGCATCCATGGTGTGTGGCCAGGCTTCTATGTCTGTGCTCATCAGTGAAAGTGTGTAGAAAAAGCTACATAGTGCTCCTGAAAATGGGAGTGGGAACAGAATGTGTCATGATTCTCCATTGCAGTTCTGGTCTTCAAATCATTGGCTGACCCACTAATGGGATTTGGGGGCTTTTTACTGAGATAGCTTAGCTTTTTGTTCTGAAACTTTGTGTCTCTGGTAGCAAACATGCGTAGAGATGGGGAACTCAGCTTTAGTAGGTGGTCTGTCCATGTTGTTTAGATCCCATTACCTCATCTTATTCTCAAAAGCACCTCATCTGTGAATTATATGGAAGAGTTGGAGGAAGGATGGTGGATCTGGACCTCAGGGAGCCTGCACAAACTGCTGCACCAACCAAGGGCATTGCAAGTGGAGGACCCAGACCCCTTCTTCTGATGTAGCCTATGGACAGCTCATTCTCCACATGGGGAGGAGAGAAAGGGGACTGCCTCTGATGAGAACTTTGGTGCCCAAGTTTTGATACTGCCTCTTAGGGGAGAGGCCCTATGGGAACACAGAGGAAGGTGATGCCAGCTGTCCAGATGAGACTTGATAGGCTGTGGTCAGACAGTGGGGGAGGAGGACCCTACCTGTGAGATGTCTAGGGGAAGGGAATAGAATGGAAAAGGAAAGGAGGATGAGAACAGGAAGATGGGAGAGGGGATTATAATAGGGATGTGATATGAATAAATTATAATAATAATTTAAAAACAACAGCACCTCATCATAATTCTCAATTTACAGGGAGAAAAACTGGGTCTTAGACCTCAATTTGTGCCAGGTGGCTCGCTTATGGTCAGATCAAGATTCAAATTCAGATATCCTATTTATCTCCAAGTTTTGTTCTTCTTCCTGTTTATGATACAGTGTTTTCCCGGTAGTAGCAATTACTAAGCGAACTATCACTCATCATTTATAATATTAGAACTTCATAGACACTTGATGTGAAAACTCTTAATCTAGATTCTCTAGTTCCTAAAATGTTTTCACTATACTTGAATCTTGGCATCCCATACATGCATACAACATACCTGGAATAAAAAACTTGAGAGGAAGTGTTGGCTCTGTTTATTAACAATTAAACTTTATTATACAACCCAACTAGCATATACAAGAAGGAAAAAAAGGTTAAAGGGACAGAGAAGTAAACCTCCTGAAATCCGTCTGCAGGACGGGTCCTTAGGTGTTTCTGTCCCACGAGCTGGTCCGGTCCCTTCCTCTCTCTCCGCGCCTTGCTCGCCTTCCCCTTCTCTACCTCTTGTTTTTCTCCTCACCACCTTCCCAGTCACATGCAAAGGGCAGTCTTCTTCTCCCTTCGAAGGTCAATTAGGAAAACAATAGCCACGGTGGGGTTCCCAGGTAGGCTTCCTGAATTCCAAGCCCAGGAAGGCTCCATACAGTCTCTCACAAGGTATTCATGGTGTGCCCCAAGGGTAAAGCCCGCCAAGACTGCTTCCACCTGTGACAAAGCTTAATCTTTCTAAAATGTTTTCACTATACTTGAATCTTGGCATCCCATACATGCATACAACATACCTGGAATAAAAAACTTGAGAGGAAGAGCTTTTGAGTCATTGTCTCAGAGTCTTCAGCCTGGGTCACTTGGTCCAGTGGCTTCTGTGCCCATATCAGGTACATACACAACTGCTAAGGGAAGCACCTCACCTACATCAGTCAGGACACAGACTTCTGACTATCTACTTCCTGCACATAGGCCTTGACTCCTAAGGTTTCCACCAATAATCAGTCTTTTAATAATCTAAGGGCCAAGACTTCATTTAATTATACCCAAGAAGAACTGTGTGGATTTTGTATGAAGACTTGGACAGAGATAACTGCTAGCAAGGGTAGTGGGCAGTAAATGTGCAAAATCTCCAATTTTAGTGATTAGGTGTCTGAGACTCCTGAGAATTAAGAATATTCACATAGAATTAGTACCAAGGACAAGAAACAGAAGACAGGTCTCTCTGAAAAACTTCCACATCTATGGCTCTCATGAATAGATAAGCAAAAGGGAAGAAGTTGTCTGTGTAATATTATTCCCACGTGGTGATGAAAGCATCTTTTCATTTAGAACTGAAACGGACATGATGTTATGGTGCTGGGCACATTCCTACCTCTTACATGAAAGCCAAACAGCTGGTGCGAAGGGAGCCTACAAGGCCCAGATGCTACCAGGTCTCAAATATAAATACACTGGCAGTGGGAGAAGCCAGAAGACCCTGCTCTTCCACACTGAAATCTGAAAGTCTGTCTGAGTCCTGCAAGACAGGTTAGAAGCCAGGAGAACATTTTTCTTGGCCCCTGCTTGATTCTGAAGGGAATGAAAGTTATTTAAAATGATATTTATAAGTCTGAGAGGAAGCAATTCAAGGGCACATTGTAGGAATCAAGATGTCAGGTTTCCAGTGTGATAGTGTGCATTTACGTCTTCAAGTTTAAGCTGTTCCTCCATCGGAACCACTGAACTTGCATTCAGAAAGTGCCTGACTACTTTTGTAATATGTTGGTTCAAATCTCAGAAACAATGGATAACTGTCTCCAACAGTGTGTCCAACCATTGGCCTTAATATCAGATATACTGAACAAATATTCATTGTCTCCAAATATAAGTGATAATTAATGGTGGGAGAAAGAAGGGAGGGATGGAAAGAAAGAGAAAGGGGGAGAACAAAAGAAAGAGGCTGGAAGGAAGGGGGAATGTAAGAAGTAGAGGGAAGGAAACAAATTAAGTTCTACATATATGACAAAACAAAACAAAACAAAAAGATGAGTTCTATCAGGATGGTTCACAGGTCCTACCTCCAAGAGCTCTTCCCGAAGAACTTAGTGTTAAAGCAACTTACTGTAGCCTAATATGGCAGCACATGGCTACTGGTTGAGGCTCCTGCTGTCTTTCTCTGACCCATTTCCACCTTGTCTTCTAATCCTCTGATATAGACTCAGATCTTATTTCAGACAGAGTCTCTGACCCTGCCTGATTGCCACATGGATTGCCAGGAGAGCAAAATTTAGCCATGCTGATGAGAAGTTGTTCATCGTGAACAGAGGCCAAGATGTGCTCCTCACCAGCAATGTGTGTGTGAGCCTCTGCAAAGCCTCACTATCCTGCCAGCTCTTCTTCCAGGCCCTGGAAGGAAGCCCAAGCATCCTCATTTAAAACAGGTCTCTGCTGATGTGGATACTGACATGATTATCCAGTTCATACTTGTAGCAAGGATATAAAACATACACACACGCGCACGCACGTGAGCTCACACACACACACACACACACACACACACACACACACACACACACACACACACTGTTCTTCAAGGTGCTTTCTAGACAGATAGCATAGGAAAACAGATGATTAAAAAGTGAAAGTCGGGCTTTGGGTAGGGTACGTCTCATTTGGAGTTGGTGCTGCAGAGACCAGCCCTGCTTTTCTCCAAAAGTCGAGCAGCTGTTTGCAAAGACCCCACGGGACTTGGTCTCCCACAAGCTCCTCCTGGAAGACCTTCTGCGGGTGCAGGATAGAAAGAATGAGCTCCGTGTCTGCAGAATTACATCCTTCACAGCCAAGAACATACACACTCCCTAGAGTGAAGTCTCACTTCACTTTCTCCTCTGCCAAGACTCAGAAAACTCACACTGAACGCGGGGTGGAAACTGAGCAGTCAGCTCTCTCGAAAAAGTTGGAAGCACACACCAGATATCTTTATCCAAGACTAAATAGTTATTGTTTGGCGAGCGTTGGGAACAGTGGTTGGAGCAATACGTAAATTCTGTTATGTTTCTCGTCACCTACAAGTGTCAGGCTGCTTTGTCTTGCAGGTGCTGTTGTTGTTTTGTTCTTGTTTCTATTTTAATCTCGCTTCATATTGAAGTTGTACAATAAACTTGGAGTTTAAGAAATGCATCCACTCACGAACGAAATGTACCACTGCTCGTGTAAAACTTTGGACTCCACATACAGAAAGAGGCCTTTAAAAGTAGCTGAACATTTCTGTTGATAGCCAGCTAGGAGACCAACCCCCTTCTGCTTTGACACGTTCAGTGCTACTCAAGTGACTTTCCCCCACTTTGTATGTTTTCACACATTGGTGTCAGAACATCCAGACTTCCAGACTGACACCAGCTGGGTCCTGCTTCATATCTTTCACTTATTAGTCCTAGTTTTACTCTACAGGTAAGAAGAACACTGCACTTCCTCCTTGGAGTGATGGTTAATATTAGAACTTCATAGACGCTGGAAGTGAAGACTCTTCTTTTAAAACTCTTCTAGAGAGTGTGACTCTTTAGCATTCTCACTCTCCAGGTCAAAAGATCTCTGTCTCTTTTGAATGAAAAGAAAGGAAGGAAGTTATGGATGGAAGGAAGGAGGGAGAGACAGAGAGACAGCAAGACAGAGAGGGAGAGAGAAAGAAAGAAGGAAAGAAAGAAAGAAAGAAAGAAAGAAAGAGAGAAAGAGAGAAAGAAAGAGAGAAAGAAAAAAGAAGAAAGAAAAAAGAAAAAAGAAAGAGGAAAAGAAAAGACACGACTGTTCCTTGGTATGGTGGAGAAGAAAGTTTATTACTGCTAAAAGGGGGAAGATAGACGGAGGCAGACACACCTGGGAGAGTCCAGCCTGGTCATGACCCTGAGCCATGTGAGGTGTCCAGGCAGAGGGAGAGAGGTTAGAGAAGATGCAGGTGCCGCAGCCAGGAGACCAAAGGTACAAAAGAGACAGGTAACCAAAATGTCTGGATTATATAAGGAAGAGCATATTGGCAAAGGACAGCCCAGCCCCTTGGCTGCAGAGTGCAGGGTAGTGGGCAGGTATGTCAGCCACATCAGCCACACCTTTTAACAGGTAGGGACTAGGGGATGCTGGGAGAACCTGGTGGTCATGTCTGCTTTGATAAGTTAAGTGAGGATCTCAGCCATATCCTGTCTCCTTCTGATTTAAAACCTCAAACCTTTGACTCTTCTGTGTAAGAAAGATTCCAAAGCCATCTTCATCCTAACTCCTGTGCCTTGAAGGAGTGCATTTCCTTAAACCCTAGTTCTCAGCCAAGGGTAAAACTTCAAGTGGGAATGAATAGTTTGTTCCTATCACAGCGCTCATGTTATCTGCTTTTACATTGTGTGCCTCCTGGGCTTACACCACAGTCAGAAAGAGGAGGATGTAGATCCAGACAAAGGAGGGTCTGTCTGAGTTTAGGAACCCATTCCTAACACAGCTCTGTGGCAAAGTTAACTTCTCTAAGCTGAAAGTTTTACACAACAAAATAATAGTAAGGCATTGATTCTTATGCTTGAATAAGAATTTGATATAAATTATTTATTTATTTATTTAGTTAGTTAGTTAGTTAGTTAGTTAGTTAGAAAGCAGTTAAATTATACATCTATATAACAAAACAACAGCCATCAATTTTCAGAACCATGTTAAAGGTGAATCTATTACAGTTCTACTTTTGGCATATGCATTTATAATATTACACATAAATAAAATAAATTACATACAGCAAGAGGAGCTGTGAGACAGTCAGGAATTGTATGATTATTGCACTTATGGTGTTTTGGCTAGTTACATTTGGCAGAAAACATCTTTCCTATCTTGGTGAGTCTATGAATCTGTATGGAAATCAGTATCTATCATATCTCATCTCTATCAGCTTGGGACATCTATTTAGACCTGGAAATGTCTTATCCCATAAACAACTGGGCTTAATTAATAAAACTAAGCTATCAGGTCTTCAACCTCATCAGAGACTTTGATATTGAGTTTAATGTTTTCTATTGTTCTAAGTTGCTTAGGTTGATGACAAGCATATTAAAAATTAATTTTATATATCTTAGATAAACTTATTTCAGGATAATAAGTGTGCCTTTATCTTAATATTTTATTTTATTCTTTGAAATAAACGTTGATCATTTAAAATATGTAAAATTACTCTGTGTAGTCTTTAAATGTTGATTATTTTTAGCTACTTGGGGAGAAAAGTCTGTGTGACCAAAACCAAATTTCACTTGAAAAGGAGAGTAAATTGAAATAGAATTGTTGTTAATGGTGATTCTTTTCAAAATGCACTTCAAGTTTATAATGGTACTTGATGCCTCTCCACAAAATTGAATAAGGAAGCAAGGTTAAAACACACCTGCATCCAGAAAAACTTTGTAACTTCACAGTATATAATGACAAAGTTCAGTGTTTCTTAGAGTTGGGCCATTGTTCTTCATGCTAAAATGATGAGCCTGTTATTAACAGCTCTGAAACTTCACATTAAAAGGCCACACGGCAGCCACCACTTGAAGAATGTATTATAAACTTTTTAGGCAGTGTATCATAAAGAAAAAATTTTACTTGCACTATAAAGAAAATTAAATTTTTGATATTAACTCTGTAGTCAGTTACTAAAAATGAGTGAATACCTCTTAGAACTTCTTACAAAACCATTTGGAAATTACACCATTTAATAAAATACTTCGGTCAAAAAATAAAATTAAATTAATGGTAGATATGAGATGTACTGAGAAGTAGGGGGGTATTTTAGAAATAATGCGCATAAAAAGTGGAGATTCAATCATCATACTTATTATGAATTTTCTATTTTATTCAGGTATTTTACCAATGAACATGTTATAATGGTGAAAATCATTTAATTGTCTTACACATCACAGTTTCCTAGCATGGTTATCTCATCAAACCAATAACATAGCCTCATCTTTCTACACATATTTCTTTCTTTTGAATGTTACCTTCTGTCATTTCAGAGTCACCTGGGTATAAATAAAAATTTGAAAGTAAATATTCAAAATACTCTTCTTGTATTTCAGGGAGCTAAAATTCCAGTGAATATAGTATTTTTCTTTAAAACATAATATTCAAAAAAGTATAGATAATAATAAACACATATCCACTTCCTAAAATACATAAATACAGGAGGAAGAACCCATTACCTCCCAATATGTCATTATCCTGATTAGCCTCAGCTTTTTAAACCTAGCCCCTGAACCACTGTGAATTTTTTCTTGAATAATGTTTAGTGTGTGGAAAATGTGTCTATGCATGTGTATTTTTTACATGAATCAGAGTCTCTCTCTCTCTCTCTCTCTCTCTCTCTCTCTCTCTCTCTCTCTCTCTGTGTGTGTGTGTGTGTGTGTGTGTGTGTGTGTGTGTGTTTGTGCGTGTGTGTGTGTGTGTGTGCGTGTGCATGCGCGCACACTCCCCTGTATGTGCACCTGTGTGCACAATGGAAGTAGAGGCCAAAGATGATATAGAGAATCTTCCTCCATTATTCTCCACTTTATCATGGAAGGTTCTCTCAATCAATCACAGAGCTTAATGGTATGGCTAGTCTTAATAGCTAACTTGCTCTGAAGATTTCCTGTTTCTGGTTTTGGAGGACAGAATTACAAGCCAGTTGCCAGCCCACCCAACATTTATGAGTTTCTGGGAATCTGAACTTCGGTTCATGCTTGCAGAGAGAGCTCTTTCACCCTTGAGCCCAAGTTACTTTAGATATACTAAATCATCCTTGCATGTTCTACCTAATCACAAATACAACTTTGGCATCATGTTGCAATCTAAGCATGCCTGCACACACTCGGCACATGAAAGAAAGAAACAGAAACCCCAGCACGCATGGTTTAATCCCAGTAAACCAGAGATCCAGCCAGCACGCCGCTTCCCTCCCTAAGTCCTTGCAGAATCTCTTCTTAATACCCCCTTTCAATCTCGTAAAAGATCCCCACCAATGAAAAACAAGAACACTATTTTATGTTTCCCTTTGACAGAATTTATCATTAAAGTAGGATAGAACTATTCAAACACACATTAGAGAAAAAAACTCTTGTAGGGTGGTATCCTTTTTCAAAAAATTGAAAATTTATAAATACAATGGGAGTGACTGAACTTCTGAGAAACTTCTAGATATTCTAAATCAATAACTTACTAAACAACCTACAAAATATTATTAAAAATAAGATTGTTTGGGCAGGAGAGAAGTTTCAACAATTAAAAGCCCTTGTTGATCTTGTAAAAGACAAATGTTCAGTTCCCATTCCCCACACTGAGTGGCTCACAGCTACCTGTAACTTTAACTCCAGGAAAACTCTGGCCCCTCTTGTCACATTCACTCAAGTATACACACACACACACACACACACACACACACACACACATACACACACACACACATACGCACACACACACACATACACACACACATACACACACACTAAAAAATTTTAAGGCATTTGTTGACATTAATAGTTTTCTATTGTGACAAATTTCACAAGGTCCAAACCTTAGAAGAAGAAAATCAGTAACTACAAAGAGAGGGAGAATCAGTCTTCCCCAAATAGTCAGCTCTAAACATATGAACACTAGAGAAATAGGTGTGTGCAGGAAACAATGTAGGAAATAATAATAATTATAGAAGAGGCCGCGAATTTCAGGAACAAGGGATGCAAAAAAGGGAGAAGGAAGGATGAAACATGTACTCATGTATGGCAGTCTTAGGGAAATGCAAGTTTAAACTACTTTAGATTTTATCTTATGCCAGTCAAAATGCTATGATCAGGAAAACAACTAACCCAGTTCCCTCGCTCTATCTACTTCAGTTGACTATTAGACTCCTCTACACATGGATGGCAGATATGCAGCACTGTCATCAGATCCCCTAACTATGGGAGTAGGAGCTGTCTCTGACTCTGTTGCCTGCCTTCGGATCCCTTTCCCCTAGCTGGGCTGCCTTGTCAGGCCTCAGTGAGAGAGGATGTGCTCAGTCTTGTGACAACCGGAGGTTCCAGAGTGGGTTGGTACTTTCGGTGGCCTCCACCTCTCTGAGCAGAAGGAGGGGGGACATGGGGAAGGAGTGGGCCTTGAGGGCAGGACTTGTAGGAGAGGAGGCAGGGGACTGGGATCAGACTGTAAAGTGATTAAATAAGTAATTCTTTAAAAAAGAAAACAACTAGCATGAAAAAATTTTTACAAGATCTATATAACAGGAATAGAATAAGATACACTAAAATAGTAACACAGGTACGGAAGGAAGAAAAAAACATGTTTTAAACTTTTTTTTTTTGTTTTATTCGTTACATGGTGTAACATAGCTATGAATCTACAAATGAATTCCAAGTAAACAAGTGGTAAAAGAAGAGCAAAGCCAACAGGATGCCTTGTGCCATAATTAGGTCAATATTTTACAAAATGAAACATTAATACGCATGATAAGAATTTTCTGGTAAGTCCTTAGTCATCAGAGAAATGCAAATCAAAACGACACTGAGATTCCATCTTACACCCATCAGAATGGCTAAGATCAATAACTCAACTGACACCTCATGCTGGTGAGGGTGTGGAGAAAGAGGAACACTCCTGCATTGCTGGTGGGAATGCAAACTAGTACAACCACTTTGGAAAGCTATCTTGTGATTTCTCAGAAAAATGGGAATAGGGCTTCCTCAAGATCCAGGTATTTCACTCCTTGGAATATACCCAGAAAATGCACTACCATACAACAGGGACATATGCTCAACCATGTTCATAGCTGCCTTATTCATAATAGCCAGAACTTGGAAACAACCTACGTGTCCCTCAATAGAAGAATGTATAAAGAAACTGTGGTACATTTACACTATGGAATACTACTCAGCTATTAAAAACAAGGAATTTCCAAAATTTGTGGACAAATGGATTGAACTAGAAATTGTCATAATGAGTGAGTTCACACAGAAGCAAAAAGAGCTAAATGGTATATACTCACTTATATCGAGACACTAGTCCAAGGTGTACGTCCCCATGAAAAACTGTACCTACCAGGATAGTGGGTAAGAGGGGAGGACATCCTATTGAGACTTTAGGTGTGAGAAGCCTGGGAGAAAGAGGAAATAGAAGGATCCAGCGGGTCCTGGAAAACTATAGGCGAGTCTGGGCCCTGGGGTCCTCCGCAAACTATGGCAACAGCCAAGGAAAAAATAGACAGTAAACCTCGAACCCCTACCCAGACTAGCCGATGGACAGGACATTCTCCACTGTTGAGTGGAGAAGGAGATCTAACTTTCACACAAACTCTGGTGCCCCATATTTGACCATGTCCCTTGGATGGAGATGCCTGGTGGCACTCAGAGGAAAGATAATAGGTCACCAAGAGGAGACTTGATACCCTATGAGCATATACAGGGGGAGGAGGTCCCCCTCAGACACAGACATAGGGGAGGGGAGGGGAGTAGGGGGGAAGTGGGAGGAAGGGAAGAATGGGAGCATACATGCGATGGGCTAACAACTGAGATGTAATATGAATAAATTAATTTTAAAAAAATAAAAATTTAAAAAAAGAATAAATTAATAATAAAAAATTTTAAAAAAAGAAAAGATAAGATAAAATAAAAATAAAGAATTTTCTGGTAAGTAAGTTCACAGCTCAAGAAGAACAATGAATTTCACCGAGTTCAATAACAGAATTTTTCAAACGTGAAAATTGGGGAAAACTTAAAGTTAACATTGGGTGTGGATACTACATAGTCCTGATGCATTTAAAACAGAAATAAGCCCCATAATAGATGAATACTGGGGACTATAACTAGTCAGTGATCGTACTGGAACAAAGGAAAGAAAGGCTGAAGGTGGAGCTGCTTTCTGCAGCTTTGTCTTCTTTTCTGCAGGTCTCTGTTTCCATATGGTATTGTTTTCCTTTCGTCTGAGTAACTTCCTTTAATTTTTTTTTTTATAGTTTAGGCCTGTCAGCCGTAGATTCTGTTGGATTTTGCTGTCTGAAAAAGTCTTTATTTTCCTTTCATTTTTGAAATACAGTTTTGATGAAAATAGATTTCCGTGTTTAGTCGCTTTTGAAGTAACTTTCTGTTGTTGCCTGGCATGCTTTGCTTTATGGGTATATCCTTACTATTTTCTCCCTTTCTGTCTAAATTTTCTTCAAAGAAAATGACTTTAAATGGTCAATTCTAAAATTTACTATTCTCAAGTGAGGTTTTTTTGTTGTTGTTGTTTTTAGTGATTTGTTGTAGTTGTTTGTTTCGTTTTTAATACATAGGATTTCACTGTATGAACCAAGTAAGCCTCAAACTGCAGTAATCCTTGTGCTCCAAGCTCCTGAGAACAGGGATTAGAGGTGTGAAATACCACATTTGACTTGAAATTCTTCAGTTTTTCAGTATATGCTTTCTTTATTTATGGCTTTTCTTGGACTTTGGTGGTCGTGGTGGTGGTGGTGGTGGTGGTGGTGGTAGTGGTGGTGGTGATTGTGGTTGTGGTGGTGGTGATGGTGGTGGTGGTGGTGGTGGTGGTGGTGGGTTAAACCCATCTGTAAAGTTAGACTCTCCATTTTCCAGGACGCTGAGGCTTTCTCATTCTTGTTCTTCTGTTCTTCCTATCTTGGGATATCTCTGTTGCTAAGAGTCCTACTTTGACAGTCTTCACTTTGGTGGAGTTGCACTTTCTCCTTGTTCTAGTCAGTGAGTGCACATGTCACCTTGCATCGGGACAGCCATACTCACTGCCTCCCACCTCTCATTGCAGTGGCCATGAGCAACAAGCGCACACCCCAGATCTCTAGGGCAGCTCAGATCTGGACAGACTTTTTCTCATAAAAGAAATGCCTTAACAAGTTACCTCCGTCTTTTCTCTAATGTTATAGAAAATCATGGTGGAAAGATTAATTCTGTCTTATGGGCAAATACAGAAATCATGTGCTGAGTAATTCAGGGAAATATGTAACTACAAATTGTATATAAATAATTTAGATTTTTTTGGTATTTGATGCACTGACTTACTTTATAATAATTTATTGAAAATTATAATTAATTCATGGGGATTTTTTAAAAATTAGAACTTACTAACTAGAATTGGTGCTTAATAACCAGGAGACGAATGACATGAGCATCATTTGATGAGGGAAAAGTTAAACTGAGAGAGAAAATGTTAAATAGAATTGATCTAGTAATATGAAGAGAAATATCACCATGTGTTTAATAAAAGAAACAAAAAGACCATTCAACATTAGAGCCAACTTAGAACTGGAAATCAGATTTGTGTCTTACTATTCAACCATCTCATTTTACAGTTGAACAAGGATGGTGACAGTGAGAGGAACTTACCACCCTTTTACAGTGACATACCTTGTTCCTGGGGATGCTTCTGTCATCCAGTTCCCTCTCCTAAGTACCACTCACTATTCCTGCTTCCTTTAGAATTGAGTATTGTGAAATATAGAATGTGTAAAAACCGTAGTCAGTATAAATAAAAAGACATCTTCCCAAAATTTGGAATTATTTCCCAATTTCTAAGCATGCATTACATACATTATTAACTAGGAAATGCTCATATTGTATGCTTTGTGGCTAAACTTTCTTCTACAAAACGTGAACAAGACAAGTGAGGTGCAGAGGTGTGAAGGAGAAGAGCCTTTCATAAGCCTTTGTCTCACCTGTGCACTCCCAGTTCAGTCTACCAGAAGCTCGAGTCTCAGAAAACAATTACTATTTAAGCTCATAGAGATTTTGAAGAGAGTTACCGTCTGCACCAAAAATTTGAAATCATTGTAAAATATATGATCCCCCCAAGAGGTTGCAAAAGGCCTTATTTTTAAATCTTATTTAGGCAACAAAGCAAACAAGTCACTGAGTTGTCTGCAGAGTTGAGTTGAATTTTCAACAAGATGGTGTTAAAGAAATCCAGTAATGTACTGAATGATGTTCAAAATTTCAGAATTAGGGATAATAAAAGAATTACATAGTTCACTTCCCATCTTGCTAGTGCCTTGTTATATCTACTTAAAAAAAAAAAAGAGGATTGAGTTCACTGAAGACATCCCAGTAACTGTATGTGAAAAGCAGCCCAGAGCTTCTCAGCTCCAAATGGCCTCCTTTTCTGATCTAGCAATAAGCAAAAAACTATTGCTAAAATGCTCATTCACTTACACATATCAAAATGTGGCAATGAATGCCTAACGTGGTAGCATGGTAGTCTCTCCCCCTTCCTCTTCTCTTCTCTTCTCTTCTCTTCTCTTCTCTTCTATTCTCTTCTTTTTCTCTCTCTCTCTCTCTTTCTCTCTCTCTCTCTCTCTCAAACACAGAGGCATGATAAAGAGCCAATATTGTTATAATTGAAACATGCTAATAAAATGCTTAGAATCATGCCTTGACCATTCAGATTTGAGGCAGAGAAAAAAAAGCTCAAATGAGTTAGGAACAGCAGGAAGAAGCATATTGAGCCCAGGGGAAATGGACACTCAGGTCTGTGTGTCCATGCTTTGTTAGCAGATCATTGTAGAGGACCTACCAGGAGATAACCAATGAATAAGCTATGCCAAGCATAGTAGCCCAAAATTGTGCCCACTTATGTACTTTGTTATTTCCTAGTTCCTGTATTTGTCACTATAGGCAACATTTGAGAATAAAACATTTTCAGAATGCTGTTTGTTCATATTGTAGCTCTACTTGACAGATTGGTACTTGACATCATAGGCTCTCAATAAGTATTTTCTGGTTGTCTGGAAAGATGAATGAACAAATAAACAAATCAATGTTACTCCCTTTGCTCTCATTAAGATAACTTGGTACCATGAACAGTTCAGCAGAGGAAGGTGTAGGTTGAAGCTTCCACAACCTTTTTAATGATCTGTCCATAATTCTATTGGATTTCCTGGCTCTCTAGCCCACCATTATTTCTATTTTATTGATATTTCCACATCAGTTTATGCTTCGCTTTCACAGCAATGTAGACATCAGACTGGATAATAGAATCTCAGAAATAAATGATTAGAGAAGAACCCGGTACCACCTGGGTAAGACCAGACCATGTGAATCCCCCGCTTTTACCCTAAGTCCAATTTTAGTTTGAAATTAATAATATATTTCTTCTTAAGAAAATTATAAATTCAAAACAACTGTCAAAAAACACAGAATCTCTTATTGAGGGGGCAATTAAAACATAAATTTCCCTAGATGGCCAATTACCTCACCATTAGCCTTGAACACCTATCCCAAAGTATTTCTGCATCTGTTTATCCTTCTCTTGGCTGCTCTCCCTTCCCCTATTCAGCCTGCAGAATGTAGCAGCCCACTACCTCTCACCTTCAATGTGTAGAACCCACGAGTCAAAGCAAACACCACACAGAAGCCTCTGGCTGACTTGAACACATAGCTAGGGGACACACTAGGCAGCTGGCCCCACATGACAGTTAGGTTCTGAACCACTACCTTTATAAATCTTGATATAAAGAAGCTTGTAAATAACAAAAATTAACATCTTTTAAAAGTTATTATTTATACATCACACATTTTATTAATCCTCTGAGAATTCCATGTATGTATTTCAAGATCCATCTACTTTTATATCTAAGTGAACATATGCCCAAAGCAATAAAGAATTTCTCCAAAATGGTGCCAATAGTCAGGATGCCTGGACATGTGTTCCAGTCTTGTATTCTTAACTAGGAGCCACATGCCTCCTGCAATAGCTGCAATTTATTCAGCAGTTGTCTTTAGCAGACACTGCACCAAGTGATCTATAAATGCCATTTAACTCCCTTCTCACTGTGACCCAAATAAACAGAATGTTATTACTCACACTTTAGTAATGATCATCTGAAATTCATCAAAGACCAGTTGTCCACTGTCACACAGTGAGCATAAGTACACTATCTTGGATGGATCTGTCTGGCTTTTTCTCCTACCCTCCACCATCTCATCGTGCAAATTTGAGCATTGTAATACTTGGCCTATGACCCCATGTCAATGTGACATTTCTGTAGACATCACCACTGTCTGTTCTATTAGCTGTCCAAACTGTGTCAGCAGCACGTTTCTTACTACTCCTCAAATCTTACTCATTCACCCCTTAGATAATCTGGTAGTAAGACATGTATACATTTTGAGTCAGAGGTAGTTCTTCTTTAAAATAATGAGAATCATTCTGTCTTAAGTGGCAGTAGACAGTTTTCACTGCTTCTCTTCTGTGACATAGCTCTTCAGATGTCTCATTCATTCCTTGTTCTTCAGGGTCTAATTTCTATATGTTATGCAGAATACTATCCACTGCAGATAAAATTATAAGTTACCCTGAATTATGGCTTACTGCTGAGACAAACACTAAAAATATATATATATAATTGGCATAATGACAAAATGTAGCAAGCAGTATAATATCAAGGAAAATTGCAAGGTTATCAAAGCATATTATGGGAAAATTTGGTGGCACAGGCTATAATCCAAGCCAAGCGCTGCCGTGGCAACTTAATAAGATTTGTTCTCAACATAAGAGGGAGAAAGAAGGCTACCAGTTTATCCCTATGATGGGGAGATTGACTAACACCTACAGGGCTCTGGATTCAATCTTCTCTACAAGGCAAAATTAGCTAAACAGTTAAGCAACAAAAGCAAAGACAATGGAGTCTTATAAAATGGAAGATCTTGCAAGTCTTCCAGTCTGGGAAACCCAAGACATCATTGCAACAAGAGAAGTTATGGAGGCTGGAGACCCAGGACCTCTGAAAATCTGTTAGGAGGCTGAAAAGGAAGAGCACAATTACAGTGGATCTATTGTTCACCAATTGTGGCAACTGTAGTCTATTAATACAAGATGCAAATAAGGGGGATTTTGATGTACTACCCTGTCCAATTGTCTTGAAATTTTACAAATTAATATAAAATAAGTTTTCCCTTAAACAAAAGATAAATAAGAAAATAAATAAATAAATGCCTTAGTCTGTAGAAAAATCAAGACCAACTAATTCTGAGTCTGTCTGTAGGTTAAGAGTATTTTTTGCCAGATTATCATGATTCACAGAGCTACCCAACCTCGTGTCTTTATCTATTGATGATCTTCCAGATACATGCTAGCCTCACCCTTCCCAGACTAGCTTAATTCCGCAGGTAGCAGCCTCATTCCTCTTCACAGTAGCAACCCTTACATGGCTCTGTCTGACAGGAAACCTGCTACAACTCTTCTGTCATTCTCTGCTATGACGTCTCCCAATCTCTAGGCTACCCAACTTTTGTCACTCTGAAGTCCACATTACTCCCAGTGTCATTCGATCCTATCAACTTTTCTTACCTTGTGCCTCTCCAGAGCTCATCTGGGTTACATGAACCTCTTTTACAGCATGTGTTCTCATTTGCTACCAGCATTCAGCAAGCAGCTTGTTTCCTGCTCCCCAGTCTGCTGGTCTTCCAATATTACCTTCCTGACGACTCAGGGTTCTTTCCACAAGTCTAATTGCTCATTAGATTAACTCTACAATTATATCTCATCGCTTCTAATATTATCTCCCTTTTTTTAATTGCCCCTGGGCCACCAGTCTTCATTAACCTTCTCCACTTTGCTTGAACCCTTCGTCTTGCCCCTTTGTCATCATCTTAGATTATGGTAATCTTCATCTAGTGTTCTCAGATTACCTTTCTTTACCCTGCCAAGAATCCATCCCTTACTCCCATGACCCATCT
Source organism: Acomys minous (assembly GCF_964271855.1). Taxonomy (NCBI): domain Eukaryota; kingdom Metazoa; phylum Chordata; class Mammalia; order Rodentia; family Muridae; genus Acomys; species Acomys minous. The sequence goes on along the minus strand of NC_140494.1, from coordinate 79,568,105 downwards.
CTTCGTCCTCACCCTGATGACACTTTTCTCTCCCCAACAGTCTTCGTATCTTCTCCAAAGGTTAAAGTCCATAGCCCTTTACTCTACAGCTTCACCATCTCTTACCATTCCTCTGACTTCCTATAGCATCCTATCTCCTTAACGATCCTCTGTAATGATTCCTAACTCATAACCAAATCTCTCTTTTGTGATCATTTCTCTTTCTCCTGAGAACCTTTAGCCATTCTAAAATAAGGATTTCTTGACTGTACTTCCAATAGAGAAAGAATAATGATGCATTCACAAATCATCTTCAGGTTACTTTGTCTGTGAGACAACATAAAATCATGTCTCCAGCCAAGGAAAGAAAATATAACACTACATGAAGACATGGGCATCACTAGCCTGTGAAGATCCATGTTGGAGTGTGTGTTTTATGGTTCTTCATCACTTTTTTTCATTCATTTGTTTCTCTTTACAGAGTATATACATAGGGCTCTGTTACTCAAATGACATTAGCCCTTTCTCCTACTGAACTAGGTTGTAGACACACTTAAGATTCATGTTGGTTTCACAACAGTGATTCATAAGCAATAATTGTTAATTTAAAACATTGAGTTGATTTTGTCATAGGCCACTAAAATGGGCTTTTAAAAATAAGTTTTGATATTCTAATTCTGAAATTATTTGAGACTGTTATTTTTCTTTTCAGGGAATACAGAGAGCTTAAAAATGAGTCCAAGGATCCAAACAATATGTAAGGTCACCCTTATAATCTGTTTTATATAGATTCTACTTGCTTCCAAGGTGAGTCTTTGAGATCAGGGTCTTATTTTGGTGTGTATTTTGTACTTTGCCTAGGTCAATGGGAACTCGGGGTCAATAAACTGAGAATGGAGGCAATGGATGTGATGGACAACAGAGCAATGACATGTCTCTCATCCATTTCCAGCTGTAGAATTACAGACAGCATATGGCCTTAAACACAAGACACAGAAAGTTAAATTCTTCACCTCAAAGGCAGAAATAATAACTGCACACTTAGCTGGTCTCTCGAAGAGCTTTGTTTAGCATAGTAACCACAAAAGAACAAAGTACTGCTTTTTTGCTGAGCAGAACAAATCAATAGCCTACATTTCAGAGCATTCCCTACCAACAGGACACAATACATTGTATCCAGTCTCCTACAAGCTTTCCTTCCAAACACTGTTAGTATTTCTCTTTAATTAAAGCTGCTGGGTTTGCATAGTCGCTTAATTAATCTGAGAGAACATCAGCCTCAGTGCCTTAGGAAACTGATTGCAATTGTGGTGCCAATCTGTCACTAAAAGCAAGAGAACAAAAACATTTTAACAACAAAGTTATAAGAACAAACAATGAGTTTGGCAAGTAGAAGAAGCCATGACTAATAATTAGTCTTGCTATTAGCTGAGTTTTACAGAAATTTGTTCTAAGATGTTGACTTAGAGGTCTCAGATGCAAGAGCTTATGGTGTGATTTAGCACTCCAAGCTTAGTGGGCTCAAGTAGCTACGTGGTCTCCATTAGGAACTGCTCCGTTGAAGGGTCCACATTTCTTCCTGCTGAAAGACCAGAATGTCAGCACCTCAGTGTAAAGAACCCAGGCAAATTAACCTCTTTCACAGGCTCTTTCCACACCACCCTTGTACTATGCCACCTACACACTGTGGAGGCCTGCAGTGGCTTCACACAGAGATTAGATTATCTGGGACATTCTGAGTGGGTCGATTAATTATCAAGTGTTCTGAGCTTCCTGTGGAACACACAGTCTTTAAGTTCTCTGTTGTACCACACCAAGGTGCCCCCAAAGTTACCAATTTAAAACAGTTCACATTTGTAGTCCCACAGTATCTGTGATGTAAAGGCTTAGCATGCAAGCACACTTATCTGAGCTTCCTGGCTCAAGTATGACACAGCCAACACTGCCAGGACAAGATTCCCATCTCAAGACTCCATGAGGATGCTCTGCCTCCAATCTGAGGCACTTGTTGGTAGGATTTGGCTCCTTTTGGGAAGTATTATGGTATCAACAGACTGGATGTTGGGCATAGCAGCAGCTAGTCAACAGCCGCGGTAGGATATTACACCAGCACAAGATAACAGGAGGCCTCAGTGGGAAGCATTCTAGTGCCCATCTGCTGCAGTGTTTAGGGACTCCTGCCACAAAATATAAAGCTCCTCATACTTGTGACCACTTCTTTTCCATCCAACCCAATTGTTGGTTTGAATAAGAATGGCCTACATATTCTTATATGTTACTATACTTGGTCCTCAGTTAGTGTAACTGTTTGGGAGGATTAATAGGTTTGCTATTATTGGAGGAAGTGTGTCCCTGGAGGTGGATCTTGAGGTTTCAAAAGACTCCACCATTCCCAATCACACCCCACTAATGTATGAGTGTGTGTTTGTACATGCATGTGTGTGTGTATGTGTGTGCCTCATTATTATATCCCAAATATGAGCTCTCAACTACTTATCCAGTCAACGTGCATGCCTACCTGATGCCATGCTCCCTTCCATAATGGACACGGAGTCTGGATCTCTGCAACGGCAAGTTCTACATTAGATGATTTCCTTTACAAGTTGCCTTGGTCATGGAGTTTTATCACAGCAATGGAAAAGTAATTTAGACACTCCCTGTACTTCTTCTCCAGAGTTTCTCAGCACTTACCTCCCAGCATTACTCCTCCAGACATCTGAGCACACAGTGGAGGCATGTTCTCCTGTCCTTATTCTTAACTCTGATCACCCCCAGAGTGCTGACGACTAGGCAACCCATCAAAGCTTTCCCATCAGGACTGTTCCTCACTGCAGACTTTTGCCTCTGAATGGGGCTGCACTTAGTACATCACAGCCAACTTTTAGCTCACATTCACATAAAGTTAACTTATGTATGAACCAGGCTCAGCTTTTCTGATGTCAGTGTTATGTTTAGTTTTTAAAATTGTGTCTGTTGTTTTATTCTACTTACAAACAGCATATTTTAAATATAGACTTTTAGAAAAGTGAGTCCTGTACTAAGAAAATCTTTACTCATGTCTCCATTAAAAAAGGCAAGCTGATATATATATATATATATATATATATATATATATATATATATATTTACATGTATGTAAATACTCACTACACATGTATGCAAATACAGCTAATTTTTTTGTTGAACTATTGCTTTTGCTGTTGCTGCTGCTAAGCCCTTCATCCAGAAAAAAAGACATGTGTACTTTAGACCTAGAATTTACCGCTGACATGTTGGGGCTTGTCCCCCTTTCTCCAAAGCACTGCAGGGATGGTGTGGGAGACCTGCACTGAGAAATGGCTAGTAGCTTGAAAACAGTGTACCTGTTTGGTTTTGTCAACTTGACCCAAGTCAGAGTCATCTAGGAAGAGGGTATTGTTACTTTCCTTGACATTGGTCTGCAGGCAAGTGTTTGGGGCCATTTTCTTGATTAATAATTGATACGGTAAGGCTCAACCAACATTGCCCTGTAGCCCATTTTGGCAAGTGGTCCCAGTTTGTATAAAAAAGCAAACAAGCAGGCCCTGGAGAAGAAGGCAGTAAGAGCATATCTCCATTGTCCTGGTGCCTGATTAAGTTCCAGCACTGGGTTCCCTTGATGGTGGTTTATAGCTTTTAGCCAAATAAATCTTTCCCTACCCAACTTATTTCTTGCCACTCTCTTATCATAGCAAAACTAGGAAATAAACTAGGAGAAGATGTTAATGATTGAGGTAACTCCGTGATGTCGCTCTATATAGCTAATCTTGTTCTTCTAGCCCACTAATCACTAATACAGCATGTCCTTCCTGTAATCAATTGCTGTTCTGTCCTTCAAAGGGAACTTGCTGGGCCAGGAAATACCTCTGATGGACAACTCCAGTTCCAGAGCCACAAATGTCTCATAGCCAAGCACTTAGCCTTTTTAAAATCTAGCCTCATGGCAGGAAACAACTTTTAAACAGTGAGGAAGTTTGCTGCAGAAAGAAGGTCACTTCTGTGGCTCTTTCAGACTCTGCACCAGGCTTTCCCACCCATATTTTGTGCAAGTTCCAGGAAGTTTTCACATTCAGGCTAGATAAGGTCAATAACACTAAGTTTTGTTGTTCACATAGGTCTGCTTACACTAATATCAGCTGATTGCCTCTTATCCCGTGGCTTACTCAAACCTGGTCAACTTGCAGGTCCTTTTATAAATAGATCAGATTCAGACTTTTAAGTGTGAAATATGATGTTCCCCAAATTTAAAATGAGCCTTGCCTTTTGCATGACAATTTTCATGTTTGGAGAAACAAAAGAGAAAGTTTACTCTTTATCGTTTTAAAGATGGGGGGTGGGGTTGAGCATGCACACACACACATGCACCCATGCTGCCCTGCTAAAAGCCAGAAGAAGTCATGGAATTCCTTAAAACCTGGAGTTATAGGCAGTTGTGAGCTTCCAGGCATGAGTTCGGAGATTTGAACTCAAATCCCCTGAGAGGACAGCAAGCTCTCAATGACCGTGTCACCTCTCCCACCTCCTTCCTCTTTATCTTACAGGGTATTTACTAACAAACTTTCAACTGCTTCATTTTTTAATTAGGTCTTTGATGCCCTCTCCATGAATATGCCTTCCCCAGAAATCCTTACTTGGTTAACTCGGTGTAATCAGTCTAGTGGCCAAGGAGGATGACGGGATGAGATAAATCTGAAGGATAAACACCAGAGGAACATAGTGGGGCACCATGCTGTAGTTATAAGCTGCTTTAAATAGGGAGATGAGACAAAATATATGTGGAACAACTGATGAGTTTCTGCCATATTTACCAACTGCATGATGGGAAATCTCTATAAAACCTTACATAAAGGTAAGAGAATTGTGAACCAGGTGACCAGAAGTCAACGCAGAATTGCACCTGTGCTCAAATACACATTGGTTCATTCTTTTCACATATTACAGAGACCAAAGAGTTCCCAAATTGTCTCTTACTAGACAGGCATTCAGAATCAAGGCACAGAAATAAGCTGTCATCCTTAAAGCATATTTTTTCCTTAGTCACCTGGACTTTGATAAAATATTAGTGGAAATTAAAAAGTCTTGTTGTGCCCATAGTATCTCTCTATCCTATTGGCTGAAACTGAGAGAGAGAGGCACACCTAACTATGAGCAAGGCTGAGAAAAGTATTCTAATCATAAGGCTTACTAGCCATTAGAAAGACCCAGATGAAAAGGAAAATTATCAGAAAGCAGGAGAAATTGGACCATAAATTTCTTCATTTTTTCCCATCTTTGTACGTCATATCTTCAGAGTGATATTGGCTGCCAATGTAGGGAATAACAAGAATAGTTAAGGATACCACAGAACTCTTGGTCCTTAGTATTTTTAAAGCACCTCTCTACCTCCTGCTCCCAAAGCAAGCCCAGGTTAGAAAGAAATATGGGGTCTCTCTTAGTTCTCAAGTTTCCTGATGCTTTGCACACCAGACTTCATCCTTGCTTGTGGATCTTACTGAACTCTTGTACATTGTGTGCTAAGCTACATTGTATGCAAATGGGGCAATGCAAAGTGGGAAGTGTTCACAGTGGATGTAACTCCTTGGGCCTATTGTCCATTCTGATTTCACACACAAGACACAAGACTGAAAATAAAATTTAGAAATTTTAGGATAATGGCTGAGGCACAGAGGCCTATGAACCTGGTGCCCAGTGAGACCACATAAGACGTAGTTCCATGTCAATAGCCTCATGTAGTTATGTGTGCATATATGGAGAAAAGTTGTCTTCCAGAAAGCATAGCTCTCTCAAACTGTTGAGAGAACCTGGATATAAACTTCATGACTGCTGTGTTTTATCTTCTATTTATAATAAAGTAGCCAATGGCCAATCACCTGGTATCTGACATTTCATGAATTAGCTCGCACATGGATGTCTACAGAAGATATATTATTATTATCCCTAACTTAATAAATAAAATGTAAAAGAAAAGAACCTTTAAATGATAAATCAAGGTTTATAGATGTGAAGTGGTACCAAGGTCATAGACTAACCCATGTGAACATAGCAAAATCCACTTTACTCCAGAACTCGTTTCTCCTACATATGTGTATGATACACATAGATTCTTAGTAAGCAGGGTAAAACATTATTTGACTATATTTTCATTGGTTATAGTACATATCTTAGGGCTTTCTTTTTTAATCTGTATATAACTATTCAAAGCAAGCTAATAAATCTTAGAGTTGGAAAATATCCTTGATCTAACCAAATCTAACTCTGGATAGGAAACATGACTCCTCTCTGTAACTACACTAAGTGGATATCCACTCCTTGCTATTTCATTCCAAGTGGAGAAACCACATTTATTCCTAGGCAGACATTCCACTTGCAAACAGTGCTCAACAAAGAAACTTTGAGTTAAGCCAAGTGTTGTAAAAATATTAGACTGTTTGTTTTCAAGCCAGAAAATAGTATCCCAAAATAAAACTAAACTGAAAAGCCATCTAGCCAATAGAAGTGTATAGAAGACATGGAAAATAATTTTTCTTCCATCCATTATTGCTGATGTTCAGTTCAATGATTTCCCATGGAAACAGAAATCTTGGCTTGCAGACAGCTAGGGACAGGTATTTAAGCCTTCAGATTGAGGTCTCTGGCCTGGTGGGTCAAACGTTTTGATGGGTGAGAGACAATGTGAACAATAGAAAGCAATCAGGTGTATAATCTCCCTTTCAATTGTATTCAAGTTCCAGTTCTGAAAGTTTGCCTATGTTAGTCTTGTAATGTTAAAGAACACATTTAGGGTCTGAGTCCTCCTTTCTTCATTTGGAAAGAAAGAAAAATAACAGCTGCTTCACAGGAATGTTTAAAGAATTGCATAAAATTGGATGAGTTGATACATCTAAAGGTTGTCTATAAATAGCAAGCTGTTAAACAAGTAGGTATGCCATTAGTGAGCTGGAGAGAGAGAGAGAGAGGGAGAGAGAGAGAGAGAGAGAGAGAGAGAGAGAGAGAGAGAGAGAGAGAGAGGAGAATGAAGGACAGGTGAACAGCTGAGGGTGGGAGAACACACACGAGGGAACAGAGTCATGTTCTTTCTGCCACCCTATTGAGAATCTTTTTATCTGGTGCTATGCTGAGTGACAGGAGAGAAGCGATAGTTATTCTTTGAAAAGAAGCAGAAAATGTGACCCTCATCTCAACAAATGCCTCTCGTGAAGACACGGAGGCCACTTCCTAACTCATCATGCGTAAGTCAGTTACTGTGATTTTGGTGAGTGAGAGGACAATTCTAAGCCTCTTGTTTCTCTCCTTTAAGACAGCAATAATACATTTCCTCCTGCTAGATTTTGATGAATGTAAAGAAGGCACCTGTGAAAACACATTATGAATTTGATAGCTATGGGAGCTGCTCTGTTGATAAGCATAAACAGCTGGAGTAAACATAAGGAGAACAAATTTAGTAGGGTACAGCTCTGTGAAAGTTCATAATGGTATCTGCAGCAGAATCCAGAGAGAAACAGAGTAAAAATATCAAGATTAAGATTATTCTGGAAGAGGGCTTTTTTTTCCGGAGACTCTAAGATGGTGGTGTCCAGCATACAGTATGTGAGTAACAGAAGAGCAGAGACTGCAGACCAAGTGAGTGACCTGGCATCAGACTCCAAAATGCCAAAGTCTGAATTTCCCAGATGAGAAGAGACATCCAGGAGCTAGAGACACACAGTCCAATGGACACACATGGTCCTAAGCCTTTTTCACCTACTGTAACATAACTCCCAAGTTCCAGAGACCCACCACTCCAGCATCTAGACACCAGATACCAGACTCTGCCTGCCTCCCTGTGACTAGCTCCTGAATAGCAGAGACAAGGCTGGAAAATAGGAGCAGAGACCAGAGACAGGCAGGACAATAGGAGATGCAGGGTCCTATTCCAAGATGGCAGTACCCAGCAGAGTCTGAGTACCAGGAGCACAGTGACTGCAGAGCAAGCAAGAGGCCCACTGCTGACTCCAAAATGCAAGAGTCAGTTCGTGTTTCCCAAGAGACGAGAGATTCCTGGCTACCGGACATACACGGTACCACTCTCAGGTCTCCTAAATACTCCGTCCTTCCTTAGAATGACTCCAGATTCCAGAAACATGCAGATCCAGCCTACAGTTCTGGGCTCTACTAGCCCTCTTGGGAATACTTGTAGGACCATAGGACCTACACACCCACACTCTAACTCCCTGCCTATAGGTCCAACTGGGACATAATCATCAAAGAAGAACTGGAGGCTATTCGAAGAGATCCAGGCTCCAGACCATCACCCAGGGCTCCTGTCACATGCTGGAGAAGCTAAAAGGGCTCCAGGATCAATCAGCCATTTCCAGGGACAACCATATGCCTTATGGCCAGCATAAGAACACAATTAACACAATATGGCACCAATAGAACCAAATTATCCTAATACAAGATCTGAATAACCTAACACAGCTGAAACATAGGAAAATGACTTTAAATCTATGCTTCTGAGGATTATAGAGGCCTTTAAAGAAGAAACAAATCTCTCAGAGAAGTACAGGAAAATACAATCAAACAGACACCTTTTAAATACAAAGTGAGTAAATGACTCAAAGAAATATAACAAATAGAAGTCTTTAAAGAGGAAATAAATGAAAAAATTTTAAAAAATACAGGAAAATACTGCAAAACTGGTAAAGAAAATGAATACAATGGTCCAAGACCTGGAAATGGAAATTGAATCAATAAAGAAAACACAAACTAGAAATCCTGGAGATGGCAAACTTATGGAAGAAAACAAGAGTCACAGAGGTAAGCATCATGAACAAAATACAAGAGATCAAGGAAAGAATCTCAGGCATAGAAGATACAGTGGAAGAAATCAATACATATGTCAAATAAAATATTAAACCAAACATATTCTGACACAAAACATCCAAAAAATCAAGGGCACAATGAAAAGATGAATCCTAACAATAATAGGAGTAGAAGAAGATTTCCTGATCTGAGGACCAGAAAATAATTTCAAGGAAATCATAGAAGGAAATATTTTCCCAACCTAAAAAAAAGATATCTTTAAATATACTCTGTGTTTATAGAACACCAAAAATATTAAAGCAGACAAGAAATTCCTCCTGGCATGCAATAATCAAAACACTAAATGTACAAGACAAAAAAAATATTAAAAGCCACAAAGGAAAGGGCTAAGTAACATATAAAGGCAGACCTATCAGAATCACACCTTACTTCTCAACAGAGAGACTCTAAAAGCCAGAAGGGCCTGAGAGAATATCTTTCAGACCCAAAGAGAACACATATGTCACTACAGTACTAATGCCAGCAAATTTTTGAATAATCATAGATGGTGAAAACAAGGTATTCCAAGACAAAACCAAATTTAAACAATATCTATGTACAAACCCAGCCCTATAGAAGGTACTAGAAAGAAAACTCCAACACAAGAAGGTTAACTACATCCAAGATATAAATAACTTCACTATAACAAAACCAAAAGAAGACAAATACACTACCACCAACAAATTCATAATAAAAGGAATTAACAATCATTGGTCATTAACATCTCTCAACATCAATGGACTCAGCTCTCAAAAAATAAAAAAAGACACAGCTTAACAGAATGGATGGGTAAGATGTATAAGCAGGACACAACATTTTGATCTATACAAGAAACACACCTAAGCAACAAAGATACAGTTTACCTCAAAGTAAAGGGCTGGAAAAAGTTTTTCCAAGCAAATGGAATCAAGAAGCAAGCTAGAGTAGCTATCCTAATATATAATAAAATAGATTTTCAACCAAAATTAATCAAAAGTGATAGGGAAGAACACTTTATATTCAACAAAGGAAAAATCCACCAGGAGAACATCTAAACCCTGAACATCTATGCCCCAAATACAAGGGCACCCACATTTACAATAGAAAATATTGAAGCTTAAATGATACATCAATTCCCACACATTAAGAGTGGGAGACTTCAATACCACATGCTCACTAATGGACAGGTCATTGAGACAGAAACTAAATAGAGAAATAATGGAAGTAGCAGATTTCATGAATCAAATAGATTTAAAGACATCTACAGAAATTTTCATCCAAACACAAAAGAATATACCTTCTTATCATCACTGCACAGAACCTTCTCCAAAATCAACCATATAGTTGGTCACAAACGAAGCATCAACCAATACAAGAAAATTGAATTAACCCATTTTATTTTATCAGACCACAATGGATTAAAGCTGGACTCCAACAACAAAAGAAAAAAATTAAGAAGCCTACATGCTCATGGAAAGTAAACAACTCCCTACTCAATGATCTCTGGGTCTGAGAATAAAGAAAAAATTGAAGACTTCCTAAAATTCAATGAAAATCGAACATTGAACAATATACCCAAACTTATGGGACGCAGTGAAATCACTGCTAAGAGGAAAGTTCATAGCACTAAGTGCCTTCACTAAAACGAATGGAGAGATGTCTTATTATCAATTTAATAACTCACCTGAAAGCTCTAGGAAAAAAGGAAGCAAACATACCTAAAAGGAGTAGATGGCAGAGAATAAGCAAATTCGGTGCTTAAATAAAAAATTAGAAACAAAGACAACAGTACAAAGAATCAATGGAACCGAAATCTGTTTCTTTGAGAATATCAATAAAACAGACAAAGCCCTAGCCAAACTAAGTAAAAGGCAGAGAGATAATAGCCAAATCAACAAAATTTAAAATGAAAATGGGAATATAACAACAGACATTGAGGAAATCCAAAGAATCAGTAATTCTTACTTCAAAAGTCTGTACTCCACAAAATTTTAAAATCTAAATGAAATGAGCAATTTTCTTGATAGATTCCACTTGCCAAAATTAAATCAAGATCAGATAAACAAGATAAATAGTCCTAAAATCGTAAGGAAATAGAAATACTCACTAAAAGTTTCCCATTTAATAAAAGCCCAAGGCCAGATGGTTTTAGCTCAGAATTCTACCAGATTTTCAAATAAGAGCTAATACCAGTACTTCTGAATCAATTCCACAAAATAGAAAGAGAAAGAACATTACCAAACTTATTCTAGGAGACCATAGTCACCCTGATAATATATAAACTACACAAAGTTCCAACAAAAAATAAAGACAATTTCATACCAACATCCCTTATGAACACTGATACAAAAATAATCAACCAACTACTCACAAGCCAACACATCAAAAAATATCATTCACCATAATCAAGTAGGCTTCATCCTTGGCATAAAAGGACTGGATCAATATATGAAAACCTATCATTGTAATATATAATATAAACAAACGGAATGAAAAAAACCACATGATCATCTCATTAGATGCTGAAAAACATTTGAAAAAATCTAGCACCCCTTCATATTAAAAGTCTGGCAAAAATTAGGGATACAAGGCACATACCTAAACACAATAAAGTTAATATACAGCAAGACAATAGCTATCATAAAATTAAATGGAGAGAAACTTAAAGCTATCCTACTGAAATCAGAGACTAGACAAGACTGTCCACTCTCTCCGTATATCTTCAATATAATACTTGACGTCCTAGCCAGAGCAATAAGACAACTAAAGGAGATCATAGGAATACAAATTGGGAAGGAATAAGTCAAAGAATAAATGTTTTCAGGTAATATATAATATACACATAAATTACCCCAAAAATTCTACCAGAGAACTCTTACAGCTGATAAATACCCCCAGCAAAGTATCTGGATCAAATTTAACTCAAAAAATCAGTAGCCCTCCTGTTTACAAGTGACAAAGGGGATGAGAAAGAAATTAGGGAAACCACACACTTCACAATAGACACAAATAATATAAAGTATCTTGATGTAACCCTAACCAAGTAAGTCAAAGACTTGTATGACAAGAACGTCAAATCTCTGAAGAAAGAAATTGAAAAAGATGTCAGAAGATGAAAAGATGTCCTGTGCTCAGGGATGGCTAAGATTACCCCAGTAAAAGTGACCATCTTATCAAAAACCATTTACAGATTCAATGGGAATTCAATACAATTCCCATCAAAATTCCAACACAATTCTTTACAGAACTTGAAAAAAATAAACAACTCCAAATATCATATGGAAAAACTAAAAACCCAGAATAGCCAAAACAATCTTATACAATAAAAGATGCTCCTAAGATATATCCATCCCTGATTTCAATCTATGCTACAGAGCAATAGTAATAAAAACTGTATGGCACTGACATAGAAATAGACTGATTGATAAATGTAATGCAATTGAGGACCCAGAAGTAAACACACATTTGAATTTTGACAATGGAGCCAAAACTAGACAGTGGGAAAAAAAAGATAGCATCTTTGACAAATGGAACTGGTCTAACTGAATGTCTACATATAGAAAAATGCACATAGGTCCATGTTTACTACCCAGCATAAAATCCAAGTCAACTGGATCAAAGACTTCAACATAATACCAGATACACTAAATCGATTAGAAAAGAAAGTGAAGAAAAGCCTTGAACTCATTGGCACAGGAGACAACTTTCTGAAAAGAATACCTAAAGCTCAGGCTCTAAGATCAACAATAAATGAATGGGACCATTTGAAACTGAAAATCTTCTAAAAGGCAAAAGACATTGTCAATAGAACAAAAGGACACTCTACAGATTGGGAAAAGATCTTCACAACCCTGCATCTGAAAAAAGGCTAAAATCAAAATATAAAAGAACTCAAGAAATTAAACACCAACACACCAAATACTCCAATTGAAAAACAGGATACAGAGCTAAACAGAGAATTTTCAACAGAGGAATCATATGAGATCCCTAGTCAAGATAATGAGGGCTGTCTCTGACATAGAGTCTGTTGCCTGCTTTTTGAACACTTCCCCCTGGAGGGGCTCTTTGCCAGACCACGGGGGAAGAGAATGAACTCAGTCCTGCCTCAAAACAACAAAAATAATATTCTGGTGATTATACTTATATTTTAATAGGTCTTAGCTTAAGAAGGTGTGTTTGGATGGTTGGGTGGGGAAGAGGAAGGTGGGGGGACAAGGCTAGAATAAGAACAAGAGAGCAAGAGAATATCTGATGCCATCAGTCTGTACCCCAGATTCTAAATATACTCTTAGAAGGCAATAATATCTGTTTGACAAATAGAAGATGAACCCAAAACAGGATAGTCAAGCATAATTAAGCCGAAGAGACTATTTTGCGGCTGGAGTGGTGATAACCACTCCTAAGACCATTTGCGGCTCTTGCAGAGGATCTGATTCTGTTCAGAACACCCAAATGGTGTGACTCTAGTTCCAGGGAATCCAGTGTCTGATGCTCCCTTCTGTTCTCTACAGGCACAAAGCACACAACAGAATACAGGCATACCTGCAGGGATTCACACATACATCAATCCTATAGAGTGCGTGTGTGTGTGTGTGTGTGTGTGTGTGTGTGTGTGTGTCTTGTGTGGGAGTGCAAATTTGTACAGCCACTATAGAAACTAGTGTTGTGGTTCCTCAGAAACCTAGGAATCAATATCCATCAAGACCTAGCTATTCTACTCTTGAGCAGGCAGCCAAAGTACAGTTCATCCTACCACAAGGATACTTGCTCAACCATGTTCATTGCTGCTCTATTCATAATAGCCAGAAATTGGAAACTATCTAGTTGTCCCTCAGAGAAGAATGGGCAAAGAAGCTGTGGTCAATTTACACAATGGAGTACTATAGGCCATTACAAATATAATCATGGAATTTGAAGATAAATGGATGAAGCTAGAACAAATCATGCAGAGTCAAGTACTGTAAACCCATTAGGACATATATGGCTCTATTCATTTTTATATGTGGGTATTAGATGTTTAGGCAATGATAGCAAAGTTATAATTGACAGAATAACAGAGGTTAGGTATACAGTTCAGAACTGGGAGAGAACAAATAGGTTTTCTTCGGAAAGGGAAGTAGAACAGATAGTTATGGAGGGAATGGGGCAGACACTAGAACAGGATGATCAGGTGGAGAGGGAAGGGAAGAGAAGGATGAAAGGGAATACTAGAGGGACAACCAAATTTACAAGCCATTGAGGGTAGTATGAAAACCTAATAGATCAGAAGAATCTTCAAATATAAATGTGTGTGTGTGTGTGTGTGTGTGTGTGTGTGTGTGTGTGTGTGTGTTCGAAATGCAATTGCCAAATAATGGGTTAGACAGAACCCTATCTGGCCATCCTTTGTCACTAAATGAAGCCTGGTATGAATGAAGCTTCCAGTATCTAATTGAGCAATGGGAACCTTCATACAACCAGGATGTTTTCATGGCTGTAGGCTGCCTTCTACAAACTGATGGCACGGCCACACTGTTGAGGACAATCCCTCCACAACTCACCCGTCATGGAGAAAGTGGTGTTTACATAAGCCTTTGCCTCTATATGCTAGTAGCTTTGGTACAATAAGGTATTTACCAGGCTACCAAAGGAGAAATGTAACAGCAACCTTGCCACAAAACCTTTGATCTACAATGATATACAATGATACTGCAAGATATGCGAGCATAATGATGTCACAGAATCTGTGGAAGTAACCTGCAATACCTGATTTGACTGAAGGCTCATCCAGTTAGATAGAACCCATAGCTGACACTGCTAGGGTGACCAAGAACCTGAGATTTGATAGCTCATGGACCTAAGGTAAAACCAAATACTGCTGCCCTAAAAATAAACAAATGAAATATAAAAATAAAATGACTCCTAATGACATGCTGCTATACTCATATGCTAATACCTTGCTCAGTTGTCCTCAAAGACATTTCTCCCTGTAGCAGATGGAAACAAATACAGAGCTCCACAGCCAGATGTTATGCAGACTGTAAGAAACTTTGGAAGACTCAGCCCTAAACAGGATGCCTCCATCAAATCTCTCCCCTCAGGGCTCAGGGAACCTTGAAGAAGATGAGACAGAAATAGTCTAAAAGTCAGAGGAGATGGAGGACACCAAGAAACAAGGCGCTTTATGTAGACATGATAGGTGCACGTAGGAACTCACAGAGACTGAGGCAGTGTACACGTGGACTGCATGGGTCTACACTGGTTGGGGGTCTGAAGAGACTGTGATTAGTTTCCTCTCCCCAGATTCCACACAAGCTTCCATATTTCCTGGTCCTTTCATGGATTTACAAATTTTTGTCATTGTAATTCTGTTCAGGGATTTCATCTGAAGAACATTACCCCAGAAGAAAGACAGAGCCTCATACAATTAAGAAAGTAAGTGAAACTTACAAGGTTTAGGAAAATTCTGAAGCTAATAAGAGTCATAGGGCATACTTGACACTATGCAAGCCATAACGATTATTATAGAGAGGAGAGACTACCCAGGGGAGCTTCCTGCAAGTTGGGCACAGAATTCAAGGGATACAGCTTTTGTGAGTTGTCACACATGCTGGCTTATTAAGACACCTATGTTCCTGTAAGTAATCTCAATAAGCCACCAGTTCACTAAGCTAGACTTGGGTAGAGTCATTCCTTCGTTCTTTTATCAGTGGCATATCTGAGGTAAATAAATATTGAACTCAATTCCCCAAGAAAAACCATAGAAGAGAACCCACACATACCAAAAGTAATATTTTTGCTTATTGGAGCTAGGACTGGTGCCACACCCATCCAACTCCCACTCCAACTTTGTAGATCAGTTGTGCAAGAGACACTCTAAAATTGTGGAAGAGGCATGAAAGCAATTGGCCAGGGCAGGAACAATGAAGGACCGTGTCTTCACAAACAAATACATATTAAAAACTAAAAATAATAAAGAAGAAAAGAAAGAAAGAAAAAGAAAGAAGCAAAGGAAGAAAAGAAGAAGTGCTCAATGCCCACCTCCAGTTATGTACTTCTTCTTCATTCATGCATCAAGGTCTTGCCTCTTAAATGTTTCCTCAAAACACTCCACAAACTGGGGATCGTATGCTCAAACACACGAGTCTACGGGGGGAACATTTCTTATTCCTACCACTTCAGTGAAAATCACCAGAAGATTAGAAGCAATAGAATTGACCTACATTAAAAGAGGGTTCATTAGATTTGCTTTGTGATATGATCAGGGTGTTACAATGTCAGTCTCTCCAAAGAGCCTGACAAATGTGGTAACTGCACTGTCCAGGACGCCAGTCACTTCAGCCATCCCAGAGTCCCGGGCCCAAAGGCCTGGAGGATTCCTGGAGAGCTGATGATCTCCAGTCCACACAGGCAGCCCAAACAAGCAGCTTCCAGTGTAAGTGACAATCAGTCGGCGGTTGCAGCAACCGGGTATATGTACTCACCAACAAGAGTAAAGCTAAAGTGAGAAAAAGAACAAAGCAATCCATCTTTCATGTCCCTTATCTGGGCTGCTACGAGAAGTATGCCCACATTTACAAATGTGTCTTCCCACATCAACTAAGTCAATCAAGACTCTCCCCAGAGGCCAGCCTGATATAGGCAGTCCCTCATTCAAGCTCTCATCAGAGCTGATTCTATGTCCAGTGGACAATTTAGGCTCGCTATCAGAATATCCAAGAAAGCATTGTATCGTTCAGTATCATAAAGTTTGGGGGTTGTCTTACTTAGTTGCTATGAAAAGACCACATCCCACTGCCGTTCTTTTAAAGTAAAGTATTTAATTGGAGTTGGCTTACAATTCGGAGGTTTAGTCCATTGTCATCAAGGCAGGGAGCATCACAGGATGGTGCTGAAAAGGCAGCTGAGCGGTCTACCTCCAGGTCAGTGGGCAGCAGGAAGAGACAGTGAGCCTCTGGGCCTGGCTTGAGTTTCTGAAACCTCAAAGCCCACACCCAGTGAAACACCTCCACCAACAAAAACACACCTCCCCCAAAAGGCCACACCTCTTAATAATGCCACTCCCTATGGGTCTGTGGGGGGCCATTTCTATTCAAAGCACCATGAGATGGGAGGGGGGGTTGTACTTTTAGGTTTTGCACTTAGTCCATATTTTTCCGTTGCTTTCTGTATATGCTGTATATCAAAAGCAGAGAGTTAAGATCAAACGGAGGCACAGTGGCTAGAATTACTAATACTCCACTATACACTCAAAAGTTTCTGAGTAATCCCTACTATCTACTGATCATCAATGTTTCCATAGCACCTAAAAATAGAGATGTTATGTTAGTTGGATTGATATGTATTATGGATGACCTACACGTCAAAGTTTTGTGTGACCTACAGTAAATATGTAGATTATTTGACAAAACCAATGTTGGATCTCTTAACACAAAACAAAGATAGTTTAAACATTATAATTATTACCCCCAAAGTGGTAATTTCTTGGTAGTAAGGAATGTTTGCCATTAAAATAATGTTTCTGCCACTGTGTGGGATAAAAGTAGACTGGAAAGCTATGACTTTGAGATGTTCCACTTTCTCTGTAAGGACCCTGTCCATCTTCCCAGCACCCCACTTCCCTCCTCCTCCAAGCCTTCATGATCTTGCTGTCTTCAGTCTTAAACCGAATTCCCGGTGTATGGGTGCCGAGGAAGATCTAGGCTCTGACACCTTCTGTACACACACTGCTTCTTTATCTGTGTCTGGAAATAAGCTGCCAACATCTGCTGAAACCGTCGTTCCATCCGCATTTACAGGAGAAGTGGGGACTCCAAGCCATTCTAATTCAATCTTTCTTTTGCCCATCTATTCATTGACTGTGGTTTTTAATAAATGCCAGGCATCATGCTAGAATATGGAAACATAGCTATTACCAATCCCACAAATAGCTGACTTTTCAATTAAGAATACAGAGATAATACAGGTGACTTATTAAATATTAAAAGAACAGACTGTGTACTCTCAGCACTGGGGAAACCAAGGCATGATAATCACTTGAGCCCAAAAGTTACCTTTGTGGAAAAATAATAAGACCACATATAAAACAAATACATAAAGAAGCAAAGGGAGAATGACAGGGGAGAAAGGAAGAAAGAGATGGAGAAGAAGGCAGGCAATTTGGTTTCTTGGAACAAGTAAGTATCTCACCAGAAAGCCATTGTTTGACACCTAATATGATTCTACTTACAACGTCAGTTCACCCGTTTCTTCTACTTGTATAAGGTACATATTGAGGAAGGCAGGGAAGTGGCTCAGTTGGTAAAGTGGCTGATGCCTAGGAATGAGGACCAGAGTTAGGACCCCCGGGACCCATGGGAAAGCAGAACATGGCGGTGTGCAACTGTAACAAGGTTCAGGGGACAGAGATAGGCAGAGCTCTGAATCCCTGACCCACCTGGTTTACATAAGTCAGTAAGCTCCAGGTTCCCTGAGCTGCCTGAGTAATGCAGAGAGCAAGAAAGTAGGGTTGGCCTTCCATAGGCTCAGATGTACACACATGAATGCGCATGTGCATACACACACACACATACCCCCACATACACACAGAGAGAGGGGTATGAGAATTGTATATGGGTGACAGTATTTAAAATTTTGATCATATGAAAGATAAGAGGCAACTGGAATAGTCAGGGGAAAGTTTCCCCTAACTGTCTTTCATGGCACCACACTGCCTCGGGTGATGATTCACTTGGGAGGCGCCTCATTTCCATCATGGTCTCATCAAAGAGAACTGCCATTAAAATGCAATCACAACAATGCTGAGGTCCTTTCCTTTGCTAAGGACAACCTGGGTATGACATCAACATAGGCCAGTAAGGTGCTGGCTTCCTATGATTTTACTGTCTTGACTATATCTACTTACTATCTGAGCTAAGGGCTCAACCTTAAAAGACAATCCGATTTTTGTATTTTAAAACAAATATAGGCTGACAAGATAAACTACATTTGGTTTGTTGGATGTGTATTATCTGAGAAGGAGGGGAAAATGGCCTTTTAGGCAGGTTTGCATTTTATTAGGATTTGCTTTACTTCTTGTATGTGCGTGTATGTGTGTGTATGTGCACATGTGTGTTGGGAGATGGTTTTGTGTTTTGTTCCTCCCACCCTCCCGCCCCCGTGGCTACCAGTGTTTCTCAAAAGCCTGACTTGTTCAGCTCCAGCCACTGGAATTCTTAGGCTCCTCAAGGTAAATCTCAACTTAGAAAGTTCAATAAACTAAAATGGTGTCCATGACTCATTTTTGTTGAAATGAGCCACACTCACGGCCAGCTGCCTGTAACTGCTGCACCCAAGGACGAAAGGTTCCCTGAGACCAGGCAAGGGATATCTAAAGTGGATCGTCAGCAGGACAAAGGCACCCATACTGTGTGTTTTCTGACATGAACAAGCACTTTTAGCACCACAATAGTGTGTATTCACTACATGTCAGGCTGCGGAGAGCTTTCTTTAGAATCTCTGAAATGTCTCCCTAATGAGAAATTAAATCTACGAGCACGATGGTATCAGAGCACCCCCCTGCTTTGTTTCGCTTGGGAAACAGAATTCCTGAGCACTCTTTTGTGGCCGTACTTACTGACCATTGCTGGGTGCTTAGGGAATTTCTTTGTGTGGTCATTTAGAAGATTCAATTCAGGTGGGAAAGGTGGAGGTCTGTCAGCTCATCCATCCTCCCTCCAGACCATTCAAACAGGAAGAGACTGAGCGCCCAGCAACAGCCCTTCAGAAGACTGGGGTGGGGTGGGGGGTGGGGAGGAGAGTGAGTGGTAGGAGGGGATACGAGGGTGGGACTGCTAGGAAAGGAGGGGGTCTGCAATCGAAAAACATGTTTAAAACAATGAGAAAGTGGAACTATGTTAAACATTATATACTTTAAAAAAAAAAACAACAACGAAGTTCCTAGCTCCACCTGAGCTAGGAGGCTGCTTTGTTTAGACAATATCCCATTTTAGTTCACTGAGCAACTGTAATACTCCAGACACCTGACAGGGAATTGTAATCACAGCTCCTACATCATAGGACAAGACTGCAAAGCAAAAGCAGAGAAAGATGAGAGCAAGGGCACTCAGTGTAGTCCTAGGAAGCTAAACACTGCTGGCCTCCGGATGAAGCTTATCGCACAAATGGCCACTGCGGAGGTGCAACACAGCAAAACTGAACCATCTTCTTCCTTGCAGGTGGCTAAGCAGACAGCTGCACTGCAGCCTGGCTTGAGGAAACCCAGCATGCTGAATCTCAAATTCAAGTGTGCTCTCGGCTTGCATTTAAGATTCTACGGATTCTTCTCTTGGAATCAGGGGTACGACCCAGTGTCTGGGGCCCACTTAGTAACCAGCAGAGAACTGAGCTGCCTCATCCATCATCTTGTCCCCAAGCCTGGCACCATGCCCACAGCACAGTCACTAAGGAAGTGATAGATGAAGAAAAGACAAAAATTAAATAAAAACAAACGCAAAGTTATTGTGCACCTGCGATGTGTGGCACCTGTCTCAGTTTGTTTAGTATTTTGACTGTTTCTTTTGATTTTTTTATATCTTTAAGTTTTGTAAAATTGAATAGAATGGAGGTCAGATATGAAAATGAAAGGGCTTTGTTTTAATTTTGTCTGTGCTGAAAGGTGAAAGCCCACATCATAAATGTGAGGTTGCTGCCTTTCCTGTTGTCTGTTTCCAGCAGGACATGGAGCTTCTCTTAGATCTGGTCCAATGTTAGCCTCCCTGTTTGATGAAGTGTGTATGCTTGCTCTCAGGGAAAGTAGCTCATGGAAGACCACAGTAATCGCTCTCCCATGAGCCATACCAAGAACAAAGTCCAAGGGCGCTCTACCTGTGCTCCCTCTGCTCTGGGCTGGGGACTCCTGTTCTTAGAGTCCTTGGGAAATGAAAAAATATCCAGATGCCAGTTCTTCTTTCTCGGTTCATATGTCCTAACCCTTCCCTCTACATGACTTCCAGGCAGTCTTTGTTTTCTTCCTTCTCTTTTCATGGCCAGAGCAGTGTGTGTGTGTGTTTTCCTGCACCCAGACTCTCTTCCCCTGCAGGAAGCAGGACAAGACATGCTACCTAGATTATCTTCAGGGCTTCTGTCATTGCACCGTGTGGCATGTTAAGCATGTTCAGATTTGAGTGTAGGTAGATTAGCTACTATTTGGGGGACACCAATGAAATTCCCTTATATTTCTTTTTTTTTTTTTCCGCAAATCCCTATCGTCACCCCAATCAGTCTGACAGTGTCTTCCTAAATGACTGCTGTTGTCCTGACTGGAGGGAGCATTAGGAGCAGTTGGCATGAATGGTCCAGGTAATCTGGGATGGAGAATGGATGGCTGATTTGTGGATTCGTGCTAGTGGTTGTGGAGTAATGAACAGAATAGACTAGGGTGTTACTGCCCTTATTTGCTGATTCTAAGATCTTGAGAAAATCATACATCTTATTTATTTTCTACATATTTGTTATGAACACTGTGTGTGTATGTGTGTGCGTGTGTGTGTGTGTGTGTGTGTGTGTGTGTGTGTGTATGTGTGTTTAAAGTTGCCTATGACTAGAACTAATCAGTCAACAGTCGTCTCTCTCATGCTATATAAGTTCTATACTACTGAGCTATATCACAAACCCTCTTTAGTTTTTAATTTTGAAACAAAGTCTTGATAGGTTGCTCAGGGTGAGCATGAATTTACTCAGTAGTTGAGCTGCCCTTGAACTCACAATCTTCCTGTCTCAGAATCTTGATTGGTGGCAGTGGTAATAAACAAAATATAAATAGATGATAGATAGCTGGTAAAGATTATATATGAGTAAATAGATGATGAGGAACAGATAGATGGATAGATAAATAGATGATAGGTAGATGAAGAGATGAGAAGTAGATGAGTAAATAAAGACTTTAGATAGATAGACAGATAGAGGACCAATAGATGATAGATAGATAGATGAATCAACTAGAGGTAGGTAAGTAAATAGATAGATTAGATAGACAGATGGATGATAGATAGATAGATAGATAGATAGATAGATAGATAGATAGATAGATAAATAGATAGATAGATGATAGATAATAAGCAGGTAAATAGAAGATTCATAGGCTATTAATTTATAGATATATAATAGAGAAATGATAGGCTGATAGATAATACTCAAGTATTTGCTTATATATTTATGTGCACATAGACACAATAGTGCCTGTCACACAGTAAGTATTGGAGGTGGCTTTCTTAATTTTATTATATATGGCTTGAGAATGTCAAGTACAAAACTGTGAAATTTAATAACCACAGAGATCTTGATGATCAGGTTTATTAATCAAATCTTAAGAACTAAGTATGTGTTGATAACAGAAAGTCAGTCTCTAAACAAGAATACATTCTCTGAGATTTGTAGTTGGGAAACATGGTGATATGGTTTTTAAGAAAAAGCAATACAAAATGCCTTGTGCATAGACACATGCAGATTTAGAGGATAACATATTATATATAGAAATCATGTACATTACGCCAAACCAATAAAAATGCAGACCAAAATTTAACCACTTTTTTCATCTTTTTTAGACTCTCAAGAAGCACTTGGGAGTGAAGTGAAGTTTGCTCTGTTTACTTGCTGCGCTTCGGGAAGCAGACGCTCACTGCACACACGCACACTCTGGAGTATCGCATGACAAAGTACCACAAAGCTCTGCTTTTAGGGAGTGCCTGGCATTCTTATCTGGAGCTGGAAAACTCGGCCATGATCCTGCACAGCAATCATCACACAGTCATTTGGCATTCCGCAGTAGGGCCCCATGACAGTCATTTGCAGTGTAAATTCGAGTCACATCCCAGTGCTTTTTTTGCTCACTCTTACAGTAAAGTCACCTTGCAGGCTCCTCTACCGGGCTGTGATTATTTTTCAACTTTATTGCTAAGCTGATTTGCTTCCCATTTGCTTACTGATGAATTTTGCTGTTAACCAGAAGTATTTGTTCAGTGGCTAGTAATAAGTTCAGGGAACCCTTCCAGCACACGCAGCATGAGCCAGAGGGAATAACAGGTGAGACTAATGGGACTCTGGCTATCATTGTTCATTCTGCAGCCTCTGTTCCAGCACTTATCAATTTATTCCGCAGATAAGAGAAGTGGGCTCGCAAGGAAGTCATAGAGAAGGAAAAACAATATGTCTGTGTCCATTACTTATTCATGCCCAAGTCCTGTGAATGAAAAATGCAGACCGTTAACAGCATAACAGCAATCTTTTATGATAACTGTGTCATTGCCTTCTTTACTTTTCGCCCCATAGTGGGCTACCTGCAGGAAACAAATGGCAGTTGGGTAATTGGATGTTAGTCCCCACCTCCCCCACAGCAGAGGTATGAAGCCAGGGCACATAAATAGTTCCTGACATCTAGCGTCCATGTATTGAATAAAAGTACACACAACAGAATTCAGATCAAAGCAGCCCGCATGTGTGTGATGGCTATCTGTTGCCATGTTGACAACCTCAGGGAATGAACCAAACCTCAAGCCGCTGGGTATACCTGTGAATAGTTTTTTCTTAATTGAATCATTAAAAGTGGAAAGACTCACTTCTACTCCAGGTTTTCTGAGGCTGAAAGATCCACCTTTAGCCTGGGATACACCATACACCTCCTGTTGGCAGCCTATGTAAAGGTCATGGAAGAAGAAAATTTTGCTTGCTTTGCCCGCCTGCTCACTCTCTGGCTGGCAAGTCCATTCCTACTTCTTTAGAAGTCTGGCATATACTGAAGTCCAGCTGAGACATCTGTCTCGTGTACTGAACAATTCCTGGATTGTGGGACCTTCCATTGGTAGACACCCACTGTTGTACTAGCTGGACCACAGCCTGCAAGCCACTCTGATAAATTGTGCATTCATTATAGTATAATGAATGAATGTGTGCATTCATTATATACGTACATATATATGTATATTAATTACATATACATATATGTATACAGAAATCTCTATATAGAGAACACAAATAAAAGATATTTGTTCTATCATTTCACTAACTACAATATATAAATGTGTTTCACATATAAGTGATTAGGGCTGTGCTATTGTGACTTTTATCTAACTTCCTCAACTTCATTGATTATTCTGAAGTGACACATTCATATTCAGTGAATATTAAAAATAGGAAAAATATGAAGAACCTATTATTTCATACCCCACATACTACTGATGTTGTTGGTGATTAAGCCATTTTTTAAATTTTATGTATGTGTGTACACATACACGAATTATTGACACAAACATGCATATTTATACACTGTATGCATATGGCTTAAGGTCATGTGTATAGTTTCTCATTCAGCATGTATGGTTGTATCCTCCTTGTACGTCAGACACCTAAGAGAATCAGGGCTACCCTTCTGCTCTCAGTATTTTTTTTTAATTTTTATTTATCTGGCTAAATTTATCTTTCTTGTTATATAAACCACATCTTTAATGCGTTACATCTTATCTTTGAGGCTCAGATCATTTTTTAAAATGTGTAGGGGTTCTAGTGGGATGGCTCAGCAGTTAAGAGCACAGGGTTGCTATTCTAGAGAATCTGGGTTCAATTGCCAGCACTGACATGGCAGCTCACAACTGTCTATGACATCAATTCTAGGGAGTACCACCCTCTCTTCCGGCCTCCTCAGGCAGCATGCTTGCATATGGTACACAGAAATACATGCAGGCAAAACACCCATACATATTAAACAAATAATTTTTTTTAAATGTATATGGAGAGCAGTATATATGTGTGGGACTATGTGTTATATGCATTTATAGATGTGTTCATATATGCATGTGGTGTGCCTCCAAGTGTGTGTGTGTGTGTGTGTGTGTGTGTGTGTGTGTGTGTGTGTGCCCATAGAGATTAGATATTGGTGTTGAGTATATGATGTTGACCTCTACCTTACATGTGAAGACAAGCTCTCCCCCTGAACCTACAGCTCACTGATTCAGGTAGGCAGATTGGCCAGTCAGCTCTAAGGTCCACCTGTCTCTTGTCATCCCAGCACTGTTATTACAGATTTAGTGCTAAACTTGGCTTTTTGTTTTGTTTTGTTTTACTTGAGTACAGAAGCTACAAACTTAAGTCTTGACACTTGCATAGCAAACACTTTGCCAACGGAAGCATCTTCCCAAGTCACAAGGAATTGAGATCATCTTTTTTCTAGTTGTAACTTATAAACCTAGTTTCTCGGATATTAACAGTCTTTGAGGTACCTCTCATTAACACAGTATGGCCACTTTGATTTTGAAATTCTGTACTTCTTCTTAGGCACTGAGTGAGTCTACTTAGAGTTCCATGGAGCTCCTGTGAGAGACATTGGGAGAGTCATTCCTATGGATAGGAGACTGCTAAGGACCCAAGGGCAGAGGAAGCAAAGCAGCAAGGGCAGAACTAAAGAATAATATTTTCTAAGAGAAATCCAACAACCCAGTACACACTGCGTTGGCTGAGAAGGAGTTTGAAGGTTTTTGTATAATGAAGGGGCAATTAGGATGAGTATAAAGCAGCCGTGCTATTTATGACTGAGCAAGGTCAACGTGATTAAGTCTCTTCCATTATTTATAAGTTTACAGGTAATTACTATAAAATCTAGGTGTTCCATATGTTATATTAGAATTCATGGTAATGTTATTCTGATCCTGCATGAGACATGCGTCTGTTTTGCCCCCAAATTTTCAGTCGTTAAATAAAAATATACACAGTAGGCTTTGACATTAATCAAGAAAGAGCAAACTAATTTTGGCATCCTGAGTTTTTCTTTTAACTAGCATAGGCTAAGAAAAAGCATGGCTACTCATTCTCTGCCCTTTACTTGAGGAAAACAACTTCCTAAAGATGTATGGCTCACACTTCAGGATGTTTTTCAAAGTATCCGTTTTAGTAGCCGCTTATAATTAAACACACAGTCCCTGTGATTAATTGCAATATTTGTGGCTAAATGAGTCCATTGCAGTGCCAGCTATAGCCCTGAATCATAAGAATAAACGAGGAGGGAGCATTCTCTTCTGAATTTGCATGACTAACATTTCCACACTGGTGGGGGAGTCAGCATGTAGCATCTGTTTCAGGCACATAAAAATTCAATTAAACTATCAGCTATCAGAATCACCGTGGAGCAAATATCAACACAGGAAACCATGACCTAATTATATTATGAATTTTAAACCGGAGGTAAAAATGATACTCCAAGTCATTCACACTGACTGACTCATATCTCTGAAAACCAGAAATTATTTCTAAATAATGCATTCTTTGCAAAGGAACGTGACAACACTTCTTTAGTAACAACTTTCGTCAAATCGTTGTGAAACACAACTTAATAGTACCGTAAATGTTAGTAATTGACTACCAAAACTGGAATGAAAGACAGGAGGTTAAATTGCAAGGCTGAGAAATAATGCTTTCGCAATTTTACCCAAGAAGATAAAAATTCACAAGAGCTCCAACTACAAAGAACAGAGATAAGATGCTATAGAGAGAGTGACAGGCCCAGGTCAAAGGTTCAGTCATCCTGCCAGAAGTGAACCTACCCTGGCAGAACTCCAGTTACATGGCCCATGGTAAGGGCTGGTATCACACAGAGAGATTGCTGAATTTAACGTTTGTCCCCTAAGACTGACTTTCATGGTGTCCAAAGGGTACCATTCAGCAATCTTATTTTTAAGTCATAAATGTAGTCAAGGTCACAGAGTATGCAGTCATAGCAGGAAGAAGTGTGATAGAAAACTAGAGTACAAATGTTAGCATCCACTATGACCCTCGAAGAACATGCCATGTTCAGTCTTGGAGCTCAAGCTCAGGGCATGGTATGCTCCCATCTGACTGACAGATGGTGCTATGAACAGTCTCCTTCAGCAACTGATGCTCAAAATTGATTGATGTATTGCCAAGGAAGTGACTAATGGCTATTTAAGTAGTTAATTAATTTTTGAACTAATAATAAACTAAAAGAGGAAATTTTGTGGGACGAGAAATGACTCAGTAAGTAAAGTGCTTGTTGTATGAGCGTGCAGACCTGAGTTCGGAAGCTCAGAAGCCGTGTGAAAAGGCAGTCAGGGCAGCATGTCCCTCTAATCCTACCACTAAGAAATCAGAGGCACAAGGTTCTCCGGCCTTCCTGCCCAGCTGATCTTGTCAAAATGATGAGCACTATACTCAGTAAGAGACTCTATCTCAAAAAGTAATCCGGAAAGCAATAAAGGGAGATGCTCAGCATCCACCTATGACCTGCACACATATGCACACATGCAGTCACACACACATTCAAGCAGACACACATTCATAATACACCATTCACAAAGATGAAATTTAGTGAACTATGACAAATATTATCACTTCAAAAGCCTTGTTCAGTCTTAACTTACTGATAAATTAACCATCTTCACTATGGCACAGATACCTTATGCATCCAGCTCTCCAACTTCACATTTCCCAAATATATATTTAGCGTCTATGTATGGCTCATGCCAGATGCTGGACCTATTGCTATATATGGTCTGGGTCCACTCATCCAGCTGGTAAATGCCATGTTTGACTTCAATATCTCACTCAGGTATTGAATAGCCTAGTGCCACCTCGTCTCTGGTGTCTATGGTCTCACAGTATTTTCACATACAAACTCAGTGGTAGCACCTATTATTTTCTGTTATGCATTTATACATATGGCTGAACGCAGAACACTTACATACAGAACTAAGGACAAGCTTAGTTGGTGGAGTGCTTGCCTACAATAGATGAGGGTTTAGTTCCAACACCTCATAAACTTGGTGTAATGACACAGACCTATAATCTTAACAGACACAAGGCAGAGGCAAGAGGTTCAAGACAATTCTCAGCTATACATCATTATGAGGCCAATTTTAATTTCACAAGACTCCTCATTATATATTTGAAAAGGCAGATACATGGATGCTCATGACAAATCCCTTTAAAAACAAGATTCCAGTATCCAGCAAGCTTGTAGGTGAGCTACAGTGTTCCCTATGGCCATCAAGAGTCCACATGCCTGTTTGTGGCTGCTCAGGTCCATTGCTCTTCACAAGGAGAACTTGCTGTTCTCCTGGAGGGAAAGAAAACTGATTCTACGGAATGTGAAATATTTGACAGAAAAATTTCCCTCGGAACTGAGTGAAACGTTGTCTTGAGTGAAATGTTATCTTGAGAACATAATAAGCATTATCGGTTTTTACAGTCATATGCTATAACCTGCCCTATCCTTGGTCTCTCTGTGTCCCAATCTCCTTTTATAACCTTACTTTGTCTTCTTCTGCCTTTCAAAAGCGCCAAGAGACCTCACCCCCTCAGCCTCAGTTGCTTCTCTTAGCCTTCTTCTTTTTTCATGGACTTGAAGAGTTTACCTTGCCTGAGAACTTCAGGCATTCCTTCCTTGTCAAGGAGCCTGAGAGCTATGCTCACTTTGAACTTCACTTCCCCCAGTGCAAATTAGTCAGGCCCTGCCCACTCGGCATCTCCATCACAAGCCTGCCAGACCTTGGCTGTCCATGTTTGCAGCTGAAAGTCTTCTCACAGTCTCCCAACATTTGTTTTCTCTTTCATCTTCTTTCTGGTCCTTGGTAACAATGTCACAGATCCCCTTTCTGAGGACAGAACCTATAGTTTATCCTCAGCCCATGTCCAGTTTTGCCAGTCCTTTACCTTCCAAGTATTAATAATTCCAGAAAAATCTATGGAAAGATAGTACACTACTCTATGATATCTGTTAAGTACCATTCCACATCACCCCTCTATTGATTTTTGCAGCATAGAAGGAAACGGTAATGCAATCTACAGGAGCCATCAGAAGCAATTGCTTTATTCTGTCTCTGACTATACCCAACAAAAGAAAAATTGTGTTTGCTGAATGTCTGCCTTATTGTTTGCAAATATATTTCTCCATAGATGCTATTTCCTTCTGTTTAATGTAAGCAAGTGAATTTTCTTTCCCTCGGTCCTTTAATGCTTTAGATAGCCTGTTAATGCAATTTATTCAATTTGTTTCTGAGGGTAATCAAGGACATATCATTTTCACTTATTATGCTTGCATGGCAAACAGCAAGAAAAAGATCATTCATTTGTCACTGTCTCTCTCTATTTAGCTATCTCTCCTGTTTTTGGACAATAATGTACATATTTATGCCCTAAAATGAACACATTATCTTGTTTTCTCTAATGTTATAAAGCATTTTATATGAAAAGGGGTACAAAACTGCAAACTGTACACAGTAAGAAACGCAAGTTCATGTTCCATGGGGAAAGTATGAAAGAACCCAAGGGGGCACTCTGAACGGGGCACTTCCTAGTCCAGCTAACACTCCTGTACATTTGTGCAGTGTGTGTGGCGCACTGCTGAAGACTGCTGACTCAATGGTACTTACAGCAAATATAGCTTCTATCTCTCAGCAGGACTTGTAATTCAGTCTCTTAACAAAGAAAAAGACTGCAGTGTTACCCTTCTGAGATGGCTGAGCACAAAAGCACCAAAGAAGAAGACTTGGGACCAAGCTGAGGACAGCAGCAAAGGCCTCTTGAGGAAAGCTAAGTGTAAGGTGCAATCTGCAGGATAGATACAGAAAGTCAGTTTGCCACAAATAAGCAGAGGAAATGTCCTTTGCAAAGCAGGGGAGAGCCAGATCTAACTGAGAGCAAGATCTAAGGCAGAGAAAGTGGCCCCAGCCAGAAGAGTTTACTCATTTGTGAGCCATCAAACATGGCCTTCAGAAATATCACTCTCGCTGTGTTGTCAGCAAGACACACAATAGCAAGGTCCAAACTGGCTTCTTAAAAATAGTTGAAACAATCTTGGAGAGACACTGTGACATTCTGAAGTAAAGGAAGGGACTAGACAGAAAGAGCCGAAAAGAATTGTATAAGTTTGGACCCTAGCCTTAAAGAACCACAGCAGCGCATTCAGGACTCAATTTCTAAACACTTATCTTCTCAACAGAACTGTTGGGCATCTGCTATCAAAGTATGCAAAACATTCTCTGCACATTAACTTGCAAAGAAGTTAATTAAATTAATTAAGGTCATACAGTTAAT
Organism: Acomys minous; assembly: GCF_964271855.1. Taxonomy (NCBI): domain Eukaryota; kingdom Metazoa; phylum Chordata; class Mammalia; order Rodentia; family Muridae; genus Acomys; species Acomys minous. The sequence continues at coordinate 79,538,234 of NC_140494.1, read as the reverse complement.
TACTGGCATGTCAGCATCTAAAGTAGGTCTTCTAGCCCAGTAACTGCAGCTTGGTTTGTTATGAGTAAGAACATTCAGCAATGTTCAGCTAAAATGTACTCACTGAAGGACAGTTAGGCACTTGCACATGGAAAGCCAGCTCCATTCTGATCTTCAAGGCTCAGACTGCAAACATGTAAATGGATTGAGTATTCTTTTCCCCCAAACAGTTCAAGTCTATTAGAATCATTTTATTCATTAAGCTGCACTCCTCACCAAGAAGAGCCTCCTAACTGTCTGTCAGGGGCTGACCCTGACATGTCGGTCAACGGTGCGTGGCGTTAACAGATTGATTTATCCTTTCCATCAGCATGCAGACATTGAGTGGAAGGTTCTGGGGAATACCAAAATCACGAATAAAATATGGGAACCAGTGTGGAAACTTGCTACCTAAATGCTCTCTCAAAGGTGGCTTCACTGAGGGATGAAGACTGATTTTAAAAAAGTAATAATAAAGCTCAGCACCTTGGCTTAGATTCTGTCATCAGTGTCATCAAATGAATTTCAAATAAAATGTGTTTAATTTTTTTCCCTCAGAGTTCAGCTGTGAAAATGGAGATGTCTTAAGTAGCAGAAAGTAAGGGGAAAAGTGAAGATAAAGTAGACCTTTCTAGAGACAAAAATTTGTTACATGAAGAAGCATGTTTGTTTTACATTTTTTTCCTTAGGTTCAGTGTATATTTTTAGTTTGCTTAGAAAGAGTGAGGCATGGGAAAACAGGTTGTTTATTGAAGTCATCTGTGGTAAACAGGAAAACATGGATGATTATAGTATCAAAACACTGGAGGTGGGCAGCTGAAGCAGAGGTTAGCATATAGAATATACGTTGAGAGGCCTGGATTGAATTATCTAGGTACACCTTGATGAAGCCATAAATATCTTTGAGCCATTCTGCTGAGTCTCCACAAATTCAGTCATAATTTAAACACCACAGACAGACTAGCAATTTGAAAGGGAACCAAGTCTTGCTAAAAAGGCCCAGCGTAAGCAGAAGCTTAACTGACCATTTCTCGTGCCCCTATGTTTCACCTGCATTCCTTATTGAGATCTGCTTTAAATTGACGTGATCCTGGGAGCACTTAGGAATCTAGATTGCTGTATCTAAGAGTAAGTCACTTTTCGAACTTATAATTTTAGAGTATTTTGGATGTGTGATTATTCGTCTTTGAATCTCCATTAGGTACATTTATGTAGGGCACAGAAAATGGTCACATTCGCAGGATGGTGGTGGCATCTGGGGGTGGCAGTTTTCATGGTCCCTTCTATACACTGGCACTCCTTTTAAAAGCTGCCACTTGTAGTGACTCAAGAGAAGGTGCTATCCCCGACAGAGGAATGCTTACAGGACTCATTTAACGTCATCGCATCTCTACAGCAGCCCTAACTGCAGACTTGGTCAATTACCCTTGCATCAACAAACCAGAGCACTTGGTTTGACATTTACTCACACAGTAGTTATTTATTCAGTGTCACACTGTGAGCACCTGCTGGCCCTCAACTTGTGGTCCAGATAGATTTGGCAGTTTTAGTCAGATGAGCTATTCAAGGCCTTCCAGATCTCTACCAATTCAGCAAATTTTTTTTCTCAACTCTTTGAAGCTCAGTTTATGTATCTATAAATCTGTCTCCTAACCTTCAGCCCCTGCCTGCTGAGATAAGGTGTGTGCAAGTCTCTGAGGTTGACCTGCAGCCAGATTCTATGTGGCTTTTTCTTTACTGTGGCCAAGAAGCAGGAGGCTGCAGTCAGGTCGAAATTAACATCTCTTTCCTGTCACTGAGACTCTGGGCGGAGTCCCTTGGATGTATTTAAAAACCATTGTGTCTACTTTGACCTAATTCTCTACGTTATCGTTATCTGTGAGAAGATCCTAGAGGGTCATTTTGCTTGTTTTTCTGTTTCTCTTTGTGTCTTCCTACAGCACCAGGCAGTTCTCCTGGGTGCCTTGGCCATGGGTGAAAAAGCAGGTACACTAGTTCAGCTCTGGTGATGCCAGCTTTTCATCTGTTCCTAATACCACGTCTTCCACCTGGTTAATTAGTTTTCAATGGCTCATAACAAAAGCTATAGTAACTTCCATTCCAGACTAGGGGAACTATGAAAAGCTAGTTTTTCTGTGTCCAAAAACTGGTTGTGTCTATCTTACGGTGATCAGAGATGCTCCTTTCTTGATTTTATGTCACCTGAAGGAAAGGTCTGGGAAGCACAAATTGGTGTAAGGCACAAGCCCAAAGGTTTCCTTACAAGGGCAGAGTGGTGCACACCTTGAATCACAGCACTTGGGAGGCAGAGACAAGTAGATCTCTGTTGGTTTGAGATGAGCCTAGTCTACATGAGTTCCAGGTTGGCCATAGCTATATACAGAAACCTTGTCTCAACCCTAACCCCCACAAAAAGCATTTCTTTATTCTACTATTAACATTCTCTTTGGATGTTTGACGCCTGTACATTCTATGCAAATGTGTAGCCATGCATTTGCATATAACAGGAATGACTTCTATAGTCAACCTGGTCTCTTTAAGCATGAATAATCCCCTTGATCTTACCTGGAGTAAATGGTGACACACACATTTAATTCCCTTTCTTGGGAGGCAAAGGCAGGTGGATCTCTAAGTCTGAGGCCAGCTTAGTCTACAGAGCAAGTTCCAGGACAGCTAGGGTTTCACAGAGGAACCTTGTCTGGAAAAAAACAAACAAACAAAAACAAAAACAAAAACAAACAAAAAAAAAAACACAAGCAAGCAAAAATTCCCCTGACCTAGTTAAAAACAAAACAAAACAAGAAGAAAATATCAAAGCTACTTTCTCTTTGTTTCTTTCTAAGGCTATCAACCCTAAAAAGCAGTGCAGAGGTCGAAGTGGGAAAGGGCAACCATTTGGCTTAGCTTTGGCCAAACTAAAATGACTGAACTAGAGTCCCAACGAACACACTCACTGTGCCTTGCATTGATGTCTTCTTATGTTCAGGAAATTCACAGCAAGACAGCAAGACTCAACAAAAGTGAAGTTTCTGTGTCTGTTCTGAGACGAGAGCCTCACTCCACTTTGTATTTACACAGCAAAATATTGAAGAATGAACGATTGGCAGGGAAAACAAGTGTAGGTGACTCATGGGTTCTGTAGGTCTGGGGACTGGGTGGTCAAAGAGCTCAGTCCCAGCATTGGGAAAGGTCTTTGTGCTTCATTGCCTGTGGCAGAGGGAGGAGAGGCAAGAGAGTACAGGAGCAGGACCGAGACAAATGGCAGCCCTCTCTCCTTCTAGGGAGAACATTTGTTAATGGAGTCCAGCTCCTAGAACTGTTGTACTAGAAAGTAAGTTCCAAACACTTGGATCCTGGGATAGACAGCCACCCCCAGCACACACTATCATACCCCCTTGACTTCCCTTTAGTATCTACTATATATTTTATTATTTTTCTTTTTTACATATACATTTATATTATTACACATAAATACAATAAACTACATACAGCAAGAAGGACCACAAAACAACTAGGAACTATATAAATGTTACATTCATAGTGTTTTGGCTATTTGTATTTGACGACCTTGAAGAAAACATATTTCCTATCATGATGAGTCAAAATTTTAACCAATTCTATTTCCTCATTTTCAATTATTTTATTATGAGAGGCAGGACTTCAGAGGTTGAACATCTCTGTGTATTTTATAACATTAGGGTCTATTCTACTTATTAAAAAGTTGCATAAAATTAAGGAGGTCCCCCTCGGTCTTAGACCTAGGGAAGGAGAAAAGCGTGAAAGTGGGAGGGGGGAGGAACAGGAAGATACAAATGATGGGATAACAATTGAGTTGCAATCTGAATAAATTAATTAAATTTTTAAAAATTAATTAAAAAATTACTTTGAGATGCCTTTCTCAAATGAATTATAACTTATTCTATAGACTATATTGAATAAGCCTTTTATCTAAGTACTTTTATACCATTGGAAGTATGGATACTGTGTTTTACAATCCATACTTTTCACAAATTTATGACAATATTTCCTGTGTAAGCTAACTTCAGATCAACTTGCTGGCATAGTTTCGTGTTCTGCTGTCTAACAATGACGCTGTATCTTCATGCTCCTTTGGGCCACGTTAAAGCCTTACCAAGAAGCTCACAAGCTTCTTTGACTCATTTTCATTTCAATCCTGACTTTTTTTTTAATATTTAAAAGTCTTTAATATATGAAGTTTATTTAATGGCACTTAGGATTCACTGAAAAAAATGTTGTTTAAATAAGGAATTTTACAATAAGGGTTTAATATGGCTGAATGATGCATGAAGAAACAGCCTCACTGTTAGACCTGCAGTACACCTAACAATGCCAGCATGTCAGTTAAAATTACCTTCCCATTACAGACAGTCTGCTGACACAAGCTGTGTTCTGACTGTAGCAAACTCGATTTTATAATCACGTATTAGCCGTATGGGTTATCCCAGCAAACTGCAAGGTTTTGTAGCTGCACTTTTAACTGTATAATCAAATGGGTATAACCTGAGACAATAAAGGAGGCTTAAAAAACATTTAGGCTTGCTTATTTTATCTTATGTGTGTATTTTGCATGTCTCTTTGTATGTGCACCCCACATGTGTACAGAGGTCAGAAGACGGTGTCAGATCCCCTGGAGCTGGAGGTAGAGATAATTATTTGGATAATTGGAACCAAACCTGGGTTGTCTGCATGAGCAGCAAAGTGCTCGTAGCCACTGAGCCATCTCTCCAAGTCAAGAAGTATTAAAGAGGTATTCTTGCTACAAAACCTTCCTAGATTACTATCTTAGAAGAAAAACACCAGAAATGAAAGAGAATCTGGAGTCCTGCTTTAATATAATCATGGAAAGACTTAAATGTCACTGTGAAAATGAATCTACAGTGTGGCTCTGATTGGCATATAGCTTTAGTGGTCAATGGTGACAGTTTAAGTATAGCAAGGACATGTTATACACCCACCACAGTATTCACTAAGTGCCAACACTGTGGCAAGACAGGACCAAGTTATACTCAAAACATAAAATAATAAGCAATCAGTTCTACCAGGTCCCAGAAATCATGTCTATGGGACAAAGCAGAGTCCTATACACTCTGGGACAGGGAGAATACCTCCCCTGTATGTGTGACCTGATAGGCTGAGCAACTGCTTGGGGTGCAGAGAACTGGCATTTATGGAGTTCCTAGACCCTTACCTGCATGACCTCATTTAAGCCCTCAGCCTGCCTCAGAGGTAAAATGCAGTCGCACTCTCTCTTGGGGGAAAGAAGTGAAGCTGTGTGGCTGGGAAATAAACCCTCATCACTTGCTTTTAGGGGATAGACCCAGGATGCATACTGCATCCTACTGTAGCTCCTCAAGAGTTCCAGGAGAGATGCAGGTATTGGGCCATCTGAGCAGTGTCCAGACATCACCAAGGCCGTCGCTGACTCTGCTTGCCGACACTAAGTGTGGCAGTTAATTAAGGTGAATGCAGAGGAAATATGACTAAGTAGGCTCAGCTGTTTAAAAGCAGTATGAGATTTGCCTGGAACGCTGTCTTTAGCATGACAGAGTGCTGTGCTCCTGAACTCCCAGCAAGTGTGATTACCCAAAGGAGACCCTCACAAGACAGGATACATCAATGGTCTGTCAGAGCAGGTATGGACTCATGAGAGCCGCCATACATAAGCAGTGATTGGTGCTTGAGAGAAACAGTCTTTCAACAGGATCACTGCTTATAAGTTGCCCATAATCCTCTAAATAGCCCCTTACCCGTGGTCATACACGTAATACTAACTAAACTCATTGGTTCACCATAGCAGGACTGAGTGGAATAATTCATTTGGTCTATAACAGGTGCATTGTCTGAGGTGAATAGATTTTTTTTGTTGTTCATCTCTCTAGGAAAAATTCATACTGTGGGTTCCTTCCTCCAGAAGGCTGGACTGAGAATATAGTCACAGAGTTCTCTTCAGCCTTCTGGAGCTAGCTAAAGAAGGCTCTGCCCTGAGAACCAGTCAATTAGAAGGCATTCTGGGCAGGGAGGGAGTGTAGGGCAGCCAAGCTCAGCCAGGGTTGAGATGATGGGAATCCGAGTCCCTTCCAGCGGGAGAAGGGAGCCTCTGACTTGTGAAAGGCCAGATAACCTACCACACTTGGTTAAAATAAAGACAATCAAGAGTCAAAGAGCTAGATTTTAATTCACTAAGCTCAATGATAAAAAAAAAAAAAAGACAACGATGGAGAGCTACAGAAATAAAGATGGAAAAAATCCGCCCCCCGCCCCCCAATTCCTGAATTGCAGGAGACACTTCCTAGGGGTTGTCTCCAGGGCTCCTTTGATATGTTTTCCTTCAAAGAGAAGAAACCTTTTGTGTGACTGAGGGACTGTGCTTTTGTCCCTGTAAGGAACTAGCCTATGTCCTGAGCAGGAAGCTTACTGGAAGGAAAAATATCCTCCCACATGCAGACAAGGGCCCACGCATACACCAGAAACCCTGTCGCTGCTTGTTGAGGCAGGATTTTGTTGGCTTCTTGTTAGACTGCCTTGTGGCACATGGAGTAACATTAATGGTGAAATCAGAGCTCCACATCAAAACAACTATGCCATTAGATGAATGGGAAAACACTATCTTGGCCAACACTTCTGTGTATATGCAGACTGTCAGGTTCACTGTCAACAGGTCACCTGTTTGTTTGATGGATTTGTTGTTATTTTGAGACACAATTTCAATATACATTGCTGGCTGGCCTTGGACTCCCAATCATCTGGTCTATGTCACTTACTTGGAAGAAAGTATAACAGGTATACAATAACACACCCAGATTTCCCAGTCATGTTTGCCACAATAGAGTTTCAATATTGATGAATGGAATGGGTGGATGAAAAACGGCAGCGTGCAAAGCCATTCGCCTCAAAACGTCAACAAGCCAGGTCTTCTCTGGCTAGTGAAGATGATGTTGGTGCTCAAAGGGAGCCCTGGACTCTGACTTAGAACCCCTTGTTCACCTCAGTAAGATGTTACTCTCATTGGGTATCTCTGCATAAGTTCCCTCTTCAAGAGGGAGCCTTGATGCATGCTGTAGAATAGTGTGCAGTGTTGTTTGGAAACGCATCTATTTTATTTCAGAGAGGAACAGCATAGGCTATATCCGTATCTTGTCTATAGGGATCAGTATAGATGAATAAATGATGCAGAGTGTTGGAGAAATGATTCAAAACCCCCATCAGCCTATACTGTCTCTCCAGTGCACCAGCTCGTGAAAATCAATCTACATGACACAGAAAAATAATCATCATCAAAGATCTCTTTAATCCCTTGTACCCACACACCCAGAGGGAAGTCACAGAGATATGGTAGGAAGTGACTTGCTTGTCAGCAAGGCTGTATGCATGCTTTGGCAGGTTATTTTTCACTCCAGTGTAGTGTGAGGAGAGAGAGAGAGAATATACTTGGATGGCCAGCACATGGTTTCAGCTTTTGTCTGTATATAAGCTATTTCACTTCTCTGGCCTTTAGTGAAACAGAAATAACATTTCTGTTTTTCTGAAACATAAATACTTTTTCCCCATTTATTTATTTAATCACTTTACAGCCACCTGATACCAGGGCCCTCCCTTCTCTCCTTTCAGTCCCACCCTCATGATTCCCTCCCCTCATTCTCCCCGCTCTTTCTTCTCAGAGAAGGGTAGCCACGTCCCCCCATGGGTGCCAACCCTCAGTGGCACATTAAGTCACAACAGGACTAAGCGTAGCCTCTCTCAGTGAAGCCTGACAAAGTGGCCCAGTCCAGGAAAGGAATCCAAAATCAGACAACAGAATTAGAGACAGCCCCAGCTCCCGTTGTTAGGAGACCTACTTGAAGAACAAGCTGCACAGCTGCTACATATATGCAGGAGCCTATAACCAGCCTATGCATGCTCTCTGATTTAGTCTCTGTGAGCCAACATGGGCCCAGGTTACTTTCCTGTGTAGGTCTTCTTATGGTGTCTTTGACCCCTCCATCTCCCTCTATATTTCCTCCCACTGTTCTGTAACACTCCCTACGCTCGGTCTGTTTTTTGTCTGTGAGTCTCTGCATCTGTTTCCATCATCTTCTGGATAAAGCCTATAAGAAGAGAGTCCTGTTAGGCTCCTGTCTACAAGCACAGCAGACTACCATTAGTAGTGTCGGGGGTTGGCCCTCTCCCATGGGGTGGGTCTCAAGTTGGCTTAGTCATTGGTTTGCCAATCCCTCAAACTCTGCTCCACCTTTACCCCTACACTTCTTGTAGGAAAGAAAAAATTGGGGTTTAGAGTTTTATAAGTGGTTTGGTGGCCCTTCCCTCCACTGGAAGTCCCATCTGACTACTTAACCCAAGATGTTAGGAGTCTCACCTTGGATCACTCACAGGAGCCTCTTCTGTCCAAGAGATGCCCCTACACTGATTTCTGTTCTTTTTCCTTGTCCCCCCTCCATTCACCCATCCCCATCTCACGCCAATACCCTCCCACCCCCTCTCCCACACAGTTCCCTCCTGCTATCTACTTTCACACGTGTATTTTCTTTCCTCTTCTGAGTGACATTCAAGCACCTTCCTTTGAGCCCTCCTTGGCTTCTTTGTGCCTGTGGATTGTAGGATGGCTATCCTGTACTATATGGTTAAAATTCACTTATAAGTGAATACATACCATGCTTGTCTTTCTGAGTCTGGGTTACCTCACTCAGGGAGATATTTTCTAGTTCCATCCATTTGCCTCCAAATTACATGATGTCTTTGTTTTTAGTAGCTGAGTAGTATTCCATTTACAGAACGGAAACAGAGATACTTGTAAATACCTCAGTGGATATGTCAGTCTGCTTTCTGTGGCTGTGACAAACTAATCAAGTTGAAAAGAGAAAATGTTTAATTTTGCTCCTATTTTCAGAGGTTTCAATCAGTGGTTGTTTGGCCCTTGCCCATTCGGGTCTGTAGCTAGTCAAGAAGTTCACATCATGAAAAGTGTGATAGAGACATATTGCTTACCTTATGGCAGCCAAAAGGCAGAAAGTGAAAGAGAAATCCATAGAGAGGAAGCATTTACAAGAAAGCTCTTCCCTAGAAACCCATAATCTATGAATTCATTATATCAGAGTATTTAAGACCTATAGCCTCAGAGACCTGATGATCTGAATGCCTCCTCCATCAATGCACTCCTGAATTTGAGTTCTCCTGATCGAGGTACCACCCTATCAATGACCAAAGCCATTCTTGAAGTCAGAGAGCCCCTGATCTAATGCCTCCCACATGCATGGATTAAGGGACTTTCCTTACTTCCCACACTATCTCAACTTTTAAAATTGATCATTAATCCCCACCAGGTAATCTGCTTTGCTTTAAGCTGTAGGTTAGCCTGGAACTCATGGTTTTGAACACTTGATCATTTTCTGTCCATCTCCCCATGCTGGGATTGAAGACTTGGCCTGCCATTCCTAATCAAGTAAATTCGTTAAGTTTGATGAGAAGAGTGCTCTTTCAGAGACAAAAGGGAACCAGGAGCTGAGAAAGGACATTCCAATAGCAGTTACTCCACTTATCTGCCTAAATATTGACTCACTGACATGCGGTTAGGCAAGCTGCTGACTTGGGTGGGACTTGCCTGTAACACTGAATCCACGTTACATTGGTAGAGGCCAGAAGCATCACACACTTTGGAGGACACCTGGGTAGGCTATTTTGGAACTGTCACTTGTTTTTTTGTATGTTTTACTAGTAACAAAGACACTCCTTGTGAAGCAAAGTTGTCAGTCAAATGCTCCCTCCTTGTCTACACAAGCATGTTTCAAAACAACCATCGTATCTCCATAGTAGCTCTTCCCAGCTTCCCTTTTTGCATCCTTTCATGTGTCATCTTCAGTAGTCTTGTCACAAGGTGGATTTCCTTAGGTAACAAGGCTATAAACCCTCAAAATCGTCCCAAGATTTAAGGGACATAAATATTGAAATCCTAAATATAATTTACATTCTAAATCTAAAATCAAATTTGGATTACATTGACTTTTCTGAGGAGGATCACATTTTAGTGTTAAGGTATCAATTATATTAGATAACTTCTATTGAAATTAAAGTAATTAGAAAAAAGCCACATTCAGAAACATGTTTTCTCTTATATGAGGAACTTAGATTTTAATGTCTGTGCAACTGTGTATTAGGGGGTCATGAAAAAAGAAAAAGAGTATGCAAAGTGAGTAAGAGACTTGGGGGCAAAAAAGTGAGAGAGAGCAAATATATGTGACCTAAAAGCAGAAGGAACAACTATTCTGGAATAGAAAGTGACAAGGAAGAGGAATTGTGAAGTAGAAAGAGTTCAAAGTAGGAAGAAGGAATAAAAAACAAAGTGCACTGGTTATCCATGTACGACAATGTCACAAGGAAAGCCATTACATCATAAAGCAAAGAAAATGCTGAAGACATAATTAATATTGCTCAGCTATGTTTGGTATTTGCTGATGCCTCACTGTATGCCAGGAAATATGCAGCAGCCTTTACGTGATCTCATCCTAATGACCCAGGGCTCATAATGAACTTCACTTTACAGGGCCCAAACTGAGGCGTAGAGTGACTAAAGCATCGTGGTGGTGTGCCTGAGCGAGATTCCAGATGCTCAGACGGCTGAGGCACTGAGATCATTGGAAAGCACAGTTTTAGAAACTGCCCGAGGAAACACCAAGACCCTGCCTCAGAAATAATAACAAAAGATGGATGTGATGACACTTGACTGCAGCCCCAGCTATCGGTAGACAGGAGAACCTAGGGTTTAAGGGTAGCCTCAGCTACAGAGAAAGTTTAAGGCAAACCTGGGCTGCAGGAGATCAGTTTCATAAAACCAAAACTAACTCAAACAAAACAAAACTAATAATGATAATATATAAGCATGTATAGAACTGTGTGCCTTACAAAAATATTTCAGAGATCAGAGATAAGTTACTAACAAAAATTTGATCCTTGTTTTGTCACACTCTAGAGACAAATGGGTGAAGCTAAACTGTTTTGTATCCATTTTAATTAATTTATCTCATGTTTCTCTTTCACATTTCTCTCATTTTTATTGATTATTTGAGAATTGTGTATAATGTATTTTGATCAGATTCCAGCCCTCTCTCAGCTCCTTTGAAATCCATCCTCTCTTCCCCACCCATCAAACACTGTGTCTTTTTTTTTTTAACCCATCATGCTCAGTTTGTGCTGCTTACATATTTTGGGATGTGTTGCCTAACACTGGAACATGATCAACTCACCAGGCCTATACTCTTAAAGAAAACTGACTCTCCCTTACCCTATCAGCTCTCAAATGCCAACGCTCTTCAGTTAGGGGTGGACTTCATGCCACCTCCCTTCTCCATGCTAGGATTTAGTCTCGCTTGAGCTTGCATAGGTCTTGTGCATAGTGTCTCAACTGCTGTGCAGTGCTGGGAAGGCACTGTGCCATTGTAGTCATCCACTGCCTCAGGATCTTAGAATCATTCTGCCCTCTCTTCCATAATGATCCTTGAGCCTTATGATAGGGTATGGTAGAAATATTTTTTATATCATTGCAACAATCATTGATATATTATGCAGTTTTTTTGTTCAATGAATGTGTTCTAAAATCATTGACTTAACATGAACACTCAACCAACACCAATGTTTTGAGTCACTGCACTAAATGATTTACAACTACCGTTTTGAGTTTCCCAGCAACACTACAAATTAAGTAACTATACAAGTGTCTATATATTGTAGATAAAGAAAGAAGCTCAGAGAGGCTAAACAGTTTACAGGATCACCGAGTTCAGAGGAGCCTCTGTGTAAATGCAGGTACGTGTGTGTCTGATGAGCAACCCACACTCTTAACTAAGGCGGCAAAGTGAATGGCAAGCTGAGAACGCTGAGAAGTTCCGTTTTCTAAAAGATGCAGAGACAATGTGATTTTGTCTGGAAGTGGCATGCCTCCATTTTCACCTGTTATGTCCAAGGGACTCAGATTTCAGTGAAGGCTAGGGAGCTCCGCAAGATCCTGGCTGAAGATACACCCAGCTCTGATTGGAAAGAAGCTCACAATAGAACGATTGCAGGCCCCACTCCAGACAAGAATCATTGCACTGCTCTCCCACATGGGATGCCACTGGACACCAGGAAGAGGACAGATAAAAGGTCCTTCCAGGTGGAGTACTCAGTGACGTGGGGTTATCAGCAGGCCAGCGGCAGCCATATAGACTCTATGTGGCACCACTTCTCCCCATCTGCCAAGACGGTTTTCTGGCCATTCCTTCCAGGAACTTAACAGGCAAAACAAAAACAAAAATTTGCACATGCTTCCTTGTGCTGTTTTGAGGGTCCCATGGATACTGCAGTTATAAGAAAAGCTCATGAGTATGTACCATGCGTGTCTTTCTGGATCTGGGTTAACTCGTTTAGGATGACCGTTTCTAGTTCCATCCACTGGCCTGCAAATTTCAAGATTTCCTTGTTTTTACTAGCAGAATGTAAATGTACCACAGTTTCTTTATCCAGTCTTTGGCTGAGGGACATCTAGGTGGTTTCCAGATTTTGACTATTATGAATAAAGATTCTATGAACATAGTTGAGCAAATGTCCTTGGTGTATGGTGGAGCATGGATATTAGCCTAACATAGATGTCCTCTGAGAGACTCCACCCAGCGCGGGATTGGGACAGATCCTAAGACTCACTGCTGGACTCTGGGTAGAACACTAAGAGTGGTATGGAAGAATGGGAGAATGGAAGGACCCATAGGGTTCAGGAGCCCCATAAGGAGACCATCAAGGCCAGCAGATCTGGACCCAGGAAGGCCTGCAGAAATTGTTCCACCAACCAAGGACAATGCATACGGTGAACCTAGACCCCTTGTTCAGATGTAGCCAATGGACAGTTCATTCTCCATTGTTGTGGAGGAAAATGGGGACTGCTTCTGACATGAGCTGTGGTGCCCCCGATTTGATTGCTTGGTCTTGGTGAGGAGGCCCGGCAGGCACACAGAGGAAGGGGAAGCAGGTTATCTGGATAAGACCTGATAGGCTGTGGTCATATGGTGGGGAGGAGGTCTCCTCCTGTCAGAGGTCTCCTCCTGTTAGAGGTCTAGAAGAGAGGAAGAGGGCAGAAGATGAGGGTAGAAACAGGAAGACACAGGGAGGCGATAACAATCTGGGTGTAATGTGAATAAATTAAAATAAATTAAATTTATTTAAAAGCTCATGAGGTGACAGAGATGTGATTAAATCCTCTGATGCCTTCATGACTACAAGACTACAGGCATGCTTCTTGCCATAGGACTTGACGGCTCATTGGCATATCTCTACAGCTCTCAGTTCTTTGAAGCAGATCTTGTGGTCAGGCCTATAGACCTGTGCAAGCTCAAGCCAGACATTCTGAGCACTTCGCACCTCGGCATTAAATATGCTGTATGTAATCCATGGCAATAGCATCCCACCCCTTTTAAAGTCTCTAAGGATCTATTATGTGAACCCACAAAGACTGTTTGGGTTTTTTGTTGCGCATATTCTATGCCTGCCTGTGATATCTGGACAGCCTTACTAACTCTTTTATGAAATCAGAAGATGCCCAGGTGTGCCCAAAAGATTACCTAAATTTGTCCTCTTTACAAGAAATGTAAGGATAAAAATGGAACAGAGAATGAGCAAATAGCCAACCAATGACTGACCCAACATGAGACCCATCTGATGGAAGAGAGCCAACCCTTGACATTATTAATGATACTCTGCATTTCTTTCATAAAGAAGCCTAGCATAACTTTCCTCTGAGAGGATTCATCTAGCAGCTGATGGAAATAGATGCAGAAACCCACAGCCAACCAATAGACAGAGCTTGAGGAGTCTTCTGGAAAAGTATTGGAGAAGATTGAGGGAGCAGGAGGGTCACCACAAGAAGATCTATAGAATAAACTAGTCTGAGCACATGAGGGCTCACAGAGACTGAAACACCAATAAAAGAGCATGGAGAAACTGGACCTAGGTCCTCTACACATATGTAGCAGATGTGCAGCTTATTCTTCATGTGGGTCCCCTAGCAATGGGAGTAGGGGGTGTCTCTGACTCTGTTGCCTGCCTTTGGATCCCTTTCCCTTAGTTGGGCTGCCCTGTTTGGCCTCAGTGGGAGAGGATGTGCCTAGTACTGCTATAAATTGATGTGTCAGAGTGGGCTGGTACCCATGGAGGCCTCCCTATCTCTGACGAGAAGGGAGGGGGAGAATGGGATGAGCGGTGTGAAGGTAGGACTTGGAGGAGAGGAGGGAGGGGGCTACAATCAGGCTATAAAGAGAGTGAAAATGAATGGGGAAAAAACCTAACAGGTGAGATTTTGGTAAAAGCAAGCTTCAGATGGCCGAAGCAGAAGGCAAGGTTCCTTCAGCTAGTTCACTCCTTCAGCTAGAAATCACACTCACATGCCAGACATTAAGTGATCCTAGATAAGATTTCCAGATGTTCACATCTGGAAAACCAATCCCACATGTCAGAAGACGGAGCTGAACTGGTTTTACTGATGACAGATTATCTCCTCACATATGGAATAACTCCTGGGGAAGACAGGGCCAGTTACATCTGGTCACCATGGGGTAATCTTCCATTTCCAGGCACATGTAAGAATCTTATGCTGGCTATGCAGAACTTTTATCCATGATGAAAGAAAAACTATGATCTTTAGTATGTGCAATCACTTACGAGGCATAGAATTCATGCTTACAAGGTGACAAGGTAGCTAGAATTCTGGATCCAGGCCTGTTGTTTGCTTCTGTAGACTGGGAATCATCTTATGGGCATTTTAAAAATCACTATCCTTTTACCACCTCTGAGGAGAGTTTTTTCTGACATTAACAATAGAATTGCAATGTTGATTCTTGTGTCTAACTACAGGAAGACAAGGCTGTAACAGCACAGACCAGCAAGTGTAGTAAAAGCACTTGCCACAGCACAATTCAGCTCTCCTCTCACGCCTCTTCCTTCTCAAAACCCATTTTTGAATTCTAAAATTATTTCAACAGACACAAGGCATGGTATATTAATAAATGATCAACCGGTATGTGTTTTTAAATGTCCTTTTTGGTCTCCATAAAGAAACTGGCAAATATTCCATTAACCACAAGCTATAAAGTCATTTTTAAAACTTGAAACATATTTTTCCCATCTCATGCTGGAGGGGGTCATGGAGACTGCTTAGTCTGTGCATTTGAAAACTGACTTTTAAACAAAAAGATCGAGCTGGATTATTTATGAACATGTGTAAATTATGTAATGATTTCATTGAGATCTCAGGGACTTCTAAGAAGTAGAAAGTCCCCTGCGGTGTACACATCTCATTTAATACCCCTGTTTCATCTTTTACTCCGCTTCAGAGATTTTTCAGAATTTCCAGATTCACTTTGAAACAATAGCTCATTTTGAAATGTAATTTAGAAATATATTTATTATATGTTCTGGTGTAGAATAAAGTATGGCTTTGTTGGAAAAAAAAGAAAGAAACTCAAGCATCGCGTACAATCATAAAGGAAATTGTTCACGAGAGTCATCATTCATTCATGATAACAGGGACAGGCCGTGGAGCAGCACCACCGAACAGAATCAGGCAGAAAGACATGGAGAAAAGTCAACAATAAATGATGTGAGGAACTTCGTGGGCTTAGACACATTCTCTCTGCTGATTTCACCAGAAAAGTTGGAGACTAGGATTGCTGGTTCCATAGTTTTGAAGCATAAAGCACTCAAGAAACAAGAGGAAATAACAGTTCTGGGCTGCAGATGGCTGCAGGAAAAATAATAATAACCTGTGAGAAAGCAAAGATGACCTGAAAGTGAAGGGAAAGAAAACTCATGACATGGGATGGGTGGGGCGAATTATGGGCTATTTTGTATTGTTAATCAGAGGAAAGAAAGGACAAATGTTAAAGAAAATGCACAAAGGAACAAGAAAGATACGAGTTATCTGGGAGCAACACAGCTCCAGAGCACACACAGGGGCTGGCCTCTTCTTCATGGAACTTCCCTATCCCACCTAAATGGAAACTAGGCAAAATGAGCAGATAGGATTCTTCCTGTTGGGAGGTATGTAATGTTTTTAGATGATGCCACATGAACTGTGCTGAGTTCTCAGACTCACGGGGTTCAGGATTACTCTTAAAATTCAAAGAGATCTCATTTGAAAGTCCTTCAAAGCCTATAGCATTTTAACTAAAAATTTTCAATTATTTGCCACCACAGAAGATTATTCTAATCGTTAATGATTCAAGGAAGGAATCAAGGAGTCATTACATCCATTTATCCATGAACCTTGCTGATCCTAAAAATATAGATGTTTTCTGAGGCTAAAACAATAATTATAAAGATAAATATGTATTTCTACATTGAGTCAAACAGTTGGAGAGTGGGAACTCATTAAGGAGACTTTAATCATCTCATTATTTCTGCAACAAGGCTGTTTATAAATAAGTTTAATTGTTCTCAGGCTAAGTCTAAGCAGAACATTTGAAACAACAAGTTTGTTTTTGTTCTATTTCCCTGGGTAAAAGCTGAGCTTTACGGAAACTGGGGGACTTCCTATGAGATAGATCCTTCAGTGACAAAACAGGGTACGGAGAGGCATACGGGTGTAGTGACATTTTAGTTTAATTATCTAGCCCCACTGTACAAACACACACTGATAATAGCAAAACAAGTCTAATTCCAAGTTGCAGTAAACAGAAATGAAAACTCCCACCCAGGGAAGACGTTTCCACAACAGGATTCTCAAAGCGGCCTTTTCAGATTTCACAATTCAGCTGGCTAATAGAGATTCATTTCTCTTGATGATACACAGGCCAGCACACCAGTGGGAAAGATATAGCCATCTTCCCACACTGCCTCGGGCATGGAAGAAATGAATGGAGTCTCCTTCAGTGCCCACCTCCCTCCACCTCTCCTCCTTCCTCCTCAAGCACTAGCTATGGAATTAGTCTTTCTTTGCCTCCTCCAGATCAAGTTTCTTCCAAAACAACATGTAAATACACCTAAGTAAGCTTGAGATTTTAGCTTTGTAGGGGTCTGGCCTCTGGTCTAGGAAGCTATGAATGAGTATGTTTCTGGTCAGTGGCACCAGCAACAGTGTTAGCACGTGGAAGTTTCTTGTTTCTTTGAAGACTCAGTTGTGTCATGTGGTGTTTTGCTGGGAGCTGTCTTGTGAGAGGGCATGTGATGTTCTTCTGAAAGATGTCATGTGAGAGGAGGGCATGTGATGTTTTCGTGGAAGCAGACACATGTGGATGCTGCTGCACTGTGCAACTTTTTACTGGTCTTCGCTGGTCTTCATTCCACAGAGAGACACATCCCAGAGAACTTTTCCTGCTGCTCCAGCTGATTCTGGCTTCTTCTGCTAACATGTGCCTTCTGTGGCGCCTTGCTATTTCTGATGGATCTTGCCACTGCTGTGGATTCCTGTTGCTGTTTGGTGTTGGCTGTTGGAAGGACTGGACTACTGGTATCCTGACAACGCAGGGTGAAACTGGCCCAAGAACTTTGTCTAAATAGGTCCACAAGCCCTTTTTCCTGTTAGCATTCTTTCTCCCCCTCCTCTGGTCAGTGGACAGGTTAGAGGTGATCCTGAAGTGTTTAAGAACACTTAATAAGTTAGGTTGTGAAAAATCTAAGCCTACCAAGGCCAGACTCATATTTATCAGAAAAGCAAGCAAGACTTTATTTCTCAGTGAACCTAGAAATGTCACGGCCCCAAATCACAAGAAAGTACAAACACTATGTGACTGACGTTTCTTGGGGAGCTCAATACACACACATACACACACACACACACACACACACACACACACACACACACACACACACACACACATTGGCAGACTGAAGTATGAATACCACCAAAGTCCAACTTGATGAACTAGTGAATTTTATTAGAGCTATGAATGGAAAGACAGGTGTGAAGGAGTCCCTACAGGAGCAGAAATGACTCAAAGACCGTTGCATTACCAAAACTTACTCCCAGGATGAGTGACAGCACACAAAAGCCGGGAACCTGAAGCCTGATCTTAATGAGTTTCCCTTTAGTATAAGATATTCCAATCTCCAAAGAAACTGCCACACAGTGCCTGCTCTGCAGAGCATGTCACTTACATACTTTATTGTTATAACCAAGTTCCTGACAAAACATCCCAAGGGATTGTTCTGGCTCACAGTCCCGTGATACAATCTGTCTTAGCAGGAAAGGCATGGTGGCAGGAGTGTGAGGCAGCAGGTTACACTGCATCTGCATCCAGGAAGCAGAGAGCGTTAATGGTGGTTCTCAGCTGGCTTCCTCGTTTGTGCTCACCCCAAGCCTGTGAGGTGGGGTCTCTCAGCTTCAGACTCCTCCTTCCTCACTTAAATGTCTCTGGCACCAGCCTTCATAGACACTCCTGAAGGTTTGCCTCACTAAGGGCTGAGGCATTTATTAATCCAATCAAATTGACAGTCATAATTACTATCTCACAGAATAAGGCACTATTTATAGGAATATCCATTATATTAATATTTCTCTATGCAAGACCCAGATAGGGGTTGCCAGCTTTCATTGAAAGGAACCTGACAAAGACAAGCCCTGCCAATTCTCGCAGTCCATGGAATACTTGACAAGTGCAAATATTTTAATTTAATTTTTATAGGTATACAAATAAATTCTGCATTTCTTAGAAACGTTTTCTCGTCCTTTTTGATCCTCCAATTTTACTTCTCACCTCTGTAACTAATAAACAAATAAAAAATTACAAAAGTGAACCAAATTGCTGCCCAGCCAAGTAAAGATTCTCTTAAGTAGAAAAGAATATATTTAAGGAACTAAAGGCCACTGATCTGTAGGACAAAAAAAAAAAGTGGAAAAGAAAGATTTTAATATTGGTTAAGGGAGAGATCGGTGCATGTCTTGTGGAGAATAAAAGATTGTTACATCACAGACGATACATGCCTTTGACGCACTTCACAGCAGAAGGGAAGGCTCTGGTTTCAGAGGACTTCAGTGCCAATTAGGATGAGGATGGGCCTCACCACACTTTCTCTTCATATTCACTCTCACTCTTGCTTCTGACTGAGAAGGCAGGCCTGGGGCAACATTGCTGCCATTGCAGTAAGTTGCAAACCACCAAAGAGAAGTTAGAGGAAGCCAGTGATCCAAGCAGAGAGATTTTTTTTCTTTAGTTTGGCCGATAACTATCAGGCTCAAAAGTTTCTCAAATCCCTCTCAGGGCTTTGTGCTCTGCTGAGAAAGATAGAAACCAAGGCAGAGAAAATACAGGAGACTGCCAATTGATATGCTTGAGGCTTAGAGGAATCAACAGACCCTGGTAGTGTTACGGTTTAGTAGAGTCACCAGTGCTATGGTTCAGTGTGAAGTGTCCCTTAGAGTTTATGTATTGAAATGCTTTGTCTCCAGCTAGTGCGAAGTTGTAAATTCTGCAGGCTATATGGTCTTTCCAGAAGAACTACATTGCCATATTGCCTTGATGGTTCACCATCAAGGTTGTATCTGTCTATGGTTGTAGCTGCAGCTCTCTTCTTCCTGGTACCCCAAGATGTGGGAGCCCTGTGCCATGCATTCCTGATGCTGTATCAGACCTGTTCTATTTCAAATGCTGAAATCAGGAGCCAAAATAGACCTTTTCTGTCCACTCCTTCTGTTGGTTCTGCATGGTATTTGGTCAAAGTGGTAAGATAAGTCACTAGCAAGGACAGGCTCTGATATGATACCAGAGCTCCAGAGCAGTCAATACTCAAGATTATGGGCTACACTGAATCTGGGACGGAGTAGAGCAGGGATGTGCCTTGAAAGAACTGAAGTTGAAATGTGGGCTCCACAGTGCATAGGAGAGATGTAACGTGAGTGTTCCCACAAGAGGACAGACCCCTGGGAAGCCCTGAGATCTGAGTAAGTGTAGAAACATCAAAATGGAGCCAAGTGGCCCCAAAGCACATCAATAGACAAGCAAAGATCCCAGGAAGTGTTCTGTGAATGTTCAGGGTGAGGACATGCTGAGTCAGTAAGTAAACAAATGAGAGAGCAAAGGAGGGGCTCCTAGTCACAGAGTCACTGTCCACTGCCCATCTATTAACACGATGTTATTCCGTAGAATTCTACCTGTTCACTTATTTTAGCTTCCCCTGGTTTGCCTTTTAAAAATGGTAAACTAGTAAAATGGAAACTGAAAAGGTACATGGGATAAACAGGACAGAACTATACTTTCCAATTCAATCGAAAGTGAAATTCATACCTTGGTGAATGGCCACCATTTCAGGCTTGGTGTAGAACCAGAACCAACTGTTGATCTGTGCCTAAAATAGCGAGGTTTTATGGATTCCAAACATGGAAGTATCTATGCTCTCATCTACCATGGAAGCATTGGAACACATTTTAACAGTTTTCACATTAATTTCTCCTTTGCTCTTTAATGCAATAAGTGGGTTTTACAAAAGGAAACTTTTGTTTGTCTTAGGGGAGCTCAGAATCAAGTACAGAGTACATGTAAGATGCAAGATGATGTGACCACTGCAGCAAAAGCAACACCTAGACCTAGCCTCACGGCAGACTTCAGAAAGGACAGAACCCTGCTCTTTTGTCTACCTCACTTCTCAGAGCCCAATGTTAGCTGGCCCAGCAAGAAACCACTGCATACAGCTGTTCTTCAAGGATAGAAAGAACAGTTTTAATAAAGGAAACTGACCGGCTGCCTCTGAGAGTAGAGAATAGGCAACTGTAAAAGCTTACTGTGGTGTGTTGGGGTGTGCTGGGGAGCAACTCAAACAGCTGTCATGGTCAGAAGCATCCAGCAAGTGTCCATTCAGAGATGCCTTCACAGAAACAATCTTCAGGTGCTTCATCTGGCTAAAGTTCAAAAGTCTGCATTCCTGGAGGAGACAGGAGCTCCACAAGAAGCCAAGCAAAACCAACTAACATGGGCCCAGGGAGCCTTGCAGAGACTGGTGCACCAGCGAGGATCCAATACCAACCACGGACTCCACCTAGGCGCTCTACACAATCATAGCCCCTAGGCAGCATGGTCGTCATGTGGGTCCAGTAGAAAGTGGAGAGGGAGCTGTCTCTGACTTAGATTCTCTTGCCTGCTTTCCAATCACGTCCCCTTTGCAGGCCTGCCTCACCATACCACAGGGGAGGAAGACGTACTCAGTCCTATTTCTACTTCATGTGCTGGTATGTGTTGGTAAGGGGGCTCCCCTTATCTAAGAAGTGGGGGGTACCAGGGGAAGTGGGAGGAAGGGTGAGACTGGGAGGAGAGGAGGGAGGGGCCTATGATCAGGATGTAAAGTGAATGAACATATAAACAAACAAGCAAACAAATTTAAGTCTACTTTCACCTTAAAAACATCTGGCTTTGAAATAACTTTAGGTACAAAAGACATGCTGTTTGCTGATGGTACAAATTTAAGAGCTCTAATTTAAGAAAACTTGCAGGTGTCCTGTCTTCTTCGGAGGTGGCCTCAGGGCAGCAGCCAGAAGATGGTATTTCTGTTTTTCATGGAATTTTTTTTTTTGCTCCTCAATTCCACCAAATGTCTTAAATGCCATATTCAGCAGAACTCTCCTAGAGGTGTGAGAACCATTACATTGTGCCTGATTTTGACACAGGGTGATGTCAAAATCATGTTACTCTACATTAAACAACCTTTAGTTGTTTTTAATTACTTGCTCCAGACTTTACTTTGACACCATATATAGAAGGCTGAATCTTTTACCTATAAATGAATTACATGTATACTTAGCATAGCTAGAAACATAATGCTGAGTGTATTAATTAAGTAATAAAATGACTGACAAGTATGTCAGTCATTGTATGTTGTATGTTTTGATTATCTGTAACAGTTAACAATAAGTTAATGATGTTAGGATTTTATAATTTTATGTGTCAAATTTGAGCTTTAAAATTTATAATTTTTTAAAATTTCAAATCCTTTGGCATCAAAACTTCAGATCATAAGTAGATTGAGAGAGATTGGAAACCTAATTTTGAAGATTTTTTTCATAGTGTACTTTAAAAAATTATTTATATATTCACTTTACATCCTTATTGCCACTCCTTTCTTCCTTGCCTCTTGGTCTCACTCTCCCCCCTCCCCCCGCACTCTTCTCCTCAGAAAAGGGGAGCCCCCTAACCTACACGTGCACAGCAAGTTACGTCAGGACTAAGCACATCTTCTTCCACTGAAGCCAACAAGGCAGCCCAGATAGGAGAAAGTTATACAAAAACAGGCAATAGAGTCCATGTCAGAGACAGTCTCCCCCACCCTCTGCCCTGACTCAACTTGCTAGGGGACACACATGAAAACCAAGCTGCCCATCAATTACATATGTGTATGGGACCTAGGTCCAATCCACACATGCTCTTTGGGTAGTGGTTTCAACTCTGTGAGGCCCCATGGTTGTCAGTTAGTTGACTCTGTCTTCTTGTGCAGTTCTTGGCCCTTTTGGGTACCTCTATTCTTTCGTCCACTCTCCACAAGACCGACCTCACCTGTTTGGTTGCGGATCTCTGCATCTGTTTCTTTCTGCTGCTAGGTGGAGCCTCTCAGAGGATAGTTACGCTGGTCTCCTGTCTACCAGCATAGCAGAGTATCCTTAATTTTGGCAGTGGGTGGCTCTGTCCCCTGGGGTGGGTCTCAAGTTGGGCCAGTCATTCATTGTTTGGCTCTTCCTTCAATATATTTGCCCCCATTTTTATCCCTGAACACATGTAGGCAGGGTAGATTTTGGGTAGAAGTTTTTATGGGTGGGTTGGTGTCCCCTTCCTCTACTGGAAGCCTTACCTAGCTGTAGGAGGTGGCCACTATAGTCTCCAATCCCCTGCTGCTAGGAGCCTCAGCTAGAGTTACCCGCATATCCTCCCAGGGGCTTACCTCTTCGCCGGTCTCCAGCTACTTTTATAATACATTATTTTTTATATGACTTGAGTTATTCAAAGTAGCTAAAGCTTAACAAAGATAACAAAATAGTTATATGTACATCTTTGTCAGTTTCTGTTAACCCAAGTAGACCTTAATCATTCATTGACTTTGTTAAACATATGTTGTTTGTAAGGACTATTTACCATTATGAGTTTGTCTTTATCTGTTAATTTTATCCTTAGGACAAAAAATCATCATACAAAAATTGGTCTTTATTTAAAATATCTTAAGCCTCATGTTATCTCCTTAGTCTAATAAAAAATGTATTTTCCTAAACAATACTTGAGTCCAAGTTACATACTTTTGTATTGCAGCAAATTAAGTTTATCTTTACTTGGAATTTTAGCTTTCAATCCCTTTTGTTACAAGTTTTTACTAGTAAATCTTTTGTTACAGGTCTTAAGCTCACTTTTTGAGTTACAAATTTTATAGTTATTTTTGAGTCACTATCAAAATGAACTTATATATCCAGAGATAAAGTTTACATTTCATCAAAAGTTTGAAAGATATCCTTGAACCATTTTAGTAAGCAAAGCCAAGAAAGGAAGAAATGGTATTCAGAGGATTAAATATCTGTGACTATGTTTAGCCATTTTAATTTTATACATAATTATTTTACTAAAAAAATTAAACACCACATTTGATCTTAGACAAAGGATCAAAGCAAGAGCAGGGGGAATCAAGTATGGGGGACAATAGAGGGAGAGAATGCTGGAATTGGGGTTGGGTAGGGGTGCATTTAAGGATAGAGCTAGAAATCTAGTGCAATGAAAAGTCTCAGGAATCTACAAGTGTGATCTAAGTAAGAACCCCAGTAATAGGAAATATTGAGCCTTAATTGACTACCTCCTGTAACCAGGTAAGACTGATAGGGGAGGAATTTTGAGAGCAACCCAGTCAGAAAAGCTTTGACCTATAATTTGTCTTGTGTACAAGATGTGTTGTGATAAAAGAGGCTCAGAAATTATAGGAGAAGCCAAGCAATGACAGATCCAACTTGAGACCCATGTCATGAGTGGGAAACCTGGAACGCTAGGGACCAGAGGCTTGGATAGCCCAGAGACCCAGGATAGAACTGGGGGGAAAAAAACCAATGAAACGATTCCTACTGGTAAATAGTAGCCTAACACAATCATCATCAGAGAGGCTTCAACCAGCAACTGATGTAAACAGACCCAGAAACCCACAGCTAAATATTAGGTGGAATTTGGTGGATTCTGCAGAAAACCTAGAGTGGTTTGTAGGAATGAGAGGTGTCAAGGACACCACAAAAAAAGCCCACAGAATCAACCACCTAGGACCCAACAATCAAGGAACCTAAATGGGTCTGACCTTTGTTCTCTGCATATATGTTATGGTTGTGTAGCTTGGTCTTCTTTTGGGACACCTCTGACTCTTGTTTGCTTTTGGGACCCTTTTACTCCAGTGGGTTACCTTGTCCAGCCTTAATATGAAGGGAGGCACCTAGTTTTATTGCAACTTGATATGCCATGTTTAGTTGACATCCCTGGCAGGGCTTCATTTTCTGAAAGGAAAACAAAGGAGCAGTGGGTTGGGGTAGAGGGGAAGGAGGAAGGACTAGGAGGTGAGGAGGGTGGGGAAACTGTGGTTGGGATATAACATATGAGATGATAATACATTTAAAATATAAAAAAATAAGTACCATGAGCTAAACAATAGTTGTCTGTATTGGAAATGGTTCCCAAGAGTATAATGTCTTTTTCCTGGGTTGTTCTGCTTTGCTCTTCTTTTTCCTATCACATAGTCAGGTACTAGCAAAGACTTTAGAGGAAACCTTTAAGCAAATCTGTTTGGGTCTTCAACAGGTAGGCCAAATGCTAACTCCAGAGCTAGATCTCTTGGTAGCACAGAACAAATGTGACAACCTTTTAACGTTATGTATACCCAAAACACATTTGCATCTCTGTGTGACTGAATCCAGTGATCAGAGGGAGGGACAAGATCAGAGAATAAAAAACTTTTGAGAGTGGATACTGAACAAAACCTAGAACTAACAGGTTTGGGATCATTTGCTTGCATGGTGACAGAAGTTATTACAATCTCTGTGAAGTTGGAAGTTGAATGTGCCAGTTTTAGCCACTAATACTGATTACTAATCCTGTATTGAGGCAAGGCAATATTGTAGTGGGAAACAAGATGCCAGGGCTTAGTAGCATCACAGATTACAAAAGAGAAAAGAGATTTGAGGTAACAGTCAGGAGGAAGGGCAGTGTCTGATTTGGACTGGGACAATTCTATGGTCAGTGAAAAGAAGGAATCCTGAGAAGGGGGTTACAGAAAAAGAATCCAAGCATTAGGGCAAGTAGTAGACTTAAAATGGTTAGGGAAAGTTTTCCTTTCCAAGTCCAGTCACTGAGGGCTGTGACAAAGAGATAACTAGAAGAAGAAACCCAACAATGCATTTAAACACCAGGAAATAGTGACGACAGATCACAAGGATAAAGAGGCATGGAAAAATGAGATTCAGGGGTGGTGCTGGGTGACTGCAGTAAGACAGAAACTTGACCAATCAAGAGGGCATTCATAAGTGGATTGTGGCTCCTCAGATGAATGCTCAGATCACAAGAGATGCACATCTTCAACCAAGTGACAGGGCCCAGGAGGGTTTAGCGTAGCTTGCCACACAACTTTACAGAACAGTGGAACGTAGGCAGGCAGCTCTGTATGGCCCTTACTCAAGTAGACAAGTAGAGCTGAGTGGGTAGATTAGGTGCAGAAAAGAAACTGCTGAAGAGACTCTAAAATTTGGAGTTAATATATGGTGAGTGCCAGAGGCTAGCAGAGGCAAATTATTTTTACAAGAGGGCTGAATTTGCAGGGAGCGTTGATTTGGTTTGGTTTGGTTTGGTTTTGGTTGGCTGGTTGGTTGGTTGGTTGGTTGGTTGGTTGGTTGGTTGGTTTGATTAAAGGAGAGATGAGATTTCCCAAAGAGAACCAAGGTATCTCTCTGGGTTTCAGCAACAAATTTTAACAGTCATAGCCAGAAACCACCGAATGCTCCTATTCTCTGTAGATAGAAAGAATAGTTTTAATAAAAACAAAACTGCCCAGCTTCCTCAGACAGTAGAGAACAGTAGCCAGCTGTAAAATCTTATTGGGCTATAAGAGGCAAAGAGGCAGCTCAGACAGAAGAGGTGCTTCAGTGGTGGCCAGAAGCCTTCAGGCATTGACTTAGGCAGTCGGGAGCATTCAGATAGCCATTAAGGGCTTCTGAGAAAAGCTTTTTATTTCTGTTTCCTAGCAAAGTCAAGTCAGATAAGAATCCAGTCATTGTCATCTTGTCTGCCATTTTGGGTTTGGTACTTCTTTGTTACCTAACACCCAAGACCTGGTAAGGAGGTATTTAATATATAATATTGCTAGGTAATGTTGAGTTTATGTTAAATAAGCTCCCATGTACCTTTCACTTTGTAAAGATGTTCTGTATTACTTATCTTATTAGATGATTACAATAATCCTACAGGATAATGCATTAATTACTTTTCTATTGTGATAAAAATACAATGACCAAAAACAATATAATGAAGAAATAGTTTATTTCTGCTTTCAGTCTCAGGAAGATAAGAGTCTATCACAGCTGCAAAGGCGTGGTTTGATCACAAGAGCAGACAGCTGGATGATAACATATTCATCCACACACAGGGAGCAAAGAAATCCAGCGGCAAGTGATGCAAGACTGTAAGCTCTCAAAACCTACTTTCAGTGATGTTTTTACTCCAGCAAGGTCCTACCTCTTAAAGGTTTCCTACCTCCCCAAGGAGTGTCTCCAACTGGGGATTCAGTGTTCAAATAAATGAGTCAATGGGAGACAGACGTCATTCAGGCTACCAGAGACAGCCATTAACAGTCCCACTTTTTACAGATGAGGAATGACACCTTCCTAGATCCATGTTCTCTTACATCCTTGATTCTACAACTGAAAGCAAATTTGCCCCTACAGGAATATTTGACAATGAAAATATTTCTGATTGTTACAGTTTGAGTCATGACAGCTGCATGGTGGGTAGAAACTATGGCTGTAAGACATCTCACAACATGCGTGGAGTAGCCACAGATAAGAAAATTATCAAGGTATCATGCTGAGGGTGAATAAGACACCGTTCTACTTGGCTTCACCTGTGAAAAATAAATGTTTTCATCTCTTCCAAAACGTATACTATTGTCTACAGAGAAAAGATGAAATAGTGATCATATGTCAAATGTATTCTCTCCAGGAATGGATATACTGTATGGCATAAGGTGTATGCTCAGTTAGCAGACAGTATTAATGTATAGAAATTAGGTAATCTTGTTGTGACAAAGGGAATCAGTGACTTCCTGGTGGAGAAGAATACAGGAAACAATATCAAATCAGTGTCAAGCAATATCCTAGGGAATGTTAATAAAATTGAAAGCAAAAGAAAAACGGTATGATAAGAAACTACCGTACTATACTGTGCTGTATCTGTAAAATCCCACTGTTCATCAACCTTGGAAACTGCTATGGAATTACTGAAGTCTAACAAAATGGCCCAGAGGGTAAAAGCCCTGCTACTGAGACGAAGTCTTGAGTTTGGACAGCAGAGCTCATATGGAAGGAGCAACTCTGATTTCCACATTTGTGCTGCATCACATGCATTCGTGCAAGGACACTCACACATACACACACACACACACACACACGCACGCACACGCACATGCACATGCACACGTGCACACACACGCACACACAAATACATGAATAATATTAAAATAGTGTATTTTTATCTTTCCATTTCCCTGTGCCAAACCTGAGATCACCACATTTATCTTCTGTTTTTAATGGACTCAATATTTTCAGATTCTACGCAAAAGGATCTGTGTCTCATAGAGCCTAACACAATGACTTTCATGTCATAGATGTTCTAAAAAAATCAGGTTTTTCTTACCTTTATGGATGACAGAAATTTCTCATAATTTAGAACACCATCCTTAGCCAGTTATCTACTGATGGACATCTTAGTTGCTTCTATATATTTGATATTGTAAATAGCATATGGGAGGTCAGGCATCATACTGTATACTTAAATATACAAAATTCAATCTGCAGTTATAATTTTATAAAGATAAGGGTTATTGTTTACATAAAATTGTACAATTACTTTGCAAAACAATTTTTTTGCAAGGCCTTCTAATTCTAAATACGTAGACACAGGAGGAGCTAGTGATTCTAATCCTATAATTTTTACGTGTGAATCCAAATGAATTTAAAACATTTATACA
This sequence comes from Acomys minous, assembly GCF_964271855.1. Taxonomy (NCBI): domain Eukaryota; kingdom Metazoa; phylum Chordata; class Mammalia; order Rodentia; family Muridae; genus Acomys; species Acomys minous. The sequence goes on along the minus strand of NC_140494.1, from coordinate 79,510,016 downwards.
CGATGACTTTATCCATGAACTTGAAACATGTGTATACAAAGGCTTGCAGATACAGATTTATATTATAGCAACATTGAAATGCCCCCAAACTGAGATCCAGCTGTGTGACAAAGATCTTATCTAGCTTGCAAGTGGCCCTGTATTTCACCCAACACTGCAAAAAAAAAAAAAAAATAGTCAAAGGGAAGAAGATACAACATCAGCTGAGCAGTAATAAATAAGTAAAAAATTGGTATAGTAATAGAAAAACTAAAAAACGATAAACTTTAAAAACACTATGTCAGGGCTGGAGAGATGGCTCAGTGGTTAAGAGAGCCACCTGCTCTTCCAGAGGTCCTGAGTTCAATTCCCAGCAACCACATGGTGGCTCACAACCACCTATAATGTAATCTGATACCCTCTTCGGCAGATAAAGCACTCATATGCAATAAATAAAATAAATAAATCTTTAAAAAAAAACACTATGTCAAACAAAAAACAAGATACAAAGGCCGAATATTGCATGACTCTGTTTAATACAACCAGAATAGGAAAATCCAAAATGAAATAAATATGTCTGTGGCTACATGAGCCTGAGAGAAAAGGGGAAAAGGGCATGACTGGTAGCTAGCATGTGTTTTTTAGGCAGTCAATGAGAATGTTCTAAAAGTTAAGTAGTAGGTTTCACTGTACAACATTACAAATACACAAAAAGTAGTTCATTGAGCAGATTCAAAGGAAGAACTTTGTGATATGTAAATTGCATTCCAGTAAAGGTGCTTCATGGTATTTATTATTTCAGAAACAGTATACAATTCATATCATATCACATTCATATCATCCTGCATAGCATATTTAATATATTATGGTTTGCCTTACAACAAGTAGTTGAGACATTCTGAATTCATGAACAGCATTTACAGATGGTGTCTGAAGGTGGCTTTGCTCAAGATACCTTTCCACAGCCAATTATAGAACCATATCTCCATCTTAATCATGAAATCGCAGTAAGATTCACCATATGACTCTGTTATATACTCTTGGGTAGATACACAAAAGAGCCTAGAAAATCACCCAATAGAAGTACTTGGACATGTATTATTATAGCACTGTTCACAATAGCCAAGGTCTGGAATCAGCCTAAATATCTATCAGCACATGATCAGATACAGAAAATGTGGTGTGTTCACACAATGGAGCTTTAGTCAACCCCAAAGACAAATAAAATTAGGCCATTTGCACAAACAACAGAATGAGAAATGAAAAGAGGACCAGTGGTACTGGGAGGGAATATTAGTAATCTTCGTTCTTATATGAAAGTCACGCTAAAATAATTGTCTTTGATTCAAGTAGTCCACAATGTGCTCAAGTTCTGGCCCACATCGTATTTTAAGAGAGGCAATGAACAGAGAGAGTCCATCTGAGGAAGTGGCTGTTCATCTAGGCCTTAAGTGCAATTCCAAAGACAAGAAGAGTCATGCAAAGAGAGTCAAAGCATTAGGGGAGGAGGTGAATCGCATTCAGTCTCGTATCACTCAACATCCACTACATTGAGGAAAGACTTAGAAAACACTGGAGGATGGATGGATGGATGGATGGATGGATGGATGGATGGATGCATGGATGGGTATATGGATTATGCATCCATAAATAACATCTACTAAGTATTTTTTCTCCACTTCAGTCCAGATAAAGTCAAAGGAATTTTCATGTAACACACAAGGCATGTAATTGACTTCGGTTTAAATCAGATAATTTTTTCCGCTTCCATTTCTGAAAGGACTCTTCACTGTGAGCTAATTTAATCATTGCATTCACATTTTCTTTAGAGAAGCCCAAGGGCACTAAGGTGGTGGGTTCTGTTAATTAAATTAGATCAAATAATAATGATCTTTAATTTCCTAATATCAGGATCCCTGAGCATATGGGAGGCATTATTCAAATAAATTTTATGCCTTTCTTTTTCTGTAGTAACAAAAGCATGGATACACTCAGTGTCCACATTAAGAAGAGATTCACCGGACCCAAAAAGCCCTGAAATTTTCCTGTAAAGTAACTCTCCCATCTATCTTCTTTGCTCTGAATTCTACCATCAATATTTTATTCCTTTAGGTCAATAAAGACTTGATTTTAAAAAGTCATATAACCCCTACCCGGAAAAGCAAATCATTGTCTGATTCATCAAATACTCCTTTTACCTTTACTGTTCAAGGAAGGGGAAACTGTCTCTACACTTGACACGTTATCTACTCCACAACCAGATTCTATCACAAAGAAAATAAAGAATGTCAGGAGAGGTAGCGGAGCTGGGAAGCTGGGCTTGGCTTTTCTAGCTTGTAGCTCTTACACTTCACAGAGCTGTTCTGAGTCTCCTGAGGGAGTGATCCCAGAGAGGTACAAGGCTTAGGAATAGAGGGAAGACAGGGTAAAATTACACAGAAACAAGGAAAGACCCTGAACTGTCAGCAGACAAGTGAGCCCTGCTAGTGTTCCAGGGGAGAAGGGTGGTATATGATTCTCTGGCCAAGTAAGGTGACTAATTAGATGACGCTTAGTTGAACCAAGGTTTTTGCTAGTAAATAGCATTTCTTAGAGGGTCGATAGTCACAAGTAAGCAAAATGCACATAATACGATGTTCTTTTCTCTCGATTGTGTTCAAAACATACATTTAAAGTTCTCAAAACAGCATTTTGTACATCATGGGTGATGAAATAGCTTCAGGAAAGGACTTCAGAGATCTGTGGTAGTTTGTGAAGGGACAGCTGCTCAGCAGTGTGGAGCATTGGGCTCATTTTAACCTGACTCAGAACCACAGAACTCCGAGCCTGAGTGAGATTGACTTACCTGGTGGGTGAGCCCCATCCACCTGGTGATCACATATTTACTGAGCCTCTTTTGCATCAGACAATGTGTTGGGCATTCTAGAGTAAAAATGAGGATGAGTCCAATTTGGTGACCTTTAGTCTTCCAGGTTAAATGTGCCTTGAGCAAGCCTGTCCTGCATTGAACACTCAAGATAGCACAGCCATCCACTAAGCCTTACTGCATTTCCGTAAATGAGTTAACTGAAGTCTACATTTCTGCAGATTGCAGTTTCTCAGCAGCTTTTCACCTTCAATTGCATAAAAAGTCTTTATGGAAAAAAACGAAAACTTTCTATTTTCCAGTGTAAGTATTCTTTGCTCTTAATTTTGATTCTCACCAGATTATAAGACTGAGGTTGGAGGGGTCTCCAGAAGCTTGTAAAATCAGTGAGAAAAAGCTAAATTAGATAAAGAAGATGTGTCAGCCATAGTAACACTAGACTCCATATCCGTCCTGAGAGATATTTGAACAGTCCATGTTTATTGATGCTCTATTCACAATAGCAAGAAAATAGAACTGGCTGAGATGTCCATTAACTGATGAATAGATAATGAAAATGTAGTATTATCCATAATATAATTTTTTTCAGCCATAAAAATTAAATCATGAAATTTATAGGAAGATTGGTAGATCTGGGAAACATACTGTTGACTTGACCCAAACTCAGAACAACAAAAGCAACATGTTCTAGCTTTCTGGGCCTATAATGTATCCATATATATTGTCAAATGGTTGTAATTCTAAAATTCTAAAATTTTAGAAACTATAATATTTAAATGGCCAAATGTAAAATTTAAGAGAGGTGGCCAATCTTGGGTAAAAGAGATGCTTAGGAAGTGAGAGGTGCCGAAATACTCAGGAGATGGCCGTGGATGGGGCAGAATGGGAGACAGCGAAGGGGGTTCTCAGGGGATGGTGAGGGGGAGATCAGAAGATGATGGTGATGGAGAATTGCTAATATACTTTATTTGCAAATGTCATAATGATAATGACACCTTGTATACTAACTTAAAATAATAAAATTAAAATAAAGTTTAGCTTTATCCTTGATTTCTATTTTTAAATGCCAGCTGCACCTGCTTAAATATTAGCTTGTGTCTGCTGTAAGGCACATTGATGAACAATGAAAACTTTATAAAACATGTCAGCAGAGACACACGGATCATAAGTCAGAACAGAAAAACATCACCCATGAAAAGAAAGGGAACCCTTCCAGGGAGCAGCCGCAGTGATGCAAACACTGACTTGCAGCCACACTGTCTCCTGCAGGAGGCTGGACAATAGGCTTGCTCCATCAATGGCTGCGGAGAAGCTCTCATCCTTATCTGTATTCACTTTACCTTTTATTTTGTCCCTGGGAAAGAGAAATGACAGAGGAGAAGCTCAAACAGATTAGCCTGTGAGGACTGGGTGGAGGATATTACATCATAACTGTCTTTGAGCACTCTCCCACAGCTGACCTGTTTATGTTACAAGGCAGGGTCAATTTCCATTCTGGGGACTCTTTTGATGTTGGTGAATAGTAATGCTTCCCCAGAATGCTAGCTTTAGAATAATGGCAATTGAGCCATTCAGCTTCTATGATGCAATCTTTCTGCAACTAGATAGGATTCTGTGCATGGATTCCATTGAGCCACACAGCTTGGCCTGATCAAAGGCTTTGCTGGAGCCCTCAGAAAATGATGCTTCAAATAATAGAGTCACATAAAAACCATTTTCACTCCAGACAGTAAGACGTGTGTGTGTTTGTGTGTGTGTGTGTGCACAAAGCCACCATACTGCTTCTGTTAAAACACAGAATTATTAGGCATCAAAATGTTGCGACAGGGTTGTTTACATGACAATTGCACAAAACCAGAAAGATAGCTCTAGAGCCACATAAAATACCACCGGAATTGCTGTGGCTTTGATGTGGGCAACACAGTAGAGGTACATTTCAGTGTCAGTGGAACCTGGAGATATGTATATCTGCATCCTGCTTGGCCAACTTCTGTGGCACATGTCTACCCAAGGAGCCTTCCCCAGCTATGGTATGTATGTAAGTTAATCACCCTAATAGCTGATAGTGACTGGCAACTTAACAGTGTCTAGGCTCATCTAAGAGACGAACCTTTAGGTGTGTGGGAGGCATTTCTGGGCTGAGTAGTTAAGGCTGTTAACATCTATTGTAAGTGTGAGTAACACTGAACTGGGACCTTAATTGAAAAAAGGAAAAAGTCAGATGAATTGCATCATGAGAAATGTAGCCAATATAATGACCATTTCACCTTTCAACCTTGGAAGTGGAAGACACACTCCTCATATGCTGCGCAATCCAGCTCCCAACTCTTAGATCAGGAATTAAAAAACCAACATCCTTAGTCACATCCACACCACCACCTGTGGCACTGCAAGTAGGCATGCCACACACCAGCTTGTTCCAGGTTAGAAAGGGATACTTCCTTTTAAAATTTTTTACGTATTATAATATACTCACATTGCATTCCAACTGTTATCCTTCTGCTCTCATCTTCTCGGTCCCACTCTCCCTCCCTCTTCTGCCGTATCCCATCCTCTAGACCTCTGATGGGGGTGGGGGTTTCTCCCCGACTGTCTGATCTCAGTCTATCAGGTCTCATCTGGATAGCCTGCACCCCTTTTCTCTGTGTGCCTGCAAGGCCACCTACCAAGGGGCAGTGATCAACTTGCAGGCACCAGAGTTCATGTCAGAGGCAGTCTCTCCTCTCCCTCACACACCACCCATGTGAACAATGAGCTGTCCATTGGCTAATCCCAATCCAGATTTGCTAACCCACTTCTCACTTCCCCAACACACACACAAATGTAGCAACCAAGGCTAGCTTCCCTGTGGATACGCATTGGGTCTCCACTTTGATTTGTAATCAGGTTATAAGAGCAGTCTGGAGACTTATGAAGAAGCAGCATGGCTTCCGTGCTCCTTGCCTGTGATCGCCTACCTGGGAATCAGGTGTCAGGCTGCCTCTCTCTTCATCACCTCATTTTACATTGAAGGCTTCATGGCTACTTCCTCTGTCTCTACCAGAAAGGCCTTTGACATTCAGATGGAGACAAGACATGAATTATTTAAACTTTATTTAAATGCCTTTCTGGAGTTTAATCTTCTCTAGCCAGCTGGGCACCAAATGCTTGATAGCTTAGGTTTTATACTGGCAGGTGAACCAGACAGAGTCTTTCAAAGGAAATACTGACTCAAAAAGCTTAATCACTGAAATTATAATTTGTTCCCTCTAGGGCAAAAAGGCACTTGAATTAAACACATTTTCTTCCCAGAAAAGTAAGGGATTCTTTATATATAGCAATGGTACTAGGGATCAAATTGGTTAGATTTTTTTGTGTAATGTTATATTTCATATTTAAGTAATAGGAAAATATTCTGATTTTACTATTATCTGAACATCTTGCTTTTGGACCTGTGTGTGTCTAATTTTTCTGCATAAAATGGGTATAGCATTGATGTAACCAGGTATGCACTGACAACTATAACCTGCATGTGAGAACATAAACATTTCAACACTACTATCATAGCACGTGCATCTTCTCTTGCATGACGTGTGGAACGTAAGGCCTGGGGTTTCTACAATATCAGGTCTTTCTTTTAAAAAAATAAGATTACATGAAAATAGAAATGGGATCTACTGGAAGTGGGGAAGGTGACCAGCAAGACTTGAGGAGGAGGGACAGGGGCTGGTAGCAGAGAAGAAAACTGAATAACAATGGTGACACATATGTGTGAAAATGCCATAATGAAACCCTCACTTTGTTCGGTGTTTTTTTGTGTCTAGGTGTTTCTTTCACTTGGTGGTTTGTGGTTTCATCACATTTGTTAGCAGGTCAAAATGTGAGTCTTTGTGAAGACCCTGACCTGCAAGACCATCAGCCTAGAGGTGGAGCCCATTGGCACCGTTGGAAATGTGAAAGCCAAGATCCAGGATAAAGAGGGCACCCACACACACAGCAGCAGAGGCTCATCTTTGCAGGCAAGCAGCTGGAATGTGACCACAGTCTTTCTGATGACAACATCCAGAAAGACTCAACCCTGCACCTGGTCCCCTGTCGGAGAGGTGGCTGTTAATTCTTCAGTCTGCATTCCCAATGGGCAGTGATGGCATTGCTCTGCACTCTAGCCATTTACGTCGATTTAAGTTTCGAAATGACAAGTTTTAATAATAGCAGGACCTCTGTAAGTTGAGTGGAGAGGGGGGTCTGACTTTCACATGAACTCTGGTGCCCCATATTTGACCACGCCCCCTGGATGGGGAGGCCTGGTGGCACTCAGAGGAAGGATGGCAGGTTACCAAGAAGAGACTTGATACCCTATGAACATATACAGGGGGAGGGTGTCCCGCCCAGTCACAGACGTAGGGGAGGGGAGTAGGGGGAAGTGGGAGGGAGGGAGGAATTGGAGGATACAAGGGATGGGGTAACAATTGAGATGTAATATGAATAAATTAATAAAATAAAAAATTAATAAAAGTTATGTTGCATTGTAAACATAAAGAATAAAATTTAATCATTGCCATCGTAGCAGCCATCATCATCACCACCATCATCACCATCATTTTCATCATCATCATCATCATCATCAAGAGTGGAATTAAATTTTTAGGATTCTCCAGAGAAACAGAAGCAGTCAGTGTGTGAGTTTATTAAGATGGATCACAGGATCACACAGCCCCAGAGATTGAATCGTGACCTTGTAAGGTGACAGCAGAACTCAGTTCCAGAGCCAGAGACTCTAATGATAACTCCCCCAGTGGAAACAGCAAAAAGAACAACAAGCCAGGGTCTGATATTAAGACCCCCAGCAACAGAAGACAAGGACCCAGAGAGAGGCCCCTTTCTCTACCCGCCATTTCACCATCCAGACTCCACTCAGCTTCCACCTTTCAGAGAAGTTACCGTCAGAAGACACTCAGAGGAGACGGCTCGGTTCCCCAGGCATCTCCCAGTTTACTCAAAATCAAGACTCATACAAGTAGATTTTCAAAAATACCAGTAATGATGGATTTTTAAAAAAAGAGAAACTTCACTCAGAATCTAGATGCCACAGAGGATGTGTTTTATTGTTTTCAAATGCTTACTATTGTATATCAGAAATTAGAGTAAAAATAATAAAATATAGAGAGAAAGCAAATGAACACTTGAGTTAACAAAAGTTACTTTCATTTACTTGGAGAAGGAAATTGTAATTTAATTTCAGATCATAATCTAGGCAGCAGCTGACAAAGAGGAAGGGGTAAGTTCTGAATATTCATAAGGAACAGGCTTCTGAATTGTTTAATAGTCCGACCACCCGATGCAGTCTAGGGTCTTGAAATGACACAGTCTAGGCCATTACAGGTTCATTTTCTCTGCCAGGAAGAGAGTTAAAAGGCAAGAGAAATGTAAAGTGCAACAAGAAACTTAGCAGCCGAGAAATCTCCTGCACCGCAGCCAGAATCAGCAGTTGGAGGAAGATGTTTACTGTGGGTGAGGAATCACATGCAGACAGACAGGGGGAACCCCCCCCCCCGCCCTGCTGCAAAGCAGAGGAAGATGGACAGTGTAGTCTCTTCTCAAGGGCTGGGGACTTTAAGCCTCTGAAGTTTTCCTTCCCTGCTTTTGGGTTGGTCTTAATTCCTGCTGGGTTGTCACTTAAATGATACAAATACCTTGCTAATGTTTAGGTTTCATTGCTCAAGCCCACTGTCAATCTCCAGCCAATTCAAACCTGTGCTTACGGACGCTTATGGTGAAAAGCAACATTGAATGATTGACTTAGCTGGGCATGGTGGCACATGCCTTTAATCCGAGCACTCAGGGAAGCAGAGGCAAGGGAATCTCTGTGAGTTCAAGACCAGCTTGGTCTACAAAGCTAGTGCAGGACAGCCAACACTACATAAGAAATCTTGTCTAGAAAAACAAAACAAAAATCATTGACTGCATATTAATTTGAAAAAACTACAACTGTCAGACAAATGACTTCTCCATAGTTTCAGAGCTCAAAGAAAAAGCCTAAGACTACAATCAGATGAGATTTGAGCATTACTTTATTATTATTATTATTATTATTATTATTATTATTATTATTATTATTATTATTACTTATCTTCTTTGGGTCTGTGCATTATAATAAGTTTATTCTGCATTATTTGGCTAAAATCTAATTATAAGTGATTACATATCATGTGTGTCTTTCTGGCTTTGGGTTATCTCATTCAGGATGATCTTTTCTAGCTCCATCCATTTGCCTGCAAATTTCATGACTTCTTTATTTTTAATGACTAACTAATATTCCATTGTGAAAATGAGACACTGTTTCTTTATCCATTCTTCGGCTGAGGGAAATCTTGGTTGTTTCCAGATTTGGACTATTACAAATAAGGTTGATGAACACTGTTGGTCAAGTATCCTTGTTGTACGGTGGAGTATCTTTTGAGTATATACCCAGGAATAGTATAGCTGCATCCTGAGGCAGAGCTATTCCAATTTTTTTTGAAAAAGCACCAGATTGATTTCCAAAGTGGTTGTACAAGTTTGAACTCCTACCAGCAATGGAGAAGTGTTCCCCTTTCTCCACATCCTTGCCAGCATGTTCTGTCACTTGAGTTTTTGATCTTAGGAATTCTGACAGGTGTAAAATGGAATCTCAGAGTCATTTTGATTTGCATTTCCTTGATGACTAAGGACAATGAGTATTTAAGTGCTTCTCAGCTATTTGAGATTCCGCTGTTAAGAATTATCTGTTTAGCTCTGTGCCCCAGTGTTTAATTGATTAAAGAAAAGGAACAAGGTAGGAAAGGAAACACAGAAAGATATGAGGGTAGTGATCAGACCTGGTGAGAGCAGGAGTGGGAGGACAAAAGACCTATAGAGAAAAGAGAAACTGTGGGCAGGGACATCCCTGTGACAAGCTGGAGATGTAAGTCAAGGTAGCCTCCCGGGGTGGGGGTGGAGAGTGGGGAGGAGATATGAAAGGGACTCTAGGAGAGACTTCTAGTTACAAGGGCCATAGAGACTGAAAAGGACACCCTGCAACTAACATAAGCTCCATAACGTGACCAACAGAGCCAACTAACTAGGGTCCAGAGGGGCCTGCTGAGACTGAAGCATCAACCAAGGACCTTGAATGGACTGTACGGAGGTCCCCACACAGATGTAGCTGATGAGAAGCTCACACTTCATGTGGATCCTCTAGTAAGGGGAGCATGGGCTGTCTCTGACATAGACTCTCTTGCCATCTTTTTGATTATTTCTCTATGGTGGGACTGCCTTACCAGGCCACAGGGGAAGAGGACATATTCAGTCCTAATAGGACTTGATCAGCTGGCATGGATGGGAAGTGGGACTCCCTTTTTCTGAAGAATAGGGAAGGAGGAGGGAGAAAGAGAGGGAGGATGGGCCTGGGAGGAGAGGAGAGATGTAAAGTGAATAGATAAATAAATAAACAAACAAACAAACAAATAAACTTTTTACAAAAAGACTACAATAGTTTTTCTTTTCAGCTACAAAGCCTACCTTTTAACCTTCTACATTAGGTGTACACTTTTCTTAAAAGTGTAGGCAGAAATGGGACTATAATTTTTACATGAAGAAATTGCTTGAGTAAATAGAAAAGATCTATAACTATAATTTTAAATAATTCACAATAATTTGATGTTAACTAACAATAGCTAACAGTTACTGAGTCCTTATTATCTGCCATACTCTTATTTGCAAACAGCTTTACAACTTAAGTCCCGCTATCATCACTGCTTCCTAGATAAGTAAACAGAGACACAGAACTCTTAGCACCTACTAATGTTCAGTCACTACGTGAAGGAGTCTGCATCTCTTTCTCTGTCAGTAGACATAGTTTCTTTGTCATGACTTCCTGAAAACATTCTCATAAAAATTGATGTAAAATTCCTGGAAAAGTGAAAGCATTGGGGCTAGAGAGACAGCTCAGCAGCTAAGACTACAGGTTGCTTTTGCAGAGGGCCAGGGTTCTTGGCACCCACATGGTTCACCATCATCTGTAACTACAACTCCAGAAGATCCAAAGTCCTCATCTATCCTTCTCGGGCACTAGGCATGTGCTTGGTACACAGACATATATGCATGCAAGAAATTGTACACACAACAACAACAACAAGGACTTGTAACCACAATTCTAAATCCTGTTGTATAGCTACTTTTCTATTCCTATAAGAAAACACTATGACCAAGGCAGCTTATAGAAGAAAATCTATAGCTGCAGAGGGATACAAGTTTATGATATGGAGCCGAATCTACAGGAAACAGGATGCAGAGAGCAGGCACTGAAGTGTCACATCTTTTTTTTTTAATTTGTTCACTTTACATTCCGATTGTAGACCCTTCCCTCATCTCCTCCCAGTCTCACCCTCCCTCCCTCCCTCATCTCCTTTTCCCCTCCCATAGACTTTAGAAAGGGGGACAGAGCCGTCTTCCAATATCATCTGACCTCAGCCTATCAGGTCTCATCTGGACTGCCTGCATCCTCTTCCTCTGTGAGATGGCAAGGCCACCCCTCCAGGGGAAAGTGATCAATGAGTGGGCAATGGAGTCCATGTCAGAGGCAGCCCCTATTCCCTGTATGATGGGACCCACAAGGAGACTGTGCTGCCTATTGGCTACATCTGAGCATGGGGTCTAGGTCCTCACCATGCCTGGGTCCTTGGTTTGGGCATCAGTCTGTGTAGAACTCCCACCCCACCACAAACCCCAGGTTTGTTGGCTCCATTACTCTCCTTGAGGAGCTCCTGTCTCCACTTGGTTCTTCAATACCCAAACTCTTCCTTAAGACTTCCTGTGCTCCACCCCAAAATTTAGCTGGGAGTCTCAGCATCTACTTTGACCCCCACACTGGGTGGGAGCTTTCCAAGGACCTCTATGGTAGGCTCCTGTCCTGTTCCTTCTCTTCAACTGCTTCTGGTGTCTATTCTACTTGCCCTTCTGAATGAGAATTAAAGGATCCTCCCTAGGGTCCTCCCTGTTATTTAGCTACTGTAGATCTGTGTATTGTAGTGTGATTATCCTGCATTATGTGGCTAATATCGACTTATAAGTGTCACATCTTAAACCACAAGTGCAGCATGGAAACTGAGAGAACTAACTAGCAATGGTTCAAGTTCCTAAGCCCTCAAAGCCTGTCTACTGTGATAAACTTCCTCCAAAAACGTCACAGTTCCTAAAACTCCCAAACAAATTGAAGCAAAAGCGTAGAGCACACCAACTTTCCTGTGCATTATCTAATTAAACATTATACCTTAAAAATCCTTTGGAGGCTAACACTATAACCATAACAGTGTAACTAATAAGTGCTGAACACTCTCTAATGTAAGGTCCTGAGAGCTCTAACACAGTGGGCTTTTCTTCTTTTTTCAGTCTCTTTGTAGCATGAAAGGGTGAATTAGTGCTCCCAGGCTGAGAAAGGATGATAATGCTGAGCCTATGCAAACATCCATCACTTTGACCACTAGGCTACACCATGCATTTGGCAAACAAGGAAATTCTTGCATAGTTCTGCGCATTTCTGTGCACCCACCCATGACAAATGTGAAGCACTGGATAGCTGAAAGTAGATAAATAAAGGCTAGAGAGAAGAAAGAGGAGGAGATTCTTCAGTTTACAAAAAAATATCACCAGCCAGTAAAACAAAATAGTATGTTCATGAAGTTGTGACAGTGGTTGGATTGTTGTCACCAAGAAGCAGTCACAGAGGCCAATGTGTCTGCAAATATTTAGAGTTCTGATTTATCTTCAAGAAGGCAGGCTGTGTACACAGCTGCATTCATGCCTAGATCTTTTTGCAGCTTATAAATAGAAGCAACAAGATACAGTGGTGATACAGGCAAAACACTTTAGGGGGCTCTGAGTGCCAAGCACCCAGCTCAGGCCAGGGTTCCACTACAAGGAAAGGCATCCTGCTCCACCAGACCTTGGCCAGAATCAGAACAACTTAGAATAACAAAGGAGTTGAAAAGCCTTAAACCTCCGCACTTGGTTGCCATTAAATGTTTACTCCAGAGAGTCAGGTTTTATATTTTTAATACTATCATGATTAAGTGCCAGTCACAAAGAATTAAATCTCTCAGAACATGGCACAGCTTTGCCTAACATTCCTTCTTCTCTTTCCATCATGAAACATAAAAGGCTATCCTGGGCTAAAGAGATAGTTCTAGCTCTGAGGCTAAGGGCATTTGCTGCTGCTCTCCCACAGGATCAGAGTTCAGGTCTTAGAACCAAGTTGGTAGCTCACAACTGTCTGCAACTTCAACGTCAGGATATATGATGATCTATTCCCCAAGGACAACACTATACATACACAAACACACACACACACACACACACACACACACACACACACACACACACACACACAAGTAAAACATATTTTAAGGTGATTCTGTTGTTTCTATGGGGGAAGATTCAGAGCTTACTTTGTGTTTTCATTTCTTCCGCCCCAGTTGAGTGTGTAGCAGAGATGTAAAGTGACAGGTGAGAGCTCCCCATTAGTAAACGATGACCTTGATGCCGTTTTTAAAAAAAAAATCTTAACCCTCATGGCACCAAAACCAAACCAGAGAGTATATTTTTAAAAATAAAGTCTTAGAGGTTTGGGGAGTTCCTTTTTCTAATTTTCTAATTTTTAAATTTTATTTTCTAAGCATTGAAGGCACTGGATTTCACTGTGGCGTTTCCGTGTGTGTGTGTGTCATCACTCTGTTCTTATTTACTCCTTTCCCAGTGTGCCCCAACATGAGTCCCTTCCCCTCTTAGAAGTCTCCTTCTCTTCAACCAGTCTGTTCGTTGGTCTGCAAGGATGGAAAGAGGAAGCCTTCAACTCTGCCAGTGAGAATTGAACTGGTGCAGCCAACTTATATGCTCTTTAAAAACTATAAACAGGGCCACCACAGGATCCAGTGACACCACTCTAGGAATATTCCAGAAGGCCTCGAAGACAGCATGCAACACAGGTATCTACGTAGCCATGTTTGTCACTGCACTATTCACAGTAGCAGAAAAGTTGACCCAAGTGAGGTGCTTATTAACAGATGGGTGGGGAAAATAGTTTTTAACCTCTCTCTGTGTGTCCTTCCAGCTACAGTGCATCCTCAGGTCTCCATTCCTCGCGGAGCCTTTTTCTCCAACCAGGATGGGTATTGTCTCTCTTTTAAAAGTCGTGTTTTCCAGAATAGCAGCCACTAGTTGCACGTGTCTACTTCAATTTCAACTGGGTGACATTAAAGCTAATTAAATTTAAAATGCAATACTCTATTCACACTTGCCGTATGCATTTCAAATGCCTCAGGGTCGCATGCCATCGCTGACTTTGTATGGGCTGGCAAGTCCATCCCCGCAGAAGGTTCGCTTGGGCAGTTCTACTCAAGCAGTCTCCTTCATCCTGAGCTCCTGATGCAGCGGCTTCACTGAGTCTGACCCCTGCTCCCATCAGCTTACATCTGTGCTTTCGAATGCACAATCATGGCTTGCATGATTGTTCAAAATCATCTGGCAGCAGGCTCAGAGCTGGTAAGAAGTGCCTAGGGGCTATCTGTGAGGAGGCTGACTGATAGGGCTGCCTGGGATATGTGCCCCACATGTGAATTGGCTCTCGCAGACCTGTGTTATCTGAACAATTACAAGTCTAGGGTTAGATTATTTGCATTCAGATGGGGTGGAGGGGTCACGGGCAAAGAACAGCAAACAGCTCCATTTTCCCAGGATTTGAGTGACTGTGCTTGCATCATTTATAAGTCCTCCATAAATATTCATGACAGATAATATATATGTATAGATGTGTGTGTATTTACTCCATGTGCACGATTAAAATTCATTCACATTAGATTTGAAAGACTTAATGTTTACCACACCAGGACAACTGTTGTGTGGGTAAAAATGACTTTGAGGAAAGGAGAAGATGGAGGGTATCAACTCTGTGTGAGAGTGGCAAGGCATGGGAGGACGTGGGCACTTTGTGTTTCTGCAGTCATACTTTTTCATCTCACAGCCACTGGTATAGAAACCACCCCATGAAACCGTGGTCCTGGCTGTCTGCTCTCAGGAGTCTCTCACATGACTTTTCCTAGGGAGAAAAATGCAAATCTGTTCTCCCCAGATAGTATATACAAGAAACAATTCTCCCCAAATCTACCTCAATGAACTAGTGTGTTTTATTGAGGTTATACCAGCCTTTTGCTGGAGTGGTAACTTACGCAAAGCTGGCCCCATCGGCAAAAACTCTACTCCAGCTTGGGTTATAATTCACAAAAGTGGCCCCTCTGGAGCTCTCTGCACCACTTGTAGACAGGATCTAAGCAGGCCAGAGATTCTGTCTACCCAAAAATTGTTACAACTTGTACAATGTGGAGGAGGGCCTTTGAAATCTTGCAAGTTCCCAGAGAACCTGAGACTTGGAGTTTTTATTTACTTGCCTAGTCCCTTCCTTTCCCCAAGAGGAGACTCTAAAAGCAACATCTCTGAATGAAGGCTATACCCTCATCATCTGCATTATCGGAATGAACTATACCACTTCTTTATCTCACATTTAAATATCAGGCAATGAATGTGTGTGCATATATACATACAAATATATATTCTGATATTCACTCAGTGTGGTTTTATCCATTTCAAGCAGAAACCTTACTTCAATTTTTAGGTAATTATACGTTCCCTATGCGTATGTTAGACTTCTTATAGCCATTATCTCTGTGTCTGAGATGATAAACCACACAGGCAGTAAATGCTTACATACCCATTTTAGGGATGCGTATATGAGGGCTACATTTGGCATGATTCCCAAGGTCACAGAGAAAAAGATTTCCATGACTACGACACAACATGAAATACATTACTTCAAAGGAGCTGAAAGGGATGTGAGCTGATGTATAGGGAGGGGGACCTGGTGTTGTATATCTTGATGATTTATGTAAGCAACAGCTGCCACTGTCCAGAGAGACTTGCGTAATGTGCAAAGGCCATTCCTGCCCTAAGCTTGACAGTCACTCAGTACTGTGTGTTCCTGCTGTTATTTCCCAATGGATATGGTCATTTTCCACCACCATCGTTCTTCCCAGCTCTACCACTGAGGCTGTGCACAGTATCAGAGCCTCGCACTGAGTTTTTAGATTAGAGAATTCCCTGTGCATCTTCCTTAATTTCCTCGGCTCTCATTTTCTCAGCTCTGCAGTGAGGCTCCGACAGAAACCGAGGCAAGAAACCAAGCCCAGCTCTGCCTTCAGATAAGATTACTCACAAAGACAAAAGCCTGAAACATTTAACAAATTCAAGTACAAGCAGTGAGACCAGCCTAGCCAGGCCAGTGAAAATAGATTGTAGTGTCAACTTAATCAATGGTTCATCGCTGACTTTTTCAGTGCTTGAGCCTTATTAGAATTGAAGCTGCATTGCCTGGCTGAAAATCAATCTGGAATTTTTCAAACAGCTCCAAACTGTAGGAATACAATTACATATAATTTGTTGAGTTTCCCAAGTACGTTGGGAAAGTCCATGCTGAGCTAAGTAAGGCTGGCACATAGGCATGCATGTGCTCTGAGTACAGAAGCAGAAAAAAAATGTGAAAGAAAGAAGTGGAGGCTAAGGTTCCAAATCCAGGGCATTTTGATCTAACTACATGTCCGTGGTCAATGTTAAAGATACAGTGATTGAATAGGGCAAGATGAATGTTAGGCTTTCTTAACACAGAGACTTACTACAGGCAAGACTGGAATGGCAGATCCTACAGAAAGCCTTTGAGTTTTTCTTTGGCATCTAGAAATGGTTCCAAGGATGGCATGAATTATCAGGACAAAAGAAGGGAAACAAAATGATAGTGCCAGATGAACTGATACAGGGAGGGGCTCAGGGAACCTTAGGAGGCGCCACAGTCTCTATGTGTAGATTCTTAGGATGCTGCTATGATGATAATAGAAAATTCTCAGTGCTGGTGCTGGAATAAGAGATATTGAAGTTATAAGACATGGAGAACAGAAAAAAATAGCTCATAGCATCAAGCAGGGAGAGAGAGGACAGTTGCATAATGTTTAAGAACATAACCTCTGAAATCAGTGAACATCTGGGTTAAATTCTAGCTCCACCATTTACTATAAAGCTTGGTGTGAGGCATTTAACCTCCATGAAACTCAATTTCACAGCCATTGACAATTACAATGCTTCCCACCCCTGGGGCTTATTGAAAAGATAAACTGAAACAATTAAATGCTAAACAGCATGTTTGGTACATAATATGCAGTCACAATTGGTAATAGATGATACTATTATGGCAAGAAGGAGGGAAAATTACTATTTTAGTAAACATTGTTGGTATGTTAGATTATATATCAGCCAAAATATGTGCTTAAGTCCTATCAAGCAATATTTGCTCATGTGACACTATCTTCAAATAAGTGGGTGTGAAGCGATGAGGGTAGGCTTCTTCCAGCACAGCCATTTCCTCTAACATAGGAGAGAGAGAGAGAGAGAGAGAGAGAGAGAGAGAGAGAGAGAGAGACAGACAGACAGACAGACAGACAGACAGACAGACAGACAGACAGAGATAGAGACAGAGATGGGCAATGAAAAGAAATTACAGAGAAGAAGAGAGAATGGGAACAGAACTTGAGCTAGGCTGGAGATGTACAGGCCCCACCCAAAAAACATCTGGGTACCAAGATTTTGAAGAGATCATGGTCTTGGCTGACACCTTAACTTCAGACTTCTAGTCTCTGCAAGTGAGAGCCAATAAATTTCGTTGACCACAAGAATTTAAAATTTCCCATGATACTTACCCAAGCAAAGTCTGTTTAATTAGCCAGGCTTTTATTAGCTGTAGTACGAGGCTGGAAGAAGGGGCTTCATTTCATCAGAAAAACATGAAAACATGCAAACAGACTGTACAGCTTTGAATGTTGTAATTTTGAGGAAGACGTTGATTTTTTTGTAATAGTTATAACTATATATTGTTCTATTTACTAAATTAATTAGCTGTAGCTGCTGTATCAAATCATCATTGACTGGGGAGTTTAGACAACAGGAAGTTATCCTCTCATGATTCACGAAACTAGACACTGGCTATCTGGTGAAGCCTGGTGAGGTAATTTCTCCTGGCTTGCAGGCAGCTTCCCTTTTATTGACTTGCCTCTCTTCATACTACAGGCATAGACAAGAAGATAAAGAAGGTTCTCTGGTCTCAGTTCAAGGCAATAATGCTATAGCACTAGTGTTGTTCCCTCAGGAACTCAGCTAACCTCAGTGACTTCCCAATAACCTTTCCCGAAAAGGACCCCTCCTGGGTCAGGGCTTCCACATACACATGGTGAGGGGAAGAGGACACGCTGAGTTTCTAGCATTGGTGGCAAGGAAGCAGGTTGTACTTTTCTCATAAATAGAGCTTGAGATATATTTGATACAGAATTATTTTTCTTGCAAGAAGAGCCAAAGTATTCCAAAGGATGAGTAAAATAGTGGTGCTGTCGGCAACATCTTACAGATTAAAAATGTGAGAATGGTAAGAGGACACCGCAAAATAGTGTTTTGGACCAGTGGCTGAGATTGTGCTGAGGGCAACAGACTTGGGGAAGCTCTCTGCAGGAGGACCTTAGAGAGATGGTTTAGTGGTTAAGAGCACTGTCTGCTCTTCCAGAGGTCCTGATTTCAATTCCTGGCAATCACATGGTGGTTCACAAACATCTATAATGTGATCTGATGCCCTCTTCTGAGACGCAAGGTACATGCTAATAGAGCACTCATATTTATAAAATTAATAAATAAATCTGAAAAAAAAGAAAAGGAAAGTGAGTCTCATCTTAATCCCTGGAAAAGCAAAATAAATCGAAGCAGAGATAGCTGGTGTTTGATAAGTACTTAAAATAATGGAAGAAGTAATGAGGAAACATACTTCTTAACCAGAACTTAACCAGAACACACAACACTTCACTGTGTTATTGCATTCTAAGATAAGGTGGATATATTGACAACAATACCAAAGGAAACACATTGAACTAAAATCTGAAGGATAACCCCAGTCCTTTCTTTGCTATTAAGCAGCCCTGGGACCTTAGATGAGTGAATTCTGAGAGCAATGTGAGTCCTCCAGTCTGTGGGATATAGAACTGAGACTCAAGGGGCTGGTCATTGCATACCACCTTCAGAGAACTACTGTATTGATATCACCTTAATGCTGGGAGACGTCATCCCTCTGTTTAAGGAAGAAACCTATTCAAAATGAATGTTTGCTAGTTGAAAGTCTACACTCCTTTAGATTCTCTGGTGAATTTTATTTATTAATTCAAAAGTATGTTTCAGGACACAGGTAGTGGTATATTCAGATATCAATGTCTACATTTAAGGAAATATATGTGCATAAAAATTTTAAATACTAAAATCTATTTCTCCTGATAACTCTCTAAAAACCTCTTGAAACTTCTGAACCTGAGTGTTTTGCGGCCACAATGTCAAGTGACAAAGCTCTGTGGGACACAGTTCTGCCCAATGCTTTTAGTGTTTGGCCCTTACTTCTGCACCGCATGGTTATTGGAGCTGACAAAGCCCAAAATAGCTTTCTCACACGTAGGCTCTCTATTCCCCTTAGAGTCTAAACAGCCTTAAAGTTTGTGCTTCGTTTCTGCTGCGGAAGGAAGTGGGTGCATTTGTAACCCTCTCTAAATCCAACCCATCCTGTTTCCAGGCCAGGTTCCCAGTTCTGCCATTTCTTAGGAGACAGTGTAGCTTCAGTGTGTGAGGAGAGCATTGAGCCAAGTCTCCCCTCCAATCTGCCTTGGGATATTTTGTTTGCAAAGAGTTACAGAATGTAAAACTGATCACAACTTCTTCATTTTGCACATTAGGAAACTCAAGCCTGGATGTCCGCCATCATGTACCTCAAGCTGACAACGTAACCCAGGTCTCCCGGCTTAAGATCTTTTCCCTAACCTTGCAGCCCAATCCTTCTCACACATTTGTTCATAGATGTGGGCACCCTGTGTTCTCTTCCATGAATAAGACTGGATCTTATCTGCTTAGGTGAGAGACAAGAAAACTTGTTCTGCACGGGGTCAGGCAGTAAGCACTTCAAGTTCTGAGGGCCACATACTTCGGGGGGCAGCTGCTCAGCCCTACTGCCAAAACAACTGTAGACTCAAAGCAAATAAGGTCCTCCTGTAGAGCATAGGGAAGGAGGCCAAGTGCCACAACTGAGCAGTGCCCATTCTTTGGTTGCCATTGGTCTAGCTCTGTTTCTCCTCGGCCTGACACTGGAAGCCCATCCCTCTGGTCCTCAGCATTGCTAGTGTGTTCTCTCTCTTCCCTTACAGTGCCAACAATAACCCTTTATATACATTGTATGCACTCATTTAGCTGAGAGCTACTGAACTTCCACTTTGTGGGCGAGCAGGGCAGTGAAAGGAGCTGTGGCAGTTCAGCCAGATAATATATCTGCTGAGTACTTCCCTATCCGTGTCTTTTGCTCAAGTGCTGTATGAATACCTTTCATTAACCTGGGAAACCCCTTGTTACTGCAAAGGAGCAATAGGGAACTCTAGAAAGTCTTGGAGCTGGAGCTAGACTCCTGATGCCATGGCTTTTCCAGATTTGAGAGGGTCTTGTGTTTTGTCATAGAAGAAGTACAGCTTAGTTCAGAGTCCATACTGTCTCTGAGTGTCCCGGAGAGCATCTCCTTTCCCCCCATCCCTATCTCCACTTCTATTTTCCTGTTGCATAGTAGTTCATGTACACATAGATAGCTGTGACTGAGATCCAGGATCAAAGAAACAGCACAGTATTACAACGATAAACAAATCAATGTTTCTAAAGAAAGTTGAAAGCCCAAGTGTAGAATTTTTAATGTGTATCTGTCTGTGTTGTAGCTATGTGTATGGCTCTGTTGGGTCTATGTGTCCATGTGTCTATGCTATGCCTGAGAGAGAGAGAGAGAGAGAGAGAGAGAGAGAGAGAGAGAGAGAGAGAGAGAGAGAGAGAGAGAGAGGTCTGTGTGAGTGCATGCTTCTACGAGCCTGTCTCTTTGTGTGTGTCATTAGTCACTCTCTCCACTCATATGATTTGCTCACACACTCTGACTAGCAAAGTAATAGGAACCATGGTTTATAGAATCAACATTTGGAGCCCTGAGGCAGATGATTAACTCTTCTGAAAAAAACCTGGGTGCCCACTTCTCACTTTAGTGTCTCTGAGTGCTCTGCTAATAAAGTGAGAGCATTCTATTAAACTGACACTTAGAATGTCTGATCCAGATGGTCAAATTGATGAGTCTACAAGGGAAACAAGGAGTCCCCTCATAGCTCACAGGGTTAGAGAGCTCCCTGAAGAGCTGGCCTCCTGAGCCTGGAGACATGGCTCAGTGATTAAGAACTCACATTGCACTTTTAGAGGACATATGTTCCCAGCATCTGGGTGTCTCAAACTGCACATGACTGCAGCTCTATGGAATCAAATGCCCTCTTCAGGATTTCATGGGAACCTGCAGAAATATACACATACCCTCACAGAGACACATAAGCATATATTATTAAAAAGAAAATTAAAATTTAGAAACAACTGCTCTACTTCATAGATGAAGGGTGCTTCTAGAGAACAATATTTAGCAAAGAGCAACTGAGCATGTGTGTGTTTAAGTTGCCCTGTGATGCAATGCCTAAGCCTTCTGTCAAACTGCCTGGAAGCTGCCTGGGTTATCTTGGTTTTGCTAGAAATCTACAGAAGATCTCATGAAGGGTATTTCTGGGCACCAGTAGTTCATGGGCTATCTAAGGGCCTTGTTACATACCTCCTTTCGACCGACAAATGAAGTACAGATGGGACCCAAGGCATCTCTAAGTTTAGAACTCAATTCATTGAACCATCACCAGAGCAGATAGCAGAGCATCCATGTCTCAGGCCAGGGGCCACCTTGACTCATCTACCAAGCATTCATTGGTACTGGACTCACTGTTTCTCAGGTGTGAAATAAGCTAATCACACAAACGTGAGCCACCGCACTCGCTGAAGGCAGCTAATAGATGAAGGATTCTCTCCTTCCCAGAACACCACCCTTCTGCAGCTTTCCTGTGGCCTGCGAGGAAGCCCCTGGGGATTCGAGAGCTGCTCACAGTTGTCCCTCCCAACCCTGCTTCTCTCCATGACTGTGGTGATGGGTTTCCTTGCACCTCTCTGGCTCTCTGTGTAGGAACTGCCTGCACTTACAGGTCACACCGATTCCACTGGGGCATCTCAGGAAGCAATCAGAGATGAAATCTATTTCAGCATCCATGGTTAGAACTTAGAACAAGGTCTCCTCCATCGGGTCCAGGTCTCCATCTCTATTTCTGACTTTTATGTTTTAGTTTCATTAAGAACCTCAGCATCAAATTGCACATAGACGCCTGTGGCCTGGTTCCCAGTATTACTTTATTAAATGAAACTGTCTGCTCCTTGTTTTGGAGAGCTTGTTACTTCTTCAAATAGAGAAACACAGATCAAAATTTTCCAGAAGGGTTATGATGCTTTCCTCTAATTACCGTATCCTTCAACTTCTCTTTCAAAAGGTTATTCTGTGAAAGAGTTCTGATCTCTCTCTCTCTCTCTCTCTCTCTCTCTCTCTCTCTCTCTCTCTCTCTCTCTCTCTCTGTGTGTGTGTGTGTGTGTGTGTGTGTGTACCTGTATGTGTACAGTTATAAATGCATGTGTATGCATACATGTGAAGATTAAAGGTACTATACATCTTATAAAATAGAGTCTCTCACTGGACATGAACCAAATTAGTTTGGCTAAAATAGCTACCTAGCTAGCAAGCTGCGGGACCCACATGTCTATATGCCACACTCCCAGCACTAGGGTGACCAACACACAGTGATGCTCCAGGCTGGAGATCCAAAATCAGGTCTTTGGGCCTGGATGCCAAGCACTTTACCAACTGAGCCTTTTCTCCAGCCCCTTCATGGGATTCTTAACAGATGAGAGCTCCAATGAAAGTCAGACTGAGGAAGAGGCACAATCAGAACTGAAGACAAACTGTCTCTTGATACAGCTGTGTATTTATAAGACTGAAAGCCCATAGCTTCTATACTTACCTTATTTTAATACTTAGATCTCAGCAAATCTTGTTCAAGATTTATGTTACAGAAAGAAGAAAAGAAGGAAGGAAGGAAGGAAGGAAGGAAGGAAGGAAGGAAGGAAGAAAGGAACTCTTTCTTTCTGGCCATGTTCAAGTAAATAAGCTTTAGTGGGATGAGTGTTTCCTAGAATCCTTGTCACATACACCTAGTCATCTTCTACTTCTCATTAACCCACAAGAAGTAGCTGCTTTGATATTCCCAAACACCAGGTGTATTCTGAAATCAACCACGTGACTTTCCTCACCTTCCAAACTGTCTGGCTGCCTATGTGTTAAGCCTTCCTTTCTTCCTGAAAGCCTTACATGGATTCTCCTTTCCTGCTAATCTGTCTGGCAGAGGGTAGTAGCTAACTCACCTCACCCAGTGATACTATTTTCTGGCCACTAGAGCAGATGCTTTGTTATGAGCATTAGTTTGGCTCTTGTAGCTAACCATTTAACCTCATTCTGATGCAGAAATTCAGATAACAGAGATATTTAATGAATTCCATAAATTTGAACAGGAAACTGAGTGGAAAAGCTAGAAGGAACCAAAGGGCACCTGAAATCTCTGCAGTGTGAGAAGTGATTAGCCCTTCTTCAGAAAGAGTACCAGTGACTTCGAGGGAGATTCCAAGATGGCGGCACCTATCATGCACTGTATCTGATCTACCACACAGAGACCAGGGACCTGACTGGGAGCCACAGACCACAAGAATTGGAGAACACTAGGTGAATGGGGTCCCGCACAGTGTAGACCACAGGCAGGTCTGTCCTTGGGTCAAGCAAAGCCCACAGAAGATGGGAGCCCAGTCCTCAGACTCTTGACCAGAACCCGCCTGCAAACTGCAGCTGGGCTCTATAAAACGACTCTGAGATTCCATCTTATACCCATCAGAATGGCTAAGATCAAAAACTCAAGTGACAGCACATGCTGGAGAGGATGTGGAGAAAGGGGAACACTCCTTCAATGCTGGTGGGAATGCCAACTTGTACAACCCCTTTGAAAATCAGTCTGGCACTTTCTCAGAAAACTGGGAATTGGACTACCTCAAGACCCAGCTGTTCCACTCTTTGGAATATACCCAGAAGATATTCCACCACACAAGGACATATGCTCAACCATGTTCATAGCAGCCTTTTCCTAATAGCTAGAACCTGGAAGCAAATGTCCCTCAGTTGAAGAATGGATAAAGAAAATGTGGTACCTTTATACTATGGAATACTGCTTAGCTATTTAAAAAAAAGGAAATCCAAAAATGTGCAGACAAATGAATGGAACTCGAAATGATCATACTGTGTGAGTTAACCCAGAAGCAGAAAGATTCACATGGTACATACTCACTTATAATTGGACACTAGCTCCAAAGTGATGTCCCATGAAAGTCTTCACTTACCAGGATATTGGGGTAGATGCAGGGACCTCCTAATGGGACTCTAGGTGAGAGAAGTATGGGAGAATGGGGAAATAGAAGGATCCAGAGGGTCCTAGATATCTACAAGAAGAACATCATGATGGACGGATCTGGACCCAGGGGGTTCTGCTCAAACTATTGCACCAACCGATAGCAATACATGCAGTAAATATATAACCCCTATTCTGATCTAGCCAAGGGACAGGACATTCTGCACAGTTGAGTAGAGAGTGGAGACTGACTCTGACATGAACTCTGGTGCCCCATATTTGACAACTTCCCCTTATGGGGAGTCCTGGTGGCACTCATAGAAGGGATAAGCAGGTTACCAAGATGAAACTTGATGGTCTGTGCCCGTATGGTGGGCGAGGAGGTCTCCTTCAGTCATAGACCTAGGAGAGTAGAATAGGGTGAAAGTAGGAGGGAGGAAGGAACAGGAAGATACAAGTGAGGGGAAAACAACTGAGATGTAATCTAACAGATTAATTAAATATTAAAAAAAAGAGAAGAAAAAGAAAGAGACAGTGCACAGGCTCCAAAGGCGCATAGAAATGGCTGCTGTTCGAGTGGCCTAGGAGAGATTTAAAAAAAAAAATATGTAAAATCATTGTCACTGTGACTAAATCCCTGATGTAGGCAACTTACAGGAAGGTATTTTTTAGTTATTATTATTAGTTTTGTGAGACAAAGTTTCTCTGTGTATCCCTGGCTATCCTGGACTCACTTTGTAGACGAGGTTGGCGTCAAACTCAGAGGTCTGCCTGCCTCTGCCTTTCCGAGTGCTGAGATTAAAGGCATGCACCACCATGCCCAGCTCAAGGTATTATAGTTTCAGAAGCCATGTGTACTGACCCAGGAAGCAGAGAGAAAAGGAATGCAGGCACTTGCTGTCTTTTCCTTTTCCTTTTCATCCCAACTTATCACCAAGCATGTTGCATGGTATCACCATATTCAAGGCTGATCCTCCTCCTGTGTGGTGGTGGCCAAAGTCTGTTTACTCCAGACAGGGCACCAATAAAGGAATAAAGAAATGACTCCATCTAGGTATGTCTTAGTGAGACAATCTGCTTATTGCAGTTATTTAAAGAAGTGTAACTACTTGGCAGCCACACCATTGAAAAGTCCATCCTAGTATGAGTGACAACTTACACTGTCACATGCCTAGAGCTGCTTACCTAATTTGAAGGCAGCTCCGAGAAAGTGTCTCTGTTCCTTCAATATTTTTTATCATTTATATAGCTTTGAGGAAATTTGTGAACTTTTTACATTTGGAAATCCTCCTGAGCCCCACCCAGTCCCTCTCATTGCTCCCTGACTCACAGGAGCCCCCCCTCCAGGGGGCAAGGCTCCAATCCATATGAAATACTGATCTCCTAGGTGACTCTGCATTCAGGCAGGTTGCCAGTGAGGATGAACTATCACAAGCCAATTTGGAAGAGGAAAAATGGGAGACAAATAGGAAAGCGAGCAGTTGGCATATGCAGGGGCTTACAACATGAAACAAGACACCAAAAGACTTAGGACTAGAAATACAGTTCACAGCAAGACTCATGTGAACTCTGAGAACTTGCAGTCTTGAACAGACTCAAGAGCAGGAAAGCTGTCAAATCAAGGACTCAAGTGTAGGTAACTGTACCACGGTGATTTCAAGTGGAGCACAGGGTTAGAGCAGAAAGAGTGATAGATATAAGTCTTCAAAAACTGAGATGTCAGGTCAGGCCTCTGCAGTCTCTCAGACAGTTCCCCGTAAGTAATCCTACAACTAAACCAGAACCATGGGGAGACTAGCAAAGAAGTAGAGTTAGCAGTGAAAGCAAGGGACTCTCAAGGTGAGAAATGAATTTTCATTAACACATTACACTACATCATTCTTCTCTTTATTTTTTTAATATTTAAATATAGGTTATCTTTTTCTTTTTACTTTTTTTAAATTAGGGTTTCTTTTTTTGTTTTTTATTAATTTATTCAGATTACATCTCAATTGTTATCCTATCCCTTGTATCCTCCCATTCTTCCCTGCCTCCTGCTTTCACCCTATTCTCCCTCCCCTAAGCCTATGGTTGAGGGGGGACCTCCTCCCCCATTATATGGTCATAGGCCATCAAGTCTCATCTTTGACCACTTCCCCTTGATGGGGAGGCCTGGTAGTACTCTTCTCTTTATCTTTTAAGAGTTTTCTTGTTATCTGAAGGCCCATAGGTTAAGAAAAAAACTAAAGGATAATAGCTACAAAGTAGGTAGTGTAAAATTTCCTACAATTTTATCCAATTGGCTTATTCAGGAATCATCCTCAGGAGATGGGGTTTGATGAGGAAGTTTAGACAGAAAGACCAGGAGCAAGATGGCTTTGGCAGAAAATGGTCTGTCCTGATGCCACAGAAAAGCTTAGAGAACTGATTGTAGCTCTGACTTGTGCTGCCTTGGGACAGGTGACCTGCGTTTTAAATCCCTAAGCCAATGTCTTTACTGAAGGGAGACAGATGGGAAAGCTTCCAAGGGCCAATGGCTTGACTTTAGCATAAGGAAATTCTGAAAGAAAAGAAGAAAAGACTTAGATTAGTCCCAGTCAGCATCACCAGAAGGTGCTTTATGAACCTTCCAGCTGTCCTAAAGCCCTGGGTTTAGGCGCAGCAGATTCTACCCAACTCTTGCCCCTGTATTACTGAAGACTTTTTTTCTAACTTTAGGTTGCTCCATCCTGATTTATCCCATTATTTTAGGGAACTTATAAGTTATTAACTGTTGGAATTAGCCACTGTCCCTACTACACTCCTGAGGCATAACTAATACTTGCCATCTCTGACATTTGATGCCAATTCATATTTCCTACTCGTGAGCAAGACAACCTGGCTAAGTGACTTACCTGGTAGTTATCTTGAATTCCCAACCCCAAGGCACTGTGAACCCCTGTTGTTATGCATTTTATTTGGCCATATTGTTCTTCTTGCTACGTTGTAGTTACTAAGGTACCCAGGTGCTAATTACAATTCTTGATTGTGTTTTGTAGGACAAATCCTACCAGCTTGTGACAACCTGGGTTAACTGTCCATGATTGTGTTGTGTAGGACAAATCCTACCAGCTTGTGATGACCTGAGTTACCTGTCCATGCAATTACAGGAACTTTTCTTTTGTTGATAATTTGTGAGGCCGATGATGGACAGAGAAAACAGGTGGTCGTTGTAACTTCAGATAAAGAACAGTTCTGCTGTGTCCCTTGGTGGAAACATCATCTCATGAGCTCTAAGATCTCTCATCTCACAGGTAAATAAATATTCAGAAATGGAAAGCAGCCACTCTGTATTGAGAATGACCTAAGTAGTTTTATCATATGCTGAAATCATACAGTAATTAATCATTTAAGATGAAATTACCTCCTCTTCCACAATGGCTTCTCAAAGCCAATGCTTCAGCTCTGACAAGAGTTTACTGCATTGATAAGCAAGCTTGTAGTCACTGAGATGTTGTGATAGAATAGAAGGACAGAGGACCAGTGGGTGCTGAATGCTGATGGATAGCAATATCTTTTGCATGCATACTAGACAAGATTATGGGGGATCATGGGTCCAGATATCTGTAAAATCTTAGAGAATGGGACTGACTGCGGCACTGTAGGTAGGGATGTGTGACTTGCTAGACCATTGTCAGTACTAGCCAGGATGAATTTCTGTCCAGATGAAATATCTAATTAATAAGAGTTCCATGTGTTGTTATTTTTTAAAGGTGATATTTAACTAGATAGCCAATTTCCATAGCCTAAGTCTGTTAATGGAAGCATAGTAGAGCAAGAATTTTACACATTTTGACACTACTGCTAAGGCTCAGAGATGCTCGTCAGTGGTGGGTATCTTTTCATCAGTTCGCAGATGGCCTTAAAATCTGAGCACCATCTCACTTGTGAAAGCAGCTAAGAGATATAGTTTTCACTAGGTCAGCTGACTTCAGCTTTTTATCCCCCATTTCAGATATTGTAGTTGTAAAAATGGATGCTAAGATAAAGATACAGATATGCAATAAAGCTAGCTGCTCTTCTTCATCTCCATCTGGAACACTGTGTTGCATGATGTATCTTCACACCATGTGATGATGCTCAGTCTGATTCTGCAATGTTGTTTCGCGGCAGTGATCACACCTTCCTGGTTCTGATTGTTAAATGTCATCACCCATCCTTGATTATGCACTATGGATACTGTTATTACTGCTGTACAAGGCTTGATTCTGTAGCTAGATATCCTAGAAGCCATCAGGATATCATCAGCGATGCTAGTGCTTTCTTCACAAACACATTCTTTACCATGAAGTGTTCTCTGGGCTTTGCTGGGGACCATGCCCAGAGCCTTAACTTTTTCAGTCTTCTGTAATGTTTTTCCTTTTTCTAAAGTTTGCTACAACAATTCTTCTAAATGGGTTTGATTTTATCTAACATGATCTATTGCTTATTTCCCAACTCTTGAAAGCTAGCCCAGTGTTCAGGGTCTTTTCCAGTACTAAATCTTGTGTCACAGAAGAGTATCTTCCAGATAGATAAACTCTCTTATCCAACTTCCTCTTCTACTTTCTCAACACAGTGTCACCAGAGGCCACTCTCCACTTCCAGGCAGATTATAGTAGTACAGTCCTTGAATACACTAGGAGAAGATCTGGGTAATGCTGTGTCTCAAGCTTAATTATCTATAGTGGGACCAGAGGATCTGCTGCCATTCATAGAGAATAATGTGAGGCCCCTGCCTCATTTGAAACTCCTCATAGTCTTCAAATGATGGTATAGGCTATGGTCCTTCACCACCAACAAAGTATGGTACAGGAGTTAAGAGACCAGATGACACTTCTTTCTAATTAATTAATTTATTCACTTTACATCCCAACCGTAGGCCCTTCCTTCCTTTCCTCCCAGTCACATCCTCCCTTCCTCTTCCCTATATCTCTCCTTCCCTAATCCAGCAAAGGGGAGCCTGCCCCCCAGCTACTCACCTCAACATGTCAAGTTGCACCAGGACTGAGTGCATCCTCCTTCCTTGTGGCCTGGCAAGGCTGTCCCACGAGGGAGAAGGGAGAAGTGATGAAAAAGCAGAGTTCATGTCAGAGACAGCCCCCACTCTCCTTACTAGGGGACCCACATGAAGACTGAGCTGCCCATCGGCTACATCTGTGTAGGGGGCCTAGGTCCAGTCCATACAAGGTCCTTGGTTAGTGTTTCAGTCTCTTGAAGAACCTCTAGGCTCAAGTTAGTTAGCTCTGTTGGTCTTCTTGTAGAGCTCCTGTTCTCGGTGAGTCCTCCTATCCTTCCTCTCACTCGCCCATAAAGCTCTCTGCACTCTGTGCAGTGATTGCCTGGGAGTCTCCATGTCTGCTCATATGGGTCTCAGCTAAAATCATCCCCATATCCTCCCGGGAACCCACCCTGCCGTTTAGATCTTCAGCCTACCTCTGAGATGCTCTAGGCCGTGGTTTCTCTCCTCCCTATAAGCTCTCTGTCCTCCTGCCCCACCTCTCCCGACATCAGATCCCCACCCTCATTTCCCTCCCCACTCCCTCACCTGTCCTGCTCCTTCACTGAGGAGGGGAAATAGAATAGACAGAGGACACTTCTGATTCCCACTCTCCTCTCACATCTCATTCCTAGTCCTTTTCTATGATGACCTTGACTTAGATATAAAAGCCTTACTAAGATTTAGATTTTGAGTTTTTGGAAGTTAGATTACCCTCTCATTAAGTCCTGTTCCTGACTCTCATATGTGCAGAAGACACAGTGTTCTCCACAGATACCTAATTCTGTAAGTCCTCACAGCTTCTGTTTCCTTGTACATCTCAGCTACCCAAAATGTGGCAGCAGCCAAGACATCCTTTCCCATGTGTTCTAAGTCAGATCACACATCTTAGCAGCTGTACTGTTAGAACACGCTGAAGACTATCAAGACCGGACTCACCATGGCCTTATGGGGTTCTCAGTGCCATCTAGCCAGTGAAGAATCTAATGCCAGAACCTCATTCCAACCTCATTACAAGAATGTCTGTGGTACCAAACGACCTGGTTGCAGAAGCAAAGCCTGAAAGGGAAAGGAGAGTGCTTTCAGGAAGAACATAAATACCACAGTTTCTAGGGCAGGGAATGAGTAAAAGTGAAAATGCCACTAAAGACAGACACAGTTTTCCTGGATCACGTGGAGCATACACTGTGCCTGAGTGGGCCCCACTTTGAGGCAAGTGGGTAGTCCGCTGTGGGCTGACATCTGTACCGAGTAGGATTGGAGGTGGGATGCAAAGCAACAGAAGTTCTCAGCCAGTGTGTAACTCACTAGTATCAGAACAGAGTTATGAGTTGTTATCAGCCAGCCCTCTCAATGGGGTGGCAATCTGCAGCAAAATACAAAGGTAACCTGGGCTGGACTCCAGTACCATCCATTAAACAGGATAGTAGTACTCCACTCGACAAAATTTACATTTTATCATTGAATTCATAAATAAAAATAGCCTTTATTAAATTAGATGAGCATTTACCAATGTGAAACAAGTTCTTTGTCATTTAAATGATGCAGACAGGTTTAGAGGTTAAGAGACCCAGAGGGGTCTGTGGAGTCTGAAGTACCAGCCAAGGACCATGGGGGGACTGGACCTATGTCCTCTACACAGATGGAACCAATGAACAGCTCAGGCTTCATGTGGGTGACTTGGAGGAGAGGAGGGAGGGGGCTATGACCGGATGTAAAGTATATACATAAAATATATATATATATATATATATATATATATATATATATATATATATAGAGAGAGAGAGAGAGAGAGAGAGAGAGAGAGAGAGAGAGAGAGAGAGCGAGCGCCTATGTTCCAAAGGACTCAAATTTCTTCATTTCCAAGACCTTCAAAAAGCACCTCACAACCACCCCTCACTCCAGCTGCAGGGAGCTGGACATCTCTGGGCCCAGTGGGTATCTCCACTCCAATGCACAAGCCCATTCCGAATCACACATAATTTAATTTTTCTCAAGAGGCATGCCCAATGCCAGGGAAATATCTCAGCAGATAAGATTGCTCTCTGTGAGTGTGTAAACCTTAGTCTGGATGCTTAGAAGCCAGAAAAACAGGATGGGCATGGTCAAGTGTGCTGTAATCTGGGGTTGAGGCTTGGGGAAGGTAGAGGAGGGTCACTTAGGCTTGATGGAGTTTGGCTGCAGGTTCAATTAGAAACACACACACACACACACACACACACACGCACACGCACACGCACACGCACACACACACACACACACGCGCACGCGCGCGCGCGCACACACACATACATGGGGAGGGGAGGGGGAGAGCAGGCCTCACAAGTCCTTCTCTGACCCATCATGTATGCTTTCCCACATACAGGTTTGAATAAAACATAGGCATGCATGGGCTTCTATCACTGCTGACTGGTCACTTGCTTTGGGCCAGGGGACAATCCAGCTGGGGCTTTGTGGTCTTTCCATGTCTATAAGGCTGTTACCCTACATCAGTGAGAGAAACATAAATGAGGAGAGAGCGCGAGATTGTAGGAATGCAAAGAAAAGCTAAAGTCTCGGAGACAAAGGCATTGGGCTCGCGGTATTGCTGCGGACATGTTGCGAGTGCTTCTGCGGTTCTGAAGTCTCGTGCTAAACTGAAGGACAGCGAGCACTTTGTAGAACAGTCAAATTTTAGTCATCTCTGCAAAGGGTCTGTGCTGCAAATGGAGGCGCAGGGAACAATGAGGACGTGGGTTTCCTCCTCTCCTCTGAGAAGCCTCCCTTGCCGTACAGAATGGCTAGGCTCTCCTTGCAGCATTTGATTAAATATCATGGATTAAAGGTAGAACGAAATAAAGCCCCCAGGAAATACTCTTTTCCTGAAGATGCAGTATATGACCTTAAACTTCTATACTGAAGTTCTTTTGTGTCTGCCTTTTAACGAAGATAAAGTCTCATACAAAGACTTCACTTATACAAATTGGAAACAAAACCCTGCAAGGTGACTCTTCAACCTCGGCGCCGGCAATAACCCACTTGTTGCCACATATATTTTGACTTTGCCTACATTAAAAGAAAGCTTAACTTTGACAAGAAAATTACAAGAAAAATGAGGAACGGAGCCGAATACCCCTGCAGTAAAGACAAAGCTTGTCCTGGGAGCCAAGAAATGTAGTGGTGTGTCAACTGCTCAGGGGAGAGAGGAGAGGCTCCTGACCTGGCTGCTGCTGCCTGTGGCTGCACTGCACAACCAGGAGCAGCCATCGGCCTCAACTGCAGGCATTGCTTGTCAAGGATTTTCATGACAGTGTTCGTTTGATTCATGAGTTACACTCACGGAACGGATTCATCTAAGTGGTTCAGCTAAGTGATTGCCTCATCTCGGCAATTTGAGACATAAGGTGAGGCCTACAGCAGTGTTTGTAGTCAAATATAGAGGAGCTGAGCCTAGCACTAGGTGACATCAAATATAAACAGAAGCAAAGGTCTTGCATTTAGGTTATCAGAGGTCAAATTCTGATAGCTGCTATGCCTATTGTATGAACTACAATAGGCCTGGTAATTTCTGTCTATACTGACATGGGAAATGGGATGATTTTGCTGCATATATAAGCTCCTATGGTAATTGCACAGGCACCACAAAACTAGTCCACAGTGAGGACCCAGCAGTCCCAACCGCTCTGCTCTGCTGCTGTTTGAACAAGGGTCACCTGACTAAGATTCACTCAAGGTTAGTGAACTCTAAGATCAGATTTGAAACCTTTCATCCATTCCACTGGTCAATTTCAGATGTCCTTCAGTCTCTCAGTGGGCTTGTTTTTCTTATCTGGAAGATGAAAATGCTAGTAAGGGGAGAGGGGCTGTCTCTGACAAGGACTTTCTTGCATGCTTTTCAGTCACCTCCTCCTGGTAGAGCTGCCTTGCCATGCCATCACAGTAGAGGATGCGCTCAATCCTGAAGAGACTTCATGTGCTGGGGCTCCCCTTTTCTCAGGGGTAAGGAGGAATACAAGACTAGGGAGGGAGGGTGGGACCAGAAACGGAGGAGGGGTGGGGTTATGATTGCAATGTGAAGTGAATAAATAAATTAATTGATTTTTAAAATTTAATACAAGTTTTAAAAGTGACTCAGGACATTTCAAGAACTGTGATGTGCATGCAGTCATTGTGTGTTGAATGGAAAATATCCCTTATTCCTGTGTTGGGACAATTTGTTTCCAGCTGATGACACACTGCTTTGAGAGGCTATGGAACCTTTAGGAATAGGGCCTAGCTGAGGAAACAGAGTGACTAGGGGGCCGATACAGGTGCTAAGGGTTGTATTTTCCACTTATGACCTGAGTTCTCTGCTTCTTGAGGTGTGACAAGCAGTACTACAAGCTCCAAGCCTGATGGAGGCCAGGTGATGATGCTATGATCCCTAGATGCTCAAGATGGAGCTGCAGGGTGTGATGTTTGCCCCTTTGGGTTGCTATCTTGCATTGGTCCAAGTCTGGTGCCTTAGGGGCCATAGTTTTCCTGTTCTGGTAGACTATATTACATAAACTGTGAGACAAATAAATTCTTTTTACAGTTAAAAAAAAGAAAGTACCCACCTTACAGAACAGAACAGTCAATGCTAAATGGATAATACACTTATTGAGTGCCTCACATTAAAGAAACAGGAAATTGTGCCTGCCTCCCCGTGCATGGACCTTCCTCTAAAGGTCTTTGATTTAGAATTTAATTTTGTAAGAGAAGAAAGTTAGAGAACAATTCATGGACAATAAACAGCTGTATTAGTTTTATTCAGTGTATGCATTTTCACGTGTCTCTTTATTTTCCTTAGTGTCAAACTGTATCTCTCATTAGTGCCATTGTCCAGGTAAGCAGAGGATGACCCAGCAACTACAGGGAGCTCCTCAGACGCAATGTGTGTCCATACAGATGTCGGGAATCAGCTGACGCTGCCCTGGCACCAGCACACCCTGACTCTCCATCAGTCCTTACCGATGTTACTGCAGAAGCTGCTTCAGCATCCCCATGAGCCTGTACACAAACCCCAAGGACGTTGCAGCATCTATCCTTAAATTCAGTTTGTTCTCTTTTGTTTTCAGTTCTGAGGGAAGCTGGTAACGGGTCCCTGGATCTATTCACATGAATATTTATTCAGACATGGTTCTTCAAACAATTGTCTACGGTGAACTGCAAGTTAAGAATGAACAGCCAAAGCTATCTACAGCTGCAGAGTCCAAATGGGCTGTTGTCTGTGAAAATAATAAGACATCTTCCATGAATTTAGAATTACGCCTAATCCTGTGAGAGATGGTGTCTGAGGTCCACTGACCACTGGTCCAGAAGCCGTCAGTCAGAGAGCATCGGCCCTGACACAAACATGACTATGGACAATTTGAGTTGCAGAAGTCAGCTATGTCTACGTGAGTAGAGACTGGCCAGCATGACATGGAAGGGAGAGACATATATGAGCTGAGAGAGTGGTGAAGACCTGGCCAGTGGGGTGGGTGGAACATAGGGCAAGATAGCCAGGATAAATTTAAGGTAACTAAGAGTCTGCCTGGCTAAAGGCCTAAACGTTTATACATATTAATGAGTTTCTGTGTCTTAAATATTGGCCATTGTTGACTGTGTTCTTATGCTGGTCTCTAGCCATCTGGATTTTGTGGTTATTATAGGGTTAGGTGCTGGTTTTTGGGTTTATCTTTGTTGGATGGGTGCTTTTGGATTTTTTTTCTTGTGGTTTCTGTTTTATCTTGGTCTTCTGGGGTGGGTCACCTGGGCTCTGGTGGCCATCAAGTCTTCAGGTCTAGTAGGGTGTCTCCAGTGGGGGTTAATGTGGTCTTTGTGGCCTCTGGAGTTTTGGGTGCTAATATCACCTCTGGGGTCCCTACTCCCATTGTGGGGTGCTCCCATTGTGGAGTGTGGTCCCTGGTACCTATATAGCCTGCAGGGAAAGCAGGTGGCATTGTGGGCTGGAAGATGGAGCCCAGGGGATGGGGTCAGCTTATGGCTGTTGGCTGTGCTTTAAGGGGAGGTGGCTGAGTATAGGGCTTGGGGTGGGGTCTTCTTGTTTACCTTTGCAAAACCAACTTTGTTTTGTTGACATTTTCCACTAATTTTCTGGCATTTCCTCCAGTTATGGATGGTCTTATCTTTATTATTTTCTCCCTATAATAATTCTGGTTTTCTTTTGTAATTTTCCCAATAACTTGAAATATAAGATTGTTTAGTAAGAACCTGTTTCTTTTAATGCCATTATTGATTTTTAAAAAGAATTTTTAGTATATCTTCTGAGATTTTAATAGTTGAATATACCATGTTTTCATAAACTTCAAGCCTTCTCCTTTACCTTCAGATCCTCCCTGCACTCTTCCCTCTCAGAATCATAACTTTTTCTTCTCTAGTTATTATTGGCACCTTGAGATGCCAAGAGAGGCCACTGATGAAGGCACAGCACCAGTTGTGGCAAAGACCCCCAAGATATTATAGAAACCATGATTATGAGGTGAATGTATGTAGCCTACTGAGTCCATCCATGTGTTAGGCTTGACCACTGGGCTTGGGCAGCCCTCATGGGGATCATTCCTGGAGAAATCTGATTTCCCCACAGCAGCCATTCATTGCCTGTTGCTTTATCTTCAGATGAGACCTAATGATACTTGCCCCATCCCGTGGGCATGTTAACTGTTGTGGTTATTACATGGGTCTTGGTCAGGCAACTATACCCTGGAGATTTCATAGACGTAGCATCCCTGTCATGTCTAAGACACCCACTGGCAGCATATCTCCCGATCACCTGGCTTTTACAATCATTCCACCCCTCTCCCTCCTCTGCACTATTCCTGTAGCCTTAGATGTAGGGGTTGTACATGTACCAATTGGGCCAAGGGACCTCAGAGTCACTTATTCTCTGCATTTGTACCAACTGTAGATTTCTTTAGCAGCCTCTATTCTGTGCAAAAGAAGAAGCTTCTTTGATGAAAGAAGAACTGCTTTTATTTGTGGATAGTACAGTTATAAATAGTACAGTTACAAATAATATTGGTTTAGCAAAGTGGTAAAAGTAAGCTCTTTTCTGGGGTCCACAATGTCTCAAGCCATGCATAGTTGGCTAGGTTTATAATACTAGATGTGAGTTTTGTCATAGTAAGTGGCATTAAATCTAATTAGAGAGCTGTTGGTTACTGCTATGTACGTTGCGACAGAAGTTGATTGGCATCCACTTCCCTCTTATTGTTAGTGTTTTTTAAATGTTTAGCTGTCTTGGAATTGCTCTCTTTCATGTGCCTCTTTCCTGTAATTTCATTATTCCATTTTAAGAAGACTATAATTTCTTTATCTTTACTTCTATGAAATTATTCACGGGTGTTTTTCTTTTTTAAATCACTGTAGCATTTACATTAAACATCTGATGGCTTTAAAATCACATTTTCACAGATACAATTTAATTTTGATTGCACATAAAACTTCACACTTTTAATTCTATGCTGCTTCGATGTTGTTACTGATAACACAACTTATTTTATGTAACATACTCACTGACAAATTGTTATGATGATAAATTATCTTTAGTAATTCATGTGTTCTCTTCTATGCCAGAATTAAGAGTAACTCTTGTCTCATCATTAAAATAGGACAGCATTCTGAATCTGACCAAACACCTGCTTTTAAGGACACAGGAACTCACTGAGACTTTTATAACTCTGTGGGTTTTTTTTTTCTCATCTGCATCTTTTCATTTAACTTACAGAATTGCCTTAGCATCCTCTGAAGGTAACTCTGGAAATGTTTATTGTTCTTTTACTCTGAAGAACAAATTTTTCATGTGTAATATTCTTGGCCACTCATATTTGTTTTCCTTAAGCACACTGGAGACATCATGACATTGTCATGGCACGCAGAGTTTCTGATAAGAAATCTATTAGCAGCTGTCTGAAGTGCTCCTGTTTTTCTTCTATAATATCTTTGTCTTTGGATAACTTGGTTTTATCATGTTTAACACAAGGCTCTCTAGGCTGATTACGGCTGGAGACATGAGATGACACTTGACATAACAGATTCTCTCTCCCTTTCCCCTCTCTTCTTCCCCTCCCCTTCCCCCTCCCTCTCCTTCTCTCCCCCTTCCTCTCTCCCTTCTCCCTCTCTCTCCCCCTCACCCTCTCTCTCTCCCTCTCTCTCTCTATACTGCATAAAATGGTTGTCTTAACTCTATCTTTAAAAAACTCAAGCTTTCTTAATTTTTCCAATTTGTTTCTGATGGACACAAGTTGGTCAGTGAATTGCCTGATAGATCCCAGATGTTTTTGCTTGTGTGATTCTGTTCTTAAAAAGATTTCCTTATTTCCACTTTAATTAATTAATTGATTTTAATTTTTATTTTTGATGGACATTGGTGGTGTTTTGACTGCATGTATGTCTGTATGAGGGTGTTGGATCCCCTAGAACAGGAGTTATAGACAGTTGTGAGCTGCCATGTAGGTGCTGGGAATTGAACTCTGGTCCTCTGAAAGACTGTTAGCTCCGTATTTTCCTTTTTTTCCTCTTCTCTGTTTTTCTAACATCTTTATTCACTTCTTTTGCAATTAGCTGCCATCTTTAAAAATTATTCTGAATTCATTGTTAGAGAATTCCTAGACCTGTCTTTTGGGGGACCATCAGAAAATTAGTAAGATCATGTTACTTTATTAATTTGTTTTAATTTTTTTCTTGAGGTCTGAATTTGCTGTCTTCTTACTGAATAAATTCAACTCCTCCATGTTATTTTTTTATTTACATATTTTTGAGAAATTGTCCATGGTAGACTTTGAGGTAGAAAGAACTAACTCAGTCAGCCTATGTGGGTGCCTGTATGGGTCCCTGTGTGGGTGCCTGTGTGGGTCCCTGTGTGGGTGCCTATGTGGGTGCCTGTGTGGGTGCCTGTGTGGGTGCCTATGTGGGTGCCGGTGCAGGTGTCCGTGCAGGTGTGGGTGCCCCTGTGGGTGTCTGTGTGGGTGCCCATGCGGGTGGGTGCTACTTGGTACTCAGAACTTGCCTTAGGAGTTGTCTGCTCATCTGCCTTTCTTCCCTGCAGAGAGAGAAGTGAGGATTCTATAGTTTCTCCAGGTCACACAGGGCAGGTTGAGGGCTGAATTCTTACCATTGGCTTCTCCAACAGTGACGTCTTGAAGTCCGTACAGGTTAGTACTTTCCCCCTAACTGTTAGAGCAAAGGAGAGGGCTACATAGCCTCACACACTACCTGTTCAACCCAGAAAATATTTAAAAAAAAAAAAAGACACCCCCAGGGTATTCTATGAAAGGAAATTAAAATGTCATCTCAATTGAAATTTTTAAATTTATAACACTGGATAATTCAGTCTGTTCTTTTGGAGTTTGGCAGTGTTACAAATTTATTGGCTCCTTTTTAAAGAAAAACACGATAGGGAATCTGTTTAGATTTATGTTTGCTTACTCATGCCCCCACTGACCCTATTTAGAACAAGTCAGCTTGAGGAATAGTCCTTTTTTAAAGAAAAAAAAACTTAAAATTAAAACGGAACACTTCTTCCTCCTGTTTCTTCAAGTTTTTGATGCTTCTCAGAGAGGCCCACAGTCTCCCCGCATGCAATCCCTCTAGTTATCCATTTTTAATTGTCTTTTGATGTTAGCATCCTGATGCAATGGCCAGTCCCTGCACCCGTCTCTCACATGTACACTGAAATAGGCTTAGCAGCCATCTGCATCTCTGTGTGGAAGCAGGAAAAATGTCAGGCCTCCTGTTGGGTCCCTAAAGAAGAAAGCTCTGGGGGCCCCACTGGTTTCTCACCCAGACTGCGTGGCCCTGGCCTGCATGTTTGTTCTCACTGACTCTTTAGCGCTTGGGCCTCACGAGCTTGGGAAGCACTTTTGTCAGTGAGGTTCACAAGGTAACCTCCAGCTGGGAGCGCTGTGGAGAGATGCTCTTTAGATCGAGACGAAGAACACTTTCAGCCACACACGCAAGGGGCAGGCGAAGGGTTGGGTATGTCTACCAAACCTTTAACATGGCAAAGGCTAAACAACTTGTTGGTTGATTCTGTGTGGAAGAAAAGACAGAAAAGGGAGAGACGAGGTGATAAAGAAAATGCCTAGTGAAGATTTAGAAAGAAGTGTCTAGAAAGGAAAAGGAAAATAACATAACCTTGTGCTGTACGCTGAAATTGCCATTGCAAGTGGATTTGCAGTAGAAAGGAGAGACTGGGAGACGCAAAAGATGGAGAGGTGTGGATGATGTCTTCCCTGCACCGGGAGCTTTTTGGGGCTTCTCTACCCACTTTCTCTTTCAAGCTTAACTATGATCCCACAAGGTGTACACAAGGAATTCATGCTTAGCATTGTCTAAAAGTCCAAGTAAGGAGCAAGTGGAATGTGCAATTCCCTACTTTCCTTCCTTTGGAAATATTTGCTGAGTATTATGAACAGGCGGTACGATCGCCATTGTGTAGTTGAACTAACACGGCTTGCATCGTTCAGACTCTGACAAGAAATGAGGACAGGATCACTTGATGATGGGTGGAAGGATGGCCACAGAGGGACCTGTCAGGCTGATTTGTAGGGCATCTCAGATGAAATATGCCTTCTTATGAAGTGCAGACGTATCTGAAGACACCCAGGAGCTGACTGCACATGAATCAGCATGGAGTATATGGATCTCAGGAAGATGTGTAGACCTCAGTGGGTAGAAGAATGGATCTATATCTAAGTTAGTAGAAATTAATGACAAGCATTGGTCAGCACTGGGCCACGAAGGCTTCTCCACACTCTGATGTCGTGGGCTTCCCTTGAGAAGTCTGTGATGAATAACAAGAAGAACCTAGTTCAGAACTGGGGTCACCTTGGACCTCTGCTTAGCCTGTCCCGTGACGGTATAAGCCTAGGGGTATTATGACACATTATTGTAGCCAAAGGGACTCGCCTTACATATAACTCTGAAAACTAGAAGACTGTGGCGCAGGTGTGGGCAAGGACAGCTCCTGGGGGCTGTGAGGATGGAATACCTACTCCTAGTTTCTTCTCTTGCTCATGAAGTCCTGACATTTCTTGGCATGTAAATGGCTTTCCTCTCATCTTCTCATCTTTCCTCCATACATCTGATGTTGCAGGCAGTTATAGTAAGTTAAGAACCACCACAATAGCTCATCCGCTACCTTATAAAGACTTAATTTCTAAGCTAGGTCACATTAATACATCTTGGGAGCATTCCAACATCTTAGGAGATATTTTAAGTTTTTTTAAGGATAACTCAAAGCTCACAGTTACAGAATTCTAGAAGCTTCCTCAGATATGGAAAGCCAGCTCTTCCAAGCCATACCCCTTCACTACAGCAGTCTACCCTGTCAGTGATCCATGACAGCAGTACATAAAGCCTGATAGCAACCTGATTACGGGACATTCTGCAGGCTTAGTCCAACCTCTAGAGTGGGGAGAGACTTTTTTTTTGCTTGCCATTTCCCTGCAGACTTAACTGGACAGTACACCCCCAATAAATTACCTCAGCAAATAATCAAATCAAAGTGACATCACTTGCCCCGATGCTTCTCCAGGCTCGCACGACTGCTAAAACTACAAAGACGAGATGTACCTGCCTCCAAAGCCTTCCTTGGTGTGAACAGACATTAGCAGGTGTGGAAACAATGCTTCCAGCTGAAAGGATTTGCTTCTTCTTGTGATTTGTTTCCTTTATTTCTGCACCTGCAAGGCCTGAGCAGATGAGATCTCTCCCTCTCCTTTTGAACTCTGCTTCTAGAGTAAAGAGAAGATGAGGGATCGGACCGTTTCCCATCTACAGGATGCAACAGCCTTCTAGACATTTTATAGGTGTAGTCAGAGCACAAATGGAAAACAGATTCTAAGGAGATCAGTACAATCCCAAAGTGTCCAGTCTGGCCAATGCAGAAGGGATACAAGCCCAGGAGCTTCCAATCTGAAAGGTTGTGCTCTTTGGACCATCCCACTGACTTTCAGATGAACATCACACAGAGAAGTAAATTAAAAACAAGCAAAAAAAATGGCAAACAGAGATAAAGTTAGTAATGTAAGATCTTGCCAGAAACCTCAAAAGCAAATTTTTCAATACATTGTCACCACCATTTCATAAGGAAAGCAACATTTTAACTTGGGAATAATGCAAACATTTAACCTCAAAACAGAGTCTGCATGGGTATTTATAAATCCAAGAAGTTTAGCTTTGTGAGAAAGCAGGCTTCAACATTACTCCTGATTTTATTCATCTCTCCACAGTTCTTTTATTTTTTTTTCAAAGATTGGAGCAGATTGAGAGAGGAGGAAAGAAAGAGATGGGGAGTGAGGGAGGGATAGATGAAGAGAAAGATAAAGAGATAGAGATAGACAAGGGGAGAGACAGGCAGACAAAGAGAGAAAGATGGGGGCAGGAAAGAAGGGAGGGAGGGAAGGAGGGAGGGAGGGAGGGAGGGAGGGAGGGAGGGAGGGAGAGAGTTGTAACTTACCCCTAGTGATCTGGGGTTTATTCACACAAAGGTGCAAAATGGCCTCTCTATGTTACCCTGCTAAATATTTTCAGTGTTGCAAAAGATTTATCCAGGTTAGCTTTGATAGGATTTAACCATAGCAAGGCTGCCTGGGTACACTGCACTTCAAGGCACAAAGCAAAAGCACAAGGAAATTCTATTTTATAGCTTGACTATTTTCCCCCCAGGTCTCAGACTTTTCAGAAGAAGAGATCTGGCAAGAGTCCAGTTTCTAGTCAGATGATTCTGTTTCATCCTCATCCGTTCACATTACATTTCCCTTTAAACTTATACCTACAAATTTATTTCCTACCATTGGTTACATCTGACAGGGAGCTATAGTTAAAATTCACGTTGACAACGGGATGCTTCTAAGATGCCAGCTCGGAGCCAAAGCGTACACCTTCCATAATGCTTGCCACGCATGCTCCCTAATGATCAGGTGGGAGTGTAATAAGTTAATGTATTCAGTAGGTGCAACAAACATACCCTCTTCAGAAACAGTAATTTATAAGCGTCGTTCACCTGGAGGACGCACTAAACTCCATGTAGAATGGATGGCAGTGTGAGCATCTGCGCACCAGTAAAGTACAGCTGCCTCAGGGGCGCCCGCGCTTGTGTCTGCAGCGTCAGTATTACAAAGAACACTGCAGCGGCATTATCTCGGAGAAGCTCTAATTCCCTAAATCGCTCAGATTTAGAACCGACCGAAGCATTTCGTTTGAAGAACAGCAGTACTTTAAGAAGTCTGAGGGAGATTTTTGAAGTGACAATCACTCCTTACAGGCAGCTTGTCACCTTCAAAGGGAGGAAGACCTAGGAGTTTATCAGAGCTGGGTTGAATCTCAGCTCAAAAAAAAAAAAAAAGAAAATCAGATTCGTGACCCTGACCGTGGCCAACCCCTCTGTACAAGTGAGACTGATAATGCTATCTTGCCATAAGCTTGCTGTAAAAGACGGATGACAGATGTGTTTGGTAAATGATAGGTGTTGTCAATAGTGTACCTGTAACTCCTGGGGCTGTCATGAATCTTGGTGTTGTGAAAACGATTAAGGTAGTGAAGAGTGTTAGCTGTAGCATGCCTACAAGCCTGGGAGTGGCCTTGGTGCTTCAGATGGTTATGCTATGCCCTCCCTATAAACATGTCGTTTTTACAGAAGTGAAAACTGAGTCTCTGAGTAGGGTTCCTACTTACCCAAAGTTGCTATACAGCTAATGTACTATTTCTTATTACTATAAGAAGATATCTGATGAGAGCTACTTAGTGAAGAATTTATTTTGACACCCAGTTGAA
Organism: Acomys minous; assembly: GCF_964271855.1. Taxonomy (NCBI): domain Eukaryota; kingdom Metazoa; phylum Chordata; class Mammalia; order Rodentia; family Muridae; genus Acomys; species Acomys minous. The sequence continues at coordinate 79,466,902 of NC_140494.1, read as the reverse complement.
GAGTATAATAAATCACTGCCGTGGGTAAGGCACGGCAGCCGGAGTTCTAGGCATCTAATCACACTACACTGCAGCTCCAGTGAGGAGGTGGACAGAAATAAATTCTGAGGCTCACTTGTCCTTCTCCCCTGTCTTGTGTCTGAGGGCCCATCATGGGATAATTCCTCAGGGCTGGTCTTCCAACTTCAATGAACCATATGTAGAACATCTCTCAAAGTCAAACCCGGAGTCTTATCTCCTAGATGACTCAAAACCCTGTATAGCTCACAATATTAAGCTACCACAGTTAACAAGTGGTAGTGCTATATTTGTAGAACAAGTAAAGATGTTTTCAAGTAATCTCCTTGCAGAATGGCTTGGGATTTCATGCTGTCTCCTACAGATTTTACTACACTGTGGCCTTGGTTTTTTTTTATTTTAATTTTATTAATTTATTCAGATTACAACTCAATTGTTATCCCATCACTTGTATCCTCCCATTCCTCCCTCTCTCCCACTTCACCCTATTCCCCTCCCCTAGGTCTATGACCAAGGGGGACCTCCTCCCCTACTATATGGTCATAGGCTGTCAAGTCTCATCTTAGTAGCCTGCTTATTCTTTCTTTGAGTGCCACCAGGCCTCCCCACCAAGGGGAGGTGGTCAAATATGGAGCACCAGAGTTCATGTCAAAGTCAGTCCCTGCTCTCCACATAACTGTGGAGAATGTGCTGTCCCTTGGGTAGATCATAGTAGGGGTTCAATGTTTACTATTGTATTGTCCTTGGTTAGTGGAATAGTTTGAGCAGACCCCCTGGGCCCCAATCCACCCATCACAATGTTCTTCTGGTAGGTATCTAGGACCCTCTGGGTCCTTCTATTTCCCCATCTCCTATATTTCTCTTACCTAAAGTCTCAGTAGGATATCCTCACATTTATCCCAATTTCCTGGTAAGTGAAGACTTTCGTGGGACACGCTTTTTGGGCTAGTGCCCAATTATAAGTGAGTATATACCATGTGAGTCTTTCTGCTTCTGGGTTAACTCACTCATTATGACCATTTCTAGTCCCATCCATTTGTCCACAAATTTCGGGATTTCCTTGTTTTTAATAGTTGAGTAGTATTCCGTAGTGTAAATGTACCACAGTTTCTTTATCCGTTCTTCAACTGAGGGTCATTTAGGCTGTTTCCAGGTTCTAGCTGTAATGAATAAGGCTGCTATGAACATGGTAGAGTATATGTCCTTGTTGTGTGGTGGAGCATTTTCGGGGTATATTCCAAGGAGTGGAATAGCTGGGCAAAACTGGTCCTTGTTCTTTTAATTAATGGCATTGGCAGGAAGCTAATGTTGCTGTGTGGGTGAGGCACTCCTGTATCTTCTCATGTTTCTTCACATACATCTCTTCCCTGCCACACAAGCTTTTAAGCCAAGCATGCTGGTGCACACAACTCCCCAGCATGCTCTGGTTAACATCACCACTGCCCCTACTGCTGCTACCCTTTGGGGTAGCAGTGCCCTCCGTGGAATGTGTGTCAGAAGTTTGGATCCCCATTCTTGGTGCTTTGAGGAGATGTTGGAAACTTCAGGAGCTGGAGTCTTATGGGAGGACACTCAGGGAAGATGATAGCCTGGACTTTTCCCCTTTCTCTTTCTCACCTGACATGAGGAATGGGTCACAAGCTCTCATCACTCCATGCTTTCAAACCAGTGGTGGCATCTGTCAGTCACAGAAAGAGACCTTTCTTCTTTAAGAACCACCTGCCTTAGACATATGTTGAAGCATTGGGAAATTTACTGCTACAGTGAGGGGAGTGAAAGAATGGAGAGTTATTTCCAGAGCTTAGAGAGACGTAAGATGAGCTTGACACCCGAGGCTGCTACCGTATCTACCTCTGAACAGCCTCTATAAGCATGCTTTCTAGCTCTTCCCAACATTTCTAGGTCATTCCAACCTTGATATCTCCCAGCCTTTGTGCCAATTTCTCAATAATCCTCAGCAAATATGAATTCGTACATCAGCTCTGGAAAATTCTCTCTTGTCCTACTGATCCAAGATCTGTTTGTTGACTTAAGGACCTCAAAGGCGTCCATTTGCATCTGCTTCGCATTGGGCACATTAGCACCCATTGCCTTGTTCTTGTTTTCAGTGCATTTCTGAATTTTCTCCAGCAAAGTTATCCGGTCTTTCAGAGCAGACACTGTGTAGTAGATAATTCTCAATGTGCCTCTCTGGGGGATGAAGATAGTGTGTTGAATAAAACATATGTAGCTCAGTTGGGTAATTGACTAGCCCCAGAGATTCAAAGTCACCTCTTTGGCCTCAGCATAATGTGTTTCCTAACATCCTGACATCAAGCTAGTCCTGGAATTTTCCAAATCATTAGAATTCTTTGCCAAACCAATGTAAGCTGTGATGGACAGGATGCATCCCTGCCTGTAACAGTTCCCTCGTGCTGTGGTTTATTAAAGATTGCAAGCCCATGAGCATCTGCTTAACAACAAAAACAAAATTCCTCTAGGGTAGCCTGATTTCTGATCTTCCCTAAAAAGCATCTTAGACACAAGCACTCAGTGAGAGCACCGGTTAGCCCTGCACATTAATCACAGAATGTAAACCTTGGACTCCCAGCACCTCTCTGGCATTGGTGGGGCCCACACTATAATCGGAAATAAGTGTCTGCTCTCCCTGGGTTCAGCAGGTGAAGGGTGGGCTTCAGAGTCACAGGCTATCACTGAAGATGTCCCGGCTCTGCTCCCTTGGCATGTCTCCCTTGGCTGGTCTTTGTGAAAGGACTTTGTTCAATCGATAGAATTTACTCCGAGTCTTATTTTTTTTTCCCTCACATGGAAAATACACATACAACTAAAGCACACTTTGTATGTAAATGTTTTAAATTATTCTTAAAAATTAAGAATTTCCCTTTGCATGAATTTCATATACTATTTAAAGTAATTCCATATATATTTTAATAGTATTTATTTCTCAAAATTTGAGGCAGATATATCAGAGAGACATACATGTTAACAGTGGATTGGCTCCAATTTACACAGCTGAAGTCAAGAGACTCCTTGATATGCCTGGCAGTACAGGACCACCAGGATACTCAGGCTTGTCACTACTGTACTATAGTTAATTTTAAAACTCTTAAAATATAAGTAAAATCTCCCCTCTGTTTCCTTCTAGTCTCTTCACCTTTTAATCCATATAAAGCTGAAAAAGAGACATATACATGCAAGAAACATTTCAGTGTGGCATGAAGTAAACATGGGCCTAATTTTTCTTTTTCAGGTTCCATTTCTGCTACAATGGTTTAAGAGAATTCAGCCAAGGTTACATTAAGGATAAATAGATTATCTTTTAAAGATCTTATTGTAAAAACGCAGGCAGTGAGTGACAGGACGTAGACCTCAGGTGAAGTCTGTCTTCATCAACAACCCCTTAGACAACCTCGTACTCCATCTAGAAGTGTTGTTCTCTCAAGCACAATGGAAAGTGTCACATGCAGAAGAAAGTCAAAAGGTTTCTTAATTATGAGGAAACAAAGTGACAATGCCTTGCCTCTGACGCACTCCCTCAGCTGACTGCTTTGCTGTTTCTTATTGTCATTATTGACAATAAGCGTTTCTCCACCACTGAGATAGTCACGCTCTCCTCACACTCCTTCTATCTATGTATTGCTCCTCCCTGAATAAGGTGAATCAGTCATCCTGATCTTATTAACAGCACCACAAAGGCATCAAGCAAAGAAACAAGCAGCCTACTCTTCATAAATGCTTCAGCTTAGACTGAGAAATCAGAGTTCACACACTCATCTTCCATCACCATTAGGACACGCCGGGGTTTAAGCATTGACACCCAAGGAAGCTACCAGATAGGAAAATAATGGTCTTTGTCTCAGGTAAATACCTACAAAGTTAGTTCTTGAGTTTAGAACCGTGTTTTCCTTTGCAGGTTTGCCAGAAGAAGCAACTATCTGCTTCATGCCTAGCCTTTCAGTTGAAATTCTCTAAACAAGTACCAGAAACGTTCAAAGAGTTGCTGGTTCTTAGGGCTGAGGTGATGGCTCAGTCAGAAAAGGGGCCTGCAGGATAACGATAGGGACCTGAGTCCACATACTCAGCATCTTTGTAAAGAGCTGGCCTCAACTCTACACAAAGAACGACAGGCAACTGAGAGAAGCTGGGAGTAGGAGAGCTGGCCCTCCCCGGGACCACTATAGTTGGATATCCAGTGTCAAATGGTCAGCTCTTAAAACATCCAGGCAAGCAACATTGTATGGATTCAGTAGATTATATTTAGGTGTATATATATATATATATATTTTAAATATAACATTATATAATATAAATATGATAAATCTATGCATATATGTGCATGCAATAACAGTTAAAAAGGCGATGAACGTGAAGAAAAAACAAGAATGGATGCGTAGGAGGGTTTGCAGGGCAGAAGAAAATGTTGCAATTAAATTACAATCTCAAAAGTAAAACAAACAAACAAACAAACAAGTACTGGACATGGCTATGCACCTCTAAAACTCTAGTGTCAGGGAGAAGAAGATAGAGACAAGCAGATCCCTGAAACTCACCACTCTGCCAGTCCAGCTGAATCCATGATCTCCAGGTACAGTGGCTGCCCCTGTTCCAAGCAGGACAGGTAGAGAGTGATTGAGGAAAGAGACACAACATCATCCTCTGGTATATATGTGTGTGTGTGCACGCACACACACACACACACACACACAGACACACACAGATGCAAGCACTGGCCCACAAAGACACACACACATTTATACACACATATGAGCACAAGTGTGCATAACACATGTACACATATTACAAAAAATACATAAGGTACTAGTTCAATAATTATGATTCCTGAAGCCCTATGTCCAAAGCTGATGCTATGTCTATGAAAACAATGTCCTGCCAGTACATTACTGCACAAGTGGGGGTCTCCACAAGTCAGTAATTCAGTAGGAAGATTTCACACTAGAGCATTTATTGATTATCTGTCCCTTATAGAGCCCAATGTTAGGAGCAGAACTGCTGGCTTCTTTTTCTAAGGAGGAGAAAAGCAAGCTTTCTCTCTCTTTTGCATATCGGATGATAGTGAAAACCTTCTTACTACAAGAGCCATTGCTTGTAGGCACCTAATACTGTGCATGACTTATGGTGTGCAGTAAACAGACACATCATTAACACAAAGGCAAAATGTCTTTGAACCATGTTGCAATTGGCATTAGGCTTATGTGAAGCAGAGAGCTCTTCTTTCCATATAGGTGAGTATTTCTACAAGCATGCCAGATAGACAATTGCAGGCAGACGGAGTTATTTACAGATGATCTGCTGGTGCTAATTCACCTGTAAGAATGTAAATAATGCAGCAAGTGTATTTAATGATAAAACAGGTAGAGTTGGAGTATTTGGAGTTGTGAACAAAAGGGGAGGTTGGCCCAGCTCCTAGTCTCATTTTCCCTAACTGGGTTGCCTTGTCTCGCCTCAATAGGAGAAGATGTGCCTAATCTGACTGTACCTTGATATGCCAAGGATGTTTGATATCCATGTGAGGCCTCCATTTTTATGAGGAGGAGAGGAGAGGTGGATGTTGGGAGGGAGGAAAGGGGAAGAGAGAGGGAAGAGGGAAGGACTAGAAAGAGAGAGAGAGGTGAAGCTATGATCCAAATGTAAAATTTTTAAAAAAACTTAATAAAAAATAAATGAGTCACTCTATGGACATGTTAGATTTTGTCATTATTTTTGTTTCGTATGTAAGGTGTTTTGCTTGCATATATGTCTGTGACCATGTACATGCTAGTACCTGTTGAGACCAGAAGAGAGTATCAGATCTCCTAGAACTGGACGTGCAGATGATTGTGAGCCACCAAGGGGATGTTAAGAATTGAATCCAGGTTCTCTTGAAGAGCAGTTAGTGCTTTTAAACTACTGAACCATTTATTCAACCTCCAACAAATTGTTCTCTTAACACCAACTCTTGAGAAACCTCCAGGCACCAGCAGCAGGAATGAACCTGCCAAAAGGCTTCGTGGCAACCTGTAATTCTCTCCATCCCCAGCTGACAGACCTTCAGGTTGGTGAAGCTCATAGCACACAGAGCCTCCGTGACTTGTAAGCCGTGTCTCTGAGCTGCTGTCTGCTGCTTTACCCCAGGGAAATTACAGACAGGGCCCTGGATGCTGAGTGATCACTAACGCAGGCGATGGCACAGGGAAGCCTGGTGCCAGGGTCAGGACTCCGGCCCTCCTACAGGGCTCGACCATTACGCTTCATGTAGCCTTTGCTCCAGACTATTCCCGCAGATACAGTGAGGGAGGGGATAGCTTCTCCATTCCAGGTTCTTTTTTTATGAAATCCATACTGAGAGCTAGTACTAGCAGAACACTTTTGTCTTACTTTATTACAGAAATACAATAAAGTAAGTTGGGTTGGGTCTTGCTGACCAACGTGAAGAAAATCTGGTTTGTATTTTTCTTTTCCCATCACACAGCATACTCACTGACTGAACTTTAACTGGCCTTTAACTTCTGTTAGTCATTATTCCCAAGGAAGATTATAATAATACTTCATAGTAAAGTGTCTAAATACAGACACGTGTCTATATTAGTTCTTCTCATCCTTCAAGTTTAAATATATAAGAAACTCTTAAATTATCTCCTGATATTGAAGATAACATTGAGCTGGAGACATTTGCTTACTCAATAAATAATGAACTTTTGCAGAAGCCCTTGGTGAACTCGAAAATAATGTCCAGCACCATGAAAAATTCTCTGTGAAGTGTCAACTGTCTTCCATAATCATCTCATTCCTTTTCCCACACTAGGAGGTTAAGTAACCATCTAAATGATGATGAACAAAATGTCCCTTGCAAAACAGACTCAGTATAAAAAAAAAACATCACTGTTTCAACATGGCCCACACACTCTGACTCTATCAGAGTGACAATTTACCTCAGCATACTAGCTTCAATGTGATCGACTCTGTTCTGATAGTGAAAATTCTCACCTCTCTCAATATAAGGACTCCAGGAATTCCAAGGATGATGCTAGGGATGTCAAGGAGAATGAGCAGCAGGATGCTGAGAATGACAGGATACTAAGCTGGGGATGCTTGGGATTGTAAGGAAAACTGAGATGCTGTGAAAGATGCTCAGGAGGATGTTGGGGATGACAAAGAAGGTTGAGTAGACACTTAGAATATTGATGTTGACATTTGTTCTGCATGCATCCCTAAGTGGGCATTTACAATTACATAGACAAGAAAAGGGAAAGTCCAAGTGAGACTTTGAACAGATATAAGTCTCCAAGTCCTGAGTAACTGATCATCTAGTATATAAATGTGAGTACTGGAAATGGCTTGGGAACAATGAGGGATTCTACTGAGGTTCTTTATGGGGGCTTTGTAGTCTTGGGTCCCAGGTATTTCACATCACAGTCTATTACAGCATCAAATAATTCCCAATGTTAGAATTTTATGTGTTTGGAATGTCCTTAATAATCCCAATAGAGTATAGTTAAGAATAGCTGAATTCTGAATGCCCAGTTCACATCACCAAGGACAGAGGGTTTGCCTGTTTCTGTGGCCAAATTCTTTGTGCTTTCCAGATTGATTCTCTTCTCAACGTGCCAACATTCAACTTTTTCTTAAGCTTCAGGGTCTTTCAACATGGTGGAACATTAGCAAAACCTGAGCCATGGTCATTTCACAAACTACCTTGTGAAACATACATTCAAATACAGTTTTTCCAACTGATCAACAACATATTCAAAGATGAGGATGAAAACCATTTACAGTTTATCAATAAATCCTCACAGGTGTGAAGAACGTTGTAAGTGCTAGGTGAGGAGAGGGTGAATGGAAAAAACTCACATCTTTTTTTCTCTATTTATTTGTTTTTATTAATTTATTCTTGTTACATCTCAATAGTTATCCCATCCCTTGTATCCTCCCATTCTTCCCTCCCTCCCATTTCCCCCCTATTCCCCTCTCCTATGACTATTCCTGAGGGGGATTTCCTCCCCCTATATATGCTCATAGGGTATCAAGTCTCTTCTTGGTAACCTGCTGTCCTTCCTCTGAGTGCCACAAGGTCTCCTCACCCCCAGGGGACATGGTCAAATGTGAGGCACCAGAGTACGTGAGAAAGTCATATCCCACTCTCCACTCTACTGTGGAGAATGTTCTGACCATAGGCTAGATCTGGGCAGGGGTTTACACTTTGCCGCCTGCATTGTCCTTGGCTGGTGTCTTAGTTTGAGTGGGAACCCTGGGCCCAAATCTGCCTATCATAATGTTCTACTTGTAGGTTTCTAGGACACTCTGGATCCTTCTACTTTGTCATTCTCCCATACTTCTCTCATCTAGAGTCCCAATAGGATGTCCTCCCCTCTGTCCCAGTTTCCTGGTAAGTGAAGGCTTTCATGGGACATGCCCCTTGGGCTAATATGCAGATATAAGTGAGTATATACCATTTGAGTCTTTCTGCTTCTGGGTTAACTCACTCATGATGATCATCTCTAGAACAATCCATTTATCCACAAATTTCGAGAATTCCTTATTTTTAATAGCTGAATAGTATTCCATAGTGTATATGTACCACAGTTTCTTTATCCATTCTTCTATTGATGGACACTTAGATTGTTTCCATGTTCTGGCTATTATGAATAAGGCTGCTATAAACATGGTTGAGCAAATTTTCTTGTTGTGTGCTGGAGCATCTTCTGAGTATATTCCAAGGAGTGGAATAGCTGGGTCTCGAGGAAGCCCTGATCCCAGTTTTCTGAGATAGCACCAGATAGATTTCCAAAGTGGCTGTACTAGTTTGCATTCCCACCAGCAATGAATGAGTGCTTCTCTCTCCCCACATCCTCGTCCCAATTCCTCTCTTGAGAATTCTCTGTTTAATTCCAAGCCCCATTTTTCAATTGGGTTATTTGGTTTGGTGGTGTTTAATTTCTTGAGTTCTTTATATATTTTGCATATTAGACCTTTGTCAGATGTAGGGTTGGTGAAGATCTTTTCCCAGTCTGTACGCTGTCACTTTGTTCTCTTGGCAGTGTCTCCTGCCTTACAGAAGCTTCTCAGCCTCATGAGGTCCCATTTATTAATTGTTGACATTAAGGCCTGGGCTGTTGGTGTTCTGTTCAGGAAGTTGTCTCCTGTGCCAATGTGTTCCAGGCTCTTCCCCACTTTTTCTTCTAAGTGACTTAGTGTCTCTGGTTTTATGTTGAGGTCTTTAATCCACTTGGATTTGAGTTTTGTGCATGGTGACAAATATGGGTCCAGTTGCATTTTTTTACACATAGACATCCAGTTAGACCAGCACCATTTGTTGAAGATGTTATCCTTTTTCCATTGAATGGATTTGGCTTCTTCGTCAAAAATCAAGTGACCATATGTGTGTGGATTCATATCTGGGTCTTTGATTCGATTCCACTGATCAACCAGCCTGTTGCTGTGCCAGTACCATGCTGTTTTAATTACTATTGCTTTATAGTACAGTTTGAGATCAGTTATGGAGATTCCTCCAGAGGACCTTTTATTGTACAAGATTGTATTAGCTATTCTGGGTTTTTTTTCCATATGAAGTTCAGAATTAAACTTTCAATGTTTTTAAAAAATTGTGTAGGTATTTTGATAGGGATTGCATTGAATCTGTAGATTGCTTTTGGTAGGATGGCCATTTTTACTATGTTAATTCTCCCGATCCATGAGCAAGGAAGACCATTCCATCTTCTCATGTCATCTTCAATCTCTTTCTTCAGAGTTTTGAAATTTTTTTCAAACAATTTCTTTACTTGCTTACTTAGAGTAACTCCTAAATATTTTATATTGCTTATGGCTAATGTGAAGGGTGTGGCTTCCTAATTTCTTCCTCTGCAAGCTTGTCATTTGTGTATAGGAAGGCTACAGACTTTTTTGAGTTAATTTTGTATCCAGCCAATTTGCTGAAGGTGTTTATCAGCTGTAGGAGTTCTCTGGTGGAATTTTGAGGGTCACTTATGTACACTATCATATATCATCTGCAAATAAAGATAATTTGACTTCCTCCTTTCCCATTTGGATACTCTTGATCTCCTTTTGTTGTCTTATTGTTCTGGCTAGAATTTCAAGTCCTATATTGAAGAGATATGGAGAGAGTGGGCAGCCTTGCCTTGCTCCCGATTTTAGAGGAATTTCCTTGAGTTTCTCACCATTTACTTTGATTTTGGCTATTGGCTTGCTGCATATAGCCTTTATTATGTTGAGGAAAGTGCCTTGTATTCCCGATCTCTCTAAAACTTTAAACATGAATGGGTGTTGGATTTTATCAAATGCTTTCTCTGCATCTAAAGAGATGATCATGTGGTTTTTTATTTTCAGTTTGTTTATATGGTGGATTACATTGATGGATTTCCATATATTAAACCATCCCTGCATGCCTGGAATGAAGCCTACTTGGTCATGATGAATGATATCTTTGATATGTTCTTGTATTCGTTTTGCAAGTATTTTATTTAGTATTTTTGCATCAATGTTCATAAGAGAAACTGGTCTGAAATTCTCTTTCTTTGTTGAGTCTTTGTGAGGTTTAGGTATCAATGAGACTATGGCCTCATAGAATGAATTTGGTAATGTTCCATCCCTTTCTATCTTTTGGAGTAGCTTGAAGAGTATCGGTATTAGCTCGCCCTTGAAGGTCTGGTAGAATTCTGCACTGAAACCATCTGGCCCTGGGCTTTTTTTGGTTGGGAGACTGTCAATGATTGCTTCTATTTCTGTAGGGGAAACGGGACTATTTAGCTTGTTTATCTGTTCTTCACTCAACTTTGGCAAGTGAAATTGATCAAGAAAATCGTCCATTTCCCTTAGATTTTCAAATATTGTGGCATGTATGCATTCAAAGTAGGATCTTATGATCTTTGTATTTCTTCAGTGTCTGTTATTATGTCTCCCTTTTCATTTCTGATTTTGTTGATTTCAATACTGTCTCTCTGCCTTTTAGTTAGTTTGGCTAACGATCTGTCTATCTTGTTGATTTTGTCAAAGAACCAGCTCTTGGTTTTGTTGATTTTTTGGACTGTTTTCTTAGTTTCTAATTTGTTGATTTCAGCCCAGAATTTGATTATTTCCAGACGTCTACTCATTTTGGGTGTTTCTGCTTCTTTATTTTTTCTAGGGCTTCCAGTTGTGTCGTTAAGGTGCTTATGTGCGATGTTTCCAATTTCTTTTTAAAGGCACTTAGTGCTATGAATTTTCCTCTTAGCATTGCTTTCAATGTACCCCACAAATTTGAGTATATTGTTCCTTCATTTTCATTGAATTTCAGAAACTCCTTGATTTCTTTCTTTATTTCTTCCCTGACCCAGGTGTCATTTAGCAGAGAGTTGTTTAGTTTCCATGTACGTGTAGGCTTTTTGTTATTTCTGTTGTTGTTGAATTGCAGCCTAAGCCCATGGTGATCTGATAGGATACAAGGTATTATTTCAATCCCCTTGTATCTGTTGAGGTTTGTTTTGTGACCTACGATGTGATCAATTTTGGAGAAGGTTCCAGGGGGTGCCGAGAAGAAGGTATATTTTTTCTTGTTTGGGTGAAAGGTTCTATAGATATCTGTTAGATCCATTTGACCCATGGCATTGGTTAATGATGTTATTTCTCGGCTTAGTTTCTGTTTCAATGACTTATCCTTTGTGGGGTGTTAAAGTCTCCCACTATTATTGTGTGGGGATCGATGTGTGGTTTAAGCCTTTTTATCAGATCTTTTACAAATGTGGGTGCCTTGTATTGGGAGCATAGATGTTCAAAATTGTGATGTCATCTTGGTTGACTTTACCTTTGATGAGTATGAAGTGTCTGTCCTCATCCCTTTTGATTAATTTTGGTTGAAAGTCTATTTTGTTCAATATTAAAATGGCTACACCTGCTTGCTTCTTGTGACCATTTGCTTGGAATATTTTTTCCAACCTTTTATCTGAGGTAATGCCCATCGTTATGGGTGAGATGTGTTTCTTGAATGCAGAAGAATGTTGCATCTTGTTTATGCACCCATTCAGTTAGTCTGTGTCTTTTTATTGGAGAATTGAGGTCATTAATGTTGAGAGATATTAATGACCAGTGACTATTAAGAGTCTTAATTTTGATGTTGGTTCCAGTCAAGCATTTGTGTAGTTGTGTTTTTGCCATGGTATAGTTATCTATTTCCTGAGTAGTTTTGGTTGTAGCTTGACCCTTTGGGATGGAGTTTTCCTTCTAGTACCTTCTGTAAAGCTGGATTTGTGGATAGGTACTGTTTGAATTTGGTTTTGTCATGGAATATTTTGTTTTCTCCATCAATGGTTATTGATAGTTTTGCTGAGTAAAGTAGTCTGGCCTGGCATCTGTAGTCTCTTAGGGTTTGCAGGATCTCTGTCCAGGCCCTTCTGGCTTTGATGGTCTCTGCTGAGAAGTCGGGTGTAATTCTGATAGGTTTGCCATTAAATGTTATTTGGCCCTTTTCCCTCGCAGCTTTTAATATTTTTTCTTTGTTCTGTATGTTTTGTGTTTTGATTATTATGTGACGGGCAGTTTTTCTTTTCTGGTCAATTCGATTTGGTGTTCTGTATGCCTCTTGTATGTTTATAGGCATCTCTTTCTTTAGATTGGGGAAATTTTCTTCTATGATTTTGTTGAGAATAGTTTCTGGGCCTTGGAGTCTGATATCTTCTCTTTCTTCAATGCCTATTATCCTCAGATTTCATCTTTTCATGGTGTCCTTAATTTCTTGGATGTTTTGCGTCAGGGGTTTTCCAGATTTGGCATTTTCTTTAATTGTTGCTTCAAGATCTGTGATTGTATCTTCTAGACCTGAGATTCGTTCTTCCATCTCTTGGATTCTGTTAGAGAAGCTCACCTCTGTGTTGCTCGCCTTCTTCTCTGAGGTCTCACATTCTTGTTTTTCTTCTGTCTGTGTGTTTATCATTGAATCCATTTTCATCTTCAGATCTTGAACAGATTGTTTGATTTCTTTCATCTGATTTTTTTGTATATTACTGAGCTTCTTTCATTGTCGCTTTATAGGTCTTCAGATCTTGAATCGTTCTATTTATTTCTTTCATCTGGTTGTTTACATTTTCCTGAAACTGTTCCAGTTCCACTCTATGTGCTTCTTTTATGTCTCTCACCTGTTTGGCTGTGTCTTCCAACATTTGATTATGAGTTTTATTTGTTTTCTCCATTATCATCCTCATTACCAAGGACTTGAGGTCATTTTCTTGTGTTTCCGTTGTGTTTGATTCTCTCGGTTGTTTTCTTTGGGATAGCTGGAAACTGGAGACGCCATGTTTTTTTGCTGTTTTTTGCGTATGCTTTTACGCTGTCCTTTAGACATCTTGCAGTCTCTTTTTTTGTTGGGTAACTTCCAGAGTTGGATGGAGGGAGTCTGATGATAGATTCACTTGTTTTCTCACAAATTCCCTAGGCTGGAAGCTCTGATGCTTCACTGGTGTGGATGGCAGGAAGTTAGCCCTGTTGTTTTGGGCTCTCACAGCCAGTGATCCTCAGCTTCCCTTTGCTGTGTGTCCTGCAATTGTTCTGGGTCTCTGAATGAGCATTGGGTCAGGCCAAGGTATCCACAGCCTTCCGGGTCCCCTGCCAAGTCCAGCCAGGGACACTGGGCCCAAACCATGTGTCAAGCTCAGCTAGATTCTCAGGGTCTGAACTGTCTGCCACAGCAGGAGAACTGCAGCTGTGCTGAGCTTGTGCCTCTGGTGGAACTGAATGCTTCGCCCTGCCTGCGTCACAGCAGGAGAACTGCGGCTGTGCTGAGCAAGCGCCTAGGTTGGAACTGGGCACTCGGCCCTGCCTGCATCACAGCAGGAGAACTGTGGCTGTACTGAGCAAGTGCCTCCGGTGGAACTGAGCACTCTGCCCAGCCTGCGTCACAGCAGGAGAACTGCTGCTGTGTTGAGCAAGCGCCTAGGTTGGAACTGCGTACTAGGCCCTGCCTGTGTCACAGCAGGAGAACTGTGGCTGCACTGAGCAAGTGCCTCCAGTGGAACTGAGCGCCTTGCCCAGCCTGTGTCACAGCAGGGGAGCTGTGGCTGCGCTGAGGTAGTGCCTCAGGCAGAATTGCTTGCTGCGCTGAGCCAGTGTCTCCACGGCACAGCGCACTGAGTGAACCCGGGACTCTGGGGCTGAACTGTCCACCGAGTCCAGTTTGGGTCTCAAGGCACCACTCGACCCAAATCCTGTCCAGAGTCCCCTCTCCCACAGCAACTCTCCCCGGCCACCACACCAATCGCCTCCACCGGAAGGCTCTGAGCTGCAAACCTCAGCCACCGCCGCTGCTGATGCTGGTGCTGCTGCTGCTCCGATCCAAGAAAATCCGGGCTCCTCCCATGTGCAGGGGCACACAGGTCCTCCGCACCCTGGTCCCTCCAAACCATGGAGCACTCCTGATGCCATGATGTGGGGACCTTGGTGTTCCTGGCTCAGAAATCTGTGCAATTCCCTGAATTGTTCACTGGAGCTTCCAAACACGGTCCATACTGTTTGCCTCCATCTTGGATCCAAAACTCACATCTTTTCAAGTTGTATAAGTTCATCTTCTTAAGGACATCTGTCAGGACTAGCATCCTCAAATAGGATTAAGTCCACATTGATGTTGAAAGCAGTCTGTACAGAGGCATTATGTGAACTTTCATGTTGCCAGGAACCAGTATATCATGGGGAGAAACATATATAAATGGATACTCCAAGAAGCTCAGGTGTGGAGAAAATGCATGGATTTCAAGAGAAATAATTCATCCTTGGCACCCTCTCAGACTAAGAGATGAGCCTGGTAATGAAGTGTTAGCAAGCATGAGCACAGATCGGAGTGTGCTGACTAAATACTCCTTGTTTAATAGTGTAAAAATAGGACTGCGTGGATGTTAAATCTGCTTATTGTATAAAGCTAAAGTGCCTTTTAAGATTATTGACTCCCTATGGAGATTTCCAGCACAGAATATTGTAGTATTTAAAAAAGGGTTCATTTGGTTCCTCAGGACAAATTGTCCTGGTATAAATTCTATTTCAAATGGAATTTCCCCTTACTTTTGTTTTAGCATTAAGAATAGAATATTGGGCCTTATACATATGAAGCAAAGTTGATTGCATCATAAGCCCCCAAATAAGGCATTTCTTAACTGTATTCAGAATTTAAAGATTAAGATATCCTAACACTTCAGACACCCTTTTTGTCCCTAAAATACTGTGTACTAGAGAAAGCTAATAATTGCAAGATCCAGAGTCTTAAACTCAACCATTCATTCATTCAATCGCAGAAATATTGAGGGTGAGATGTGAAAGGCAATGACAAGAGCACATCAATGTGTGGGAGAATGCAATATAACTACTTTTGAAATATACTTTATCAGCAAAGTTAGCTGGAATACATATATTACATTTTCTTGTATGCAAGACCTATTAATGCACTTATTTCATATAATAAAATAAGTATACATTAGAGCTATAACTATTGTTAAGCATAAATTATATTGGTCATAGTGTACAATATAATATATTTATTAATTTTATATGTTAAATATATAACTTTGCTATATGTAAAATAGTTATATGGATAATAATATATTCAGTCTGCATAAAAGCATCTGCATATTTGTGCGGTATGTACATTTACAATAATTTTTGCTTGTCCTCCAAATTATTTTCTCAAGGATTTTTCATTCTGTGCCTACATGCCTTCCCATGTCTAAGCTCCTCATCTAGCTCTTCCAGAACAAATCCAGCCATACTGTTGAAATTTTCCTTTTTCAGTCCATCTTCTGGATAGTCACCATCACTCACGGTGTTACAAAGCCAGTCAGTGATTCTGCCCGCACTGCTTACAGCACAGGCTCAGACTCAGCTGCACAGTGAGTAGCCTCCTCACACCTTTTCCTCTCCTCTCCCCTCCTGCTATTCTCTCCCCAGTGCATTCCATCTCATGTGTGAGCAAAAGCACTTTCTGGAGCATTTAGTAGGCATACATGTAACTGGCAGCCACTTGTGAATCATGCTAAAGCAACACAAGTTCTGGCTGGAACTTTGTGGAGCAGATAAAGTCATACAAACACATCAGTTATGCAGAGATACTCTTCAGCCACCATCTCCCTAAACCTGAGCACCAACATCTTTTATTCTGTCCCTTCTTCTCCTTCTCTTGACTGAATAAACCAGAGGGAAAATTAAGAATACAATTACTGATAATAAGTAATTGTTACATTATTTTATTTAAAAACTTAATATAATTTTATTTTATTTTTGTTGTTTATTGTTTAAAGTCAGATATCACACTTAAGACTATATCACCGAGAAATGGTCATTGTTCTTTACACATAATATTCCTTATATATCCTTTTGAGTCAATAATATCTTTGCCAATGAATTTCTTTGTGAATAATATGAAATCATTCAGATCATGTATCTACCAGAGTTGTGCAAAAGTGTTAAGTGTCAATGTGTTTACATATTTACTTCCACAGGAGTGAGAGTGGCAGTGGGTAAGTTTCTTTTCATACTTCACATACTCTACAGTGTAGACTTCTTCTTGGACTAGTAATATAACGAAGATGGAGGCTGGAACCATGAGAATCTGATTCTCTGATGATATTTTTTAAAATAACAACATATGACTGTTTCAGTTTCATCCTGCTGCTGTGACAAAAGACATTCTGACCTAAAGCATCTGGGAGAAAGAGGGTTTGTTTTAACTTATGGTTCCCGGAGAGATGGAGTCCACTATGGGGGTAAGGGTAGGCATGACAACAGTCAAGGAACGCATGGGGACAGGAGCAGGAAGGTAGCCGACCACATTTCATCCACACTCAGAACACAGACATCAGGAACTGGAAGTAGGGTCCTGGTGATGCACTCCCTCCTGAAAGGTTTCACCCATCGCAAGTACCACCAACAACCGCGGACCGAGGGTTCAAACACATGACCCTTTGAGGACATTTCTCTTTCAAACCCGGGTGCAAAACCAAACTCACAGGTTATTGCTGTGACCTTCCTTGGCGATGCCTGTCACAACTACAACACATGAACTGCAGCATTCTCAGCTGAAGAAACAGAAAGGCAAATAATAGGATTGTCATACGTGTGATCTAAGATGATTAGGGCAGGCATAGCAAGCACTAGTATCTGTAGGCACAGCTCTTTCTCTCACAAGGTGCTCTGACTTTTTTTCAAGCTCTTGCAAGAAGTGGTCCACATACGTGAGGATCTTCCAAAGCGCATTCTGTTCCATATCTTGGCATTATGGACTTTAATAGGATCCACACAAGGGCAAAGAGACATTGATAAGAACACGGTAAATGATATGATGCTGAATGCTTGTCGGTCAGGTCCACCCCTGTGTGTTTATGCCAACGTTCTTGGAAACTCAACTTAGCATCGGGGCAGCCAGTTAAGAGCAGATGTTCTCAGCTATGGATCACATATTTTCAAGACATGAAATGAGATAACAGGCAGTTTAGTCTGAACTAGTTTGGACAGAAGGTATGGCAGAAGCCATATGCTTGCACAGACTCACAAGTCGTGCTTTTCCACTTGCTTAGGCAATGTGTGTTATTTACCATAAACCACCCCATACAGAAAATTAGAAAAAAAATGTCTAGTGATTTCATGCTGCCAACAGAACCCTAGGAAAGACACCACTTGTGACAGTAATGCCTGCCTATTTATTATGAGGTAGAGACCATAGGGAAGGCACCTAAGGACTTCTTGTAAGAGCTTGAAAAAAAGTCAGAGCACTTTTGTGAGGGGGATAACTGGACCTACAGATACTAGTGTCTGCTCAGCCTGCACGCAAATGGGTTGACCTCTGACTTGACAAACAGGAGGAGAAATCAGCTCTGTAGTATAGGGATGCTGCTGCCTCTCTCATGTCTCATGTCACTCAACAGCATAGAATAGCTGCACTGTGGGGGTTTCTGAGACTTCAATCCTGATTTATCTCCACTCTTGCCTGCTCAGGACCAGCTCAAGGTATCTAATATTTGCAAAAGACATTCTGGTGGGCAGGTTAAATGCCCCTTCCTTCTCAACTCCTTAGATCATCAGGAAGCAATGTACTTGGGCAAAATTATCTGAGTTCTCCACAGACCATCCTCTCTGATTGATGATTCGAGGTTTTGCCCTGAGCCAGTGCAGACAGCTGATAGGAAACATCTCATCAATGTCTGTTGCTCTACAGAGCTGTTGCCAGGCAGTGCTTGCAAAAAAGCAGTTCTACAGAACTTCACCTCATTTGACTTAATTCCACAAAAGGTTTGTTTCTGCTTGTAAATGTCTGTGCTTTCTTTGGTCTAAAGTGAACATTAGGTAACTAATGAGGTTTCCTTTTTGCCTGGGGGTCTTAGGAAAGTTGGAGCTAAATTCATGCATACATTATACATACTTTAAAAATTAACTCACCTCAGGCAATGTTCCTGATGCTTTTCTTAGGTAGTTTCTTCTCTTCCAGGCACCATGTACGCATCTTCGTGGGCTACACTTGGAAGCAACTTTTAAAAAGCCTTTTCAGATTCCATGACACAAACAAACCAAATTTACTGCACATTTTGTTGGTACCAAGTAATTCACTTATAATATCTTGGTTATTTCTTTCTTTTCTTCTCTCTCTGAGTCTGTCTTACTATGGAACTCTGGTTGACCTGGAATTTACTATCCAGAGGAGACAGGCCTTGAACTCACAGAGATCAGCCTGCCTGTGCCACCGGGTGCTGGGTTAAAGGAATATATTGCTATTCCTAATCCCCAAAAACCTGCCACGTTTCTTGGTATCTCCATGTCCTAGTTGAAAGGTAAACTTTAGATACTTCAACTAAAACTGGTAGTATTTCAAAGCTAATAATACTCAGGCTGATATTTGAAACCACTGCTTCTCCATCTTAGAAAAGCACACAGTCCTTTTAAGTTCTTCAGTATACACTAAATATTTAATTGATAATTATAATAACAGCACTGTTTTGTTATAATTGAATTTATTATTCATGTAGTGAGATGTCTACACTCTTTGCACTGGATTTTCAGTATGATCATGAGGGTAAAAAAATTAAAGAAACAAAAGCACTTTGAAAGAATTGTTAAATGATGTACAAGCATGAATGACTTCTTTTATCTGAAGTGAACATCCAGTAACTTTTTTTAAATATCAATTTCTTATACTGATCAATGTGAACCATTACTTTAAATCTAGTGCTTGTGTGTGAGCATAAGCTGCAAACATTACTTATTCTATTACTATTCAACAATAGTTTTAACCAACTGGAAAGCCCAAAGGTGTCTTAGCAATAGTCCCAAAGATGTAAAATACTGTGTGGAAATTAATCAGCAAGTATGTTATAGAGTAAACTTCATCTCATAAGATTCACATCCTGAAGGAGCACTGCAGTGTGCCTAGCGTTCCTTTCTGAGGTTCATCTGAAGCTATCCACTTAAAATCCCCACTGCGAACCTCCGATCCACAGGCAGTGATTTTCTAGTTCAGAGTTGGTCAAATGCAGTGGAGAGACTGACTGCTCTTTACTGTGGCCTGCGAGTCAGTCTCTGACTTTATGAAGTCATCAAGCATTTCTAAATCCAGACGGACCTCGTCTCCTCACTTCATCCCAGCCTAAATCCCCAGCCAATAGTTAGCTGCAACCTCAGCATTCTTGATCCTGTTTTATTCTCTCTTCTCATTCCAGCTCTTTACCCTCCCATAAAAGGACTTCTGATGCTGCCACTCTTGCTTCTAATTATACTTTTTTTTTAATTTGGGGGTTCTCTGTTTCCTTTAGGTTACAAGGAAGAAAGTATTTTCAGGCCCACAGTATCATGAAACATGAGCATTCTTCCTTGGGCCTCAAGAGCTGCTGCATATAATGTGTCACTTTGCTGAATGATTTCTGTGTGGCTGCATGTTTTTGGAGAAGGTCGGCCAATCAGGAAGTAGACAGTAGGACTCTGAAACGCTTTAATATAAGTCTGTACTTCCTCAGGACATTCAACATACTGCAGGCAATGGGCTTTCCCGATCTTATTTGTAGTTTAATGGGTTGTGGTATCACCCTTGTCTCTCTCTCTCCCCCATCATCACTGATACCTGAGCTAAAAAACTAACTTTTATTTGTCCTATAGGACCTAGAATAAATCGTGCATCGGTAAATACCGTGTGATCCTCAGGGGCTAGGAAAATTGAATATCCATATCAGAGAGCTGCCTATTAGAAAGAGTGTGGCAAACTGTTGCAAGCTGTCCCTGGTTCTTTGTCTACAGTTAGAGTCAGACCAGGAGGAAAGTAGAAGGATACATGGACTACCTCTTCTATTTGAAAGGAAAAACACTGATCCAGAAGACTAGTTAGAGGAAGCCATTTAAGAAGCTTCATGGCTTCCTAATAAAGCCATTCCAAACACAGAACTTTGGCAGGGAAGGAAGAGGAAGAGGAGGAAGAGGAGGAAGTGAAGTGGTGCACATATGCATGCCAAGTTCTCGGGAAGAACAGCCTGAGATGAAATTAGGAAAAGAACAGCATGCGAAGAAGGAAAGAGAAAGAGCATGATAGAGAAACAACTGAGCCAAGTAAGGAGGCAGCACCAACCACCTCCTGACCTGGCCTGCTACTTTCTATAGGGGTGAACCTCCTGTTGAGGCATTGCAGGCTTGTTCTACAAAGAGAAGGTTGAGTGTGCACACCCATTCCTGGCATAACATGGAAATAGACACAGTTAGTAAAATAAACAAGCCTGGTTTTGATCTAACAAAACTTTATTTACAAAATTAGAATGTGTCTGAACTTGGCTCAGAAGTTCACTGAGCCTTTCTCTCAGGTGCATCCCACTTGGATCTTTTCTTCTCTGTTTTAGTCATGAGCGATACAGCTGGAAAGGGCGGGAAGTAAACTACCACTAGCTCCATCAGCTGGACCACTGGTTCTCAGCATCCACTGTGAATCAACACCAAATGGGAGGCTCACTGAAATAGACCTCTGGGGTCTCATTCTACCGCCAACAGTTTAGTGGCTTTCAGATGACCTGTGAGGTTTCATTTTTAGCAAGCCTCCTAGTAATCAGTTCACTCCTTTACCCATGGCTACTGCTTGAGACCACTGCGCTCAGACAGGCTTCAGGGGGAAGAAGCGGGTGTGGACCCTTTCTAGTTGGCACTCTTAATGGCTAGAGACATTGGCAACATCCAGGAATGCACTATGAAAAGATGTAAGGACATCCCTAGGGAGGTGGAGGCAGCAAGGTCAGAAGTTCACAGCCAGCTGTTTACTCAGATCTAGTTCTCCAAGCTAGTCTAGGGTGCACAAGACCCTATATGTTTTAAGAGAGCAAAACACTGTGCATATGCTTGTTTGATAGTGTAGACTTGTAACCTAATCACCGAGGCAGGCAAAGCAGATGTGTTCCTCACCAGCTGTGGCTACGTATGAGCTCTTGAGACCTTCCTGGGCTATGAGACTCTGACTTAAGAAAACGTGCAACACCAAACTACACAGCAATGAAAGTCATTGTGAAGTAACACAGATTTTAAAACAAAAACTCTGGATAAGAAAATGTACTTATTCATCCCGTGTTCCCTGTTTGATGAGGACACTAATCCTTGAGTGACTTCTTGCCTAGCTAACCAGCTCTGAACCAGCTCCTCCTTAACAAGGAGATTGAGCCCACTTTGTTTCTATGATTATTCATAGTTTTTCCCACATGGGTTTATTGATGCCTTCATTGGTATTCATTGACATTGTAATCCTTGTTAGGCTCGAATCTCCTTGATAATATAGGCCATATTTATTTCTCCCTAATTTTATAGCTAACACTCTCAAGGGAAAGGAATTCTATGCATTTCAAGGCTGCTTTGAATCAATATTTGACTGGAGAACCTGAAGCCCATAGCGTATAGAAAACAAGGGTTTCTTTATTTAGTTTCTTTCCTAACTTCTAGCTCATGTCTTTCCCTTATTTCTATTATCACAAAATATATTAGCATATAACTGACATTAGGAACATGAGTGTCAAAAATGTCAGTATTTCTGTCCCTTTACATATCATAGCTTAGTATCAATGCGTCTTATGAACTATCTACTTCTGGCTCATAGACTTTCTACAAGCAGATGACGGCCCAAATATCGTAACATGTGCCTTGTGCAGTGAGCTCTCTGAAACGTCTATGGCTTCCTGAGGTTCAGTATGTCCTGGGCCATGTGTCTAAATATTAGTATCTGTAACAACAGAGCAGAAGAATGTGATGTGTAGTTATGACAAATTAACTAACCAGGCCAATTTCTAAAATAAAATTGTCTGTCTAAGGAGTAATAATTATGAAGTTGCTTCAGCCTCAGTGTTCAGATGTGAGCTAATGACGAGAAGCAGAGCAGCCAGAATGTTAAAATGGAAATAGATATTGACTTTTAAAGGTCTTACTAAATTTAGTGCTAAATGACTCAGCTGTTAAGAAGCATTTACCACACAAGCCTGACAAACCTGAGTTTAGTCCTCAGATCATGCGGTAGATGAAGAAGAGTCCCTAAAGCTGTGCTCTGACTGCCACGTGAGCACGTGTACTCACACATACTTACACACAGTTGGACTGCGTTGCTGTGTCTGTATCTGTTGGGAGCTAAAATGCTTGGCAATGATAATTTTAAACGAGTAAATGGGAAGGAATAGAAATATCGTCTTACAATTTCTGTTACCAATTTGAAGTGCTATAGTCAGGTGTGGCTGTGGTAAACAATAATATAAACTA
This sequence comes from Acomys minous, assembly GCF_964271855.1. Taxonomy (NCBI): domain Eukaryota; kingdom Metazoa; phylum Chordata; class Mammalia; order Rodentia; family Muridae; genus Acomys; species Acomys minous. The sequence goes on along the minus strand of NC_140494.1, from coordinate 79,444,168 downwards.
AAAATATACCCTAAAGTGAATAATGTAAAAGAGAGGGAAAGAGAGAGAGAGAGAGAGAGAGAGAGAGAGAGAGAGAGAGAGAGGGAGAATCTGTCCTCCCTAGGAATGTGCCCCTAATTGTTTATGAACTACCAAGTCGCCATTCCAGAAAACATATACATGTAAACAACATTAAATGGGCTTAGCATGTTGCAGTTACATGTGTAATAATTATGAGACAGAGGCCATGGATTTGAGAGGGAGTAAACGGACATAGGATGGGTTAGAGGGAAAAGGGGATGGGAAGAAATTATGTTAAATTTTAGTTAAAATAAAAATTTTGAATATATATCAGAGAACCATCATACAGAATTTTAAAATGTTTAGTAAAAAGACAAATGGAAGTGAAAAATCTAAAAGATATTCAGATGAATATAAAAGAAATAAAAAAGTCAGCAACAAACAGAGAGAGAGAGAGAGAGAGAGAGAGAGAGAGAGAAAGAGAGAGAGAGAGAGAAAACAAATCAGAAAAAGATAGTCTGTGACTGAGGGAGACCTCCTCCCCCTATATATGCTCCTAGAATATCGAGTCTCTTCTTGGTAGCCTGCTATCCTTCCTCTGAGTGCCGCCAGGCCTCCCCATCCAGGAGACGTGGTCAGAAAAGGGGCACCAGAGTTCGTGTGAGAGTCAGATGTCACTCTCCACTCAACGGTGGAGAATATCCTGTTCGTTGGCTAGGTCTTGGTAGGGGTTCGAGGTTTACTGCCTATATTCTCCTTGTCTAGTGCCTTCACAGACATAGGGAAGGGGAGAAGGGAGGAAGTGGGAGAGAGGGAGGAATAGGAGGAAACAAGGGAAGGGCTAACAATCGAGATGTAATATGAATAAATTAATTTTAAAAATTAAAAATTAAAAATAAAGAAATAAATAAAAAATAAAAGAAAATAAAAAAGAAAACAAAAAGAAAAAAAAGATAGTCAATGAAAAGGTGTATTTGAAGATACCCATACCAATAGTGACATCTAAATAAGTTGTCTAAATACTGTAGTTTTTAAATGACAAACACTGCATGCCAGCCTCGTTTTACGAGCCAGATCAAGACAAGCGTCAGAAGGAATGTGAAGGGAGGACAGCCAGCACCTGCCAGTGAAGGAGACTTACTCCAGCACGCGTAGTCACCATTACCTACGGAGACACAAGCAGAGAAAGCCGAGGCCAGCTGGAAGGTGACTAGGTGGAGTTGGACCTTTAGGAGTAGGATTCTCCATCTCAAACTATCAGTGAAGCTTCTACCCTGGAATAAGGCTGGAGCAGGCAGGGAATATGACATAACTACATGATTTAGGCATGAAAGTAAACTGAGAGATTTGGTTCTTGCCAAGAAAAGACCTGGTTGAAAAATATGAAAAGGAAACACTTTTGCCTCCAATAGATAGTGCTGATGGTAGAGGAGGTAGCAATGCATAGACAAGAATTCCCGACTTCCTTTAATTATGGTAGGGAAACCTAGGTGGCATGAGCATTAGAAACTGGATGGATTCTAATTGGCTGCATAGAAATAGGGTTCAGTTCTGTTGTGCTCTGCTTGTGTGCTGCAGATCTGAACTTGCCTGGTGTGGTTGCTTCTTTCTTTATCATCAGCCTGTCTCCAGTTAGTGTCTCTATGACAAGATGCAAAAACAGAAACAAGTACCTCGCTGGACACCTGTTCTCACTGGGCCTCCTCATGTGTCTAAATGCCTGGACTACTCAAGCCAGGAACACTCTGACCTGTACTTGTGACACTCTGCGCTGGACCTTCACCACATGACATATTTCCAGATCTCATACCCCAAGCCATGAGTACACTTTAGCAAACAGTCATGCATACCTTCTATAATTTTATAGTCACTCGTGATTAACCATCACACATTTACTAACCAATTAGCACATATCTGTCTTTCCCAAGTGTCTACTGTGCTCCACTGACCCTGCTAGGTATTAGAGTTGAAAATGCACTCTAGTACTTACTTGACTGTAATTTTACTTTTGCTTGGCTTTGACAGCTATATTTCACTAAAGGAGATACAATGAGGGTTTGTATTGTTTACCTAATGACTTGCTTTTCGTGTTTTATTATAAGAAGATCTGTTTTCATCTAAGAGCCATCTCACTTATGTTATTTCCTCTGCTGATGTTTTCAGCCTTCACCAATCTCCCTTCTCTTGATGTATTTTATATTTCCTCTTGTTTGCAAGGTTTATAATATCACCTCTCTCACTGCATTTCTTTGTGTGTAGCCATTAAAAGTATTTTTTTCTCTTAAGTATCCAAGCCATGGCAGGATAACAGCATAGAATACTGTTGAAATGTTGAATGGGGAGTCAGTTAATAGGCATAAAGTTACATGCAAATAACAGGAATAAATGTTGCTGTTCTGTTGCATGGTGAGGTAAACATGGTCAACAGTGATGTACTGCATATTTCAAAGCATCTTTAAAAAGTGTTTAAATTATCTTTCCCAGAACCATACGATAAGTACATGAGGCAGTGCCTACTAAATTAAAACATCTTGTTGAATTCCACGCACCTATTTAGTTACTGTGGTGTCACAAATGACAGAGACAAACATTCTACTAGGAAGTTCCAACCATTTCTAATCTCTCCTTGCAGGACTGTTTCCCACTAAACTATTCTAAGCTGTTCCCAGTCACATGTAGACACTAGCAAGCACTTCTAAATATTGGCTATTGTTGACGAACTACAGTTGGCTTTGGCTCCTAATTAAAAAGTGTCTATTGTCTTTCTTTCACCAACTTTGGGAGGGAACTTCAAGTTACAGTGAATATGTCCCTTCTCCCTCCTCTCCTTATACACCCTGTTTTCTGGCAGAGAATACCGCCCTCTTCTCGGTGTCCAGTGAGTGTGATGCTATGAATTGTTTCATTGTCATTGTCTTCTTTTGCTGCAGTTGCCCTTTTTCGATTGATTGATGCCACCATGACAGTCTTCCTAGTCCCAGATTAGATTTGACATCCAACATCTCCCCTGGTTTTCCTCCCAAGCGCTGTGGTTCTAGTGTGTACCGCCACATCCAGCCAGTCATGCTGTGAACTCACCCAGTACCATTTGTTTCTATCATGTCAGCACCATGATTTCTGGTATGATTTCTTGTATTATTTTCTTTTTGGCCCCTGTCATATTTTCAATACCTATTAATTGTCCTTATGCCTCATGAAAAACAATGTTTATTCACTAATTTTGAAAATTCCCAGCTCTTTGTGTGGTTTGTTGCCCACTCTATTCCTTTTTATGGGGCCCTTCTTCATGGAGACTAATTGTCACTTTGTGGCTTATAGGCTTTGTTTCTAGGGCCTGCAGGTCTAGGAGAAATAGTAACCACATTCTTGGATTAGTCTTAAAACTTCAGCTCTTCTCTTCAGGTTTTCATGAACGTGTTGGGGGTTAGGTTCTTACATGGATGGAGATATGGAGGGGAAGCAGGGAATCCTAGAATCCTTTCCAGATGATCTCCATGAGCTTGGCTTCTACAGGGAGAGTAACATGGACACAGGACATGTGTATAAACCACATTGGGGACAGCAATGTCCTATGACTGAGTGGAACAACCAGCCCATAGAAACTGCACAGAGAAGGATCTGAGGAATTAAATGTTAAAACCCTAGAAACACTCCTAGTGCCTTCCCACATTGCTACAAAATCTGTCACTGGCTGCTCCCTCCTATGGCCCAGAGTATAGGATAAAATGATAGCGCACTTCCACATTAGAAATAAGTGAGCTGAGGGGGACCTCCTCCCCCTGTATATGTTCATAGGGTATCAAGTCTCTTCTTGGTAGCCAGCTATCTTTCCTCTGAGGGCTGCCAGGCCTCCCCATCAAGGTGACATGGTCAAATATGGGACAACAGATTTTGTGTGAAAGTCAGACCCCACTCTCTACTCAACTGAGGAGAATATCCTGTCCATTGGCTAGATCTGGGTGGGGGTTCGAAGTTTACTGCATGTATTGTCCTTGGCTGGTGCCATCGTTTGAAAAGGATTTTCTTTCATACAATGACTTCCTAAGGTTTTTTTGTTTATTTGTTTGTTTGTTTGTTTTTTGTTTGTTTATCTTTTTACCTAGCATGCACTTTTTGACTCGCTCTCTAGGTCTTCAGTTTATTTTTATGTTTAGTCACCAGAAAAAGAAATAAGTGAAAAGATATTCTGCTTCACTGTATACTTTAAAGTGGTCACAAATGTCTGCTTGTCTTGTTTATACTATTTTGGGGGACCTTTTTTATGTCTTGTGGTTTTTTTTAATGAGATGGAGTCTTGTTATGTATTCCAGCATGGCCTAGAATCTCTTTCTCCTGCTATCAGGGATTGAACAAGGGCTTCATGCAAGCTAGTCAAGTGCTCTAACACTGACTTATGTTGTCCAGGATAGCTTGGCATTTGTGATCCTCCTGATCCATTTTCCCAAGTGTTGATGTTGTAGATTTGAAACACTGTATCTGACTTTGAATACATTCTCTAGGACAAAAACAAAAAACAAAAAACATGAAGCATCTTATTTGATCTCATAGTGAAGGCAGCAATCAGTCCTTGTGGCTTACTGCTATTCCGAAAGCCTATGGCTCCGTCCACCCAGTTTCTCACACCAGAGATGAGATCACCTCTGCACCCTGATAGTTCCAACAGCAACCGCTGCTGCTTCCTGTGTCAGCACAGAAACTACCTTCCCCCAAACCACCACATCATCTTTGCTTCCTAAATACCCTTCCGATGTCCTATGGTTTCTTTTGGCCTCTCAATCCATCCGCCAACTAACAGCCATGGAAGGATTCCAAAAAAATGTAAGTGGAAACTGGAAAAATGACTCAGCACATAAAGGTGCATGCGTCAAGCCTGGAGTGTGAGTTTAGTTGCTGAGACTCACACAGGGGAAGAAGAGAACGGAATCCTGAAAATTGTCCTCTGACCTCTGCACATGGACCATGCACACAACACTCCACCTCTACACACGCACACATACATGCACACACAAAATAAGTAAAAATGGACTTAAAAATGTTAAAACATAAACTGCATTCCATTGCACCCCTGATAAAACCTTCGAGAGCTGCTACCGTCCAAGTCTAATCATCTTAAAATAACCTTCAGGACCCTGTACCATCTTGCCCATCTTGCCTCCTGTGATCTCAAAGCTGAAACAGCCCCACACCAGCTCCCATCCCAACCTATATATGGTTGAGTGGTATAATATTTCTCTTCTCTAAATGATCACGAGTTTTGTGAAGGGGCTGTCGCATCATTTGCCTGTAGCAAATACCTCCCGCATCAGTCCCTCATACCCTAAAGCTAAATGAACTTTGGGAGTGGGAAATGTGTTAGTTCATATGCAGCCAATAAAATGGAAATTACAAGGAGAATAGGCAAACATTTATAATACACCATATGAGAAAACCAAACTAGGGATGTCATGCTGGATAGAGAGTGTGGCATTTGCAGTGCGATTAGCCTCACAGTAACAATCTGATTGAACCCATTAGGACAGTGGGTGTAAGCTTTCTAAATCCACTCTGCTTATAAAAGGAAACAGAGCTATTTAAAGCTTCGATGAAGGAACTGTCTCCCAACGTAAGTAAAAAAGTTTCTCTTAGGAACAAATCATGTCTCCCTGGGAGAGATGCTTTGGTGGCCCCTTGGTTATTCTGGATGGAACAAAACCCCCTCTTTAAGATGCAAAGATGTGGCACCCTAATTATTCTTAGTGAAAGCTGCTTTGTCTATAATGCAGTGAAAGCCACATCTATAATAATTTCCTTTTCAAAAAAATCTGAGCTAAGTCTCCTCTTCCTCTTTGTGGGTAGCAGGATCAGAAGGCCTTCAGAAAGGATGGGTCCTAGTAGTGGTGGCTCAGGCCTGCAGTCCCAGAACTTGGAAGGGTGGTGGGGGGTGGGGGTGGTTGAGACAGGAAGATTGCTGTTAGAGGCTAGCTTAGCTTTATAATAAGTTCCCAGATTCAGCGTAACACCCCATCAAATGCTAATGCCAATACTAATAATGACAGCTATAGTAATAATGAATAGAGGCTTTGGAGTTGACCTCTTTAAAGAAATAACATGGGCTAAAACAGTGCTAAAGCCATCCTGCAATGGCCTACAAAGACCCAATTATGAAATTTTTAGAAATTTTAATTAATTTAATTCAAATCAATTAATTTAATATTTAAATATAAACAATGTTTAAAATTCAAATATATAACCTTAGATTTAAATTTACTAAAAATAAAGGAAGTAAATACTCTAAGCTCATCAATTTCCTGAGTTGGTTTGTTTGTGTGTTTGTGTGTGTGTGTGTGTGTGTGTGTGTGTGTGTGTTTTGCTTTCAGCTGTGCTTTGGTGTTGTTTATGCCTCTCACATCTGATTGGTAGAGGTCATATGACATTGCTGCACAGATTTGCCCAGTGCTCTGCTTGGTGAGGGTCTGTTCATAGCTTTGAGGCTGACAGTTGTGTTCCTATTTGCATTCTTCAAATTGACATCTGCCACAAAATGGGGCTCTATTTATTTTTCCAAAAAGTTTATGAAAGTACTGTGAAATACTGCCTGCTGGACATTGCATAGCTGTTGTGCTCATGACTTTATAGCAGCTATGGTTATCTTCAAATAAATGTACGAAGTGAGGCTTGCCAATATTCTGCCATGGATTGGGAAAGGGCTTATGAGGCCTCATTTTTAGCTTGGGGCATTATTGGCAGTTAATAGTATCAGAGAGAGGCATTCTCTTCAGCAGTGTAGACACTGATAAGTTGTTGTTGCTCCAGTGTATAATAATGCCACACACACACACACACACACACACACACACAGAGAGAGAGAGAGAGAGAGGGGGGGGAGAGAGAGAGAGAGAGAGAGAGAGAGAGAGAGAGAGAGAGAGAGAAAGAGAGAGAGAGAGAAATTCATGAAAAAATACTTTAATGCAGGCCACAAAAGAAAAGACATGAAAGTAAGAGGTATACTGGTTGGGGTTCAACAGGAGTGACAGATGAATGAGAGCAGATGAGGGAGTGAAAATAACCAAAAGACATTGTAAACTGATATAATATTAACAAGGAATTTTAAATACATTAAATAAAAAGAAATGATAAGATATGTTAATTATGTAAATTATTATATTTGTCTGTGTGTCTATTGCATCATAAATAGCACAGAATATTCTAGAAATAAATTTTTATCCAGTCCAGCCAAGAAGTTCATCTTATCATAGTCAAGTGAGTGATATTCTGACATACAATTTTATTGTTTACATTTTACTGTTGCCTTGACTGCAAGCCAAATATAATCCCCTATTTCTTCCTGGGCTCTACTTGTTTGTTAATTACAACCATATGCTGTCTATGAGCACTAAAATTCAGAAAAATATCAATGAAAACATTCTGTGAAAATCAATGACTATATGGACTTTACTATGAAAAATATTGCATAATTTATAATTATTGTAACTTGTTCAATGTAACCTTTATATCAGTAAAATGAATAATGTATTTTATTTTCTTGGGAAGTTAGGTTTTGAATTATAGCTCACTGAGTTTGAACAACTTCTGCAGCAGAATTTGAAACTGTGAAAGGCCAAGTTTTTCTTGAGATGCACAGAAAGATGCAGCAAGGCAAGCCTGACAGCAAGTTCATGGGACCAGGACTCCAAGTACTGGTGCTTGTGATGAAAAATGAAAGTAGGGGCAGAGATGGATCAAAAGTTAAGAGCACTGGCTTCTCTTGGAGAGAGGCCAAGTTTGATTCCCAACATTCACATAGCAGCCCCCAACTCAAATTCCAGAGAACAGTACACAGACTTCTGGCTCCCGTTGGCACCAAGCAACCACTTGGTGCACAGACACACATGAAGGTAAAACTCCCATGAGTCATAGCTGTATAACAGCTAGTCGCCATTGTGCTAGCAAGGGTGGTGAATGGAACCACAAGTCCTCTTCATTATATGAACGTGGGTGAAGCTATGCCGTCCTTGCAAGAACTGTTTCCCTGGTGGTCAATGGACATCCATCCCAAAATTCCTCTTGTAACATGTCTGCATTCTACCTCTGGACAATACTTCATTAGCTGCCTTCAGTGTCATCTTTATCATTAATGTGAAAAAGAAGGTAATATATCTTAATGAGAATGTTAATTATAGGAGGTGCTCTGTTTCCTAATCTGATGACTATAAATTAAATGTTCTGAGACAGATACATAAGTGGCCTTATTACAAAGCCCAAAGGACAGTGCAATTAAGAAAAATGAAACAGATGACAGGGGGTCCTAAGGATGATTGTCCTTATTTGGAAGATCTTTTTATAATGACAACACTGGACCCTCACATAAAATTTTATGGAAAGTAAATCCAAGATAATTGCCCTGTGAAATGAAAGAAGTGTCAAATTGATATTCCTGGGGGTAAATGCGGAGCTGCAATTCACCAAGAAAATGTTATTTATTTTAATAAGTGGCTTTGTACCCTCTCATTATTTTTGCTCCTCATAACTCGTGTCAACGTGAGATCAATACTATATCCCTAAGTCATTTGTTCCTATTAGGATTCAATGAAAACAGGAAAGGATGCACACTGTGGGTGATCTTCTTAATCCCCACTATTACTACCATCATTACCATCACTCTACATGTGAAATGTGTAGGTCCTGCCTAAACATGGTCCCCAGAGGGCGTTGTTAGCACCTTGTCCCTAAAAGAAAAGGCCTGTGACATAGTCACTTTCCCTGATACTTGTCTGATATCTTATCAAGACTTCTCAGATACTCTCTGGCCATGTCACAGACAGTAGAAGTCGATCTTAAGTCCAGAAGAAAACCCAGGTAGCATATCTCTTTGGATTTTATGCCTTTGATTCTTAGAAAAGCCACATGGGTTATAGTTGCTATTTAGAACCTAGATTCATGGCCACATATTAACTTCACATTCATAGTAACTTGCTTTCTTTTGTTATGTTTCTTTAGTCATTTTAAAATCTCAAGTGCACAATATAATTTGGGATTAATAACAAATTACTTTTTCAATGAGCAACTTAAAATTTTGAGTGAGAATTAAATGTGAAAATCAACTAATAAAAATTAAATAAAAATAGCCAAACTCCTCATTGTTGCTATCTGTAAGACCATGTGAGTCTTTGTCCTTCTTCTACCACCTTCCTTCCCTGACACCAGAGCACTGGCTTCTATGGCTCTTAACTTTTACCTCGCTGCTCTGCCCACTCTACAAGTGATCAGGTGACATAGGCTGCTCAAAGAATCAGCAATGCCACATCAGTGAGAGTCTTAAGGGGCACAACAGACTCAAACAGGGATGATGAGTGTCTTTGGAAAATGATACAACAGTCAAGAAGGTAGGAGAAGCAGCGGGGAGGAGAGCTCAAGTCTTCCCCAGAGGAAAGCACCTTAGCACAGACACCAGCCACTGTGATGAGTTTAAGCAGGTGACATTTGTTGTTTGCTATCTGTGCCAGGGCCACATGTTACCTTTCACCTATTGGATCCTTTTTATTTTGTTCTTTTTGTTTCGGGTGTGCTGCTATACCTAGCATATGTGGTACTAGCTATGGAACCCAGACTTTGTGTGTGTGTGTTCACAAGCACTTTATGAACTGTGCTACCATCCTAGGCCCCAAATACAGCATCTCATTGGATCTTGGCAGCTCTCACTCAAGGTGGGTGTCATATTCCATTTTGTAGATGAGATTTGAGACTCAGAGGAGGTAAGTACCCTTTCCTAAACCATATCACCAGGAAATGTCAGGGCGTGGATGAGGAGGGCCCTGACTATCTCTCCACAGGCTAATAATTTATCTCCATGGACATGATTACAGTCCAGTGCCTCCAGCAGCTTTCTTTGCTATGGTAGAGAGTGTGAGGGTTGCTACTGTGAGAAAAACAGCAGCTCCCAAGTGGCTTCTCAACAAGGAAAATTATTTGAGACAGTTCTAAAGGCGGAGAAAACCAGGATCAAGGATCAAGTGCCTGAAGATTTGGTGTTTGCTGAAGGTTAATTCCCAGAATTTTTGCTACTTAAGAGGCAGGTAAGTGCCTTGAAATGCACTCATCTCATAGCTATGGCAAGAGTAGCCATTAAGACATGTGATTGCGAGGACACTTCACCAAGTATTCATGAGTTTGGATACTACACGAAACAGCATAGAACAAATGCAGGTTGCTTGGTGTGATGGTTATCTTTCATGCCTAGGTAATATGATCTAGATAACCATGGAAAGATATTCTGGGTGTTTCCAACAAAGTAAACAAGCCATGAGTGTTAGCAACACTATTCTATTTTTTTATTTAAAAAATAAGAGGAGGAGAAGAGAAGGCAGAAGAAGGAGAAGGAGGAAAGAAGAAGAAGACGGAGAAGAAGAAGAAGAAGAAGAAGAAGAAGAAGAAGAAGAAGGAGAAGGAGAAGGAGAAGGAGAAGGAGAAGGAGAAGGAGAAGGAGAAGGAGAAGGAGAAGGAGAAGGAGAGAAAGAAAGAAAGAAGAAATAGCTGCAGGTATTTATTTAGTCCAGGCATCCAAACTTTAGTCTGTCTAGTTTCAAAACCTTTGATCCTCTTCTTATTTATTTGTTTAACCTGTGTACAGTTGCTTCTCAAAGGAATCCCAGGATCAGAAGGCCTGAACTTAGAACCTCTTGGCTGCTTATCTGCACTGTGCATTTGACTGCCATGCCTGTATTGACTTTCTCCTGCATGAAGGGCTCATCTGTACACCTCACCTTTCAGCACTCACCCCTGATTTTGTATAGTGAATTTTACTGAACTGGTCCCTTAGATAAGAGTCTATGTGCTCTAAAAGTCACTCTTCTCAGTACCTGTTCCTTATAAGGGCTCGATGTTTATTTGATATCAGCATCCCAGCCAGATACATTGTTTGACTGAATAGACAAATACATATTTATTTATGTATTACATTCTAGCACTACTTTGCTTGTATATCATGTGTATTGTAAATCATAATGAAAAATACTAGACTTTAATAAGAATACTTTAGAAAATGCAGTTAATGTTACAATCATGGTAGTGGCTTCAGGCTACCACTGCTGACAAAAGTCCAGGATACAATTTACACTTACATAAAGGACTGCCATTAAGGGAGTGGTAATAATTTAATATTTCAAACAGTCATCTTGACACTATTTCTATATGAATGCTCAGTACATTTGATTATACTGGCCTTATGTTTTCCTTTGTGACTCACAAGAGAAAGACTGCCTTGAAGTTACTTTTAACTTGTGTTTGCCATCCTGCTTTCTGCTGTCCGTTGTTTATTTTATGGGAAATTTTAAAGCCGTTTCTTCCCTTTGTAGAGGTTGGATATCTGTAAATCCACTTTGCAGATACTTGTAACTTAGCAAACATATTAACGCAGTTTTGGTAATAACTGAGGAGACCTTTCTGCCCTTTTGAAACTGATGAGATACATCTGCACACAGGGTGTCCTTGCACCACACCACACCCCTCCTAGTGACCAAGGGAGGGCACATGGAGCCCAACACAGCTACTGCTGCAGGGTCTGCTCCTTTTTTATAGATTAAGTAAAAGCTATGAAAGGATGTAAATGGGGTTCCTGACCTTGTGGTGGCCTCACTTACCCTGAGGATGCCTGCTCCTGACTTCAGAGGTCCACTACTTTGGGCAGGCTCTGAAGAGCAAATGATTTCTTCATCCTTTTTGCTTGATTCAACACCCTGCCACCAAAATCAATCTTTCACCTTTCTGTGCCTCTCTGTGCCTCTGTGTCTCTCTCCATCTCTTCATCCCAATACTTTTTAAATGTTTTACTCTCATCATTTAATCATTTAGTTCTCTTCTTTTCTCACAAAACCTATAATGAAGTAGATATTGTTGATAGGATTTATAGGCAAAAAACCTAAGGCAGAGAAATATCAGCCTGGATGTGCATGTGAGTCTGTCCTGAGACACACAATTGACAAGTCATAGAGCTAGAATTTTAACCTCTATGAACTATCTGAGACTGTATACTTTTAAACAGTTCAATTCCTATTTTTAGTAAAGTATATATATGAATGCATTAATAAAAACACATTACTTATGAAAGATATGTATAGACATAGATACATGTATTTGCCATCCACTCATGCATCTATCCATCTATTTATTTACTTCTCCGATGTGGTTTTAAGGAACAAAGAGTTATAACACCATATGCTAAGCACAAAGAATGCAACAATGAATAAAAACAGACAATGTGTTAGGGTATTCTGAGGCCTTGTGTGTAGAAAAAACAAATATGCATTTAATTTGTAAGTGAATCAGATTCAATGCTAAGTTAGAAAATGCTAGGCACTGAAGAGAGGTGGATATACAGGAAAATATGTGTGAGTGTTATGGAGCATATTTTAAGTAAAGCATCAGAGAAAGCCTCACTGACTAGAGAATATTTGAACAGAAATTTGAAGACTTGGGAGCGGGAGCAGGAGCTCTGCCTTAGTGTGCATGTGGAAATCAACATAACTGCTCCTGACGATGCCTGTGTTTACCTGTGAGTATGTCTGCTCACATGGTAAAAAAGAGCTTTGCAAACTGGCCTGAATTAGCAACTTTAGATGCAATGGGTCATCTTGGCTATCTGAGAAGTCACAGTATGTGTGTGGAAACGGAAAAGGGCATCAGGTAGGCAAATTGCAAACAAAAGCAGCCATCTGAATTAAGCTGCTTCTAGAAGAGACATATAAGTTAAACACTACACCTCAAGACATAGAAAACACAAGGAAGGGTGCTTCCTAGTGCCCAGTTGAAAGGCAGCTTTGCCAGCACAGCGATTTCCATGACAGCTAGAAGTCTGGCTTTCCAAACTGTAGGAGTGTGACTCTGTCCTTTGTAAACTCAACATTTATGGCAATTTCTTATGGAAGTAACAGGAAACTAATAAAGCAAGAACAGAAAGATCAATGGGAAGTGGGGCCAAAGAACTCACTAGAGTCGCCCCGGGCCACGGAGGCCACGCTCCGGTGAGATATGTAGCACCCTGGTGGGCTTCGGATGAGAGACTGAAATCTGTTTGAAAAGTGTTATGCCGAACGTTGGGGGAAAGATCCAGGTTCCTGGATGCAGAATGTTAGGTATGAGTTTTAGAAGAAAGATGGCACTTGGAACCATAAAAATAGATGACACAAAAAATGATGGTAGTGAGGGGGGTGAGGGGGAACCCATTCCTGTCTCATTCCAAGAGGGAGCCTCGTGGGTCTCTGACTGGGGCAACTGTGGAATATGCTCTACAAGAAGAAGTCAGAGATTTGCAGGTTCTGCCTGAGCTTCCATGGCAATGCCAGACATAAACTGAAGAAGGACAGGTGTCTGTGGGTGGAAGATGGGATGTCAGCTTTACACATGCTGACGTTCCCGTTGCAGAACCACTTAGAATTTCACCACACATATCTTCAGTGGCTCACCACAACTGAACCTCTTCACATTGTCTTCTGGGCTCACCATTTTCATCTCCTGTGTCATTTTCTGCTTTTGCCTTTTTCACACTGCCTGTGTTAGGATCCCTTCAGCCTAACTGTGCTGCTTGGCCTAGCTGCAATAGAAGACTCATGTAGTCTTCTTGCAAATTGATATGCCGGGGCTGGTTGATATTTATGGGAATTCTCCCCTTGTCTAAGGAAAAGGGAAAGAGTGGTGGATTGGGGTAAGGGGTGTGAGGGGAGGAGGGAGGAGACTACAATCATGCTGAAAATTAATTAAATTAATAAATTAATGAAGAAAGGCTCACTGTTAGTGGCAGCAATTGTAAACTGTTCTTTGTTAGGATCTGTGAATTTTAGATTGTTTTTCTTTTGTTAGTATGTTGGTGTTATATGTTATATAAAACTGTATCAAAAATAAAGCAGAACAAATCATTTTTTTAAAAAAATGTTCTTCTGAGTTCCCTTAGTTTCCGTCACTGTCCTGAGTTTTTCTTCTGTTTTGTCTTTGAGAAAGACTCCTACTATGGAGCTTTGGGCAACCTTGAACTCATTACTCCCTTGCCTCACCTCAGCTTTCCAAGTGTGAAGATTAAAGGCACACACCACCACAATTTGCCTTACCCTTAAATTGTGACATAGATGTACAAATGCATCTATCATGCCTTAGTATTTTCATTACTAGCTTAAGGCCTTGGTTTACTTATCACTTAATTGGTCATTAAAGATCTTCTCCCTGGATGCCACTGTTTCTTTTCCAAACTGTAATTACTTACTATCTCTATTTTAGTCTTTAAAAGAAAGGAGAAAAAAAAGAAAAAAGAAAAGAAAAGAAACTAGTTTCTTTATATTTAAAATGGTCGGTTTCCCAGCATGTTATCAGCCTCTGCACAACTATGCTTTTTGTTTTTCATTTTTCTCTTTGGTTCCATTATTCTTCTTCCTTAAGGGCTGTTTCAATCAGATTCTGAGTGTGATGATGCCTCCACAGAGTTTTAAGCAGACACAGTTACCTTTTCTTTCTCTAATTGTTAAATGATAGTTCATCTGGGTATATAAATCAGGTGAACAGAGGAGACCATGATATGAGACAGGTAGATATCTCTACTGGAATCAAACAAGATACCTCCTGTGAGCAAATTCAGAGAAGCCCAGTAGTAAACCTGTCATCTGGGTTTTACCATCAGGAAGCTTCGCCTTGTGATGTAGCTTGCACACAAGTCAGAAGAAGTAAATTCTGTGCTTTCTGTAACTCACAGCATATGTTAAAAGTTGGCGAAGACCATCAGGGAATCAGTTTCAGTGAACTGGAGGGTAATAACAGTACTACGTGTACTAATTTTAAGTATGTTAATATTAATATTACTAGTATAATATTCAAAATATTATTTTTATGTGCCTTTCTGGTTCAGAGGTGTTTATTAGATAGGCTTTACAGTATGGTTATTTATACTGCTTTGCCGCTCTATTTTATTTTTCTCATATGTAATTTAAACAATTTAATATGAAGACTTGGTTAAGAGAGGCATTAAATCCCCTAGTCTCAGTTACACATAGTAAAATCTCACTCTCCAAGGGGAGGTATATTTTAAATATATTTGTATTCATGGCAAAGCGGCGCTTATTCTGTCTTTTCCGTGTGAACCTGGAAAATATCCATACACGAGATAACCTCATAACGGCCCTTCTAAATGGAGAGTCTCCCAGGTATGAGGATTGTTGCCTCCAACACCTGGCATAGTTGTCAGCTTGATGTTGAATCTGTATTGTGTTGCCAAAATACACCTTCTAATAAATAAAAATTAATACATCTATGAAGAAACTAGATGCCATAGAAGTAAATTTTTTTTCCATTCGAAGATGGCTGCTGTGAAAGAGGAAATTGCAGAGCAAGGACCTGCTCAGAATGAGCTCTAGAAGTAGAGGTGAAACACTTCTGTAGATGGGAGGAAAACCAGTATGTTTGAATACTTACAGAAAGATGTGTTTCCTAATAGGAGCTGACAGGTATGAAATGAGACCACAAAGCTGTTGGCACTTATATTATTATTTATACTCTTTCCTGGATCCAGGTACCATACTGAGATTTTTATCCAGCAGTTAAAAAGCTGTGAAACCTGATAAAATTTAACCAAGAGTTATTGTGCTTGCATCGTTACAAAAGAGACCCTTTTATTGCTCGTGTTCACAGTCTGTCCACTTTCATTTTAACCCCGATCTCCAAAGTTTCTCATCTATGAAATGGTAGAAAAGGTTAAGCTTGACATAAATTCTTCAGGGTTACAGAGTTGCATCTTTTTTTTTCCTCCCCTTTAATCACTTTCCCATATTTTCCTGTGATGGCCACACAATAAAATGGTTTGATCTGAGGATCAAAACTGCTAGAATCCTTTGCTTGTGTTGCAAGGAGCCAACACACTCTTTCTGGCATGAGTTATTAATTGATTAGGTTGAAAGGAAGGAAGCCCTGTTTAAGAACACCTACTGTGCTCCACTTCTTTACAGTGTAAAGGCAATCCTTGTTCCAAACTCACAGAGCAGAAAACACTGCCTCCATTGCCAAAAATAAAATAGCTGAGCCCCTGCAAGATAAAAGAACCTGCCCAGTGTCATGTAGCAAGCACATAGAACTGAGGGTATCACTTGACTTGAAACGCCAACGAGGTCTAATGGTAGATGCCTGTCATCCCAGCTACTCAGAATGAGACTATAAGATCACAAGTTCAAGGCTAGCCTGGGGTACACAAATGAGCTCAAAACTAGCCTGGGAAACTTAATGAGATCTCGTCTCAAAACAGGCTGGCTACTCATAACCTTCCAGTGTTCCTCCTGTCTCTAACTTCGATGTCACCCTAGGAGCATGAGATTACAAACAAATGCTACTGTGCATTCTGAGGGTTTGAACTCAAACCATCATGGTCATGTTTATAAATCAAGTCCCTTACTTGCTGACCCATCTCTTCCGTTCTCTAGAATTCTTTTTTTTTTCTTTCTGCTTATGAACATCCAATAAACGACTCTGTTTTGAGTGTTTGGTCCAGACCAAGACATGTATTTTAAGATTTGTGTTATGGGTAAAGAAAAAGAAGGGATTTAAGTAGCCAACTTCAGTCCACCTTGGCTCACTTCCTAAGCCCCTGTGGTGTCCTTTTCCAGACACTGAAGCCACCTGTGTCTTCTTTACTGTGTCTTGGGCCTTTATTTCCAAAGCAAGCCTTCATAACAGTCACTGAGTCTGTTAATCTGCATCACCAAAAACCAAAAAACAACAACAACAACAACAAAAAAAAACCATCATAGAAGTCAAAGGTTTGCATAAGGATAAAACATGTACAATTATTCCAGGTGTTGATATTCTTGCAGGGAAAGGCCATTCAGAACGGTTGGTTCTTCCGTTTTGACAAACGCTACAGGAGACTCATGAAGCAATGACCAAGAAAAGAGAAATTAAGTCTGGCAATGGTATATGTGTGGGAATTCCGGGAGAAGATTCACTTTTTGTTGGTTTTGAAAGCTCAATAGGAAAATAATTCCCTCAGAAGAGAAAGCGAACGATCCTAGAGAGAAGGAGCTGCATGCATGAAGTACAAGAGGCCACACAACGGATGGTTTTACCTGAAGGGAGTGGAGAGTGAGAGAGGAGGAGGATACTGGTGTCCCGAAGCCAGCCGCTTCAAGGACCTAACGGAAACTGATTGGCTGAAAGGAGAACAGCCTAGTCTGGAGCTCGACACCTGAATCAAGGTCTCAGCCAATCCTTGTGGTCCCAGAGGGTAACAAGGCAGAGTCCTGCATCACTGCTGCTTTACGGCGTCAGGGGCTTTTCCAGCATCTCTTCTTGTGCGGTGTCACCTAACTTGTGTAAACATCATTCCAATACGTGACTGTCTTCTCCTTGTGTGTAGTTTCACACCTTCCCTCTATGTCTGATTGTCAATCTTTATCACCATGTATTCCCGCTTGTTTATCTATGTGTTCGCTTATATGCGCATGTGTATTGTTCACATGCCGTGTTCCACATGTGAAAATGAGGAGACAACCTCCAGTGTCACCCTTCAACTTTCACCTGTGTGCAGCGCCATCTCCTCTTGCTCTCCACTGTGCCTGCCGGCCGACTAGGGTATGAATTTCTGGAGAGTCCCATCTTTCCACGCCCAATCCACCGTACACGTCTGTGTCTATATAGGTTCTGGGAATCCAAACTTATCAGCAGGTTCCCATGGCAAGAGCTTTACCTGCTAAGCCATCTCTAGAGCCCCAAATTTCTCCTTTTCAAAGGGAAATTAAATCCCATTGGAGTAGGTTCCAATACAACAAGTTTATTAAACTATTTTATAAAAATATATCTTCATTTTGAAGACTATGAGTTTAGGACTTCAGCCCATCTTCCTTCTGAAGAGGGTGCACAATTCAACAACTTGGAGTAAAGGTTGCAGTGGTAGTTAACACCTGTGTTGAATCAGTCATTTATTCAATATATGTAATGTGCTATATATAGCATGTTGCACATGCTGCTGGAGAGGGAAAAATAGTTTCTGTTCACAAAGCATTCTAAGTTGTTTGACCTGACATAATGAAATTCAGAAAAAGCATTTTATTAGTCAGTGTTTTGAAACGATTCACAACAGTAATGTACTCTTTTGGATCTCAGGGTCTATGCAATCTAGACTGTGGTAATTTGGAGAGATAATGGAAGGCCAAGTTTCTAGCATGATGCCAGTTGTGGCATTGTCCTTCTGACTCCTGTTGGGGAACGTCTTCTCACGATGCCATTTGTAGGCATTGTTCATATAGGAAAAGACTAGAAGAGCAAGAGGAAATCATCCAGAGCTATCATGTCTACTCATATCAAATTAGCCAAAGCAAGCTACAGTGTCAAGTTCAAGTTCTAAAGAAACGGTAGACACGTTGTCAAGGAAGAGGGTATAGGAACAAGGGAACAACCAGAGGCAGAACACATGGACTTTGCATCAAACAGCAAACGTACCAATTTTCTACACTGGTAATGTTGCCAGCTTCTTTATCTCTTTACAGAAAGCATTAGCTTACTCTTATAGGATGAAATAAGAATCATGCTTTATTATTGTGTTCTCAACATAATCTTAGTTATCTGGGAAAGAAGGAAACCATATTTAAGATAAAATAAAAGGGGTGAATACCTTCTAAGAATTATATCAAGCGGTCTCCACCTAACTTGATAGTAGATACAGCTTCATTGATCACAGTGAAGTAACAATGGGCTAGGAAGAGGCTGGTCCACCCTGCGGGCTTAGGCACAATGTTCCCACTACTCTGTGGGGTCATTCATCTATTCATACAGATAGAAAGCATTTGCGACATGGAGAGTACCAGAGAAAGCTCTGTGGTCATTTCTCCTTCTCAATTACCAACAAGTTAATGGATGTCAAGGGCTGTCTGGGGGCTTCATAGAAATGCAGATTAGATGTAGCCTACAAGGCAGCGTCCAACCCTGAGCTGACACCTTCCTGCTGTCAGTGGGGCGTATTCAGTGCTCTTCCACATCATTACTGTGCTAACAGCATCCTCCCTCTATCCGTGTGCACTCAGCCTCACGGATGTGGCGGCTCCCACAGACCTGGAGACAGAAGACATCTCTGGGCCCCTGTTTGTAATTGAATTACAGTTCAAACACGTGAACCCTTGATCTGTAAAAGAGACAAAGATCTAGATGTCACTGTGCTTCATCAGGCAGAAACATACATTTGCTTCTGTGGAACAGAAAAAAAAACTAAAAGGAGGAAGAATTGTCTATTTAGGTTCATTTCTAATTCCTAGATATTTTTTCCCTCCTATTTTAAAGGTACCGCATGGTCATAGGGAATTGATAAAGTTAAAGAAATCCCTACCAAGGAGGATGGAGATTAGCTTTCACAACCAGCACCCACAGATAACACAGCAGCCTCTTGGTTGATGTTCTTCCTATAACTTGTGTACATGAAGAAATGCATATCTCATTTTACAACTTGACCATAGAGAATAGATGGCTTGCTTTATATTCAAATTTAATACTGTGGGCATTAACTCAGACCGTTTTCATGAAATATTGTTCGGGAAGAGGAGTCTTACTGCTTTGATTCGTCCAATAGTACACTGACACCTATTCACTTTTCAAATATTTTACTGTTTTATTTGGCATCTATGGGTCATAAAAGGGCCTTGCTATCAGGATGACTTTTTTAAAAGACAATGATTGTCTATCCTTCAGATTGGACTAATTCACGTTTTTTAAAAGGCAGTCTGACAAAGTATTATATGCTAGTGATTCATTCGGGGCACAGTTTAAAGAAGCAGGATTATGGGGCAAGGTAAAGCGGCCAGAAAGGATGAGGATCCAAACAAGGAGCTGGGGTATCGGGGGGTGGGGTGGGCTGGTGGAGGGTCACTAGTAGGTAAAAGGAAGAAAGAAACTCCATTGCCATGTGGTCTGATGAAGACATCTTTGTGCAGAGCTTCTGGGATGCACATACATGGATTCCGGGGAAAGTCCTTTGACACCAGCCTGAAACAAATCGCTATTTGGCTGTGCCTGGGTGAATTCACAGAAGCTGGTGCCCAGTAGTGGCTGGAGAAACCTGTATGTAGATCTACTAGAATAAAGCGGTATGTGCACCAACACTTTGCTTTCTGGGGCTACAATGCTATGCGTACTGAAAACCAAAATGAGGCAAAACCCATACATGTTGTTTGTGTTGGTCAGATTTTCCTTGAGGCATGAGAACTAAAAAAGATTTGTTTCGTCTGACTACAGGGGTTTCCGGCCACACTCAGTTAATCTCAGTGGTTCTAGGCCTGTGCTAAGCAGTGATGATGGTTCAGAACATGTGGTGTGGCAGACTTGCTCAAGCAATGGTGGTCAGAGATGGCTCCTTCCAGGCCACACTCCAACAACTTGCTTCTTCCAGCAGCACCCTGCCTATTTTTCCCATCATTTCCCAATAAGTGATCAGTGGATTTAATCCAAAAATAAGACTAGAGCCCTCCTGATCCACCTCTTCCTGAAAGTCTATCTGTGGACAACCAAGCCTTGAACACATGGATCTTTGGGGGAACATTTCAACACCAAAATGTAACATTGATTAAAATACATATTTTACTGTCAGATAGTGAAGATAGATAAACAAGAAGAAAGCCAGAGCGGGGAGCTGGAGTGGCACACCCTAGTAAGAGAGCCACCAACCCTGCTCTTCTTTCCTTCAAATTAGTCCTTTTTAAAAAAATCTGGTCCAACGTGCTCTTCGCTATACAACCCCTTGGAGGGAGCATTGCCAGAGTACGCCATACGTTCTCATGCTTTCTTCCTATGCAATTATCATAACATTGTAACGAGGCGGGAAATCTCAGCTTAATAGTGGAAGTTCTTAGGTTTAGTCATTTATGTCTGTGTACATATTCAACATTACATAGTAATTTAGGCCAGAACTGTAAAGTTAGGAACACTTCACTCCAATATATCAAATCTGTTTACTATTGTAAATAATAGCATTTCATACCATCTGGTGAACACGTAGATGGATTCACTATGACAGTGGGGATGGACATAACAAGGCAGAAGTTTACACATACGTCATTCAACAAAAGCAACATGGTAATCTACTTATTTGTGCTAGCATGAGTAAGATGTGACTAAAGCCAGATACAACCCTCTGTCTCCAAGGGTTTACAATGCTAGACTGTATGTTTGCTACAAGCTCAGATTTATATATGCATAAATACATGGGTATCAACTATTGAGAGATTTATAACACCCCGGAGGATTAGGTGTTATGGCTTCAAGCTCTGAAGAGAGATTTGGTTTCAGATATGATACCAGAGGGGGCGGGCACAAGATGGAATTCCACCTTTATGGACCAAATAAAGAATAATGGTGATATTGATTTCATTGGGGGCCTATGAACACAAAATGAGACGTTTGCTCCAGTGCCAAGCACAGAGTAACAGTGCATTTTAACAGTCTTTATGCTGTAGGATTCCTGAGAGAGTTTGAATACACCGCTCAGGAGCGCGTCTCAGCCGATGCTAGACCCTGGCTTCCTGTATCTTGTTAGTGGTGCTACTGAGGCATAGCTGGCATAAGAAGTGTGGATCTAGGTTCCAGGCTTCCTTCTCTAACAAGCAGCATCGCTCTCTGCGTGTAGTGGGCAGTCGATAAATGTCACTTCAATAATTCAAATCTACATCCCATTGTAAATAGGAGCATTGCATGCAGTTAGCTCTACATAAAATTACATAGTTGCTAAGGTATGGTGAAAATATGATGCTTTGTTTAACATTGCTTTGGAGGACCTTAAAGATACCAAACATCATTTATCTCTTTGGTCAACTACAGATTGATTTTTTTTTAAAAAATAATGTAGATACTCATAGATCACAGCCACACCCTTCTAAGATGCGTTTTGCTTTAGGAAAGCAAGACTGAACACTAAGACAGACACTCAGGAGGGATATCCAGTGTTTACTGTCAGGGGAAAGGAAATTACATAATCGAATTGCTGGTAAACTTCCTACTTCTGGCTCAGGTAACCTGTGTAGCAGAGGCGCCTATACACATCAGGGAAAGAGGAACGGTTCTTCAAAGACTGCCTGAGTCTGTCATGGGGAGTGTGTGGTGGAATGCTATGCCATGCAGGCGCCAAGGGATGACATGATTCATCAGGAGACCAGTTATAGAGCTACTACTATTCACTGCTTCTTAAGATTTGTTTGTGTTTATCTGTGTGTATCTGTGTCTGTGTGTCCATGTGCCACATATGTTCAGGTACCTGCAAAGGCTAGGATATGGCATTGGGTGTCCTGGACCTAGAGCTACCTGGTGTTGTCAGTCACTCTGCATGGGTGCTGGAATCTAACCCAGGGACTCTAGAAGAGCAGTGAGCATTCCTAACTGCTGACGCATTTCTCCAGCCCCGGCCACTCATTTCTTGGGACTGGAAAATGTTCCTTCCTTTTTCGCCTCCCCATTTCTTATCTCTTTCGGTTGGGAAGGCATCTGTTTGTCTGTTGCAGAGCAGAACTGACAGTGATGGGCTAAGTCCAAGGCCACCTGCCTGCCTGGATGAACTGGAGATCCTGGCCAAGATGTCAAGGCAGTGATGGGGGTTTCGGTGGCGGGTACCCCTGCAGGAGTATTTCTAATAGGTTTTTATCTGTGCCTTCAACAGGCTCATGACAGAACAGAGCCCAAGACCACAATCCAGGCTGGGGACTGGCACTTTGGAAAGCAATCATTTGAAAAGGTTATAAAAAAAATAATCATCTGGTTAATGTTCAATAGAAACCACCATGATGGCATCCTTCTTGGGACAGACGTCTTCTTTCAGACAGAATTCTGGGGTTCTTTCCAAATTAGCCAATCAGAAAGGAAAAGCCATTTGTCTATAAAACGTGTGCAGTGCTGTGGGGGAGGTCAGGGAGCTGAGTTCTTGCTCCACTGACATCTACCACCGCAATAAATAAACAAAGAGCTGCCTGCGTCCGTTCTCAGAAGAGCCATTCCTAATCCTTTCAGGGCAGGGGAATGATTTGTGAACAGCAATCTCCTATCGGCAGCTGTTCCTATTTCTCAGAGGACCCCAGTTGCTTCAAGAGGAAATATTTGGAACAGTCCCCTCGAGACTGTTCAGGAACCAGAGTGAGGTCTCAGCATGCGGAACAGGCAGATTCGAGATCCTACTGGCACTCTGGAAGCAATTTTCAAGTGATTGTTCACTTAGATGGTTACCTGTTCTTTGCAATGAGAGCAGGCTGTGTCTGAAAAAGATGCTCTGAAACAGATAGCCACTTTGACATGGAAGTAAGTACAAGTATGACACTGAGTGAGTAGAGTAGAGGCAAGCCCAGGCAACTACTCCTGGAAGCAGGAGCTATGCATGTAGCATCAACCTCTGGTCCCTCCCACTTCTGTAAACACGGTAACACTGAGGGGTGTGTGGATAGTGCATCTGCCATCACACAAAATAAGTCACCTAAGAAATGAGAAACAGCAGTCTTTTCCTGCTGTGTACTTATTGACAGGATTGGTCTCCTATTATTAGCATAGTCTTTGAGTAGATTGTAACATCCAAGTGCATAGTAATTAAAAATGCATCGGTCTGTAAAGATGACAGTGCATACAGTATCTGACATGCACACATGAAGACATGAGTTCAGATCCTCAGCTCCCATGTGGAAGATGGAGTGCCGGGACACACCTGTAGCCCACTACTTGCTTCGGGGAGAGGGGCTGCCATGGCCAGATCTGTGAAACTCACTGGCCAGCCAGTCTAGGGAAATCTGAGAGTTTTGAGTTTATGAGACCATGTCTCAAAAAATCAAAATGGGTAGCAAGCAAAGCCAAACTCTGGCCTCCCCCTCCATACATACATACACACACTTGGTTACACCTACACCAAAAAGTACAGACCCTGTACACATTGTGCGTGCACGTGCACGCGCACACACACACACATACACACACACCAAAACCAAACAAACCACATGATTTCTTGTCCACAGTTCTCTAACATTCTAGCACACCAAGCTAAAGTGCACTTCCTCCCTTAGAACTTTTCATGTGGCTCATGCTTCCATTTTAAAACTCTGAATATAATTTACATCATCATCTTCAAATGCATGTCAGTAGCAGAACATGAGTGAGTCCACATACACTGAGGTACAGGCACAGTGCTTCTTTAGAACATGCAGGGCACTTGACAAATATGCAGGAGATTTCCACCCAGCTCTAGCCTCCCAGCCAGCTTCCAGGAGTGTTCCTTTAATCCTTTGTAAGGCCATTGCTGTCACTCCAAAGCAAGCTCAGAAATATGTACTGAGAACCGAACATTTCTGCAGCCTTTTCTTCCCGTGAGCTTTCCGACTCAAAGAGATAGAAGGCTCTATCAAGTGAGTCAATTTTGTCTTAAAGGCAAATAAAAAGTTATTGGCACCAGAGTTCAAATATCTCATGGAGAATAACACTTGAAAAATGGCTAAAATATGTTATTGATTTTATGTGCAATTTGAAAAGAATGGAAATGCTCCTTATGTAACTCCTGGAGCAGCATTCATTTTCCAAAGTGCTTAGTCCTTATAAGTAATTTTACTATTTTTTAATATCAGCAAAGATTTCTTGTAGTCATTTCCCCTAATTTTCAGGCTTCTTAAATAAAGCAACACTCTTCAAAAGATAGGTAAGCGTACATATGCGCTCATATCCATGTAAACACATACCATGAAACCAGCGTTGCAGAGATGCTAGGTGGCAGAGGTGTGCCCAACTGATCAACTTCCCTTCTAGGGGGTTTGACAGGAGGCAGATGCTCCCCTGCTCCCCAAAGGCACTTGATACTCTATCAGAAAGAATTTCCTTTATCACATAGGGGCCATATCACAGCATAAAAATCACATAAACCAGGGTGAGAAGATAGGGGCCAAGTGTTTGCCTCCACCTCCTCAGTAGGTCTTTACTTGGCTGTAGCCTGGATGGACAAAGCCATGAATAAAGAAGCCTCTTCTACGGTTACTCGTGACTTGTGGTTTGTCAGAGAAGAAATAAGTGGTGTGGTACTCTCTTTTTGGCAATAGTGTCCCAGGCATTCAGACACTTGTCCACATTGATAGTCTCCTTTTGAAGATACCTTGATGCAGTTTACTTTTGAGAAATCACATTGACCTTCATGGAAAACATTTGGGCTGGTGAAATAAAACATATTCTAATTTGTTTATGCAAAAATACTAACTCAAATCAGAGAACTGGCCATTTTTATGTGGAAACAGCATTAAAGTGTTATTTAAGGTAATATAATGATTTGCTACTTAATAATAACTTTCTGACTCAATTAAACTAAAATAAAAAATAGTTAGTCTGATGTACATGACGACACATGTCTTTGATCCCAGCACTTGGGAATTGAGGCAGGCAACAAACCTCTGTGAAATTGAAGCCAGCCTGGTTGAATAGCAAACTCCAAGACAGATAAGGATGATATATAGTGAGACCCTCTCTCCAAAAAGAAGAAAGAAGGAAGGAAGGAAAGAGAGAAAGAAAGAGAACCAGACAATAAAAATAAGAAAAATGAAACAGAGAAAAAGAAAAGAAAATGAAATAAAGAAAGAGAAAGAAAAGCAAAGAAAGAAACAAAGAAACAAAGAAACAAAGAAAGAAGAAAGTCAACTAGTCTATATAAATTTTCTTTAATTCTTTTCCCACTGTTCTGGAAATGCTTTTTCATTATATTTGGTTTTGAGAGCCTGTGCTTCACATGCTCCGCATTGTGAAACAGTGAGGAAGATAATAATGTACTCCTTCCTTTTAGCAATAACATTTTTATCTCACCCAGGTTATTTTTTGGTAGTTTTACTGGGGAAATAAATAAAACCTGCAGGTAGCATGGCAGTGCAAAAGGCACTTGGAAAGACAGAATATATCTGATTTTTCTAAGAGTTTAGGAATGTTATTACCTCATTTTTAAATTACTTGGCAATTGTTCCTTTGATAAAAGAGCAAGTCATATACAAAGTCCACATGGGCTATCTTAAATTCAGAATGCCTCTTTGTAAAGGAGTACCACAAATGTGGCCTGAGTAACCATGCTCACATTAGCATATCCCATTCATAACATGTTCACTATGTCTAATTGTAGAGATAAACAGCAAAAATATTAATTTACAAAAAAGGTTTTAGTCGAGTGTGATGACACATGCCCTTAATCCCAGCACCTGGGAGGCAGAGACAGGTTTATCTTTGTGAATTTGAGGCTAGCCTTGTCTAAAAATAGAATTCCAGGACATGCAGGGCTGTTACCCAGAGAAAACTTGTCTCAAAAAAGTATATAACACCAACTAATAAAAAAGGTTTAAGATAATAATTTTGAATGAAAAAAAATCCTTAACATTTTTGAGAAAAAAAAATGAGTTCAATGAGATTCTGGATTTGATCATACTTTAGTAAGGGAGAGCATTTGTCCTTAGAGTGCTGTGTCAAAGTATGGCCTAAGTACATCCCTAATTATCTCTTATTATCATCAGTCCTGGGTACTGTTGGCTTTAACTAATGAGTAAAATGGGGAGGCATGAAGACCTCCTCTTCACTAGGGTGGCGGTAGTTATGGTAACTAAGCAATCCAAATCATTAAGCTGCAGCTCCTGCCCCTGCTGCATTATCTCGCAACACCTCTGGATAAATGTCGACTTCTAAATCAACCCAAGATCCATGAGGGTAGATAACTCATTATATCCCCGGTGTTCAGCAGAGCCAAGTACATAGCTGCTCAAAAATAATGCTTGAATGGACAGAATAAGTGAACATAAATGAATGGAAGAGAAGGAGAAACGCCTGAGAAAAACAACAGGGTTGTATAAGATAAAATGGCAGCTAATACATTTATTACTCTATTAGCGAAAGCAGTGGGGGAATTGTAGCCCAAGATGGATATAAAAAAAAATTCAAGGAAAAAGTCAGGTGGTAAGAAATTCTCTTGAGCTCCAAGTAGTTAGGCATGCCCAAGTGTGGACTGGGTGCGCTTTGAAAATAAAGCCTGGGTTGCATCAACCTTAAGATAGTTAAGTGACTGCTGAATGTTCAGTCCTAAAAAGCAACATGTGTATCACTTCCCTCCCCCCACCAAAATGCAGGGAGTATCAAAGAAGGAGAGAAGAAATAAATTAGGAGATGCGGTTGTCAACACATAGCAGCTTTGACTTGCAAATGGACCTGGACACACACACACACACACACACACACACACACACACACACAAATATATAGGGCACGATATTAGGAGAGATTAACTGAGAACAGGAAGGGAACTTGAAGTATTGGGAGAGGGAGGAGAAAGGGTGGTAAAGTGAGTATTTTCACAGTGCATTACATACATGTGTGAAACTGCCGAAAAAGAAAATTCTGGAAGAGGATACTTAAACGTCATGTGCAAAGGAAGGATGTGATGCACCCATCTTGAGCCGGTGGAAGGCGTGTCTATAACACGCGGTGAAATGACTAGTGGGCAGTTTAGAAAGAAGTCAGTCTCTGTTTTACAACTACTACCTCTTGCATTTCCATATAGCAGCAGTGGTCTTCTCCCTCCTAAAGGTTCTACCACCCGCCCCCCCCCCAAGTCAACTGGAAGCAGGGGACTGAGCCTGTGGAGGATGCTTCAATTCAATCTGAACATACAATGTAGCACAATTATATCTGGTCCCCAAAATAATGTTAAGTCATCTGTGTATTCTACTACCTCCCTCAATAGCCCATCTGGTTACCAAACTATTATTTAAGTAAAACAGTAATTCAATGTTTACAGAGTTAACAATAAGATAGGCATCACCTGGACAAATCTTCCTGAACAAAAAGGTAAACTCAGTGAGATGAACAGGTCTGGGTAGAACACGAGAGGCAGGGCTGATTACCTAGAGAAGCATTTTAAATACATAGAAAGGTGGTTATATGTGTATTCCTGTGTGTGATTTTTTGTATGCTACTTTGAGTCATAGTTTGCCAGTTGCTTAGAATAAGTGATGATTAGGAATGGCAATCCAATGTATTAGCTTGGGAAAGAGGAGTGCAGTGTAAGATTTATTGGAGAGGCTGGAGAGATGGCTGAGGCTAGAGAGATGGCTCAGTGCTTCAGATCACGTGCTTCCGGAGAACCTAGCTCAGTTCCCAGATTCCCTCTTATATCAGGAAACTCACAACTGCCTCCATCTCCCGAGGAGATGCCCTATGACATACATTCGTACAGGTACATGTAAGTAAAAATAATAAAAAATAAACCTTAAAATGGTTTTCACTGGCAATATGTCTGGCATGTGTGTGAGTGTGATCCCAGGAACACAGGAGGGCCAGAGGCCCAGAACCAAAGGAAAGGAGTGTGTGCACCCGAGCTGGAACACATAACTGCTTCCCCAATCTGTAGAAGACAGTCGTGCATATTGCCAAACGCTACCATGTTCTGTTCACTAAAAAAATGTCTCAGTGTCTAATCTCTTACATATCTAGGCTTCCATTTACCCTGGACACTTCAAGAGACCCCCCTTTCCCCCCCTCCCCCCATGCAGGGCTGAAGTACAAGAGAGGATGAGGCATCAGAGCTATCAGTTCAGCTTGCAGAAATCCAGAAGAGCATCTTGTTTGTCCAGTGGCAAAAAGGGAGAGATACAGCCCAAAGGATCTAGGGTGGAACTTTGGAGGAGTGATAAAGCAACTGGCATGATTATGTATTTCTGGGTTTTCAGTTTGGGGCTCTTTTCTGTGTTTTTAGCATCTAATACAGAACCCTTGTATGTTCTTCACTTGTCTATTCTTTGACTATTTAATACATTTATCCATTACACTAGGATTTGCACAGGGCACTGTGGGTGGAAATTTAAGTATTATAAACCTCTTTGGTTCATTCACGAAGTTCATAGTTTTAACAGTGATGTGACCTCAATATCACAGGCACACAGCAGGTTACATTATAAAGAAATAGGTGTTTTCCTGGTATCAGTGAGTATTACTTGTTCCTCCCAAATTCGAACTGACCAAAGGGTGTCCCAAGTGAATAAACCATTCCACCTCGTGGCAGAAAGCCCTTTTCCTCCGGGTTGTCATGGCCCATTTCTGCCCTGGGAGTAGAGACTGAGTTCTTTACTACCTACACACTGCTCTAGGGCCGGAGGCAGAGTTAGATAGATTTCTGCACTTACAGTTAAAGTGCCTCTGAGGCATAAGAGAGCCTTTGGAGGGTCTGGACTCCCATAGCATCCTTGCTTCTCCAGTTACCTGGCCAGCTTCCCAGGAAGGAGGTGGAAGATGGCCTATTCTGCTGCCAATATCATTTCCCTGAGCATCCCAGGAGCCAGCCACCCACCAGCTGACTCTACCCAAAGTGGCTGGCTTCGGGCAGTAAGGCTCCCTCCTGGTCCTTCCACAGAGGCACTGGCATGAGAAATGCTTGATTCATTAAAATCTTTGGTGTAATGTTATCTGCCTTGGGTCAGTCACAAGGAATACATAGTGTCGGGAGCATATTTATATGGCAGTAAACTTTTAACGTCCAAGAAAGTGTCCGAATGAAAAATAAAATCAGAATAAAATTATACAAATGCATAATTGAAGAACAGGTAAGTTTTCTTCGGGCCTTTGCGACAGGGAAGCCCTGGCTGGCATCAGGCTTCTGGCCTGGAATTAGTTGATGTATGGGGAGCTGTCAGTATTCCTTAGTATTTCCATTAACCGCTCAAGGCAAGCGACCAGAGCATGCAAAGTGCTTTATGGGGCAGTCAAGGCAGTGCGGGAGGCCAAAGAAGGCTTTCAAGGGGAACTTCCCACCTACTGAGAGTGGAGGGCTTTTTACAGCATTAAGGCCTCAGGCTTGGGAGCTGAAAACCAGCAAGGTAAATTCCAGGAGCTCTTCAAAGGGCGTGACTGAACACAAACACTTTTTAGCACCAACAGACAGACCCTGGTCCCCAAAGAGAAATTCAGGGCTCAAAATAAGGAGCAAAATTCTCTACACAACAAATCTGCAGGCTCAGCGCACACCTCTTCAAGAGTTAGCCATCTCCTTAGGGAACAACCTGCTTGGGACAGATGTGATTTGCTATGCGCAGGAGTCTAGGGTGGGGATGGGGGTGGGCGGTGGCCCAGGTGCGCCTGTGGGGCATGGGGGGGCGGTGGAGGAGGAGGGTTGTAGTTAGGGCTGTTTCAGACAGAGCTCTCTGGCTTGGAGGAAAGGCTAAAGGCTAGCTCTACTGGATAGTGGGATAAGTGGGTAGGAGGGCTGGTGCATTTGCCATGAATCCTCAGACTTGTGGGTGTGATCCAGAAGTTACAGGAACTAGAGGCCCTCCAGTTGGCGTTGCAAATCACCTAGCTCCCCTGAGACCCTTCACTCATCCCATTCTGAATGTCTTCCCATCCCACAGTTTCAGAGAGGGTGGGGGTGATGAGTCACATTACTTTTTAGACTGGTTTTCTCCCACACAAAGGCGATCCCGGTAATCTGAAAATGCGTGGGAAAGCAATGTGAGTCTCATGTGAGGAGCGGGAGGTACAACGTTTAATAGTTTTGCCCACTGCGCTTCAACCCCGCCTGAGAAGCTTGGGTAAAACCATGTTGGCTTCACCGTGCCTCAGTTTCCTCATCTGGTCCGGAGAAGTCTAGTGCACTCTAGGCAGCTGGCTGCAGAGCAGGGCAGATTGAGTGTAGCGTGTGCGCGCTCCTCCAAAACGTCAGGGAGCTCTCCCTGCTACTGTCTCTGCACTGCACTTTGGTGCGTTCTTTCAGTCAAGCTACGGTGGAGGAAGCCTTGGCTCTAAAATTAGTCCAGCTTCCAGGCGAGGCGCCCAGAGCATCCTCCTGCTGGCCATAGGGTCTCCCTTCCCCCTTCTGCGCGCCCATAGTCTTCGTGAGGAGCTCGGAGATCACTGGTCATCCCCAAGAGGACGCGGCTCTGCGGGAGGGAGGAGGAGACAGCGAAGCTGGGGGTTTGGCAGTGCGGCGGCGGCGGCGGCGGCGGCGGGCGCGTTGGGGAACCCTGTACAGCTCCACCACCAGCAGTAGCAGTGCGGGCAGCCGAGAACAGACGCGAGAACTGCTCCTCCCGGCAGGCTGCGCTGTGATCTGGGCTGCGCGTTGGGACCTCGCTCCGGGTCCCCCTCCTCCCGCCGCCATCCTCCTCCGACTCCCCTCCTCCGCCCGCCAACCCCGCAGCAGTGGCGGCGTCCTGAGCGCTAAGCCTGGCGCCTCAGCTCGCCGCCCCAGCCTCAGCCCTGAGCACGCGGTGAGCACTGCGGCGGAGGCAGCGGGGTGGCCAGCTCGCCCTAGGCTTGAAAGGGAGACCACGGAGGACGCGCCGAGTGCAGGAGAGCATCGCTGACCGAGTCAAGGGTGCGTGAGGATTTTTAGCGTGCTTATTTGGGTGTATGGTGCTTCGGTTAGAGTACGCCTTCTCAGAACAGCCCCGGCTACCTGGTTACTGAGAGGCTGTGATGGGTGCTCCGGCAAGCTAGAGCCATCAGAGAGCGTGGGGGAGGAAACTTTTCACCTTGCAAAGTTCCTGCCTGGGCGCTGCCGGGAGCTGTGGCCATTGCCGCTAACAGATGGAACCCAGGGAGCCTCAGCCCTGCATCAGGAACCGGGAATTGGGCACCAGAGTTGGTCAAGTTTGGGGCTAGGAATAAGAGGAGAGGGGGCTTGCAGGTCTGTGCACGCAGCTGTGGGTCCTCACTGAGCTGTGGCCGCTGGCTGCAGGTGGATGAGATCAGGCAGAGAGTCCGCTTGGAAGCCGGCGCTGGCAGCACTTAGTGGGAAGAGGCGCAGATGCCAATGGATGCACTTGCAGGACCCAGAGGAGCAAGTTGGGTGCGTACTAGAGGAGGCTATGCGCGGAGCAGATCGCCCAGCCTTCACTTCCACCATGCAGGAAGGGTAGCCTAGACTGTTTGCCGGTCCTCTGCCCACGTCAGAGTCTTACCGGTTTGTGAAAGGTACTGACTTTGAACTGGTGCAATTTGAACAGTTTGGACGAGAAGCCAGGAGAGAATTCCTGTTGTTTTGACGAGAAGATGGATCCGAATGCTTTGGGAGAAAGCATTATTTTTGGCGGGCGGGAGGATTGGCTGTGCTATTTGAAATGAGAATAGCGCGAGTCTGACCATCCCAGGGATGCCGAGGGGCCTTCGTGGCTCCGCGCGGCCACCTTGAGAGAGCACTGTTCAGCGGCCCGAGCCCTTCCTGGGATGAGCCTACAGGAACCATTAGCTAGCTGTTGGGGATCTTAGGGATCTGGCTGGAGGTAGCAGAGGGGACCTAGACGGATTTAGCGTGGCGTTCAGTGAGCGAGAGGACTTGGCCAGCTGGGGTCGCTGAGCTAAAATGCATCGGTCCAGGACTGGCTGGCGAAAGGTGGCAAGCCCGGGTATTTTTAGCAATATAACGCTTTCACCGTTTCTCTCCCTAGCTGACTTTGGTCGCGTGTGTTGTCGGAAATGGTTAAACATTAACCAAGATTAGAGTTTGCAGAAAGCCAGTTGTGTTTCTTTTCTCTGTTCTGCTCTTGCGAGCTGCGGTGCGCTCAGAGAGACCCTGGGATGCAGAGGGGCCGGGTGTTCCCGGGAGGGTTAAAGGCACATCTATTGGCTCCTGCTACCAGAGAAAAGGGGGCGCTCCTGGGTGTGAGTACTGACGGTGGCACCCACCTTGAGGTACAATAACAAGCAAGGCGGGCAGTGGGGGGTGTCCGTAAATGAACATGAAGGCAGGGATAGGTTGCGGAGAGAGTGAGGGTGCCCTGGAGGCTGAAGAATCCCAGAAGCTAGAAGCGCTGGCCTGCGGGAACCAGGGCAGCCAGTGGCCCGAGCCTCCCTGAGGGAGGGAGACCCATTTGGCTGGTGGACCTGGATCCTACTTGGGGTATTCCCGAACGCGCAGCACAGAGGAGCGAGGGAGGAATACAGGACTAAGCTAAGGATGGAAGAGTCCTTTCTCTGTCTTCCCCTACTCCCCGCCCCCAGACTCTGGCGCGTTTGCTTCCAACTTGGATCCCACTTCCATTTACAAGTGTCAGACAAACCGCGCCAAGCACTCGCTCTCTCTGGCTCAAGCAAATGGGGGAGGGCACGGGGCGGGAGCCATGCGCCCACCAGAGTCGGCTCCCGAATGGCTGTCCGGAGTGGTTTCTTAGCTTTTAGACCGTCATATTTTAAATGTATATAGAAGAAAACTGCAAAGCCCACTGCACTCCACACTCGCGTCCCAGCCTTTTATCCTCCGTTCCACCGACACATTAATTTCTGGCCCGTCGTTTGTCTTTTCAAAGGCGAGTTGGGGCGGTGGAGGAGGGGCGGGGAGCTGGCCGCCAGTCCATCTCTGTGGCTTTGAGCTCCCGGCTTTGTTGCCAGGATTTGATTGCACCCGGGCCCGAGTTAAAATAAATGTAGAAAGACAAAACAGGCCAGACATACTGCAGGAAGCTGCCTTGATGCAGGCGATGGAAAGGGCGAACTGCCATCTAGGAATAGAAGACCCAGAGGCCAGCATCTCAGAGTGCATGGAGAGCACAGGCTTTCTAGCTGCTGTAGATACAAACTCTGGGTTACCCAATGTTTGAGGTGGGTGGAGATGTGAGGTAGGGGGAGAGAGTTCAGTTTGATGTGGAGATTGAATCTCATGGTAGGGGGCAGGCAAGAGAGGAGAGAAAGAGCTAGAAAAGAGGGAGAAAAAAATTGAGAAATAGAAATGATTCCGGCTTCTAAAAATTGCTGGTCATTGACAGCTTCTATCCCCATTCCCAAGCCCCAGTCTTTTTGCTGTATTCCAAAATTAGACAGTTGCACAGGGAGAAATTTTTAAAAAAGCATGCAAGGGAAACAGGATGCCAGAAGACAAAGAGGTTTTTTTTTTATTATTGTGCAATGACTTTTGCTCTTAGATGTGATTTTTACATAGTAAGGTGGGTGTGGGTGAGGGGTTGAATTCTCTCATTTTTTTTTTTACCATTGTATAGGGAGAAAAGTTGTCTCCCAGAATTAAAACCAAATAAGTAAAAGCAATTAGATCAGGATTCCTCATTGTTGTCTCCGGAACTTGGACGGTGAATGACGCTGGAGTAGATTTCCATGCACTGTGCACTGGGAGGAGAAAGTTCCCAGAACTGTCCGTGTTATAACGTCTTCATATTTGGGCCGTACAGAACTCCGCACTGGACAGCTGCCTGGGAGAGCAGAAGCTGGTCAGCTGCTGAGCTGGCTCCATCAGCTCATCGCTGCAGGATTTTCACAGCCAGTGTTTGTTGACCATTGACTGGCTTCCCAGCCTTGCCTTCTCCACCCGCTCCCTCCCTCGCTCCCTCTCCTTCCTTCAATTTTTATTTATTCTCTGCTTTCTGGCAGAGGCATTTTGGGAACTTTTAAATAGTCAGGACCCAGTCAGTCTGTTAAGTAGCAATTACATTTGTGCTGAGCTACTAAGAAATGAAGTGAGTAGCAATAACTGGGGATGGGGGATGGGAGTGCCCACTGACCTGCGTGATATGTGGGCTATTTTGCTAGCTCACAGCTTTCTGTACAGCAGGGCGTCTTCTGAAGGCTCACATAAGAACAGTGGCGAGTTGTGTTATCGTCCTTGCATTCTTCCCACGCCGGGGAAGCGCCTGCCTGCCCTAATCTAGATGATGAGTTATATCAAAGGAAGCAAGGAGCAACTGCCATGGAGGAGGGTTATTCAATCATAACCCACAAGTCAGGAGGTGATCTGAGAGGGGGCTGTTTTGTTAGGGTGTGTTAACGGCTCCTCGCAGACCAACAACCTGGTGTCTTTTTGGAATTAGGTCTGGTATTTCCCTGTGCCTTGGATTCGTCCAGGCCACTGGTGGACAAGGGGGGCGCCATACTAGTGGAGACTTCTGGGGTTTCCTTCAGCGAGTCGCCTCCTGGGCTCAGGTGGGCTTCCTCATCTACACTGATTACTCCGATTGCTGAAGTGGTGTTGATGAACCTATCTGTGCTGATTGTTGGGACAGTGAGTTGGAAAGAGCACTTAAAATAAGGGTTGTATTCTCAGCACTCGGGGTTATGGAGGCAGAAGGACCAGAAGCTGAAAGTTATTCTAGAATCCATAGTAAGCTACATAATACTAGTGCAGCCTGAGACACATAAGGCCAAACCTGATCTCAAGAAGAGGAGAGCTAACAAAGCTAAGAGGGAAGATTGGTTTCCTGCCCAGTCTCTCCCCACAGGAGAAATCCACAGATGTTCCTATGCTTACCAACTCTGAGGGGACATAGGTAGCCCTGTGGCTTATTAACAAACTTTTCTGCATTCTTTTTCTTCCTCCTTGTCATTTGTTGCTCTTTTCTTCTTCTTCTTCTTCTTCTTCTTCTTCTTCTTCTTCTTCTTCTTCTTCTTCTTCTTCTTCTTCACTATTAATGATCTGCTACTTTCTACCCACTTGTGAGAGCTGAGGACACGAAGACCCACAGTGAGATGAAAAGCTTTTCTCTGTGTGAGTTCATTTGACTCTGCTTGCATTTCAAACTCAGTTATTTCTCTGAATATTTTCTCATTTAATAAGCTTTCTCCACACCGACTCCTTTCTACGTTCATCTTCAGAAATGATTTTAGGGAAGTAAGGCCTTAAAACAGTCAGCTTAGTGTGCCGCAGATGGAATCTACTGAGAAGATGCTGAGAACTTGTTTGGTGGCTTGAGCGCTTCTGGTTTTGCTTCTGACTGTCAGGTACACATAAAATAACAAATGACGCATTCTCGATATTATGTATACAAGTGGGATTTCAGAGTTAGTTTTAGTTTTGGCCTCTTCCACCATAGGAGTTCTTTCTACCCCTAACTCAGTTAGAAGGGCAGAAGTTTGAGAGCTGATATCCTGGTGTGGAGGAAATGGAGAATTGATCTCAGAACACAATGGTCAATCTGATGATCAAAGTGTGCTCTTTCTGTCAGTGTGACTGGTCTGTTATAAAATAATACAGAAACCTTGGAAGATTCCTGGGAGGACCAAGAATTGTCTTCCCTCAGACACTACATCCTGAAGATGGTGGCCCTCTTGGACACTAAATTTATACAGGGGACTTGGGTAGGTCGTAAGACTGACTTTGGTGTCTCAAAATATGCAAAGTCATGTACACTTTAAGGTAATTAGCCTTCTCCTACAACACTCCACTTTCGTTCCTTTCTACCTAATCTTTCACTGTTTTCTGTATCACTTGAACACTCTTTCTATGTTTTGTAAGATAAGAGTCTGTTATGTGCCCCGGGATTCATATGTGGCTAGGCTGGCTTCAAACTGATGGTCTTTCTGCCTCTATCTCTCAAATTCTAAGATTAAAAGCTCATACCACCATGCCCAGAATTCACTAATTACTGAAACTACCTCTGTCTTATAAGATTCAAAGGCTATCTAGCTATCTCCATTGTTTTCAGTCTCTGTTCTTTCTCTGTTGCTGTGATAAGACACTCAGACAAAAGCAATTTGGGGAAGAAACTGTTTGTCAGGTTCACAGTTGCAGATTATAGTCCACTTCCAGTTCTGGAAGCAGGTGTGGTGACAGTTGGTCACATTGTATCCATAGTCACGTAACAGGGAGCAACAAAGGCTCCTTATCTCTCACTCATCCCAAGGGCAAGACCAAGAAACAGTGCTGCCCACACTCAGGACAAATCCTCAATCTCACTTAACCCAATTTAGAACATTCCTCACCAGGTGTAGTGGTTCTCAGGAAAGCAAAGGCAGGTGGATCTCTGTTAGTTCAAGGCCAGCCTGGTCTACAAAGCAAGTCTAGGACAGCCAAGGCTACACAAGAGAAGCACTGTCTTGAACCATCCCCCCAAAAAAATCCCTCACAGACACACCCACAGTCTAACCAAATGTAGCTAACCCTCCCTGAGACTCCTTCTTAGGTGATCTGTCACACTGACTGATGAAAGCAACCTTCATAATTTTGAATACTTGTTGTCCCAATGGGAAGGTCAGAGACAGCCACGGGTCCCCTCTAGGGATCAAAACATTTTCAATTATTAACTGGGAATATTTTGGACTTCTGAGATCTACTTTTAAGTGTATTCTGGGTGTCTGCGTGTGGCCATCAGTGGCGGCTGAAGGATCGTAGTAGCTGATGAGATAAGGAGAAAATCTAGCCAAGGGATTCATGGAGGCCATACAAAGTCAATTAACAACTTGCTACCAAAGTGTCTTCAGCCAAGCCTGGCTGTGCAGAGCCTCATGTTTTTAATAAGGTGCATATGAAAATGGGAAGATGCACATGACTGTTGTATGGTTGGTGTGGTAGAGAGATTAGAGTGTGACTCCTTCCCACCTTGCAGTAATAATGTTTCATTATACACATAAGATGAATCAGAATTCAGAAGTGTGTGTTATGTCCATTTGGAACACAGTGCCAGTCTCATAGGACTGTAGCGGTGAGTCTGAATGCCAATGAAATAGAAACTATGCCTAGACTTGAATCTAATTAAAGAATACCAAACCCCAGCATCCACATTGAGATGTTCTACACAGGGGTTTAATTTATGAACAAGGATTGGGGTTTATTGACAGGAAGCACATCTCACTCAGTAAAAGCTTGGCATCTTTTGGATCGTCTCAGCTGTGTCAGTTTGACCGCTTGCCATGTTGTGTTTATGACTTCAGTATTGTGTTTTCTCTTTCCTTCCTTCTTTCCCTTCTCCTTTTTCTCTTCATCTTTCTTTTCTTCTTCCTGACCAGCCTTC
The DNA here is from genome assembly GCF_964271855.1 of Acomys minous. Classification (NCBI taxonomy): domain Eukaryota; kingdom Metazoa; phylum Chordata; class Mammalia; order Rodentia; family Muridae; genus Acomys; species Acomys minous. The sequence continues at coordinate 79,406,495 of NC_140494.1, read as the reverse complement.
TATTTTTAAACAAAATTTACAAATATTTTAAATTTAAAAATATTTTATGATGTTCCTTCTTATCTTGGTAGCTACTGCCACACAGTAAGCAAGATGTCTCCTAATATTATGGCTATGACCAGGGCACTAGGGGACTCTAGTCCCTCTGTGAGACAGGTGCTGCAGAGCAACACAGGAGTCTTGGGAGGATTTTTGTTCTAGCAAATCAGAAATGTGAGGTAATAATTTCATGTCTGTGATGACAGGGTCTGCGTTATGCTTACTTGATAACATCATTTATATTCAGCTCTACATTCTTCTGTGTGCTTTAAGATTTTTGGTTGATGGTTTAGTGGTTCAAATCCCTTTTATTCCTGATTGTTGGCAAGAAAATCTTTCCAGTCCTATAAGAGTTGGAAATTTCTTTTTCTATTATCCTTGCGGACATATTTCTTTCTAAACCGCCTTTGATGATCATAAATGTTTGAGCATGTTGCAATTGGTAAAGAGAAAGCCTGGGAATGGCAGCAACAAATAAGTAAAGGAGAAAGTAGATTTATGGAAGCACTGAGAACTTCAATGACCCACTTATAGTCTAAAAGTTGATGTCCTCTATACTGGTGTTACTGTGAGCAGCTGATTCTCAATCAGATTTTAGTTGATCTTCCCAGGTATATTCTCCAACTAGGAACTATTTTAAAGCAACTTAGAATCAATATGTCTAGTAGATATTGCAGATCATCTACAGACTGGTTGAACTAAGAACACATCTTACTGTTAGTCAGGCTGATGGCATGTGCTGGCTTTTTACACCTGCAGTATTGTTGGGGAAAGTGTATTTAAAGTGCACCTATGATCTGGGACTGATTGTTTTACTTGGTACATATTAAACTAATATGGCACCTTATTCTTCACAATTTATCTTTATTTGCTATCTTATTTATCAATTAGGATAAAGGAAAAATCTATGTATGTGAGAACCCACTCAGGAAGATGGTGAATTGAAGTAACACTGGCTTGTAAGGCACTAGATTTTTACCAGGAGGCAAGAAAGCCTTAGACTCACATTCAGGACAGACAGATTCAACTGTGATAAGGGAAACTGAGCAATGTAGGCATTTGAGTTGAACACATAAGATAACACGAATTTCTTAGATTGCCTTGAATTATCCAGTGATTAGGTCATTGCCTCTCAGTTTGGAAGACAGATTGTGTGCATGTAATTACACGAGTTAATCATGATATTCCCAAATTGTGTTCAGCAGTGTATGCATTAAGTACAATTTATATCCTGCAAAGTGTTTTGTTAAATAGTAGAATTAATAACATATTACACCTTTTCTCTAAAGAGGGAAAGAGAGAGGAGATGTTGGTATTTTTGATATTTTTCTTCTCAGAGATCATCAATGTTTCTTATAATAATCAAAGCAAATAAACCTACATTGCTTTTATACAATAACTATGTTATCAAATATTGAAAAAATATATATCACATATTCCAAAGAAAATTATACTTTATAAGTATTCCAAATAGGGAAACCTCACAATCTGGAAAACTACATCTTAAAGTAAAGAGTATTTTTTTTTCTCTCAATCATCCATTCACTTCTTAAGTTTAAATTGTGGACATTAGGTTCCTTTTTAAAATTTGTTTATTTATTTATTCACTTTACATCTCAGTCATAGCCCCTCCCTCCTCATTCCAACTCATCAAGTTGCATCAGGACTGAGTTTGTCCTCTTCCTCTGTGGTCTGGCAAGGCAATCCCATTAGGGGGAAGTGATCAAAAAGCAGGCAACAGAGTCCATGTCAGAGACGCCCAGGTTTCCCTGACTAGAGGACCCACATGAAGCCTGAACTGCCCATTGCCTGCATCTTCTTAAAGAGAAGTAAGGATGTAAGCATTGTGGAAATATATCTTCCTTCAAATATATGAATTTGGAAAGTGTTTAACATTTATCTTCTGTACTGCTTTGAGAAAAAGCATCAAAGTGGAGAGCGATTAGTGAAAACAAGGCAGATGCAGATGTATCTCTGTGAATTGAAAACAAGTGTGGTCACTGAAGGGAGTCCCAGACCAAACAAGGTTACTTTAGAAAGACCTTGTCTCAAAACGGGGGGAGGGGATTGGTGGGCGGAGGTGGTTTAAAAAGATACAAATGTTCATTTGGCTAATAGTGATATTGAGAAAATAATTAAGTTTAAAACTATCTAGACAGTGAGGGTCGGATACTCCAACCAAGGACTAAATCTCTGGCCTTGCCTGATTGTTTGTGAAGACTTTAAATAAGATCGGTCCCCACCTTAGTCTGTGAAGACTCCTTATTCATCTTCTTGAGATCTTCCTCTTTCCTTTTCCCTTACTCTTTTGTGGTCTTGTTCACTTTGTCCCTTGCCAGGTTCCATGGTCACTGGCCCTAGGCCTGTGCTCACTCTCTATATGGTCTTGTCTGTGCCTTATCTCGCATGTCCACCCCAAGTCTTTTGGTCTCCGTCTAATCCCTGTGCCCTCACAAAGGCTGTGTCTACCCCTCCCATTCTTTGTTCTTAGATCTCTTCACTATGGCTCCCGCTGCACACTATAAAAGGTGCTAGTTATTTCAGGTTTGGGATTCATTTAACTTTTGACTTTGTACATGGAATAAAGTTTTATGGAGTGGAGTTTTCCATTCATAGTGTCATATCAGCACTCACAGATCAATATTTTGAAGAATACTAGCCTTTCAGAGTAAGTACCCTAAGCTTTAGTACTACAATGGCACTTTATCATGAGTTTAATAGTGGCTTGGCTATGTATTATCCCTTCCCCTGCGTGCAGCACCATTTCCAGGATTCAGAGGCATATCCCCAGTCTTTGGTTTCATAATCTTATTAATAGTGTGCCTTGCCAGTTTTTAATATTTAAAGTTGAATGATTGTTTATATTCAATCTGAGCAGTGATTTTGATTTCTACTCCAAAGCATATATGGTGAAGTATTAAATTTATTTCCTGTGAGAAGCTAGGTGCTAGTGTGGTTTTTGGTTTCTTTAAAAACTCAGTTAGGTTGGGAATATGTTTTTGTTTTACTCCTAGGCATGGGTAATGGGGCTGCTTCAGGTTGTCCACAAACCTATCTATGATTTGCCTGGTGCCCTGGTAGGGGTGTGATATTGCCAGCTGAAGATAGTTTACATTTGTAAATTTGGGGGGCTCTTGAGTAGGTGTAAATGAAAGAACACTGAAAGAGCAAGCATGCAGCCGCAGTGGCTGCTCCCCCTTGCTGTTGCTGCCACTGTTTGCTCCTGCTGCTATTGCTAGATGCTGGATTGCTGGTTGATGGTTGATGCTATTGCTGGTTGCTGGTTGTTAGATTGCTGGTTGCTGGTTGCTGGTTGCTGCTGTTGCTGGCTGCTGGTTGGAGATATCCTGAAGATCAGGATCAAACTTGCCCAAGGACCTCAATGCCCCAAATCAGTAGAAACTAATATAAGAATATCAAACTCCTCTTTCCTCTCCATCCTTCTTTCTCTCCAACCTCATGTTGGGGGGGGGGTTGGAAGGAGCAGGGGTACAAAAGGGTAGTAGGAAAAAGAACCCAATAAAGTAGCCCAAAAGCACAGCTCTAGGATAGGCATTTTAAGTCCACATTTTGTATCTTAAAGGGAAGTCCTTCAATACATACACTCAGGTCTTGTTGACTAATCAGTGAGGACTATGATGATTCCTGAATGTTCTCATTCAGTGTGGTGAAGGCAACCAAGGGAGGCAGGTGGGTGTGAATGTCTGATCACCTTTCAAAAGCACCACATTGCTTACCAGAAAGTCCGAATACAAGGGTTATCTTCCTTATAGTGTGTCTTTCTGAAGTTTGATGTTCAAAAGATAAAACAGGAATATCTCTCAGAGGCAAGCTCTCTCTGTGTCAAAAACAAGGAACACAGAGTCATGAATGTTACTACAAGAACCCTTGGAGGCTTTCCTAATTAGTATTTAAACATTGCAATAGTTGAAAATTCTGTGATATAACTATTATTACATGGAATTACTGTCCACATGCCCTATAAGGGGTTAAGACATTTGAGTACAAACTGAGAATTCATAACTGTCTCTGACACTGTGGGCAGGAGAGCCCTGCTTCAGGAGGGGACTATACAGTACCTGTGCATCGCTAAGCTCACGTTCCTGTAAATGAACTCAGCAGTGACATGGCAGTTAGGAAGTGAATCAATTAAAATTCACATCTTATTAAATTTTAAATCTTTTCTTTTTAAAAATTATACTACAATATAGGCATTATCTGAGGGACAGGCTGTTCAAATCAACATAAAAACAGGAGTGTGTCTTAGGAATGTTGTATTATACAAAATGTTCAGTAACTGTTTCTTGAATTAATAGAAACTAGGAAAGATTGCCTTTCAGATATGGTGTCAGTCTTTGTCTTAACAAACAAAATCTCATTAACATCAACTCCATGAGAGCCTGAGAAATATGCAGCGCTATTAATTTCTTTTTAAGTAAATTGTGTTTATTGAGAATTGGCTTGAAGGTGCAGCAAGCATAATACATGACAACAGATTTAGGTAAGTTTAGAATTCAGAGTCTGGCTGGGTTTAGCATTTGCTCACAGCTCAGTGTTGGAACTGTAGGTGGACAGAGAAGTATGTTCTTTCTGGGAGGATTTCCTGAAATGAGAAGATTTTGAGTTAGACGCTGAAGATCAGCTTTGCACAATCCTGAGCCTCTTGGGTTGGCGCGATTGTCTGAGCCTGTGTTTTTCCAGCCAGACTCTCTGTACGTGTCTATAAGCAGATGAGAGTGAGAGAGAGGGCACACGGGGGCTGCTAGAGGCAAATGCCAGTCCTGCTTTTCCCTATTAGCTCACGAGGCCTGCTGGGCAGCAGCAGGCATTACAGATACTTAATTGTGTGCTAGGTAAGCCTGGCACAGCTCCAACATCCTGCTGGAGCAAGAATTACACTAATCAGCTGGGATATACTGCATGTATTGATTAGAGTTGGATTTTGTTATGCAAAAGAAAAAGAAAATCCTTATAAATAGTGGGAAAGTAATGGAGAGTAATTAAAAAGGCAGAGAGTTAATTTGCAGGTCTTTCCATGAAAGAGCATTTGAGCCTTTGCCTCCATGCAGATTTCCGGGCAGGCTGTACTGGTCTGAGTGCTAAGTCTAAATGGTATGATCAATGTTATCACTCAACTGGAAAGAGAATATATGGGCAGACTGCATCAATGGCTCAGTGGTGACTGCAGTCCAACAGTTGCTTCTTGATGGCTTCTCTGAGGGAAGTCTTCCCCTTTGTTTGGTTTTGAACGTTTTATTATTCTTGGTCTTGCTAATAATTTTTGCTCATTATTAGTGTCTCTGATCAGAACTGAGTTCCAGCAGGCACTAGAACTGACTGATGCAGACTTTCTCAAGACTCCATCCCCATCTGGATTTTGTGTCACTCTTCCAACTGCACAAAAGGCATTGGAATAATTAAAGTGGAGCATTGGAAAATTAAAATCACGGATAATGTATTTACTCTCCCTGCTCCATCCTGAGCATCCCTCTTTTGATGGTTCTTATCACAGAACGGACTGCCACAGAATATTTGTGAAATGGACTAATGGGGGATACTGGGATACTTCAGCAGTAGGTGATGTTTGGGAGACTTTCAGGTATTCTTTTAGATTTTAAATGGCAGCTGTAGAAGAAAAGGGAAATTCAGGAAGAAAGTAACTGCCTGAGGTTTTTGCTTGTATGTTTCTTGTCTGGATTTAGCATCACCTGTGTTCTATGTTGGCATCTTCACTGTGCAAATGACAATAGTACAGATAGAGAGAGTGAAGGCTACACACTTTCTCTATTCACTGTCAGGACTTGATCCTAAAGCTCTTATTCACACAAATCCCTCATTCTAGTGTGTGAACTGTGACATTGCCTCAGAATCTGGAGTTAGGTCTGAAAATTAGGCCGTGAGCATGGTGGCGTGGACTTGGATAATGTCTACATTGCAATATCGTTTAGAAATATTATAGGATTCAAATTTCAATTGGTTCTATTATTTTTCTGTTATACATGCACTGTTTCAAGCCAGGTTCTCATGACCACAATAGTCGGAACTGGACAAGATGCCCTCTTAGTATGTGCTAAGTTGCCTTAATCACTTACAGCGGTTCTCAACCTGTGGGTTGTGACCCCTGTCTGATATCCTGCATATCAAATAGTTATATTACAATTCATAAAAGTAGCAAAGCTACAGTTATGAAGTAGCAACAAGGTAATTTTTATGGTTGGGGTTACCACAACGTGAGGAAGTATATTAAAGGGCCACAGCAGTAGGAAGGCTGAGAACTGCTGCTTGTGCATGTATGTGGACAGAAAGTTGGTGTTATCATGTTTATATAGGAGATCTCTTTGCCGGTTGACTATTTTCATCTTTGGAAGAAAATGAGATAATTTTATACTCTTTGTCTAGACAGAATGATACTTTAATTTTCTTACCCATCAAAATATTCAGTTTCATCTCCAGCACTTTTCACTAAAACTGACACACCTAGCATCTTGAGAAATACCACTGATATTTTGGACAGGGAGTCAGTGATGAAAATCAGGTCGGAGGTACTGGAGGAGACTGCATGGTGATTGGTGCCACCTAGGACGCTGGGGGCTGGGAAGCACGCATGCCCTTGTAGTTTCACTTTCGTCTGTACAATAGCCTAAGGTCTGTTGTTGTAGCTCCTCCTGGAAATCTGAGTCCAGGAAGCCTGCACAAAGCTCCTGTGCCCTGATCCTAGAAGTCACAGGAATGGCAAGAGAAGAAATGCTGTGCCAGAGTTAACTACAAGGGGCAATTTGATGGCACCAACTTTAACATGAGTTAACTTGAGACAGGAAGGATGTGCCTCACAATCTTTTTGTTCCTTTTTTAAAATTAATTTTAACATATACATTTATATTATCACACAGGAATAAAATAAACTACATACAGCAGGAAATACCATGAAACAATCAGGAGTTATACAAATGTTACATTAATAGTTATTTGGCTATTTGTATTTGCCAAACTTGAAGAAAGTATCTTTCCTATCTTGTCGGGTCTAAACTTCTGAATGAAAATCAGTATCTATCAAATCTTATCTCTATTAACTTAAAACATCTATCTTGATCTAAAAACATCTTAATTCTTAACCAATTAAGCTTGATTGTAAGACTAAACTATCTGGTCTTCAACCCCAGCAGAGACTTGAGAAGGAATAAAACTTAAATACCAAAGTGAACCAGAAATGCAGATTAGCAGCTTCCAAAATGAAAAAATGACTGAGACAGTTTACTGCCTTAACAGTCACCCCACACTCTCTATAAAGTTGGAGCCTCACAATCTTGAATGGGAGAACAGTATGAACTCCCTGGCTTGCAAACTGGCCCTCCCTAGAAAACCATGGAAAGGGGGCTCTTGACAATATCGATTACAGTGATTCATGACATTAGGACTTTACAGCTGTACTGTTTCTCCTGGCATGTGCATTTATTAGTAGCAACTAATATTGATAAGAGCCTTCTGTGTGCACTTCCTAGTCCACGTCCTGAAACCCTCTAGGCTCATGTTATTCCTAACGCTACTTTATAGATGCCATATTGAAGCACACTGGACGAAGGTGGGCAAAGTCAATTCTATTGCTAAGATTTGTCATTAGCTTAGAGGCAGAGAAGCTATAGTTTTTCTGACTGCCTGATGTGTATTGTGTGGAAGATGACCTGGCTTAAGAAGTGCTGGAGCCAGGATTCTAAGCTAACTTTTCTGAACTTTTCTGGGTTTCTAGTGGGTCCTCAGCTTGACCATAGTTACAGTAACCAAGGAGAAACAGATGCTGTGTCTAGACTACAGCGTCTAAAGCTGTAGTGGGGATAGAAATATGTTACCAGCTTTCCCAGAGTTACTGAAGTCTAGTTCAGAAACAGGAAACATAAAAAAAAATTCATTCAGACTTTTACATGATTGTGTGATCTTCAGAGTGAAGACCCCCAAACCCCTGGCCAAGTTCTCCCTGTCTGTCTCTCCCTTGCTCTCTTCCTCTTCCTAACTTAGAGTTGATGAAGAAGTACTCTGTGCATTGGTGACCTCAAGGTAGGGGACCGAGTCAGGGATGCACAGCAAGCCCCATTTCTTCAGATTCTCCTGTCCTCCTCGTCTTCCCTTCTACTGTGTGATAGACTGCCTCTGAAATGGCGCTCTTCTCTTTCCCGCGTAGGTGAGAAACATCCCTCATGGCCAGCTCCGACATGGGAAGTTGGGAAAGTTAGATTTAAATTGCTAAGTTCCTTTGACAAAGAGGATACGTAGCTTCCATAACCAGCCTGGGAAAGAGAGATTGGATTTCTGTGACCTACTTTGGGAAAAGAAGAGACAGTAGGAATTTAGAGACCTGCCCTTCCAAGACCTTTCAGGTCCGTCAAGTACAGACGCGTTTCCAGGCACTGTCCTTTGGAGCACTCTCTTCTGAGCCCTAGTGGTTCTCTAGAATCTGAGTGCACACCCAGGTCAGCTGGAAGCACACTGAGTTCCCACAGAGAGTCGCAGTACAGATGTTCTCTTCTGAAAATGGCTTTGCCCTTCTAGATCATGTGACAGCACAGAAGGAAGTAGATTTAAGGAGGCTCTGACGCACAAGGTGTCCGCTCCACCTAAGGGATCTGTACTATCTGATGGGCTGACCTCAGGGACATGGGTCTAAAGATGAGGTGTGGGTTCCCAGTGCCTTTCCTGTAGTTCCCCTTGGCTGTTTCGTGTAAGAAGTTGGAAATCTGCTGGGGCTTGTTTTGTTTTTGTTGTTGGCTTCTCAAATGAATGTAAACAAAAAATAGAAGATAAAACTGTAGGATATTGCATTAGCCCTATTAGCAGTCTCATTTGCATACAAGAATCTTTGAAAACAATTACCCTCTGGCTTTAGGCCTTGCTTTTTCTGACTCTCCTCTTATCTGTTCCAAGGTCACTACTAAAAGGCTTCCTGTTCCACGGGAGAGGACTTACTGAAATATTAATCTCATTGCCCGAAGTAGATTCATAATGTCTGGTGAATAATTCGAGGTCCTATCAAAATCACTAACATAAGAGTTGCTACTTATGCCTTTGGAAGGGATGCATATAAATTTGAGGACTTTTGTTAGATATAGTGACTAAAGAGAACAAACACCTTTAAATTCTTTTGTGAAACCATCTTATATGGGTAAGTTATATGTCCAAGAAATTATAAAGCAAATTAAGGGGTTTTGTTTGTTTGTTTGTTTTGCTTTGTTTTTCAATTTAAATACTCTTTGAATTTGATGCATTGGGAAGGAAGTGAATTGTGACATTTTAAGCTTCAAAACAAATGTATTTCTTTGTTTGCTTGTTTATTAAGAATATATAAGCTGGGCACGGCGGCGCTCACCTTTAATCCCAGCACTTGGGAGGCAGAGGCAGGTGGATCGCTGTGAGTTCCAGGCCAGCCTGTTCTACAAAGGGAGTCCAGGACAGCCAAGGCTACCCAGAGGAACTCTGCCACAAAACAAACAAACAAAAATAAATAAATAAAAACAACAACAACAACAAAATAAAGAGAGAGCTTAAGTGTTGTGTTAAATGCCTTTGCTTCTTTGTCACTGCCTGTACAACACTGCTATTCCTTGTCGCTTTTGTTATCTTGGCTGTGTGTATGACTTGACTGATGTATTGACAAGCAGTAGCATGCTTCAGTAGTAAGGGTAAAAGTCCTCACTTTCCCTTGTTAGTATTTAATGATAATAATAGTTGCAAGTGCGGTCCTTAGAATAACGCAGACAAAACAAAAACAAACCCTGAATGTGATGGAAGGCTTTTACATGATTATACAAAACAGCCTCAGGCTGCAGCAGATACACTAGGAGTGAGCTTGGCTCATCTTTCTGACATATTGGCTTGTCTGGTTGTGAGCAGACAAGCATTATCAGTAGCTCAAATAGACTACATCAGTTGGCAACTTACCTGGAAAAATCCTTGTAAGTTCGTGTTGCCATTCTTTTCTGTTGGTCTTGGTCACAGAAGGACTTAGAAAGCCTTTAAAAATGGTACTGTAGTCCACTTTATATACACATCTACCCAGGCCCACTGCTGGAATCATTTTGTTTTTACTTTGCAAGACAATTTTGCTTAAAGTAACAACACAATAAAGCAGGGTTAGAGACAGACAGCACTGCTGTTTCAGACCCAATGCTTTGTGGCATCTCATTACTATGCAAATGAGATTCAAGGAGGTCATCCCTTCAGCAGTTGCTCCAGCCCTGGTGTCTACTTGATATTCCTTGGCCAAACTTACTAAGCATTCATTACTGAGCAATCCTGGATACTTAACTCTTTGTTAGCTTTAGGCTGCCTGTGAAAATGCATTTCACAGCGTTTATATGTTTTTTTCTCCCCAGAACCTTCCTTTCAATGGTCTTCTGTAGAAAATGGAGAGCTCATACTTCTAAGATGCAATTGCTTGTGCTTAGCGAAGATGAGATTGCAAAAGTTCATTTGTGAAGTTTGCTTTGCTGTAACAAGTATTTTAATCATTGCTGTGTAATGTAAATCTGGATCGATATTTTATTCATTCACATCTGCAAAGAGTTCTCACAGGTATTTTTATAGAAAAATGGATGCCCATGTTGGTAATTTTTCCTGAGTTACTTAAATTGCATCCTCTGAAATTCAAATTTGGTTTCACTGGATTTGCCAGGAGCATTACTTGTAGTGAACAAAGATGTCGGCATCTGGTTTTAGTTCAGTGAGAAGTGGTGACCTGTAGCGAGTTCGGGTTATTGTTGGGGCTTTATCCACTGGCTTAGTTATGGCATTTGTTTATTGATGTTTGCTTTCCTTACTAGGTAGCTTTGGTTTTGTTGTTGTTTTCTTGTCATGATGCTGGGAAGAACTTAGGCCCTTGTTCAATGGGAGGGGAGCACCTGACTGCTGAGTGGTAATGCTAGTTCCAAAGGGTCTGTTCTTTAAAATATCCACCCACTTCTATTGCACTCCAGGTTGAAGGCACTTTTTCTCCAGCTTGAAAAGCTGCCCTATTTGAGGTGGATAACTTGCAATGGTTAACATTATTTCAATAGTTACCTTCATTTGCACACCTGCAGACACGAAGGTGTCATGATTCTTGGCTTGCACAGACATCGTGCCTAGAGTGTTTCATTTTCCTAAGGCTAGGAAGCTTTAGGAGCCAGAATGAGGAACATTGGGTTTACAATGTCTCCCCCACATTGAGAAGAGGGACCCAGCTGATAGCATGGGCAATGTGTTAACACAGAATTGTAGCATGAGGATTAACTGACTCTTCTGGGAATTAAGAAGCCATCTCTGGATTAACTATTGAAATATACAAAAAAAAATCTTTCAGGATGCTATGCACGATTTTTATAAATCTTATTAAAACTATCTTATCTTAGTGTCTGCTGGTGATGAAGAACTGTTCAGATAGCTGATAAAGACAGGCTATCCTAAATTCTGCTCAGAGAGACACTATCCCACAGTTTTAATGAAGGGCATTAGAAAATGACTAATGATTAAAGTAATGGAACAGTATTTAAATAGTTATGTAAGTAAACCTTTGATATAAAAGTTTAAAAGCACCACTTAAACTGGGCATGATGATGCATGCCTTTAATCCCAGCACTGGGGAGGCAGAGGCAGGCGGATGGCTATGAGTTCAAGGCTAGCCTGGTCTACAAAGTGAGTCCAAGACAGCCAAGGCTACAAAGAGAAACTCTGTCTCAGAAAAATAACACACACACACACACACACACACACACACACACACACACACACACACAAGCATTATTTAGTCTGACTCCCCAACTCTACCCTGCTCTTTTACTGACACACACATAGCTCTTGTGTAAGACTATTCTACACAAGCAGCTTGCTGAGAGCTAGAAGGATCAAGGAGATAAACAAACAAACAAACAAAAATTGTTCTCAATGAACTAGTTCTGTGGAATGATATAAAAACCTACAAATAACCATAAAGAATTAAAAAGACGGTAGGACACTTCACACTGGATCCGAGGAAGGTCACTGCAACCCTGTCTCAGTGGGGAAAACAATAACTGCGAGGTAAAGTCTGATACGCTTTGGTGTATCCACAATGATGAGTTCAAGGCCAACCTTGGCTGCAAAATAAAGCTCCACCTCAAAACTAGTAAAGAAACAACCAGGTGAACAAAAGCAACCAAAGAGTTAGAAGGTAAAATGCTACCCTTTGCAAGCACGAGGATCTGAGGTCAGAACCAGAACTCTAGTTAAGAAGCAAGGGATTGTGGTACCTACTTAGAACGTTAAGACAAGTGGTGACAAGTGAACCTTGTGGGCATGCGGGACAACTAGCCTACTCTAAACAGCAAAGACTCAAAGTCAGTGAAAGACCCAACAACAAGGCAGACAACTCCTGGGCAATAACACTGAACGATGATGTCATTCATCTGTATGTACACAGAGGAGGGGAAAAAAGGAGAGAGAAGCATATTTAGTTTGTACCTTCTAGATAAAGATAAATAATATTTGGAGGTGTCTGTTTTTGTTTTCCTTTCTTATTTTCTTTTTTTTTCCCCTTATCATGGCCAAATCCTTTCCTCTAAACCAGTGGTTCTCAACTTTCCTAATGCTGTGGCCCTTTAATAGTTTTGTTGTTGTTGTTGTTTGGTTAGTTTTTTGTTGTGGTGGTTGTTTTACATTTTACTATAGTTTTGCTACTGTTATTAATTATATTGTAAATATCTGATATGTAGGATATCGGGTATGCGACTCCTGTGAAAGGGTTGTTCGACAGCCCCTTGAGGGGTCATGACTCACATACTGAGCACCACTGCTCTGAAGAAACCTTACAAGTGATTTTACAGAAATAGGAACAGTATTTGAGCTACATATTTATAAGACAGTGTTAAAAGTTTGAAATCTGAGAACAGTACTCTAGTCAAGCTGAACATTTGCCTGATGCTGGCAGTTGCCTCTTCCCTGTGTCACTTCCCTGCCTCCCGTTTGATGCTGGCATGGGGGCTGTGGGCTAGAATCCACTGGCACTGCCTAAAGGAGAAGAGACTAAGTTGAGAGTCCATGGTAGCTAAAGAGAGGAAAGTATGCATTCCATCTCTCTCTGGTGTCCTTGTTTCCATGACCACAAAAGACGTGGATGTGTTCAGACTCGATGAATTATAACAGCAACAGGTTTTCTTCTGGGGCTTTGGAAGTAAACTCTAAAAATGAGTTTGCTCAGAGCTAAATGAAAATGTTCTTTGTAGAAGGCTTGATTTAAAAAAAATTAAAAGCCTTGCTTTATGTTGTAAGAAACTATCCTTTTCCTAAATAGAAAACTGTCAGAAAAGGTCAGAAAAAACAGTAGGTTAAGCATTTTGCATGTCATGAGGTCCATTGCTGTAGAAGCCAGAAACTTAGTTTCAAAGAGCACTGGTTACTGTGGTGTCTTATGCTCTCTATTGTCATGGATGTTAGCAAATGCAACCTGAAAGGCTTCTTCCTGGACCCTTGTCCTACTAACACAGTAAAATGCTACCAGATGGGCTGTGGTAAGGAGCTTCAACAGTGACTTGAATTGAACTGTAGATCCCAATTCCAAACCACAGAATAGTCACTGTAAGTTATTTTTAGACAGTTGTCCCAATCATTATTAAGATGCCTTAAAATACAAAGCTATATCCATGCAGCATTACTCACTGTATTCGGGATACAGGGAAGATTGTGACTCTGGCTCCTAGCCCAACCCTGTATCTGCACAGGCTCAACTGAAATATTTCTTTCAGCCTCAGTATTTTCTGCTCTTTTGTAGAGTTAGGACCACCCTTTTCTGAGAGACTTGATTGTGTAATTACATATATGCGTATGTGTATATATGCACATGAGTGTAGTGACCATAGAGGCCAGAAAAGGGCATCCTACCCCATGCTTGTAGTTTTTGTCAAGCTGACACAGAATACTCAAGGATCTGATTAGCATCATTACTGTCACTCTAGGACCTCCCTTTGTGCACCCCTGGAAGGACTAGAGAGGGGACCTGGCATATATTTTTTTGTAAAGAGCCAAAGAGAACACATAGGCTTTGTTTGCCACGCTGTCTTTATGACAACACTTAACCTTGCTTTTGTAGCTTGAAAGCAGCCACAGATGAGTACATAAATGAAGGATTATGGCTGTGTTTCAATAAAAATGTATTGCAATTCTTGATCACTGACCTGTTTGGGCAGCAAATTTTGCCTGATAATGATAAAACATGGACATTGGGGACAGGGGTCTGGAAAAATTCAAGTTTAAGAAGAAAGCATAAGAGTAATGTGGGTGATGGTGGGAGACCCAAGGGAGCAGATTTTCATTGAAAACGGGATAGGCAACACTAGGCGAATCTGTCTGCTGTTACATGGTGACGATGGATGGACGCAGGAGTGGGTTAAGCTGAAGGTGACCGTTAAGTGTGGCCGTTAGAACAGCACCTTTTACTGAGCAGTCTCAGAGAGTTGGAGGGAGGGATGTCTGCCAGAGACAGAGGCCTGAGCAAAAGGCAGAAGCAGCAAGTTTTGAATATTCTTCCAGGAAGTTTAGCAGTGAAGGAGAGGAACAGGTAGGGCCAAGCTTAAGGATGAAGTTGGGTTCAGGAAGGGAAGAGAGCATGTTCGTCGAAAGCAGGAGAAAGGATGGAGAGACACAGAAGCCTAAGTTTCAAGCGTGTCGCCTCCTCAATAAATTGTACGCCAGGACAAGTGCAGCCTGAGCTGAAGAGAAAGAAGAGGCAAAGAACAGAGTCAGTTCTCTAGGGTCAGGGCTGGAATGGGCTAGGAACTCTGTAGAGTGTTCTCTGTGGACATCGAAAACCTTGTGCTGAAAGGCAGCAAAACCAGTGCTGGTAAAGATTCCCCCACAAGCACTGTGAAGCACAAAAGGCTAACTAAGGAAGAAGTCAGCTGACTATGAGGAAGCAGGGCTGATTGAGGAGGTGTGTTGGGCAAGGTAGTGATTACATGGAAATGGGGTCTGCACAGGCACGTTGAACATTGACTTGGAGAAGAGTCTGCACTGGCACAGTAAATACAACTCATACAAGTGGTGGAGCCTTCAGAAGGGGAGCTGTTGGGGAAGTTAGGGTACAGGAGCATGACTTTGAAGGAGACATTAGGATTCTGACCCATCTTTGCATTTCGCAGCCACCATGAAGCAAGCAGGCAAGGTCCTATAGCTACCAGCGTAATGCACTGCCTCTCCACAGACCCCAAAATAGTAGAGCAACAGGCCAGCTCTGAATCCTCTTGAACTGGAGCCAAATCAATCTGTTCTCCTTACAAGCTGATTGCCTATGTAAGGTGTTTCATCACAGTGAGGGAATGCTGGTCAGGACGACAGCCTTTACTCTCAGGGAAGCTCTCGAGGAAAGGGATGGGTTAAGGCTCATTAATTAGAGCATGCCTCACATTGTAGGGGGCAACTAATTCCTGAGTCCATGCCAATTTAGGAATTGTAGAAAAGAGAGCTGAGGAATTACTCAGAAGAGCAGGTTGTCGGAAGATGAGAGTGAAAGACAGAGCATGGAAGGAGCCTCTGGTGGGAATGGAAAGGGAGCAAAGAACAGGGAATTGTCACCGGCTGATGCATTAGAGCTCTTGGCAAAGGTGAAGAATGGGTCTGCAAGGAAGAGGAAGATGTTCGAAGAAGAATTAGACCTTATGAAGGGTGATGGGGTTTTGTAGTGGTTTCAGAAATGTGGTGGTTTAAGGGATGATTAAGACGTTAGTGTAGATCTGGGCTTCTGAGGTAGCACTGGCTCAGGAGAGTGTGTCATGTTTTAGGCAGATCTTGAAGCCACTTAGAAGGAGCATAAGAGTCCAGATGCTCCTGCCTCAGCAGGAAGAACCACGCCTTTGCCTTCCTCAGCCTCACCCCTTCATCTCTTTGTGTTCTGGTGTGACTGTGATTCTTGCTTGCTTTCTGTTCTTGAACCCCTGCCTGGTGAAATGCATTGCTTCTGTGACTGTTGAAGTAATTTGCTATGTATTTACACTCTCCCATTCTTCCACCAGCCAAAAACATAAAGAAAGTGAGACAGACAAGTGAGAATATGTCTGTGTTTGTGACTTGACTTCTGTGAACATTATTCCCATATCCAAGGGGAGTAAAGGGAAGAGAGAGAGAGAGAGAGAGAGAGAGAGAGAGAGAGAGAGAGAGAGAGAGAGAGAGAGAGAGAACACAAACCTCCTCTATGAGAGAACAAGATTCCTCTATGATTGAAAGAAAGCTAGCTGCCAAGAGAGAGGGAACTGGATGGAGCTAGAAACATTCATTCTGAGAGAGAAAGCCCAGACACAGAAAGACAAACATTTTATGCTTTTTCTTATATGTGGGTGCTACATTTTAAAATCTAGATATGTGTGTTTCATTTAGAATATCCACAAGGCTTAGGTGGGAAGTAAGGGGTGTGAGGAGAGGCGATCCTCCAAGGAAGTGGAAATGGAACATGGTGTTATAAGGACGAAACTAGAATAGAAAGAATAGATGGGAGAAGCATGGGATCCCTCCCTGGCAGAGGATGGAATATGTAGAGAGATGACTCGCCTTACAGGCCTCTTGAAAAGCCATATGGAAAACTACTTCTTGAAATACATGCAAATAAGAAAGGAATTTAATGGAGTTACCATATAATAGGTGAGATGATACACCAATGAGACATTATAGGCTAGCAAATAAAATCTCTAGTACCAGAAATGAGTTTCATCTTATTTAGGTATCGGTCAAAGGGATTCTGTAGATATCCCTAAATAATACAGGCTATTGCCAAGGTTATTGGTTACCCCCACCAACATGACATTAAAACCCTATTGGTGATGATACTATATACTCATTTCATTGAACAAGGAGAAATCAAACTGGGGATCAACTGGAAGCATCACCCTCTACAGACCAGCATTCATGGTGCTGGAAGGCTCTATGAAGCTTGTAAGAGGAGAAAAGTCTTCATCAATCTTCCCCAGCTATGAACTCTGGGAGCTACAAGAGTGATGGGACTGTAAGATATGCACACTTATGCAATAGTAACACAAATGTTATACACGTAACCAAGCAAGTTTTTATTGGATTTAAAGCCTGAGATTCATGAGATAGAATGCATATTGGACATTGTTAATGAGGCTAAAAGCCTAAGACTAGACAGGTTATGAGGCCTTGGGGAAAACCTACCACTATTATTATGCTAAATAAATAGTACTGACTCCTTATAACATTTCACTATTTTCATAGATTGGTGTATCACTCATCCCTCATTAGTGAAGCTTTTTCTTGCAGTAGGTGATGATTACCATAGAGACCAAACTACACAATGTGCAGAGAATGATAGACTTTGGACCACTCAGCCATATATGGGAGAATTTGGGAAGGGTTGTGGAGAAGGAAAAGAATAAGAGCAAGATATATTTTATGAATTTTTCAAAAAATAAATAAAAGCATTTAAAGTTGAAATAGACATTTTATTTCTAAATTTATCCTTTGATAATTCCATACCTGCATACAACTTGCTTTGATCAATTCTATTTCCTATTATCTCTCTTCTACTTCCTCCCAGATTCATCATTTCTTACTCTCAACTTCAGTGAAATCTGTGCTGGCCATATGTCCGTGGGTGTCAGTCATCAACTAGAGCATGGGTCATCTACTCTGGCAGCATGCCTGAGGGAAACTGGCCCCCAGACTCCCCAGTCATCAGTTAGCTGGTGGCCTTCTCGAGCTCCTCCCCAACCCATGCTGTAATTCTGGCTTCCCTGGTCTCATGTGGGTCTTTTATACTTGGGAACAGCTGCTGTGAGTTCACATGGGCCACACTCCTGTCATGTCCAGAAAACATTGTTTCACAGCAGTTCTCTCAGGTCCTTAGACTCCTTCCCTGTTCCTCTTCTGAGATGATGAGAGAGAGAGAGAGAGAGAGAGAGAGAGAGAGAGAGAGAGAGAGAGAGAGAGAGAGAGAGAGAGAGAAAGGGATCCCATTGGGAGCCGAACATGCCATAGTGAATAACCATTTCTTAAAAGAAGTCACCCAAATGCCCAACAGGCATGTAATGCTTCAGGAAATGCAAACCATTACAGCCCAGTTAGAAAACCTACCTACAATCAAAGGCCAAACAAAACAAGATACTGGTAAGACTGTGAAGAAACGACATGTTCTTACACTGTTTTCGTGGGATGTGTTTAGTAAAATTAATATAGTACACAATATGAGTGTTGTTTTTAAAAATCAAAATTTAAATACCTTATGATTTATCAATCCCATTACTGGGTTCATACTCAAAGGGATTAAAATTGCAACACTAGAAGAGACACCTTTGAAGAAATAGGTTCAACATAACTGCCTTTCAGCTGATGAATGGATAAGGGAGCTGTGGTACACATGACTAGGAAGAGAACACTTCTTAGCCTTGTTAAGGCACGGGACAAATGGTTGGAACTGGGCATCCTTCGGCAAAATAAGCCAGGCTCAGAAAGATAGACTTCACGTGATCTCAGTCATGGAGTCCCAAAGGCTGATCAGAGAACTGTGGGGAGTAAAGTGCTTAGGCGAGGGCAGAGGGGAAGCAGGCTGATCATGAGGACTGTGTGAGTAACAGGCAGAAGGACTAAGGGTTGGTGATCTTCTGCATAATAGGGTAAAGTTAACATCAATATGATAAATATCTCAATATAGGTAGAAAAGGGGCTTTGAACGTACCAGCCTTAAAAAAAAAAAAAAAAAGACTATAAACTTAAGGTGATGGATCAGCCAATTACCCAATGTTAGCATTGTACAGTGTCTACATGAATGGAGACATTATGATTCCCTGTAAACACGTACAGTCATGTGTTAGTCTAAAAACAATAGAGACAAACATGATGAAATGACTTCAGCATAGCACCTCCATCTTTTAAAATAAACACCCCAACTCCGTACTCTTTTCTTTCTTTGTCTCTTAATGTTTGATTGTTTTAATAATTTTCTTTCTCCCGTTGAGATAAAAGATGATGTTTTAAGTTGGTCTGTGTCACTGGTAATTTCTCTTATTAAGAGTGGCTCAATTTGTATCTTACCTTCTCACGCGTCACTTGAAAAATTATAGAAAGCTAGTTAGAAATGGTGTTATCAGTTAGTACTTGCATCAGCAGGCCCCACATTGGATTTTCTGTAATGTGTAGATGGTGTTAGGCTCTGCCTATTTTCTATCCAGTTCAGAACAGTCAAAAGAGAGGTGTAGATATGAAAGACAGCACATCCAGCAGACAGGTTATTAAAATGGACACAGGCTGTGCTGAACTTGATATCTGTTTTTCTCAGATATATTAAAGTTTACCCATTTACCTCTTGTCTAAGTTTGAACAAATTTAATCCATGTTTGACATCTATGAATACTTTAAATATTAAAACATCCAAAACCCAAAATTGAAACAGTTAAAAGTTCTATCTCAAACTCGTTTATTTATATTATAATATTACTTAAATTATCATTATGAAAAACTAAATTACTAGAAAATGAAAAAGAATAACTGATGGTCTATCACCTAAATTGTTTTTCTAAATTTTGATTTGTTGTAATTTATTCAGATTACATCCCGATTTTTATGCCCTCGCTTGTATCTTCCTGATCCCACCCTCCCTCCCTCTTCTGCCCTATTCCCTTCCCCTAGACCTTTGACAGAAGGGGACCTCCTCCCCCACCATAGGACCACAGCCTATCAGGTCTCATCCGGACACACTGCTTCCCCTTCCTCTGTGTGCTGCAGGGCCTCCCCACCAAGGGGGAAGTGATGAAATCCAGGGTACCAGAGTTCATGTCAGTAGCACTTCCTTGTTGTCTCCACAACTGTGGAGAATGAGCTGTCCATTGGTTCGATGTGCATAGGGAGTCTAGGTTTACTAAATGCATTGTCCTTGGTTGGCCAGCACCTAAATTCTAATGTAAGACTTCAAATCTTCCCGTATTAAAGTGACATGCCCACACATATGCTAGCAGGGCATGGAATTTGGCATTAAAACTCTCTTCAGGTGGCAATATAAATTCCCATTGCACAGGTATGCTGCCAAAGTCAAAGGGAGGCCAGGCCTGGTGATTCCCAGGCACTTTCCCAGGTACTATGGAGGCCAAGGCAGGAACATCACAAACTCAAGCCTTGCATGAACAACTTAGAAAAGCCCTGCCTCCCAGCGAGAAGTGAACAGCACCTTGATCATGTACTCAGCAGCAGAGCACTCTCACCTACATGTGGGAGGCCTCAGCTCACTCCTCATGCTTGGGCAAAGAGACTGCAAGGTGGAAGAACCACAGCACTTCAGGGCCAGAGGAACTTTAGAGGTTCAAATTTGTTTGTACAGTTGAAATAGAGGATCACATAACTAATTAAGATCTATTCTAAAATTTGACTTCTGTGGGCCTCGCCATGTTCTCAGTTGGAGCATTTCAGCTGTTTTTGTTTGTTTGTTTGTTTGTTTGTTGTTGCTGTTGTTGTTGTTGTTTCCTCTCAAAATTGTAAGACTATAGTGGGCATTTAAAAAAACACCCATTATTGGTTTTAAAGTAAGTTAGAGTGTCCACGGTTTGTTTTTGAAATATGGGATGTTCGGTGTTGGTCATTCTAGAAACAAACCCTGTCTCCTTAGATGAACTTTCTGGAGTCACTGACATGAAATGGTTATCATAGAAAGAACAAAATTGAGGGAGTGCGTGCTCAGCCCACTGTCCCACCCATCCATCAGCATTCATCAGAGCAGAGGGCTCAGCCGGAGAGCCGAATGCTCTCAATCCAGGCATGTCTGTAATTGCCATCGACCAAGCGTTGTGTCACACCTGCATGCTTTCCTGTCGCTCCTTTTTTTTTCCCCCTGCTGCACTTCATTACATATTGATTGACTTCCTGGTTTTACAAGTTCATAAATCACGTTCTTTTAAGAGGTTCTTGGCTTTTGTGTGTGCAGATGAGAGTCCTGGGAAAGATTGATGCTGGAGTCACCGTAACAGACTGAGAGCTCATCTCCCCTCCTTCAGAGTCAAGTGCAAACCAAGGCATCAAAAGAAGTCTCCTTGTGATGAGATGGGTTTTAGGCAGCACAAACACCTTATAAAGTCTTGCAGCTTACTGCATATATGAGAGTTGGAGGGAGCTTACGACTCCAAAGTGGGCTTATACTAATTGCACAGTGAGATTCCCCTCTGCAATTAGTTAGAGGCATCATTACCCAGCTGGAAACCTTGAAGTCTAGAACAAGATGGAGCAGACTCTCCCATCACAAAGGGCGGCCTTCACATTGCCTACGGCTAACACTACGTGAGAAGAAAACCTGTGATTTCTTCTACACATCATTCTTTTTTCGATTGGGTAGATATTAGATATTAGGTATCAATGTTTTGTTATTAATTTATTTTAAAAGATCCATCATTCTCTCAAGGATGGGCAGGTAAAAGTGTTACTTTGCACATGGACTTTAAACCATGCATTTCTTATTGTTTATAGATGAAAAGTGGTTATAGAAACTCTGCAAGGGCACTGTCCCTATTTCTAGCACTTGAGTGCTTTTGGTTATGACAGAAGCCACGTATTTGATATCTTAAATTATTATGTATAAGTAGGTCTTAAACATGCATTTCCCCCATTTACAAACACAAGCGAGTATATAGATACCAGAGATAGTTTTCTACTTTTCTAAGCATTTTTTATTCTACTATATATAACCAGCTATAGTAATTTTAAGGAAAGGTAATATGGGTATACAATGTTAATCCGACATTTTCAAACAAGTCAATCAGCTTAGTACGTTGCTGGTCCAATATTAGGAACTTGGTTATTCCTTTCTGAACTAATCCCACAACCAGTTGAGTACATCCAAAGCAAAAAAAGGACACCATTCTGCCATTGAGTATGCGTGTAACTGATAGAGCTTGCTGTTGAAGATGCCCTGTTGAGGCCTCTCCTCTGAGAAGTGGCTGGCTGCAGGTAGGGCCTGAGAAGGAGTCTCAAAGTCCATGCCCATGTTCCCATCTGCAACAACTTCCTGTGTTTCCTCTGTGAGGAGGAGACAAAAGGAGGAAAGAAAACTTCCTGGGAACGGCTGTCAACTTCTTTGCAGAGTTTGCAAACAAAATTTATAGGCACGAGTGTGTCGTCTGTACCACTTAGTAAAATGATATGCACACTCACAATGTTGCTACAGAACGTCAAATCGGCCTTTTGTTGTGATGAAGACAGCCCTGTTTGCTGTAGATCAATCAAGCCGGGCTATACATGTGGTATTTACTTGAGACAGATTTAGTAAACACACAGCTCCAGACAAATCCCCCTTAAACCAGACAAAATTCAAGTACTCCAGTAAAAATTAGTATCGCTATGAGCAAGACGCTGGCTGTACAGATCCCAAGCAGAGTGCTGCCACTGGAGAGCCTCACCCACGCCTCACTACTGAGGACACAGGTGCTGCCTGGGCAGCTGAAAGTTCCGAACCTGAAGTGATGGTATTTGAATGTATTCAAGACCAAGCTTTCCTTAAAAGCTCTTGCACAGATCTCCTCACAGTAACTGAAAGCATCTAATTATTTGTCTTTATTAATTTAGAAGAACTGTTCAGTATGTAATGTTTGGACAGAAAAAGCAGGTGCTTAAAATGAATTACTAATTGATGGAGATATCAACATGATATTATCTGCTAATGTTCTGACTATAGATTTCCCTTAGTTATTTTTTTCCTGTCCTAATTTCCTCACTGCTTACTTCCCAGATATGATACTTTCAGAATTAAAATTTATTTAGTATTAATTACAGTAAGGATATGATTTCGAAGAGATAAAACCTGCTGGGAAAAGCTCGCAAGTCTCTGATTTTTGGATGAGTCTATAGATAAATAAAAACTCAGATACTACATTTCAAGCAAATGAGAGGGAAGACAGGCCCCCTTTGTGAGAGGCTCATTATTTGGTTGGGAAGAAAAAAAATGTGAAATAAACAGATGAGATAACAACTAATTAACTTTCATCTTTTACTTTAAATTGTCGGTGAACTTGGAAGGCTCTACCAACTGAGCATACATTTTAAGTGCTGTTGGATGCTTCGTTTTTAACTTAGAAAAACCACGTCTTTGTTACTGTTTAGCTTTAATATGTGTTAAAACCCCACAGAAAGGAATTGATACATACTCTTAGGAATGTTTAAGCTATCTGGGTTTCTATCACCTCACTGTTGCCAATGACCTCCCCATGAACTAATAAGCAGAAGAGGGTCATGAAATGACCAGAAAACAGTAAGAGACCCAGAAGTCATTTAGCTGGGTACAGCTTCCAGAGACTCCCAGAAGATTGAGAATGGTCCTCCAAGTAGAGTGACAAAGTGGCAGCAGAGAAAATACAGGGGAAGTGATTTGGCAACTACGCGCAGAGCATGCCGTTTGCACAATCCTTAGAATTGGGAGTAGTTTCTACTGAGCTGCATATTGGTATAAGGAGAGGTGCATTGACACAGAACCACATTGGCCCAAGTCATTCGTCCTCAGTAGTCTTTGTCTGTGACCACCTGGGCCGAACCTCCCCATCTTATTGCTCAGAAAGGAATGGCTACACAGCTGCCAGCTTGGACTAGAACTATGCGTTTGTCCCAATCATTTCATGATTAACTGAATGTTGCTAGGTTAAGTTGGTCAAGAATCTACGAGAATGCACCTGGTTGCAGGAAATCCTGGAACTGGATATTCTATCATTTTCCCTCCCTTCGCATCACCTCCCATCCTCTCATGTCCCCTCCCCTCCCTTCCCCTCTTCTTCTTTCCTTTCTTCATGTGTTCTGTGCTTCCATCAATCAAAAAGATGACTTTAACAGTTACTTGCTAGTGTGAATGTTACTTTTAACTCACAGTCCCCAAACCTGGCCCTGCATCTTAATCATAATGGCCCTGAAAGACCATTTCTCTGATTGTGCTTTCTTAGGCCATGTAACTGAGAAGAAAAAAAAAAAAGAAAAGAAAAGAAAAGAAAACACTTGCATGCAAACATTCCTCTACCAAAACTAAGATGACTTCTTTCTGGACCATTCCTGACAATCTTTCTGAGAAAGTATCTCTGTTTTATTGGGTAGCTTCCTTAGCTCATATCTTATAGACACTGAGGACAGAGGGCTAACTCACAAATCTATCTTCCTCAAGAGGGTCTTGACTATCAGTCTAGGACTGTAAATCCAGCTTGAGTACTTTCTGTTCCCTCTAAAGTACAGCACTTTCCCTCCACCAGTGGCTGTTGCCCAAATCAAGCAGTATCCGCAGATAGACTACTTTCTTTCATATCCATTGGGCAGCCACGGCAGCTTAATTGTCCTCCCTTTGGGGAGTCACAGGGTTCTGGTCAGGCCCTTTGTATGGCCAGCCAAGTTTCCTGCTGAAAGGTTGAAGCTGTTTCTTCTGTCTTCTCATTGTGAGTGGAGCTGGACACTTCCACTCAGAGAAGATGAAAGAGTCCACCATGGGTATATGCCCTTTGTCCCTCTCCTGGGGTGGATTCTGCATCCCTCCCACCTTACAGCGCACTTTAAATTTGGCTCCTCCTCATTGCGAGGGGCCATCTTGGGTGGATATTCCTTCTCTTTAGTATATTTAAGTATCTGTTAGCACAACTTCACAGGTTGTTAGCTGTGCTTTCTGTTCTTTTAAAACATGATTTTGAGATTAAAATATAATTCTATTGTTTCTCCCTTCCATCTCCTTTCTCCAACCCTTTCCATGTACTCCCTTGAATTCTCATAAAGTCATGGCTCCTATTCCTTTTGTTGTTGTTGCTGTTGTTGTTGCTTGTGGTGGTGGTGGTGGTGGTGTGTGTGTGTGTCTACACGTGCATGCCTGAGGATTCCTAAATATATAAATGCAACCTGTTAGTCCATATAAACACAGATACATGCACACACACACACACACACACACACACACACACACACACATACACACACACACACACATACACACATGCTCCAGGACTGAATGTATTTTACTTATTCCTACCTTTCTGTTCTGAATGCATTCTCTGGAGCATGAGACCTTGTGTTTTCATTTGCCAGAAGCACCTAGGACATATTTATTGGCTCCCTGGAAAGGAAACCAACTGGGCAGCTTAAGGGCCATTATTCAGTGCTGGGATTTACAGAGAGCATTTCCACACAGAAACTCGGTTCCTTTCCATGAGAAATAAAGCCTTTCTAAGTCAAAACTGTAGCTGGGATTTAGCCATGATTTTTCTCCAGCACATTTTTCTAGCAGTGAGTTTTAAGAAAGCCAGCCGTTGTGAGGAATTTGTTTATTTAACTGTCCAAGGTAAACCATCCAGGCTGAGAACAGGTTTGCTGGGTTACAGAGCCTTCGGTTTGGATGGGAGTCTAGTGGGGAGGGGTGGTTGGGTGTTCCTGCATTGGAAAAACTAGGAGTGTTTCACTGTTGATGAATTCTGAACTGAAGCTGCCCTATTGTATTGCTCTGAGATTTTCCTCATTTGGACTTGAATGCTGAAACTGATTCAGATCAGCTACCAACAGTCCCTCAAGCCTTTAAGGCAGGCATTTCTTTTTTATTATATAGAAGCCCTCCATGAACCCTAAGAAAGGCCGAGTCCCCTGAGAAAACTTGCAGCACGATCCATGATCTTGAAAGAGTAACATTTTATTCACAAGACCTTCAGAATAAAGTGTTGTATTGTAAGTCATGTTTAAAGCCCTTAAAAGACCAAATGTGGAAAACAGAACTTTAAAACCATCTGACACCCGACTAGGTAGCAGTGTTCATCTTGCTTACTGAGCTGCCGAGAAACGTAGGGCATTGCTATGAATTAAACCTTTTTGAGCTCCAGAGTGGGTTTCAAGTAAATTGCAGTCTGAGACTGGGTGCATCAATCCAGAAGAAGATGGAGCATGGAGAAGCAGGTTTAGGAGGACAGGGCACCCTACTGCAACTCCACAGGAGCTGACCTCCACCCTAGAGATGACAGTAAGACTAATAACTGAAAACCTCACTGGCAGCTAGGATAAGGTTTCTGCCTCATGCCACCCACAACTCAGCTAGAAACGATGATCCTGATTTTAATAATGTGCATAAATTTGATCCCAAGGTTATTAAAAACTGTGTAATTATTAGGATAACTATTAATTTTTAGGCTTGAAATTCATATTTCCTTACAAATATCGTCTGGGCAGGTATAACACTGTTTTTCAGCTGTGCGTGAGTTTGTGTGTGCAGGTGCATCAGTACATGTGCGCATGCGTGTGAAGGTCAGAGGACAAACCGAGCAGTCATCCCTCACTTTTTGAGATGGTGTCTCTCATCAGCTTGACATTGCCAAGAAGGTCACAGGATAGCCCATGTGCTACAGTGATCTTTCTGTCTCTGTCTCCTCAATAGTGCGATTACAGTAATATTCTTCCATGCCTGGCTTTTAACATGAGTCGTGGGATCAAACCCGGGTCCTCATGCTGACAAGGCAGGCACTTTACTAACTAAGCTAACTTTTTAGCCCCAGTTTTTTCCATTATTAAACCCCAGCTCCGCATTTCCATCTCTGCCATGTAGAACCAAATCTCTTACACACTAAGAACTGTAGGCAACTGAAGCAAACTCAGAGCAGGAAAGGCAGTGCTTCATAGGGAAAAGCACATCAACTGGTTATCCAGTGCTCTAGAAACATGCATACAAGTAACATTATATGAACTGAGCAGGTCATGTTTAGAACTATACATGTATGCACATATATGTGTGCAATAACTATTAGTGAAAAGGGACAATGACTCTGAAGGAGAGTGGAGTTGAGTATGTGAGAGGTTCTGGAGGAAGAAAAAGGAAGAGGGCAATTCTGCAATTTTAATCTTAAAACGCATATTGAGTAAATGAATGAGTGAATGAAGGAATAAGGACTGGATGGAATTTAACACTGTTATCAGTGGAAATGAACTATTTTGAGGAACCTAATGCCTGGGATAGAATCTCACTCTGTCTTCTTACCCCAGCTGTGTTGAGGTTGGGAATTGTCAACCTTTCTGTGCTCAGCGTCCTTCTCTGTAAAGACAGCATGACAGCTACCTTACAAGGTCTCATCATTATAAAGAACTCTGGCACATGGTGGATGGAACATGTGTGTCAAGGGGCATATACATGAATGAATACAAATGAAAGAGGGTCTCACTGCTACCCACATCTTAAACCCCCACTAAATAGAGCTGTAACATTTCCTGTGACAGACATGCCCAGAGTGGGTGAAACCAGATGGATGGTCCATTCTGTAAGTAGTTGATAAGTGGAGGTGACAGCTATGCCATTATAACACAGTGAGTTACACAATCACTTACTTCTAAGTAAACTAGAGAGCTGAACTCTGATCCAAACACCTTTAATTTGAATACATCACTGTTTTTAAGAGTTCAGGATACTAATTGTAGATAGCACTGAATAGGTTCAGTGCTTACCTAGTATGTAAGAAACCCTGGATTCTGTCTTCAGTACTGTATTCAATAAGCAAAGTGGCTCAGACCAGGAGTTGCAGGACAGATGTAAACACAGGACATAAGGCTCTTGGTTTCCCTCAGAGACCAAACCACACTTACAGTGTTTGGTCCTCACAGGCAATGTGTTTCTAAGTGAACAAGATTCTCTTTGTCTAGGTTCAGACATAGACTATATGCATACAGATGGAGAAGCACTATAGACCACAAGAGAAAAACAAATATCCTTTAGTGGACTAAGGAGGTGGCTCTGGGGATGCAGCACTTGCTTTGCAAGCCCAAGGACCAGAGATCAGATTCCCATAACCCTTGTAAGATGCTAGGTAGGCAAGACGGCCCACTTGGAATTCCGGTGCTCAGAGATGACATCCACTGTGCAATCCTGACTTTCATATGCACATGTCTATACATATGCGATGCAAATATTCCTCCAAATGAGAATTTTGAAATGATACATGCATGCATATATGCATACATGCACATGTATAAGAACAGCTATGGCAAGACTAACATAGAAAAGCATCAAACCCTCCTGTGCTCTTTTCCACCTGTTCCTTGCGTTGTCTGCCTCTGCTCCACTCCCTGGAAGAAAAATAAAGGCAGAGTTCTTGGTTTTAATGGCTGCTTGCAATTTCTTCTCGGGTCTTGTTATAAAGTTTACATTGAAAGCTTTATAGTGGTACCAAGTTCAGGCTAAATTTGAAAGTAGCTGTGGGAGAGATGGCTTTACCATCTCCCCGGGGAAGTGGACTGGAAAATTGCTGGAGAGTGAGCTGTTGGGAACAATCATGAGTTGGCCTCTTGGGCAGAACGTAATTACCTAATGGATTCTCCATCTCTCAAAATTTTAGGGAGGAAAAAAAAATTACCTTCCAAATAACAACAAAAATGTGAAACCCACAACCTTTTCCATTTCTCCCCAGAACTATAAAGCCCTGTCTTCCTGTGGATCCATGGAAGAATGAGTATCCACTGTGTAGAGACCAGCAAGTGGCAAACATGTGGAAGAAAAATCAGCTTGGTGTGTGATTGAAACTCACAAATTATAGAGTTCTACTTGTCCAATAAATCTTGAATGAATGTGGTAATCCAGCTTCTCTTAAGATTATTTTGGGTACAGAATACACACACACACACACACACACACATATACGTGTATATATATACGGTGTACACTTGTGTTGGGGTAAAAGGACAATTTGCAGATGTCCGGTTTCTCCTTCTGACACGTAAGTCCAGGCACTGAGCTCAGGGTATCAGGCTTAGAAGCCAGTGAGCCATCTCACCAGCCTAGGGACTATATTTTAATAAACAGCGTGACTTCATTCTTCCTACTTTATTTTTCCAACGACTCTAAAAGTAATTGCAGAGTGGCTCTGTTTGTGTACAGCACTTTCTGATCAAAGAGTCCCACTCTGCAACTAGTTGTTACCACACACCCACATCAGTATCCCTTCTCTTGCTTGGAATTTACTTGGGTCCAGGAACATTAATCCTAACTCTCCCACTGACACCAGGTACATCGCAATACATTTTCTGCTTTAATGTGATTTGTTATTATTACCCAGAGTGCCCTGGGGATGACAAAGCATCTACTTGTTCTTTTACTTATTATATTTTCATTATTAGCTCTGGGAGTACACTTGCTCCAGTACAGGATGATTCCCAGTACAGTCATTGAAAAATAAATGTGAGAGCTTGCTGAGTGCCTAATACATAACCGCTAAGGTGGACCTACAACTGCAGCTAATGCCCATTCCTTGCTTTCCTGATGGGGAGAGAAGTACATATTCAGGACAAACTAAAACACAGGGTATACAATGATAAGAACAATGAAGGACCCACGTGCTCTGAAATCCAAACACAGAGACTCCATCCTGCCTCGAGGTACCATGGGATAACTGCTGAGAATCAGCTGAAGTGTTGAGTGGTCTACAAAGGAACATCTCAGCTGACTACAGCCCCAGAACGAAGACCCAGTGCTGGGGACAGAGGGACCATGGCAGGAATGCGTGAATAGTTTCGCTCTGTTGGAACTTTTTTTGTGTGTGATAGCTGTGGGAGGGAGTACTGATGCTGGACCTTAAAGAGTACGGGATGCTTAGAAGGGATTGTGAGCTTTATTCATCTGGCAGTTGGGCCTCTTAAGGACTGCCACTGCTGTGAGAGTCATGGTTGTTTTGGAGCTCTACGGAGACAGGCATTTTGTAATGAAGATGGAAGCAATGGTGGGGAAGAGAGGGAGGCGTAATATAGACAGTAAGTTGGGATGAATTTGATGATGGGGAACCCTAGAAGAGGAAGAATGATAATGTGGACCAGAAACCAAAGGCCATGGAAGAAAATCATCAGTTTGCCCACTAATTTGTTCAGAGGGAAACATGAAGGGCTAGAAGATAGATGAGGAGGAGAAAGTTGAAGGCATTGGGAGAGCCGAGTGCGAAGGAATGATCTAAGTCCCCGGGGTGGAATCGGGCAGAGTTCTTAGGGAAAGATGAGAGTTGTGGGGCAGGCAGGAACTCCAGCCACTCCCTGTTCCCTGTGTGTGTGCCTATGTGTTTGTGAGCGTGTATGTGCGTGTGTGCATGTGAGTGCAGGAGTGCGTGAGTATGCGCATGTGTGCGTGCCCATGAATGTGTGTATGTGCATGTGTGCATGCATGTGAGAGTGTGTTTGTCCGTGCATGTGCACATGTGTGTGTGTATGTGCGTGTGTGCATGTGAGTGCATGAGTGCTTGAGTGTGTGCATGTGTGCGTGTGTGCACACACATGCATGTGTGCATGTGCATGTGTGTGCATGCGTGTGAGAGTGTGTTTGTGTGTGCATGTGTGCATGTGCACATGAGTGTGTGTGTGTGTGTGTGTGTGTGTGTGTGTGTGTGTGTGTGCAGGCACATGCATTTGTCTGCATTTAGGAGCCTGACAACAAAAAGGGAGCTAGGCCACTTGGCTTTCTTTTCCGTCTCAATCTAAATCTTCCTTAGTAGTGTTTTCCTGCACACATGGTTTCATGTTTTTTGGTCATCGTCAGTATCCTTAAATACATCTTTAATTTTTATCCTTATTATTTCAATATTATTTAAGATGTATAGAGAGTAGATTTTTCAAATAACTCTCAGAACATGGGAAATGGGAAGACTAGGAAGCATGACATAGAAATCACCTGTAACTTTTTCTGTTGCACATGACTTTTGATGTTTAAAGCAGAGAACACCGTTCAAATGAATAATAGGCATGTATGTTAATCACAGCGAGCAGCCGGAAGACCTCCACAACACTTAAGCTGTCAGTGACATGGGGCCACATGTCCACCAGCCTCATTTATCATGTAAGCTGTTAATACCATGAGTCATATGTAGGAAATGGCCTGAAATTGCAGAGACCATCCCGAATGAGCCTTTAGGACTGTGCCTTCTTGTTGCTGCCTTACCTTGATACACAGTATACATACATAGGGGTACATAACAAGATGTCCCCTGTGAAGAAGCATCAGAGGGGGTTGGGTGCCTGGAACTTGGTTTTTCAAGGACTGAAATCTGTCTCCATACGTATTGTATTACAAACAATAGTCTGGCTTCTAAAGGAAGAGAACTGCTGAGCTGAACGAAGTGGGAAGGACCTGGCTTGCTGTTGGGAAACACTGGGGTGCGGGAAAGGACCTGACTACCTTCCAGCTTCAAAGGACATGAATTCCTGCGGGCTTTCATGTCTTCCTTTGGCGTTTTCTGTGCATGAGGTGGAGAACAGAGGAGATGGTTGGGGTGCCCTGCCAAGGGGCCTGAAGTTTGCCCTCAAGTCGTTCCAAGATGAGGTTTGGGCTTTTCTCACAGGGGAGTGGATCTGCTATGCGCCAAACAGCTGCTTCTCTGAGGCAGCAAAGTGACGCTGAGCGCCTTCTACAGCTGTTGCAAATTCCAAGCATCCACTGAGTAGGTGCCCTCAGTGCGCCTGGTGCCTGGGCGCAGGCAGCCTGGAGCTGCAGCTCTTCCTCTCTGTTTCTCTCCTTTCAAGGATTTTGTTTTTTTGTTTCTAGGTAAAAATGTTCAAGGGGTGGGGCTGTGTGTTTTATGTTTTAAGAGTATTCATTTTGTGCTACTTAGAGACACATTTTTTTAATCTGACCCTAAAAGTTTGCCCTGTAGGGAAAAAGGAAAAGCAAAGGTCTTGATCAGCTGTCTTACTTGGTTATAAAAGTGATAAGGCATGAAATTGAAACAGATGGCATGAAAAACAGCTAGCCTTATTTCCTTTATCTGGCTTTTGCTGACAAGCTCTTTAATCTCTTTCTAAAATTCCACTTCTGCTAGCTTTCAAGGGCTGCAGAGATGGCCCCTACATGGTAAGTCCCCGTGAAGGTATGTAACAGGAGCTGGACCGTGAGCCACTCAGGACGCACAGCGCACCAGAAGCCTAGGTTATGCGTTTCTCAGGAATACAACAAAAAGAGATTATGTGTGTGCTCTTGGTATAGACCAACCCCCAGGTGCTGTGGTCTTAGGCTGCCTGCATTTGTGTTGCAGCCTCTATCTAATGAGTTAGAGTGGATGTGATAAGATCCTTCAAAAGAAAGCTGAGGTGGTTTGACGATAGCAAGCTGGCTGTTTGTGCCTATACATAGACACTAAGATAGACAGCAAGATGACTGAGTAGTGGTTATCCAAGTCACACTGTCTGCAAATATTGAACAGTTCTAGTGGCTGGGAATATTGTTAATCATTACCTGAGGGTAGTGTCTAAGAGTTTATTATAGGGCCATTACTGAGTGAGAGGGATCCAAACCATTATCCATGTTTTAAAATGCTGCCACAATGTACCTTGTTGGATGAGTATTCCTCCATAAAGTCACTCCCAAATCCCCATATTCAGGGTGGTTGGAAAAGGTATTATTTTGTGAAGCAAAAAAAAAAAAAATCTGTTTCTTTCCTGGAAGGATTTGAGTGTAAGAAGAAATCATCCAAATAGGAAAGCTGTTTGCTGTGGCCGCATTATTAAGTAAGAAAGGTAGGAGTGAGCTGGCCCACTCTGAGATTCCTCCAAACAGCAGCACCACCTGGGAGCTAGCTGTCAGTGACTCGGAGTGGGGATTTGTGTAGACTGCTGGATTGAAATAGTTTCTGTCTTTCTAAGAACTGAGAAATGCGCTCTACTAGAGCAACACATGCACATGCAGGGGTCACAAGTATTCTGATCCTAGACCTTTGGATAATGGTCAAGAGGCTGCGGGTGTCCCTCCCACCTTCTGTCTTCCTGCCCGGTCCCTTCATCATATCTCTCTGGTTCTTGAGCTAAGATCTTGCATTACTCTCAGCTAAAAATATAGTTTCATGAAGTATCTGTTATTATTAGCTATAAGGCACAGTCTGTATTACTTGCCTCCAGACCTCTATTTGGAAGAGATGCCTAGGGCCTAAATGCCTCTTAAAATAATGTCTATGAGGCTTAAGTAAGAGAAACTGGCAATAAAGAAGCCATGTTTCTATTCAAAAATTGGTTCTGTGAGCATGCTATTCACCTCTTTTCCCAGTTGGAGAACCTGGTCTCAGTGTGAACAGTGATGCCCAGGTAATCTCGAGAGTGTGTTTTCTCTTTTGTATGAACAGGAGCTAAAAAGTGTCTCAAAGAAAAAAAATGCTATCTATTCCATGCCTGACACAGAGACTCCTCCTTGATAAGTCAGCATTAGGTAAGCAGAATGAATGGCGTGGATTGGTGGCCTGGCAGGGTTTGGCTTTTATCACTGTCTGTGTCAGGAAATTAAGTTTAATCTAAGGTGCTTTCATTGCTTTATTAGCTCCAGTGGGTATGCTTTGTGCCAGGAGACTGTTCGCAGTCTGTGGAGAATGCGAGCCCCCTCCCTGCTCCCCAGCATCAGCCTCTGAGACTGAGGTGAAGCTCCAGCTCTTTTTCTGGGCTTTTTTTTTTTTTTAACTTTAGTGTAGGGACTCTCTGTCAGATGTTGTCAGGAAAAGCCAGTGGAAATTAGAGTGGCTGGGTTTTTTTGGGGGGAGGGGTTGCTTTCCTCTGATTTCATCAAATGACATTCCATCTCTGGGTTCGTGCTCCATAATTCTAGTGAACTCTGGTATGTTACCCGTGGAGTTACACTCCATGACAGTGCATGTGTATGCACTGTCCTTTGCTTGTGTACATCTTCAGGGAGGACTTGGGACTGGGCCCCTGGACGTGGTGTGGGAGGTAATGGAACATTACCTGCTTAACACCCACTCCCTGGCACTAGATCAAGGCTTCCTGAAGTTCCACTTTGCTCACTCTGGTACCAACCCATTTGCTGAAAATATTCACTAGAAACTAAACCAGTTTAGCATGGGGCACTTCATCCTGTTCAATCAGCACAGAATTATGAGACAGAAGATACATGTTTATGTCCCTGCGGTGCGATCTCTCACCCAAGGACACAGTGTTAAAGATCAGATCATTAGGAGTTGATCCAGTCTATGTTGATGCATTTTGAAACCTCGGACCAGAAACCAAATCGGTTAACTAGTGCTAATGTGTTAACCTTAAGTCTGCGAGAATGGTAGGCACATTCATACTGAGGAAAGTGTAAAGAAGTCATAGAGGCTGCAGGCCCCTTGGCATCCTGGAAGGGGAACAGGCTTTGGCAGAAGGTCCTTGGGCAAAAGCAGCTTCTTGGAGACAATGGATTACAGAAAGCAACACCTTCAGTGCTGTGTGCGGCAAACGGTGGGGGTGGAGCTGGGAAGTGAGAGCAAGGAAAAGGTTCTCCCAGTTAGATCCAAAGCAGCTGTCTGCCTTTGCTCCCTCTGAAGGAGGTGAGGGGGTGTATTAAACGAAAGAGAAAAGAAGTCCTTAAGAAGCTTGGGTAAAATTGTTTGCTTACAGGAGTTCCTTTGTTAGGGTGACTCCTACAGCCCTAAATAATTCTGTAAAAATCCTTAACAAGACTACATCATGCTGTGTTCTTTAACCAAGTAACATATTGAACACTTACTTGTTGGGGGTGTGAGGGTGGGATGCCTAGGGGCTTCCTTTTTCACTGTGGACTGCAGGCATGACAGACTCTCAGGGTAGAAAGATTTTAACGTCTGCCCTAGACCCTCTGTTAGGAGACAGCCAAGCAACGAATCAGTGCAGACCTTAAGAGACTAATGCAGCCGTACCTGACTCTCAGCCACTGTCTCTATGATCCCCTCTAAGCTCAGCCTGGTAGGTAGTGCTCTTCATCCCACTGAGGAGAAAGTGAGACCAGTGAGGCCAGGGGATTTGCCCAGAGGGATGTAGTCAGAGGCAGAGGATGGTCTTAATTAGGTTCATCCTACATCTTAAGTCCACGTTTTTTTACCATGTCCCCAGTTGAAGGCCATTCCACTTTTTAGTGATAGCAAATGGATCAGTACCCACTGCCTTTCCTTCCCTGCAGGATGCTCTTTCAGATGCTCTGTGATTTGGTCTGGATGGACTAGTGTCTTACCTCCCCTACAAAGTGATCTTTTCTATGCTCTGTGGTTCAGCCTGGATGGACTTGATCCTGTCTACTGACTGAAGGAGAAACTGGTATACCATTATTATCCTTCATTTTCAAATTACAATGTTCCTTAAGGCTGTAAGTTGAATTTGCCTCCTTTCTCTTTTAATAGTGGGCTCTCTGCATAGATTCTAACTGAACCCTCAGACACATCACTAATGTACTTCACTAACTTTCTTTTAATGTCTGGTCTCTCTTCTCTGTTTTGTTTTTTTTCTTTCCATTCACATGACAAGTGTGTGGTTGTGATGACCGTGATTAATGTATAAAGTATGTCCCTGGAACTCATAGAAAAATGACTAAAATAAAAGTTATCCTTGGCTTCCAAAAATGTATGATTGTCATTTTCAGACATGAGCAAAATATACCCCCTAGTAAACAAAATTCCAGTTTACATTTTTTTTCCTTAAGGAAGAAGAGTAGAGGAGAAAGAAGAATCATTTTGTTGTATATTTAGATTACACTAAAGTTAGATTATGGTTTGGGAACATTACGCTTTTCATTTCAGGTGTTCATTCTGCCCAGGAAGAAATAAAAAATGGATGTGTTCAGGTGTTTTCAGCATGGTGAGCTGAAGCAGGATGCAGAGTCAGCTTTTCCTCCTCTTTATCTAAAAGCAAAAATACCACCATGTCATAAATTGCCTTGGGTCGTCAGAACGCTGTTTGTTGAATTATTCAACAGATTGAACTGGTAGAATTAGAAGACTCATCAGATGGAAGGTCAAAAGTTAAGTTAAAAACATTTCCTTATAGTTATGATACAGCCAAGAGTGTTGACAGATTGCAGACAGGCTCTAGGAGCTAAGAGATGTGTGGTCTTAATGAGCTACAAACAGGCTTCCCTGGCCATTTAGCCTCCAACCACTCACAAGTGCCTTGGATTGAGATCATCATGTAGGTCTGCTGTGAGACCTGCCGGAGAGTGAGACGATCAACAGTTATTTTAAAAGAAAAAAAATTGAAATGTATTCCATTTTTATTTTTTTTTCCTAAGGTTACCAAAACCTATGCAACAGTGAGCCTGTTACACATAGTCTGAACAGGCAGAACTTCTGATTTGCAATTGATAGTTAAGTTAGTTATTGGAAAAGCTTAGGCTTGACTTGACATTGTATGGTGGAAACTATATTAACAGTATCTCCTACAGGTTGGGGGGGTGGCTCCGTGCATAGGAGCTCCTGCTGGGCAAGCATGGGGACCTGAGTTTGGATTCCCAGAGCCCGTGTGAGAAGCCAGACCCGGTCCTCTGCATACAGTTCCAATGCCATGTAGGGGGGAGCAGGGGGGGTTACTGGGCACAAGACAGCTCCAGGTTTAATGAGAGACCCTCTCAACAGTATAAGGTGGAGAGGGAGAAAAAGGGTATCTGACGTCCTTCTCTAAGTACAAAACGATAGTCATGGGCACTTGTCCACACACATGCACTCTCACCTCTCAATCTCTCTCTGTCTCTCTGTCTCTCTGTCTCTGTCTCTCTGTCTCTCTGTCTCTGTCTCTCTCTCTGTCTCTCTCTCTCTCTCACACACACACACACACACACGAAAGAGTACTTCTAGAGCTGGTGTGATGGCTAGTTTTAAGTGCCAACAGTTTAGAACCACCTGGAAAAGGGTTTTAGATGAAAAATTATCTAGATCAGGTTGGCCTGTGGCCATAGGGATGGTCTGGTTGTTAACTGAGGTGGGCAGACCCTCTGAAGATGTGGACAGTGCCATTCCGCAGGCTGTGCCCTGCACTGTAAAGAAATGGAAAAAGTTAAATAGCTCAGCAGGTAAGCAGGAGCACAAGAGGATGCAAGTGAGGGAGTGGTGAATATCCTCTTCGTTCTTTGTAAATTATTTATTTACTTAGTCACTTTAAATTCTGACTATAGTCCCCTCCCTCCTCCCCTCCCAGTCCTGCCCTCCCTCCCTCTTTCCCTTTTACCATCCTCTCCTCCTCCTCAGAAAAGGGGGCCACTCCACCACCAATCCACTCTAAGTTGAATCAGGACTGAGCGCATCCTTTTCCCCTGTGTCCTGGCAAGGCAGCCACACCAAGGGGAAGTGATCAAAAAGCAGGCAAAAGAGTCCAAGCCAGAGACAACCTCCACTCCCCTTCTAGGGGACTCACATGAAGACCGAGCTACTAGATATTTCTGTCACAGAAACAGGACAGCTTGGGTTTGGCACAATGCTTGCTTAGCACAGGCCAAGCCCTGGCTTGTTCTCTAATATAGTACAGTATGAACTGGGTGTGATGATGTATGCCTGTAATCCTAACAGCACTTGGGAAGATTAGTACTTCAAGGTCATTTTACACAGTGAATTCGAGGTCGGCGTAGCCTACGTGAGACCCTGTTTAAAAGTAGAATTTGTGTTTCTTGTTAAGAATGAAGACAAAGAAAGAATAATCATAAAATTGTGGGTCTAGATGCCAAACTGTATTATGATGAAATGATCACCTACCTTTCTTAATTACTTTTATGTACACAGCATGTAATATTAAATATTACCATTTTAGAAGTTGAAAGAAATGACTTTTGGAGCATAGTCTTAAGAGCTCTATTCTTTCGATTCCAGTCTAGCCAATGTGCTCCATACCCCTTCCCACATGATCACAACCCAGTGAACTCCCAAATCCATCCCATCCTACACTTGCTGAAGCGTTTCAGGGTAGCTCCATTAAGTTACAAGTTCAGACTCCACTGCAGTAATTGTCAGTGAGCCACCTGGGTGGTATGATGCTCACGTCGGCCTCAGCTGTGCTCTTCCTCTTTCAAAAGCACTTTCTCATCAGGTGACTCCTGATTTGTCCATCTGACCTTTAAGATTTTCAACTGCCAGACTGCGGGAGTATCTCAGCAGCGTGTGCCAGACATGCCTGCCGCTTCCTTTGTAGTTTTCAAAACACTGTTTTCTGAGCTTCACTCAGACTGCCCTCTTCTAGTTTTCTGCCACCACACTGGTCTGTCCTTCTCAGTCTCCTCTACTGACCTCATACCAATGTCTAAATCCAGACGGCATTTCAAAGCCATGTGCAGCAACACTTATTTCTTACGTTCTAAGAAATGTTCTAGAATGTTCTGCCCAGTGCTTCCCACACTCTTAGGATTATATGCTGACCCATACATCATAGTATTGCCTTCCATGATTTCTCATGGATACAGACGAGCTTACCCTTTACCCTACACCCAAGGGCCAGAGTTCCTTCCACGCTGCGATTTCTTCTCCTTTTGTGACAGGTGGTGCTTTCCCAAGGCTTTTAATGACACTTGGTGTTTTCATAAGGTTCCCAGATGTTCCCGCTGTGTCAACCTTACATCCGCTTTCTTGCAGGCTGTCCCTCTCAGCAGTTTCAGGCCTTTACTCCCTCTCTCAGAAAATCAGTGTCCTAGCTGAAGCACATTGTAGACCTGGAAATGGAAGAATTTATAATCTACTCCCTGTGTCCCACAAGAGTCTGTCTTGGCCTCACTGTCCAGAGCTGGGCAGAGGCTATCTGCTCCACAATGCCCATTCACTGACTGACATTTAGCACCCTGCATGTTCCTCTTCAATCCTATCGCCACCTTTGATTTATCTCTGGAAGGCAGAGGTAACAATCTCCCTTGATGTGCTGGGCTGGGTAAATTGGGTTTGCCCCATTCATCTCAAGCAACCACTCTGCCAGATCCCATAAATCCCTTTAATGTGACTTGGCCTCAGCTGATTTCCTCTGGCTTCCCACTTTGGGAGTGGGTGTATTTTGTGCTGCAGAGCTGTTGGCCAGTTTTTTAATCAGTGTGCGACACTTGGAAGAAGTGGCTCCTTTCATTTCTTCCTCAGAGTGGCCGTGCTTGCCTCGAGACTACATCTCTTTCATTACTCAGGTGTGTAAAAGTTCGGTCCAGCTCTCAATAG
The DNA here is from genome assembly GCF_964271855.1 of Acomys minous. Taxonomy (NCBI): domain Eukaryota; kingdom Metazoa; phylum Chordata; class Mammalia; order Rodentia; family Muridae; genus Acomys; species Acomys minous. The sequence continues at coordinate 79,367,622 of NC_140494.1, read as the reverse complement.
TCCTTGTCATCCACCACAATGCTCTGGGGCCACAGATTTGGACTAAAGGATTTACTCTAAAGGGCTCTCTTGCTCTGATTTCGCGATATAGTCCTGCACAAATCAAGTGTGGAGATAATAATGAGAAAAATGATGAAGCCCTTTAGAAGGCATTGGTAGGGATCATGGGATTATGTGTTTATGGAACCCTCCTCCTTTGGAGTCCCACTTGACTGGAAGTCATCCAACAAGATACAAATTCGCACAGAAGGTTGAGTGGGGCGGTGCCACTTTTTGTTGGAGGTTTTCTGTTCCTACACACACTTTACAGCCCTTTAATGTGAGCGACCTATGTTGAGTTCCTGTAAGTCTATGGACTTCTGTGAATTATTGAGCAGTGCTGATGGTGAGGGATTATGAAAGAGGATGTTTAGGGAAAAAAATAAGATAGGGAGTATTTGCTCGAGGAACTTCCAGTCAGTAAATGTGAAAATACTGGATGACAATAAAGAAGGGAGCAAGATTCAAGTAGGGGTATCACAAGTCGGTAGGTGGGAGGATGAGAGAGAATGGGAAAGATGCCTGCATAAGATTTGGATGCCTGATGGACAGGGAAACCCTGGGGAAGTAAGGTCACTTCCTGAAGCATTTTGGCAGTGGATTCTTCGGATCGGCCCTTGTTATTTAGCCTGGTATTAGAGAAAGCTACTAAGGAAAAGATTGCTAAAGAAGATTGCTAGACTCTGTGCATAAGTACAATCTGTTGTACCAAAACCAAGTTCATGGCAAAGCCACCACCCTGCTGACAGAGAGATATGCTATCAGCCTCACATGGTATTCTGTCTCTTAGCAGAAATGCTAGGAGAAGCCCAGGCATAGGACCCAAGGGGCCATACTCCCCAGGGAGCTTCCCCCATTATATATATATATATATATATATATGTGTGTGTGTGTGTGTGTGTGTGTACATATAAGTATATGTATATATGTTATGTGTACATATAGATATAAAGATATATTAAATCTATAGATTCTTTATTTTAATTAAACAAATTCTAAACTAGACAATAATATGTGAAATTATGAGTTTGATACACCAGTTACATAATTTTAAATTTTTAAACCCTTTAGTTTACTGTGTGGTTTATACAAGCAAGGCCAAGTATGTTCAGAGAACATGTATCTTCTTTTAAAATAATTCTAGCTGTTGGGGAGAAATAAATTGAATTTTCAACAATTTTGTAGCCACTCCATTAAGCCCGGCCCCTCCATCTCCTTCCGTCTTCGTGTCCCCTCCCTGGCTTCTGCACAGGTTGAGCCTGCGGGGATTGTACAGGACACATATTGAGCAAGATCTTGGGTGTTTTCGGATTTGAAGTGCAGTGAAAGGAAATTACTGAGAGAATCGCCACTTAATGGAAGATGGTGATATTCATCTCGTAATGTTTCCTGCAGCCCTAGTTATAATAACTGGATAATATCATGCACTTATCAAAATAATATAAAAAGCCTTCAAATGAAGTTGTTAGGGAGCCTCCGAGTAAACTCAAACGGAAACCAGAGTTTCTAGACTGTGTCAAGGGAAGGAACTGGCAGCTTGCAGACTAAATCAGGAGACCAGGAAATCCCACTGAGGACCTTATGACTGCTTCCTTCATATTCTTCCTTAGCCAGCACTCAACGTTTCTGTAGCTTTAAAACATTGGCCTGTTTTACTGTCTTTAGCTTCTTTGGGGACTGAACATCTTGATTTTGCTCTGTCCCTTGGGCTAGTTTTTTCATTGCTTTCTTCATCCACACAACATGGAGTATTGCTACATAGAAATTATTGGATAAAATTAAGGGAGAGACTTTAATTTTGTTTGGAAAACAGGCATCTTTATTACCAAGATGGCACTGTAAAGTAAAATCAAACTTTTAAAATTTAATATTTAATTAAAATATTAGAAAACCATTAGCGTTTGTTTTTTTTAGTGGTGTTAAAGGGGTTTTGCTAAGAAATTGAGTATTTTGAATAGATGGGTTTCAAATAGTGGGTTTAAGTGTAGGGACTTGGACTTGAGGGCACTTTAGAAGCTGTATTTTCTTGACCACTTTAAGGTTATTTCCAAATCCTGTGAATGTGCACTGTACTAATTTTAAATAATTATAAGATGATTAACTACGAGGCCCTTCTAGAAAACCTTTTAGCAAAGAGTATAAACTCTCGCATTACTTTTTAACAACAACATATATTATTTTACTGTCTCCCTGCACTTGCTTTTCCAGTCTAGCAAGAGAATTGAGTTAGGACACATAGATCTTAAGCCTTCTCTATAGCAGCATCTTCTCTGCTGCTGAAAACCAAAGGGGTCAGGAGCACTGAGTCTGGGCTCATCTGAGACTGCCCAGCATGCCCTCCTTGTCTACTTTGCTAGTTTGCTTCTGTGGGTGGTGACATGAGGGGCTTGGAATTGCTGCTGGAAGCCTAGACACTTAGGGACAATGACTTTGTAAGTGGAGACTGTTGGAAACAGTTTTGAAGTGAGGCCCCACGCGAGCACCTGTTTGACAAGGATTGGCTGCATTTGCCAGGATTTTGACAGCTGTACTTAACATGGCAGAGGTAACGGATGCTGTGTGGCTGGTGTTATAGGCTGTGAGCTGTGAGTCCCAGTGTGGATGGGCACTGAAAGGGAAGCCTCCCACCCCACCCTTCCTGCTCAGCCCTAGGCCAGTCCTCATCCATCTCATGTTGGATTGGGCCTCCGTATCCCTAACACATCCTCTTTTCCTCCTCCCTAGCAAACTTTCCACTTTGCCAAAGTCACTCTCCACTTTCATCCCCTTGTCCTATCAAACTCTCGGGTCTGGATTTCTAATGCTGTAAGGAGTGGCTTCAATTATTCTTCAGTTCTGTCTTCTCTTTAAGTCCCACCCAGCTGTGGCTCATATTCCCACCTTTATTCAAAACCTTGGTACACAGTTTGGTTCTTTGGCATTCTATATAAATCTAAACACTCATAAGGTCTCACCTGCCTCCTGCCTGTACTGTGACCAGCCCCAATGTGTGGCTTAATTTCTTCCCACATTGCTGCTGAGTCTAGGCCTTCCTTCTTAGAGACAAAGCCCTTAGCTGCTAAGGACTCATTACTCAATGCTAAGAGAAGGGGCATTCTTCAGAGAAGCTGAAGACCGTTGGACATTAGGGGCAGGCAGAATTGCTTTCGAGCCCATATCTCAGCCAGACCATTTCTTTCCTCTTAAGTGGGAAGGCATTTTACATTTCTCCTTCATGGGTTTATTTTTAAAAATCAGGCATCAACCTGGGTGATGGTGGCACATGCTTTTACTTAGGAGGCAGAGAGAGGTAGATCTCTGAGTTCGAAACTAGCATGGTCTACAGAGCAAGTTCCAGGCCACCCAGAGCTGCACAGAGAAACCCTGTCTCAAAAATCTAAAAAATCCAAGCAAATCAGCCACCAAAAAGGGCTATCATTTGTGAGGGGTGAGTACCACACTTATCTATGATTATAAGGACAAAAAAAAAAATGCAGAGAGCAGGAGAAATATTCTTCCCCAGGGAAGACCATACCAATTGGTTATGCAACACCAAATGCTCAGCCCTGAAGACATGTATGTGTAACATCATACAGACCAAGAAGATTATATTTAGGAATACATGTATAATAAATACGTACATATGATAAATACATATATTAATAGGTTATATTCCTACATATAGCCTTCTCATATATGTACATATGTATGTTTATAAATATAAATATGTAACTATACATATGTATGTTAGAAGAATTGATGAAAAAGAGAACACAAATTTGAAAAAGAACAAGGAAGCGTTTATGGGATGGGTTATAAGGGGGAAAGGTAAGGAGGCAATGATGTAATTATAATTTACTCTCAAAAATGAAAGAAAGAATTATAAAAAGCAGCCACCAAGTCTTGTTGATACCGAGATTTTAATATCATTTGTATGTATCTTCTAAAAATAATCATAATGATTTAGTTCACTGAAGAGAGACGATGCATCATTTGCCTGCTTGCGTGCTGTGCTTTCCATATATTGGCTCAATTATCTCTCAGAGAGATGGGGGAGGGAGGGATGCGGAGGAGGAGGAAGGGTCAAGGAGAAAGGAAGGCTCCTTCTGCGCATCCCCACTAATCAGATAGGATAATTGGGGCTCAAAGTATTCTTGTGTCTTGTACTCAGCAGCCAGGGTGACGCCAAGCCAGTCCATCTTGAGCACTGCAGCTGTGACCTCACTTAGCTTGCTCTGTTGGATCATGACTCATTGACTTAAGTCTCGAAATGAAAATGTGGGTGGCTGTTTTTATTTCTTGTAAAAATGAGAATCTAATCTTTTTAGTGGTCTTCTGTAGACCTGAGACATCCTTAGGTCAAAAGGCTTCTGCGACCACACAGTGTCATTGCTTCCCCTCACAAGATAAGTGACCACAGATCATGTCAGGGAACCCCAGTTCTGAGTCCTGACCTTTGCTTCTCTTCACACAACTGGAGTAGACTGAAGGCCATGATTTGTATATCTTCTCTTATTTTTAATACTCAAAAGCTAGTGGAATCCGATTTTTAAAATTACACTTTTTCTAATAGCATAGGCATTATCGTTTATGAAATGTGTGATGGAAGTGAAGAGGTCAGACCACCACTGGCTTTTTTCTGCATGTTGCTGTTGCTGTGTTCAGATCACTGGCAACTCCTAGTTGGTATATCAGATATTGGTTAGATTTATATTTCCAATGACTTTTGATAACAAAAGTGGCCATCTAAACTATACTACTAAGTAAAAGTAATATGAAATAAATCTTATGTATATCCACTGCCTTTCCTATGTTTTAATGTTTGTACCTGCTTGATGGAAGGAGAAGAGAGATCCCAAGCATCCCTGGAAGGATGGATGATGAAGTTAAGTGGCAGTAGTGTCAGTTTTTCTTTATCGTATTATGCAATTGCAAGTATATTCAAGTATGGGTGTGCTTTATAATCAAGAAGAGCAATTTTAATTGAGCACACATTAGTAAGTTCAAGGATAAGCCTGCCCATGTAGTGTGCCAGGAACTCCCTCACCTTCCTGACCCTCATCTGCATTTCCACAAGCTGGTACTTCACTTCTGCCGTGCTTCCATGACAGGAGTCCTCACCCTCGCCTGGAGCTTCACCATCCGATCTCGTCTTAAGACCTGGCAAGGTTATTACATGACTTTCCCCAATAGCCTAACATGCGAACTCCCTGTGACGAGCACTCGACCAGTGCAATTCATGAGTAAACTAGTAATGGAAGCTTTTCTGGAGTCAGGCAACTCCACCTTTCTCTACTCACCCTCTCATCCCCTTTGTCACAGTGTCCACCTTCACAGTCACTGGAGCCTCGGAGAAATTATTGCATGTTTGGACTACTTACTCCTTTAATAGTATCTTGATGTTCTCATATTTATGGGTTCTATATTTCAGATCTCCGCATCCACTTTTGGATCTATAAAATCTATGTCTTTTTAAAGTCAGGTTCAAATACATCAGCTCATCTGATTTAAAATACAGAGATTTTAAATCTCTTTGCCAGGACTTACAGTCTGCCTCCTTATTAGTGATTTCTGTATGCATTAAAGACCTTAAAAACTCTACAGTGGATGCACGTCAGAATATGCTCCTCTACATCGTAAATGCAGTATTTAGTTCACCAGCTACATGGATAAATTTCAAACAGATCTAAGCACTATAAGCATAAAACAAAATCTCACTCTGGTGTCAGTCCTCAACAGTGCCCCATGTAGTGTGTCACTAGCATTCTGTAAGTGACTTTACCTACACCATCAATTTGAGTTGTCATTTTTTTTTCTGCATAGATCTACTCGAAGCAGGAAATTTAAAATAGAACATTTTCTCTAATCAGGAGCTTCATATCTCAGATTCTTTTTATTTATTTATTTATTTATTTATTTATTTATTTATTTATTTATTTTTGCTGTATAGGCAGCATTACCATCAGACACATTAAAGACTAAATGTTTATGTACAAGTGTTGTCTATGACTTTGAATACAGTGGATGTGGGATAATGAAAGAAGAATGCAGTTCTTTCCTCTTACCTAGCAGAAGACTAGATGATTACTATATATCAAGCTGTGATTGAGCACAGCTTCTGGCTCACAGAACTACTCTCAGCTTCAGGCAAATGTACATTATCTGTTGACATAAAGGGAAGGTGCTCTTCTTATCAGCAAAGTTAAGCAGCCTACTGATGCTGTCTGGGGTGAGCTTGAGTTGCAGACAGTTTGAAATCTCTACTTGTATTCATAAAAATCCTTCTTAGAAAATTAAACTTGGAAAGCCAAGTCTTGAAACACAGATAAGGTCTAGAGAGCAGGATGGAGAATCATATGATGGGATGGCCAGCTGGAACACAGAAACAAAAGTCAGAAAAGAGAGAATGAAATTGAGGAAGGTAAAGAGGCCATTCACCTGGCTCAGAAGAGGTTGGCAGACAAAGCGGCATAGGGGGTTTTCTCAGGACCATGTGGGCTGAGCACGAACTGGCGAGGAAGGTCTTAGGAGAGGGAACTCCATATGATGAGGGACTGACCGCAAGGAGAAAGAAAAGCAGCTCACCAGAGACTCCATTGTGATCAGCCTGCTGCGGCTGAAAGGGGCTGTGTTTGCTGACTATGAAAGTTACATCCACGGTGTTTGAGAGTTCACAACACAAAGTGGTACAGACTTCCTTAAGAACCCTGTATCTTATCCTATTCTTATCCTGTTCCTCCATTCACAGAGGAGGACTTCATATTTGGGGTGGGCAGATCAGTGCTTAGAAATTATGAATGGGCCTGCGCTGAATACTGATTTCTGATGGAAAAGCAGATAATTGCAACAGTAGGTGGCTTGCTGTTTTGTATGCACTCCATTGACCCTAAGCTGGGATCTAAGTTTATAAAGGAAGACTCTGAAGAAAGCGTCTTAGTTACACAGATGAAAATGCTGAAACTGTAGCAGCTGGGTGACTTCCTATGTAGCAAATAACTTCAAGGTCTGGAGGGCCGACCTGTCCTCAAGGCTCCCACTCCTCCTCCTATCCAAATTCTGCACTCTGTTGCAGCACAACCCAGTTCTGTCAACACCAAGAGCAGTCCCCCCTTCCTTTGCACACCAACGTGGAACCCCACCCCACCCCCGTAGCAAGCCTTACCACTACCCACTGCGTTTCCACTAGAGCATAGCATATGTGAGGTTTGCTGCAGTGACACACGTTGCTCGGGATCTGGGAGGCATTGGGTGTTTCACTTGACACAGAGGCTGAGCATTATAAAGTTCATCAGTCAAATATTTGACACCAAGCTGCCACCCTGAGAATTAAACCTTAAATCATTTTCTGAGGCACCCTAGGTGCTATGACAGCCACGTAAGCCCGGTTCTCTCCCCTGACACTGGCTTGTGACACCTCTGAGATTTCTACTCATTAGTCTCCTGCTTTGGGGTACAGAGAGGGTTTTGTTAGCAGCTCCAGAAATGCCCAAAGACTCGAATCTAGCTTATTTGCAGTTTTTACAGCTAATGATGGTCTTTCTTTTCACTTGAAGAGACTTCTGCCTTCACCTGCAATTCAGAAACAGCTAAGCAGAGCTTAGCTACCTCTCTTTATTGCACAGACTGTTCTGCCAGGGCGCCCTGACGGATTTGAGCCTGACCAAGATCTTGTCCTCTTGGGCTTTAACGTCTACAGGAGTGACAGCTGCCTCTTCCTGGAAGCTTCTCCAGAGCCACCGAAGCAGATGATCTTCTTTGTTGGTTTCTGGGAGTGTAATTTCTTGGGTCTTTGATGGATCTCTTATCCCTTTGTGTTGTGTTTTGATCATTATACACTTCAAAGAAATTTCCGAAAGCTTGGGACAAAACTGTAGGCATTCGCATCTCTTCCCAGGACCCAGGCCAGCACAACAGGGCCCTCTGAAAGTGCTTAGTGAGCGAGTAATCAAGGAGTTGGGTGCATAATAAGTCCACATTGACCATTAGGAGAATATCGAGGAAGGCCTGGCTCTGATGGATGGCTTGACACAGAAGATGTGGGAGATACCCCAGTTGCATGCAGCGCACTGAACACTAGAGAGTGGGAAAAGTGCACGGTCACTGTGAACTCCAGAAAGTGGTACCCCTGGGGTCAGAGGCGGGGCAGGGTTTACTGAAAGGAAAGCAGAAATTCTGTTGGAAATGGCGTAGGGGGTGTGATAACAGGGTTGTTAGAGGAGGCGATGAAAATCCAGGGTTGTTTCTGTCCGCTGGCCTTTCTTCAACTGTAGCGGCTCTATCTCTTAGGTTTATACTATGTATAAGGTCAGGGGGTCATAAAAGAATGTTATCCTGAGGTATCAAAGCCCAGAAAATCTTTCATAAAGCTAAACTAGGGTGGATAAGAAGCCAGAGAATTGAGTTCTTGCGTCCAAAACTCAACTGTCAATCTTGGGGCACAATGCATGTTTGTTTACAGAGTCTACCTTTGAGGTTCTTACAGATGAATTCTGTGAAGGCTAGGTACTAGGACAAGTTGGCTGCTCTTCCCCTTAGAGTCTGTGCACCTGTGTCTGCACAGTACCTTACACACACAGTTCTGGGGACAGTGACAGACCAGCACTCTCCACAGAACAGGAGCTCTGCTTGATGCTTGTCTTGTTCCGCTGGAGCTGAGTGCAGTATTGGCACATGGATGGTCCACTATAAATATCTTCTGGGTAGAATTGAATTCCTGAAATGTGGCCAAAAATAGTATCACCTCGGGGACATCGGAAGCTGGACCTTTTGTGTAGCTTGATGTCCCGATGCTTATGGCTAATAGAATTTTCTATTAGGAAAATGGCACTGTAGATGTTATTGCTGTGGTTCATTGTGCACAGTGGGAACAGAGTGGGGGCTGAGATTTGGGAGAGCAGGTACTGATGTCAGTGGCCATCTCTTGGGCGCAGACTGAAGGTATTCATGAGAACTGAGGCTGCGTGCTGAAGACAGAAGATTGATATCTTCCACTTTTGATTGTGAAGAGGTGGGAAAGGGGAACACGTGTAAGATGGTACTGCAGACCGTGCTTGTAGTTGGCAGGAGCAGCAACGGGATGACAACTTCTAAACGTAGATGCTCCTCTCTTTCTTATCCTGCTTACACTCACACTGCATGTGCAGTCTTCAACTGAGGGCCAACTATTAGGTACTGACATTTCTATTATAATTACTGATGTTATTATTTGGTCTAATACATAGCCTTTCTATGGTTGAAATAAGCCAGGCGCAGGGTGTGTATAGATGCGAGGGCTTGGGACACTGGACTGCTCAGTGGTCTGGCAGGGGTTGAACTTGAAATATCTATAAGGCTCACTCTGTTCAGTGAAATCTTCTGAGAAGCATACTCCAATGTCTGTTGGATCATCTTGTGGCATCTGGGCACAGCCAGTTAGGTCTTTTCTGTTCTTATGAAATGATCTACCTCAGCCAAATTTGAAATTATCATCTTTATACTCAGAGAAAAATAACCATATTGGCAAAAGAATCATGTATCTGACTTATTATTATTATTATTATTATTATTATTATTATTATTATTATTATTGCACATTCCTTGTTCCATCTCAAAAGAGGAGCATTTATATGTTTTTAGTTCAGTGCCAAAATAAAGAAAATATTTCTTTACTCAATCATGTACATGTATCTGTGCTTTATACCAAGACAATGCATGGTAGACTTCTATGTTCTGTTTTCTAGTGTATTTTCCCTTGCTCACCTAGCTCTCATCACAAAGATGCAGTGGGCAGGATGGCAGGAAGTGGGTAAACAGCTTGGCAACAACCCTGAGTGCCAAAACTCATGCTCATCCCCAAGAGAGGGCTGGCAGGAACTGGTGCCTAACGACAGCATCTCCTTCCCCTCCCTTGAGACTGACAAAATTCCCTTCTGTGTCAGCCCTAGGCTGTGGATTAGACATGATGCCTAATAGGAACTCTCTCCAACTTTGTCAAGGGTAATAACAACGCTGGTAAAGCTTTGTCATTCCAGCTGCTGATTTATTGCAAAATTCCGTATGCAGGGTTGGTGGGCTGAAAACTTCAAGGTTCAAGTCTTTTTTATTGACTCGCAGGCAGACAATCACAGTGCTAGGGTTTTTGCTTATTCCAAATTTCATATAATCAAAACCTGGATCACCTAGCAATGAGTAATGAATATGAATGGCGAGATCTGGAAATGGCTTTTCCAGTGTTCTTAAGCGCACATCAGAAACACACTCGGTTTGTTCACGCAGCTCTTTGTGTAACCAGGAAATGGTAACTTAGTAGAATGGGTCTTTTTATTCAATGCAGAATGAGGTTTTTGTTTTGATTTGTTTTGTTTTGTTTTGTTTTTAGTGTAGCTGTTTTCTTGAATTAGCAATAGTCTTTGATAACTAGTTCATTTAGAAAAGCACCATAGCGTTTTTGTTTTAATAATACATACCATGTTTAAGACACGGTTAAGGGCCCTTGGCTGGACTGACAGCAAGGGAAAAAGAATTCTAGCTGTTGCCAGCCATCTCTCGGTGCACACCAAGAGCTCATTTGCCTTTTGCTATTAGGGCCGTGGCAGTTACCAGAGAAAGTCACTCCTGGTGCTTGGTGCTACATCAGAGATGTAGTTTGAGTACCCAGTAAATCAAACTGGAGCCTGCTTGGAGGGTCCTTCCTCCTTCAGCTAAATGCAATATGTGAAGAATTCTTATTGCAAGCACCTCAGATCTTTCACTCTGAGAAGTTGCCCTTTGAGCCTACTCTGTAAATAGTGATTATCAGCAAACTTTCAATTTTGGTATTCTACCACCCATATCAGTGCCCGCATGGCAGAAAAAGTGCCTTCCCCGGTACAGCAGAACTTTAAACAGTGGGCTCTCAGCAAGGAGACAAAAATAGGTTTCCTATTGTTCAGATGGGTGTTTTAAGTGCTTTGCAGGTGTATCTCAGAGAATGGAGGTATTTATATTTAATGAGGAGAACTGAAGAATAAAAAACAATCATAGCCTTGGAGAATTGAAGATCAAAGCTTTCTTCATTAAGAAACAAATGAAGGCCTCCATCCTAGGAGCTAGTGAATTCATTAATTTTTAATTGAGGAATAGGCTATAAATGGTAATTTAGTTCTTCGGGGAGAAGGTCATTTAAGATGTGTTTAAGCATCCACATGTGTTTTGTAGTAAAGACCTGCTGTGGTATCTAAGGCAGGAAGTGTACAGCACAGGTGAGAGACTTGTTTCTGTGCTCCGAAGTCTTTCAGAGTTGCTATTTTTATGCAAGATAACACTTTATGTTCCTGTCATCTCTTGTGGTTCTCATAGAGCTCAGTTTCCTCCTTGCTGTTCCAATCAGAAGTGCTCTTGCCAATTAGAGTTGTGTACAGAAATAATACATCAACTCAGACCCCTCCACTGTCCTTCCATTCCACCATCTTCCTAGTTGGCGCAGTGTCCCCTGACCTTTGCATGTTCCAATGCTCCTCTCTGAGGACCTCTAGTGGCTGGTTTCTTTCTTTTACTTGCCTATCAGCGCATTGGTACTTATTGAAAAGCAATCTCTTTTCTCCAGATGTTGATCTCAAGAGAAAGTGGAGCTGTCCAGAATTGTTACAGGTCCCAAGGGCTGGCAGCTCTTCCAAAGACCATCTCTACTGTGAACTGATCATGCCAGGATATCATCACATCGAGGAAGTGGCATTTGCCAAAGTAGTCATATGAAGGGGTATGCCCTATGTGTGAACAAGTGAGAGCAAATGTGTTGTGACACAGATTTGTAGATGGAGGATTATGTGTGCATAAAGAAGTGAGTGTACATGGAAGAATGTGTGAGCAGGAGCTAGGGCCATGTGCTTATCATCTCATCACTGGGAGGCAGAGACAAGCAGATCCATATGGCACATTAGTCAGCTGGTTTAGCCTACTCTCTGAGCTTCAGGCCAGAAAGAAAGACCTGATTAAAAAAACAAAGTGGATGGCAACTAAGAAATGACACCCCAGGGTTGACCTCTGGTCTCATAATGCACACTGTGTGTGCACACACAAAAAAGCCAAATATTAAGACAGAATTTCTCTATGTAGCTATGGCTGTCCTGGACTCACTTTGTGGACCAGGCTGACCTAAAACTTACAGAGATCTGCCTGCCCCTGCCTCCCTAAGAGCTGGGATTAAAGATGTGAATGACCATACCCATCTGAAAGCCAAATCTTAAAAAAAAAACACATATAAAGGCTTAAAGACCAGACTATTGAGATTAACAGACTCAACATAGAATGTTGAAGAGTATTGGACATTAGCAATGAGGGCAGAAAATGGGGAATTATTAATCAAAAAGTATGACATCTTAGTTGAGCAAGAAGAGTCAACTCCAGAGCTCTGCTGTATGACCATAGCCTATCCTCAAATACTCAAGTAGGAAAGGGTCTTCTGTGGTCCCTCGCTTTAGTGATAAGAGAAATGACTGGGTGATGAAAACACATCCCTGAAGCCATCAACTGATAAGAGCAACCTTGCTTCCTGCATCCTCTTTCCTTTAGCTCTGAATGGTGGTACATCTGTGCATCTTCTCATGCTTAATGTCTTTTTCCCCCAGAACAGGCAGCATGTAAGGGAATAAATGTGCACCTCCTATGCATTATTGTGTCCTTGATCATCAACCCATTCCTGTACCTCTGTTATGCATCTACAGGCATTTGATTCTGAATTTCTTCCCCTCTGTGTAACCCAGCTTTAGAGATAGATGAAGTCAAGGATGCTGTGTAAACTGAAGGAAATGACAACTTCTAAAACCCTGTCATGTGCCTGTGAGGATTCAAAACATTTTGCTGGGGTATGAGCATCAAAATCAAGATTTACTGAGACACATTTAGCTGTTTGGTGACAGACTGTTTAGCCTGATTTAGGAAAACAAAAAAGCTTCCCATGGCAAGGACTTCATTTGCATTCCTTGAGAATGTGCTCAGAACTCCCCTTTAGAACTGTGGGGCTTGAACAATAACCCTCTGTATGCTTTGGGCCCTGTTTGGGGCTCCCCATTGGGTTGAGGTCAGAGGGCCAGGTCAGGCCTTAATGCAGAATTGTGCCAGGCTGTGAAAACAATCACTTACGTCATCTTTCTGGTCTACCCAAGAATATCTGTTCTCTAACTCACCCCCTTTAGTGATTTAATTCACACATGTTGGGTAGCAGTTTAGAAGCTTCCAGTTTTTGAAGGATTACGTTGGATGATTCTGTGATTCTGGCAATTATATGAGTTTTATGACCAGTCATCATAAAACTCTCTGATCTCAGTCTAACCTCCTCTGTGGACTGGATAGCAAGAACAGCCTGTGGCTTTCTCCTGGACAGCTTCTTCAATGGGCTTCTGAAAGTCAACATGTCAAAATGGACCTCTACTTCCTCCCTCCTCACCTTTGTCCCATCTCAGTAAATATCTCCTCCATCATTTTCCCAACTTGGAAAAATGCCTCCTCGTTCATGGGGGTGGGGGCTGGGGCATCCTTCTACATTCAACTTAAAAAAAAAAATCCTGTGATCCAACCTTTGGTATATTTCCTGAATCTAAACATTTTCCATTGTTACTGCCTTCATCCAATTAATTACCACCTATTTCTAAAAATCCATGAGGCTGGAAAGATCTCCTAGGGCATGATTCTCAACCTTCCTGATGCTGTGACCCTTTAATACAGTCCCTCATGTTGTGATGTCCCCCAACCATAAAGCTATTTTTGTTGCTAATTCATGACTATAATTCTGCTACGTATATGAATCATAGTATCTGATATGGAGGGTATCTGATATGCAACCTCTGGGAACAACCAAAAGAGTTCTGACCCAGAGTTTGAGAACTGCTGTACTCTTGGTTAACAGCAGTGGCTGCCCTCCCAGAGTGCCTGTATTTGTTTCCCTGAATCCACATGGTGGCTCACAAATGTCTAACCCCAGTTCTACTCTGGCCTCTCCAGGGACCAGGTGTGCACAGAATATGTGGACATACTATGTCAACAAAAGGCCCATTACCTCTTTTAATTGAAAAATTAAATGATTGCAGTGACCTTTAGCTGGTCTCCTTAATTTTCCCCATGAAGGCTAATCTTGTTTGTCACCCTGATGATATTTAGAATCCCAATTTTGGGGGGACATGTCTGTGAGGGGTTTCCCAGGAAGGACTGAGGTAGGGGAAGGCCCATCCTAAAGATGGGTGTCACCACTCAAAGGGCGGGGGTCTTGAACTGCATGTGAAGGAGAGAGTGGGCTGAGTCCCGGCATCCTTCACTCAATGTTTTCTGACTGCACTTGCAATGTGAGCATCTGCCTCTTGCTCCTGCTGCCTTTTCTTCCCCAGAGTGTCCCTTCAAATCCTCAGTCTTAATAAACTACGTTCCTTAAGTCGCCTTTGTTGAGCATTTTGTCACAGCAGTGAGCAGGATAACTAACACACTTTGGGGGGGGGAACTCATGATAATTGGTCTCCTTCTCTCTGACATTGGTCTGAACCTTCTCCATGAGTTGACTCTTGCCACATAGTTCTCTCCCTAGACCTGTTTCTGCCCGAGAGCTTTAATCTTGGTCTGTCTACAGCCTCCTCTCTTCACAATCATACCTCAGTCTCTCCTGCTTCATCTCCTTACCCATGAGTCCCTTTCTCATCAAGGCCTTGCTTTAATGCTATGCCTTGTTCCTCTCTGGCATTTTCTTTCTTCGCTGTCCTTGGCACCCTCTGACCCCCATCTATTGTCGGCATTGTCTTCATTCCTTTTTATTCCCCCCCCTCACCTAGAACATAGATTCCCTTGGGAGCAAAGATTATTATCTGGCTTTTGTCTGGCCCTGTATTAGGAGCCCCTCAGTGGAGCCTATCTCATAATAAGCCATCAGCGTGTTCAATGAATGAATAGATGTTTTCAGGAAAAATCCGACCCTTTTGTGACCCAAAGGTTCGGTTTTCTGTGTCATTAATGTTTAATAAGAGAAATTCCAAGCTCATGGGCAGGAGGAATAGATTGAACTTATGTGGCTGTCTTCAGATGCACATTAGCAACCTTATAACAGCAGGGTTGCACATCTAATCATAAATTTTCCAGTCCGTTATACTGTTCATATTACTAAAGACAGCCTCAAGGGTTTGAGCTTACGTAGATATCGAAAGCGGATGCCCTCGTCTGTTCCTTCTAGAGACCAACCATAGCCAAATAAGATAAGACACTGTCAGTGTATTCCAACTCTGTGTGTGTGTGTCTGTGTGTCTGGTTGTCTGTCTTTCTATTCCCTTTCTTTTCCCTCTCTCTCCCTCCCTCTCCCTCCTTCATCTCCCAGGGCTATATATCATCTCCATTTTACAAATGAATATTTTGAAATGTAAAGAGCTTCCATAATTCGTCAGTTTTTACAAGCCACGTGGCAGCAACAGGACACTAAACTCAATGAGTACTACACACCCTACTTAGTAGAAGGGCTTTCTCTGAAACATGGTAGCCGAAGGAATTCTCTTCCCAGGAGGAAGCTGCTGTTTGATTTCTTTGGAAGCCTGGTGTCTGCCTTCATTACTTCAGGCTTGGGTTAGAGAGCAGAGGGCAGGGCAAATGCACTGCCGAAGTAGCACTGCAGAAGCTGGAGCACCACGCAACCCAGGGCCTTCACCCCTGCACTTCAGGTTATGGAGGAGGGGGGGCGGTCATTAGCTAATTAGAAATGCAGTGAGAAAGAAGAGTTCAGAGTCACCATCACAAATGGGCCAAGTTATGCCCTGTCTCTGATCAGAAATAGTTGGCCTAATGTATAGTATGCTTTGGCAGTGAGAAGAGCTGAGCCATAGAGAAGAGCCCAGCTGCTCCGGGGACACAGCAGACAGGGCCTCAGGCCTGGAATGGCATACAGAGGTCTGTGCCGTTTCTCCTGCATAGGCAGGTCAGCATGTGAGTTTCCTGGCCTGGTGATGTCCTTCTTAACTGGGATCCGTATGGCTTGCTCTCTCCCCGTGTCCTGCTAAACCTTCCATCTACACACACTTCTCTGGCAATCTCCACCTGAACTTTAGGCTTGAGTCCAGGAGAGAGAACTGCATTAAATATTTTCAAAAAGTTTCCAAAGGAAATTAGAGCCAGCAGTGTCATAGCTTCCTTCTGTGTTTGCTGTTTATTCCTCAGGATGAGATATTAATTTGTGTAATGACATATGTGAATGCCAGTAAAAGCTTGGCTAATGCTTAAATCCCTTCTTACCTAATAGAAGAGAAAATGTAACCATGGATATGGACCGCAGGCAAGCGAGCACGTCTATTAACAGATATTGATGGCTTGTAACCAAGACTTGCTTGGTTAAATATAACAGTAATTAATGCCAAACTGAAGAATAACTTGAAAAAGATGCCATGTATATCTTTAGCCTAAGAGTGTGACTATGTAAAGCATAAGTTTATCATTATCACTCTTAGGGAAAGGAGGCAGCGGGTTACTTTTTTTTAATGGATCCAGATGTCCCAGATCGTATTTTTCCTTATTTTCAAACTTACCTACAGCAGTAGTTTCAAAGCTAGAGCTGTTAACATGACCACAGGAATGGTAGATGAGAGATGAGGCTGTTGTTTTTGTCTGCGAAGGAAGTTAATGTGTGTGACTTTGGCCTTATGTCTTCCAGGAAATTAGCATATGAAGTTTTAAAACACTGAGTGGGAGTTGCCACTGTGTTTACCAAGCCAATCCAGCTATGCTCCTGCATGTCTGTATGACTGCACATAATGTTTCGTTTTAATTATACAGTGTGCTGCGAACTCTTAACATCTTAAATGAAACTTCTGGTCACTAGAGACCTCTCAGTGTGGAGTCCAGAAGGCAGAGGCCATTGGCATTTACCAATAGCCTCCTATGTGCCTGCCAGTGGGCTAGATGCAAAAAGAAAGAGGAATGACATTTATGGGGAATCTTCCTTATGCCTGGGAGCACAAAGACTGGCTTTTTTTTTCCTGGTCGCTGACACCACAGGCACTGGCCTAACCACCATGTTTCTGAAAACAAAAGGAGCAGAGGCTCCTTGAGCTGCTGAGGGGGTAGCAGTGTGGGACTCTGAGCAGATAGGTTTCCAGAGCTCTCTCGGTGCCTAAGAAAGGCAGAAGCAGGGACACAGGAAAAGAGATGGTGGTGATGCTGCTGGGTAGAAGGCTTAATTGTGGGGTTTGGGGAGCTTATCAAACTCTGTAAGGAAAACATCCTATTGTGTTCAAAATGTCAGCATTCAGGAGACATGAGAATGGGCTTCAGACTGTAACCGTTCTTTGCACTCTTGTATCTTCTCTGAATTTCAGAAAATTAGATGAAGGCTACTAACACTCCCAAAAGGTCGAAAGCCTTTAGCTTTTTCTTTTCCTTCATTCACGCACAACTCAACCATTTGGAGAAATCTTTTTTTTTTTTTAAATATCTTCTTTTTAAAACATTTCTATTGATGCTTTGTGAATTTCATATCAAACTCCTCAATCCCACTCATCTCCCTATCCTTTCACCCTTGCAACCTCCCCACCAAAAGAATAAAAAAAAACACCCTAAAACAAAGCAGCAAAAAGACATCTCATTGTAGAAGCTGTAGTATATCACAGTGTCAATTTGAGGAAGTCTTATAAAATATGTAAAGAAAACAGTCGGAGCTGGAGAGGTGGCTCAGTGGTTAAAAGTGCTTGGTGCTGCCGCAGAGGATAGAAGCATCCTAACTGCCTGTAAGTGCAGACGAGGCATTAGGAGCTCTATTCAGGTTCCTAAGGACACTGCACTCACACACACCTAGTTACACACACACATAGAGATATAAAATAAAACCTTAAAAAATTATAATCATACTTCTTCTGTCACTCTGATATATAATCACTGTTTCCACTTTGATATAGAACCTCTGATGTCACATATAGAAGTTTTTTTTTCTTATTCTTAAATACACGGTGTGTACCCCTTTACTTAATTTACCAGCAATTAGTTTTCTTAATTGTGCAATTAAAGATAATAGATGTGTAGTATGAGGCATCTCAAGGTGAGCATCTAGCGGGGACTTCTGAGCCTTCTTCACTCCTGGATACTGATTAGCAGAGCACAGAGGAAGAAGCTTGCTCTGCTTGTAATAAGAGCATGACCTGGGTTCGTAAAGTCGTTTCATTATTTAGGGTTCAATGCCCAAATAGCACCACTAGTGGTAGATGAGGCAGTTTTATCTACTCAGTTCTAAATATGAAATAGCTGGGCATTAGATGAAGTTACCACCCCATAGAGACATGGTAGGCCAGATGCTCAGTTTGCTAAGGAAGTGGCTTCCTCCCACCTGTCTAAAATCTTTCAATTCCAGTTGTCTTAGTCTGATCCAACTGCCATAAGTGAATAGCACAGCTGTTATCTACAGATCATTGTTGTTGTTGTTGTTGTTGTTGTTGTTGCTGCTGCTGCTGCTGTTGTTGTGGTCAGCCCTGTAGGCTGAGGAATCAAAAAACAATACTTTGGAAGACTGATCACTGATGAGATATCACTTCAGGGCCCCACACACCGTCTTTTTATTTTGTCTCAGGTATCTTTTCTTTAGAGTTCGCTCATGAAAATGGAGCACATACTCTGACATGTCTTCTTATGAAGTCACCAAGCCTATTGGATCAGGGTCCCACACTTGTGACCTGATTTCTGTGTGTGGTCACTGCGCTAGACAGAGCTTCCGGATGTGAATTAGGAAAATGGGGTGGGACACACACTCCATACAGAGTACTTATTCAGCCAAGTATAGTGGTTGCCTGTTGCTGTTGGATTTCTAAGGGGCCTAAGAAATAGAGACTGATCATAAGCCATTGCCACATCACATTGGAATGGAAATAAGTATATATTGGACTACAAGTTTTGGACGGCATCTAATGGAAACTGATGAGTCAAGCCTTAAGAATTATGTGTGTATGATGCTGTAGCTCATACAAAGAATAGGCCAACTTGGTTTTGCCTGTCTTGGTCTGTTGTATTTAACACTATTTTGCTACATCAAACTAAAGTTTGTAAGTCACAAAACTCCTCTATGCCATAATCTCTTTTTGGTTTTGTTTGCAATATGAATAAATAAAGCAAAATGCAGAACCTGGGGCTAGGCAGATGTAGGATATGAATTTCAGGCATGCATTCTTTTGTTCCTTCTTCCAAGCTTCCTCTTTCTAAAAACCTGGTTGAAAAATACAGCAGCCTTTGCTTAATCGCCATCAATTCCTTGTGATCTGTCCTAATGACATTTGCTTGCTCTCTTCAGTGGCCATGGCCATAGCTTCTTCTCTCAGCATCTTACTCAACATCCTGTCAGGAGCAAACCTGAAGTCTCAGTTTCTCTCCTAAGATAGGGATATGTACAGTGGGAGGTTTCCACAAAGTGAAGCTTCCCATCTGACTCTCATACACTCAAATCACATGGGGAGGGACGCACACTCCATACACAGTACTTACTGAACCAAGTATAGCCATTGCCTGTTGGAGTTGGACTTCCAAGAGGTCTAAGAAGTGGAGATCGATCATAAGCTATTGCCACATCCCACTAGAGTGGAAGTAAGGATGCATTGGACTACAAGTTATTTGTCATTCACTACTTGTAGGGAGCATGGACTTGGTAGTGAACTGGAGAGCTCTTCATCCTTGGGTGCATGGAGGCTGTTGCAGGTAGGAGACTGGTCTCAGACTGGATCTACAGGGGCTACTTGAAACTCTGGAGCTACTGTTTCTTTTCCTTTTGTTTTTCATAAAGTGTTCATACATAGATATCATTGTACCTTGCTCTGTTTCATTTTCTATCATCTTCCCTGGCCTCTTTCCCACGTCTCCCTCTTTATGGCTTTCAAACTGCTTCTAAAAAGTCCTCTTTTCTGTGACAACAGCTTCTATGGCTGCACTGAGAGCCAGCCAGAAGGCAGTGCTGGGTTAATAAGGACATCAACATTCATGGGGAAAGATTTGAGGGAAAAGAAAAGAGTGACCTGTGAGCCATACGTCGGCATCCTGAGTTGAACCTGTGTTGAATACAGTTCTTTCTCTGTGTTATAGATATGGGTCAAAATTAGCCTTATCTTTCACAGGAAAAATATAACACTCTTCCACCATTATTAATTATTTAAATTTTAAATCTTAGTTTTAAATGCACTTGGATTTTTTGGATTGTTTTTTCTATATATTTTCTTGACATTCCATCCAAACTTTAGGTTACAGTTGGGGAATTGTTCTCTTCTTGGGGAAACTATGTTTTGTCAGCAAAGGTTTCTTAATGTGTATCCATAAAAGGCCAACTCTTGCCACCTGCATTTCTGAATATGGACAGAATGAACTTTCAGCCCTTGACTTTTGTCTTTGGTGTAGTCACAAATACTCTTGGGTACACTTTAACCATCTTTGATACATTGAAAAACTATCAGGGTCCACACAAGACCATGGTATCTCTAGGATGAGACCAATGCCTCAGACTCCAGTGCACATCCTGAAGATGTGCTGGCAAAAGGAAGCACCAGGATCTGGCCAGTGGAAGAGGTGGTATAGGGTAGCATCCTTGTGTACACAGGCCATAGGAATACAGGCCTATCCTTCTTGTGGTCATTATCAAACTCAAAGTGGATAGACACAAGTGATCTCTCCTTGCCAGCTCCGACCTTACACCTTCTGCTTCCCCAGGCTTAAATCTTAGAATTCCACATCTTAACTCATGCACAGTTTCAGAAGCAGTACAGAGTTGTGGCTAGTAACAACCGATGCAATGGATGAGAGAAGGAGGAAGAGAAGGAGGGCAATGAAGGAGAGGAGGAGGCAACTTAGATTCGTCTGTGTCACTAGAAAATTGTGGTTGACTGGGTTCTGCTCATCTCTGGCAAAGTCCCCCTTCAAGAAGCCAACTTTCAACCCTTGTGTTCTTTATTTGTCTGCACAATCCCTTCAGAATTCTCATAGTCAAAATTCTACAAGAATTTCATGAGAAAGCTTTACCTTATAATCCCAGCACTCAAAAGGCAGAGGCTGGCAGATTGCTATGAGTTCAAGCCCAGCCTGGTCTACAAAGTGAGTCCAGGACAGCCATGGCTACAGAGAGCAACCCTGTCTCAAAACACAAAAAGCAAAAACAAATAAGTTTTAAAAATCTTTCTTAATACCAAACATACTATTACATATAAGAACTCACTTTTCATTACCTAGATTAATGTACAATAGCACAATTACAAGACCTGAATTTGAACCATCAGAATTCACCATTCTTCTGATTGCCAGATGACAACTGCCATTTTGTCCTCAGTTTTCAATGCATTTGCTGGGCTATGACCCCATCATTAGTTGAGGAGAATCTGATAGTATGAAAATTGGAATAAATTTTAGAATCATCCCTATAATATGTATTTTAAAAACTACAAAACCCTGCTGTTTTTTAAAAGGCATTTAAGTACAAGGCTGATATCCAGACCATTTAGAGTCCTTTTAGTACTACTTTGTACTTTAATCTGTTCTCTAGACATAACCCATGGACCAGCCTCAGTGGAAGGCATCCAACATTAATTTTTCCTTCCAAACCTACAATCATTTTTTTTTTGGAGCACAAATGTGCAAACACATTGTTTCCTATGTTCTGCAGGTTTGTAAGCGAGTGTAGTTACCATGTAGAATTCTCCCACCTGCTTCCAGATGTCAACGCAGGGGGTACTGCTCCTGAGAGCTCATCAATTCTGCTTCAGTGGATCCTGGGAGGATGCAAGATGGATAATTTTTTTGCCTATCAATTCTTTCTGAAACCTTAAATTGTCCGCAATCAGTAGAAAGTATTGTATTATTGGGCAGGTTGAGAAGGTGGAAGGCAGGTGGAATAGCAATCATTTAGTAAGAAATTCAGCCCAGCAAACACTGGACGTAATAAAGCCGCCTTTGCGGAGCTGCTGGTAAGCTCTTTTTGGAGGAATTAGCTTGTTTCTGTGGGGGTGGTGAAAGCATCCAGGATGAGGCAAGTGGTGACTGACAGCCCAGCTGGTGGAGATGGGTAATTGGAAATTCATGGCACATAAATCTCCCGGTACTTATCTCGAAGCACAGAAAGAGGGGGGATCTGAGCAGGGGAACGTTAACTCTTTCAACGAGATCTAAGACTGTGGCAATTCTTTACTTCATCATCTGAACTTAAAGTATGATTTTCTATCTTGGACCAGTGCATTCTGTTTAAAGAGAGTACTCTTGCATAATAACTGGTGGTATATGCAACTATGTGTGTTGGGGGGGGGGAAGGCTTTGTCTTGCTCTTAGGAACAGCATGTAATCTTTCCCCATGTGGCCCCCTGAGACAGTAAGTGGTCCCCTTACTCTTCATTGGCTTCTGGATTTCAATGTATGTACCTGTTTTAGATTCATATATTTGACCTCTCTCTATTCTAGACTATGTTTAAATTGGGGTAATACTGGGTCATTAGCAAGCAACCCAAAATTAGGAGGATAGAAGTGGGCAGCCATTGTTCTCTGTGGTAGCTTGAGCCTTTTGTTTAACATCCCAAGATGCACATATGCATTTGTAATCTTCATGATAAATCTCTATATTATTAAAGATGGCCATTAAGTCACTTTTAATTTATTGGTTTTTCTTCAGGCAAATAAGCCCCATTATTTCTAATTAACTAAAACGTTTTAATCTCAACAAAGGGAAACCAATGTTTTGAGCTTGTCGCAATGTGGATGAGATTAAGACTCCCTGAGCCTTGTGGACAAAAGCCCTTGACCCCACACTGTAAGTGGGACAGGTCTTTTGAAACCAAGGGTTCATTTCAGCAGCTGGGCTTCCACGCTTCTGCCTCCTTTTTTGTTGATGTTTAGAGTGTGATGTGTCCCAAGGATTTGTATGTGGCCACATGTGTGCTGTTCCTGGCTAAAGAAGTGTTGCATCTTCTGCAATGCCAGAATTCCTGCTGCTGAGCGCAGAGGCCACATAGAAGTCTAGCTTTCATCGTTTCATAGCTTCAAGACTATCTGACATGTTGAAAGGAGATGTGACAATATGGCACAGGAAAGAAGCCACACTTCCGGTAATGATGGCTTGCAAGGTGGACTGGTGGGTTGAGGGGATGCATCAACTTTTGAAACCCAGCTCACCATCTGAGGGCTTTTAGATACTTGGCTCCCTGGTTTTGGACTAGATCCCTCAGATGAGAAGGAGGGGGCTGGAGATGTAGCTCAGGGGGGCTGAATGTTTACCTAGCATGCATAAAACCTCAACCCCTTGATTAGATCCCCATCACACAAAATGGGTGTGGTGGTGCACAGCTCAAGTCCCCAAACTTAGGAGGCACCTTTGAGACAGGGATGCCAAACACCTTTCTGCCATTTGCAAAGGCTATTAAGGTTGCTTTCCGATTCATACATATAGCTCGTAGGGACTGACTGTCATCACGTGAGCAAGATAATGGCAGGGGTGGATCCCAGAAAATGGGTAAAGACTTAGATGTGAAATTCACAGCAGGAATGCTGCAGAAGTAATTATCAAGCTTTTAAACCCACCTTTCATCTCTTCAAATGAACTGCAAATAATGTATGTCTCTTTAGTGACAGAAACAAAAGGCCACGTTATCATTTGAATAATATCAGCAGGGCTGGAGTGCTGGTTCATCAGTTAAGTTCACTTGTTGGTCTTGCATAAGACCTCACACCCACGTGGAAGCTCACAACTGTCCACAATTCCAGCCCCGGGAGAGCTGATGTCTGCTTCTGACCTCTGAGAGCACCAAGCGCACATATGGTATACATACATACCCATCCACATAGAAATAATTACATCTTTTAAAAGCATATGTAATAAAGAAGCTTCGTGATCTCTATGAATTATATTGGCAGCAATGATAGCATTAGAAGGAAAGCTTCTGGATCCGTAGCTTAAGGTCATCTTAATCCAGTTTCTTGTGAGCTATAAAGCCATTGGGAGCCTGAGTGTGCACAGAAAGAAATCCCACGACGTAGCCTTACATATCCACCCTTCACAGTCTGCCTGGTCACTCCCTCTCCGCCCACAAGTCCAACAGATATTCACTATGTACCAGTCACATGCTAGGACTCACATGCTTCAAAAAATAAATCTGGTTCTCATAGGCAAAGAATGTGCACTCCAGCAATGAGGGCTAAGGTGAACGAGTCACACCTGTGCCCATCAGCCCAGGTTATACACATCTGCTGCAGAGGTGTCCTGGACTCCTTGCTCCAGTTTTCCATGCTGTTATCTTACTAGTCATCAGTCTTACAGCAGAGCTCAAATTCATCCACTACTCATATTTGGACATTCGGGACCCTCTCATAAAACATTTGTTTAGTTTTATTTTTGAGACAAGGTCTCAGTTGCTCATGTTGGCCTGGAGCTCACTTTGTAACCAGAGGCGGTCCCTCACTCATATCAATGCCCCTGCTACAGATTGCCAAGGACTACAGTTACAAGTGTCATCATACGTGCCTCAAGAACTCTCTCCATTGGTGCTTATGGTGGTTTGTGTATTCATTTACTATGTCCCTGAGTCTGTGTCCTTCACTAGACTACATGACAATATCAAAAGTAAGCCACCCATCTTCTTTCTTGAGAGGAGGTCAATGAAGATGCACAGAAGTTCAGCCAGACTGGTGTATCAGAGTCTTTGAGTTGCTCTTCCTTGTGTCTTGCAAGCTTTCCGTAGATCTGTGAGCTGGTGCCTTTGTTCTCAGAGAAGCGTCCTCAGAACACATACTTAAAGCAGACCATTTCCTTCAATCCAGCTTCTCCTTTTCATTTGCTGAGGCGTACTGTCTTCTTAGCACAGGTCACCATGTGGAATCTGGTATTTGCTTCTGTCTGTTGCTACTAAACACAATCTCAGCGTGACAATGACCTCATCTCTCCTTGCCTGTGTGGTCTGCAGCTAGATCTCTGTGCGCCTGTGCAAAGCCTTGGTATGTATTTGTCAAATATGTGGATGGCACTTGATTTACTCACCTGGCTGTGGCTTTAGTTGTTAGAAGGGAGCTCTGTTGCAGTGTCTTTGGTACTGGCTGCCTCCAGGGCCATGGTAGCAGCATGATGCTGGATTGTTTTTGACCCCATCTGTTTCTGTAATGCTGGCCTTGCCTGAGTTTTCCTCAGTAGATGCCTCATGAATTTTTTTTTCTGACTCTTGGAGCATCATCATTCCTCTTCCTCTGATGACCAGCAATCCTGGCCAGGGTTTGGTTTGAACTCATTGTGTGTCTCAGTTCAGTTTGTCTCCACCTAGCCAGGGACTCATACTGTGACAAGAGCCATATTTAAGAGGGAAGAAGTTATTGGGGACTCCCCCCCCCTCTTGGTGGCTGACAGGTCCACTAGGAGTAAAGACACTTGGCTAAAAAGGAGGATGAATACATGGCACAGAAGAGACGGCTCCGTTCAGTTAAATTTCTATTGCCAGGATAAATCACCGTGATCAAAAGCAACTTGAGGGAGAAAACAGTTTATTAGCCTTACAGGTTGCAGTCCATCACCGGGGAAGCCAAAACAGGACCTCCAGGCAAGGGACCCAGAGTTAGGAACTAACCCAGAGACCACACAGGAGTACTTCTTTCTGGCTTGCTGGTTTTCTCATTTAGCTGGCTCCTTCCGTTGCAAGCATTGTATCAAGAAAATGATGCTCAGAACTTGCCTACAGGGGGTCTAGATGGAGGCATTTTCTCAAAGGAGGTCCCTCTTCCCAGACCACTCTAGCTTGTGTCAAGCCAAGAAAAACAAAAACAGAAGCAAACCAGACTACTCCGTGACAGTGGCTCACATGAGTAGGAAGGCCTGGTGTTTGAACTGCTAAAGCTTGCATGTGTCCCACTTACTCAGCTGAGGGTGGGTGGAGGAATGGCTTGTTCCTGTCCCCTGGAGGGGTTGCCCTTCTATGTAGGCATTTGCAGCAGATCTCCAGCAGCAAGCCATCCTCACATTTATTTGTCTGTTTCCTTGTCATCTGCATCTGGGGGAGGGATGAGAGAAGAACAGCAGAGCCAACTTTGCTGGACAGCAGGCCCAGCACGTGTGTAGATGGGGAACCCTCCCACCTCTTAGTCTAAGCTTGGAGATTCGGACAAAGCCAGTTAAGTAGCAATGTTCCTTTATGATGACTGAACTTCACGTTTATTTTACAGTTATTGCAAGGAAGCAGAGACACCACCGAGAAATGTGCCCAGTAGACAATGCTACTATTTCTGTGTGGCTCATGTTAGGTCTGGCTTGCTGGCTGTCTGTTGATTGGGTTAGGCTGAAAGCAGTAGAATCTACACCTTTCACCTACTTCCAGGGAGTTCGGAGATGCTGGGGATCAACAATGTGTAGCCTTGTGCTGCAGAGCATCCGAGAATCCTACTGAAAGGCTAGGGTCAGCCCCTACTTCTGCTCTAGGGTTAGGCATATGCACACATGTGCATATGCACAGAAATGCACACACACGCGCGCACACACACACACACACACACACACACACACACACACACACACACACGTGTACCATGACCTCCAGCACAAGGAGGTCATGTTTACCTTTTCATTGAAGGTTAAATATTGGTAAAAAACTGCCTAATGGAAGATACAGACTATTTTCTATGAAGATTAAAATGCAATTGAATATTGATATTCAAATGTCTTACCAGTTTTATGTGCTAGAAACTGGAATTCTAGGAGGAAAAATTTAGCCTTTGATTTAGAATGATAATGAACCAAACTAGTGTTTAGTCAGCTGAAAACTCGAGCAGTGTATTAGCCAACTGCAAACTGTAATTATCACCTTAACTTTTATTTTACTTCCCAAGTTATTTTGCAATGTACTTGTATTTTTAATTTAGCTTAGAGGGGAAAGAAGAACACAATTACAAAAATCAGATAATGCACATCACCTGGGTAGACTATTAGCTGGCTCTAGCTGCAACGAAGTTGCTGTGTGTACAAACAGGGTGCGAGCACTTCCTTTCCTGCTGGTAGAAAATTCCAAGCAGAGCACACAGGCCGCTTTGAATGAGAAATAGTCTCAAGTTGGAGTTTATTATTTTAATCACTGTTTTTATTAGTCATTTAACAATTGCCTGGTACTGATTAATTAGCTGGCTGTGTTATGGTAATAAGATTTCCAGAAAGGGAAAGAAGTCATTTTGCTTACGTGGGTTTAGTCTAATTTTATTCACCAAAATGGTATTTACTTAATAACAATGACGGGAATGACAAAGATCCAGGCTGTGCTGTCTTCATTCCCATGCATAGCTAACGAGCACAGCCAGTCAGAGCTGAGAGTCCTGGAGATGTCTCCAGGCTCATCAGACACTTCGTGGTCCATCAGGCAATCCTGCGGCTACTGCATTGTGATGCACCCTCCAGGCTTTTCACTGGACAACCATGCATCCATAGGACGATGGAGTGTTCCCATACAACTTGAAACCTGCACTGATTCCCAAGGGAAAAACAAGGAAGGATGCTTCTTTAGTTGGAGCTGGATGGGTTAGTTTTCCAAGGTGTGATTTTTCTGAATCAGGAAGGAGCATTTGGCACCAAGTCTTTGCCTCCGGCTTTTAGTCACAGATGCACCACTTTCTTTCCCTCCACAGTTCAGAGGGGGAGGATGATTTTCCTTTTGTCACCAGGAGAGCCCTGTCACTACACAGCAGCCCCAGAGGAGGCTGGGAATGTTACCAGAAGGGTCAGATCAGAGAGCCTCTGTTTTTGAGGTCCTTAGAAGCACAGGTCTTTGAAGAACTACTACGGGCTTTGCCACAGTGTTGGAAGACCTGTGTTCTATGTTTTCACCCAAGTGGAACTATTCTAGAACCTGAGTCTTTTTTATTTTAGACTCTAGAAAGTCATTGAGTTTGTTACCATAAGAATGACTTACGAGCAAAAAGATTTTTTAAATTTTAAAATATTTTGACAATTTCATACATTTGTAATTTATTTTTATCTAATCAACCCCCACCCCCACAATTGTTCTTTCTCCTGTTGAGACCTGGTTTTTCCAAGGGGTCCACTCTGTCTTTCATGTCTTTATTGTTGGTGACCTACTGAGTTTAATTTGGGTTGTTTGTATGATGGGCCTATTTGCTGGAGTTTGAGCAATTTACTAGTGGCTGCACCACTGAGGAAAATGACTTTGCCTCCGTGACAAGTGGCTAATCTCCAGGAGGCCCTCCCTCTGCAGGACAGAGTAGTGACAGGCCCCATCTGGTTTAGGTTTGTGCAGGTTGCCACAGCTGCTGTGGGCCCTTAAGTGCGGCGGCCATGTCATGTCGAGAGGACTCTGTTTTACAGCCCTCCCTACCCCACTATCTGATTCCATCTTCTATGATTAAAAAAAAACTAGTTTTTAATTATTTATTTCAGAATTACCATTATACAGCTTCAGTGATGTGCCCCCTCTATATTTGTTTTCTTTCTGAGACTTTTGAACTGAGTGTGCACAGTCAGAAAAGCAAAAGTCATAACTGCGCTTGTCAGAATCAAATCATTGCTCAAACATTTCATTTTGAACAAGAATTTAGCAGCTTATGCTATAAACCATGAGAAAGTGTTGACAGCCTATTAAAATGTAATTTAGAGGGATTTAAAACCCAATAATAAATAATGAAACAAGGCCCTGTTTTAGGAATTGCATGTTTATATGAAGACTTTAGTTGAAAGCCCAAAAGATTTGACAACATATTCTGTTTGGCGTTTTCAAGTTTTGAAAGGGTGTTTTAAAAACATGTATCTGGGAAATGCAGAAACTATGTAATATGGCTTTCAATCCTCTTGGTATCATTTGGCTCATAAGAGTTTTCCTTTAATCCTCCACAGGTGGGATTCTAGTCCTCAGGGTCAAATGGGTTGAACTACCTGTGCCTTGCTGCCTCCGGCTGTGGGGCTCAGCAGGGGTGGAGAAGGTCTTTTTGTGACCTGCACCTTTGCCTCATAGAAGACGGGGCTCTGTCTGCATTCCTGTGCCCATCTCCAGAGCAGCTGCTTTAGAAGCAAGTCACCTCACTTGCTTCTCTCAGACTCCTTCATCTTTCTGGAAATCTGATGCAGACACAAGCTTCTAGGCTGGAGTTTTGGCTTCCCAGTTGTAAGGAAGAAACAACAAAGATTGCAGGGCTCGGTGGTGCAGGCCTTTCATCCCAACTCTCATGAGGCAGAGGTAGATAGATATCTGTGGGTTCGAGGCAGGCCAGACCTACCAAGTGAGTCCAGGACAACCAAGGCTACATAAATAAACCCTGTCTTGAGAAACAGAACAAAACAAACAAATTAGCCAGTCAAACAACAACAACAACAAAAACAAAGATTGGCTAGTTGGAAAGATGTCTTGGTAACAGTGTGGCTCTCACAAGTTTCCTCCAGGTAGAATTAATTTTATTTCTATTAGTCCCATGACTGAAAAGTAAGTGAAACAGGTTGTATGTAGGCAGGCTCTACATCAGTCTCTTATTTATAGATGTGAAATGTCAAAGATAGACGATTTCTGGGTTCTGTTTTCATTGAGAAAGAAGGGCTGTAGAGGGATGTGAGGCCAATCGTCTTCTATCATTGAGGATACCATCTCAGAATTGAAAGTGGCTCAGCACACCTTGATCTTGCCTTAACTAGACAGCGATGATGTCAGGCCAGGTTGAGATCGAGCAGACACGTGGCGGCCGGAAGGAGTGAGTAAAGTGATGGTAGCCAGAGGGTCCATACTACAGGCTCATACTGCTGGGCTGGGTGATTCTTCAACTCTGCCAGACTAACTCAGACACAAAGTTTCAATGTAGGTTCTGAATTTGAGCTGAGTTCTGGGCCAGGAAAAGCACATGCAGGGGGCTCTGTAAACATATGAGCTTACTGCACATTTCTTCTTTTTCCTTTTTAAAAAATTAAACATTTTTTAGTTTTTACATATACAGTTATATTATTACACATATATGCAAGAAACTCCTGTACCAAGAAGAACCATGGCACGATCAGGAATTATATAAATGTTACATTCTTAGTGCTTTGGCTATTTGTGTTTGACAGCCTTGAAGAAAACATCTTTCCTACCTTGGTGCATTGATGCACATTTCTAAGATACCTCAGCACTGGTTCCAGGGTTCTCTCTGGTTAAGCCCTTGCTGTTCAGAAGTTGATGTCAAGTCTCCTTCTCTCTGTTTTGTCCTTCTCCTGATACTGAAGATCTTGACGTGCCAGTGGGATTGGAGTGTGGTGCTGATGCTCTCAAAGAGCAGGCAGCACTGAGATGTTCTATTATGTAATGCATATAATATATACCAATTATAATGGTTTGGGCGTCATCAAATTTGTAATCATTTTTTTCTTTAAATGTTTGTTCTAAAGGGACTTTTCCCCCTTATACTGTAATCCTAACTGATAAATGTAAAAGGAATGGTGGAATAAATAGTCACCATGTGGCACCCATCAAAGCAAATGCTGTTGTAAACAAGAGTCATGGATGGGTGCCAAAGTTATGGGGTGAAAGATACCAAAAGCAAGATACTCCATAGTCCCAGAGTAAATCCCTAATAAGAAAGGAGTAGACAAAAAGGGGATACAGTGAATTCATAACAATGCGGCCTAGAAAAATCACGAAGTTAACCTCGTGACCACATTTCTATATGCCAGTGGACCTGGCAGCATCCTCTCTTCTGGAGACGGTGGTAGAATGAATCTTGGGAAGCCATCAGATGGAGCCAAACTGAGAGGCAGTTCACAACACTATAAGCCAGCACTCTTCAAGTGCCAAAATGGCATGAGACACAGTTGGAGGGAATCTTATAGACTGGGGAGATGGGTAGCATGACAGCGAAGGTCTGTTCTGATTCCTGTATTGATTTCTGAACAAACAAAAATGACATAACCTGCATCCATTGGCAGGAGCCAGTGATTTGTTTTGCGTTTACAATATCAACAATAGTTAACACATTATTAGAATACCATAACCATTATATGTTAATGTCTGGGAGTGCTGAGGGAAAGATAAATGAAAACTTTTTGTATCAAAATTTTCATCTTTTGGTGAGTTTGTTTAAAGCCAAATCTTCTTTTCTTTAGGGACATTGGCCTTACAGAATCAATGGGCTGCGTCTCAGGAGTTAACTGCAGTCACTAAGACAACAGAAGCAGACTAGGCATCTCCTTGCTGTTATTTTATTTTTAGCTTCTCAGGGCACCTGGCTCTTCCTATGAACTTCCAAGGTCTTGCTTCGGGGAAGGGGTGGGGTCCACTTTAGACCATGGCATGGCCATGCACAGAGATGCTCACCCAAATTCTCATGGCTCAAGTTCCAGAAACGTTTTCTTCTCTCGAGGATCTTTACTTACATTCAGGTTGGTAGTCTGTATTCTTTTCCCATGCTGAGGACCACTGGGCATCACCACCTAGATCTGCTCCTGATGCCTGAGAATTCTCTCCCAGAGGAGCTCTATACAGGACAGCTCAGCAGTGACACCCAAACTCATTTTCAAGACAGCACAGGAGACAACAACATCACATGCAAGCCAAAATGGAATATTTAAGACATTTTCCTTTGTTTAATTTGGCTCACCCCCCTGGCCAGGCAGAAAGACAATCAAGTGAGTGAGCCATAAGCAACATTCCAGAACTCAGAGTCTAGCCATCTACTTCAGTCAGGCCAGCTCTGCTCATCCAAGTGATCATGTGCCTCAGGGATGCCCCAGAAGGCCAGGGGGCAGGGGGCTGGGGAGGGGAGGACCACTTCTTAGGATCTCTCATGAAATGCAGCTGCAAGTGCCAGCTACCAGTCCAGTCCTAGCCCGAGGTACTTGGCTTTCCCTGGTTCACTGTGTCTCTCTAAGCTCACAGGAGACCTTAAAGTACCAGACCCCACAAGAAGACGCAATTATTCATAGGGAGGTCTGTATTAAATAAAACACAGAGTTAGGCCAAGGAGCATGAAATTTGGGGTTAGTGTTGACAGCCCCTCATTCCTGGCACTTACTAATTTTATGTCCCTCCTCAGCCTGTGTCATTGCTTGAAGATTAGTTAAGCATAGGCTTTCAGATTCGGCGACTTAACTCTTTAAGACCTTCACTGTCTCATGGGAATTAGTGATCTCCTATTTTATGAAAAATTTTAAATTGAGCTTATTCTTATGGAAATTTGCTCTTTGGCAATTTTATCAGTCAGTGATGTAGCCAGATGTGTGCCTCCTATTGAGCTCTGAACTTATCATGAACATTTTATTTCTAGTCACACACTTCTGAAGCCAGAGGATTAGAACTGTAATAGGAAAAGCATGATTGTCCCTTTCAAGTCACTTCTAGTGTGTGCGTGTGTGTGGGGGGGGGGGATGGGGAGACAAAGACATGTCAAGTACAAAGTCTAGAAATGGGTACAAACCAGATGAAGCTAGTCCTACTGAAAAAAAGATCTCTGAAGGGAGGAGCTAAGAAAACATCACAAGAGCAGTCTCCTTCCATAACAGCAAGACAGATGTGTAAACAGGCCTGTGCAGTTTGTGGCCTTACTTTATCTTTGGGTTATGACAAACCTGTTATCTGACAAGGAAACAGAATTAGAAACGGAGGGGGAAAAGAATCAGTCAATAAGGAAGACTTACTGTGAAGGTCACTGTGAAAGGAGACAAGGTCACACTTCCCCCAAGAATGTTCTGTAGGATGTCTTTCAGTCAACCATTTGCCAAACATTAGTATTAGGTCATGGTCAGTGGTCAGTCTGACCTAGAAAAGCCCAAAAGTGAGAGCCTCTGGGCCAGGAAGACCTGCAGATGCAGGAGAGGCAATCTCCCTTCAAAATGAAGGCCTTAAACGGGTTCCTTCAAATCATACCTTTTATGTCCCTACTTCCTGTCTGATATGTGAGTCCCCCGCTCCTCCTGACTTGGCTGTCACTCTACAGAAGATGCAAATTAGAGCAGGCAATTTTATTTTAAGGTGATGCTAAAAGGCAGCTTATTTCATATTAATCATCCCAGGGAGCTAGCAATGTATGGTGTTAATTGGGTCCTCTGGAATTCAGCGCCCCTGGGACCAGAAACTTTCAAGCAAGGAGGAGAGTAAACCCACAGGCTGCCTAAAAATGAAATTCAAGAACCCGTGGTGTCTGGATCACTGATTCCTCTTAGCGCAGCCAGCTCGTTTGTATCTAATTTCTCCTTACGGTTGCTTGCTCTGTGTTCTGTGTCTCCACAACCCCTTTCCTGCAGAGCCATGAAGCCTTGTTTTGAAAACCTGCTTCCTAGAACATAAGCCTCTGCAGTCCTGGCCTCATGGTTCTAAAGTTCATTCCTCACTCCACATGTGGTTCGCACACTCCACTCTCTTCAGCCCTTCCCTTCCCTATATATACGTTGATGCATGCTTTCTCTCACTCTCTTACACACACATGCATGCATGCACACACAACACACACATGCAGAGAGAGGAGAAAGAGAGGTGGAGGGAGAGAGGAAGAGGGGGAGGGGGAGAGGAAGAGGAAGAGGGAGACAGAGAGGGAGAGGGAGAGAGACATATGTCTCTTCCCCTTGAGAGACAGAAGTAGAGTGGTTTGGGACTTGTAAGCAGCAACGTTCAAACTAAGGGTTCTTTGCTGTGTGTTGGCTTCATGGCCTACATGCATCAGCTCTGTGAGACTGATTATCAGGATCTTCTCCATTT
Organism: Acomys minous; assembly: GCF_964271855.1. Taxonomy (NCBI): domain Eukaryota; kingdom Metazoa; phylum Chordata; class Mammalia; order Rodentia; family Muridae; genus Acomys; species Acomys minous. The sequence goes on along the minus strand of NC_140494.1, from coordinate 79,334,005 downwards.
TTTCCTTCCATCTTTCCTCTCTCTTCTTCTGGGACAAGATTTTTAAGAAAGGGAAACCACTGCCTTACCTGAATGAAGGATCAAGCAGGGAGGCTGCAGCTGGCACACAGTTCTTTGGGGATGGCACGAGGAGTTCACCGAGAAGTGTGTGTTGCACGCTTGCCTGCTGAGTTTATCACGCTGCTATCTGTCACTTACTCTGACTGAAAGGTAAAGGCTTCAGTAATCTGTTGCTGCAAAGAATTGGTGCATTGTTCTTTTTTTCTAAGGCTTCCAACTAATTGGGTCTTGAGGGAAGACTGAAATGGAGTTTTTTCTTGACTTCTGTAGCTTATCCTGTTAGACCTCTTTGGGTTTTCCTGTTTGGTTTTTAATACTTGAATGAAAAGCAATCAGAGCAATCTATAGCTGCAGACAGAATGTGTATTTCATTGTCATAAAGGAAAAACAAACAAAACCATTTTATTCCATGTTTCCTCCCACTTAACAATTTTTCTTTCACCCTTGAAGAGATGTAGTAGACACAAGGTCATCTTTTTAATGATGCCTGTCCTGTAAACTTTGGGGACAGTAGCTATGATCTTCCCAAGACTTGCCAATTCAGAATTACAGAGCATGCTGATCATCAGAGCTGTGTGAAGCTGCGTTGACACTGTTAGTGGAGTAGAGGCAGTTACAACTGGATATGGACTGGCTGGCAAATACACAGATCTTAAGGGCGTGCTGCTTTTCAACATGACCTCCTAAAAACAACTGGACTGAAATACATGTACATAGCTACTTTAGAGAAAAATTTGGACGTGGATTTCAAAAACATGGAATGTCACCCTTGGACTCCTGCAGTTGGAAAGTGATTGAGCTTTTTGTTTTATTTCAAAAGACTGGACATTATTTTTGCAGGAGCTGGTGATTTACAGGGACTGTTTGGTAGGGCGTGGAATGCATCTTGCTGGAGACAGAGATGCCATTAATGGCATTTTCTCTTAAGGCTGCCACTCAGAGTATGATCTGTGTTACTTTGTAGCTCTGTTTATGAATCCATCCCATGAATCATAAATGAATAAAAGTATGTGTTTGGATGCCCAACTTAAGTCAGCTTATTTTATTTATTTATTTGTAGAGTTTGTTTCAAAGAGTATGTGGAGACTGTTCCTTTCAGAATGTATTGATTGGGTCACTTAAGCAACACAGGGAAAGTAGAAAATTACTCTGCGTTTCTTCTTAGTGAATCAACTTTGAACAGAGCCAAGAAGCCATCTAGATACCAAGTCCAACAGGTTACCCATAAAAGGGGAAAGGTTTCATTTCTTGATCCTGACTAAAAAGTCCTGGAGTTTAAATGGAGTAGTGCCCATGTCTTAGTATCTGTTCCTTTCCTCACTAACCCCAACCCTATCACTATATTCTTTACATTAGCTGCACCTATATGTTACTGTATGTCACAAAATACCCAAGAAACCCAACTTAAAGCAGTAAAGACTCATGGCTCTGGATTTCATGATAGTGAGGACATAGTGATACACATCATGGCAGTTAAGAAGCATAGGGAAGGACATCAGAAGGGGGCAGAGGAAGATATGGTCCCCAGTGACATGCTCTGGGGATGCTTATCTTCCCATTGCCTTCCAGACAGTCCATCAGCTAGAACTCCCTCAAGGGACCAGGCTATTCATCAGGTCAGAGTCCACATGGTCAAATTCTCTTTGTGGCTTTCCCCACAGACACACCTAGACTTGCCTTCAACAGACTTGCTATTAAAGTATAAATGATGTGACCTAGATAAATCTGCACCACTGTCAGGTACATGGTGGGGGTTCACAGTTCAGCAAAAGTCACACCCTAAAGGAGCCTCAGAGTCTGACAAGCCTATTGGATAAGAGTGATCCATTGTGGTCTTTTCCTCTTCGACTTTTGTTGAATTTGGAGAAGAGCAATGCATACTTGTTTTATACATATGCTGAGAAAACAGGACTTCTTATGTAAAAGATTTCCAAGTTTCTGAAAATAAGTGAGTTATCCTTGAAAGATTCTTGGAGTCCAGTAGTCATTTTTTCTGCACAAAACAGGAACTGATCTCTGTATCAATAATACTAAGAACAGTTGCCTTGGAAATTACTGTGAGTGCCAGTCACACAAGCTTCACAGTGACATGTGGAGAAAATGCAGCCAGTTGGAAACATTCTTCTTGCATGTGTATTTTAGGTGAGTTTCATCTTCTCCTTAAGCAGAAGGAATGTTCTCCTTACATAGGAGTATTTATTCTAAATGATTCAGCAGGGTCCCAGGTGCTCCTAATATACCAACTGAGGCCTTTTACCCACAGACTAAGGATTGGTCTATGACCAAAGCATGTGTTTTTCCTATCAGAGATTCTTCCTTATGGTACCTTCCATAGTTTCAACACTCTTGAAAAATCTTGAGATTCGGCAATGGTACCCAACATGAAGTCCCTACCCTCACGTCACCAAAGCTCAAGATTATGGAGAATCTTTAAGAGATTATGTAGAAAGCACAGCTTCACCATCATAGGAATGCCACAAGGGCACCCATGTCCGTGTTACGAGCCTCCGCCATGCTCATTTGGTCCAGCAACTTTCTGACTGGGTTCAGGACATTCTTGCCAACACTTAGCAGTAACTAACCAGCAAACTCAAGGCAACTCACATCCCTTTCTGTCCCATCTTCCCAACAAATTCCAGGACTTTTAAACAATAGCTACTGCAATCTCCACTGAAGTATTCATGTCATTTTCAACCATTCAACATGTTACACTTTGCTTCTATTTTATTAGTTTCCTGCTTTTCAGAAGAATAATACTTTGATCGTGGTATCCCCACACCTCATCTATCTGATGACTTGTTTAGTTTTATTGTATGGCATTTCAGAGCACAGATAATTTTAAGAATGCATATGCTTGGGTTGGAGAGATGGTTCAGCGGGTAAGAGCACTGGTTCCTCTTGAAAAGGATCTATGTTCAATTCCCAGACCTACATGGGAGCTAACAACTGTAACTCCAGTTCTGGCTCATCTGACACCCTCACACAGGCATACTTCACACAGCCATACATACAGGCAAACACCAATGCTTACACACACAATAGGAATGCATATGCTTTATTAGTGTAAAGCCAACTGATTCTGTATGATAAACTCTTAAAGACTACATGTGCCCAGCACATTTATCATGTCCTTGTTGTCTTTTCCTATGCATGTATAAAACACCACACAGTTTTTTCTAAAATTTTCTTCTAACCTAGGTACTACAGACTTTTGTGATTTGGACTAATTAATAGATCATTGACTTAAATAATATTAATTGATTCTGAGGGTCAGAGGAGAGCATAGTGATGCTATCCTACCTGTAATGGTATGAAATATCATCAAACAGACCCAGACTGGCTAATTGTCATTTAGAATAAAATGCCTGAGGCCATAGCTCAGTAGCAGAATATTTGCCCAGCGTGTTGAGAGCCCTAAGCTCAATTTCAGGCATTGAAAAACAAGCAAAAAAAAAAAAAAAACACTAAAAAATTTTGCTAAATTTTTTATTGGGCTGGGAAGGAAAAACTATCCTGCCTGGTTTGGTAGAAGAAAAGAGGATTTTAACCTTTCTGAGTATTAGGGAGAGTCATATGCTGTGTGCTTGTTTTAATTCTACTGGTGTTTGTTTCTGTGGGTCTTAGGACCAAGGCCAAGTTTTTACATACGATTCTGTCTTTACTCATCTTTTTAGTCTTCACATGTATAGGTGGTGTGTTGGTGTGTGCTAGGAGCTGATATTTGGACTTGAGTGACTTCCTTGATCACTCTGCACCTTCTATTTAGAAGCTGCCTCTTACTTGAACTGAGAGGGCTCACTGATTCTGCTGGTCCACATAGTTACCTTGCCCCTCCCTCTGCTCCCCAAGTGCCACATGTAGAGGTGGTCCACAGTGTCCGCCCAGCTTTCTCATGTGGGGGTGGAGATCTGAACTCCGTCAGGCACATTATCCACTGAATCATCTTCATGGCCACAGGAGACTTGAGGCCACACGAAGCCACAGTCTATTAGGTTAACTCCTCGCCACTTGCTGCTGGGCGACTGCTTACTTTACCTCAAAGTTGTCCTTCAGCGTTTCTCCAAGTTACTGAGCCTCCCACTGCCTGCGGCTGGGGCTAGGGGCTCGTAGTGGGCTCAAGCTGTGGTAAGGCTAAAGTAACCAGTATCTTCATGTGTTATCTCTGGGGCCACATGTCATGAGTTTTAGTTAGTTCTTAAATGACTTCTCCAAATTCTTCACTAGAATTTTTCCCTGGAAAACGTCCTGGCCACAGTCACTGTGAAGAGGGAAGGTCACATGGTGTGTTCCCTCACTTGACTGTCAGGCACAGTGCCTTGTGTGTTAGACGTATTCAGCCTGACTTTTTTAGGCTTAACCACGCCTGATATATTACATTAATAGGTTTTTGGGTTACGATGAGAAATTGTAAGAAACACTGGAGAACCCATAAACTGATAAGAAACTGAAAAGTGACACTGACACTGCTGCTGCTGAATTGGTCTTGAGGATATTTTCAAGCTGGCATGCTAATACTGTATATCAGATTGTAAAAAATGCAAAGCGAGGTGCCTGTTCCATCCCATTCGCTTTCTTATCCACCGAGAGTAAATACTGTCCATACACTTTACAGTTTTCAATAGGTTGCAAATTGATCCTGAAATAGTGAAAATAGAAAAAAAAATTTAAGTATGTGATACATACATTTCCATCATCAAAAATCAAGTTTACATTTGATAAGATATTGACTAGATGAACTCTCCACATGTTAATATGTACTTGATCCTAGGTAAATAAATAGTACCTGGTATTATGTTATTTCAAATTTTAATTATAGACAAACTATAATTTTTCTTAAAATGAGATTGAAGTAAATTAAACAGAATATTACTTATACATGAGGGAAAGTGGAAATTTGTCCTCATACATAATGAATATTATTAAAGTTGTATTAAATGAACTTTGTGATAAAATCTTTAATAATATATTGATCTCAAGTGAAATGCTTTATTTTAAATCTTTTCTTACATACCATGCAAAAATGATGAGATCATTAAAGGATTTCCCAAAGGGTTTATCGTGATTAAAAAAAAAATAACCAAGCCCTCAACTAAAACAATGAACAAAAAGTGCTAAATTGAATGTCCTTCAAAGCCTGTGCGGAGCCTGCTATTCTCAGACTTGTCTGCAGCAAAGCATAGTTAGGACACTGGCTAGTAAGTAAACAGGAAGTAGAAGGAGACAGAGCGAGGTAAGCAGAAGGGGTCTCATTTAGCAAGATGAGGGTTCAGAACCAGCCTGTGTCCTGAGATAACATGTTTATTGGCAGTTTCAATTCTTCATTCTCAAAAAATATATACCAAATGCATATTTATTAGTTGTTTTAATTAAAAGAAACTAAAAGGCTTTTTACTAACAATGGTTCTCTTACAGCCATGCCAAAAATATGCCCTCGGTTACCCATGCTTAACAAGTTGAATTAGAGACTGTTCACTTTTTGACTACCTCACAATCAACTGCTTAAGTTAGTCTTGGCCAAGTATATAACCAAATTGTCAATCAACTTTCTAAATGCCTTTTAAAACGAAGATTAAATGCACATGGAGAAATATTGCTTATTTCTTACTTTCTGGTTTTTTTTTTTTTTTTTTTTGAGGGAAAAGTGATTAAGTCACATTTGGAATCACTGTGTTTCAATCCGCTTCACTTTGCCCTTAGGTCTAGCGGAGAGCAAGACCCAGGAGACACTGAGCTGCTGTTTGTGGAGCTAAAGAGACTACTAATGGTCACAGGGTCTCCCTCTCACAATCCAACTCCTCGTCGCATTGTCCATACATATCGCTCAGTATGTGGCTGTACCACAAAGGAGGCAGTAGATTTCAGAGCACAGGGAAAAGTATGCTTAATCTTGACATGGTGTTCAGTCCATTTAAGTATGACCAGGATTCTAGAGTTTCCTGATTACTTATCTTTATTGGAAAGAAGTGTTTGCAGATGTCAACATGAAAATGAGTGAATAAATAAAACCAGGAGCTTGCAAGAACAAAATGGCTCCCTTCCTTTCCTCCCGACCATTTAGACATGGAGACTTACACCACTCTTCTTGGATGATGGTGTTGGTTTGATTTGAGAATTTTTTTTAGATTTATCCTGCACCCCTGAGTGGATTTTCCTTCAGTTTTTATGCTGTAGCTAACCACCCACAGATCTGACACATTGCTTGAGGTTGGAGGGGGTTTTTGTCTGGCTGGTTGAGTTTGTTGGTGGTGGCGAACAGTGGAGTTGCTTCTAGAACGAGCAGAAGGCACTTTGCAGGAAGAGGTGTGGCTGGTTTGGTAGAGAAAAAATTATGTGCTCCAGAGCCCTAGACACCTGGCAAGTGTGCTTTGCGCAATCCATAACTGAGGTCATGCTCTCAGATGTTCCTAATTACCAAGTTTCTTTGCAAGGCCAGCATCTGTTACAGATGTCTATGGCTTTTCACGGTTGTCACTGCCCACTCAAGGCTACACAGTGACACCCTACATCTTTTTTCAGTGCTCATCTTTTCCACAGCCTTCTCTCTCAAGTTCTCCAGTTATAGGACAATGATGATGCTTGGCTTACAGAAGACCCAGGGAGAGCAGTGTGACCATGCCAGGAGGTTCTGAACCAACTGGCTTGGAGTATTTTCTTCTAAGTGACCTATGCCTTCTCAAGCTATAAACATGATGCTTTGATTCTGAAAGTCCCCGATTTTATTTGTGTTTATTCAGAACAAAAGACCCCTACCTGTCAGGGAGGTTGATCTGGAAAGATAGGAAAAGAAGGGTTATAAATATCCTGCCACTTCCAAGGTGCTTTGGGGAAAGTTGTCTCTCTCTTTACTTTTCAAATATTTTATGAAGTACTTTGCACACCACAAACCCTTCCACATTCGTGATGTAATGGAAACTCCTGATCTTTGTGTGGTTCAAACGGAGAAATAGACAAGGGAGTGGCAACCTTGATGTCCCATTCCTCAGGAACCTACCAGTGAGGCAGGAAGTGGCCTCCCAGGGAGCACCTCTGAGTTTGAAGGAAGAAAACATGACTGTTTCTCCTGGGATGGAAAGATGGTGCTCTGTGCTTCTGGTTTCTTTTCATTTTCTGGTTTAATCTTTGCCAGGCTTAACTTTTGCAGATGATTATGGCTGTGGTCCTAGAGGTTAACAGCCATATTTTACAAATTAGGAATATATGTAAGGGGCAAGAAATATAAAGATGTCTGTGTCAATGAGACATTTGTATGTTAGAGTATGTGTGGTCCTAAGTGAAGAATCTTCTTCCCTTTTTGAAAAAAATTTAGTTGTAATTGACCATTTCCTCTTTGCCTTTAGATTCTTAGGAGATGAAGTCATGGTAGAAGAAGCTCAGCTTATAGAAATAAATGGATTTGTAATTTCTTGGATTTGAAATATCCACAAGGGTAAAAGCACTGCTTTTCTGAAATATATTAAACATTAATGAGCTCTTTACTGAATAAACAAAAGTCCCATAAAAGTTTAGATGAAGGTAAATGTTTGGGAAACATGCCTCAGAAACCAGGAGGCTTATATTTCAACAGGTGACCCTGGATGGGAAAGTGTGGTGGCAGCACAGGTAGGTGATTGACATTATCGGGTGGCTGCTGTGATCAGAGTCTTCAGTGCCTGAATGGAACCCAAATTCCTCGTGCTGTTTGCTGCTGCGTTCATCCTATTGGGTATTTATAGGGCATGTGCTATGCACTGCATTGCCATAGCAGGGAACAGAGCCACTACCTTCCTATGGTGCCATTTTGGCTGAAGGACAGTTGGTGTCTGTCTGTACATGAGACCTGAAATTTCTAATTGATTCTTGGAAACTGTGAAAGATTTAAGGCAGTAACCGGCCATGTGATCAGTGTGCTTCACAATGCCTTCCTAGGAGTACTCTGTGGTTTTCTTTAATTGTGGATCTTGACTGGGGTGTAATTGCTTGATACTCTGAAATCAGTCAGGTGGTGACCAAGGTACAGACCGTGTTCATCAGGTGACACTGAATTATGGGAAAGCATCATTTGGCTGTATGTGGCTTTATTCAAACAATATTTAGTTGCTTGAGACTTTGGAGGACAGCAAGCCATTCTTATTCCTTTTAATGTGGCTTTAAATGAGTTGTTTGTTTGTTTGTTTACAATAACTTTATCATTCCTCATGTTCAATATATGCAGTAGTATGGGTCTCCCCCACCCCCACCAGTACCAAATATTGATTCCTTTTACATCCTGTGCAAAGTGCTACTGATGGGACTATGAAACTATGCTCCCTATATTTAATGAGTTTAAAAGATTGGGGATACATGCTATTACCAGAATCAGCTTCTCAAAGTTATTTTTCCTGTACCTTTCTAAAATGTATGTGCGTAAGGAAAAGAGACACTGAATGTTAGATGAGCACCAGGGCACTGGAGAGCTATCTACCACAATCACTTGCCAAGTCTAATTAAGCACATGTGAAGTGAACTTCTGAGTATAATTATAGAAGGTTGTAACACCTCTGAATTTGTTTTTATTTGTATTTTCCATATTTTAGTCAATGGAATGTTGTTATTAGGTAGGGGGTGGTACTGAGTGGAGAAAGACAGAATAAGAAAAGCAAATGAGTTTCCCATAACTAAATGAGTTTTAAGCATTGGGCTAAGGGAAGTGAATCAATTTTTCTTCCAAGTGCTTTCTCTTTGGTTTTCCTTTGAGGCATGTGCTGTCTTCTATCCTGGACAGTAGTTTCCCATTTGGCAACCTGATCCTGGTGTTCAGGTCCCAGAGCCCCACAGATTCTAGCAAATGAGAGCCGATGATTTTCTTTCAAAACACATCTGGGAGATTCCTTTTAGACAACTCTAGTTTCTCTGGGTAGTCAATATGTTCCAGACCTGGCCTCAGATGATCCTGACACTCACGCCTCTGCCCCTACCTTCAGGAAGCATCCCTGTCCAACTCAACACAGCAGAACCCTTTTCCTCCAGAAATATAAGCTGATTTTCTGGTATGTTTCAGCTCAGAAAATGCTGACAAGCAAACTCTATTACAAAGGTTTACAGTTATAGCAGATACGCCCATCATTTTGAGGCCGGACAATGTATGTGGTAGTACAGATGACACTGAAGAGCATGCCTGTTTGGGGGAACACACAGTTATTTAAATGGTATATATTTCATTATCCTTAGACTTTTTTGTCTTCTTGTCATTTGAAATGTCCACAGAGTTTGAGTAATAAGGAGAAATCTGTTTTCTAATTTCCTAGAGAATAATGAATTTATGAAACCAAAATCCACAGGGATAACAAATTATGTAGTTGAAGAAAATTGGGCAAGGATTTTATAAAAATGGGTCTGTCTTTAAAGAGAGAAGAGTCAGAAGAATAATATAAAATACTCCCTCACTGATGTTTTGTGCCATAGTAAACATGATCTAATTGCTCAAAAGAAGAAAAAGAATTAGAAGAGGGAGAGAGGAGGGCAAAGAAGAAAGGAAGGAAAAGAGAGAGAAAGAGAGGGAGGGAAGGTGGGAGGGAGTGGAGGAGGATTGAATGAAATACTGGTCCCCACTAGAAAATAACTTTTCTGTGCAGGCATGTGACGGTTGGTTGTTAATTGGCAACTTGACACTACCTAGAATCATCTAGGAAGCAGGTCTTAAAGGGAAATTATTTGGATCAGGTTGGCCTGAGGACAAGTCTATGGGTGGTTATCTTAATTTTTAATTGTGATAGGAAGACTCACCTTTAATGGGGGACAGCACCATTTTATGGTTTGGTTCCTGAACTATGTACAAGCAGCAGGAAATCCAGGATGCCTTTATTCTCTCTTTGCTCTTTTTTTTTGTTTGAGGGGGGGGGTGTTGATTTGTTTTTTTGGGTTTTTTTGTTTGGTTGGTTGGTTTTTGGATTTTGTTTCTTTTGTTTCTTGAGACAGGGTTTCTTTGTGTAGCCATGGCTGTCCTGGGCTTGCTTTGTAGACCAGGCTGGCCTTGAACTCACCGAGATCTGCCTACCTCGGTCTCCTTGAGTGCTGCGTTATATGCTAGTTATGTGATTCGAGCAAACAGTTTAGCTATGAGCACCTACCCCCCCCCCCATTTGCTCACCTGTGATGAATGGCTAGTAAAGCTATTTTATAGAATTTTACAAAGGTAAAGCAAGATACAGCATTAAACATTATAGTCTGTGGTGAAGTACACAGAAAAGGTTCTATGTTTATTGAGCCGACTGCACCAGTGTCAAATATCTGTACTTTTGATCTTCTTATCCAGTAAGGATGATCACATAACATTCTGGAAAAGAATCTATCGGGCTGTGAATGTGGAGTAAGGTTGCTGACAGGACTCAACTTTGCTCTCAGGACATGAGACATGCTATAAGTGCTCGGCAGCAGCTGCAAGCCTTGCATTGTGAGAGAACTCATATTCTTGAGCTTGTGATATTTCTTAACTTTTCTTTTTAAATTTTAAATGTACACTATTTATTTATGTGAATAAGTGCACATACACTGAGACATGTTCATGCAGTTAAGGGAACAACTTGTGGAAATTGGTTCTCCCTTCCCGCTATGTGAGTACTAGAAGTGGGACTTGATGGAGTCAGGCTTTATTGCACACTTCACAAAGCCTTCTTTCTTGACCCCAATTTTAGAGAACTTTCCCCATTGATTGTATATAAGTATATTAACATCTCTTTTTGTAAGTATATCATATATACTTATATATATATGACTGATATTATATGTATATATATATACATAGATAGATGATAGATAGATAGATAATAGATAGATAGATAGACAGATGGTAGATGTGATGATAAGAAACAGCCTACTGCAGCAGCCTGCAAGCAGATTATCTAGCCCAGTTGTCCAGTGGTGACACAGACCATATGTATATTAGGGCCAGTATTTCTATGATTCTCTTAGATTCTCCTTTACCTGGAAGCAAAACAACTCCTCAGGTAAAGAAGAAACAAAGAAGCAGGGAAAGGTCTTCCATCTTCCATTCAATGTCTAGTTGGGGGCATTCTCTATTCCTTCCTCTATATTTTTGTACTCTCGTTGACTTGGATAATTCATATACTATCTATAAAGGAGTTCAACTATGCTCATCTCCTGGGGTTCAGAGTGTTTGCACTCTAATGAAATTTACTGTTCTCCAAGCAACACTATGGCTGTAAAGATCAGGCAGGCTGGAAGAGTCTTGCAGTGCATCCTAGCTCTGCTTTATGCAAACAGCCTTATGAGTCTGAGAAACACAGTTGATCCCAGCCCTTCTACCCACTCCATGTGAACTGATCATGGGATGTCTGCATTCTGTGTTCAGTGTCATGAACAAAGAGTAAGCCATAGGAAGGAGCCCAATTTGTAGGTTGCTGGGGGCTTTGTTCTAGGACAGCTCTTCCTGCTCCAGGAAGTCTTCGGGATATGCGTAGATAGTGGAGGTTACAATGGACTGATGTTGAGTTGTATATGGTCCTGACACTAGAGGACATCCAAACAAGCAGCCAAGGCACCTGGTGTTTCTCGATTGCACTATAGGGATGACGCACAACCGGCATAGTATACCATTTGCACAATTTCAGGAGCCAAGTCCCTTTCCTCCTTCAGTGAAGACCAGTGACCCCTTTCCTGCTAACACAGAAATGAAAACCTGTAACAAGTTAGCTATTACCTATGTTAGTGACTGGAGGTCTGCTAGTTTCTTTTTATTTGATTTTGGAGGGCTTTTGTGTACATACTCTCCCCAGCTCAGTAGTAGTACAGTTGAAAATCAATCTCTCTCTCTCCGTTTCCTCTCTCCCTCCCTAATAAACACTGTCCGTTTCTATCAGTCAACTGACTCTAAAATATCTTGATTGTCACACAAAGGCATGGGTTTTACTGTGACATGTTCGTGCAGTTACGTCATTTTACTTTGCTCCTCTTTATCTCACCCAGATGCTCTCCCTTCTCCTCTGCTAACCCTCTCCCTAACGCTTTGGCTGGATTCCTTCCCCTCACAAAAGGCCCTTCTTCTTTTTTCGTGTCACATATTATAATACCTCCCTTATCCCACTAGAATTCTTCCTTTCCTTCTATTGTTTCTGTTCTACTTTCACGTACAACATACACACATGTATATGTGTATATGATTACATACAAATATGTACATTGTAATCAAGAGTACATTTATAAGGAAAACTCACACAGCACACATATCTCTCTGAGTGTGGCTTATTTCATTTCATATAATCACTTTTTAATAATTATTATGTGAACAGAAGTTTCTCTAGTTAGCATTCTCTAGCCCAGAACAACTCAACTGCTCTCTTACCCTAGTATTGTGGCAGAGAAACAAAAGTGAAGGCCTTTTTCTTTCACTTGACCATTTTTCAAGGTGAAATAGGCTTGGTTATGACTTGAAAGAATTCCTTATGCTGCAAGGACTCTTTTAAATTATATTTGTTAAAAGCCAAGGTTGTTTTGCTTATCTTGCAAGTTGCTAGTGACTTCTTTTCTCATTCTTTTTTTGCTACATGAAGTTTTCTAAAGACTTCTGTAGACTCCATATTAAAAGGCGTCCAGGCTGAATGGAAGATTTCTTTTTATTACTCTTTTCCCACTACTTGCAGAGCCAGGAGTCAGAACTATAGAATCAGAGGGTTCAAGTCCCTTTATAGTTAGGCAGAGCAAAGCAGAGAACGGACAGAAATAGGTCAGACAGCTTGAAAAGCTAGAGCTGTGAGCAGTTTCTGGGGCTCACACTCAGGGGCTCTTATTTGGGGAAAGAGTATTCCAGAGAAAGTGGGAAACAGCTAAAAACCACTAGTGTGTATATACTTCGCCACTTTCCTTCCCTATGCCTGGAGTTCTTGAACGAGTTCCAGAATTACTGATCCCTCAGGAGCTTAAGCAGTGGGCCTTAGACTACTTGGTCTTCTGGTAACTAGTTTTTGAGCATAGAATTTGTGGAAGTCATTTAGACTGAGAATATTTTCACCAGTGAAACAGAGGAGCTATTCAACCACTGAACTTCGAAACAGACCGTATTCATCTCACGCCAGAGTGTGCACCTTTACAAGATAACTGGAGGAGTTGTGGGATGTTTCTTTAAGAGTTATAAAAGACAGACTGACAGATGAGGGAGGGAGGAAGGGAGGGAGGGAGGGAGGGAGGGAGGGAGGGAGAGGGGAGAGGAGGGAGACACCTCTATCTATCTCTGGTCTCTGTTTCTCTTGCTCCTTCCCAAAGATACCGTGTGGTACCCAGGACACTGAGGTTTTCATTCCTGCAGACCTACTCTGGGCATGGCCCAGGTTCCAGTTCCTTTATTCTTGCTCCATTTGACTCAGTTATCTCTCCCTTCCTTTTTCCTCCATTTTGTTTGGGCATTTTTAGTGCTTTCAACTTCCACACCATACCCAGGCCTGTCTTCTGCTTCACAAAGCTACCCCTTGCCTCCTGCCAGTTTCTCCACTCTCTCTACATTATACCAAATCTAGCTAGTTGCCATATTATTTTATCAATGTAATGGATTCTAGAGTGTCACAGGAGGCTAAAAGTTTTTTAGGTTGCAATAGAATTATTATTACTCTTTCTAACAGCCAACCAACCTTTCTCCTTCTTTCCTTTTTTCCTTTCTTTTTTCTTCCATTTCCCCTCCTTATTTTCTCTCTCTCTCTCTCTCTCTCTCTCTCTCTCTCTCTCTCTCTCTCTCTCTCTCTCCCTCTCTCCCTCTCTCTCTCTCTCTCTCTTTCTTTCTCTCTCTCTCTCTCTCTCTCTCTCTCTCTCTCTCTCTCTCTCTCCTTCCTTTGTTTAGTTATACAGGCTGATTAGCTGTTGTTTTTAGGTTCATTCCAAGCAGGACTCCTGGTAAACTTTTAACTTTAGTTACAATGGGAAAGGAAGACACGGAATTGCCTCCACAGAACTTCTAGTGACCCAAGATCTAGAAAGTCACTTGGGTGAACTGGTGACCTACTATGATCCCAGAAGATGTGAACAGAGCACACCCCAGTTTGTAACCCCTGAAGTGTGTTTTAGGCCTAGCCTCCCTATATTTGGGGATCCATAAGAGGGAAAGGATGGCGGGAGCCAGTTCCTTGTGAGAAACTTAAGCTGAAGGACAGCTTTCCTGAAGAAAGGGAAGGCTCAGTGGGGTCCAGTGGGACACACTTAGGCTGTTACAGCTTGGGTTTCTTGGCTGCTAGCACAGGGTGGAAGGATAATGCAAGTCATCATGGTTTCTAGGATGGAAATGAGGCTATGCAAAAACCGCAGTGATGGCATGTGTGTAAGCAACCCTTTCTTCAAAACATGAAAAACTCACTTTATGATCCTTTCTTGTTCATTTGTTTTGTAAAGTCTGACTATAGGATTCAGTCGGGGCATAAACTCATGTCTCTTTCTCGCCTCAGCATTTTTTAGTGCCAGAATTACAGGTGTGTGCCATCAGCTGTACTCACTTAAGAGCTTGTGGTCTATTTTGAGATCCCTAAAACTACTTGCAGCTCTGTGAAAGGAAGGAAGGAAGGAAGGAAGGAAGGAAGGAAGGAAGGAAGGAAGGATTTGGAGTACGCAGATATCCTAAAAGGCCTGTCTCAGTGATGGTGCCCCCAGCTCTGCCCAGTCCTGAGCCTTGTATCTGTCTGAGGGAACAAGTAAACACACACATGTTGAATTATCATACCTAGAGCCAACTCTTGCAGAAAACATTCCCCAAGATTGCTCTTTCGGTCAAGCAGTGCCAAGTGGAAGCAGTATCGACCAAGGATCAGCAGATTCTCTTGCACCCTGATGCTTCCCTTCCCCATTTTGAGCCATGGGCAGAGCTTGGCTTGCCTGTGTTCTCCCGAGTTCTTGTGTCTGAAACTTATTCTCCAAATTCCCAGGCGATGGTATTTGCATGGGGGCCACTGGGAGGCAATGAGAGATTCTGTGCAGTATTGAGGATGGGGCTCCAGAATGGGACTGGTGGCTATGAAAGAAGAAAAGAGAAATCAGAGATCCCACACTCTTATGTTCTCTCTTCCACAAGTTTACGATGGTCCAACTAGTGTCTGGCGGAATGCTGGTTCCTTGATACTGAGCCAGTTTCTCTTGAGAATCAACCAGCCTGGAACATTCATATGGCACCTCAAGTGGACCAAGATACTTGATGTCTGTAATTACGGGGTTACTATGCACAAAGAACCTGGGATATTAGTCCTTATTCTGGGTCCCCGAGCAGAAGTTATTTCTTCTTTCTCAACCTACAATTCCCCATCTATGCAAAGAGAAGTACATTAGTCCCATGTATTTATTCACAGAGGACAATGTTTTTGTTTTTGTTTTTTGTTTTTTTTTTTCTGAGACAGGGTTTCTCTTGGCTGTCCAAGACTCACTTTGTAGACCAGGCTGGCCTCGAACTCACAGAGATCCTGTCTCTGCCTCCTGAGTGCTAGGATTAAAGGTGTGCACCACCACACCTGGCTACAGAGGACAACTTTTAAGAGTGAGTGCTGGGACCTACAAACAGTGCTAGGACCAATAAATATGTCTGCGTTTCCCAACTCAGTGTACTCACACATGTAATGGACCTTAACTTATAAAGGAGACAACATAAGATGAACAGGAGCGAGCAGTATAACAGAAGAGACAAGACAATAAATGTGGCTTGTGTTGTGGGATAGCAAGCCCAAGACTTTCCGCTGGCTGTTTTTGATGGCAAGGTGCTTCAAGTACTGTTGCTACAGATACGGGGAATCGCTGCTCTACCTAAACAGTGGCTGTGGGAAAAAAAAAGATAGAAAAAAATTAAAATATTGCCTGAATAATTTGAAACGCTGTGCCCAGTGGCAGAGATTACTAAATGTATTAGTGATAGAAATGGTTGGAAACCATTTTTTTTTATATCTTCCTGATATAGGTCTAGTTTCTTCTGACGCCAGTGAAATTTTTATGCTGTATCATGGTGCCCTGAAGCGAGTGGCATTACACATATATTTTAAGGAGTGTGACATTGGAAGGGAAACGTGAATTACATGTTCTGGGTGGTGAAGGACAATGTGGCGAGTTCAGAGGGGCAAAGATCACATTGTCTGCTGGAGGAGAGCAGTCAAAAGGATTAGCACATAAAGGATAATAAGCAGAGGTTTGCTGATGACCACAGATACCGGAAACTCCCCAGGGTTATCTGCCATGGGGACAGCAGACCCTGGTGAGCACAGGCTAATGGTCCTGTTGGAATCTCAGTGCTTCTGGATTACTTCAGAAAAAGACAAAGTAAAAATGCTTGAATTGAAGGTGTCAGAAAGTCTCCCCGCCTCTCTTTGCTGCAGAGCTGGTGGGCTGTATAGACACAGACACTTGCACATCTATCTGGTTCTTGTCTGTATTGTCATCTATTTGCTGCAAAGACATATCTCATTTGCCTCCAAAACTTCAGCACTGGAGAATGTGAGGGGAAATGGTTCTTAGCAGGCAATTCCTCAACAGGCACCAAGTACTCTGCTGTCTGCATTATGCACTTTGAAGAGTTGTTTGCACCCTGTCACTTAAAGTCCCTGCCAGAGAAGCCCTGGGGAGTCAAGGGTTTCTGGGAGAAGACTGCTGCTATTGACTCTCTGGCTTAGCTTCAGCTTCTGAACACTGGGGCCAACTTACATTCTTCCTGCTGTGCCTCTGTTGCTGGGCACCTATCGTCCTTTGTTTCTCAGCTGAGACTTTACACAGAGGGTAATGGTTGCCAGCTCTTTTGTGAAGCCTGTGAGCTTCAGACAAGGAGTCCTAAAGGGGCTGGGGGAAAGGGCTGCTGAATGACAAAGAAAACAAAGCCCACAAGTAACAACAGAGACCCCTCTCCCTTCTAGCTTTTTTTTTCTTTTTCTGAGCCTTTGGGGTCCTTACCTATCAGTGAGTGTAAAAACTAGACTGCTTGTGCAGTGATAAATGTCGGGGAGGGAAAGAGCTAGCTGGGTGGGTGATAAATAGGGAGCCTTTAGCTGTGCTTAATAAACTGCAACTTCATTTGAATATATTTTTTCTCCATTGCTAGAAACCTAGCACGCTTTTAAAGCCAAACATCAAAATGACTTTGTGCTTCCCATGTTGTCAGTTGTATGTTGGAAATCCTTCACACGAGAAAACTCACAGGCACTTCCAGAACACTTAAAGCACAGTGGAAAGAGGAAGGAAGAAAGCAGAGAATGGAAATGTCAGCTGGTATGGGGCCTTTTGCCTGTGCACCTAACACTTGAAGGTCTGAGGCAAGAAGTCCAAAACCAGCCTTGACTACATAGTAAGTTTGATGCCAGCATTGACTATATAACACAATTCTGTCTCATAAAACCAAAGGGGCAAGGAACTGAATTATCTTCAAGGTGGTCACACAAGCCCTTCAGACATCCAGAGGTAAGAATAAAAGTCTGTTTCTGAAATGTGACAAGACTTCATGTATGCTGAAACATGCATTTCTAGATTTCATGACTATAGAATTTGGTGTCATCATAAGACCTACAGTCTCTCTCCTCCTCCTCCTCCTCTTCCTCCTCTTCCTCCTCCTCCTCTTCCCCCTCCTCCTCTTCCTCCTCCTCTCCCTCTCCTCCTGTTTCTCCTCCCTCTCCTCCTCCCCTCCGCTCCCCTCCCTCCTTCCCTCACCTCTGTCTTTCTCTCCCCTCTCTCCTTCTCTCTCCCTCCCTCTCTCTCTCTCTCTCTCTCTCTCTCTCTCTCTCTCTCTCTCTCTGCCCCACTCACTCTCTCTGGTTTGATGATGCCCTAACAATTGTTCTTTGGTTTTACCAAGAATCTAGCAGAACAATCTTGACTCAACTGCTCTCTGTTCTTTGACACTGGGCAAGTCATTTTGCCCTTCTTACCAGGAGTAGATACAATCAGAGACTTGTGGTTTAAGTTTCTAATTGTTCTCAGATATATGGTTGCTTGTTACACATGAAAATCAGAGACCTGGTGACATCTGCTGACATTTCTAGGTTCTTGTGTCCTGGAGCAAAACAACAACAAAACAAAACCCACCCAAAACCAAAACCCTTATCTGCCAACATCATGATGCTTACTAGGTTATTTATAGGGCACATGGCTTCTCCCACATTTGGATATGCTGGAATTTTTTGTATTAGTTTTTCATGAATACACTTATGTTACATGTAGCCTAAAGTCGGGTAGAGTGAGGGTTTTCTGTGAATGATGTCTTTCATATGTTAGTCCTGATGCCTCTTTCTCCAAGTCCTACTTTCCTGTCTCAGAACTTCTGAGACAGGTGAGGAGGGACAAAGTCATATTTGAACATTTTTCCCATATCAAAACTGTAAAGGGCAAGGAAGGTGCTTGTGCTATGGATAGATGACTATAGGCTCACAGTTGAGTAAGTGGGCCTTACTCCCACTGCGACAACCTCCCCCCTTCCCCCAAAAGTAACATCCAAACAGAAAGCCATGGAAGAGAACTCTTAAAACTTGCTAAGGATTCTGAAGTGTAGCTCTCCGCAACCAGGGTGGGGGAAGGTCACAAGGATGCAGGAAAATGCTGGGAGGACTGAAAAGTGAGTATGAGTGTTCATGATGTGAAATGCTCAAATCAATAAAAATATTATATGTAAAAAGATAAACAGCAGGACAACTCACATTTTCACGCTTCAAACACAACGTCACCCCTGCTCTTCATGTGGTTTTATTTATGATAATAAACTCTAAGGCAAGGAACTGGGTGAGGGACAAAGATAGACAGCATAGAATATTTTATGAATAAATATTCATTTTTAGTGTTGTTATTATGCCTCATAAATGTGTAAACTGTTTATTATTGAGAATTCCAGCACTTTAGAAGGAAAGGCTTCAAATATCTGATAAACACAGGAAAACTTTAGAAATGTGAAGTATTTTAATGAGTTTCCATTGACTTCAATTTGTAAATTAAAGCGATGGAGCAAATAAAGGGATTTCTTGCTAGAGACATTAACAAGAACGCTGTGTGTGTGTGTGTGTGTGTGTGTGTGTGTGTGTGCCTGCATAGGTGTGTATATGTGTGTCTGCTTATGTATATGTCTGTGTGCTTGTCTGTGTGTGTGTGTGCATGTCTGTGTGTGTGCATGTGCTGGTTATAGAACTATATTTATATATTTTAAAATATTATTGAACGCTATGAACAATTGTGTAAGTGTTAACACACTTAGGTCTAAAATTAAATGCTTTATTTGCTCAGTAAAACACATACTGGGGACTATTGTTAGAGATAAGATGTTTGGCTTGTCTGAGATGAGGGAATTTTCCAGTACTGTAACATTGCCCTGGCCCTGCTTTAGCATGGCCCGTGGTTGATGGATAGCAGACTAAAGTTTACATGGAGTGTTTCCTTTCTCCTCTTTTCCTTCCATCCAAACCTTTTTCAGATATTAAAATCCTTCCCTTGATCTTCAGATCAAATATTTTCTCTTCAGGCAGGTCATATTGTAGTTTGTTTAACAGAATAAAGACAGTGGGCACGACAAGTGACCATCGTTCCCCAGGGCAGGTGAGCACTGTTATCTCAGCCGTAAAGTCCCCCCTTATTAAAGTGTCCGTCACCAGGCCTTTGGAAGCAACTGACTTTCTAACCAAAGGGGCTGTAAAACCAAAGCCTTGTTTTGTCCTTCATCAGGGACCAAGAAATCTCTTGCTCCCGTGCTTCGGGCTGAATGAATGGTCACCACAGTAGAATTTAGAAAGCACAAGAAGCTGGACGTGAATGTGGCCTTTACAATATGAAGCTTTCCATCCCATTTATGAGAAATGCTTGCATCCCTGAGGCAATTACCCAGTAGTTACCTGCACATTAAAAGGGTACACCCTAGCAGGGAAGCTTCCAAAATTGCTTCCAAGATAAACTCTGTACTCACTAGGGTGCAAATGCTGCTCATCCTGTGCTTCACCTTCCTCTGGTTTGCTAATCTAGGTCACCAATTCTTTGTTGAACAGCCCGCACCCTGGCTAACACAAGGTGCTTTATGTCTTTTGCTCCCTCTCTCTCTCTCTCTCTCTCTCTCTCTCTCTCTCTCTCTCTCTCTCTCTCTCTCTCTCTTTCTCTGGATGTGGAACAAAAAAAGATTGTTCTCAATCGTTAGATTATCATCGCCCTTGTGGCCACCTCAGATGGGAGTTTAGTGCTGTGCTAAGAGGCTAGGCAAGGAGGCAAACATACCATATTGGACGTGCAGCTTTAATAGGTATGAAAAAAACACAGCGTGGGCCAGGAGCTTAAACTCTCCAGGCTCAGTCTTACCATCTCCTATGTGGACTATGGCGGTTCATGAGCTACTGTGGGCGTAAAGTAAAACAATACATATAGTCGTATATGACTATAATCCTGGCATTTCATGGGCCCTTGGTAAATATTCAAGGTCTCCTCATTCATAGGATTTGTTGCCGTATTCGGCCCACTTTAGAGTGCTTTTGTGTTTCCTGCTATTCTTCCATTAAGAGCCTATAGGTTGATCTCTACCAGGTGTTAAGTGGGAAAGGGTTTCTTTTATATAACTAGTAGCTCTAAGGACGCACTGGAAACATAAGCACCACACTTGTATAATCTAGAAACAACACGGAGCTGAAAAGCAATGGACTGGAAGGTCAGATACTTACAGGACAAGATCTGCTTAGAGGAATGCAATTGCTAGCTGTCACTCAATCAGACAGTTACTCGGTTGTCTAGCAGCTTGCCCCTGTGGTTTCTGGGCTTTGACACATCTGCTCTGATGGATTCCTATCTTTTTAGTTTCTTCTGTTGCAATTCTATACTACTGACTGAGTAACTTGCACAATTTGTTTGGTTCATAATTCTGGAAGCTTGGAAGCCCAAAGGCATGGTGCCTACATGTGGCACGCTGTGCCATAACAGGGCAGAGTGTGAAAGCCAGAGCATGAGCCAACAGCACGATCCTGCTACAGGGGGTGGGTGAGGAAAACGAACCCATTTCATAGTCTGGAACTCATCCATTTAGAAAGGTAAGGCTAAGGACTAAACTTCTGCATGGCCTCACCTACCAACACTACCATATTCTAAAAAGAGCATTGGGGAGCCCATTAAAAACAGCAGCGCTGTTCATTAAGCAAAAGATATTTATTATCAAAGTGATTGCTGGGAGCTTTAGATTCATATCATCCTGTAATATTAATGCTATTTATGTGTCCCTTGAAACAACAGATTGCCCTAAGATCATTGAAAGTCTAGAAATAAGAGAATCCAGTTGAAAGAAACAGTGGCTGGCCATGGTCCACAACAGCAGGGAGGTGTGGTGAGTTTGGTGTGGCTGTCTCTGCAATCTCTGTGAGTTTGCTCTTGTTGGTCAACTATTTGCTGGAAAGATTAAGCTCTAAGTCCTAGCATTTCGATCTTCCACTTTCTGGTCTTGAAACATCAAAAACAAGTGGTAAGCCCATGCAAACGTCTTTGACGGTCTAGCCTTGTTCAGATGGTTACACCGCCCACTTCTGCCCAACACATGCCTTCTTCTACTCCTGAGACAACTCCTCCACTGCTGTGCCTCATCCATAGATAGCCCTCTTTTAGTTTTGAGATAGAATCTCCTTCAGTTGAGCAGGCTAGTCTTGAACTCATTCTGAAATTGAGGCAGGCCTTGAACTCAGACCCTTTTTCCTCAACCTCCTGAGTAGTCGGGATGCAGACAAGAATCACCCAGCTTGGTTGCATGAATGTTCCTAAAGTTAAATGTGTCTTTTCTCCACTCAGGCAGGCTCAAGGCACCTTTAAAGGGTTGGATGCTGGGTTGTCCCATACTTGAGATGCAAAGAGTTAAAATTCGTCCCAAAGTGCTTAAGTAATCATGCCCTCCCATAACGTTGCCACCAATGGAGAATTGAAATGGAGAAAATGTTTTTGTTCTGCTCTTAGTTACCTAGACTGCAAGTTTCAAGAAAATTGAGGCAGGAGGGAGGGTATTGATTGCTATCTAATGAAGGTAGTGGGCCAGTATGTGGTACTTGCCCAATGCCTTTCCTTCTCATTTGGAAGGAGGTAAAGAAAGAGAGACTAATCATTTGAGGAGATTTGCACCATTATGTTTAGTAAATCATGAAAATTAAGAGTAATTTTAATATAATCAAGATGGTAATACGATTATGCCTTATGGCTTTTTAAGAACCCGTTTTATTCCTTTCATCACAGGGTGAACACAGGGCCTGGATTTCCATTCCCTATATTTTAGTTATCTGTGGAGGGATTGCAGAGAATGTCCTTGATCCAGCAGTGATGCTCCCTCCAAGACAGCACAAAGACATTCCTACCCTTATAGAGTTCACCTATCCACTCACGGCACACTGTGCAAATCCTACCTGAAGGAGAAAGACATCTGCCTCAATTACTGACAGACCTTGAAACAGCCTCTGGCCAGCACCATGAAGCCTGCTCAGAGCTTTCCTTTTCTGTCAGCAGAGGGCTGACTCAGATAAGATTCATCTATAATTAAATTAGACTTGTGTGAGGGATGTCAGGCTGGAGGGGTTGTTGCCTGTACTCATCACAGATTACACCTGGGGAAATTCTCATTCAGAAGGGACGTGAGCTATCAGGATGATGATGATGATGAACCCTGCATATATTAGACACAGTCAGTGTTCGAGTGTGCTCAGCAGCAAAGTTGTCCACACACCTACCTGTCCATCATCTGCTCCCTTAGAGTATGTGGAATTTCCACAACTTCCATCCCTCATCGTGGGAGCTTCATCTTCCATTGACATACCTGGGAAGGTAAATATGGATTTCTGTTTAAGAACATCTGGGTCAGGGAGTCATGGACATGCCTCCTTCCTGGCTTAGACACTTACAGAGTACTTCCAAAACAGCTCAAGTTATTTCAAGTTGAAGGCTTTACTCTCTGCCTTTCTATTTATGTTAACTGGCTGATTATACCTTTTTTTCTAAGTTAAATCAGTTTGATGATGGACAGAAAATATTGTATTACGGTTCTTGTAAGTTTCCTTGAGGTTTGCAATTCTTGAAATTACATATTATAGAATAACTGCTCACTCCCATCATCTTCCAAAAGAAAATTTAAGGCTTTGCCAACAAGCTCAGATGTTCCGCATGGTGTGATGGAGACATATAAACCTTATACAACATACTTAAAAGTGCCGTCCTGGAGAAGGATTTGCATACATGCTTACATTTAAGGCTATTAAAATATAAATAGTCGATAAAACACACAAAACAAAAAAATGACCAATTTATCCCATTTAGAATACACAGTTCAATAGTGTTCAGTCAGCCTATGTATAATGATTTTTGCAAATGAAACGCTAATGACTCTTCCTTATAAAGTCTACAAGGGGACATTGTGTCACAGAGATGTGAACATGTAAAATGGAAATGAAATGTAAATTGAATTTATATGAAGAAGAAGAAATAGAATAAAAGAGTCGTTTTAAGTTTTCTCCCTAAATCAAAGCCTCAGGTTGATATGGACTGGGTACTGTGGCTACATATGCTGTACGTCTTCTATGTCACACAATTACACAATGCTGTGTGTCTTCTATGTCGCACAATTACACAATGCTGTGTGTCTTCTATGTCGCACAATTACACAAGTCATTGGTTGGCTTGCTTCATGATTACTTAGCAAGAGATCAGTATTATTGTAGCCAGGAACAAATGTAAAGTTTTGTCATAAAGAACTAGAGCTATTTCATAGTGAAACCAGACAATTTAATTATCAGATAATATTTCTTGAGGGCTTCTGAGAGACATGCAGTCTCTTAAGTAGCCCTTAAGGAGATTCCAGGCCATATGGTTTTCATCTGAGATTCTACACGAGAATGAGTGATAAGCACACTCAACCCCGAGAAACGCGCCTTGAAATGCCGTGTCGTTATAGCCACTTATTTTGAGTCTGGGACTGGTGCATTCAACTAGACATCCCTTTCGGGTATTTTGTGGAGGGAGTAGCATCTCAGCTCACAGCACCATCGTTTCACCTCTGAGGCAAAGGCACTGCTCTACCTGCCCACAGCTCTTTTTCTTTGCATCCCTGACTCTAGACCCATCACCTTCAGGTTCTTATAAACAGCAACACAATAGCTCAAGCAATGCGGCAAGGTAAAACGCGCCTCATTTTAATATTTCCTGAATGCCTAATATTTATTATTGCAGAGTGCATACATTATGAGTCAAAAGGCTTTTCCTCAAATAGATGGTCAATGAAATTTAGTTTAAGTAACTCCTCACCAGTCTTGTGATGTGAGTAGTGGAAGAGTGCTATCCAAGGACTGCTAAGAGATGACATTTTTCTTTTTGATAGGGAACATGCAAGTTTATTTTTTAAAAAAATAGTGTAGCCTAGTAGATTCTTGAAGCTCAGAACTTACAGTGTTTGGCACACAGACTTATCTGTTTCTAAATTTATATCATTTACTCATGTCTCCTAGGAATTGCTAATAGCACACAGACATTGAAAAGCAAGCTTCTGAGCTTATATTTGTAATGTCTGAGTGACATTTGCTCAAAGTGGTCAAATCACTAGGGCTTCTTTCTTGAGTGAGGGGGAAAAAAGAGGAAACGGGAGGCATGTTAAACAGAATAGAAATCTATTCAAAAGGAAGGTTCGCATCTGAACCCCTTGGGAGATGAGTTTGGTAAAAGGTTAAACAAACCTCATCTCACTCTTGTGGGAGCTTAAAATAAATTTCATCTCCACTCGTGTCAGCCTTCCTGTACAGCTGTCCCTAAACATCTGCTGTGGATGCACCCCCTCACAGTTTACATATGCTGTGTAAACTATTTATTTGTAATACATGATTAGCTGTAAAGTGTATACTTGGTTTTTAACTGCATATACTCAGGGGTGGACTCAGAAGAAAACTCTTTAACTACGTGAAATGAGTCTATGAGGGTGAAAGCTCGCCAGAGCTGCA
This sequence comes from Acomys minous, assembly GCF_964271855.1. Classification (NCBI taxonomy): domain Eukaryota; kingdom Metazoa; phylum Chordata; class Mammalia; order Rodentia; family Muridae; genus Acomys; species Acomys minous. The sequence continues at coordinate 79,309,070 of NC_140494.1, read as the reverse complement.
ATCCTACTTCCTTTTCAGCAGCTGTCGATCGTCAGGGTTGTTTTAATGTGTTTAGGTTATTGTAGCTTAGGGTAGAATTGTGGAGTTGTTTTTGGTCCTCCATCCATGGCAGAGCCTGACAGTTGCTGCCCTACGAACTAAACTGCAGAATAAAATCCGCCTCCAGGGCTACAAGTAAGTGTGGCCACCCAGATACTTGGAGGTGACAGTCTTCATAGACATGCAGAGAAAATTAAGCAAACCTCTGGAGACAGAACCTTGTATTGACCTGGAAAGATCAATCTTCCAAGGTCTTGATTTTGTTGGCAGAATAAATGCTTCTGTAAAGACTGAGCTCCAACTGAGGTTGGGCAAAGACTGCAGAACACTAGTTGCTGGGAGCAAATGGGGATTCTAGCTGTCAGGGTGACTGATGGTCTTGCCACATGTGAATGCTTTGTGGAGAAATGAGGTCAAATGGTTCTACCACCAGCAGCAGCAGGGGATCCTTTATTCTCTGTTGTGAGCAGGGAGCTCAGAACCCATCAGGTTAACTTACTGGAGATGGGATCCATCTCAGCACTAACAAAGAGGAGCCCCATTCATAGCGCCCCCTCCCAGAACTGACCTTCGTCAAGAAATCTGTCAGTGGCAGCAGTAACTCTCTAGGCAGCCACCTTCCTCAGGGAATTGTGGTTTCTACATGGGTGGATCCATCCCTCTAAAAATAATGGTCCCTGTTCCTCTAATCAAGGGTTTCTGGAGTCAGTGTTGCTTGCATGCTAGGATAATACTCAGCTTTGAGTGCTAGCCCATGTGGTTCCTCGATGTCACCTGTGACCTAATTCCTCTGGTGTTATGCCAACAACAAAAGAGTTACATGTGTCACCCAATTTTTACTGAAATGTTTAATGAAAGTAAGCTTTCCTGGGGAGGAAGCTGTCCCCAAGCTAATAAACACTGCTCATAATTTTCTAAACATTGTGAGACAGTAGACATGTATTGAATTGTTACCTACTATCAGAAGACAGTGTTTGGTATGGGGGTGACAGTAACATCCCTTATAGATAGTCTGATTCTTTGTGTAGTTGAATAATTCTAATCAAACAGCTTAATAAAACAAATATCAGAAGGATAGAAGGTGCTACAAAGAAAATATTCTGAGGCTATGCAAGAGGGGGCCACAGCTAGCCCTGGGAGTCAGAGTAACTTCCCTGTGACTCTAGTGTACCTGTGTTTTCATAGTGGCAAGTTGGGAAAGGGAAGAGAATTAAGCTCGGGAAGATATGAAAGACATCAACAAAAACAGAATAAAGGCCAATGTGGCCAGGAGGGAGGAAACGGTTTGAAATGGTGCCCAAGACCAGGGACAGATTTACCACACCCCCTCAGCTGTATGGACTTTGTTTTTCTGGAACCTTCAAAGAGGCTGTGACAGGAGGCCACCTGGCCTGGCACTTGAGCTGTGCTGAGGCTCAGATGTGTGACTGACTGCATATAGCAGGAGTGCTGTGGAGGGGTTGAGCAGATCCACCAGGCTAGTTGGACAGATGGAGCTGCTGAGTATTGCTGTTCTTGCCTGGCAAACACCCTAATGTTCACTGCTTGGTCATCTTAAGGTTTGAATTGCTCCACGCCATAGCCCTGGATTTGAATTCCTCCTCCTCTTCCTCCTCCTCCTCCTCCTCCTCTTCTTTTCCTTCTCCTCCTTCTTTTTCTCCTCCTCCTCCTCCTCCTCCTCCTCCTCCTCCTCCTCCTTCTTCTTCATCCCTTGCCCGCCCCTGACCCTGAGGCAGGATTTCCCTGTAGCCTTGGCTGTCCTGGACTCATTTTGTAGACCAGGCTGACTTCAATCTGCTTGCCTCTGTCTCCCCAAGTGCTGGAATTACAGGCAAGCACCACTGCACTGGTCTTTCATTTTCTTTATAAATTGTTATATTTGAATACTTTTCCACATCTGGCTTTCATTTTGAAAATGATACCAGGAATGGGATTAGAAGAAAACCAAGATATTCCTGCGCAATTAATTTTCGTTGTTGTTGTGGTGGTGGTGGATTGTGTTGTTTTTAGTTTGGTTTGGTCTGGACAGGCACTCTGTGTGACCAGGCTGGTCCCCAGTACCTAATCTTCCTTTATTCACTTCCTTAAGCTTTCTTCATTGTTTAGGTAACATAACTTTATTTCAAATATGCATCTCTCAGGAAGTTCCTTCACTACCAGACTGAGTCTTCAGACTTATACAAGCAGCAAGATGCACAGAGGCCCAGAGAAATCAAGCCCACACTTCCTTTGCTTAGCTCATATGCCTGTTCTTCCTTACTCCCCAGGATAGACTCTTCCCTGGTCCTTTGTCCTGAGCTCTGTGACAGAGTGTCCCTGAGACAGCACTTGCACTGGTCCCTTTTGGGGGTCCAGGTTCTCCTATGTGCACTCTCTCAGTTGCTGCTTTGGGGCACAATGCAAAATCACTCACCCAGATTCTTGAGCACTGAGGATTATTTCCCACAACAGCAGAGCCCGTCAGTCACCAGCAGTTTTGGTGTAGAGTGTGGACAAGCTGAAGGAACCAGGCCTACGTCTGGCTCTTTGCTGAGTCACTTTTGTCAGTGAAGACATGAGACCAGACCGACCTGCTTAGATAGTCAGCAAAGTTCGAGATGGCATTTCTATGTCCACATACCAGATGCCTTAAACCCTGGGACTATTTCTTGCTGTGTATCTCTAAAAAATCCACCATGCTTCTGGTTGTTGAGTTCAACCTGTCTGCGGCATTCTCATCTTTCTGTGTGTAAAGCTGTTTGGTCATCTCCTCTCATTTCTCATTCCAGCTAGATTGTTACCTTGAAACAGTCTTCGCTGTGCCCTGATATATTACAACTTAGTTTCTCCACCTATCTGCCCATTCTCAACCTTCACACAGCCACACGAAACATGGCATGGTACATCCAATTGGGACTTTAGGTGAGAGATGCATGGGAGAATGAGGAAATAGAAGGATCCAGAGGGTCCTAGAAACCTACAAGAAGAACATTATGATGGGCAGATCTGGGCACAGGGGTCCTGCTCAAACTAAGGCACCAGCCAAGGACAATACATGCAGTAAACTTCGAACCCCTACCCAGATCTAGCCAATGGACAGGACATTCCTCACAGTTGAGTGGAGAGTGGGGACTGACTTTCACTTGAACTCTGGTACCCATATTTGACCATGTCCCCTGGATGGGGAGGCCTGATGGCACTCAGAGGAAGGATAGCAGATTACCAGGAAGAGACTTGATACCCTATGAGTATATACAGGGGGAGAAGGTCCCCCTCATTCAGAGTCATAGAGGAGGGGAGTAAGGGGAAAATGGGAGGGAGGGAGGAACAGGAGGATACAAGAGATGGGATAACAACTGAGATGTAATATGAATAAATTAATAAAATATATTTTTAAAAAACATGGCATGGTGTTGTAGGGTGATGAGTATCTCCTGCATCCTTAGATTCCTTTAGCAATGACCACATGCTGTTTATCCACCACAGGAGACCTCAGTGTTCTACAGTATATGTGGGTGTAAACAATTGGCCAAATGGACCAGTGCATCCAAGCACGCCTACTTGCACCCGTGGTCTACTCTGGCCAGGAAGAGACAGATCCATGTGTAACCCTGGAAAGACTCAAAATTAAGTTACTTTTGTCAAGCCATCTACAACTTTAGGCTGCCCACCTCTGATGTTTAGTTCTTTTGGAAAAGGACACTCTAGACCCTCTTCTTCACTTGTGTCTGATAAACAATCCCGCCAAGCTCTTTTCTTCCAGCCTCACAGGACTTCCTTTCCTCATGGGAAAGAAGACTCTGCTGTGCAACAACATCACTAGTATTCCTCCTCCTGATCCCAACATTACTAATGACAGAGTCTTCCCCTCAAAGGAGAAGCAGTTCTTACGAGGGAGTAGCACCTGGGAGGGGTGCGACTGACTTTTAGAAGAACAGCAGTGACAGAATGAGGATGACATCCCCTGGGTCAGAGTCTGTCAAGGGGATTCTGAGGTTCCCAAAGAGCACCCTCCCTTTTGGCTGCATTTATCCCAGCAGCTACTAAAATTAATGCTATTTAAAGATATTTGTCTATTATAGCACTTTGGCTCTTTTCCCTTTTAAACAGTTATGACAGAGGGAAGGGCGTCATTGTGGAAAGGCTTTGTTGTGCTTTTGTTTTTTAAACTTTAGTCTAAGAGAATGCTAATGTGTTTATCCTTTGCTTTCTGTGGGAGAGGCTGCCAGAGGAAACTCAACTCAGATTTTTTTTCCTGAAACATTTTCTCAGACAGCCAAATACAGGAACAAATAATAGTCTTTCCATATATATATTTTTTTCTTGCTGTATGATGGATTTCTCTCTCCAGAGGGAGAAGTGATTTCTAAAAGCCTTGAACAACATGCTAATCTTTCGTTCTGATAGCCCCTGGTTGAATTACCTCTGATTTTGAAGTATTTACTGATGAAATGATACTTGACATTAACCAGTGTTGTATGGAAATATTTCCAGCACCTGGGGAGAAAATAAAGGAGGGTATTCATAACTCAGGCCTGTGTGGCCATTTTCTTCCAAACAAACATACAAGATTCTTGGTTCATATTGACTGCTTTACCTAATAGATCACTCTAAGACAACAAAACGTTTTGCAACAGTAGCAACAAGTTAGAATTTGCAGTATTATTAGTAAGAAACAGATAAGGTCTTTGGCTGGTTGGCAAAATCACCTGTGGGCTTTGGGATTTCTGTCTTCACGTTGCACAGAATAGGTGATATAGCCTTGTGAATGGAACATTCTAGTTACTTAGAAAACACTGCTCTCAAATGGGCACTTGAGAGGGGCAAGCAAAAATTTCCAGATGGAAAAAAATATTAAATTGGTGTTTGGTTTAACATCTCAGAGAAATCAAGGTGATTTTGATTTGGTTTTTGGATGAGTAAAAACAGATCATACAAATTTTAGACATATCTGGATTACTCACCAAGCTGCTTCTTCTATGTCTGCTTTTGTATCTGGAAGATGGGTGTATACTCTGTGTTCGCTGCTTGTTCATGGGATTAGAAAAGAAATCAACAGAACTGTGGAACGGTTCTTTTTCTTCAGCTAAGCAGAAGCCTGTAAGGGGAATGAGCACTAGGGCAGTTTGGGACATAATGCTGAAGTTAGTTAAAATGCAAACTCATACTGGAGCAGAGTAAGATCTTCTGCCTGCCATGTCGGCTCAGAGCTGTCTGTCCTTCTACCACTGCTTCTCTAGCTGTGTTCTGCAGTGCTCTAACCTGTGCACACTGCAGCTGGGTGTGTTGGGGGAGGGGGCGAGTTCAAGGCTTAAGGGTCATAGATAGGTTTTTAAATTGTGCCAGTTATATCACAGGAATCACAATTCACATGGTGTATGTTCACATGTTATATATATATGTGTGTGTATATATATATATATATATATATAGAGAGAGAGAGAGAGAGAGAGAGAGAGGAGAGAGAGAGAGAGAGAGAGAGAGAGAGAGAGAGAGAGAGAGAAGAGAGAGAGAGAGAGAGAGAAGAGAGAGAGAGAGAGAGAGAGAGAGAGAGAGAGAGAGAGAGAGAGAGAGAGAGAGAGAGGATTTCTGTGTATAACCCTGGCTGTCCCGGAACTCACTTTGTAGACCAGGGTGGGATTCAAGGTCTGTGCCACCACTGCCTGGCTTTAGTTTACATCTCTTTGCTTATGCCCAGCCACTGCTCAAGTTTTCAAAACTGTATTAATGATTTATCTCATGTTCCTTTGTTTTGAAACTATAATATAATCACATGTACATACATGCACACACACACACACACACACACACACACACACACACAGAGAGAGAGAGAGAGAGAGAGAGAGAGAGAGAGAGAGAGAGAGAGGCAGGCAGGCAGACAGAGTGAGAGAGAGAGAGACAGAGAGAGAGAGAGAGAGAGAGAGAGAGAGAGAGAGAGACAGAGACAGAGACAGAGACAGAGACAGAGACAGAGACAAAGAGAGATGTCCATAGCTTTCATGGTCCCAGAAGGTGCCATGCAAATGTTCAAGGCCAAGAGATGATGCCTGTAATTCACAAAGGCCAGCGAGGCAAGGTAACCCTGAGGATACAGTAGTAGCATACTCATTCTTGTCTTCTCTTTTGAGCTTGAAGTAGACTTCTATTGTGTATGAACCAGTTCAATTTCACTAAATTAAATCTTTGCCTTTTTAAGACATGTAAAGAAGGTGATATGATGACCCAGCACTTTCCTATGCCTGGTGTTTGGTCCAGTACTCACTTTTGAGTGACACTTGAATAAATGAAACATAAAAAAGGAAATACTACCACTAAAATCCAAAGTCCTACCTGCAGAGAGCAGAAGCTGTCCAAGTGGGTCCCATGGGACCGACCTTCTGGTAACTTGTTAGAAGTTTAAATTTCTAAACCTAGGCCAAAAGACAGAAACTCAGGTGGAAAAAAAAGCAGAAATCTGAATTCTAGCAGGTCAAGGAGAGCTCTGATGCACACTAGAAACTGCTGTGCTAGTTAGAAACTATGTAGCTAAACCTTAGAAGGTAAGTGCAATTTGTAGCCATTCATGACAGGCCCATCAGTAATAGGAGGCAAGAGCAGTACTGGAGTCTTGTTCACACTGCAGGTGTAATGTCAATTTTGAGCCTTGTGACTAGCGGACTGAAGGATTCTGTCCATGGTATGTAAGCTGCTATCTTTCTTTTGTGGTTATACTACACTGTTAGGCAGTTCATTCGAAGACACCTTTGGTTGTGACATTCATTGACTTTAAGGGGCTTTGGTTCAACATCATATGATCTATGATAGCATTGTCACATTAGTCATTTGTGATCAAAATAGCTACTATCATATCCTGTATTCTCTCTAGCATGGGACAGACAGCACAGCTTTATTCCCTGATGTGTCATGCAGGCACTCTATAACTGACTTCAGGAGCATGGACCAGAGTGTCGAGCAGTCCAGACCACCTAAGAAGCATCGAATAGGCTGCTGAAGAGACAGGGCTGAGTGGTAACATTCTGTCCCAGGCATTGTAACCACAAAGGCTGATATAACTTAAATTCCCCAGAAGTTAAGGACCAGTCTGAGAGGAGCTTCCTAGTACTGTCCTGAGGTCGAAAGTCTATTACACAGCTGGAGAAATGCACAGCAGAATTGTGGCAAGAGCCTGTGGCTGATACTCTCCAGACAGGACTCCTCTGTCATGCTGACGCCATCCACTGGCATGAATCTGGGTTTTACAAATGGTAGTTTTCATAGAAGGGAAGACATTAAGGGCAAACCATTGGTGTTCACTGGTTTCCTGTTTTGTGTTACTGCTCCTGAAGTAATTGCAATGTCAGGTAGTATCTATGGAACTACTTGTTTATTTATTGAAATAAGATCTTGCTCTATAGCCTAAGCTGGCGCCAAGCACTTCATGTAGCTCAAGCCAGCCTCTAAACAATACCCTTCTCTTCTCAGCCTCCCAAGCTTGGGATTATGTGTACAATGATACATCTACCTACTGCTAAACCCTGGGAGTAGCAGTATGGTCTGTTATAAGCTCTATTTTAAAGAGGAAGAAAATTGAGACTTAATATCCATAAAAATTTGACTCAAGTTTTTTTTATCATTGTGGTGGAGACACTAATCTTCATAGACTTGGGCCAAGGATGAGGCATCTTTTCCTTTGACTTGGGGTTGCCTTTTCCTGTTAGAGAAGAAAGGATAGGCCATGATTCCTCACCAGTGACTCCAGAGTTCTAGGCTCTAAAATCTACGATAGTAAAAGATGGTGGGTTAAAATCATAAGCATGCGTGTGCCAGGAGATGAAGTACTTTATATGGTTTTGGGGGGTTATTTTATTTTATTTTAAATTATTTTATTAATTTATTCATATTACATCTCAATTGTTATCCCATCCCTTGTATCCTCCCATTCCTCTCTCCCTCCCATTTTCCCCTTACTCCCTTCCCCCATGACTGTGACTGAGAGGGACCTCTTCCCCCTGTATATGCTCACAGGGTATCAAGTCTCTTCTTGGTAGCCTTATATCCTTCCTCTGAGTGCCACCAGGCCTCCCCATCCAGGGGACATGGTCAATTATGGGGCACCAGAGTTCATGTGAAAGTCAGACCCTACTCTCCACTCAACTGTGTAGAATGTCCTGTACATTGGCTAGATCTGTGTAGGGGTTCAAAGTTTACTGCAAGTATTGTCCTTGGCTGGTGTGATAATTTGAGCAGGACTGCTGGGCCCAGATCTGCCCATCATAATGTTCTTCTTGTAGGTCTCTAGGACCCTCTGGATCCTTCTATTTCCCCATTGTCCCATGCTTCTCTCACCTAGAGTCCCAGTAGGATGTCTTCCCCTCTGTCCCAGTTTCCTGGTAAGTGAAGACTTTCATGGGACATAATCCTTGGGCCAGTGTCCAGATATAAGTGAGTATATACCATTTGACTCTTTCTGCTTCTGGGTGAACTCACTCATTATGATCATTTCCATTTCAACCCATTTATCCACAAATTTCAGCAATTCCTTGTTTTTAATAGCTGAGTAGTATTCCATAGTGTAAATGTACCAGTTTCTTTATCCCTTCTTCTACTGAGGGACACTTAGGCTGTTTCCAGGTTCTATCTATTATGAATAAGGCTGCTATGAACATGGTTGAGCAAATGTTCTTGGTGTGCTGGAGTATCTTCTGGGTATATTCCAAGGAGTGGGATAGCTGGGTCTTGAGGAAGCCCTATTCCCATTTTTCTGAGATAGCACCAGATAGATTTCCAAAGTGGCTGCACTAGTTTGCATTCCCACCAGCAATGAAGGAGTGTTCCTCTCTCCCCCACATCCTTGCCAAATGTTGTCTCACTCGAATTTTTGATCTTAGCCATTCTGATGGGTGTAAGATGGAATCTCAGAGTTGTTTTGATTTGCATTTCCCTGATGACTAGGGACCTTGACATTTCTTTAAGTGTTTCTCAGCCATTTGGTATTCCTCTGTTGAGAATCCTCTGTTTAGTTCTGAGCCCCAATCCTCAATTGGGTTACTTGGTTTGGTGGGGTTTAATTTCTTGTGTTCTTTATATATTTTGGATATTAGACCTTTGTCAGATGTAGGGTTGGTGAAGATCTTTTCCCAGTCTGTAGGCTGTCACTTTGTTTTCTTGACAGTGTCTCCTGCCTTACAGAAACTTCTCATCCTCATGAGGTCCCATTGTTAATTGTTGACCTTAAGGCCAGGGCTGTTGGTGTTCTGTTCAGGAAGTTGTCTCCTGTGCCAATGTGTTCCAGGCTCTTCCTCACTTTTTCTTCTAACTGACTTAATGTCTCTGGTTTTCTGTTGAGGTCTTTGGTCCACTTGGATTTGAGTTTTGTGCATGCTGACAAATATGGATCCAATTGCATTTTTTTACATGTAGACATCCAGTTAGACCAGCCCAGTTGGTTGAAGATGCTATCATTTTTCCACTGATCAACCAGCCTATTGCTGTGCCAGTACCATGCTGCTTTAATTACTGTTGCTTTATAGTATAGCTTAAGATCAGGAATGGAGATACCTCCAGAGGATCTTTTATTCTACAGGATTGTTTTAGCTATTCTGCATTTTTTGTTTTTCCATATGAAGTTGAGAATTGAACTTTCAATGTCTTTAAAAATTGTGTAGGTATTTTCATATGGATTGCATTGAATCTGTAAATTGCTTTAGGTAAGATAGCCATTTTTACTATGTTAATTCTCCCAATCCATGAGCAAGGAAGATCATTCCATCTTCTCATGTCATCTTCAATCTCTTTCTTTAGAGTTTTGAAATTTTTTTCAAACAAGTTCTTTACTTGCTTGGTTAGAATAACTCATAAATATTTTATATTGCTGTGGCTAACGTGAAGGGTGTATTTTTCCTAATTTATTCCTCGGCATGCCTGTCATTTGCATATAGGAAGGCTACTGACTTTGTTTAGTTAATTTTGTATCCAGCCAATTTGCTGAAGGTGTTATCAGCTGTAGTAGTTCTCTGGTGGAATTTTGGGGATTACTTATGTAGACTATCATATCATCTGCAAATAGGGATAATTTGACTTTCTCCTTTCCCATTTGGATCCCCTTGATCTCTGTTTGTTGTCTTACTGCTCTGGCTAAACTTCCAGTACTATATTGAAGAGATATGGAAAGCATGGGCAGCCTTGCCTTGTTCCCAATTTTAGAGGAATTTCCTTAAGTATCTCACCATTTAATTTGATTTTGGCTATTAGCTTGCTGTATATAGCCTTGATTATGTTGAGATATGTGTCTTGTATCCCTGATCTCTCCAAAACTTTAAACATGAAAGGGTATTGGATTTTATCAAATGTTTTCTCTGCATCTAAGGAGATGATCCAGATTTAGCATTTTCTTTAATGGTTGTTTCAAGATCACGATTGTATCTTCTAGACCTGAGATTCGTTCCTCCATCTCTTGGATTCTGTTAGAAAAGCTCTCCTCTGTGTTGCTCGCCTTCCTCTCTGAGCTCTCACATTCTCGTTATCCTTCTGTCTGTGTGTTTATCATTGAATCCATTTTCATCTTCAGACCTTGAACAATTTTATTTTTTTCCTTCATCTGGTTGTTTGTATTTTCCTGAAATTTTCCCAGTGCCTCTCTATAGGCCTTTTTTATGTCTTCCACCATTTGGCTGCGTCTTCTTGCGTTTGATTATGAATTTTATTTGTTTCCTCCTTTATCAGCCTCATTACTAAGGATTTGAGGTCATTTTCTTGTATTTCCATTTGTGTTTGAGTTCTCTGGGTTGTTTTCTTTGGGATAGCTGAGATCTGGAGATACCACATTGGTTTTTTTGTTTTGTTTTGTTTTGGGTTTTTTGCGTATGAATTTATGCTGTTCTTTAGGGATCTTGTCGTCTCTGTTTTTGGCAGGTAGCTTCCAAATTTGGGTGGAGGGAGTCTTGGGATAGATTCACCTGTTTTTTCACAATTTCCCTAGGACAGACGCTCTGGTGCTTCACTGGTCTGGATGGCAGGAGGCTAGCCCTGTAGTTTGGGTCTCTCACAGCCAGTGATCCCCAGCCTCCCTGTACTGTGGGTCCTGTAATTGTCCTCAGTCTCTGAACATGCGTTGGGTCAGGCCAAAGTGTCCATAGCCTTCTGGGTCCCCTTGTAGCACTGGAGCTCTCCAGGGACTGAAGCAGGTTGGGTGGAGGAAGAATAATGGCCTCTCTACTCCCTGTCTCCCCGAGATTACCTTAGTCCCGGGGCTTTGATCCTCTGCTGGTCTGTGGTTCCCAGTAGTGTTTCAGGACCCAGACCACTCACAGAGTACAGGTTAGTGTCATGGGGCCCAAACCGCACACACACTGAGTCCAGTTCGTGTCTCTGGACCCAAACCAGTTTCTGGACCCAAACAGGTCTCTGGGCCTAATCCACTCACTTAGTCCAGTTAGTGCTGAGTCCAACCATGGTCCCAGGCCCAAACAGCACACTGAGCTTACTGAGTTCAGCTAGAGTCTCGGGGCCCTGACCACAAGCCAAACTCAGCTAGAGTCCCTGGGCTCAAACTGTCTGTCAAGCTCAGCTAGGGACTCTGGACACAAACAGCACCCAAATTCAGTTAGGGACTCTAGGCCCAATCCGCAGGCCTAGACTAGCCAAAGGTCTCAGAGCCGGGACCACGCACCAAGCTCAGCTATGTTCTCTGGGCCCAAACTGCCTGCCGAATTCAGCTAAGTTCACTGGACCCACATTGCTCCCCAAGTTCACCCAGGGACTCTGGGCTCAGTCTGTGCACTGATTTCAGCCAGAGTGTCAGGGCCGGGACCGTGAGCCAACCTCAACTAGAGTCTCTGGGCTCAAACTGCCCACCAAGTCCCATTAGGTTCTCTGGGCCCATACCATGCACTGAGCTCAGGTAGGGACTCTGGACCCAGACTGTACACAGAATTCAGCCAGGGACTCTGGGCCCTGGAGTGCATGCTGAGTCAGCCAAAGTCTCAGGGCCAGGACCGCACGCCAAGCTCAGCTAGAGTCTCTGGAACCGAACTTCCCTCCAAGTCCAGCTAGGTTCTCTGGGCCCAAACCGCATGCTGAGCTCAGCTAGGGACTCTGGGCCCAAACCATGTGCCGAGCTCAGCTAGAGTCTCAGGGGCCGAGCATCACTCTGAGTCCAGTTTGGGTCTCAGGGCACGAGCCACACGCCGAGTTGATCTTGGGTCATGGAGCCCAAATCACGTGCCGAGTTCAGTTAGGGTCGCAGGGCCCAAATCTTGCACTGAGTCCCCTCTCCCGCAGCAATTCCCACCGGTTACCATGCCAAACGCCTCTGCTGGAGGGTTCCCAGCTACAAACCTCAGCCACCATTACTGCTCTGTCTGAGAACATCTGCGCTTCTCCTGTGTGCAGGGTTATACAGGTTTTCTGTATTTTGCTCCTTTTGAACTGTGGGGTACTCCTGCTGTAGTGGGGTGGCAAGCTTGGTGTTCCTGGTTCAGAATTCCATGCAATTCCTTGAATCATTTACTGGAGCTTCTAAACACGGTCCATGCTGCTCACCGCCATCTTGGATCTTCCTTACTTTATATGTTTTAACTCAAATCCTGCTCTGCGTAGTATGAGTATTTTTTACTTTTCATTAATAGAAGACACTGAAGCACTGATAGGCTTTTTAAAAACTGCCAAAGTTTGCACAGCTAATAACAGAGCTCAGATTAAACCTCAGGTCATGTGTCAAAGGGCATTCAGTATCGCTTAAGCAGGGTTTGTTGGTGAGAGCTTTGCCACAGTAAGCATCTGATGGTGGCTGCTTACCTGAGTTAAAGCACACACATCTTCCCTAAGGACATCTGTAGGAGGATGTGCCATATGATCCACAGCTTCACACAATGTACATTTGGAGTTCTTTCTGGAGAACAGACACTTTCAAAATGTGTAAGTCAGGAAGAGAGAGGGGGAAAGTAGAAGATTTCCTCAGGTAGATTTTTCCTGTTCAGAAGTAAGCTAAAAAGGAGAGTCTTATGGTGCAGCAAGCAAATATCACCAGGTTATGAACTCATGCCTGCATACTAACCTGGTCAAGGCTGTCCAAGTCACTGCTGCACCTGCTCCAAGGTCTCCATTATTTTTATTTATCCCTTCAAAAACAGATCTGCATGTTCCTTCCAAGTCCCACACCGAGATCCACACTCACAGTGAGAAAGGTTGGCTGGGAGATAGGCCAGCACTGCCTCTGAAAGACAAATGTCTCCAAGATTGATGGCTCAGTGATCTCTTTGATGATTGTATAAAAAAATATTGATTATGTTGCTAAGTTGTAGAAAATGGGCTCTGGGGTTCAGAAGTGGGTACTTTCTTTAAAATAATCCTGAAATAGTAGCATAAATCAATGCACAGCACATCTAAGACATCATAACAATCATAGCGTCACATCCAGGTTTGACTTCCATGTGGAGAAACCAATATCTTTCTGAAAATAATAAAAATTATTATCTTGACATGTTAAGAACAGAAGTTAGGGTTTTATTCTAGTGTTTATTTTTCAATTGTACAAAATTCCTAATAGTAAATAACAGTCTTGTATTCCTCATACCTGCAAGAAAGACTGCCAACACTTGTCCCATGTGTAGTTTTTTTTTCCTTCTGCAAAAACCACATATACAAATGCCATGAGATAGTTAGGGCTTGATAGCTGAAACTGTTAAAAGTACTGTTGCTTAGTTTGTTTATTTGTGTGTTTTCTTGCTTGTTTTAATTAAATACAAATTTCCATGTGCAGCAATACAACACCATTTAAACCTGCTTTGAAGTGGTTCCAATTGTATTTAAGAGTACTCATCCTAGTTTATAAGAGAGAAAAGTAGCAGTGACTGCTGAAAGAAAAGCTCCATTTGGGGAAGCATCCATTTTGATTAGCTAAATTGAACAGTTGTTTCACCTCATGACAGCATGCTTTGCTTTGAAGGATTCATAAAAGGCCTTGCAAAGGTGACCATCCCTAGGACACATAGAGGGCCACTTAAGAGTAGTTGTCTACTTCAGGGGGAGAATGTCCCAAAAAAGTATCCAAGGTTGGATCAGGGTGGTGGTCCCAAATGAGTTCTGGTTCTGACATAGTCCCACAGTTGGCCAATGGACGTGATTTGAATTGACATATAATACGCTCTGGTATTTGCTCTTGTGTTGGGAGATCTGAGGACTGAGTATCATGGAATATCTTCCTTTCTTGGGCCCTCAGATTCCCTGTATGGACTGCATCTTTAAAACTGCTTTTTAACCCACATGATTATTGGAGTCTCCTCTCTCTCTCTCTCTCTCTCTCTCTCTCTCTCTCTCTCTCTCTCTCCTCATTCTCTCAGTGTGCTTCCTTGGGGGGTCATTGAAATGAACACATTAAAACCTCTAATTATATTGCTACTACAAGGTGCTGATCAACCTACTATCATGGTTGCTTTATGTATGGCAGGTACTATACCTAACACCACAGACAGAATTGGGCATAAGTATGACTCCTCTCAGCTTTTGTGCAGCAGGAGTTCAGGGTGGGGATGTAAGGACAGAAACTGACCACCTGAGTGTGGTTCTGCTCCTGCCCAGGACTTCAGGCTCTCCAAGCAGTGCATAAGCCAACCTAAGCCCATGGGCATGTTCCTAAGTTAACAGGATGAATGGGAAATAAAACAGAAACTGGATGTGTACTGGGGGGGGGGGCTCCAGAGTTTTCCTCTGAGAAAACAGACCATGGCCTTTCATCTGTTTCTGCTGTTCATGGTCAGTGAGCTGAAGGCAGAACCTCCACTGGTCCTAAGCATCTTCAGAGGACTACAAGAAGGGCCCACCAGTGCACAGAGAATATCACTAAAGCTTCTTCTGGCTTCAATGTGTGATTGCTGGAGAGGAGGCTGCAACACTCAGATTTGAATGTGTGCACAACACAAAATACAAGTCAAGTTACCTCTGAAATGCCCATGAGTCAAACAGTGCATTTCTTGAAACCTACTGACTAGCATTGCTGGCTGCCACCTCCCTGGTCTTATTCGTGGCCCTCTGAGTAAGGGCACAGCTCTGATTTATGTATGTTCTCAGCCCATAAGACATTTCCTGATGACACTCAGAGGAGCTATGTGTAAAATTAACTTCTTTTATAAAAGGTCATACCTTCTTTCTGCTTTTCGATGTTGTGGTCTATACTGCCTATGAGACCGAGATCCTTATATTGAATTTGCTGTGTTGCACCTGGTACTCAGTATTGTCTATTGTATAGGTGGTTCAGCTGGGAACAGTAGCAAGGTACATACATCCCAATAGGAACCCAGCACACACATATCTAGAGTTATGCCTCATTGCAAGCAAGCTGAAAGGAAGTGGGAAAGCCTAGAAGTCTGAGAAGAAAGTACATTTTCAAACTCACCCTCTATCACTAGTTTGATGTTCTAACCTACAAAAACAGCTACAATAATATATACCTCACCAACTTGGAATTTGAAAATATTTTTTACAGCAGAAAAATAATTTGTAGCGCTTTAAAATGTTAAACTTCTATAGGGGTTTTTATTTATCCTAACACCACTAATTTGAAACTAGAAAGGGCGTAAGGAATTAGAAAAGCTAGATAGGTCCATGCATTTTCATCAATAATCTTTATTGACAAGTTCAGTAGAAGTAAATTACATCATCTGGGTATCAGGAAGCCTTAATTTGGCATCTATCTTACAGATGATTTAGTGAGAATGAGGTGAGATAGAGGCGCTCACAGACATTAACTAAACCAAGGATCTGAGAGCCCACTGAGCCACATCTACCTGGCAACATTGGTCAGGCCACTGGCTGAACGAAATAGGCTAGCTTATGTAGCTGTCCACTTTCCAGTATGCTATCAGGTAAAACTGTTACCCATTTTTCCAGGATTAAATGCAGTATGGTGGGAGACTAGAGAGATGGCTCAGCAGTTAAGAGTATTCACTCTTCTTCCAGATGACCTACCTCCATCAGGCAGCTCACAACTATCTGCAACTCTAATTCCAGGGAATTGGCTACCTGTGCTCATGTGCACATACCCACAGACAGACACACACACATACACATAATGAAAAATAATAAACTCAGTGGTTTTTTTAATGTGGCACAGTGAGATGAGCAGCTTGCCACCAGCAGGGTCATCCAAGTCTCTATTTCTGCACTTCCTGTAGGCAACTGGAAGGATCTTGACAGTGCTACTTGGTGTAATAACTCATATTTAGAGATTCTGAAAACACCAAAGCAACAATATAACCTGATTTAGCTGCTCCTTGTTAAATGGACATTTCCCACCCAGTATTTGACAGGTTTTACTGGTAAAATATAACAGTGTTTCTGTCTTTTAATCTAGATGGTCATAAAACTATAGAGACTGACAAAATTGTGTAGTCCTTGATGGAAGTAGCTGGAGGTAACTTTTGTAGGTCCTTACATACTTTCAGGAAAGTACTATCACCCTCCTTGTGTGATGTGTAGACACTGGGGTGTGTGGTTTATGTTATGCAGACCCTTCAGGGACTGTCACCTGTGCTTAGTTACACTAAACATTGTTCCCTGCCAAGACATTGACCTGTCCTCTCATTTTGATCAGTTTTAAAGTGAGCACAATAGAAGACAGCAGCACTTCCAAGCAGATCCTTACCAGACTGTAATTGTGGAAAAGCAATTAAGTAACCATTGGTGAGCAACAATTAATGAAAGTGGGAAATGAAGTGATGTCTCCACACCCCACATTATTAGCTGTTTCAAAGCTAAAGCTGCAATTGTCCCTGTTGATATTTAAATAGAATACACTCAGATGCAGCCTGGCCACCTTTTCTTACCTTAGCTCTTCATCTTTATGCATCTGAAAGCATCTGTTCCCATCATGTTAGTGACTACACTGTGCTTAAAGAATGTACTCTAAATTATTTAATTTTCTATTGATAGTCCTTTAGTATCTTTTGAGTGTTTCTTCTTAAATTTTGAACTGTGCAGTAATAAAGATATATACATGTATATATATTTTTTTCTTAGAATAATTATGTAAAAGGCTACTATAGGTTAAAGTTAAATGCATTTAAGTTCTCCAATTATCCATTTCTAAGTTGACCTCTAACATATAATAAATTTGGTGCCCCAAACCAATCTCAGCAGTAGCGGAAAAGTGTCACTTAAGGAAGTTCAATCAAGATAAGGTTAAATTCTAATGACTTTGAATTTTTTATTATCCAGTAGCAGTGAATGTTTTAATTTTTGAATTGATGCTTTAGTGAACAGATTTCTTGTTTTGTCTTTTTTTTTTTTTAACAATAAAGCCTTCTGAAAGCACTTTTTTCATAGCAATTCTTTTGTGTCTCTTTCCCTTACTCTATGCTAAATTCATCTGTATCTTCTCTCTGTGTTTCCTTCCAGGATGGACTTTTGATGTGATGGGTGTGACTATGGGACACTGTGTGGGCACAAGGCCTTCTTCCTGCCTCATCCTCCTGCTCCTGAAGCTCTTGGCCACTGTCTCCCAGGGACTGCCAGGAATGGGAACCCTGGGCTTTCACTTCACACATCCCATCTATAATGCTACAGTGTATGAGAACTCAGCAGCGAGGACCTATGTCAACAGCCAGAGCAGAATGGGCATCACCCTGGTAGACCTGTCCTGGGATATCAAGTACAGAATAGTGTCTGGAGACGAGGAAGGGTTTTTTAAGGCTGAGGAGGTCATCATTGCAGATTTCTGCTTTCTCAGGATAAGAACTAAAGGTGGCAATTCTGCCATATTGAACAGGGAAATCCAAGATAATTATTTATTAATCATAAAAGGCTCAGTCAGAGGAGAAGATTTGGAGGCATGGACCAAAGTGAATATCCAGGTTTTAGACATGAATGACCTGAGGCCTCTGTTTTCACCCACCACTTACTCAGTCACCATTGCAGAAAGCACACCGCTCAGGACTAGTGTTGCCCAGGTGACAGCCACAGATGCAGATATTGGTTCCAATGGAGAGTTCTACTACTACTTTAAAAACAAGGTTGATCTTTTTTCAGTTCACCCCACAAGTGGCGTCATCTCTTTAAGTGGACGGTTAAATTATGATGAGAAGAACAGATATGATCTAGAAATCCTAGCCGTTGACCGGGGGATGAAACTCTATGGCAACAACGGAGTAAGCAGCACGGCCAAGCTCTACGTTCACATTGAACGCATAAACGAACATGCTCCGGTTATCCATGTGGTCACTCACACCCCTTTCTCATTGGACAAGGAGCCAACATATGCAGTAGTGACAGTTGATGATTTGGATGAGGGAGCCAATGGAGAGATTGAATCTGTTGCCATTGTGGATGGAGATCCTCTGGATCAGTTCTTTCTGGCTAAAGAAGGAAAGTGGATGAATGAGTATAAAGTCAAGGAGAGAAGGCAGGTGAACTGGGAAAGCATCTCCTATGGCTACAACCTCACTATTCAAGCAAAAGACAAAGGGTCCCCTCAGAAGTCTTCAGAATTAAAGACAGTCCACATTGCCAATCCCAGGAGAGACAGCCTCCCCGTCAAGTTTGAAAAAGATGTGTATGAAGTCAGTATAAGTGAGTTTTCTCCTCCTGGTGTCATGGTGGCCATAGTCAAGGTAAATCCTGAGCCTCTGGATGTGGAATACAAACTATCTCCTGGGAAAGATGCAGAGTACTTCAAAATTAATCCCCGGTCAGGTCTGATTGTCACAGCACAGCCCCTGAATACAGTGAAGAAGGAGGTTTATAAGCTGGAGGTAACAGACAAGGAAGGAGACGCAAAGGCCCAAGTCACCATTGGGATTGAGGATGCCAATGACCACACCCCAGAATTCCAGCAGACGCTGTATGAGACTTTTGTGAATGAGAGCGTTCCAGTTGGGACAGATATTCTGACCGTGTCTGCCTCTGATAAGGATAAAGGGGAAAACGGCTACATCACCTACAGCATTGCCAGCCTGAACCTTTTACCATTTGCCATTAACCAGTTCACAGGTGTGATCAGCACAACAGAAGAGTTAGATTTTGAGTCCTCCCCAGAGACATACAGGTTTGTTGTGAGAGCCTCGGACTGGGGCTCACCGTACCGCCACGAAAGCGAGGTGAATGTGACCATCCGGGTAGGAAATGTCAATGACAACAGCCCTCTCTTTGAAAAAGTGGCTTGCCAGGGAGTTATTTCATATGACTTTCCTGTTGGGGGCCACATCACCGCCGTCTCTGCCATTGATATTGATGAGCTCGAGCTAGTTAAGTATAAAATCATTTCTGGAAATGAACTTGGCTTTTTTTATCTAAACCCAGACTCTGGTGTTTTACAGCTTAAGAAGCCCCTGATGAATTCTGGTATTAAAAATGGTAATTTTGCCCTCCAAATCACAGCTACAGATGGGGAGAATTTTGCAGACCCTATGGCCATTAACATCTCGGTCCTCCACGGCAAAGTGTCTTCAAAGAGCTTCAGCTGCAGAGAAACTCGCGTGGCTCAGAAATTGGCGGAGAAACTACTCATTAAAGCCAAAGCTAATGGGAAACTGAATCTGGAAGACGGATTTCTTGACTTTTATTCCATTAATAGGCAAGGACCGCACTTTGACAAGTCTTTCCCCTCAGATGTGGCTGTGCGGGAGGACATGCCGGTTGGAACTAACATCCTGAAGATTAAAGCGTACGATGCTGACTCTGGCTTCAACGGGAAGGTGCTGTTCACAATATCAGATGGAAATACAGACAGCTGCTTCAATATCGATATGGAGACCGGACAACTTAAAGTCCTCATGCCCATGGACCGAGAACATACGGACCTCTACCTCCTCAACATAACCATATATGACCTTGGAAAGCCCCAGAAATCGTCATGGCGATTGCTGACCATCAATGTAGAGGACGCTAATGACAACAGCCCAGTGTTTCTTCAGGACAGCTACTCGGTCAGCATTCTTGAAAGTTCAAGTATTGGCACTGAGATTATTCAAGTGGAAGCAAGAGACAAAGACCTGGGTTCTAATGGTGAGGTAATCTACTCGGTCTTGACAGACACACAGCAGTTTACCATCAATAGCTCAACTGGAATTGTTTATGTAGCCGACCAATTGGACCGAGAATCCAAAGCCAACTATTCTTTGAAAATAGAAGCCAGGGACAAAGCAGAAAGTGGCCAGCAGCTGTTTTCTGTCGTCACTCTGAAGATCTTTCTGGATGATGTCAACGACTGCTCCCCAGCTTTTATCCCCAGCAGCTACAGTGTGAAGGTCCTCGAAGATCTCCCCGTTGGTACAGTCATTGCTTGGCTTGAGACTCAGGATCCTGACCTTGGATTGGGGGGCCAGGTTCGTTACTCTTTGGTCAATGATTACAATGGGAGATTTGAAATAGACAAAGCAAGTGGCGCCATCCGCTTGAGCAAAGAGCTAGACTATGAGAAACAGCAATTCTACAACCTCACAGTCAGGGCCAAAGACAAAGGGCGGCCTGTCTCTCTGTCATCGGTCTCTTTCGTTGAGGTAGAGGTGGTAGACGTCAACGAAAACCTCTACACACCCTATTTCCCAGACTTCGCTGTCGTTGGATCTGTAAAAGAAAATTCACGGATTGGAACAAGTGTGCTGCAGGTGACTGCCCATGATGAGGACTCTGGGAGGGATGGAGAGATCCAGTACTCCATCAGAGATGGCAGTGGTCTTGGGAGGTTCAACATAGACGATGAGAGTGGTAAGTTTGATGTTTTCTGCTGAATGTGTGCTTCCACTTACATTATTGGAGAAGGGCTAAGAACCAGGGCACAGGGCAGATGGAGAGGGTTTCTATTTGAGGAGACACAATGTCGAGCATGAGCGCTGTCTCGGAATGGCTTGCTTTCAAAGTAGATCAGTTTACACAGGGATAGTCACAGTGCCCAGGGAGTGTCCTATCTGTGTTGTGTTTTACGTCTGTTCAGAGGTTATCTTCTAAGAAGCTTTACATCATTGTTGCCCCTGGTGATTGTATTCCTGACCCTAGCCAAATGAATGGTTCTGATACAGTAATTGCACTTGAGTCGGCTTTAAATTAGAAGTATGAAATTGATTTTCAAATGCATCTTATATATGAGTCTTTCCCTTTACAGGAAAGCTTTGCTGTAGGGAATTGTTGCCTGGTCTTTCATGTTGAACAACTATATCCAGCCATTGAAAAGTGGGCTTTCATACCCTGTGTGGCCCATCAACACATGGGCATGGACTTGAAAAGCATTTGTATAAAAGAACAGTCATGTCATGAATTATATTGATAAAAACTTGATTTTAAGGCATTTTTAATGTTCATACCTTACTTTTATGCCTTTCTTCTTTTATTGAAAATAGACTTTTTAATCTAATATATCTTGATTATGTTATCCTTTCCTTCCACTCATCCAGTTCCCCCCGCCCCCCGCCACCTCCCCTCCCATATGGATTTACTCCCAATCTGTCTCTCTTTAAAAAATAAACAGGCTTCTAAGGAATAATAATAAAATAAAATAAGGTAAAGCAAAAGCAAACCTATCAGAATAGGACAAAAATAAGCAAACAGAAGGAAAAGAACCCAAGAAAAGACAGATACAAGAAACAGGTACAGACATAGAGACTCACTCATTCACCCACCCAGAAACCCCATAAAAACACAGTAGAGAAACCATAATACATATGAAAAAAAACCTGCAGGATAGAAAAATAAATAAATAAATAAATATTAAAATAAAATAAGATTAAACAGAAACAAAGAAGTAAAGAAAAAGCCCTGACATCACATTATGAGACAAAGAACTTCAAAAGATTCCATTGAGTTATTGTTCTATCGGCATAAGAGAAATTAATTGGGGCTGGAGAGATGGCTCAGCAATTAAGAGCAACATTTGCTCTTCCAAAGGACCCAGGTTCAATTCCCAACACCCACATGGCAACTCACAACTATATAACTCCAGTTCCAGGGAATATGACACCCTAACACATACAAACAGGCAGAAAGCAATGTACATAAAATAAGAAAAGATATATAAGTCATAAAAAATAGTTTCCCCAATGAGACTCCCCTGAAGAAAACTAAATTATCATATATAAGTGGTTATGAATTATAGCTAGTTTCTGGGTTAGGCATGATGAGATATGTTCACTTCTCCTTTCAGCTCTGGCACCCCATCTGCTTTAGACACTTGCAGCCCCTGTGCATGCTGCCTCAGTCTCTGTGAGTTCATATATGCATTGGTCATGGTCTGCAAGGCCTTGTCTCCTTGGTGTTCCCCATCCCCTCTGCCTGCTTTGTTCTTTCCACCTCTGCGTCTAATGGCTTCCCTGAGACCCGAGGGGAGGGATTTGATGAAGACATCCCATTTAGGGCTGAGTGTCCTAGGGTCTCCTGCTCTCTGTATATTGTCTAACTGTGGGTCTCTGTATTTGTTCCCGTCTGCGGTAGGAGAAAGCCTCTCTGAAGATGGCTGAGCAAGGGACTGATATATGAGTGTAGCAGAATGGCATTAGGAGTCATTTTAGTTCTGTGTTGCTTTATGAGAAAAGTTGTATTTGGTTTTTACCCTATGTCCCTGGGCTACCTATTCTCTCAGTCTTGGTCACCCAAGCATGATTGGATACGGGCCTCATCTCACAGATTGGGCCTTAAGTCAAAGTAGACATTGGTTGGATATGCCCTAATAAACTTTGTGCCACCATTGCACTAGCATTGCTTACAGGCAGGACTGCTTTGTAGAACAAACAGTTTGTGCCTGGGTTGGTCTTTACAACTCTCCCTTTGTCATGTGCAGAGTACCTTGTGGTGCCAAAACCATGAGTGTGTAGGAGTGAAGATTCCGTGAGCTCCAGGTCAATGTCTCCATGGTCAGTGAGTTGTATAAGTGTGTTCAGCGATAGGGCCTTGCCATCAGTTTGTGAAGAGCAACTTATAGACGTAGCACCAGCCTGGTTGTTTGGGGGTTCCTTATGGGACCCCTTTAGCCAACAACTCAGCTAGATGTAACCCAACTCTAGTACTGGAGGCTTCATTTGGTGATAAGAGATATCTAGTCAGGGCTCTTTCTCCCAACACAGACACATACACAGAAACACACAGACACACACACATGAAAGCTTCTACTGTATTATATTTCCATATTACCCCTAAGACCCTTACTCTTTATTTGGTCTCTGTGGCTCTGTAGGTTATAATTTGGTTATCATTGGCTTAATAGCTAATATCCACTTATAAAGTGAATTCATAATGTTTTTTTTTTTTTAGTCTGGGTTGACTGACTCAGGTTTAATTTTTTCCCCTAGTCTCAGCCATTTAACTGATAATTTCATGATTTTATTTTTTAATAGCTAAGTAATATTTTATTATATAAATATAATACATTTTCTTTATCTATTCATAAGCCAAAGTACATCTGGTTTGTTTCTAATTTCTGGCTGTTATGAATAGAGCAGCAATGAACATGCTGATCAAGAATTTCTCCAGTAGGATGAAGCACCTTTTGAGTTTATGCCCAAGAGTGGTCTAGCTGCATCTGGAGGTAGATGAATTCCCATCTTCCTCAGAAACCACCACACTGATTTTCACAGTAGCTATACAACTCTACCCTCCCATCAGCAGCGGATGAGTCACACCAAATTGTTGTCAGCATGATCTGTCTGTCACTTATTTTATTAATCTTTGCCATTCTGACAGGTGTAAGATGAAATGTTAAAGTACTTTTGATTTGCATTTCCCTGATGTCTAAGTATGTTGAACACTTACGTGTTTCTCAGCCATTTGAGTTTTTGCTTTTGAGAATTCTCTGTTTAGACCTGTACCTATTTTTTAATTGGGTTATTTATTTTCTTGATATCTAGCTCTTTGAGTTCTTTATATATTCTGGATAGTATCCCTTTATCTGATGTGTAGTTGGCAAAAATCTTTTCCCATTCTGTAGGTACCACTTTGTCTGAATGATGATATTCTTTGCCATCCAGAACCTTCTCAGTTTCATTAGTGCCTGTGCTGGTGGTCTTCTGTTCAGAAAGTCCTTTTCTGTGTCAGTGAGTTCAAGGCTATTCCCTACTTTCTTTCCTATCAGATTCGGTATATCTAGGTTTGTGTTGTAGTCTTTGATGTGTTTTATGCAGGATGCTACATATGGTTCTATTTGAATTCTTTGACATGTATTCATCTAGTTAGACCAGCATCATTTACTGAATATGCCATATTTTTTCCATTGTATATTTCTGGTTTCTTTTTCAAAAATCAAGTGTCCATAGGTATGTGGATTTATGTCTGAGTCTTCAATTTGTTACCATTGATTGATGTGTTTCTCTTTGTATGAATAGCATGCTAATTTTATTACTATAGCTGTGTAGTATAATTTGAGGTTAGGGATGATAATACCTCCATCAGTTATTTTATTATTCAGTATTTTTAAAGCTATCCTGTGTTTTTTGTATAACACATTATTTATAATAATTGACCCCATTGGTGTTTTAAAATATGGAGCAAATTTGACAAACATTTCATTTCCAAAATCAATTCACTTACTTTCTATCATAGATACCAGCATAATTTTTAAAATATGTGTTATGGTTATCATTTGTACAAATCTATATGTGCCTGTACACGTGTGTGTATATGTGTGCCTGTACATGTGTGTGAATGTTTGCATGTTCCTTTCCATGTGCAAGTGCATACGTACATGTGTGCATGCATCTGTGTGTATCTTCAGTTGTTATCACCACACATTTTTCTAGTTTTAGTAGATTGTAAAAATCACAGAAGAGGAAAATCTAGCTTCTCTATTTTTCTGTCAATTGCCATACTAGTGTGTTGTGCTTTCAGAGCAAATTTATGTATATTAACTAATTTTCTACAATAATCATAGAATTGCTTGCTCCATATCTTATCCAGCCTAGGCTGCTATGAAAGCCACCTACCACCCTGGGTGGCTTTAATGGACATTCATTTCTCATAGTTGTGCATTCTGTAAGCCCGAGATCAGTGTGCCCACACGGTGAAAAGGAGGCCTTCTTCTGGACTTGTAGACTGCCATCTTCTTGCTATGTCCTCAAAGAGGGGGCTTTACTTTCCTCCTGCAATGAGCACTTTTAGCCTTATTACTCAGGTGGATGTCAATAGGAGGTGTTACAAATTACTTGAATCAAAGCTACCGTAAGTTGTCTAGCTAGGAAGCTACAACTCGGCCTTGATTCAAAAAGGCGGGGAAGAAGTTTGTCAAGACTGGACTACACTTTGCTCATATGTTGTATAGGTTATTGTTGTTAACTTGGGTCTTTAATTTAGAAAATTACTCCAAACATTCCTCATCCTTGTTGTTGAAAACTCCCCACCAACCAACAAAACAAACAAATAAAAACATTTCAATGGCTCATAGCTGTTCAATTATATTCTGAGCTTGGTAAAAATTTTTTTTTTCATTTATAAAGATCTTTGTCAATTGTGTTGTAACACTACTTGATGAATTAAAAATGTATTTGATGTGAACGTTAACTTCTTTGAGTCAAAGCTTCCTGAATTGTGAAGGTCACATTTATGCTAAATGAAGAAGCAAGGCAGTCCATGGACCTGCATCTCCTGACACTGCACATGGATTGTGCTGGCTGGCTGTGTAACTGAGATTGAATTTTTAATGAAGAGTAGAATTCATGTAGAACAGTCTGTGTCATATCCTTTCCTTGAATCTCACTGGCCCTAGGTTTCAGGATATAAGCCCAGGAGCCCCTGTATGCTGTGTGCACCTGTGCCAGCTTAGAGGTTTGATGGGTTTTCACCAAAGAAACCATCACTACCCAACCCTAAGGCTCACATGATTCTTTTTTGTTGTTGTTGTTGTTGTTGTTTGTTGTTGTTTGTTTGTTTTTTGAGACAGGGTTTCTCTGTGTAGCCTTGGCTGTCCTGGACTCGCTTTGTAGACCAGGCTGGCCTCGAACTCACAGCGATCCGCCTGCCTCTGCCTCCCGAGTGCTGGGATTAAAGGCGTGCGCCACCATGCCTGGCTCTCACATGACTCTTGAAAAATCCATTGACACTTTGCCTTGAAGGGTTGAAAAGCATTAGCAGAACTAAGGCTGAGTGAGTGATCTCTGGGTCTGGCAGAAAGTCCTGAGGCTCAGGACCAAGCTTTGCTGTGCCTACCTCCTTGACCCGAAGGCAGACATGACTTCTACATGTTTAGGTTTTTTTCTTTTAAGAATTCTAAATCGGCTGCCAAAGGTTGCTCAGTGCCTTGTACTCCTTACCAAGTTTCAGATTTGGAGCAAGAATCCTGGGGATTTATTCACAGTGCACGATCCCTGGCAAGGTCCCAGAATGTAAGTGGGTAGCTCGCGGCAAGCTGAGAAAATTCGTGTCAGTCTCTAAGTATTCTTGCTACACAGGCTTTGCAAATACTACCCTAGACCTTAGCTCCCAAGAAAGGTGCTGGCAGAGTCTATTCCTGTCCCTGCCAAGGTCTTTTTTTTTCCCTCATCCATTTGAGTGGAAGATGTTTTAGTTCAGGTGCTTGGTATATTTCTTTTCTAATCAAATTTTACAATCCAAATAAACCTTTTATTATTCCGTGGGGACAATCTTTTTCTGAATGTCTTTCTTAAGGCTCCTAAACCTATTTGTGCTTCAGTAATTATGGGTGCTTCTGCCTTATGAAAGGGAGACGTTGCGGGTAGTTGATGCCTTTCCTAGATTTATGTTCTTGACTTTTTTTGGTGCTTAGCGTACAAAACCACACCTTTCAATTCTTTACCATGCATAAGGCATTTATTAAATGTTTAATAATATTCACAGTAGCCAGATTAACTCTCCTCATGGTACATTGAGTCTGCTCACAATTTAAATCACTAGTGTGTAAGATGCAATTTAATCAGTTTTTCCTTCACAAAGAATGAATTCTTGCTCCTTGGCACATCAGTAATACATATTCTTGACTACTCAGAGGTATAAAGTGGTCTAGAAAGAGGACCATGCATGTTTTACACTGTGACTTTCTACTAGATTATTTTGTAAACTATAAACTACAACACAGATTTCCCTAATTGTTTCCTTGAGGTTAATTGGTGAAATATTTAATTAAGACAGATGATTTCCAGTTTGGGACTTTAATCAGGGGTAATTGGGAGGGTATTATATTATCCATTATTAGCATTTAGTTTTTCCACTCACAGAGACTCTATTAAGGACCAGGACAAGGACAGTTGGTTTTAGGATACTATCTCTTATCATCACAATACTCAACAAGGTAGTTTCAGAGGCCTTTCCAGTCAGGGTCATGTGTCCCACGACTAGCAGGTCAGATATCTGAACTCCACTGGAACAGATTATAAATTTTACACCATTTTCCCTCCTGCCCCAAACAGGCCATTATCTGCAGCCCCTGTGTCTTCTTCACAAAAACGGACTCCCAAAGTCTCCTCACAGAACCTGCTCACGTTCTCACAGTCAACACATTCCAAGGGTAACCTCAGCACCGACTTGGGGCAGAGGGCAGCAGTCTGAAGGTGTCTGAAAGTCAGCATCCACCTAGAATGACGCCTTAGAATCTAATAGCCAGAGAGGCCAGTGCGAACAGGTCGGTGCCTCAGAAAACAAGGCATGAGGTCCCCACCTTTGTGAATGGGATTAAAAACTTCAGGACAGTAGCATGAGTGCCCTTCCTTCCCCTTATATCATGTGAGGGTTCAGATGAAGAAACCGTCTATGAGGATTGGCAACTCAGCAGAAAGTGGGTCTATTTGCCACTTGATTGTAGACTTGCTAGTTCCTAGACCTGTAAGCAGTATTTTTGTGTCTGTCTATAAACTACCCAGGGTAAGGTGCTTAGTTATAGAAGTACAAGTGGATGACAGCGCCTTTACTAAGGGAGAGAGGGCAAATGAATCATCACTGAACGATACCACTATGAGGCAGTGATGTGAACAGCCACTGCTGTCTCTCTAAATGGGAACCACTGGGCACACACTACTGATGTAAAGAGAAGCAGCTGTAAGGTGTGGTCCTCCCAGAGTGGTGGCCTTTCCAAAATGGCCCCGAGCAGCAATGCTAAGCTTCACTGAGCTCCATTTGTTTATGTGCCACTGCCATATACGTGATCATACCCGAAGTCCCGTGAATCAGAATTCATTGCCTCTCGGTTTCACACATCTGATGCTGGAGAGGAAGGTAACATACACAGTGCACTCATCTTGACCTTTTCTTGTATTGAGTCTCCAGCAAGCATTTCTCCAACTTGTCTGGACATAGAATGCCTTATTTATCTCACTTCTTATTTTTCATTTTTTAAAGAATCTGTAGAAGCTAGAAAAGTAATATAAGCCTGGATTTAACTATATGCTCCAAAGAAGGGTCTATGACATATTAAATACTGGAAAAGTTATTGCTTTTTTGAACAATGTATTCCAACAATCAATACGTAGAACTCCATAGCTTTATAGCTTTGCTCAAATGTATGTGAGTTCTCTCCCGTTTGGTTCTTCAGATCTACTTTGTCCTCTGTCCTGCTGTGTGTCCAGGAGACTATTGACCTGTTTGTGCTTATGTTCTCTGACATAAGTGAAGGCTGAAGAGGAGAAGGGTGGGGTCAGGGTATTTTCTCCTTTTGACTCTTTTCACACTGGGTGCTGTTACATCCCTTGAGCTTGTCAGCCTGGTATTAACTAGTTCTAGAATGTAAACTACTGATGCTCCTTAGCCTCCACCCCTGCCTTTGTTCATAGTGTATCAAGTGAACGATTCTTCCTCAGCTTAGCAGTGTGCGCTGCCTGCCTTCTCCCAGAACTTGAACTGGTAAAATATTCTTCTTAGGTAAACGCCTTTTAAAATAGATTTAGGGTTCGAGGTATTTGGAGGGCTGTTTCCTAGCAAGTCTTATTAAATGTGGTTTCTATAACTCTGCTATGATGTGTGGGAGCCCCCAGAGAAGCAGTAGAGGTGATGGTTATCTCTTTTATTGGGATCAAAGTAAAGCAGATCTTTATCTTGCCGTATAATTCCTGCCCTGTCTCACTGCTGCTACAAACAGGCACCGTTTGCTTTGCTACAGACCCAGTCCCACCAGCTGCAAGAGAAGGAGGGTCAGTGGGCAGTAGAGCAAGATGAATGTTTTGGTTATCATGCTGTGCTTTGGTCCTCAGCAAAGATACAGGTTCATCTCACCTGATGGCCAAGGAAACACTAAAGACATGAGACAAGCAGCATATATTTTGTTCCATTGAAAAAGAGAGGCCAATATGCAGATATAAGTGAGTATATACCATTTGAGTCTTTCTGCTTCTGGGTTAACTCACTCATTATGATCATTTCTAGCTCAATCCATTTGTCCACAAATTTCGGGAATTCCTTGTTTTTAATAGCTGAATAGTATTCCATAGTGTATATGTACCACAGTTTCTTTATCCATTCTTCTATTGAGGGACACTTCGGCTGTTTCCATGTTCTGGCTATTATGAATAAGGCTGCTATGAACATGGTTGAGCAAATTTTCTTGCTGTGTGCTGGAGCATCTTCTGGGTATATTCCAAGGAGTGGAATAGCTGGGTCTTGAGGAAGCCCTATTCCCAGTTTTCTGAAATAGCACCAGATAGATTTCCAAAGTGGTTGTACTAGTTTGCATTCCCACCAGCAATGAAGGAGTGTTCCTCTCTCCCCACATCCTCGCCAGCATGTGGTGTCCCTTGAATTTTTTATCTTAGCCATTCTGATGGGTGTAAGATGGAATCTCAGCGTTGTTTTGATTTGCATTTCCCTGATGATTAAGGAGGTTGAGCATTTCTTTAAGTGTTTCTCAGCCATTTGATATTCCTCTGTTGAGAATTCTCTGTTTAGTTCCATGCCCCATTTCTCAATTGGGTTATTTGGTTTGGTGGTATTTAATTTCTTGAGTTCTTTATATATTTTGGATATTAGACCTTTGTCAGATGTGAGGTTGGTGAAGATCTTTTCCCAGTCTGTATATACTCACTTATATCTGCATATTAGCCCAAGGGGCGTGTCCCACGAAAGCCTTCACTTACCAGGAAACTGAGACAG
The DNA here is from genome assembly GCF_964271855.1 of Acomys minous. Classification (NCBI taxonomy): domain Eukaryota; kingdom Metazoa; phylum Chordata; class Mammalia; order Rodentia; family Muridae; genus Acomys; species Acomys minous. The sequence goes on along the minus strand of NC_140494.1, from coordinate 79,279,073 downwards.
AGGAGAGGACATTCTAGTGGGATTCTAGATGAGAGAATCATGGGAGAAAGGCAAAGTAGAAGGACCCAGAGGGTCCTAGAAGCCTACAAGTAGAACATTATGATAGGCAGATTTGGGCACAGGGGTCCCCGCTCCAACTAATGCACCAGCCAAGGACAATACAGGCGGTAAACCTTAAACCCCTACCCAGATCTAGCCAATGGACGGAACACTCTCCACAGTAGAGTGGAGAGTGGGATATTACTTTCTCACATACTCTGGTGCCTCACCTTTGACCATGTCCCCTGGAGGGGGAGACCTGATGGCACTCAGAGGAAGGACAGCAGGTTACCAAGAGGAGACTTGATACCCTATGAACATATAGAGGGGGAGGTAATCCCCCTCAGGAACAGTCATAGGGGAGGGGAGTAAGGGGAAAATGGGAGGGAGGGAAGAATGGGAGGATACAAGGGAGGGGATAACCATTGAGATGTAACAAGAATAAATTAATAAAAAAAGAAAAAAGAAAAAGAAAAAGAGAGGCCAGTGATAGGTTTAGAATGATTCTCCTGCTGTCTCTGATAACCAGATAATCCAAATGGTGAATGCAAACCAAGAAAGCGAAATTTTGTATTGCTAGAAAAAAAAAACTGAAGAGCCTGTTGTGATAAAAAAAAACAAACAAACACAAACAAACAAAAAACCCATGAACCAAAACCAGTAGCATTTTTAACTCACTACATTGCGCTATAAGTTTCTGTTCCCTTTTATTCAAATGCACTGGAAACAATATTTCTCTTCTGGTCATTTGCTGATTTTTCTACCTTTCTTCAAACTTGCTGGTGACTCCGTTTTGAAAAGCTGGAGGATGAAGGCACTCATTATTTGGAGTCTTGATGTAACTCATGACAACTTTGGACTGAACAGCATTCCTTATTTTCCATCTTCTTCATAAGTGACATCTTAAATGGAGTTCATCTAACATTTAAAAAAAAAAAGGCTCAATTCTGGCCCAGCCTTGTCCTGCACTTCCCTTGGGATCAGAACAAGCAAAGGAGAGGAATGGAGTTATGATTGAGTGACAGAAGAACCTTTTCTTAGCTCTGGGTTTTCTAACCATAATGATTTGAGAGAAAAAAAATGCTGCTTCCCAGAGGTATTCTGAACACTCTACAACATTCTGATGAACTTAGAAGTTGTCCTGTAAGCCAGGCAGGGCAGACGATGAGATGCTTCAGCAAATGATAGATAGTGAGTTTCTATCACAGTTTTCAGCAGGTGCTTTCCTCTTGACCTTTTTTTTTTTTTTAAGCTGTTGGCTGAAGGCAATTTAGGTTTAATAGAGGGCCATCAGTTTATGTCTATATTGTGTATCAATCTTGGACTGTTATTATCCCCCTAAAACCAGTAAACGATGGAAGCAATGACAACCATAAAAAGCAATCCAAACAGGGTGGCAGACTGACCACCCGAGGCTTGTGCGGTCTTTTCTCTTTGTGGTCTTCCTTTTACATTTAAAAATGGACATTGGCAGTAGTGAAAGGGCACATGATAACACAGGCCTGTACACGTTTGTGTATCCATGGCTGTGCAGAAGGTCACAGTGGGATGGAGTTAGTGTCCTCCATGACTTTGGATAGCTTGCATCAGTTTTCTAACCAGGTCAGTTTTGGGAAGCATTTTGCATGTACCTTGAAGGATATTTTCATTTATCATTTACAGTTGGACAAATTATAGAGTTTGATAAATATTTATGTGAGGCCACTACACTCACAGTCTTTCACTGAAATGGAAATGAAAATCGTCTGCAGGCTGTCTTTTCAACTTGCCAGTGTTTTATGAAAGCACATCTTACCAAGAAGGACGCTGCAAAGAGTTGTGGGTAGGAGCCAGTTCGATTCATGTTACAGTCTGCACACTGCTATGCAAGTTATTGGATATAATAGGGCTCTCCAAATATTCTCATTGGATGCTGTAGGATTTAATAGTTCCTGAGGGCCATTCTTTGTGACTTATTCACAGATCATCATTCGCATATCATAGTTAATATTTTAGTTCCTTTAAAAGAGCAACATGCTAGTGAACATGATAGCCAGTAAAATATATTAAGTATGAAACATACTAACCTAACACATAGAATCTGAGATAATTAAGATACAAGAATTTAAATACATACACATTAAAAGATAGTTTGCCAAGAGCATAAAGACATAGTGGTTTACCTCTGAGATCTATAAAATGTCTTTCTAGCCCTCCACTTCTCTCTTTCCGAATTCTAATACTCACCATTCACCTATTCTCCGTTGTTACACAGCTTTGCAGAGGAGAATGTATAATGGGTTAAGTCATTTTAGTACAAACAGAGAAATGTACAACACTAAACTATGTCATGTACAAGAACCATAAACATCTGGCAGCCACTGTTCGTGTGGCCTTAACCTCACCTTCAGGTTGTGAGATGATTTCCACACACTCTGAGGTAAGACTGTCTGAAGGGCACCTGGAACACTGAAGTGAGTTAGTGATGAGATGAAGGTCTTATGAGGAAGAAATGCCAACCCCAGAAATGAACCCAGATTTCTCAGGGCCAAAGACCCGCATTGGAGTGGCTGCTGTGCTTCTGTGAGGAGAGAACAAGTTATGACAGAAAAAAAAATGTATTATTTTTTGCAGTAAGGAAGGAAATTATAGTTCTGTAAACTGGCATGGGCATAAATTCCACAGACATCATTTAAACCCACAGAAATAACATGATACTTTGCTGATCAAATCCTAACATTTGCCTACATTTTTAGCTGCATCTTTGGTTTGCTTACCTCTCTGTAGTATAGCAATTTGTAGGAACTGCTGTAGAAAGCATGGAAATAACATTTACTTATCTTCCGCGGTGGATGGCTGAAATCTGTTTTTTATTATTGAGACTTTAAGATGTATTTTTTTCCAGACTTACTTGTTATTGGTAATTTAATGTAAACTTTCAACCTTGCTATCAGATTTTGGAAGAATTTCCATCAAACTTTTTTTCTCGTGCACGGCCACAAATGTTCTTGCCATCGTTTTTACACAGGGCTGGACTCCGTATATCAGGAAGGACCCTATAGCATATCTCTTTATACGAATCTGATTATTTAAAGAAAATAGGCCACAGTGTGTGCATGGTATTGGTGCTTTGTTACGCAGGAGAAAGCATTCACTCATCCATCCTCTTGCTCCAGGTTGGTTTGTATGTCCTTTGATTTCGGAATCTTCCTCAGAGGAATTTCTGAACCTTTTCCTTTTGAAACCTAGAATTCCTGTAGGTGCTTTACTTTACAGATGAAAATTAAACGCACAGGATCTGGAGGGAAAAGAGAAGGACACTAAACAATCATCAGTGAAGCTAGCACATGGGGATCAGGAGAGACAGCTCAGTTGGTGAATGTTTCCTGCACAGAACAAAACCTGAGTTTGGATTCCCAGCACCCACATAAAAGCTAAGCATGGCTGGAGAGGGAGCTGTAATCTCAATCCTGGGGGTTGGAAATAGAAGGATCCCTAAGGCTCACTATCCAGCTAATCAACACCAGCTACGGAGAAAGACCTTGTCTCAAATAATAAAACAGAGGTCAGCGGAGAGACAGTACAGAAGGCGAAAGCAGTTGCTGTTCAACTGTGTGAACTGCAGTCTGGATCCTAGCATTCCAGTGCCTATAATGCCAGCATCAAGGGATCCGATGCCATCTTCCATCCTCTACAGTTACCTACAGACATGTAATGATGATGTACTCACACAGACACACAAAAACACACACATGCTAAAATAACTCTTAAAACAGTAAGTATAAGATGGAGAATTACTGAAGAAAACATTAACATCAACCCATGGTATTTACATGCACTCTACCCATGTACACACACACACACACACACACACACACACACACACACACACACACACCATAAGCATGCAGACACACATACATGTATGTATATATTGTGCGTATGTACAAAACTCACAGTTCTGCCTCACTTGGGTGTGTGCTGGGATGTGGTTGGTGTGTTCTGTCGAATCACTTAGATAGTACAGCTACAGATGTTTGTAGATGCTAATCTTAGCTCAGAATTCTAAACTCTGTAGGCACAAAGAATATAATCACAGTTTAGCTATTTTAGGACTTCATGATTTGGTGGGCTACCCTGTAGAAGCAGGGTGTAAGCAAATACTGCTATTAGGAGCCTCTCATGTCACCCTCAAAACAAATTTTCTCTAAACTATAGGAAATTTACACTTTACCCATACTCTGTTTATGTTAGTTTGCACAAAATTCCAATAAGATCAATTTCCACACACATAATGCTATAGCATTTAAGAACCTGCAAAGCAGAAATTCTTCTTGAAGTAGGGTTGTGAACTACAATAAAAAGTCATCTCTCAGCTAGGCAGCAGGAGAGATGCGTAAGCCAGTCCCACCTCCAGGAAAACCTGTTGTTAGACACAACTGTCTTCCATGTCTCTCACATGTGAAAACCAGCTTGCCTTTAAATTTCTCGTCAGAGTCTTCCTCTATTGTGATGGAGCTGCAGTTCGGGCCAGACAGGTCCAACAGCAGAGTCTGAGAGCCTAATCAGGTCGCTTTAGTCACTTTCTGGACTAACCACCCCTAACATGCTCTATGGGTTTAAGCCAGAAGGAGTTCATCACTTCACTACCACACAGTGAGACAGCAATCACTGTCCTAAGAGACAGTGCCCAGGTTCCCTATAAAACAGAGCAGGGAGAGGCCACAGTGCCTCATGTGTCTGAAGGGCCAATCCTAGAGGAGCACAGGTGAGAAAAATTGTAAGCCAGACCAGATAGAAAGGAGACCAAGTACATCCTGGCATGTGACTAAACTGATCTCCCACCACCACACTATTTCTTAGTCGCCTGTGTGTCTCCAGGAGGCAGCAGGGAACCCTAGGATTAGCACCAATTTAGCTTGGAACTAGAAGAAAAGCGAGCAGAAGTTGGCTTTGCTGTCTCCTCCTCACCTCAGCCTAGAACTCAGTGATAACAACATGGCAACTGTGCTCTTGGCTGTCTTTATAATCAGGAGGTACTTTTGATGGCTGCGGCTATCATTCTCAACTGAGTCCATCGCCAAGAGCCTCTAGTGAGGCTCTAAATAAACTTTGCTTCCATCCTGGTGTGGTGTGGTGGTACACATCTCTAATCCCAGCACTCAGGGAGGAAGAGGCACGGGGATTGCTGTGAGTTCGAGGCCAGCCTGGTCTACAAAGCAAGTCTGGGACAGCCAAGGCTACACAGAGAAACCCTTTTTTCAGAAATAAAACAAAAACAAAAAACCTTTGTTTCCTACTAGAGTTGGTGCCAGTGTGTACATTCCATATTTATACTGTGTGGTTTTGGGTAGCTACCCTGTGTGTGTGTGTGTGTGTGTGTGTGTGTGTGTGTGTGTGTGTGTGTGTGTGTGTGTGTGTGTTTGTCTTGTGCATCAGTGTGAATGTGTATGGATGGAGGCAGTCAATATAGGATGTCTTCCTCTCCAGCTCTCCGCCATGCTTTTGGGGAGGGGACTCTTTTGTTGAGTTTGTTGGCTAGCTAAACTGGATGGCCAGTGGTACTGAATGTCTGCCTGTCTCTAGTGCTGGGAATACAGAGGCACACCACCATGACAGCTTTTCTTGATTTCTAACACGGAGGGGACCTGAACTCAAGTCCTCCAGCTGGAGCAAGCAGCAGTTACCTACTGAGCCACTTCCCCAGTCTGCTTTGATGGTATTCCACCACTTGCTGTCTTGTTCTGTTGCTTCCTAACCTAAGAAATATGAAGACCGTTTTGAAAAATCACACATATTCAGCTTTCAGTTGCCAAGACTTCTAAAGCCATTAACACATGCAAATCCTTCTTAAAGTTTTTATTTCCCCAGTTATTGTACTGTGATGAGATAAATCACTATGGCTTTAAGACACCAACGTTAAAACGCTAACCATATTGTTGTTATAAAATATTAGAGCATGATGGAAAACACAACACATGCATTTGTGGCTGTAGTGTGGCTGTAGGCATTGCATGCTGGGAGACTGGGCCCTCTGCACACCACCTCCTCAGGGCTGAATGAAAGGGCAGACCGTTGAAATTTCTCTGCTGGAATTCACTTGCAGGGGGCCACTTGCTTTGGGGGGGCGTCAGAGAAGAAAGACTTCTGTGGCCTTTTGAGAGCATCTCGCCCCCTTTTGTATTTAGGCTGGTGGTTATTTCTATTGTCAGTTCTGGTTCCTGGTAGACAAAGGCACCTGGAAAGCCCCCTGAGTGCTAAGGAGATGGTGTGCTCTTGGCTTTCTATGCAGTAATCATCTTGGGGAATTAGGATAGGACTCTTGCTGGACAGGCAGAGTTTGCCAACCAGCCATTTCATTCCAGAACATTCCCTTATGAAGGGGAATGTTGCCCAGTTCATCCGTGGGGTTCTCAATACTGATGCTGGAAGCTTCTGTCTTGCTGTGCGTCGCCTTCTAACTTAATGACGACTGAGGCTGTGGGCCTTTGTTCTTCCTGGATTAAAGTTGGAGCCATTCACCTTAGATAGCGGTTTCATTTGCACGGTTGCTTATTGGTATGGTTTTCTGTCTTCCTAGTGTTTCTATGCTGCTGTTATTTGACAAGTCTTGAATAGACATATGGGCCCCAAATAATTATACTGAAAAAATGCAGAAAATATGGAGCAAGAGACTATTGGATTTCCATAAGTAAGCAAATATATTTTAAGAACTCACTGGTGAAAATTGCTTTTTATTTAATGAGTCATTTTTATTGGAAGGTAATGATTATGTCCAGGCCATAAATACAGTATAAATTCTCTTTGGAGGACATTAAAAAGATGACTCTCAATTGCAAGCAGCTTTTTAAAGAGTGTAAGAATACCGAGGTATGAAATTTGAAACCTGAGGATTCTGTACACGTAGGATCATGAAGAAGTGAATGAGGCAGCACCGGCTTGTTCATGGGAGCAGATGTTTACAGCATGGGCCAACCTTCCCAGAAGCATATGTAGTGATGCCAGGGCTATGGCTTTCAAAGGTCTGATTTCATGTCATAAGGACTGAATGAGTTACCCATTCCTCTTTCCATTTTATACATAGGCAAATAGAGGTCCAGGGAAGTTCAGAGCCTTGCCCAAATGCTCTGTGATGGCCTGGAGATCTTTGTGAATCCCAGGAATGCATATAAACATCCCAGTTAGCAGTCTGAGTAGGAGGGAGTTCTGGTAACAATGACCAGAACAAGAATCTTGTTTGTGGCTAAAGGTACTGTCATTTGTTTGCTTGTGTTTGTTTGTTTGTTTGTTTGTTACTTTTTGGTTTCGTCTGTTTGTTTTGGACACGGTCTTATGTAGGCAGTTAGCCTTAAACTTCTGACCTTCCTGCTTGCTCCTCTGGAATGCCATGACTTCAGGGCCACACCACCACATACAGTTCTAAATGTCCTATTTTTATACTAGATAATGTTTGAAAAGTCACACTGATTTAGGAAACAAAAATTGTTGCCAGGTCAGGAAATAATACCCAGATTTCTGTCATTTACTCTGTTCATGTTAAAATTCTGGCTTATTTTAAAATAAAATGCATTCTTACATGAAGATGATGATGATGATGATGATGATGATGATGATGATGATAATAATAATAATAATAATAATAATAATAATAACAACCACAACAACAATACAAGCATGGCTCTTGCTCAGCCAGCCAACTTGCAGGTGAGAGGGCTTTTCCAATTGGTATTTACACTATCAAGATTCCAGATTCTGCTGTCCATCAGCTATATTGGTCACTTCCCTTTCTTAGGGTGCTGCTCACACCCCAGCTGTAAACATAGAACCTATCTCAAACTGACGACTCTCCTCGTAGTTCAGGATCACTGTCTGTTTGACTTAATTCCACTTGACTGTAAATCCAATGGACTTGGGATTTCTACCTGGTGACCCACTATGCATAGCTCATTCAACACTTTTCCTTGTAGGTATTTGTGGAAGAAGACTAAGAAGAGCCCCATGCATAGGCAAGCGCACCTAAGAGCGTTGGTACAGTTGTTTCCAACAGTTGAGTAACATGCTGGAGCCGTGCTGTGTGCACATGAGGTCCAAATCCTGCGTGGAGATTCTGGCCTGCTTCTTTTGTTCTTTTGCGGTTAAAAGCTCTGAATAATGCATATGTCCATGGAAAATAATCGAAACGCTGAGGGTCTTTGAAAACCTGGACTGCAAACACTGGGTTTTCTCATATTTTTTTCTAGCCATTTAAGATTCTGAGAACCGAGATGATTACAGGTTAGGTTTAGAGAAATCAAACTGAAAATTATTGACTGTTGGATAACTTTCACTGTGATCCATTGCCCCCCAACAGAGAATTTCATCTTATACCTCTCTCTCTCTCTCTCTCTCTCTCTCTCTCTCTCTCTCTCTCTCTCTCTTTCTCTCTCTCTCTCCCTCCTTCCCTCCCTCCCTCCTTCCTTCCCTCCCCCCTTTCTTTCCTCTTTTCCTCTCATCTCCCCAGACTCTCTTTCAAAAACAATTACAGATCTTCCCACCACAGTCTCATGTTCATGGTCAATTCATGTTGTTTTTGTTCATGGTTGTTGTTTCTTTGTTTTTGTCCCCTGGCCTGCTTGTCACAATGGTGTGTTTAATGCTTTCTTGGCCCTGTTTTTAAGGAGACTTTACCTTTAGGACACTATCTTTCCTCTCTTTATTGTAAATCTTCAACCCTGAATTGGTATCATAGCCTCACGTCAGCAGGTGCTCTCAGCCTTGAGTGGAGCTGTGGGGTTATTTGGACCAGTTTTTTTCTGTAAGGTGTTCCATGTTACCTCAGCCTTACCCGGAGTGTTGGGTTTCACTGCTCCAGCATTTAAAAAATTATCCTTAATGTTCTCATTTTTTATTTTGTATACATTAATTTTTATTCTGGTATTTCTTTATGAAAGTCCTTTCTTGATCCATATAGGCTGCTATCGAATAAATGTGCCTTCTGGGGTCTTTTTTCTGTTTCTAGGCCAGGACCTTGGTGTTGCATCTTTACACAGCAGAAAGGATGAGCAGTTTTTCCCAGGCCTCCTTTCAAAGGCAGTTATCCCTGTCATGAGGACTTTGTTCCATTCCCTTTTCATTTCCCAATGGCTGCGTCTTGTCTCGTTGCCAGGGTGAAGATCTTTCCGTACTAAGTTTGGAATGACAAAGATGCAGATCTTAGAGTTACATTTTTTTCATTTTACACCTCTGGCCTTGTCCTTCCCTCATCCCTCCTGACCCCTTTTCCATCCAATTCTGGTAGGCAACACTTTCCTGACCTCTTCAGAATTCTGCATCTTCTACACCAACATGGGAAAATATGCTTGCATACTTTGTGCGTGTTCTTTTCATGCTGTATTCAATGAGCAATTTTATGGATAGCACAGATTCTTCACAGATTCCTAACAGACTTTCTCATTCCAAATGAAACTCCAGCTTTGAAATAGAAGAGTCTAAAGTATCCATCATTTCTGCACTAAACAGGCTCTAGCCACTTCCCTCTCCTGACAGATAGCAGGAGCTAATTGTGATAGCTTTATTCTGCTTTATGAGACTAAGGAGAAGGCATCAAGCTGCTAATCAAGGTTAATCTCTTTTCTTTGTACTCTGTACTCATAGGGCTGCTTGGTAACTCAGATTGCTCTGTCCTTGCATCCCTGAAAAAACTCTTCAGTGGATTGTAGATGAGAAAAAAAAAAAAAAGCAAGCCAAGGCTTAGATGAGGCAGTTTGCTTTAAGCTAGCTGGGCAGCTGTGATGTCCAGGTTTGTAAGTCAACTTTTGGCTTTGGTGTCTTCATCTATTCAGAGCTAAGCCCAGAGTCCTCAGAGTTTTGAGACTGTGGGGATAAAAGCCACTTTTCTATTTGGCTTTGGACTTCTCCATGTCACCGTTTTGGAGGCACTCAAATGATTGGAACAGAATCTTTGAAGTAGAAGAATTGGGACTTCTAATTCCTAAACATGAGAGGAAGAGGAAGTTCAAGAAGAAATCGGACCAGGGTCTGAAAGAGTGCCATAGAAGGGTGGGGCTGAGGAGCACACTGCAGGGTCTGCTTATCAAATGGAGAAACGCTGGAGGAAATGCCCATGAGAGATGGCTGGGTGGCAGCATTGCCTTATGATACTGTGGGCAAGGCCACCAGTTAATGTCTTGTGTGTATACCTGTACATGCCTCTGTGTGTGTGTGTGTGTGTGTGTGTGTGTGTGTGTGTGTGTGTGCGCGCGCGCGCGCGCATGTGCGTATGCATGTGTGTGTGGGCGTGGGGGGGGGCGTGTGTGTGTGTGTGTGTGTGTGTGTGTGTGTGTGTGTGTGTGGGCACGTGCACACCTGTAGGTGCCCAAGGAAGATAGGAATAAAATATAGCACGTGAGATTTTTGTTTTTTGAGTAATTACTGTTAATGTTATAAGAGAAATTTTGTGAGAGGACTGGAAAAAGAATGTGACTGCACTTGCCACACACAGTGAGTGTTTTTAATATCTAAAATGCTTTTAGTTGGCCTCTGACCCTTCCTGTGCCTCTCCAAGTTGCTTGAAATGAACAGTTTGAACCTGGTACATGATGTGACCGTTTCCCACTGCTTTCAATGGCATCTGCCTGTTCTGTGGCCTTCATTGAGTCATCTTCTTATCCATGGCTCTCAGCATCTTCAAGCCTCTTATCACTTCTGCATCTCCATCTTCTTCTGTGGCATTCGCTTCACATGTCAAATGCAGTTTGCATCTGTGTATCTTTTCTTTTCTTTCTTATTCAAGCACCCCCAAAAGAAACCACACTGACTGAGCTCCATGTTGGGTGATGGTACCCATGTCACGAGCCACCAGCCTTGTGCAGCGAAGTTACCTATGCTTTAGAGATGAAAAGGCATCTCTGTTGTGTTGTTTAGCTTCCCCAAAGACCTGAAGCACAACCAGTTTTCCTAATCCTATCCTTTGAGAAATGCCTTCTTCCTAGTGACACATCAGTCTTTGGTTTTCCTACTAGAGTGTTTTTTTTTTTCTGGTAGGGAAAGATGTGAGGCTTATATTTCCATCGGCAGGAGCTACAGAACAAATTGGCCTTTTCCTCCTTGAACCCCAAGTTGACATCACTGAGGCTGTGAGCTACTGAGAAAGTCCTAAGAGAAAGTGGATTTGTATGGGTTTTGTTTGTTTTATTGAGATGAAATTCACAGAGCATACATTTATCCTTCTTAAGCATATACTTCAGTGGCATTTAGTTTACTCACAAAATTGTACATCCATCTCCATTTTTTATTTTTAGCATTTTCCTCACCCTAGAAAGAAACACTAAACCTAAAAAGTGATCCTTCCCATTCTCCTTCACTTCAGCCCTTGGTAACCACAAACCTCTTCCCTAACTTTGTTTATGTTTTGCTCTAAATACGGAATATTGCTACAACACAGTGGTGCCCATTTGTAAGCCCAACACCTAGGAAGTGGCAGCAAGGATGTCAGGAGTTCCTGGATAGCAGCATACAGAGCTTCCAGCCAGTCTGAACTATACAAGACCTTGCCTTTAAAAGATAGAACATAGCTTAAAGGACAAACATTTATTGCAGGGATGGAAGAGAATTAAGAATCTTAGAAATGAAGCTGAATTTGTTTTTATGTCGTTACACATCAAGGAGTTGAGGTCAAGAATAAAACTTGCCTGAGTCTAAAAACTAAATGGATAAAATTCTTTTCAAACAAGTAGCCAAAGAGCTAAATACAGTTAACTGATGAGCTACTCTATTTCCTTTTTCTTTGTTTCTTTGTTTTTCAATTGTTCTTGACATATTTTCATTATTTAGCCCTGAATGGCCTAACACTTACTGTGTGGTCAAGGCTGAACTTGGCCTTGTGGTAATCCTACTGCCTCTGTCTTCTGAATGCTGGTATTGCATCTGTGAGCCACTACGTTCAAATAAAGATACTAATCTATTTTGCTGTTGCTTTGTTTGTTTGCTTCATTCAGGGTACTAAGAATTGAACCTAGGACCTGACCCAGGTCATGCAGATGCTCTGTCATGGAGCTATATCCAAGCATCTCAAGCATCATTTGATTGTTTGTTTGTTTGTTTTCTTAGTTGTTTTTAAAAGTCTGAATCTTAGCAGCAGTCTAGGGAAAGAAAATTGCAATTTATCCTCCATCTTAAGGACATAACTCAACCTATTTTCTTAAAGGGCAGTGTTTGGGGGCATTGGTTGGTTACTCATTGTGGAAAGGTATGCAGACAAATAAAAATAAAATGGAGGTGGCATTGCTTGCTGTGCTTCTCTGTGTCCTTCCAGCAAGTTTCATCCGGTCTTGCTGCTTCTTCATTGCAGCACTGCAGTGACTTTACCGGAAGGAAGTCTAATAAACACCAGGAGCCCAGCGAGAAAATGCAACTCTGGCTGCAATCAATCGTGGGTTATTTTAGGAGACCCCAGCTTCTGGGCTTCTGATATTTTTTTTATATCAAAGGGCAGGAGCTGGGATTTCTTTTAATTTGGGATTTAATACAGTCTCCTAGCATTTAATAGTAAAAACAAAAAACAAAAAAAAAATGTCTTCATGTATTTTTTAATTTCCTCAAGTGTGAACTTTGTGTGAGTGGCATGCTGGCCCTCAGAAGTGCTTTCCGGAGTTGGTATTTAAAATATAAAAAAGCATAGGGCCTTATTGGTGGGTGGATGGGGCTCTGCTACAGTGTCATTTTATGGAACAGCAGTGTTTATGTTGCTCTCGACTCTATATTTCCTCCCATGTTTTTTGGGCAATATGGTTGCCATCAGTGTGACAACTCTAGTGGAATTACCTGCTAAGGTGCTTTTGCCCAGGAAGGCACTGGGATAAGGCCTCTCAAGAGCTTAGGGAGGGGAACTTTTGGGGCTCCTACCCAGAAGGGTTAAGGTGGGGCAAAACTCCCCTCCCTTTTTGGTTAGAGGTGTCTTTGCCACCCCATTTTCATCACCACCTAGTGTTCAGTCCCTCACATCTCCAGCTTGAATATTCTCTGTCCTTTCCCTGAAGTTAAAAACCAGAACAAGGGCTGGAGCAGTCACCCAGCTACTCCGCGGGTAAAATGCTTGCTGCACAAGCATAGAGAGCTGAGGTCAGACCACTGCCACCTAAGTGAGAAACTGGCTGTGGTCCCGTGTGCCTGTGGTTCCAGCACTGTGAACACGAAGGCTCACTGGCTGGCTACTCCAGAGATTTGATGAGTTCCAGATTCAGTGAGAAAGAAATCCAACTTCTTTTTTTTTATTATTATTATTAATTTATTCATATTCCGTCTCCATGGTTATCCCATCCCTTGTATCCTCCCATTCCTCCCGCCCTCCCATTTTCCCCTTATTCTCCTCACCTATGACTGTGACTGAGGGGGACCTCCTCCCCCTGTATATGCTCATAGGGTATCAAGTCTCTTCTTGGTAACCTGCTGTCCTTCCTCTGAGTGCCACCAGGTCTCCCCCTCCAGGGGACATGGTCAAATATGAGGCACCAGAGTGCATGTGAAAGTCATACCCCACTCTCCACTCAAGTGTGGGGAATGTCCTGTCCATTGGCTAGATCTGGGTAGGGGTGTGATGAGTTAGCCCAGAAGCAGAAAGACTCAAATGGTATACACTCACTTATATCTGCATACTAGCCCAAGGGGCATGGCCCATGAAAATCTTCACTTACCAGGAAACTGGGACAGAGGGAAGGACATCCTATTGGGACTCTAGATGAGAGAAACATGGGAGAATGGCAAAGTAGAAGGATCCAGAGGGTCCTAGAAACCTACAAGAAGAACATTATGACAGGCAGATTTGGGCCCAGGGGTCCCGCTCAAACTGTGGCACCAGCCAAGGACAAGAAATCCAATTTCAAAGCAAGAGGCTAGAAGTGCTGAAGAGATGGCTTAGCAACTTGGAGTGTTTGTAGCTATTGCAGAAGACCTAGGTTCAGTTCCCAGCACCCGCGTGGTGGCTCAAAACTATAGGTAACTGCAGCTCCTGATGGCTTCTTCCCGTCTGATCTCCCCAGGAACCTGGCATGCATGTGTAGGCAGCCAAATACTCATGGGCAGAAAAGAAAATCATTGAATCTTAAACCAATGTAAGCTACTGAGGTATGGGGAGGGTGACTAGAGGAAGATCTCTGATTGCCAGGCACAGTATGCACACTCAAGCACACACACACACACACACACACACACACACACACACACACACACAATTACTTTTAAAAAAAAAAGCAAATGCCGTTGTCTTCCTTCAAGTTCTAGTCTTAAGACAGCCATGTTGCGGGCCTTTCTCACATATTCAAGTAAAAAACATCCAAGGTCGAACCTAACTGCAGGTCGGGATCTTCCAAGGTGTTTAAAAGGCATCCCACACACCTGCGGGTATAGCAGTCTCACGCTGAGAAACACTGTACTGACCTTTGGAAATCACATTTGAGCTTGATGTAGGTATCTGTTGTTTGTCCCAGTTTTGCATCATGTAAGCCTTTGGTGCCCTGAACCAGGTCATTCCTGCAGATAGGAGATTGAAATTCGGAGCCCAAGGCAAGCCACTAGATATCCACTCCAGCGGACACCCTGCCTTGTGAATACTGAAGTCAGCCTTCTCGGAATCTCATTTGGCGACACACTTTCCCTGCCTTGCCCATGGAATCTATTTTTAGTGTGTGTGCATGCATATGTATATGCTTGAGTATGTGTATGTGTGTAAGCGTGTGTGTGTGTGTGTGTGTGTGTGTGTGTGTGTGCACGTGCTCACATGTTGTGGTGCATACATGCAGGATAGAGTGTCCTATGAGAATCAGTTCTCTTATCATGTGAATCCTAGGAATCAAATTCCGATCCTCAGAATTGAGGGCAAGCATGCACAAGCATGTTCCTTAAAAGATAATGAAAGGAGGTAGAGGGGGAGAGACTGGGGCAGGGGCAGGAGGGCGGGGGAGAAAGGAAGGACAGAGAGAGAAGAAGAAATGAAAAAGTAAAAGGGGCGCTATGATATCTAATTAGCATGATCTTCCTGCTCTTGACCATCGATGGTAAAATTAGAAACAGCAATTTATTTAGTTTTTGTATGTGGAACCCTCAAACTGTAAGGCAGCTTTCCAGCAGCCACTAAAGCTTAACAAAGAAATCTGAGCATGTTTTACCCCCACCCCCACAGGAACATGGGCTGACCTAGAATGCAGTTAATCTCCGCTTCTTGTGTGTGATGGGGGGGGGGGGCGGGAGGCGCCACTGATTCTTAAGCAGCGGTTTGGGGGAGAGGTGCAGAGTGGGGCATTTGGGTAAAACAATCCAGAGGCTTCAAAGGGGTCAGGCCTCACTTTCTCTTCCCATTGGGACCACCCTGAGGGCTCACTCTGCCTCCTCCATCCTTGCTGATTGGTTCTGATGACTTTGTCCATTTTCTTTGTGCATCAAGTAGGAAATCAGGGTGAGTTGCTGCCCTGAGGAGAATGGGCAATTGGGAAGCACATTTGAATGACAAAACAGAATTTCTCTGACAGGGAGTAGGAGGGATGGAGCAAGTAGGGGGGGGTTGGGGGGGGCATCTTCAAATTCTGACCAGGAAACCACAGAAAAGAATTTTCACTCTTAATTCATTTAAGCTGATTCCTCCCAGAGTACTGTATTCCAGGGCCTGGTGCTGCAGCTCATTGTGAAAACCTGAAGCAATCGGAATCAGGGAAATCACACACAGCTATCTTAGTGCAAGAGCGATGCTTCAAAGCTCTGCTGATGTACAGATTGGAGGAGTGGGGAAAGCAAATTAATTATATTCAAAAGGAATTTAGAAGAGACTAATCAGCATAGTGGAAGAGAGAGGAGATGGGACTGTTTACAGATGTGCCTGGATGTGAGGAAATCAGTGTTGGCTTGGGGTGGGAGAAGGAGCCGGGCTCCTCTTCCCCAGCTAATTAAAACAGGCTTATCTCTACATTTACTTATTCATAAAGCTTGCTTCCTCTGAGCTGATGCTTCTCTAATAGGAGGGGAAGGCTGCTTGTCTGGAGATGTGGGTCAGCCCTGTGATGGAGTGACCCAGATTCCTACAGACACCCAAAGAGAGAGCAGAGACATGGGAACCCGCAGGGAGGCAGCGAGAGCATCAGGGCTAGCTTGCCCCATGCTTCTGGCAACCTGAATGCCCCCACCTTGGAATCCGAAGATCCCGCCACCCTCCAAAACCGGAGCCACCCCCAGCTCTTTCAGTGTATTCTCAGTTACCCTCCCCCCACCAAGTTTAAAATCTATCCTATCTTTTAATTAAAGTGAACATTTATCAGCTAAGTCTGTGCTAGGAGACAAGGGAGTGGGTGACCAAGCATGCCCATGGGTGGTCAGTTTGGGATTAGACTCAGGTTGCCTTTTAGACAGCTCATCCTGGTATTTAGTTATCTCTCTGCATGTTTTTCTCCATCCTGTAGGGGCTGTTTTCATGCTTTCATCAGCCAGTGTTTTCTCTAATATACCAACTATAGCCACAACTGAATATTCACTGATAGAAAAAAAACAACAACAACAAAAAACAAAGAGTCAAACAGGCAGAATAGGATGAGTAATGAAATCCACAACTCAGAGAAAAGGGTTCTTTCCACCAGTCAGAAGAAACTACTCTCAGAATAAAGAGGAGACGGTCTTTCTGCACCACTTATACAGGGCTGCTGTTGCTCTGCTGTCTCTTTCGGACAACTCAGTGTTGTTTGTGTCTCAGTTTCCTCCTCCGGTACCATGTAGATGTTCACCTCAGGAAAATGCCTGGCGCCGTACAAAAGACCTTGGATAGCATGGCTGTCCCACTGATGTTTGCTGTAGAAGACACTGAGTGAGCTCTTGATTGGAAAGTTTCACCTGTGGCAGGACACAGCCGGTGCAGTGGGCCTGCTCCCAGTTCTGTGCTGATGGCGGTACTCAGAGCCTGAGGGAACTGGCTTAGGCCAGGGCTTCAGCAATGTTCAAGTATTGGTTCCCACTGAGGCCCTTCCTACTAGTGGTTCATGTTCATAAGGTCACTGTCCAGCCACTAGTCATGGCGATCTGCCCTTATACTGAGTGAGATTCAAGGATGCGTGTCTTCTTCATCTGAACGGCTTGCTTGCATTTGCCACGCCATGGAAGGCAGCACTTAGAAGCAGGGAGAGGTAAATTACCACTGACTGTAGTTTTTCATGTTTTTGCTTCAAGCTGATAGAGTAATGAAATTTTAAATTTTTATTTCAGCATGGTTTTGTGAACATATGACAGTTATTTATCTGTTTTTGTTTTTTCTTGAGCCTAGGAAATGAAATTGTGCAGAAATTTGTTCTGACCTTGTGGCCACTTCTATCCTGTCCACTTCTTTGCCCATCTCCCATTTACTTGGTTGGGATCATTTTTAGCATACTCTCAAGAGGAGACGCCTCCTAATATCGCTCATTTGTTTTAGCATGCACAGTGCCTCGGGTAAAGTTATTTTCTGGAAGGGAAATGACAGAGAAACAGTGAAGGCATAGCTATAATTTATTTCTTAATTTCCTAGTTGTGTATTTCTGTAAGATAAAGATTGTTTAGATGTTTTGATGACATTTATTTAGCACTTCTTCCTGTAAGTCACAGAGGAGCAAGGAATAAGGGCTTGCACATCCATAGACCAACTGAACAGCAGCCCTGTCCTGACAAAGCTTGCACTTCCTGAGAAAGGTGGTCTTCTGAAGGAATAAATTCAAAACAATAGGAGAGGTGACATTAAAATGGATCAGAGCCTCACTGCTGGGAGAGAGCAGTCTGGGCAGTCTTTCCACCTCCATAGCAGTTGGATTGACCTTGGTGAAGGCCATGCGTCTTTCCTTGGATTAGGCATTCTGTTTGCCTCCAATGCCTTCCCTGAGTTCTCTGCCTTAGCTCTAGCACTCTGGTAAGTGTGCATCTCATTTCCACCTTGAACCTGGACATCTTCAGGACTCTGCCTGCCCAGCTCTCTCTCCCCGTGCCTGGCGTAGTACACTTCATCTTATGTGAATACTGGTAACCTATGCTCAACAGCATATAACTCTGCTGCTGTTGGTAGCCTGCACAGAGCTACTAAAACTTGGAGCATTGATGTTATGAAAACATCTGCATGAGTTTGGGCTGCTTTAACAAGATACGCTCCATTGCTGCCTTAAATATCTGAAGTTTACTTCTCATGGGTATCTGGGAAGGCTGATCAGGATCCAGCACAGACAGGCTCTGGTGCAGTTACATTTCCTGATGGGTAAGTTGGGGTGGCCTATGATGAGGGTCATGCCACAGTGTGATACTATTGGGACACAAGGCACAGCTGCATCAGGACAGAGTTTATAGGAATGGGCCCACACCCTTCCTAAGGAAGGAAAGGAACTCTCAAGTTCACAGCACTGGGTTAGTTGCTACTGGGCTAAGGCATGTTGTTTGTGGTCCCTTATCCTCTTGCCTTGAGTTCATTACCAGAAACTAAGAATCATAGACTCTCACCCTTGACTTCTAGAATACACTTCTTTCATTTATAGTACCCAGTATCAGACATTGTGTTGTAGTTCTAGGATCTGGACTTAGACGGGCACAGGCACCAATCTTATTCAAGAGTGGGCCACCTACATGGCTTATTTACATCCTAAAAATCTTCCTGAAAATACCATCTCACTAGGGATGAGGGGTTCTGCATATGAGTTTTAGACAGATACTTAGTTCAGCACACAAAGTCACTCAGTTCACTGAGAGCAAAAGCCAACTCCATATTTTCTGACTTGACTGCCCATCTGTTTTCATTGAACACCTTTCTTCATTAGCTGTAACTCCCATGTTGGGAGACAGGCATTGGGCGACTGTGCCTTGTAAAATGTGAACTCCTGCTCTGGGCTTGTAATTTCCAATCCTTTGAATTTAGGGAGGTAATTTGGAGGAACACTGAGCACCGCTGAGATTGTGGGGCAGAAGCTTAAGGGCGGTAGGCATTCAGGAGAGTTGTCTTATTGGTCACTTATGCAGTGAACACATGACGCTTAACGCATGAACACACTCCGGAAAATAAAGTGCACTTTTGACTTCTACTGGTCAAGGTGAGAGGAAAATGGAGTTCTTAGATCCCATGCCCCATCACACATTACTGCAGATCAATAATGATGGGGAGATTAAACTCCTGGACCTGTATATACATCCTTCCAAGAGTTGGCAGGGTGTCCTTCATTAGTTCCCCCAAACAACAACAGAAATACAAAATAAAGACAAACCAAATGCCTCAGATCTGGAATGTAAATATACTGGAAACACCTTGACATGACAGTAAGGATCTAAAGCTGTGAGTAAGCTCTGCAGAGTGTCCTGTGGCTGCCATCACTTCCTGGACCCAGGCTTAAGAATGGTCTTGGGCACCTGGCTTTCTCTATAGGGACTGTAACACATGACCTCTATTCCCTGCCTTAAATTGGTTTCGACCTTCACAAACAAGTCTGCTTAATGTTTACAACTTCGCCAGGCAGGTTATTCTTAGTCCTGCTCTACAAATGAGAAAATACTGTGGAAACTTGAAGTTGTGTTTGAAAAAGAAGGTTTGCATGCACAGAGAATTGAAGAAAAATACACATACGTGACAAGAGACTGATTCTTTTAGGCATCACAAGCCCCATTGCCAAGCTCCCTGTGTCTCTCAGGAGCCATCACTTCCTGAGCCTTCGAGATGTGAAGTGTTCTCACTAAAGCACTTTAGAATAATTTGGTCTCCAGGCAGCAGTCAGAAATGAAGACAATTACTTCTTCCCTCAACTGATGATATACGGGCCCTGGTGAGCTAATTGCTGATGAATAAGTGTCAGACGGGGTAGCCTGGCTGGTTCCAGGGTTTCTTCTCTTAAATAATGTGGGATTAGAGTGGGTCTCACTTTAGGATAGCAAGCTTTGAGCTTTGCTGCCTACGCTGTCTTATCTACAGCCAGTGGTCTTCACAGGACCTTCTGAGAATCAGAGAACTTCCAGGAAGGGAGCAGAAGAAACAGGAGGCATACCCAGAGCAAAGCAAAGAAAGCAAAGGAGGCAGGAGGGAAGGAGAGAAAACCTGCTTTTTATAAAAAGAAAAGAAAAAAAAATAAAAGAAAGAAAACGTCCAAAATAGGCTTTTGAAGTCCACATCAAAATGAATGACAGTAGTAAAAGCAAAGTTTTTGATCTTTAAGAGCTAAGTTTTGTTGGGGAAAAAAAAGACTCCTGAAATTTAAAAAATGGAGGAAAAAAAAGGAAAGTTTCTAAAAGAGCTAGGAATACAGCTTGTGCTGAGAGGGATGAAAAAGAGCCAGGTGAATTACTACAAGTTTTCTCACCTTTCTCAGGTCTCTCAAGTGAGTAATGTAGGTCTCAGACTACAGCACCAAAAAGGCCCAAGCAAAGCCAGGTGTGGAAAATGTGCAGGTAAAGACATGCAAGTCCGAGGGCCCAGGGCAATCCTGTCTTCACCTGAGTCACTTGGATCAAGGAGCTACATGGTACCAAGCATGGCTAACTGCGCCTTCATGGTTGTCCGTGCTTTGCCTCTGAATCACCTATCAGAATTGACATGTTTTCTCTGTGCCTCATCTATGTCTCAGGCCTTGATGTGAGCCACCCTGTTGGGGAATTCTATTTCTTAGGCCCAGATTAATCAGAAAAACACAAAGGAAGTTGATTGATTTTCAGGTATGTGCAATCTCTTTACATCAAATGGAGTGAAGAGTGTCATATGTTGGCTTCCTGGCTGCTACGACGGCTCACAGAGTAAAGGTGTTGGCCATATAAGCCAGTTGGCATGAGGTCAGTCACTAAGACACACACAAAGATGGAAGGGGAGAATGAAGTCTACCACATCCACATCCACATCCACATCCACATCCTGGCTATGACACACACTAATAAGAAATGTAACAAATAATACACGGCTTTTACAGGCTAGTGGGACCCAAATAAGATGAGACACTATAGGATGGGTAGGTGCTGGTAGGACAGACAGGGTACAAGAAGACTTGGTGACATGGGTCAGAACACGCCAGAACCTGTTCTTGACATGGCAGGGTGTGGTAAATGTATGAACCCTGCAGATAGAGACTGAAACTAGTCTGGTGTGTGGGTTTTAAAGTAGCCGGTTAGATTTTATACCTCCACTTGTAAGCATTGTGAAGCTATCTGTTGCTTGTTTCTTGCTATTCATACTTTCCTACTGAAATCCTTATAATTAGCTCACACAAACCTAAATATTCAATATTCACACTCTACAGGGACTTGCAATTCCATGCATTCCAATGCTCTGTAGCTAAGTAGCTATGGGAGGAAATGGCTTGAATTTCCATCTGCATGACCCAGTATCCATACTTTCCGGTCCACCATGCCATCCTTCGGTGCTCTCTTTGCCCTCTGCTAGTGCTTGGATCGGGGCCCGCACTGCACCCAGCATCTGGCCCACAGACTGTGGCCAAGCCAGAGGCATACCTACAGCCCTGAATATAAAAAGAAACACCCCCACATTCAACCCACTGTAATATTTTCCTAGTTGGGTTATTCCTAACTTGTGTGTTCCCTCATTCTCCAAAGTGCTACCTAGACTAGAAAGAGAAATCTATGGAAGCCACTGTGGTGGCGCTGATTCTGCGGCTACAGGCAAAGGGTTTGCAGTGCGGGTCATAGAGCCACATCTTGAAAAGGCCAGTGTATAATCTTTCCTTCTCGGTTCTTCAGAGTACTTAACCCTTCTGCAAAGGGGGCCAGCACTGTGCTTTCTGTGGGCTATTATTCAAATGTGGGTTAGCTCTCTGCTCTGTCAGCCCATTAATTTGTCTACTTTTCATCCGGTTAATGACAAATGTGGACTATGCAAATGTTTGACATTCAAAACAGACAGCTAGGCAGTTTTGCGCTATTAAATCATTTTCTCATTCCAACTTAGAGATTTATCTAAATTAGTGCGACAGTGGCAATGTTTCCTGGTATTTGTACCTGTCCTTTCTGGAGTCTTATTTGGTGCCTCAGAAGCAGGAAGCAGGTCCGTGAACACCAACATGCCTCCCAGATGGACAGGCTCTGTTGTGTAGGAGGCAGCGGCAGGACATTCAGCCCCACACTCAAGGTGGACATCAGTCAACTCAGACTCCTACTCAGAGAACACACGTAGACCAAGTATCCTGCTCGAGCCTGGTGAACGGTTCTTGTCTTCTTGCCCCAACTATCAATTACTGAATGCTGTGCTTGTTACCTGCATTTTCTCATTTGTGCCATTTTTCACATTTAAGAGATGGACTGATTCCTGGAGCCTTCAGTGAATTGGTGCGTGACTCTGCTGATGGTGCGTGTGAGTGGATACCCACTCTGCTGGGCTGTGAAGCCTTCCTAGATGCCCTGATGATCGTGTGTTCCTAGCACTTGGAGAATCCATCTGCTACCCCTAAAGCCTCCCTAAGGCCCCATGTGGATGAAGTAGTGCCATGCCTCCTAAGGGTCCACACCACCCATTCCTTACTGATGGACAATGAACTGTCGTGTGTTGGCCAGTTTACCTGGCTCAGTCCTTCCCCTGGGACAAGATGTCTAGAATTGTTTTGCTTGATATTGAATCTTTGGTCTGAGCACAGATATGTAATCTGTCTGGGTTGTGAACATCCTTCGGCTCCTTCTTCTTTCTGAGATTTTTGGAAGGCTGCTGCTGGTGGTGGTGGTGGTAGTAGTAGTAGTACTAGGTGTGTGTGTGTGTGTGTGTGTGTGTGTGTGTGTGTGTGTGTGTTTGTGTGTACGCGCGCGTGCACATGCATGAGTGAGCATGAATATGCATGTTAAATGGTATCTCTGCTAGTCCTTTCCTAGCTGGCTTCATATCACTGGGAAGAGATGGAAGCTATTCAGAGTAGGTGACCTCATCTGATATTTTACATTCATGTGCACTTGCATGTCTGTGTGTCTGCACGTATGCATGTGTCCATGTGTGTGGATGAGTATAGATGTGTGAGGACACTGTTTGTCTTGGGACTGGAGAGGGCTTCTGTTTTGCCACCAGCCTCCTTATGAGAAACATTGCTGTCATCGCGGGAAACATGTGGCATCAAAGCGCAGTGGCAATTAGGCCAACATTCGGATGTCTGAGCTGTGCAGCATCTGCTGATGCCTCCAGACTCTTCTGCCAGGATTCCGCCTGCCAAGTCATCTAAACCATATGTTCTCATCAGCAGGAACACCCTCATCCCAGGCCTTTCAGGAGTAAGGCATCATAGATCAATAACCGACACTCAGATCCAGAGACAACATAGCTCCTGTTTAACTTAGAGAATAAAGCGGAGGGGACAGGGAGCTAGCACTTTTGCTTTTCAGACACAATAGGTATTAAATGTAATGCTGAATTTATGTCTGACTTGCTATCGTGGACAGTGTAATTAATGGGTTAATTAAAATCTCCGAGAGCAGTGTTTTCCATGGGGTAATCAGCTGGCTGCTTGTCAGGGAACACTCATTGCAGACGACTGTGTGGAAGCCTTCACTCAGAAACTGCTGTTTAGCTAAATGGGAGAATATTTTAACTTCTGGTTGGGGAGGCATCTACTTTCTGGGGGTGCTGACACAGGGATTTTGCACACTTGCTGTCTTGCAGTATTTCAGGGATTGCTCTAGATTGTTTTCTGCCTTATACAATGTACAGGCTTTGTTTCATACTCTCCCCTACTCCTAGAGAAGAGATGCGCTGGCAGAGGACGGAGAATGCATCATGGGCCCCACAGGAGTGCTGAAAGTGGTGAGCACCTGCTGACAGCACCCATGACCCCCGTCTTTCCAAGCAAAGCTATGGGTGGCATACATGACTATATCCTGCATAACAATATTAGTTAAAATGGAGTCAGTCGGGAGTCCTAAGGGCCTCCTCATAATTCTCCTAGCAATACTCGTGGTCTGTCCCCTACTGATTTCTAGCTTGTCTTTCTGTAAAGCTAAGTCTTGGGTTTTAAGGGAAACCTGAATAGACTGAGGTGATAGACGCATTTAGTACCTCGAGTCTCACATATAGCATAGTAGATATTTCCTATGGTCTTCCTGGGCCATTGCAGGTTAGCCATGCAGCTATTTCTGCCTGGCTCCTTGTCATTTATGAGTTAGTATTAGGAAACAAAACTGTGCAGGGAGGCCCAGGTCTCCTGCATGAGTGACATGTTCTCTCTTGGCACCGTCTGTCAGGAGTGCCACTTTCCGCTGAGCTACCTTGCATAGTGTTTTCAGGTACCCTTGTTTATACCCAGAACCAAGATTTGAAGTCACTTTCCAACCTCTCTCTCTCTTGGCATCCTTAGCCTCTTATGTGTCCTTCTGTCCATATTTTCTAGTGCCTATACTATGGGTGCCTATGCTTGGTATAACTCCTCATAGAGGAGATAAGTTTTCGTGCTGTGCTCTTACTGTTCTTTTCCTCCCCAGCCCTCCCATCCCAACACCTAGTCAGTCTCTGGTATAGGCAAGACATTGTGATGTTGTGATGTTAACTGGTTCATGTTGGTACTTTCACTGCTGGGATACATTCAGGACAAGGTGCTAAGCTCCTCTCATACAGGATTCATTGAAGTGGCAGTTGCATTTAATAAATCTGAGGGAAATGGTATACATCTACAAGCTGGTATCAAGAGGCCATGAATGCATGACCCAGAGAAACCACAGGCATGGAAGTACTGAGCAGAGCCTAAAAGAGGAATCATAGCAAAGCCAGGGTTTGTTTCTTCATCTTAATGATTTCCAACCACTTAGTCTGCTACCTCACTTCACTACCTTTCATGAAGGGGTTATGTACACAGAGGTGTAGACCGTGAATGTCTCACCACTCGCTCTCCCTGTGTGGACAGTGGTATCATTATGGAGGTCTTTGTTGCCCAGGGAGACCAGGTAGGGGTGGCGTATGAATAGGGCTCCTCTACCTAGAGGTGAAGCACAGCCAGGTTCTCATGGAAGGCTCTGATATCATGAAAAGTGGCAACTTGGGAGGAGCCAGTGGCATGTGACCTGCCCAGCTCATCATTTTGTGACAGAATGAGCCCTTGGCTTTTGTTTTGTGTCCCGTTGGTAGGCTTATTGGACACACCTTTATAAATAAGTGAGCCTTGTGATAATGCTGTTTTCTCAGTTAATGGAAATTGTACCTATACTGCAGGAATTTAGTGTTACTTTATTTGTATTGCCAGCGTGTGCTACACTAGTCTGCAGCAAGGCTAAGTAAAACTGTTTGCAAAGTGCTTTTGGGTTTGGCCTTTGTAAAAATAAAATTTAACTAGGATTTTATTTTGAGGATTTGGGCATTAAGAAGTACACTTTCCCAGATGCAAAAAGCTAATTTCTAAGGGCTACGAATGTCTTGTTCATGATATACAGAGGAAGCTTAAAGGGAATTAGTTTAATTGTGTAAGAATATTAAGCAATCTCCCACCGTCTGCTGTCAACAGCACGTGGGTCCCTGAAGGTCTGCCTTTCTGTTACTCTTGATTTTTCTCCCTGTCTGGCTGGAGATCCCGGTATCATTAACATGCCTTACATGGCTTCTTCTGAAGCTTTGGCTGGGTTAAATCGTTTTTTACTGAATGCAAAGAGGATAGCTAAAACCTTTCCCCCAAATACCTGCCAAAACCAAATCATTTTGTTTGCTATCTTGCATGCGCCACATGGCCAGTCTCACACTGTGTGTCACCAGCTCACTAGGCTGTCTATTTAATGATGATCTCCATCCTATCTGTCTTCCCTTCTTAAGTCACTGGTCCCCATCCTCCACCCACCCGTACATCATGTCTTCTTCCCCATACTTTTTATGGTTTTTTTTTTGTGCTTTTTAAAAGATTTCATTAATTTATTCAGATTACAACTCAATTGTTCTCCCATCACTTGTATCCTCCCGTTCCTCCCTCCTTCCCACTTCCACCCTATTCCCCTCCCCTAGGTCTAAGACTGAGGGGGACCTCTTCCCCCACTATATGGTCATAGGCTATCAAATCTCATCTTGGTAGCCTGCTTATCCTTTCTCCGAGTGCCATCAGGCCTCCCCACAATTTTTATGTTTTAATTTTGGTCTGGATCCTGTTTTGAAAGGGGTAGAGCTAATCTACTTGCTTGCTTTGTTGGACTATTTTGGAAGTCATCCTTTGACTGCAATCCAAAGTAGAAATTGGATTTTACACTGTAACCCAGAATATACACCCTGGCATACACCCATACACATTCCTACACACAAATAAAATAGTTTCCAAATACAGGTCAGTAGTAGAAATATATTGTTTTATAGTTCCATATAGCAGAGGTTTGAAGTGTTTGAGTCTCCTTGCTCTTGGCAGGGCTGTGGTCCCAGTGAAGGGACCCAGTGAAGGTCTCTGGGACTCCTGACTTGACTCTTCTGACTTCTGGTGGTGCTCAGGACCCCTTCTAAGCCTGAGTGCAAAGGGGGTTATGACAGCCCTATTTCTGCCTTCTCTCATGTAGTCTTCCCTACTGCATTTGGGATCTTGAGCTAAGAACACTAGCTGCATCACAAGATGTATCACCCGCTGTTCACATGACTTGTAATTTAATGATCCCTTCACTGGTGCCTACAACAGATAAAGCCTGGGGTGTTGGAGGCAGAGGATATGAACCTAGTAATACCTTTCAGGAGGAAGAATTCAACTCATAACGGAAAAAAAATGACTCATAAAGAATATCTTCCTGGCTATTCCATTTTGATCTTTCATTTAGAAAACCTTGGTTGCTTTCCACAAAAATAAGTTCATATCAGTTTGAGAATCTCGTGTCAAGGCAATGATCTGCAGTTCAGTGTGGGCTTCTCTGATTTTCTTTTTCTCTCAAAGATGACCCAGTCTCACATTACAGGGTGGCAGCAAGAACTAGAACAAGGTGCAAGAAAGTACTTGGTAATTTAAATATAATAAAGGCGTAAGAAATGACCGGGGATCCATGAATATTAACCAACTCACAGAGTCCTTGGTAAATCTGATGCAGTTAGGAACTTTAGTTGTTTGCTAATTAAGATGGTCATCAAATACCTGATTATATGGACGATGTGAACACTTGCTCTCTGGGCTTCTAATGCTGTACCAAGAGCTTCAATTTTGTTTTTATAGGGATTATTTTGTTAAGACTCCCATGATTTGCATAACTTTTTGTTACTAAAGTCCAGGTCTTCTTTATTTTCCTCTTGAAAACTCTCCAAGATGGGTTGGAGATGGAAAATACTTAATATTTTCTGTACCCATACAGGGAACCCTATTTCCCTGGGAAGCTCCCACTTGCATTTGATGCCTGATTCTGTAAACCTATTCTCATTTAACTTTTCTTTCTGTTCAGAATGATACTTTCGGCCTGTGAAATATTTAACTCATTTACAAATTATGGTTAGCAAGTCATTCTAGCATGTGTATATGTGGCTTGCTTGTAGCAAATTCCCAGCTTTAGCAACAGAGAGCAAGTCATGGGGCATGAACTGATGCAGCCTAGCCAATGGCAGGGCACTGTTATACATGTGGAGTGGAGAACAGTGGCTGAGCTAGATACTCAGCAGTGGATTAAGGACACTTATGGTTTAACAGCTACTTTCACTTCCCTATCCTCAGCCACAGGCAGACAGCAAAGGAGGATAAGGCTGGGCTTTTCCATATCTGCATATCTGCCTGGGACCTTCACTCAAGAAGAGAGCCAGGAGAGACATAGGGAAGAAGAAGTGGGTTTGGTACTTGTGTCTGGCTGTACCTGCTGCACCCAAGGGTGACCTTGGTTTTTTTTTTTTGTTGTTGTTGTTGTTGTTGTTGTTTTGGTTTGGCTTGGTTTGGTTTGGTTTTGGTTTTGGTTTTTGGATCTATGCTGTTGTTTGTAGGCAGGGACTATTAGCTGTTGGGGGCTCTTGCCCAAGACTTCTGAGGTGGTCAGGAATAAAATACTCACTGCTGGAGAGCTGCCTTCTTTACTCACGTGCATGCCACTTTTCTTTGTCTCTGTTCATGTTTTTATCTAGCAAAATAGGCATAAGCTGAACTTTTAGAAAGGCAGATGTGTAACTTCATTAGGTGTTTATTGTGAAATGTCAAACGGTGATTTATTAGCTTGGCAAGGTAATGCCAAAGAAACCCAGAGGAGGCTTACAGCCCGGCTGGAAACACAGTGAGCCTTTTTTCTCTGTAACTGCTCTAGCCTTGGATCACTTATCAAGAGAAGGAATGTGCTTTTGACTTTGAATTGTGTTCTTTCAAGTGTTTTCTCTATGGATCACAGTCCTCAACAAGCATGCATAATGCTCAGAAGATAAGGTTGGCAACAAATGGCGAATACTCTACCAGAGCCGGGGTCTGAAAGAATCTGAGATGAGGGTCTTTGAAATTAAAGTGTTGTAAGCTGCACTAAGTGGCAGTGCCACCTGACATTTCTACTCAGTTTAGTCAGATATAGCAGTTCCTACACACAGCAAAGGAAGTACTGGTTCCTAGGATAAAATCTCATGGTGTCTTGCTGAGAACAAAGAATATTATTAATGCATTTACTTGGGACTAATTAGGATAACCAAATAGAAAATTCAGATTTAAAGACGTGAAAATGGACTTTAGAGACCAACAAATCAGGGAAAATGGTGCCAGTGTTTGGAGCTTAAAACCAGATTGGGAAGAACAGGTTCCCCATTTGCCTGTATGGAAATGTGTTTGTGCCTAACAAAAGCCATGCTGACTTGCGCCAGGGTTTGGGCGTGACTGCAATCTTTAAGTCACTTAGAGGCTTTCACAAATATTTAATAACAGCTCTCTAACAAATTCTAGTTTGTCATAGTATAAATGTCAACACTTATCTTAGAATATCCATCTAGGCAGCCAAGTTCAAAGGTTCAGTTCCGGATATGTGTGAGCCATCTTAACAGTGGCTCCCTGCTCTGAGTCAGTGCTAGATAAATAACAGTGCTGATGCCTCTCTCATACAGAAGAAAAATAAATACAAAATCAGTACAGTGTGTGTAATGAAATACTGAAACAGGATGGTATGATTAAAAACTTTGAGGAAGCACATAGCAAAAGAATACGTGCCTTCAGATTAGTAGAAATAAAGATATATGTATGAAGATGTGTGCAACAACTGAGAGATAAAATACATATCCTAGGGATTTTAAAAGCTTTTAAATTGAAAACCTTCTGGAAACTGAAGATTACGTAAATCGACCATAGGAAAATAAGAAGCCTGAAAATATGAACATCGTCAATGACCTATCCGACTTTAATTCTATCAAGGGGACAATGTGAAAGCCATTGCCTTTGCCATTGAAAAACAGAGTGGGCAAACCGGACTTTTGTGAAATTTGCTTCCTTGGAACAGAAACTGCCAGATGCCATAGCTGGAAGAGATGTTTTAATAATAATTTTGATGAATTGCTGGGAGCTATGTGGAAGCCAGAGAGAGATGTAAACCCTGCACACCTCCCTGTAATGTGGACCAGTCACTTTCACAAGCTCTTCTCTCTGAATGTTACCTCATAGTCTGAGAAAGGGGGACACAGCAGCCATCATGACTCCTTCCAGAGGCACGCAAGTGCTGAAGAAGGTCTGGGAGAGACGCTTTTCTGGGGACAACTCTGAAACGGTATTCCAGCTGGGAGGAAGTTACTTGGTCCTAATTCCTGAGCCTTCTTTCTTAATTAATGGTGAAATAATTCAACCAATATGTCCACTGTCAGAAGTTAAGAGAGCTTCAAAGATGTGGACTGAGGGTATAGAGAAGGAATGAGGGGGCAGGAGAGAGAGAGAGCTCTGCTTAGAAAGGAGGGCAGAGAGAGAGATGCCTCTGAAGTCCACAGGACTGAGGCCTCGGCTCCTGAAAAAAAAATGAGGCTTGGATGGCTTAAGAACCCTCTCTTACTGCACACCTGAATGTCCAGGAACACACTCCATTGTAAACAGTGGAATTCTACTGAGAACACTCCAAGAAAGACTGTGCCTGAGGAGCTGTGCCAAAGAAAACCTCAGGACTAGAGGGGGAAGAGGAAAAAAAAAACCTGGCATTGAAGCCCAAGGGCTTTGGTAGAAGAGCTATGATAAGCAGGAAACTCATCTTGGCTTATTATAAGTACTCACACTAAAGGCCTTACTACTTTGGTACCCATTACACCATGCAGCCTTTCTGGCTTCAGACAACACAACAAAGGAGGACAAAATATGCCAAGGGCAAGGGGAGAGTGATGCCAAGTTGTGAAGCCATCCTCAGCAGCAGGCTCAGATGTAACACAGATTTCGCAATGAGCAGAGAATGTAAAATGATTATAGTTACTATGTTAATGGCACTAGTGGAAAAATTGTGTAACATATTAGAACATAGATATATGTAAGGTATAAGAAACTCAAGTAATTAAAACCTAAAAGCACACCAACAGAAAAGGTTTACCTTCAAAAGGTCCACAGATAGGCTAAACATAGCTAGGAGAAGAATTGAACTTCTTTGATTTTACATAGTTCTCGTGTGTGTGTGTGTGTGTGTGTGTGTGTGTGTGTGTGTGTGTGTGTGTGTATCTGCAGCTACTATGAATTTGTATGTACAGCATCCATGTTGTATCCAGTGGACAGCATATTACAACACTCTTTTCCATTCTCTGGCCATTAAGTTTTATTCTACATCCCCTTTCTCAATGTTACTAAGCCCTGCATAAGCCAGGGGATGGGAGTTAACATAGATATCCCATTTGTAACACTCACAGTTGCTTATTTTTTGGCATACTTAAAGTAATGAATTTCTGCATTAACCACTACCCACTGTTTCTCAAACCAAGATTCTGAACAAGTCAAAGATACAGATATAAACAAATATTTAGAAGAAAACTTCACAGCACAATTATTTAGACAAACAACATCAATATGTTCCTTCATGTGGCCGATTATTTCTCTAGACATGGTTTTAGCAGTGTTTACATTTCCAGGTATAAATTCCATCCTGTGGGTCAGGCCTCCAGTACAATCAAGAGAGCGGATGGTAGCCTCCAGAAGCAGTCTTGCCACTGTTGCATAATGGGCACACACTGTCTGGCAGGTCCACGTTTGAGGATGCACGGCCCTGTGCTGGATAAGTCCACTGACATCCTTCTCAGTTAGTCGCCTCTATACAGCATTTTCCAACACTATGAAAGCTAACCGACAGGAAGAGAGAGTATCCTGGTCAGTTTTAAGATGGATATCACTACTCCCTGCACCCAAAAAGTGATGTCTTCGGCAACAAAAACTTAACCACCTACTTATGGCAGGCAACTAAGTGTAATGGCAACATCCGGTATTACTTTTGCTGGCTTTGGAGCCACTCTGAATAAGAACTCACAAGGAAGAAACCTGTGCCTGGCACAGAGATTTTCATTTGTAAATCATGTCTCACAGTGTGTTTTATAATTCTAAGCAGTTTTAGCAAATGGGTGCTCTCTGGATAACAAGACGATAGGCAGTTCTTACTTGCAAATACTCATATGAAAATCTCAAGTCAAATATTAGCAAAGAGAACAAATGTAACAGTGTAATCAGAAAAAAATATAGTATATCCAAGTAGAACTTATTCTAGGAGATAATTTAACATTTGAAAAATTGACAATTAAAAACCCTGAGAATACATTAAAGGAAAGAAGCTTAAACTCTTTACTCAGTCATATGGCTGTTAACTATTCAAACTGTGAGTTTCACTTTCACACCAGAACCTAAGCTCTTTTCCAATATTCTTTTTCAGAAAAAAACAAAAAACAAAAAAAACAAACAAAAAATTGACAGCAGAATCTTTAGATGGTAGTGAGCACAGTTGTAACAGACACAAGAACACAATGGGGATTCCATTAGTTGCCTATTTCTCTTTGTTTTACCGAATCTTTCAAATCTGACCTTGTTCTCTTTAAATGGTTTAATTTGTAGTTTTCTTATTAACTTGCTGTGTTTTTCTCACCCAGTCTTGTTTCCTCTTCTGCCCGCCCCCAGCCTTGAACCCCACAGAAAGACCAAACTAAATAGAAACCATTGCAGTATGGGGAAGTATCAGGTGATCACTACAGAGCATAAACACACAAGGAAGTAAGGACCAGAGATGCAGTTCCAGAAGATGAAGAAACAGAGTTTGAGCAGTGCTATTGCTAAAGGCCTGGGTACGGCCATGTATGAGACAATGCCATGACAAGCCTGTTCCGTCTGCTCTGTCTTGCATGTTTGACAGACATGCCACTGCCAGGTGCTGAGACAGCTTCTATTGCTTTTATATTGATAAATCATTCTGATCTTGGAAGCTGCCAAATAGCCTAGAAGTGTCCCTGGAACATTGTTAGATTAACACCTAAAATTCATAGTTGAAGTCTTTTGTAAGCCTTTGTCCAAAGTGGCTTGTTGCTTGGCAATAATTTCTCTTGTATAATCTTTTAAAAATACCTCTTTTGGTGCCATCCTGGGATGTTATTGAAGCAAGGCTCCTGTTTACACAGTAAAATCTGTTCATCTACCGGAGAATTTTTTCAATGGTTCCGTTTTACTCTCTTTTAGCAAAACTGTATTATTTTAGGCTTCTCCCCTTTTCCCAGTTAAGTCTGAATATTTTGAAACCATGACTATTTCAAGACACGTTCTTGAAGTATTTTATGTCTTGTTATTGTAAAGGCTGTAAAAATCCCTTCATTGTTTGGTTCGTGGTGACACATTGCTTGATTTATAACAAACTGCTTAAAATATCCTTTTCAAATTCTACTAAATTCAGGCTTTTAAAAATCTGGTAGGAAGGCTCCTTTGCTGTTTGAAACACACTTCCTATGGTTTTTTAAAATGTTTCTATGGAGAATGTCATATGCTCTGAGAAATAAACTATTTTAGAACTTGTAGTCAAAAGAACCATATCTATTTTACTTTTAGTTCCATGTGTTATACCAGACCCTCAGAGAGTGTGGCCACATTCTAGAAACAGTATTATCTTACTCTCTGATTCTATTTTCAGCACACAATGAGTCCTCAACAACTCCCTCAAAACTAACTGTTCCCTTCTTTAAGTAAATACCTCAATGCATCCTAAATTAATGTAACCAAGGGAATGGTGTTCCTGCTTCCCTGGATGGAATCTGGTCTCTTTGCTTCCTGACATGCTTAATCTGTTGGTGTGAAAGCTATGCTGTGACTGTAAGAATTCTGTGAGAAGGAAGTTAATTGGTCTGTATTATCCTAGTAAGGTGCTCTGGGTGAGCCGTCCCTGTAGGGACACTGGGTTTCAAATCCTTTCTAGGAACTAGTTAACAGCCAATCCTGGAAGTTGTCTAGTATTCAGAGTCTAGGTGGTTCTGGTACTCAGACAACTGAAACATCCCATGTAGTTTAGGCAGAGGTTCCCTGACAGGCTCTCCCTAGACTTGACATGATATGCCCCCTCTTGCTGTCTAGATGCAGGATCCATGCTATAGAACTTAGCACTGGAAGCCTGTGGGTTATTGCAAAGCTATTTAGCCAGTGGTTTGGAGTCTCTCTTCACCACATCTTAGAAGACTCCATCCATGGGGACTATCACACACACACACACACACACACACACACACACACACACACAAAGGGTTATGGGAGGCTAAACACATTAGAGGGTCAAGGAGTTATCCAGACAAAGCTCATGGTACCACTGATCTTCAGGTTTACCTACAGGATGCTATCAGACCAGTTCTTTAAAAGATGTTGCAAGAGACAGTGAAAGTGGTGTGCAGTCATCCCTTCTAAGCTAAAAGTGCCCTTCTTAGAACAGGGAGAACAGTTTATCTATCTTACCTGACTCAGCAGCTCGATATTCAAGACTCCCTTGACCTAGCCTCAAGGCTATAGAACCAGCAGCCTTTGGTGGGTTGCCTGCAAGTTGGGAGGCCAGGTCCAGGGATGCAAGTTTCACGAGTTATTTATGTTCCTGTGTACAATGCAGGTAAACCCACTGGTTTACAAGCTGGATGTGGATGGTCAGCCGTTAGTATACTCTCTAAGGTGCATGGCACTTCTGTCCATGTCCCCAGGAAAAGTCACATAGCAGGAAGGTGATGTGCTCAGGAAAAAAAAGGGGAGATGGAGATAGGCTAGTTAGATTTCATGGTGTCATTTCAAAAGTGTGTTCGTTTTCTTTTCCATTAGTCCTGGACCCAATACCGAAGTCAGGCAGAGTTTTAGGATCTGAACATACGGGGGAGAGGGAGAGGGCAGATGCACGCTAGAAGCATTTCTCAGAATTGGGCCTTTTCACTCGATATCCCTCAAACATCTTCCGTACTGCCTATCACACGGCAATTACTCAGAAAATATTTATTGAGCGATGTGATGAATAAATGACTTGATTAAATGTATCTGATACATATCCTGTTGCTTGTGAGCGGTTAGGTGCTCTACCTTAGCGACTTCAAACATTGACTATAATTTCCTGTGACTGCGGGCTGATTTGAGAGGAAATGTCTTTGATTAAAGAAACATAACTGGTCAGGACTGATCATACTGAAACCTAATGTAGGCACCTAATTTAATGAGGGAAGGAAAAAAATTACCCAAACAAGAGCATCTGTGATTATGCTAAATTCCGTAACTCCAGGGTCACAAATGGATTTTCCTTGCTGTCCATCTGACACGAATTAATTCCAGTTGCTGCTGACTGTTGGGCAGCCATGGGGGTGGGGGTGGGCGAGGGAGCTTTATAACAAGAAGGCATTAATTCCTGTTAAATTACAATGATCCTCCTGAAGAATAACACATCTAACTCACATGCCTGCTGCTAATAGAGAGGCAGCAAACCCCCCTGAGGATCAGCAGGAAGCTTTGCTGCAGAAATTGATGGGGACTAAATCTTCTCATCCCACAAAGCAGAGTAGGAGGACAGAGTGTCCCAGGGAACTGTTAGGTCTGTCTGTTGGGCTACCGTAATGGACACCTCAGGTGGCATGGCATGGCATGCATGGTAGAAATGTACTGTCTCCCAAAATAACTGGGCACATCAAGGTCAGGGATCCAAGTTCCGGTGTTCAGTTTTTACTAACACTATCTACTTAGCCCATAATGGCGGCTTAATTTCACACAGGGATTTGCTTCTGATTGTTTAAAGTGGGAAACAGAAAGTGAGCAAGTTAGCCATCAGGTGTCCTTCCTTCTGAGACCACTAACTCTGGCATATGAGAACCTATGTGCCTTCCCTCACTTGCATTCTGGTTGTATAGCCAAGCACACCACATTGCTTTGTTTTAGAGGATTTTTCGACCTCTGAACTTTAAAGGTGATGCAGTTCAGAGCACAGTCTGTTGAGGCTCTCAGAACTCTGGTTCTTCTGACTCTATCCCCACCCCCCTTCCCCGCCCCACTTACTATGCTCCCTGCTGTAACAGAACATGACAAAAAGCAGTTTGGAGGAGGGGAGGTTTACCCTGGCCTCTGGCTTGAGGCAGGGGAATCACAGCAGCTAGAAGCTTCTCAGTAAGCTGCTCAGGTACTCAAGTGAGGCCACTTGCTCACATCTCAAAGGACCAGGGAGAAGGAAAGAAGAACGACAGTGGGACTTGGTGTGGGACACCATGTGATGGTACCCCTCAAATTCAAGGCAGATCTTCTTCTATCTGACATTAACCCTTTTGAATAAACACATGCTTATACGCGCATGTGCGCCTACACACACACACACACACACACACACACACACACGCGCGCGCACACACACGCCGACACACAGAGTATCACAGTAATGTTCTAGACATTTCTTGACTCAATCCAGTGCAAAATCAAAATTCCATATCCCCAACCAAGGTATCCCTGCCAGCATTGGGAGAGTACTAAGAGCAAGACTAATGTACAGAGTGTCTTGTTTTGGATGGACAGACAGCAAGTGTGAGCACTCCTGATGTGGTAGCCCCTGGCTGCATGGATGCTCGCCCACAGCTTCAGCCATGTTAGAAGTCTGCAGAGAGAGCCTCCATGCCCAAGTCCCTGTCAGTGACTGGATACTTGTTCAGGAGCGAAGAGCATAAGCTCGTCAGAATCATAGTTTAGTGAGAGCGTAGACTAAGTGGTGGTGTGGAGAGAAGACGGTAGCTAATTCCTGAGGCGACTCCAAGGACAGCATTTTAGCCATGTCCCTGGATGAGTAGGTGACCCTAATTCTATTCTCTGAAATTGGGGGATTGGGCAAAAACCTTTGATAAGAAAATAAAGTGAATAGTTCTCAGCAGAATTCCATTTGAAACTATTCCCATCTTCAACTAGTTTTTCTTTAGTGATCCTGTCAATTGCTAATGAATTAAACACCATGTGTAGAAGGGTTGTTTATATCTCCCATGTAGCAGCTAAGTCTCGCAGGGAAAGATTCCCTATCTTTTCTGCAGTTTCTGCTCATGGTGTATTTAAAATTAAGTTTCTCTGGCCAAGTGTTAAAGATAATCCTTATTCATGATTTTAGCCCAGATGTTCATAAATGTCACCATAGTATATTTGCTTTCTTTGTTAAGCTGAATTAATGAAGCTTTCATATACATATCTATAAATACATATAAACACATCAGCACCACGTGAACATCAAGGCTTTTGAAGAGATAAGCATATTTTTCCTCCTTCTGTCCTTAAGAAAAGAACATGCCATCCTGTGTATATACAGCTGCATTCCACCACCCTTGTAGGTTTGTGGAATTTGTATGTGTCCCCCATGGATGAGGCCCACTAATGAGGTAACTCCTCTACCACAGCTTGTCTGCGGAATTTCCCCAGCTCAGCAAATGCACCCCCTTCCATGCATTCAACCCACAGAGCCCTTAGCATTTGGTGTGATTCACTGTGACAGGGGGAAGGGAACAAACCACTCTTCTTTAAAGTGCCGTCAAATTATTGCCACTATAATTTTCTTTTCTGAGTCCCAGTCCTTGTATTTGATATTCAAAAGAAACTTTTATTTTAGGGCATTGGGCACAGGATTAGATCAGTTCCAGAAGATAATGACCAGATTTGCAGTTGTGAGTCTTTGTGGTTGCGGGATGGTGCTTATCTCTCAGAGGCCCCTGCTTCTCTCTGTGGTTCTGCGGATGAGGTGCAGCAGGGATGCTGGCTGTCTTTTCCCCTGTGCCTGGCCAGGCTTAGCGGTCTGTGCTGGGGGAGGGGGTGCGGCTTTCATTTTCCTAACTAGAGAGCACAAAACCAGACTGTATCTTTATGGCTAGTGAATGTATGGCTAGTGTGGCTTCATCTGCCCATTTATAAGATGAGGTAACTGAGGAACACACATTGATTATCAGAAAGAAAAGTAGGATGCGTGTAATAAGCTGGGTGGTAATAAAAAGGGATAAATGGTTCACTTGTTCTATTGCTCTCACTGCAGAGTCTTTTCAGGATTCTGACTTTGCCCCCTGCAAATGGTGATCAATG
The DNA here is from genome assembly GCF_964271855.1 of Acomys minous. Taxonomy (NCBI): domain Eukaryota; kingdom Metazoa; phylum Chordata; class Mammalia; order Rodentia; family Muridae; genus Acomys; species Acomys minous. The sequence continues at coordinate 79,241,724 of NC_140494.1, read as the reverse complement.
ACCTTGTCACATCAGTAGCAGTAGGGACACTACACACATGAAATCCTTCATGTAATTTACATACGCACTGTGAGCTAATTCCTTTACATGGCCATTTAAAAGAGTGTCATACTTTAAAAAAATGTATATTTGTGTATTGGTGTACACACCTGTGTATAGGAAACACGTATATGGATGCACATACTCCTGTGAGTATGCATATGAAGGCCAAAGTGTCACACTCCATCACTATCCACCTTGATTTTTGATGAAGGGTTCTTTGATGTCCATGGAGGTCTCTGATTCGGTCCGCAAATCCTCATGATCATTGTATCACTACCTCCTCAGTGCTTGGTGCTGCTGCGTTTCCGTGCAGGTGCCGACCAGCCTCACTTTATACAGGGATGCTGGAACACACTCAGGTTCTCAGGCTTGCTATGCAGACAGCATACCAGCCGAGCTATCTCTCCAGCACTCGTAATGGAATGGTGTGTGTGTGTGTGTCTGTGTCTTTGTCTGTGTCTGTGTGTGTGTGTGTGTGTGTGTGTGTGTGTGTGTGTGTGTAAACATGTATGTGAATATGTACGTAATCACTCTAGGATGGCCCTGGACAGGTTCAGGGTTAATTCTTCTTCTTCAGGTACTGAGTGGTGAGGAGCGGGTGCCCAGTGCTAGCCATACCTCCTGACAAAGACTTTCTGGAAGTCAGTGTGAGTGAACTGGAGGCCTGGGACTTGTTCTCTGGGTTTTTGTTTTGCTTTTCACTGAGGGCTTTTGTGTCAGCACTGCAGGCTCTGGGTTATTTATTTCTTTATTACGCACTTGTCATTCTTAGTCAGTGAGCTATCTTAGTAGCTCATGGGAAAGGACTGTGAGCTTATTGAATAATTTTCCAGGTCTGTTCTGCTCAGACTGCCCATGACAGCAGGCCCTCAGTCACACTAGGTCCTTATTTGTGTGTTGACCTTCTTGGACTCCTTGCCACAACTAGGCAAAATAAGCAAAGTTGGAAAATATGGCTCCTGACATGCTGCTTTCTGGGAATAATCTTGGACAATTTCCCCAAAACTCTACTGTATTCTGGAGAAATAAACCACAGGGGAGAGAAATTTTCATAGGTCAGACTAGATCTCTCTGTCTCTCTGTGTCTGTCTCTGTATCTGTCTGTCTGTCTGTCTATCTGTCTCTGTGTGTGTGTGTGTGTGTGTGTGTGTGTGTGTGTGTGTGTATGAATGTGTGTGTGTGAATGTGTGTGAATGTGTGTGTGTGAATGTGTGTGTGTGTGTGTGTATGAATGTGTGTGTGTGAATGTGTGTGAATGTGTGTGTGTGTGTGAATGTGTGTGTGTGTGTGTGTGTGTGTGTGTGTGTGTGTGTGTAGATGTGTAGGTAGGTGGGTATGTAGTAATGAGTGCAGGTTCTCACAGAACCCAAAGGAGCTTGTCAGGGTCCCTGGAGATGGCATCCCAGGAGGCAACTGGTGTCATTACTAGCCACCAAACTCAGGATCTCTGCAAAAGTCTTAAGTGCTCTTAACCACTGAGCCATCTCTCTAGCCTCACACCGGATTTTAATTATTCAGTTTATTTTGAACATTGGGTATAGTTGGCCCAGGGAACAATTTCAATGTGCCCAAATCAGACTGTCTTAAAGCTAGTTGTACATACACATAGGCAAGAAATGACAAAGTAACACTAGAAAGGACACAATTCATGATTGTATTAGCCAACTGAATTGACCCCACTTTTTAAGGGAAAATGGTAAAGTCAGCGTTTGTAAGTTTGGTCATGTCCACAGCACCATAGCACTTATTATAGGGATGATTCTGATATTTGCTACACACCAAGGAAGGCCTCTGCTCAGTGAAGGGGAGAGCATGGGGATTCCTGGGGAAAGAAGGTAGTGAAGTCAAGGAGGCAGAGCTAGGCCAATCTGAGGAGGCTCTAGGGGAAAACAGTGCTCAAAGGCCTTAAGCTGCAGCATGCTTTAGTGCCTCTGACTCTTAGAATGAAAGATTTATTTTCTATTTCATCTAAATTCGCCATGCTTGCTCCTAAGCCTGCTTCCTCTGTGTTCTTTCTCTATGGAATTGTGAATCACGGTGATCATATTTTATACAACAACCTCTGCTGCATTTCAAGGAGGCTACTGAGTTCCCCACAGTCCTTTCTTCCAGGGGTAATTAATAATCATTTGTCAGCCTCTTCTCTTACCTTCAAACCCTTGTGCTGCTTTCATCAGCTCTGCCTGGGCTTCCCTCAGATTCTTTGTATGTCTCCAAAGTTACAAAACTCAAATCAAAGCTGTGTTGAGGTCTTTGCCTCTGCAAGCAGGGATGGTCCTGGATTCTGGGATGTACATTTAAGTTCAAAACAGTGTCTGGGAGCTGTATTAGGATCTCCACACATATGACTTTTTCACATAAAATATTTAAATGTAACAAGAACTAACAAAATTCAAAATCTATTTTATCTTTCCTAGGTCTTTATAACAGAAGCCCAACCATTATAGTAGGAATGTACATGCATTCATATGTGTATAATATATTCATATATGTAACTCAAGAGCAGTTTTAAATCACAACAAAACTGAGAAGGAGCCAGAACTTTACCTATGCCCTTGGCTCTTCCATGTGCATAGGCTCTTCCCTGGCTATTAGCCTCCACAACTCGCATGGTGCATTTATTACAAACGGCAAACTCACCTTGTGTCATTCTTGTGGGACTGGAGAGATGGCTCAGCCATTAAACACATTCTTTCTTTTTCTGTTCTTGTCCCACATGTATCTGTATGATCCTTTGGTTTCCCTTTAAGTTCTTTCACGTGCAATAAAATCCATATATTTGAGAACACGCTGCAAGGGACCATTGGAAAGAATCAGAATCAGAAAAGTGCCCCATGCAGTTGATGACCTAGCTTAGTGCTAATGGTGGGTCTCAGAGACCATTTTCCTTTTCCAAACTCAGGGCTACTGGTTGCTTTGCATTGCAAAACAAAATTAATCCGTTCCATAAAGTTTCATCTTAAATGTAGCTTGTTGTTCCTTATGCTAGTCTTCAAGGCGTGGCCTCACTGTTGTGTTCCTCTGCTACCTTTTGGCCTAGAAGAAAGGCAGCCCGTGAATGTGGGTGGCTTGCTTTCTTAGAGAATGTTCTACAAAGCTATGAATAATAAACTGATAATTTTCACTGCAGGAAAGCCAAATACACTGCCCTATTTAGAATGGGCTTTTGTAAAAACCTAAAGAATACTCTTACTAAGACAAATTTGGCATGGATTGTGATATTTTTGTAGTGACATCTCTGCTACAGAACATTCTGAATTGCAAAATACACAACTTTCTTTCCCTGATGGCTTGGCGTGGGGAAGGGAGAGTTTCCTGCCAATTCCAGCATGAATTGCTTCAGTACCTGTTTAGCGCATTTTCTTTATGAGTTACAAGCCTAAAATTATCCCACCATTTCACAATTTAAAATGTGCTCTCATCTGATCTAATTTTTCAGTGCTAAGTGTGGTGGTATTCTGTAGATTTATCAGTCACCCATGTTGTTACATGCCTAGGGTGCCACTTTCCTGATCTGCTGTGTGTCCCTGGCATGCCTGAATCAGGGGAGGGGCATGAGGTCAGAATCTTTGGAGTGCGAGCAGATGCCCAAAGCTATTAGCTAGCCTGTTCCCTTTCACTAGAGCAGCAGGATAGGATTTGATTTTCTTCATGCTGGCCAGTTTCAGAAGGATGATTCTCGCCAGAGGTGACTCTACAGCCATGCTTCAGATGTTAGTGGCTATGGTCTGAGCAGACACAGGATGGTTAAGCTGGTAACTTCCAGGTAAGAGACCCTTCTAGAAATGGAGCACAAGCTAGAGTCATCTGAGAAGAAGGAATCTCAATTGGAAAAAAAAATGTCTCCTATCAGATTGGAGTGTGGCCAAGCCTACAGTATATTTTCCTTATTGATGATTGAACTGGGAGGACCCAGATTACTGCAGAGCATGTCACCCCTTTGCTGGTGCTCATGAGTGCTGTGCAAAAGCAGAATGAGCAAACAATGAAAAGCAAGTCAGTAAGCAGAATTCCTCCATGGTCTCTGAATCAGTTCCTGCCTCCATGTTCCTACCTTGATTTCCTACCCTGACTTCCATGGATGATGAGCTACCAGCATAAGACAAAATAAACCCTCTTGCCCTCAAGGTCATGCAGAAATAGAAAACTAACATGAATAATGGTCTTTATTTTTTTTAAAGAACAACTTTGTAATTGATTCTTTGTGAGTTTCCCATCATGCACCCCAGACCTGCTCATTTCCTTGTCCCCTTACAATCTCCCTTCACTCTTGCAAGCCCCCAACAACAAAACATAGAGAAATATCTCATCGCCCAAGCTGTAGTGTATCCTTGTGTGTCCCACAGTATATCCCTTTGTGGACACATCTCTTGTAAATGTTCGTTGCAATGAGTCACTGGTATAATTCAAGGTATCTGCCTTCTGTGACACCATCAACACTGGATCCTTACTGGGATTCCTTCTGGTAATTCTGTTATTGCTCTGTGTCATAGAGATACTGCAGCATGGAACAGTAGGAGTGCTCCTTTCACATTTCCCAATCATTTGCACTTCATATGGATTTTGGAGTGGGCCAATTCAGAGCCCTGGATCTGGCCCTGAGTGAGAGCTAAGCTGGTCAGAGTGTTTGCTCTCTCTTATCAGAACCACCGGGGCAGGCTCTAAAGCTCTGCTTTGGCTAGGCCTTTGACGTGAGGCAGAGTCAGCTCTTCAGCTCTTGTACCCTCAGTGCCAGCTTACCTGCACCCAGGCCTCCAGAGTCAGCTCCAGTGTGCTGCCCCAGTCAAGGCCTGGAGCCCTCTCTCCTACATGCTGCATCTTGTGAGGGGCTGGGAGGGCTCTCCTGCTCTCATGCCCTCGGGGTCAGCTCTCCTGACAACCCTACTGCAGGTTGCAAAAGGGAAGAACATCACCCTACACACCCATCACCCTACACACCCATGCCATTTCAAAACAGATGAGTGGCAGGGGGCCAGATCTCCTTTGCTTTCACCCTCAGACCAGCTATGCCCCCTGGACCAGGGTCAGCACCACTATACTGCCCAGGAAGTGTTCAGGACCTGCTCTTCAGAGTGCTACACCCAATGAGGCCTGCTCTCATGACCCCAAGCCCAGCTGTCCTATTGCTTCAGGGGCAAGGGGGAGAAAGGCCTTTATTTTTAAAAGAACATTTGTAGTGAATCCAGGACAACCACGGCTATGTAGAAATACCCTGTCTCTAAGTAAGTAAACAAACAAACAAATAAATAAATGCCGGCAGGAAAGAGTTGTTGTTGTGTTGTTTTGTTTGTTTGTTTGTTTTTTTACTATCTCTTAGATGCTATACTGGGTTCTCAGGACACCAGAAGGATTCAGTATTAACTCTGTATTATGTAGACCATATTACATGCCATAGGTAGGAGGAAGACAGCTGTGTAAACTAGTAGTAACACAAAATAGTGTTTTGACTAGTTGCGGCCACAGAAATTTGCATATGGCAGTCAGATGAAAAGAACAATGAGAGTTTGCACACTAGTGCTCAGCTTGCTTTACCTAATTTGTACACCCCAGACTTGTCTGCCTAGGGAATGCTGCTCCCCACAGTGGGTAGGTCTTCACTCCAACTAACATAATCAAAATACTCCCACCCCTGGACATGCCCAAAGTTCCTTCACCCTGGTGATTCTATGTCACATTGACAATACCATTAACTGCTAGAGAAGTGTTCATCCCTTAACCTAGAGCTGTACTGAGTGCCATTGTTAGCCCCTGACATTCTAAGGTAAGAACTATAGCTCCTTTCATTAGGTCACTGCTTTGGGGGTATGACCTTTAGTAAATCACTCACTGCAGGCTCATTGTCATCTAGATCAGAATTAACTACCTCTATATACGGTTGTTAAATAATTTCCTAACTTGGATTCTATCACCTATGAAATCATCTTTTATTACATTTTTTTTTCTATCTGTAAAGGAGGAGAATAACCCAGTCTTCTGGAAAATCAGCTCTCACGGTATGACCTAAGGCATTCTGTGCATCTAACAAATCTCCTGTGCATCCCTTCCTTAGCAAATATCCTTCCTGCTGTGGTACCCTTGTACATTATATGGTATCTTTTAGTAGACTAAGAAGCAGTTACCTTTAAAATTAATCATTGGGTAATCACTATAGTAACAGGAACAACAGCTTTACTGCATGTTAAAAACTTGCTCTCTCTCACAGATTCCATCATAAAAACACTAGGCAGGCATCCATAAGATGGGGCCTTGTTGGTCATCTTTCGGGTGTGATCCTGAATGTGAAGGCATTTTAAGGCACTGAGCTCCATGCTGAAGACATGATTTACACAGGTCTCTCTGTGCTTGAAGGTTCTCAGGACCCATCTGATGTGCTCAGTGGACAACCCAGGTGCCAAGAGCAAGGAATTGGCTTAGATTCCTTCCTGCATTAAAGTTCTGTGTGTGTGTGTGTGTATGTGTATGTGTGTTCTATGTATTGTGTTTATGTATGTAAGTATGGTGTTGTATTTCTGCCTGTGATATGGGGTGTCTGTGTTGTGCTTGTGTGTGTGTATGTATGGTGTTGTATTTGTGTGTGTAGTATGGTGTGCATATGTGTGTGTGTGTATTGCTATGTTTTTGTGGAATATCCTGCTGAGAAAGATTTTTGGCAGCATGCATAAGCCTGTTCTCCTTATTTTCCACTCTTTGAAAAATCGAAGATATACCTATTGGAGCTTACAGGAAATCGTTAGTCTTGCACTAAAAACATTTTCATAATCTCTGGACCTTCATCCAAACAATCTATCTTTTATAAACTCAGACAAAGCAGAAAAGATTTTAACACATGCTTTGTCCTTTCCATGGCTGATTTCGTATAAGAATCCCAAATCTTCTCGCTCAGGCACCGGCTCCTCCTACCCCACCCCCGTGCTCCAGGTAATACTCTGTCTATCCTTGCCCGTGCTCACTGTGAAGATCCCCTTGGAGACTGTATTTTCTTTTTCTTAGGTAAGCTTGATTGTCAAATGGTCATGCAGCCAACACTGCTGCTGCCGAACAAAATTTCTTGGGTCCCTAGTGTCCCACTCCAAGGCTGCTGTTCTTTCTGTAAAGCACATTCAAACTCACCTTAAAGGAATCCCACACATCATGGCCTTCCAGAAACAATTTTTATGTTTCATATGACAAGCATCTAGTTCAGGTACACATACCCAGGACTATTTACAGGCTTCTGCTTTTGTCCGTTATGTTAATAAGAGATTAGGCAGAGAGCTGAAGGCTTGCCAAACCAGACAGTCCCCTGAAGGTGAAGTGTCAGAGGCACAGAATAAACAGGACATTTCTTTTCATTCACTTAGAGTTTGGATGATTTTTGTCGTTAAGGTGTTCTGGGACAGGGCTTATTTTATTAACAAGATAGCAGAAGGATTTTGATTCTGCCTATGCCCCCTTCATGATCAATATTAATTGCTGGAATTTTTACATATTTTTTTTAGCTACAGTTGTATTCCTATCACTAAAGTCCAGGACCCCTGACCAATCTTAAAGGATAGAAGTGAGGATCTGCAAGACTGAGTCCATTAGGTTAAGGCATATCACGTGATCCCACAGCCTCTTAGCATCTGAGGTATTGTTGTCCCATGGTTTGTGGCTGGAACTTCATAGTTGGTGAGGATAGGAAATTTGCTACTGTGGAAGATCATTTCCTTAAGGATGCTTGGAGTAGGAAAAACGCAGGGAGATCATTTAGATTTTAGGTGGGCTCTGAGTAGTGTCAGTGATTTTGCAAATAAAATTTTAATGGGACTCAGCTACTTCTGGGCAAAAGTAAAGTTGAATACTTGCAGTGTGAGTGATATATTTATGAATGCCAAATTTTCCCTGTCTGGCCCTTTCAGCAGAAGCTGCCCACTGCATGCCTTACAATATTAATGATACTTAATGGGTTCTTTTATTTGGTGATTATAAATCACACCAAGAAAATATTTTATTGATAAGTCCACTCTTGACTTCTACTTTCCTCAAAGTGGCTGAACTTCTCTTGTACATCCATGGAAGATGATGTGGTGGGAAAGAGATCTCATGTAAAGAACTTTAATCAGGCATGGTTCTGGAAGCCCTGGTCACCTCCCTACTTACTGTGCAGTGTGGTTTCACATAATTGGAAGCACCACTCTATCAACTCTCCATTTTATGATGCCATGGGGTGGGGGAAGTAGAAAAGGGCGTCTGTCAAACTAAAGCTCTGGTCATAATTGAAATTCCACAAATTCCAGGGCTTTCTCACATCCACTCAATAGCTCTTCCCTGCCTTTCCCTTTCTTCACAACAAGGAGGGTGAGATAAGCAAACAGATTAAAGTACACTTAGAAATGCAGCTGCCTTGTCTTCAGCTCCCAAAGGGGCACTTCATTCCCAATTACACTATTTTTCCTTTTTATCAAATTGCTAAGAAACAGTAACTCAATTGATTTAAATGATTTCTATCACTATAGCCTTTAAGACAAGTAATGGGTTTATTATGCTCAGCCATAACGATAGCATTTTATGTCTGTGAGTGTATTTTCAGCAGGGCTCATAAAATACTCAATTTGACTTCATTTATTAACTTTCTCATTTTCCATTAGCTGGTGTTTTCCTGTCTGAGAATAATTTCCCTGCCTGTTGATATTGCACAACATGATAAGAAGATGTCTTTCAAGAGAATAAACGGAATGGTCCTTTGAGGTTTGAATACAACGGCTTTGTGTGAACACAATCTGAAGACTAACTCTTCAGTTTTTATTTTAGTGAAATTCAAATTCAGTTCATAACTCCACAACTTGACTAGTCCTTGGAATATTAACTCTGCTTGTTGTTGCTTATTAGTTTCTTGCCTCTGAGAATCTATACATTTTGTTGTTTTAGGTATAATTCTGTCCTTATTATTTATCCAAATTTAATTAGAAAGATGTCTGGTCTTAAATTACTAGGTTCAGTTTTGTTTCCTTCTCGGCTCAGCATCTTTCCATCTGTCTGTAGGCATAAGACTTTGCAATTCTTTTTCTGGCTTCCTCTTGGTGTGTGTGTGTGTGTGTGTGTGTGTGTGTGTGTGTGTTGAGCTACTATGTACTTTCGTGGGTTTATGAAATTTGCATTAGCAGCTTTTAGAGATCTTAAATTTGCTATAAACAGAATTGGAGAGGGAGCTTTCCAAAGTAGCATCTTTTAAATTTTTAGTTAAAAACGTATTTTGGATTTTGTTGAATGACAACCTCATAACCATAATGACTCATTTTTCTTTCCTTTTAGATGTATCTTGTGTGTTTGTTCTCTTAAAGGCTGACTGACTCCTCCATCAGCGCAGTGTGGGTTAAATATGGGAAGAAAGAAGAGCTAGGGAGATCACTGGGCAGACATATAGATCCCCACCCATCCTCACAGTACCTGTAAGATTCTGAGCTGCTCCCTGACAAATGAAAATGCTTGTCTTTAGGCTGAGATGAGCCTGTTTCCGTCTCTTTATGGGCACACAAGTCAGCTTTGGGCACTGGCATTACAGACAGCAGCTGCTCCGTTAGCTCTTTGACTCAGCTGTGAACAAATGCTTATGCTTTAATCTGTTGGGTTCTGGCCAGACCTCGTTGAAACCAGCATCACAGAGACACACCTAGCTCTCTGTACATTTGTGCGTTGACCAACCAGAAAGATCAGCCTGTCTTTTTTTTTTTTCCCCTCATATTCAGTCTTCTTGTCTAAACTCTGACTTGCTTAGACCAGGATTGAGTACCTGCTGCTTCTATCTTCTGCTGCCACTCAGGATCGCTAACCCTCTGGCTCCATCCATGCACATGGAGCTTCCTCATATGTTGATATCTACAAGCAGTATGTTCATCTTGGGCTCCTCTGTCTTGAGCCAAACTCCGTGTTTGAATGGTGGGACCTTTCAGGTACTCGCATCATTTGATAATATCCAGTATAGACATCGTGTTGAGAGGAGCTACAGGAATGAGAGGCTGGATGAAGCACAGGGCATGGTAGGTGAGGACAGGGCCTGGCTATGGACCGTAGGAGGAGGAATGTGAGAGTGAAAAAGGGATGTGGTGGGAGGAACAGAGGCTGGGAAGCTGGGGCACAGAGCCTGGGTGAGAATGTGGACGCAGACTCCACTGGGCTCATAATGAAGAGTTTCTGGAACTCATGGCAAGGGAAGCTGTGCCTCGCCTGTGGCTGGCCGCTGTCAGCAAGTTCATTGCATGGCTGATGGTCTAACTAAATATTCTGGATCTGCAAGGGAAGCAAAATAGTCTAGAGATGACTGAAACCTGAGGCAGCGGAATCCTGCTCGCAACTAAGATAGCCCAGGCCACGCCTCTGTGTGTAGAAAGCAGTTAGAACCTCGAGGTATGCTAAAGGAAGCACACTCTGCAATCTCACTCTTGTTTGGTGTACTGATATTAATCCGACTTTGTTTATCTCAGAGAAATAACAGTCAACATTGTAATATATTGACAGGAACATCTCTAAGCCCCTTTGAGTTTTCACATAAGGACAATATATATGTCCATATAATGTATATATACATACCACATATACAATACACATATACAATACATATATGTACACATATGTTATTGCAGTCACAAAGAAGTTTGAAAGGAACCAGTGACAATACAATATCAAGAATCTAACTTTGGCTTTGAGTATGAAGTTGTCATAGAATTTATGCAACCCAGAACACAGCCTGTGTTTCTGCAGGGGTAAGGGACTCTTGACTTTACCCACACGATAGTGGGCTGGAATAGAGTTAATCAAGAAATGCATCCCCCTGTGTATGGAAGTCAGGGTTCTCTGGAAAGCAGAGAACATTTATGGGTATGTAAATGAGAAACAGAGGAAAGAGGCGGGAAAGAGAGAGGGAGAAACTAAGAAATGGGAAGGGAGCTTGAGATATACTCCGAAGTATTAGCTCCCACAATTTTGGAGACATGCAAGGGATTCTCAGAGAAAGCCCATGCTTGCTTCTCAATAGATTCAACAAACAAGTAGTGGGTGAGACCTTGGCTGAAACTCAGCCTCGGCCTTCGCTCTTGTTTACGAGGATACAGTTTTAGTCTTGAGAATTCCTTCTTTTGGAAAACCTGAGCCTTTCATCATAAAGCCTTCAACTGTTTGGATGAGACTCATCTACATATGAAGGAATTTGCTTTATGCCAAATCCACTGGTGAGCAATGCCAATTGTACCTACAGCATACCTTGTGTTTGACCAAATTACTGAGGCCTGTTTCCTAGTAATAGAATATTAACCTCATGCTATTTAAATAAGGTTTTTGGTACAGTCTGTATGTCTTTCTCAGTGGTGGCATCACCCACTTTCATTGCTGTCACTAACAAAGTACTAGTTGATCATTGTTATGAGAACCTTGCTAGCTTTAGAAATAACAATGAAAAATATAAATTTTGCTAATTTACTTAGCTTTTAAACATGGTGGAACTTGTGCATGTTTACTTAACCAAGGCTATTTTAATATTCTATCAAGTGTTTTATGAAATATTTGTAAATACAGTGTCTGTGCAGGATACACTGTTTATCATAAGAACATCAGGCCATTAATACGGGAGGAATTTTCCACATACGTGTGGTTGCCTATGCGTCTGAGTGCAGCATTTGGGGAGCTGAAGCAAAAGGATCATAGTGACGGGAGCTAGCCTGAGCTAAAGAACAAGACCTTGTATCAAAAAGGAGAAAAGAGAATAAAAGTAAGAAGGCATTTGTAAGCGCCTTACGCATTGCCATTTAAAGTGTGAGCTGAGAGAGAGACTTGATACCCTATGAGCATATACAGGGCGAAGAGGTCCTCGGTCGCAGTCATAGGGGAGGGGAGTAAGGGGAGAATGGGAGGGAGGGAGGAGGATACAAGGGAGGGGATAACAACTGAGATGTAATATGAATAAATTAATAAAATATTAAAAAATTAAAAATTTAAAAAAGAGAAAAAAATAAAGTGTGAGCTGAGATCTTCACAGATGCCTGGCAAGACTCCCTGAGAGACATTTGCAACCCACACAGAGGGGTTCCCTAAATAAAATGTGACTTCTGATGTCCTGCTAGGGCCCTGATGTTGTGATCGTAGGAACATACAGAAATGTCTGACTTCCTCTGTTCACACCTGCTGCCTGCTGTTCAGGCAGATGCACTCCCCCAGCACAGTATTCAGAGCCCCTTGTAGAAAACCAGGCTATAACCACAGCCTTCACCTACAGGCTCTCCATCACTTGCTGGAGTCATTTCCTAAATGGCAGGCTGGCATCCTATGCAGTCTTCTTATAGGCAAAGGTGAAGACCGTCCCTCAGGTCTTGAAGCAAGCTCTGATGACACAATGCTCTAACTTGGAAGCTTCCACCCACTCAGGGCCCACCTGCCCCTGGGGTCCTATCGCTCCAGCTTTCCAATCTGAGTTTCCTAGTGTTGACAGGTCCTCTTTAACACCCTGCTCCCTGCTCTGTGGTTTTGCTGCCTATGCACGAGCCATAGTCCAGAAGCATGCTGCAGTGCCAACCCTAGCGGAAGCGGAAGCACATGGCTATGCTTCCTTTCTTGCCAGGAAACAGGTTTTCTCCTGGCTATGTCTCCAGAAATGTCTCTGCATTTGGTTAAGATGCTTGCTGGCACTCCCAAAGTAAACTGAGCTCAAGGAAAGAACAGTAGCCTGTGATTGTTTACTCAGCATGTTGTGAATTTATTTTCATTGTCTCCAGTAAATTTAACAGACAACATCTTATTTATTTGACTAATGTTTTTGAGAAGACAGCAAAAAAATTCATCTTTATTTTGAAAGTTGCAGGATTGATTACAGGGAGAGCTTAAATATGAATAGAAAATGGGAAAAGAGTTAAGTCTTTTACTGGGAGGGAGAAATAACTGCTTCAACCACCAGGCTCTTCAAATATGCGCAGACCCATGTCTACACTGTCCCTACTGCTATACTGCTATATGTGTTGTCACAAAACTATGTGACTCCAGGCTGCTCTCTCAACCTCTCAGTGACTGCAGCTCCCATTTTGAGAAATGAGGCAGTTGTTGACAATCTTATAGACACGGAAACAGAACATATAGGCATTCAGAGATACGGTCTCACTCCTCAGTTCTTGTCATGTGTTAAGCTCATAAGTGTATTGCATGTTAAACAGAGAGTAATCTAATTTCACAGTTAAATAAAGTGCTAATTTAAATTACTTTTGAAATTAAAATGTTAATGGAATAAATTTCCTGGGTCTAATAAATGAACTCTCCAGCATCCTCCCTTCCCCCACCTACTCTGAATCCTCCACTGGGGCTGTGTGCTGTCTGTTGCCTACGTTTTTCTGCTGTGCCTTACATGCTGGAACTCCCCTTATTTCAAGATGGATTACTTTTATCTGTGGCTGTTTGGGCAGCAGGAATTAGATCCATTTGCCTGACAAGAATTTTACATGGAACACATATTTGAAAGATTAATGGAAGCTGTTGCTGCCGAAACAATTTAATCTTGCTTTCCATAGTAATGAAAAATGAATAATCAGAAGAGTAAATTGTGTCTAGAAGATAATAAATACCCATTAAAGGAGCCTAGCTGTAAGGATGAGTTGTAGCTGGCCCCCCAGCTTAGGAGGCCATGGCCAGTTGGTTCTCAACCATATGTCTGCTGTACCCTCAGTCTCAGAGGCTGATTCATCTCGCCTCTGCCTATCAGAGCCGAGCGCTCCACTGTCTTCCCACTGATTTGAAACTGCAAATAGCAGATTGTGCCAATTAGGCGTGTGTGTATAGAATGCCACGAGACTCATGTCTCACTCCTGACTCGTGACCAGCAGCAGCCCCGAGTTGTCTGATATGGGCATTCAAGACACAAACATAAGAGCCTAGATTCATTGTAGTGTCAGCGCCTCCAAACGGGGAAGGGGGGGCATGGGGGGCTCGGACACACAAGTTTTATCTCCTGCTGCCTGCCTTGAATAACTCCAGAAAGATCCATAGAAAAACTCATCCCTACCAGAAGTTTCCCTGTTGTGGTTAATTTGTAGGTATGGCCTAATAAATGTTTATTATTAGGCTATAATTACTATTGCAGTATTTAATAAGCCTGCTGTCAATCAATAAAAACACAGACACCTGTTATATTTCCAAAATAGCCTTGGTTCACCTGGGGCAGGGCAGATATTAATCCCCTAAACTACCTCACATATGTCCCTGCCCCAATCCCATGCCATCTGCTTCTAGTAATTTTTATCCGTCTACATCCCATCCATAATCCCAAAGACTTGCCAATGTTTGTCATCTGGGCCAAATCCTCCATCCACGCCTGTCATATGCTGCTTCTCTACTTCATTAATGGCGGCAGCCCCCTTCCTTCTCCGTCTCCTCTCTCCCTCCTTACTAAGATCCTCTTCCAGTCTCAGACTGCTTCCTTTCCCAAAAACCTCTCTGGCACCAAAATCCCAGAACCTTAGCCACGCCTATCCAGTTTGTCCTTCCCAGGTGTGTTGGCTTCTTATTGGTCAAAAAGTAATACAATTTTAGGCAAGGTTACACACATTTTGGAGTACATGAGTCTGCTCATTTGCGCAGCAAACAGACCAAGCCCCAAAAGTGCCCCCTCCCCCTTACAGGTTTGTACAGCAACAGGGATGACTGCAGACTAGTAAATGTCTCTAAGAAGTTTTAAGTGTTTTATGTGGCTTATACATCACCAAACATCAAAGTAATGGTTGGCTTCCTCTTCTAGACGCAAGATCTCTAAAATATACTGAAATACCATCAGCATTCAGATTGCTAAGCAAAAAAGAAATATGGTAGTATATAAGCAGACATATAAATAATATAATTCTTCTCTTTTTTCATGATTGGTTCCTGCCTATAACGCCCAGGCTGGCTTTGAACTTGGAATCCTGAGATTTCTCACATATCCCCCGGCATCCTGCTCTTGCATTCTCTGTAAAGAAGCTGTGGGGCTAAAACACCAACTTTTCTGCAACACTAAGGGCGAAAGAGGCTGAGAAACCCCCAATGCATGAACGTCGCTGCATCTGTGCAGCCCAGTGCCCCATTCTTCCCGCTGCTCTGGGACCCAGGAGAATGACAGGGCACCAGGCATCGTCTTCTAAACCCGCGCGATCACCTGACGGTGCAGTGTGAAAAGCATACCTACAGCCTGACCAGCGAGCACTTGCTGAGTGAAAGCAAGGACTGAGGTGCATCCCCATGTAAAAAGTTGAGTGTGCTGGCACACACCTAAAATCCCAGCACTGTGAAGGCAGAGACAAGAGAAGCCCTCAGACTCACTGGCTACCAGTCTAGCCTAGCCTGCAAGGCCCCAAGTCCCCAAGTGAGAGACCCTGTCTTTGTCTTATAAACGAGGCAGACAACGACTAAAAACTAACACTCTGACCTAAACACACACACACACACACACACACACACACACACACACACACACACACACACATGTTCCCTTGTGCCTACACACTCACAGATAACACAAAACAGTCACTTACTCTGAAGGCCTCAGTTCAGTTCTTTCGCTCTACCTAGCTGAGACCTGTCAGCTGAGGGACTGGCCTTCTCACGCTCCCTGTTCTCTGAAACAGACCGAATTCTCATTTGCTTCTATTCCCAAACATGTTCTTAAATTAAGAAACAAGGGGCTGGAGAGATGGCTCCATGGATCAAAGCTTATACTGCCCTTCCAGAGGACACAGATTAGTTCCCAGCCCCTACATCAGCCAGTTCCCAGCCACCTGTGAACATCTCCTGGGATCCCACGCTTCTGACTCACACCTTCCTTGGGCGCCTGAACCTCATTTTTGCATCCCTACATGCACACTCACATATGAGTCATTTAAAAGTATAATAAAGAATCATAAAATAAAATTTAAAAAATCAAACAGTGTTGGATACACATCAGGGATTTCTGCACCCCAGTAGTGACTATGTGAGATATAAGGCTGTCCCTCTGCCTGCCAAGGGTTAATATTTAATATGTGGCTGTATATTTAGTAAGTAACAATTTTTTGCTGGCACACAAATAATGGGGTTAATTGTGACATTTCTGTGCACACCACTATGATTTGTTCTTATTCCATCCTCCTTATATCTTTCTGTCTCTTCCTGGCTGGTCCCTTTCCTCTCCCATAGAGGTACCCTGCTCTCCCAGCATACACACTTCCATCTCCTCTCTTTGTTTCCTGGTGTCCTTTTTTAGACTTCTGTCTACCTTGCTTCTGTTGTACCTATAACTACAACTGTGTAAAAAAGGTCTAGACAAGAAACACTTTCATGTTCCCTACCTTTGTACAACTTTATCTTGTCAAAGCTAGAGGTATGACTTTGAGGGGATAAAAAGCCACCAAACCAGTCTTTTTGCAAGAGCAGAGGCTTTTCTTGGTTTATTGTTCCTAAAATAAGCTCTTCTAATTTGGCACAGCTGCCAAAGAGCAGAGCTGGGATGCCAGTAGCCCCAAGCCCTGGATGCACACAGAGCTGTGTTATCAACTCCTTGTGGAACTACCAAAAAAATTCCTGACATGTGTGTTTTCCTCTAACAGCTTCATACAGCTTAGCTTTTAAATCTGTTTTCAGAGAAATTTTCAGGTTCTTCTGCATTCTTTGGAGGCACTGCCAGAATGTGATTTAAGCTCTTGACTTGGCCCTAAGAAAGAGATTGAAAATCAAAGATGAACGGCATGGCCATATGGTCTCTTACACAGGAGAATTGCACAGTTAATTTTTCAGTCACCAAGGCCACTGTAGCAGGAAGCATGTCCTGAACTTGACATATTGAGATCCTTCCTGAAGAACTTTTGCAAAAAATCAATTCTTTCTCCACGGAAAGATGGCAATCTCCCAGTGAGCTCTTGCCTTTGATCATGGGTCCAAATCATCATGATGATGCGACAGGAGGAAGGAGGAGGCAGAGGAGTGGTGATGATGAAGAGACCGTAATAGCACCCTCCAGACCACCCACTCTTCTGTCACTTACAAAGTGACTATATGTGTTCTCATCTATTTTGACAATAAAACTGCATAATATGTCTTAGGGCTGTAATCCCAGCACTTGCAAGACTGAGACAGGGGTATCACAGGGAGTTTGAAGCTAGCCTGGTGACAGTGTGAGTCCTCAGAACAGAATATGTGAGACAGGAAAGGGAAGGGGAAATTACTGAGATACGAAGGGTACAGAGGGGAGAAGAAGGTGCTGGCATCAGAAAGGATGAACAGGAATGCACACCTGTTTCCTGGTTTATAGCGGGGCACGGTCCCTTATGTATACGTCATAAAATCTTGTTTGCATCTGCAAGCAGAAAATAAAGACTTGGCTCATCAAAAATCTTAGATTCTGAGCACAAAGTGAAGCTCGAATTATCTCTATACTGCTCTTTTTTTTTTAGATTTTATTAATTTATTCAGATTACAACTCAATTGCCATCCCATCACTTGTATCCTCCCATTCCTCCCTCCCTCCTGCTTTCACTCTATTCCCCTCCCCTAGGTCTATGACCAAGGGAGACCTCCTCCCCCATTATATGATCATAGGCTATCAAGTCTCATCTTGGTAGCCTGCTTATTCTTTCTTTGAGTGCCACCAGGCCTCCCTACCAAGAAGAGGTGATAAAAATAATGGAGCACCAGAGTTCATGTCAGAGTCAGTCCCTACTCTCCACATAACTGTGGAGAATGTCTTGTCCATTGGGTAGATCAGAGTAGGGGCTCGATGTTTACTATTGTATTGTCCTTCGTTAGTGCAATAGTTTGAGCAGACCCCCCTGGTCCCCGATACACCCATCATGATGTTCTTCTTGTAGGTCTCTAGGACCCTCTGGGTTCTTCTATTTCCTTATGTCCTATATTTCTCTTACATAGAGTCTCAGTGGGATGTCCTCACATCTATCCAAATCTCCTGGTAAGTGAAGACTTTCATGGGACATGCCTTTTGGGCTAGTGCCCAATTATAAGTGAGTATATAACATGTAATATTTCTGTTTCTGGTTTAACTCACTCAGTATAACCATCTCTCGTCCCATCCATTTGTCCACAAATTTCGGGATTTCCTTGTTTTTAATAGCTGAGTAGTATTCCATAGTGCAAATGTACCACAGTTTCTTTATCCATTCTTCAACTGAGGGACATGTAGGCTGTTTCCAGATTCTGGCTATTATGGAGAAGACTGCTATGAACATGGTTGAGCATATGCTCTATACTGCTCTTTGCTGTACAAAAATAATACAAAACAAACAAAAAGCAGTTAGTTGCCCATTTTTATATTACTAGGGCCCATGTTTTCAGAGTGGGCTCTGTTTTTAAAAACGGTTTATATTATATAATGCAATGCAAGTGATATGTAAACGTGATATGTAGCTTGGAAGTAGTTGGAGGGAAAATATTCTTCTTCCAGTGTAGTACCATCTCCCTCCTCCATCCCTCCCCTCCGTATCCTTCCACTCTCAGTAATCCCTCCTTTCCCTCTGAGTCTCATGCTTGGAGAATGTACACTGTAACCCAGGCTAGGGGGGTGAATGGGGCTGGAATGGGCTTCAATGGGAGAAGAGTAGCCTGGCATGCGTGAGGCCCCAGTCTTGGTCTCAAACCCTATGAAAAATAATCTAAATGAAAGGTTTCACGCTGCACAGCTGCCTGGCTAGTTGAGAAGAAAATCAAGGCATACATTTGTGAAATAGAAGATCTCACAGCTGAGTTATGCCTCTTGTCTTCCGATATTTTCTTTACAGTTTGTACCACTACATGGTTGTATAATACATCCTTATTTTACTGTTGTTCAGGTAAGTAACCAATGTAGAGCTTACACTATATGCCCATGCCCTACTCAGAGTGGCGCAATACAGTAATTTGATTACTAAAAGAAACAGAAACTTTGCTATGAGGAGAAAGGATGAGAACCAAGTCTTGCAGACTATTTCAAACACAGAGACTCCTCTGAGCTCCCAAGTACAAAAACACTTTAATTGAGACATTCTCAGCCTGAGAGTTGCAACCCTTTGGCCAACCTCTATCTCCAGAAACATTTACAGTTTGATTAATAAGAGTAGCAAACTTTCGGTTCTGAAGCAGAAAGGGAAATAATTTTATGGTTGGGAGTCACCGGAACATACGTAACTGTATTGAAGAGTTGCACCATTAGGAAGGTTGAGAGCCTCCGCTCTAGTGATATGAATGAGTATCTCTGGGGAAGCTCACACCAAGCACAGTTCATGTTGTTCTCCTACACTGCGCTAGTAATGGAGCCAGTAGAGGAAAGCACTAGTGCTTCGGATCATGGTAGCCACAGCTCCCCTGGAACTTAAGGGGTCCTTTCTCAAAGTCACCATGACAGGAAGTTCCCTTACAGAAGGAAAGCTTCAGTCTTTGTGCTGGTGCCCCACAAAACTAAAAAGCCACTGGTTTTTGTTTTGTTTTGTTTTGTTGTGTTGTGTTGTTTTGTTTTGTTTTGTTTTGTTTTTTGCGTTCCTAACCTTTAGAACCTCAGAGCAAGCTAGGGTACTTCAAAGAACAAAAATACAGCCACCCAGCTCTTGGGAGGCTGAGGCATGGTGGGCAGGTCTTGATTGAGTGTGGCTGACATCCTTGTGAAAAGGGAAATTGGGCTTTCACTGGAACCCCAACAATTGGAGGCTGAGGCAGAAGGAGTGTGAGTCCTAGTGCAGACTGGAATGTATCACCAGATCCTATCTACAAAAACGTTACTGAATTTGGAGTCAGACACATAAAAGGTAGGGCAGAATGGAGCCACACTAGGAAGATGCCCAGGGAAGATGCCACAGAAAATGTCTGCTGGTACCTTGAACTTCAGAAGTGTGAGGGTGAGGAATAAAACTATGTTGTTCAATGTCCCTAGCCTGTGTGTCTGATCATGGCGGGTGGCAGTGCTAGTTCAGAGTGTCTTATCTTTCCATGCAGTGTCATACATAGCTCAGGCACCATCCCAGGGCAGAGCAAAGAGGATGTCCAAGATGCTATGATGTATTTCAAAGCTCCCAGGAAACTCATCAGAAATTGGCACTGAGAATCACTAGCTTATGTTTCTCCCCAAAAGTGTTCCTTCCTAGATGCTATCAGAGAGAGAGAAGAGAACATGATCCCATGTTTGGGCCATTGATGCTCTTCAGTCTCAGGGTCATCCATCCTAAGTGTATGAGTAGTGGTCCAGCTTGACCAGGACTCCATGGAATTGCCTGAGTATCTATAAGTACAATTTCATAGAAACTAGTTCTGTCATCCTCAGGATGAAGGTCACACCAGGCCTTGTATACATAAGATGATCTTCGTGCAAGTGACTCTGATAACGAGTTGAATTAAGAAGGACTTGGCATTTGTTTGTTGTGTGTATATCTGTGTAGTGATTATCTTCAACAGGGAAATCTGTCTTCTTAGTCCTCCAAAGAGCCTGCTCATTCTCTGGTCTCTTACTGTTTCTGGAGACTTGTTTTCTTGTATCTATTTCAGTGATAGAATATTGAGGTCATTGAGGCTGATTTTAAAAAGCAGGTGTGGAATTTCAATGTGGTATTTTGTCGCAGTGAGCTCAGGTTAATCTGTGCCTTCGCCTTTTGGAACCGACTGTTGGGGAAAAGGTTGGGTGTTAGCAGATTTTGCTGCTTACTACTGAAGCAAAAGTTTAACTCCTGATTCATTTGTTCAATAATCCTCATCTTTATAAAATACACCTCAGCTTCTCTGGGGGCATTAATTTATGGTGTGCAGTACCTCTACCCTGAACCTCTAGCCAAATAAACTAAGATCAGAATGGAAGGATAAAAAACCCAGCCCAAGGAAATGCAAACTAGATATTGCAACACATGTCATAGCTGACACTAAGTGATCATTTACGATGACAGGACAGAGCCAGAGGAGGTGACTGCTACATCTAGGCAAGTCCTCATGTGAGGGGAGGCTGCCCTGTGCACAGAGCGGGGCAACATTCTTTGTGTGAGTATGCAAGTCCACCACCAGGAGGCCAAGCAATGCTTAGTAATGTGGAAGTGTTTTGGGGAAGAAGGCTGAGCCTGAGCTACCATGAGGCTTTAGCTATAACTAAATATTCAAGGCCAGGCTACCTAAGTGGAGGGCTTGTGAGGGTACAGGGTGGTGTCCCTCTAAAACCAGATAGGCATGAACTCCTGGCCAAACCCACAGTAGTTGGTGACTTTGGATGAGTCTTTCTTGTTTTCTGTGGCCAATTCACTTGCTTTTATAGTGAGACTCAATATAGCACTGAATTTCTCGGGTTATTGTAAAGATTCAAGAATGAGTCAGTTTATAGAGATGCTCAGAACAATATATGGGAAGAAATACCAGTGTTCTACAAATATACATAGCAAACCTACCTGCCCAAAAACTACATGGCCAGGCTTTCACTGTCCAAGGAGCTGTAATTTTTTCTCTTTTTCTTTTTCATGAGTTGAATCCTGTCTTAGGAAAACTTCCATGTAAAAACTGATGCTTGGCATTTAGACTTTCCCGGGGGTGCCTCAATATGAAGCTTTATGAATTCAAAGTCCGGAGCCCACTCTGATATAAGTTATTGTCATGGAAACAGTTCCTTTCCCTGTCAGGAACTGCTTCTCACCCTTTATAATCTTTAAGTTGCCAAATCTGTGGTATAATAAGCACGCATTCCCACAGAACACATTTTCAAGCGGAGCAAAACCTCCAGATAGTTTAACATTTCTGAAGTTAGAAAAGAAATTGACTTTTAGCAGAAGAATTGCTTAGTATCTAAGGACAATTTAATTCAGCAAAGTGTTTTTAAGTCCAGCTGCAGTTGGAGGAAGTCTGGGCTTTTACCCTAACCCACCACTTCACCATCAATTTAGCATCACTGTTAACTGGTAACTCCTGAGGAAACAGACTGGATTCGTCTCTGTCTCCTTTCTTCCTGTTTAGCTGCTTCAGAATCTTGGTTGTCTCCAAGCACAGTGTACAGGCAGTGGTCCTTGCATTCTGCTCTTGGGTTATTCGGGCTGTCTCTCCAGAAGAGGCTACGGATGTCACTACTGAGACAGGTCTAAGTAGAAGCATGAGGTTGCTCAGATGCCAGCCTCTGCTGTGAGTATAGAGACACACACTGCTGGGTGGCAGGGGATGCCCCACGGGTTGCAAGTTCAAGCAGAGTAGATGGTGAAGCTTCATCCATCACTCAACAGAATCGTATATGATAGTAAGCTCCAGGCTAGGTGGTTTTAGACTAGCTCATCTACTCCTCTGGGCATCATTACGTTAGTTCCACAAAATGCCTGACAAAAGACAGTTAGAAAGAGTTTATTTTGACTCACAGTTTACGTACCACAGTCCATCATGTTAGGAAAGTTACATCAGCAGACACGTGAGGCAGCTTCTGACTTTGTGTCCACAGTCACAAAGCAGAACCAGATGAAAGCTGGCACTCAGCTTACTTTTGCTTTTAAATTGAGTCCAGGAGCCCAGTCCATGGAATAGTGATACCCACAGTTAAAGTGGGCCATTATACCTGAATTAACATAATCTAGAAACTCCTGTGTAGCCATGCTCAGAGAGCTTGTGATGACATGCCTGACTCAAGCCATTAATGATCACCATTGCTTCTCTGCTGAAACCTAGTGGCTGAGCTATCATTGTGAATTATACACACTAAATTGCTAGATGGAAGTTATATGAGAGCCCAGGACTTCTGCAAAACCAAACCCTAGAGTTAAACACATGGCCACACTTTCCACAGCCACAGGATAGGTCTCCCACTTGCCCCCTCAGCCCTGAAGCATCTGTGCCCTGAAGGGCAGTCAGTCTGGGCTTCCTATAGGTGCCTTAGCCTCAAGATGCAGGAATGTAAAGTTGTGCACAGCACTTTTCTTTGCACTGGCTCAATGTGCCAATCTTCCTACATTTGAAATGAATGAATCAAGTATTGGAGAGCAGAAAGGATTCCATTCAGGGAAAAAAGAAAATCCACAAAAACCAACCCAAGGTGAAGCTCAGATGCGTGGGAAACTGAACAATCCGCAAAAGGCTTTTCTACTTCCTTAGTGCGGAAGCCAATTTGAATAGCATCTTCCCACTTCCCTAAGTTTAGAGGGGCCTTTGTGCCAAACTGAAGAGCCAGAGTACTTTCATAGGAAGAGCTGTGTTTCTCACTGCTGTGGCATCAGATTTGTCAGGTGTTCAGTGCAGAGTTGCTGACTCCTGCCTTCTGCTCTTGGGAGTGAGGGTCATTCAAGTCTCCAAACACAACTGCAAGCTTAGATGACGTTCCAAGAACAAGTAAGCATCTCACCTCTGGATTTAGCTGCTTTTGCTCTCATGGCTCTGATCACTTAACGCACGTGATGCTACCTTGCCCACTGGTTTCTTTCTTCTAAAACTGACTGGCATGCTGGGCCTCATGTCCTTCCCCAGGCCTGGGCTCGGTTTCCTGAACTTGCCTCCTTGGCCACAAGTGAGTAATATGCAGCAACTGAGATATTTCAGCAGTATGCGTACCATGGCCCTGAGGTCTTAAACAAACAAACAAACAAACAAATGCTTCCTTTCAAATGTAGTCAGTCAAACTTGGCATTGCTTGTCTATACTGCATCTTCTTCAGAGGCAGTAAGCAGAGGTGGTTCCTCCTTCAGTCTGCATCTGGCTTCAAAGGACTGCTTCCTGGTAACTATAGTGGGAGGGGAGTAGAGCCGAGTGGGCTTATGGGAGAGCTTTATGAACTACCTGGAGAGTATAAATAATGCAGAGCCTGGGTCAGAGCCTCTGCTTTCTAGAAGGCCTTGTAAACCATGTATAATTGCAACCAGTTAGGAGCAAGAATTGCTGCTTGCTGCGTGAGAAGCAGAAGGGAGGGTGCCAGCCCCCTCCCACCCCCCCCCCCCCGTACTAGATGGAGACAAGAGGATGTTGAATTGTGGCTCCTTTAGAGTCAAGAGATGCTCCCCAAAGCCAAGAAATCCCCAAAGACTGCTTATTTCATACATGGTAATTTTGCAATCCCAAAATAGCCTGCCTTTGTGGCTAAGCTGAACCGAAAGAGGGACACGTTAGAGGCTGTATTCCCTTGAGCTCTTAGTAGCAGATAGACTTGCACCACTGCAAACGTGTCTTTCAGTCTGTCCTATTTCAGGCTCAAATTGGAAAACCTTGCCTAATGGGGGCTTCCAAACTCAAGGTCCCCAAGAAGTGAGGAAGCTGACAGAAAGAACCTTGATCCTTACTGGTCACAGTTTACCAGTTTCAAGGTAAAAGTATAGGATGCGTTTTGTTTAGAATTTTGTCAGGAAATTTTGCTATTTTTTTCTTCCTCTCCCTCTTGACTAAGCCCACATCAGATGATTGCTTAAGCTCTGGTCTGTTCATTAAGAGAATTCTCCCCTACCCGAAGAGTACCCAACCCTCCCTGGAGACTACTTACAGCTCATGACCAAACTCATTGGTAGGTCATTCTGGGAAAGGTGTCCTAGACAGTATGACTTTGGTAGCAGAGCTAGGGAACACTCACCATGGCTCAGCAGGTAGAGTAGTAACCAGCCTTCCATAGCTAACCTGTCTTTGATTCCTTTGTGATAGCATTATTCTTTGCATTATCAAACTGGCCCCTTTGGATATTTCTATGACCTTGAAAATTGGAATAATTAAGTTTCCTCTAGCACAGCAGAGACTTGATACGCGTAATTAACAGCAGCCAGAGTTCCCTGGAGACCAAATTTATGAAAGACATTAAAGGAGGAAAGAAGCAGGCCTTTCTGAGAGAGGAGAGACGGACATCATCACGTGGGCTGGCAGTGCTGAGGTGTTCATTCCTTATCCTGCTCACATCTGTGTCTCCCAGAACTTGCTAACACACTGACTCTATATTTTCCTTCATAATACCAATCACGTGAAACACGTCAGTGGCTGTCAGTATCGAAATCAAGGACTTGAGATAAGAACTGAAAAACTCCTTTACAGGGGAAAAAGATTTAATTCTATAGTATTTAAACTTAGTAACTTTATTGAGGGCAAAACAGCTTGTTATCTATCTATCTATCTATCTATCTTTCATCTATCCATCCATCTATCTATCTTCTATCTAGCTATATATCCACCAATCTATTTATTTGGGAGGGGGTTGTAGTGTGTGTGTGTGTGAGACAGCCTCAAAGGGTGTTTTTCGGTGCCATCTACCTGTATTTTGAGACAAGGTCTCCTATTGGCCTGGATCCCATCAGGTAGGCTATGCCAGGGCTCTTTCTGTTTCCAGTTCCTGTCTGCTAGGATCGCATGCCTCCCTTGCTTGACTCTCATGATTTCTGGCCTTCAAAGTCATATTCTCATGAGACGTGTGTTTTAGTTAATAAAATATAGTCCTGGCCTCCAAACAACTTTTAGACCAGATCAATTATATATGAACATATTATGCTTCCACTCTGTGACCTCCTCTGATGTGAGTTGGTTGTGCAATAGACATCTGAGATTTGAGCAGTGAATTTGACCAATCATCACTTGTCTCACACCTTTAGTCCCAGCACTCGGGAGGCAGAAGCAGGTAGATCACTGTGAGTTCGAGGCCAGCCTGCTCTACAAAGTGAGTCCAGGACAGCCAAGGCTACACAGAGAGACCCTGTCTCGAAAAACAAAAAATAAAAATAAAATAAAATAAAGACTTTGGCAAACAACTTTGATTTTTCACAAGACTATTTTCTCTGAAGTTCCTATTATAGGTTCATTCATAGATAGACAGATATAATCAAAAGATACACAGCTTACAAAGATGTGTATGTGTAAGTGTGTGTACGTGTGTGTGTGTGTGTGTATATATATATGTATATATACACACATAGTTTTGATAAACATTGGTTTTTTACTTTCAGTCAATAAGAGTTAAAAAGAGTGCACGGTGGCTTTGCTCTCAGCCAATGAAAATGAGTGTCCAAAACTCTAAGTGTTTCCTTTTGAGAATCTTACAATAAAGTGCCTATCACTTGGCTTCTGTTTCTGGCTTTGGGTTCCAGTGGTGCAAACTGATCATTGTCCAGCTATCCCTGAAGACCGACAAAAATACGGCTTGCATAATGATTTTTGGAAACTTCAAGGAAACAATCCACAAAGCACACAGTGGAAGCCACAGGTGGTGACAGTACTTCAATGCTGTTAGTATATTTGCACTGTGGGATAAAATCAGTAGCACAGTGGATAGCAGAAAGCAGATCTGATAAGATTTGATGACAGGCAGGAAAAGGTGGCTCAAGTTCTTTGAAAGAACACCTCACCTGTGGGCTCTGCTTGTGTGCCATGATTCTGTGTTGCCATAAATAGTCATATTTTAATAGAAATGATGGAGAACTCAGAGAGAGGCAGACAAAGTGTCATGTAAACACTTACCACAGCGATCTTAACTTCATGTTTATTCTGGTTTTTGTTTTGTTTTCTTTTGTGGATTTTTTTTGTTTCTTTCTTTGTTTGCTTTTATAACCACCAATATACTTAACTTGGCCCCTGGTTTTCTCTTCTCTCCCCCAAATAAATCACTACTAGGAGGATCTGAACATTAAGAAATAAGCCAGCAGATAATCACAGGTCCTAGACTCAGTGCTGGAATGACAAGTGGGGGAGTGGTCCACAAATGCTACATTTCTTTCTCTTGACAAACCTTAAAGGACGCAGTTAACTATCTATCCTGGGTTGTTACCAGCATCATTCACTTTGATCCTGGCCATGTCCAAAGTCTTTGTCCTTTCTTAGAAGTGTGTTGTTTTAATCCATACTCCAAGTTCATTGGTTTGAGATAAAAATTTCATGTCTTATAACATCCTAAACATCAAATTAAGGCTGAGATAATTTCCTTTTTTTATAAGAAAATCAAACAGGGAGAAGAAAAGAAGAGATGAGGGGAAGGGATTAGGAGATAGAAGCATGGGGGAGGGGAGGGAGTAAGGGGAGGGCCAAGGAGGGAAAAGAAATACAAGGAGAGGGAAGAACACACATCTGAGGCCGCTGGCCACTGTATTTTTCTTGAGAATCACAGACTTAGTATAGAGTAGCTTCAAGAAGTCATGAACTAAGCAAATTATTTTGTTTAAATATATACTTTGGTGAGTGAAATGGCTCAGAGAGTGGGAAAAGGCACTGGCCACCAAAGGCAGAGACCTGAGTTCAATCCTCACAATCCACATAGAGAAGGAGAGAACTGACTTCTCTAAGTGGCTATCTCAGTACAGATGCTCCATGGAAAGTGAGTGTGTGTGTGTGTGTGTGTGTGTGTGTGTGTGTGTGTGTGTGTGTGTGTGTAAGCATGTGTATTCATGCACACACACACAAACATTTGTTTAAAAACAATAATTAATTCTTTTACTAAGTTTATTTAATATGATAGAAATATAGATAGAAAGGCAGGTAGACAGATTGATAGATAGTTAACAGTTTTTTTAAATGCTTCTCAGAGTTATAGCTACCTACACTTCTTTTAACATTACCACCTATCAAGTGTTAAATGGTGTATTACGCTAACAATTACATATCTGAGCTGAGTGTGTCTATGATCCCAGCTCCTGAGGAGGCTGAACAGAAGGATAACACAAGCTCAAGAGTTAAAGACCAAGCTGGTTAGCACAGTGACAAGCCCATTCAATAGGAGGGAAGGAAGGAAGGAAGGCAGAAAGGAAGGAAGGAAGGAAGGAAGGAAGGAAAGAAGGAAAGAAGGAAGGAAGGAAGGAAGGACAGACACAAGAGGAAGATAGAGACAGAAATAGAAAATCACACACACAAAGTGGGCAGGGCAGAGGCTTGTTTCACATTGGCTCAGCAACACAGCACACACTCCTTTGGTGAGACCCTGTCTTTATCAGTACACTCTAGTAGCCGATAAAGCCAGGCGCACATCATTTAATTCTTATCTAGGATAAAAGTGAAAAGTTGGTGAAAGATTTTAACAATATATTTAATTTGTTATATCCAAACTATTACTATCTTCTTATGTATTAATATGATATTATTAGATCTTGTTCACTTTTTCAACCACTTCCTCAGAATCTTTACTTGTCCCATATGTAGCACAAAGGACGGGTCCTCTACCCTTCTTCTTTCAGAAGTATAGTGCAACCAGTCTGTTTTCACGTTGGCCATGTCACCTGGAATCACACCAGCCCTGGGGGTCAGTTGGTGAGAACATGCGAGCACAGGGCATTACTACCAGTCATCTTCTGTATAAGTTCACCCAAAGAGAAGGAGCCCATTTCATAGGAATCTTTATGAACTAAGGAAATCCACCAGCAAGTGATCTAGAAACTTCATTTGGCCTTGTTAAGATACACTTCTGCTCTTTTCTGGATATGACTCACCCTTCCATTTACTTTCAGCTTATAGAAAGTTTTATAGACAAGCTATGGGTGGTTAAAATACATCAAGATTTAATAGATGCATACTGCAATAGATGTTGAGGGCTGGAGAAATTGCAAGTCTCATGCCATTATACACAAGAGATAACAGTGCTGTTGAACCCTTCTAAGTTTGGCCTGCCTCAAGATGCAAAGAGAAGAAAATGGGACTTAGGCCTGTTCCACAGTCCTCCCTGCTGCCCACTGTCACGCTCTTGAATCTCCTGTGACAGAGGATTCCTGCATTCGGTCTATCTAACAGTCTTCATGCTGTGGAGTATGTGGGGCTGGGCTCAGTCAAGGCAGTGTAACTGTAGACTACTATAAAAATGCATCCTTTGGAGGCAATATCCATGTTGTCTTTGCCATGAGAATATTGCTTCCATATTTCCTGCAGGAACATGAATGTAGAGATAGTGAAATTCCAACTATCACAGCTGTGGGGCCATTTGAGTCTCTTCCTACAGTGTCAAACTCTCTCTGCATTTCGCTGCATGAGTCATGCTTGCAGTTTTAGCATGACTCTGTCCCAGAAGTTGTGGCTCTGACAAGCTCCTGCGGCAGCCACTTCATTAATCTTACTCTACTAGGACACCTGCTTGCTGCTGTGTGGTGTCAGCTGATATCATAAAGTAATTATGTTGTTAATTCATGGGCTGATGTTTTCCAGGCTGAAGCATGGCTTCCTGTAGGCAGTGATCTGGGAAATCAAATCAAGGAGGCCAGGAAAAACATTGACAGTTGTCAGCTTCTGCTAGCTTAGCTGTGCGACATAACAATGGGTGGAAAGAATGCCATTTGTGGAACACGATCTCTTTCGTGGCTGCAGTTCAGCAGAACTGTTCTGGGCTGACATTAGCTAAGAGCTCTCCAGTGAGAGTCTGCCGGGCCTGAACTTTCACTCCAACTCCTCACCCAGGATCTTGAACTCATTGACCTTTCAGTGCCCTTCTTAACATGTGGAGTGATAAAGGAGTCCATATCGAATCCAAAAATCTTAGCCCAGGACGCTCAATAGATGGTTGCTTCTGTTATTTGGCACATCTGCTTTTACTTAGCGGTACTGAAAAGCTACTTGGAGCAAATGGTATTCTTTTACTTTAAATTCTAATAGTAGAGAAACAATGGCACGAAGAAGTGACAGACGAGGGAACGGTAGGTAGCCTTGAACCTTGAGAACTTGCAAATGAAAATTTTGCCTTTTAGTTCTTCATGGTGTTATGATTTCTGAAGGATTTAAGTGAGGCTCTTTGGTCTACTGTCTCCCAAGTGGCCTTGGGCAGGTCACTCTGCTCTGTGATTTCTTCTAACATAATGAGTATCTACTTGATGATTCCATACAAGCACTAAAGCATCTTAAACACCAAACCACGCCTGGCCCGTGATACAAACTCAAAATCAAGTCACTTTAGTTCTTTATAATAATGCTATTGCTTATGCAGTTACAGTTCCACTGAGGAAGCTAGTCTAGCGTAGAAAATAATGAGTGATCCATGATTCATTGCCATGTGGTGTGCATGTGCGAGTGTGTGTGTGTAGAGAGATGACAGATAGACAGATAGATAGACACACTACATGGGAGATAGACAAACAATAGATAGATAGATAGATAGATAGATAGATAGATAGATAGATAGATAATAGATAGATTATATATACCTATAGATCAGAGATAGATAGATAGATAGATAGATAGATAGATAGATAGATGATATAGACCTATAGATCAGAGATAGATAGATGGATAGATAGATAGATAGATAGATAGATAGATAGATAGATAGATAATAGATTATATATACCTATAGATCAGATATAGATAGATAGATAGATAGATAGATAGATAGATAGATAGATAGATGATATAGACCTATAGATCAGAGATAGATAGATAGATAGATAGATAGATAGATAGATAGATAGATCGGCGGTTGGGGATTGATAAATAAATGGTAGTCTAAAAACCATTACTTTCTCAGTTTATATTTATCTACAAAAGCTTCTTTATCATTTCTTCTTCCAACAATTAAAAAATAAAGCAAAATCACAACACACAATGCTTTACATGCTTCCTAATTGTAAAATCAATGAATGGGCATTGCAAATAAATTATAAAATATAAAGAAGGGAGGGACAAGCCAAACCCTTAATGGTAACACTTTGACTTAGCTACTTTTAATACTTCCCTATGCCAGCTTTTGATAGGCTAGTCTTTGTGAGCTTATATCGCTTGACAGAATGGAATTATGTTCTATGAACTGTATATAATTTAGCCTATTTTGTTAGCTGACCTGGGACATACTCTGTAAACCAGAGTGTATCTAGCTGGTGTCAGTCCTCGCCTCTGCCTTCTGAGCTGGGTTTATAAGTGCAACCTATCTTGTACTTGGTGATAAAATATGTACATTTTATCATTAAAAGGTTTTTCCACAACATTTTGTGTGTGAGGCGACACTACGACACTACTCTATTGTATTTATGGATGTACTACAATTCATTTACAGAGTCTACAGTGCTGGGCACAGATAGCTGTGTCTTTAGAGCTATGGTTACTAGCTCTAAAATGAAGCCTCAAACCTCCTCAACCTTGAAGATTGCTGTAGTGTTATGCCATCTCTGAAGTCCTGGTTATGCAAGATTCACAGTTGGGCCTGCAGCTGAAAGAGGGAGCAGCCAGAGCTGTGGTCCATGTACTGGGCAGGAGAGGATAACAGAACCTAAGTGGTTAGCAACAAACCAGTAAGGCCTAGGGCAGAGGGTTAGTATGCTTTGTATGAGAACAATTACGTGGACTCAAAAATGTTCTCAGGCCATTGGCTGGAGCCTGGAAAGACCTGCACTTGTTAGAAATACCATTATTTTTCCTGAATGTAAAAGATGGCTGGGAATATAAGGTGACCCCCAACTTTTCCAGTTAAAATATAAAGTTTAGATTTACATTCAGAAATTTAGACACACCAAGATAGGAAAGATTTCTTCTTCAAGGCTGTCCAATACAAATAGCCAAAACACTAAGAATGTAACATTTATATAATTTCTGATTGTGTCATGGTTCTTCTTGCCATAGGTAATCTATTGTATGTAAGTGTAATAATATAAATGTATATGTATGAAATTTAAAAAAAAAAGTAGAGTTTGGAATATACCGTATAAGATTACCCCTCTTCCAATGCACACCCTATGTAGCAGACTCAAACATGTGTCTATTTGCAGGCAGGGCACAGACAGAGAGGTGCTTTATTAAGTGTCGGCAGAGAGCCAGTGCCAGCCTACACTGCCCCTTTAGGGCACGCTGCAAACTCACACACTCGCCCCAAAGATGCGAAGCCCTCCAAGTCCAATGGGCGGGTTCTGAATGAGAGCCAATCCATGCTCATGTTCTCCTCCTCAAAGTACAGGAAGATGTGTACAGCTTGCTCCTCCCTGTTTCATACTTCCCACACCAAGTGGGGGAATTGGTCGGGACTATATGCACAGGTCATATGAAGCAAGTCAGGAAGCAAGCTGCAGGGAAGTACCTGGCGCATAAGACAACGCCCGACTTTGGCACAGATTTTTCTGGGTTAAAACGCCTTATATGCCAGAGAATATGGTAGTCTTGTTGGAGGTTCGGTCCTCTGGCTTGCTCTGGGCCTGTGGGTCTATGTACTTCAGCCCCAGAGAGGAGACAGAGGACCACAAGTTTTCCATCTGGGAAGTTTGAGGAAGGAGGTGCTTCTGGAAGTAAACCTATTTGAATAGCTAGAAAGAAACACAACCCTACTTCAGAGGGGAAGATACATGTACAGTTTGATGTGGTTTCACTTATGAGCTCTGAGGAGCAGATATGCAACTGTATGCCTGATTCCACTCTAAGAAAGCTCTGGTTACTGCCTGGGATTTGCTTTGTAAGCTGTGTCTAGGCCAGCCATGGTTATCTAGAAAAAAAAGACGACTAATCAGTTGCCATCATTGTAGATCATTTTCTTTTTAATTTATTACTGTTTAGTGTGTGTGTATCCATGTGTGGGAACACACATGTGTATTTAGGTGTATGCATGCCTGATGTGAGTGTGGAAGACAGAGGAAAACTTTTGTGTTTCTCCACCCTGGCTTTTTGCATAGGCTCTGGGGACCTAAATCCTGGTCCTTACACTTTCGTGGCCAGCAGTTGAGGCATTACCTGAGCCCCATCTTGGTCTTTAAAATGAAAACATTCATTAAAATCATCATATACACATCACATTAATATTTCATATTTAGACTTTAATTTAGGGCTAACCATTTCCTACCTGACAAATGGCTAAGAATAAAAATCTCACTACCTCACTTTCCACTTCAAAGTATCTTTGGACCCAAACAACTCTAATTCTCACTCATGCCGTGTCCATGGTTAGGCCACCTCTGTTTCCTTTTTCATGTCATGGCCTATGGCTGTGGTGGGAGTATGTGTTCCAGCTGCATGTTTTAAATATTTTAGCTAATGATATGTTTCTGCATTTTTACCCTTGTGGACATGAAGCAATAATTAAACCCGCCCAGGCCTAGCTGGTAAAGAATGGCGGCCTGTGAAACATATTTGTAAGTGATATTTCCCCACTGCCTCCAGATTCTGACATCTCCTTATGCTCTTTGTCCTTCGTTATGGATTTATATAGCTCTACTTTATGCAAAAAAAAGAGGTTTTCTTTAAACTTTCACAGATTATAACACTTTTTTTTTCTGTTACTAAGTCAGTGGTGGAGACTGGTCATGTCAGAAAGAGTGCAAGCGTGTGCTCGGTAATTTGCGGTGGAAATCCAGAAGCCAGCACTCCACTCAGCACTCCTTATGGTGCTATTGTTCCCTTCCCAGCTACCAGTTTCCAAGGTGATATAGGAGACTGTGGCTGGTTTTAGGGAGATAAGTGGCTTCCATTAGCTTTTCCAAGGGAAGATTTCCCGTGTGATGGGTTCTTATAACACGTAAGACATATAATACCAAGAAATCACAAGAAAGCGTGAGGTTTTGCTTTTTCTTTGGTCTAAGAGGCAGGCCAGAGAAGAGGAGTCTTCTACAAACATCACTGTCCTCCTCTGTAATCTTGTCGCAGTGTCTGTCCACTCCCTTCATTCTGCAAGATTGGTCAGCCAGCCTTGTACTTGCCTTCCAGAGGACCTCCAGGTGGCCATCCTGAGATGTTTCCATAGCACTGAGGGTAAGAGAGAGATGGAGTGAGAATTCCCAGTCCCATCCTTTTTCTAGCTTTGCAGACTGGGTAAATCTCAACATGCCCTGTACACCATGGCACTGATAACACTTGTATACCTAACAGCCAGACCAAAGGCTGATTCCACTGACATTATCTCCAGTGGGCCTTACAGCCTCTGCCTCTGCCTGGAAGAGGAAATCCTCGTTCAGCAGAATGATTGTAAAGTGTTGCATACTTAACTCCAGTCAAACACTTATTCGATTTAGAAAGATGAGGTCTCATTCACACCTTGCCTCCTTGAGGAAAGAGTAAATGCCCTGCTAATTGATGGAACAGCCAAGAGTGGATTGGCGTCAACATGCACTCACTCTATGTGGTCATACAGCAAACCCACAGCTCCCTGGGGCCTAAGCACTGGTGTCTAGCTGCTACAGGCCAGGGTGTATTTCTGCCATAGCCTCAAATGCTTCTGCATAGCCCTGATGCTTTTTTGCATGCCCAGGGCTCCTCTAAGCAACGAGATTCAGTAAGAAGAACCAGAATTAGCAGAAGCTCAAGAAGACACTTTTTCCTTTGTTTTATCTTTGGCCCCAGGTTTGTTACTGTCAAGGGTCTATGTGGTATCCAGCGTCAGAAAGTGGTCATGCTATGTCTTCTGTCTCTCCGGTGACACCCGCGTTGGGTATCTGCAAGCAACGTTGTGTTAGACAGTGTAGAGTGAGGCCTGGGAACTGTTTTAGTATCACTTCCAAGGGCGAGAGACACCAAAACATAGCTCTTGAATCTGTGTATTAAGAGACGATGGGTAATTAAGCTCCTGCCTGGTTCCCAACAGGATGGGAATGTGTTTTTATTTTCTAGTGAGTGAGTAATGGTCTTTAAATGGCATGCCATCTGGGAAATCAGAATTCTGCTGAGGCATGGCCCTAGTCACTGCCTTACCCTCATCTACACAGGTCCAGCCCTAAGCTACCAGCAGCAGTAAGGCCACGCTAGTCACAGGGTTGTCAGAGTCACACAGAGGGACAGCTGAGAGTGCTGTGTCCTTATCTGTGACAGTATTTGTTGGCTCCGTTCTCACTTTTGTTTTAAGACAGTGGGCTTGTTACCGGCAGGAACATTTGTAAGAAATGACAAACACTGTGAACGCACCACATGATGTGGCTCAGTGATAGAGTATTTGCTAGAAGCACAAAGCCTCTATTGCCCACAGGCCAAATAGATGAGATTTAATGTCATGTCTCAAGGGAGAGATCAGAGCACCCTATGAGTGCATTCATATGTACCTTACAACACATGCCTGGTGGCCCGACTCTGGCTGTTCTGTGTCACGGTGTTGTACACCTAAAGCATAAATATCTTGGAGACATATTCTGGAAAGCTTTTCTTCCATTTGAATGTTTCTCTAGGAGATGGAGGGCCCTCTCCTGGGTGAACCGCCATCATTGCCCTACAGATACATGGAAAGATCAAGCAGAAAGCAGACAGGAGGCCATTATGGTTGTGAGCTGTGCAAGCCACAGGAATGCTACTCTTATCGAGGCTCATAGGATTTGGAGCCTAAAGAAAAAGTCAGCAACATAGAGTCTGTCCTAATAAACTAATGTATCATTTATAGTGGATTCTATTTTTAGATTTTAGTGTCGCACAAAGATGGTATTTATCTAGTTTGTGTGGGCTTCTTAATTCAGCACTTAAATTTCTTACCCTGGGAGGTTGTTAGTTGTTTAGCCCTCTACACTGCCTTTCTGCAGAGCCGCGTGCATTTTCTTTAGGCCACACGAGAAAGAAGGCCTTCCACTGCACTGCCCTTGCTGCCCAGATACTCGCCTGGTGATGTGACAGAAATCGAATCAGACATACTCCCCACATTCATGTAGTTAATGATCTGGAAGTAATAATAGGCAAAATCAGATTAAACACATTTAAAATTAGAGTAAACACATTTATAAAAATTAGAGGAAAGTCATTTATGAAAATTTTTTTCACAGCATGAAAAGTGCTCTGAAGCCAGGGACTTGGCAGGGTTTTAAAGGCTGGGCATGAGAGCGGTGACAAAATTAGAACCATTCGATCTGGGGGTTGCTTTGGCACTGACAAGGAGGAGACACTGCAAGGTGACGGGGGCAGAAGACTCCAAGCAGAGGGCAGTGTGGAGGTCAACACACACAGAAGGAGACATTCAGCTAGTGTCCAGAAACAGAATGGGGGAGGTGAGAGGCCCGGCGATGTGGCTGCCTGAGGCTGAGGCAGCTGTCAGTAAGCAGTAGCTTGAAAGGGGAAATCAGAGGGCCCTGTAGACCTACAGAGACATCACAGAGAAACACTTCTTCCTCCACATCTTGGCCTGCAGTTGGCCCTGTTCTCTGGAGCAGGTGGCTTATTGGTTAAGAACACTGGCTGCTTTCTCAGAGGACCATGGTTTGATTCCCAGTCCCCACATGATAGCTCACAACTGTTTTTAGCTCCATTCCAGGGAATCCGATACATTCATCTGGCTTCTGTAGATACTTCATGTACATGGTGCACAGATATACATGCAGGTAAAACATCAAAATGCAATTTTAAAAATAAATACAAATATATTGAGAGAATACGAGAAAGGTCTCTGCTCTGTCTGCCCACAGAGTCTTAAGATCTGAATACTCTAGTCTCTAAATATATCAGGATTTTTATGGTGATTTGTTTTCTTAAGACTTTTCCTTCTTGGCTTATGAAGATGATGCCAGATCATGTCCTCTTTAAGAGTAGGACTCAAAGGACTGGGTATTGCTCTGGCTCAGGAATCAGCAAAGGAAGGTGGGGAAATGGCATAAATAACAAATATAGAGAGAGGAGCTGAGGGTCCATTGGAAATCAGAGCACCCCTGAGGCAGCCTCCTTTCTCAGTCTCTGATGAACCTTCCTATGTATGCTGGCTGCTGAGTTCACTCTGCTCCTTTACTCTTTTGAAAGACTTTCATACAAAAATGATAAACCAGTTTTTATATGCTAACCCCCATAAGGTCACTGGTGCCTCTCTGCCGATACCTTTCATGTGTTGGGGAGTACAATTCAGTGAAATATGAAACAAGTGTATGTCTCCCCACGTCCCCCACCTCCCTGTCAACAGATCTTTCAGAATTTCTCTCTCCTTTCTGTCTTAAGAGCATCACCACTTCAGTGTAGCCAACTCTGTTGTTACCCATGTGCATCCTTCATGGCCTTTAGTCTTCTTTTCTGTGGACCTATGTTGATGTGTGGTGTGGTGAAGGGTCCTTCCGTGTTGGAGTGGAGCATGCCAAGGCAGTCTATGGGCTCCGCAGGCTTGGCTTAGAGGGAGCTTTATTCTTCCTGGCTACTTTGGAAGGCTCCCTAGAGGAGCAAATATCTTTGCCAACACTTAAATTTGCCTAATAGCATGTGATGCTGACCGACCTGACATGTTGTTTGTTAAGTGCAGTTTCTGGGATGTTCTCATTTCATGCTGTTCTTTTCTGATCGGTGAGTAGCAGATACTGTTTAGCAAATTATTGTAGCTTTAGTATGTCTGCACACCAAGGTGTGAGGAACGCTGCCCAATGATTAGGATAGCTGGCTCAGAGCAACACAGTCTGTGCCAGTTCCAGCTCTACCCATCAGCCCCGGCCATGACTTTGGGGAAGTCCAAAGACTTTCAAGTTCAGTTCTTTGTCTATAGGATGGGATGGATACCAATAAAGACCTGATGGTACTACGACAGCATGTGAGATAAGCCACAGGAAGCTCCATTTGTTGTAGCTACTGGAAAATAACAAGTGTGCACTCTCTGGAAGCTGTTTTTGGTATCATCAGAATTGCCTTGAGGAGTTTGTTACAGTTCCCAGCTTTTGGGTCCCTCAGAGACCCACTCCATCTGCTCTTCTAGATAATTCTCAGCATTTGTGCGTCTAGCAAGCATTCTCCTTACTCTAGCCAAGGTAACCTGGCACCACATCTTTACCAGGACTTCTTAGCTGCAAGGCTGTGAAAGAGAAAGCCTGGACTTGGGAGTTATGAACCCCAGAAAGAAAGTGTCCTTGTCAGCCCCTGTCAGTGTCTACCCTCTTGATGACTCTGATGTTGGGCTAATTTCCCTAACTCTTGGTGTTCTAACTTCGAAAAAAATAATTTATTATTGTTTCAGGATTTGGGAAAACCACATGGATGTTCCATGCCAAGCTCACTGCACATGGCTAATAGACAATGGAACATGGCTATTCTCCTCACAAGCATGCACTTGCGTAGGTGCTGAGAATACAGAGCAAACGAGGACTTTCAACTTTTCAGCAGGAGCACAGAAAATGACACCCAGTGGTTGGAAAAGGCCTTTAAATTTAAAGTACTTTCATGTGGTAAAAGAATTGTCCTTTCACACTCCCCCCCAAATGGCACTCCTCTAAGTGACAAGTCTGTCACATGTCACAGCAAATGAAAGCATGCTTTCTTGCTATTGATTCTTTCAGAGAGGTCCCTCTGGACCCCTGCAGAGTAAGTCTCAACCTTGGATGAAGGTTCCGTCTTGAAGTGTCTGAAGGCAATGTCATATTTACTCCTGACTCTAATTTCCAAGTCTGCAGGATCTGATTCTCACTTACCAGGGCTGACTCTTGTCTGTGCCCTGTTCAGCGGCCGTGGGCAGCAAGATTACCTTGGGCCGTAGGGAAGCTCTTACAAAGGCTTTGTAGCATCCGTGCCTCAGAAGCGCTGTATGCGTGTCCCCTCTTCAAAGGCCTGTACAGGAACAAATTGGCTGCTGATGGCAATGCGGATAGGTTGGTAATTGTGGGAGAATATGGAAAGAATGGGTGTGAGAAAAAAAAAAGACAGCTTCTCAGTAGCTCTTAGAATATCCTCAGCCTTCATTTACGCCCCCAATTTCTGCTTAAAAGTCATTTCTTTGGAATGTTGAAATATTCCTAGCACATAAAGCCTGTCTGCTTCACTATGTCTGTAAGAAATAAAAACTCTCAGGGACTGTGAGAGGACAATGCCAGTTAAACCCTGGAGCTAATGAGACGGCCGAGGCAGACATTTGATAAGCTTTGTCATCTTTTTGTCTGAAGATCATAGACTTCGCATTTTAATTTACTACACATAATGCTTTCTTAATGAGTTCCAGTGGATAGCCATTGAAACATGCCAGAGCAGATGCCGGCGTGGCTGAGGGAGGGGGAAAGCATTTATTTGATTTACGCGATACGCAGTTAGGGTAACTAATATCTGCAGCTAGGGTACAATAACAGCATGGAGAAAATCATCAGTATTATTGTGGGTTGGAGAAAGGTGTTAAATCAATTTATTTTTTCCTGTACGTGTGAAAACTACTAAATGTAAGCTAATGGAATTCCATGTTGAATGGTGAATGTCTTGCTAGATTCTGGTTCACTTTGTGCCAGGAAGTTCATAGTAAACCAATGCAATTATCAGAATTATTTTATAAGTGAAAATTGAATTGAGGCTTCCTAGTCATGATTTGGGCTCTGTTGTAAAGCACTGCCCTCACAAAGAAGTGGGGCTTAGAGAAATGACTGTAGATAAGACAATGAGTGAACCATGGATGAAATCACAGATATAATAATGACGGTCACAATAGTGACCCAGGAAATTAAACAGACACATTATATAATAGTTCTTAAGGACTCTATGCATTGCATATGGTTCCCATCCTCCTTATAGGGAAGCCCAGGAATAAAACTTCTTCAAAAAATGTTAGGAAAGGAGCTGGGCAGATGCCTTCAATCGCACCTGCATCTGCTCATCAGTCAGGTGTTTGTCGTTAGGCATTGGTCTGTTGGGTGCCACAGTCCCTTAAACCTGTAGCTATGTCATTGGCTCTTTGCAGAACCCAGAGTCACCTACCCAGTAATAATACTGGGCAAGGCTAAGTGTGTCCTTCAGGTGTGCACTAGGCTGGTGTGCCATCATTTCTAAGCCCTGGGGCTGTGCCCTTTTGTGTTAGCAAACATGTTGAGGTGGGTGCTGCACTCTGTGTGTAAGCCACATGCCTCAGATACGTATCCAAATTCAGACCTCTAGCAATACACTTGGAGCGCGACATGTCACACAGGGAGCAGATGCGTGGCATCCCCAGTAGGGGGAAGGCGTTGCCTCCTGATCAGGTATTTTGATATTTCAAGTGCAAAAAGGTATCTAGGATAGAGCTTGGAGCCTTAGTGTGAGCCACAGAAGGCCAGTGGGTTTATAATTCAGTCCAAAGAGTTATCAGAGAGTCGGAGATTATGAGTTTTAGGAACTGTGGAGAGGGTGGGATTGTTAGCCTTTTGCTAACCAAAGAGTAGCTGTTTAAAATACCTCACTGTCATGTGTGCTCTAGGAATTCGGTGTTCCATTCTCTAGGCAAAAGTACACATTTGCATCATAAAATAGATTAGATCAGAATACAGTTGGCCAATGGCAAGAGATTGGAGGGTACCTAGAGACTTTAGCAAATCTCTATAACTCATGTTTTCTCTGATAACTTAGTTTTCATTTTTTTAGACCATAAACAACGAACATCTTTCCATCATCCCCAAATAATTTTTCAAATGTATTCTGAATTTTTCACCACATGGTTTCATTGTGTAGCAGGGCTGTAACTTCATGAACCATCAGGCTGATCAAGGTCATCGTGTACGTTATAGACAATTAAGAGCAAAAAGGCTGGCATGTGGGGTCCTGATGGCTCCATCTCAGGACCCAAAACTGTCCAGGAACTCATAAATTAGCTCTGTTTAATGTTTATGAAGATAATTAGGGAAAGATTGCTTCAAAGTAATAACTGTTATAAAAATGAGACCTTTTAAAAACCCTGATTTATAAAAGCATTCATTTGCCTTCAAGAATTTTGGGGGCTGATTTATAAGATGATTCACCATCTGTCTCCTTTAGGCCAAACAAAGGGAAAAATTCATAGAGCCTATTTTAGAAGCTAAATTAAAATATCACTGGTGCATTTTACAGGAACAAGAAGTAGAGGGAGCTAGTATTGACCATTGACCATGGGTCCTCCTTGTCTGTAAGGTTCCAATATATTATAGTGAGAGAAATAAAATTAGGTATAGAAAAAGTAGAACGTAAAAAATGTTGCTAATAGGTGCACACACACACACACACACACACACACACACACACACACACACACACGATGCATATGGGAGACGGGTGGATATGGGGAGAGGTTGGGTGCATGTGGAGGCCACAGTTTTTATCTTGGGTATTATTTCTCAGGCGCAATCCACCTTGTGGTTTTTGTTGTTGTTTGTTTGTTCATTGTTCAAATGTGGTCTCCTCCCTGGTTCCTGGGGCTCCACAAGCAGCATGGGTTGGCACCGTCCGTGGCTCCCCCACACTGACATTGCAAGCGCACACGACGGCTTTGTATGTGGGTGCTGGAGCTTGAGCTCAGACCCACATGCTGTTCAGGCACACACTTTACCCAGCTGCCTTCCCAGCTCCCTGTCCCTAGGCTTTTAATCAACACTTTCAAGGGTTTGTTTTGTTTCTACTGTAGCAGTTGTGTATCTGGAACCTATTACACAATGGTCAAATTTCAGATTTGAAAGCAATCACTGTAGTTCCACAATTAATATTTTGTTCTTCTTGAGTGCACCTGCAGGCCACTCGGTTTGCTCTCATTATCTCTAAAGGCCCAGTGGCCATCGAACCTGGTTCCTCCTATTATCCTGATCCTTGTGATGAATAATTTGAACCTACAGTGATTCAGTAACTGTCCCAAGGCTGAGTTCAGCTCTGCTTGCTTCTAAAGAAAGTCTTCTTTCGTTCTGTACTTGATTCTATCCTATAAACCTCAGAATCCAGTTCTGGCTATGAGCCTATTCAGCTGGAGTGTGGGAACCACCTTAAACTGTTCTGATTTGTGAACCCGGCCCTAGAAGCCACATGCCCCCTCCATGACGTGGGTACAAATTGCCTTTCCCCAACTCTTGTCGACTTGTCTTAATGGTCTCATCCATCTTATTTAGATTGTAAGCCTGCTGGGAAGGTTGAGCCTGCTGTATATGGAACCCACAGGACTCTATGGCTATCATTTTCCATTAGGAGAGACAGCACTGATCCAAGGTGATCATTTTCTGAGTGTTCGGCTGATAGGTCTGGACACAGACACAGAAGTCCTGTACAGACGTGCACATGAGTCTTATTTCAGTTTTTTACCATGCCTTGCAGTTGAGTGTCAGTCACATTCTGTCTCTTATATTATTTTTCCTCCCATATTCCAATTCCTAGTCTTCATGATATCTTTACATGAAAATCATTTTTAAAGGAGTCATGTCCTTTATAGAAATTTCAGAAAAGAAAATAAATAAAATTCAGAGAAGATAGAGTTATTGTTAACAAATTATTCACAACACTGTGTAGAAGAAAACCTAACGTTTTCAACAAAAACGGTTTAATAGAAAATGGACAAATGATTCTCCTAAACATTTTATACAGGAGAAAACTGAAATATTCACTATCCATGTGAGTGCTTCCCCTTTTACCAGCTATAGAGGAAGCAACTTGCAAGAAATCTTACATATCCAGCAAATTAGCAAAGAGTACTTGGTTCTAAACAATCAGTTTTAAGCCTGTGGAGTGGGGGGCGGGGTGGGAGAGAAGCCTGGGCAATTATGGAAGGTTGTAGGGATCCTCATGGGCTTTGGAGAACAACTTTGAAGATACCCAGAAAAGCACAGGTGAGATATACTTATGCAAATCACTCCCTAAGACAACACCCCCTTGCGTGCACCTATAATTATTATAATATTGCTTCTAATAGAAGGAGACTGGAAAGAAGCCAAGCCTCAGGCTTGATCCCCAATACTTCAAAACAAAATCAAGCCAACCAAAACAAAGGCTGAGCTACTAGCATGTTCTTGCCCAAATCCATGTCAGCATAAACACAGTATTGCTGCCATGGCCCGCAGCCCGCCCACCACAAGTTAGCCTTTTCCTTTCCAGCTCACTAATGTGCTTGGACTGAGTCCTTCCAGGGATGCTGAGAGATGCACAGCTCTTCCGTTCGGCATTTGAGAGTGTTCATGATCAAAGCGGTGCCACACTTCTGTCTCTGTGTACTTCTGTTTTACCAATCCACTTATCCTTTAAGACTTAGATGTAAACGCTGGGGGAAATCTTTTTAGAGCTTTTGCAGCTCTAGTGTACGTGCAGTCCCCGTGTGGTATCACTGTCTGCACATGGTGGCCCTTCTTATGTGTGTCGATCTCTCTAATTAGGCTTATAAGCTTCTTACAGTCCGGACTGCACTCTTCATGTTTGTATACGTAATTGGCATAGTACTTACTGTAGAGAAGGCACTCGGTCAATGTTTGTTAATTTAATTGGAATTAGCAATGTTCTTCTTCATTGTGTGTATACTATATGTGGGAGAGTGAGAGAGGGGGTAGGAGAGCAGGGAGGGAGGGAGGAGACATCAAATCAGTTAAACCATTTGTCTTTGACATTTCATTTTTCTTTGAAAATATTTTTAGTAGATGACAATGATTTTGAAGTTTTACCAAGACTTTCATAGTATGTGGAGTGCTACCTGATTTAGCTTTGCCACCGAATTTAGTAAGCAGAGCTTTGCTTCCTTTATTTTAGGCATCAATATAGAGAGGCGTAGGTTTAATTTTAGGACCTATTCCTAAGGAAAAGCACAGCAAATCTCTTATCAACCTAGACTTTTCAGGATGTGTCTGCTGCTAGATTGAGTGCCTGTGTGTGTGTGTGTGTGTGTGTGTGTGTGTGTGTGTGTGTGTGTATGTGTGTGTGTGTGTATGTGTATACAAGTGCATGTGTGTGTATACATGTGCATGTGTGTGTGTGTGTGTGTCTCCCTGTGTGTATCTCTCTCTCTCCCTCCCTCCCTCCCTTCTTCTGTGTGTGTGTATGTGTGTATACTTGTGAATCAATCTCTCTCTCTCTCTCTCTCTCTCTCTCTCTCTCTCTCTCCCTCCCTCCCTCCCTCCCTCCCCTCCTTCTCCCTCCCTCCCTCTCTCTGTGTGTGTGTGTGTGTGTGTGTGTGTGTGTGTGTGTGTGTGTGTGATTTCTAATTACTTGGAGCCCCATGCAGGAGTCGGCTTGCTTCTCTGGTAATTCCCGTGTCAATCACGTGTGGTTGTGCATAGTTGGGCTCTATGAAGAAGCTGTACAAGCTTCCAGCCACTTCACCCAATATTGTCCTGTGCCTACACGTCAGTGGGATGGGTATGGATTCTGCCTGGCTTGGTCCAAACTCCTGTACGGAATGTGGTCATGCAAGAAAACATGCTCATCCATCATCTTAGCCCTTAAAACACTTAGAACGTCAGGTACAAGGACTGCAGGCTCTGGACAATTGACTACAGGGCAGAGTAAACCTGTGAATAAGAGGCCCCCAGTGGCCTAGAACAGGGGAAACTACTGGAAACTAGGTTTCGAGGAAAAACGACTAGATATGAATCTTAAACCAACACTGAAAGCAAAGCTTGAGTAGGAGCTAGGAATAAGGGTGAAGTGTTTCTTTGGGAATAGTTGGATGGGAAAAGATTGGCCCCACGTGATTCCCAGGCTACTGAGCTTGAAGAAGGCAGCCAGAGAGAAATCACTAGAGAGAGCTTACAGTGTGCTTCGCTGTCTGTCCAGCATCTTGTTCTCATAGATGGATTTGATTGGTGTTTTTCTCATTTTGGAGAAATTCTAGCAACAATGTTATCATATTAACTTGTGCCTGGCAGGCCTTGAGGGAACAATGCCTTTCCCCAAAGCTAATTGATCCGTTACAATTCTTCCTGTTACCGTATCTGCTAGACAGGAGTAGCTGTTTAGGCTCCATCACCACCTGTGTGCTGAAGCTGATTTTTGCTTTGTTTTGTTGTTGTTGTTGTTGTTGTTGTTGTT
This sequence comes from Acomys minous, assembly GCF_964271855.1. Classification (NCBI taxonomy): domain Eukaryota; kingdom Metazoa; phylum Chordata; class Mammalia; order Rodentia; family Muridae; genus Acomys; species Acomys minous. The sequence continues at coordinate 79,197,306 of NC_140494.1, read as the reverse complement.
TTCTGTTTCTTCACAGTCATTCTGACTCAGTCCTTGAATGTGGGGACAGTGTCTCTGTCAGGTTTCTGGAGCAGTGACATTCTTATTTCTCCTGCCTGCCTGCAGAGTCTGGGTCTGGCACTGCCTCACCCTGTGCTTTTCCACACAGCTTCTTCCAAGACCCAATTCATCTCTCAGCAAAGAATTCCAAGTACTAGGTCTCACCTGTTGGCTATTCTCTTCAGGCTGTTTTGTTTGTTTTAGTTTGTTGTTGTTGTTGTTGTTGTTGTGTCTTTGGGTCACAGAAGAACTACTTTTCCTGTGGAGCCCAGTGTTAGAAGTAAGACAAACAGTTCAGAAAGAAGAAAAAACTTAATATTCATGAGAGAAGGAAGCAAGACACCACCCACCTACAGAGACAAAGCCTGGGGTTCCGAGTTTCTATCATTGCAAAATGTAGTTTGCATGAGCTATCCAGCTCCTTATTGACCAGAGGAAGACAAGACAAAAATACAACCAAAGAGAACTTCAGGAGAGCAGCAAATAGATTAGCCATGCCAAGTTCTGAGAGAACGCATTGACTACCAGTGCCTCCTCGCTTGTGCACGGCCACAGGGAGCCTCGAATGTTAAATCTAAAGCTATGGGATTTTGGGACATCAAGGAAGAGAAATTGAAATGTACTTCTAGGGCATCACTTCCATACAAACCTTCATTTAAAAGTCTTTAAGGAGAGAGGAGGGTCACAAAATCAAGTGGAAAGGGAAGAAACTAAACACCGACGTTAACATGGAGCAAAGAAAGATGGCTACGTGACATAGGAGACAATTTAAGAGATAGAAACACCCCCTTGCAAGGTTCAGGTGTCTGGAAGTAACTGAATTTGGCAGCAGACAGAGAGACAGGGACAGAGACAGACAGAGAGAGGGAAGTGACAGAGAAACCATAGGGGGAAGGAGATGGGAAAGGATGTGTTTATGACAGGGAGAGGGGGGTGAACGGATGGGCGAGGACTCTAGGTCTGAGTAGATAGACAGATAACTGGCAACTACACAATATGAAGTTGTTCGGATGACACTGCCCAGCAAAGCAACTTGAGGTGGTGTTGGCTGGTGTACATGTTTTCTGTGGGGAGCACTTGATATCAGCTGTCCAGGTAGAAATGCCCACAGTGATATCTACCACTTACGTAACTCGGTTTCAAAGCCATTCTTATGAGACATCTAAGTACGTTTTAGTCATAGGAAAAACCAAGGCCAGTTCACTTTGCTTCTGTCTTTCCCAGGATAACTCTCTCTTATCATGGAGGCAAAAGATTTCACGGCCCAGCGAGTAGCTCACCTACTACCTTGCTCCGTACATGTAAGCAGGGCATGCCCAAAGGCTGTGATAAGTAAGAGTCACTACAGAAAGTGAGGGCAGCTGAGGGTAGCAGACACTTAAATACTCTGTCAAACCACAGCAGGTGGGCTAGGCAGTGCTTTTGTGGGTTCCAGTGTGAAATGTCCCCACGCCATTTCTGCCCAGCTGGTGGACTATTCTTGGAGGTTTTAGAACACTTGGAAGATGAAGCCTCTCTCTAGATAGTGGGTTGCTGGTGCCTGGGCCTTTAGATTTATAGCCATACCTCCCTCTTTTTCCTCTCTGCTTCTCAGTTTGGCAAGAGATGAGCAGTAGCCTCTTGTTTCTGTCACCACAGATGAGTTGGCCCTACTGCCATGCTTTCCCTTGGCCTGCAGGACTTCTGCACACGTAAACCCTGACCTGAATCCTTCCCTTGTGTTTCTTCAGTGAGAAATAAAATAACTAAAATACATATTTACTGATCTGTGAGAATGAAATGTCAGCCCTTGCTCTTATGAAGGTCATAAATCTTACAAATTAGGATGGGCCAACATGCAGGGAGAAACTCGTGGCCACTAAGCTATGACAAGTAACCATAGTGCTACTGATCACATAAGCCACTTGAAAACAAAGTATAAAACAAAATTTTGTCTTGAACATGGTAGCACTTGCCAGCATCAAGGATCTCCTGTAACACTCGCCTTGGCTTGTTTATTTCTTCTGCCCCATGACCAACATCAGAGATCCTGTCTTGTGCAGAAGGCCAGGAGTCAGAGGCAGTAATACAAATAGTATAAACTGGTTCTCTCGTTGTGTCGAGACTTTCTCCATGTGCTAGCATTTAGATTCCAAACACCTGGTGGAAAGTTCATTAATGAACTTTATTAGTAAATCCAGGGGGACCATAATTGGTCTTCCATTTGTTATTTTTAATTGAGACTGTCTGACAGCTTTATTTAAAGCACTTTCCCACCGAAGAAAATGGGGGATTTCTATGGCAACATGAGGCCATTTGCTCTGGATAACAGATGACAATAAAGATGCCTCTATTTTGGGGGCTTCTGGTGTGAAGTGTATTTCTGTCCACTGCCTCATGCTGAGCGTAGGTGGCAAACACAGCAATCCAAAAATACAAGCTGTCAGACTCTTACTTTAGGGATAGAATAAATAGGTCCAAAGTGATATATATACACACAAATATATATATATATATATATATATATATATATATATATATATATATATATATATATATATATATCCTAAACTCCCCCAATTCAATGTGTCTGTAATCTTTTCTGAATACATCTGTTCCTCTTCTTCATAGGGACTTGTCCAAGTAGATTCATCTTTACTTTAAATGTTCTTCTGAGTTCTCCAGACCTGACTCTCTCACCAGACTCAACTGTTCTGCTTACCCACTCCCATCTACATCTCTCCTCGTACCTTCCTGTTGTCCAGTCAGCTTCTTTACTTTGGCTGTCTGTATTCAAGCTTGGATGTGAGCTTACTGAAGGTGGAAGCTGGGGTACACACTGCTGTAGCTCTTAGCACAGCTCTTTAGCACAGCTGTGACTTTATCCCCAGAGCAGATGTTGAATCAACATGAAGGTTGAGTTCACGCATGGTTCACTGAATTCTTCTGTGTCTACACTGGAACATGGGGACAGTTAGTTAAGTCTGGTCTATGCAAGTCATGACCACCCGTGGCCTGGAGTCACTTACAAGTGTGTGCTGCAAGAGGTCAGTGAAAGGGTAGCCTGGTCTGGGTGAGAGCACCTGGCTCAAGCCAGCAAAACTTTCCTGCCTCACGGTCTTAGCACAGAAAGCAGAAGACTTCCACACCCTTGAGTAAGCTGGGAAGGCACATACCTTCAGGAAGCGCTCTTGGGCAAGGTTACAGCACAGAGGCACTATTTAAGGAAGCTAGCCTTCAGTCAAACTCTGGCTTTGTAAAGCCACGTGGACATTTGCAAACTTAATAAAGACGTTTTGGTTTTTTTGAAAACTTGGCTTTCGGTTTTCAAGATGTTTGTTGCAAAGAGTAGAGGATCCGCAGCTGATAAACGATCCCGCTGCCTCCTCTCTGCAGCCAAGCTTGTGCCCAACACGAGTGTTTCTACCGATCATGGCATGCTTTACTCTGGCCTTACCAGATTGTACTCATTTTAATTCACTTCATTTTGCTTATTTTTCTTATTGAAAACTATATCTTCCCAGGACTTCACATTCTATGAGTTTCAAGTCTGCATCGACATCGACATCTCCTTCCTTCTTCTAGTTTTCCCATCGTCGTCGTTCACTTCTGCTAGCCTAGTGACTGCTCCTCCTGCTTAGTGCACCGGCTCAGCCCAGGAAGTAGTGCATAGACTTGGAAGTGGCACTTTTGAGCTGAGCCATGAGGATGACTTGCCTGCACCTCAGTTGTTTCTGGTGAGAAATAATTTGCCCTAGCCCCACAGTCATGAAAACACTGGAACTTCGAAAGGAGGACCATCAAGAAAACAGCAGCATAGTACCGCTATGATTTCAGTAAACAGAATTTAGTCAAATATACTATCAGCGATCAGGAAATTTTGAGCTGACATTGTTATAGTTATTTTGAAATCAGATTTTTTTTAATGTGTCTACCTCACCAAAATATAAGCATATAGTATTGCGCATATAACAATGCTACACACTTCAGGCTGCCGCCTGTTTGTCACCTTGGTTGGTTTGTTAGTTTGAATCTATTCAAATAATTGCTGTTTTTAATCCTCACAAAGAGCTAAACTCTTTTATTTCACTTTTATTGCCTTTATTCTTAACATTATTAATAGTAAATTTTTTAAAGGAAGGAAATAGCGTTCTACTTCTCTCCATGGGTAGTCCCAGGAACAGCTGAAGTTACAGACAATGGGTGGCTTTTCACCTACAACCCTGAAGTTTCAGTAGATGAGCCTCAAAAAGCCACTTAGACTATGTGGTCTCTTGGTCGACAACTAAAATCTCATCTTCAAGGTTCCTTCCACTCATTTATTTTCAGTGAGAGGAAAAATTTTTATTGCTTTGGTGGTAAAAATACTTTCAAACATGTGAAAGTCTTTTTTTTTAAACTCATATTATTTGAGCTTGTTCTTGTTCGCTTTCATGCTGTCTCCAATCTCCTGATAGGCAGATATGCAAACATAAAGGGGAAAAGAAGTGGAAAACAAGGCAAGAGCACAGGGTGAGCTTCAATTCCTGTCTCTATGGCTGCAGGCTCCATGGCTGCAGGCTCCTGGTACCTCCAGCAAGCCAGTATCTGTTACTGTCTGGTTTTCTTTCTTCTTTATTGTGATTGTTCTGTGTGTTTTCTTTACAGCATAGTCTCACTCTGTAACCAACTGACCTGGAACTCACTATGCCTGTCAGGTTGACCTTGAATTCAGGACAGTTCTCCTGCCTTAGTCTTCCTAGTGATGAGATTAGGGATATCAGTCACTACACCCACCTTGTTTCTCCAGTTTTAATAATTGGGATATATGACTTCCATACTCTCTTCTCACAAATGGATTTTCTTCAGTTTGTAGAGTGCTCTCTAAAAAATAGTAGGAAATCCTCATGGAAACCTCACTTCTCAGTTGAGCAAAATAGCTTCTCTCACTCTCCAGACTGAGCGAATTCCCTTTCATTTTAAGAGAATGGTCATCCGTGAATGTTCAAAATGCCCTTGCTATGGTGTGAGTAATTGACATGGCTGCTGGCCAAAGCCAGCTTGGACATGTGCATCAGGAAAGCCTGAGCTCCCTGACCTCTAGCCCAAAGAGAAAGTCCCTCTTCTGCAGTGCAAGCAGCAACTCAGCTGTGAGGTGTGGAAAAGAGGAGACCTGCAGAGTGTAGGGAAGAGAATTCTCCTCACAACTCATAAGTGAGGCAAAAGTCCTATGGACTGCTGTTTGGTCATGTAGAGTGTTTACAACTGTTACAATATTGGCTACCTTACTTTATTCACATACTTTATCCGCAGTGTGTTTTTCTTGAAATACATGCAGGCATTGGGAGATTTGTATCTAGTAAACCAGCACAGTTGAACTTGTAGAGATGCTGACAGAAGTAGTTTAGGGTGCTTTAAAAGAATTTAAAGAGGATTTTTTTTTACCTTCTGTGGCTTTTGCTTGAAGGACTGTGAGCTGTTGATTGAGAGAAGGTTGGTATGTCTGGAGCCCAGAGAAAATGAGTAAGATGGATGCTCTAAGGACTCTCAAAGGACTCAAGATGTTGTACACATGTGGTAGCAATTTATTCCCCCAGTCTATTTCCTGAGATAAATAGAAGAAAAGGCAAGTAGCCTCCACCTTCTACAGTTTATAAATGACTAAAATATGACAGAGGTGTGCAATGACTTGCCTACGGCCATGGCCCAATTGCAGAAAATTCCAGAGTTATGGAATGCTCCATTTCCAGCACACTCATTCATCTCCTGGTGTAGGAAACATTTATAAATATTTCCTATGTAATTGTGTTGTACCAATTAATTTATTCTTAATATTTTCAGTATACCTCCTTATCAAAGGGATTTGGTAAAATCACTGCTTATTCTTGAATAGCAGGTTTCAACTCACTGCCAAACCTGTAAAATTATTTATACAAACCAATTGGATCATCCTGTGATAACCAGAACCACTGTGTTTTGGCAACACCTGCCTCTCTTGGCTAGCCATTCCCAGGAGCAGACATTAGGCTGTGAAGCACTTGATAGCCTCTGCACGTGGACTGTGAAGACACATGACAAGCACACAGCTTCTGGTTCCATGCAGTGTGTCACACTGTGATTAAAGGCATGTTAGAGCTTTGTACCTCAAAGAGGGTTTTGGAGTCAGCTGAGCAAATTTGGGCCAGATCTTTGCCCTAGCCCCAAGGAAAGCGCTTAGTTCCACAAGTTCCTGATACTAAAACCACACTGTTGGGGTGTATTGCTGTTCTGTTTTGGATTTTGGAGTGCACAGCAGGAGGTAGAAGGCAAGAGGAACATCCCTGATGCTGAGTTCCCTAGTTAATTTTCATGCAATAGGTCTCCTCGTGGCCCCTGTGATTATTAGGAAATAGCCTCCAACTGTCCCGTTTTCCATTGTTTTCCTGAGAGATCAGTGAGACACCATGCTCTAGGAAACTGAAGTGATGCAAGTATCATTGTTGCTTTACATGAAGTTAAGTGTTTAGTTAGAAACATACAAGGTTGCTCAACGTCTGACTTTAAAGTAAAATACCTCCATGTGTTATTATGTAGACAAAGCCATATGTAAGTCAATCATAGGGAGACATTATGATTTATTTCAGTTAGGAGGAAGTTACGGGAGATACTGATGGAAATGCCTGCTGAGCATCTGTCCTGTAGATGAAGGAAGCTTCGCCTGAGGGATGTTACTACCCATCTGTGCCAGCTCTCTTGCACTCATTCACGTAATGGCAAGCTATTGGGACAAAGGTGGAGGAGTTGTCCTTGAAAATTATGATCGAGTCTCTGACTCTGATGCCTGCCCTTGGATCCCCTTCCCCTGGCTGCCTTGTCTGGCCTCAGTGGGACAGGATGAGCTTAGTCCTGCTGTGACTTGAGGTACCATGGTGGGTTGGTATCCATGGGAAGGAAAATGGAGGAGAGCTGGATGGGAGAAGGTGGGGGAGATGTAAAGGGTGGAGGGGAAAGTGTGGTTGGGATGTAATATGCAATATATGAGAGGATAGATTAATTTTAAAAAATGTTTTTAAAAGATCTTATCTTCTGTATCAGAAATGTAGCTATTGACTATAGTCAATATAATTTTGCTTTCCTTGCTTTATTAGTTGAACTGGCTTCCTAGTATGAGTATATACTGCAATGAAAATACTAAATCCTTATAGGCCATCGTACCAGAATCATAATTCAGTAAATACCCCTGGACAATGCTGAGTTAATAGTGATAATTTGGGATATTCAGTTTGTGAAGACTATATACCTTTTCATAGTATGTATAGGGTTTCCAGTGACAGTTGTAACTCTTCATAATGATTTCAAAAACCAAATCCAAAATTGTTGAGGAAAACTTGCACATGCACACAGGCACATCTGCGTGCACACACACTCATGCACACACACATACACATACTTCAGTGCATATTGATGAATATTAGTTTTCATTTTTCATTATTTCCAATTTTACATTCACAATATTTATGGGAATAAAAACTCTTAGAGTGACTTTTTTTTAGAATTAAGAATTGCTACACCCACTAGCACCTAAAATCAGGAGTAGTCATTAAGTGTCAGATCTGCTCCTAAGTATCTATAGTTTTTAGTCATTGTTATCAACCCGACTATGTGGGTTCTTTGTTTGTTTTGTAGATGAATAAAGTATTGAAGAGACTAAATAGCTCTCTAGAATCCAGACTCAGATCCCTCTCTTTCTGACCCCGTATCTACTTCCTAGCTCCTGGTCCACACCCATAGCAGGATTGGAATCATCCACCTCAGTACATGTGTCTTGCCACTTGGGTCACTGTTCCTGATGCCCCTGCAGCACTGATCCTGCCACTATGATACAGGAACCTCCAAGGCCTTCTCCTTCTCTCAACTCTGAAGGCAGGCTGTGTCTCATTCCTTGGACCCCTTGTAGACTCACTCTCTTCTCCCACTCCTCACTGGCTGCCGTTGCTCTTGCAGAAGCAGCCTTCCTAAATCTGAGAAAGTGAGAGAGGAGAGGGTTCCTTCTAGCTTTCCTTAGTTTACAAGGCCTCTGACTTCATTCCTCAGATTGCAGCTGGCTCATAGTTCTAGAAAAAAATCCCAAAAAGCAGCCACAAACTTTGTGTTAGTTACCTTACTGTTTCTGTGATAAAATGCCTGCCAGAAAGTAACTGAATGGACTGGCTTCCCTTGCCCTATAGTCAGAAAAATGACAGCCCAACCTGGTGGAAAGTCATGACACAGAGAGCTTGAGGCTGTCTTTTCACATCTCCCCTCAGAAAGCAGAAGGAGGGGAGTGAAGGCCTCTGTGCTCTCTCTCTCTCTCTCTCTCTCTCTCTCTCTCTCTCTCTCTCTCTCTCTCTCTCTCTCTCTCTCTCTCTCTCTCTCTCCCCCCTCTCTCATTCCAGGACACCAGACCACACTCAGAGAGAGGTTTCTACCTTAGTTAGGCCTCCCCAGGAAAGCTCTTACGTATCCTCTGGTGTGTCTCATTGATGCCCTAGGCATTTCTTAATCCAACCAAGTCAATTATGTAATTCGCCATCACATAAGTGGAGGGGAATAAGGTAGCTGTATGTGCAATGCAGGAAGGCATAGACACTCTTTTATGTTCTGAACTATCCTGACATAGCCTATGATTGGGAACAGCTATGTAAATGAACTGGTCAAGAAGAATGAACAAGAACACAGTGTTTGCCAAGCCCTGTACCATGTGGGGGAGGAAGTTTTTATCTGTGTCTTACACCCTTTCCCTACTTCCCAGGCACATGCTTATGTCACTAGTTTTCTTCAGAACAAAGATGACATCTCTTGTTGTAGCTCTCTGCCTACGAGACTTCAGAATCTGCAGATGTCCTGACATATCTCTTATCTACAGCCGTGGCACCCTCTCTCCTACTCTTCTCCTTCATCCGTGCCCATTAAGCCCTTCTACATCACGTTTCCAAGCACATTGCATCTCTTGAAGTACCAGAGAGGAGTAATTGTGAAAGATGAGCCTCTAAGGAAAGTTCTAGAAACCATAGGTCTTTGTGCTGTGTTTACACAGAGAAGACACTCGATAAATACCTACTTGCTTCACAAATGTTCTAGATCCCTACAGATAGGATTCCCCAATTGGCTGGAACAGAAAAGGACCTTACTTTCAGACCTCAAGTTTTTACTACCTGTTACCAGAGGGAACTAATTCCCTAGATACTGCCTGATTTAGGGAGTTTTGTTGGTTTTCACAAAGAGGGTCAGTGTTGGCATGCCATCTTTGTCAGTGGTGGAAGAATTATCATGAGATGTAGAGAGGTAACCAGGGCGTGAGTTCTTGTCACTTCTTCAGTAAGAACATCTGAATGTCTGCTCTTATAAATAATCTTTTGCTTCAAATCCCGTCTTTCTGGCAAAGGGCTTTCAAATTACTCTGTACCTGTGTTGTGAACTTATAAAAACAAGTCTTCTTCTGTTCCCTTCTTAGCAAATTTAGTTTTCCCCTTGCTTTTATCATTATTTAATTCATCAATTGTTGAGACAAAGTCTCACCATCCAGCTCAGGATGGTCTCAGAATCACCATGGAGCCCAAGTTGAGCTCAGACACATGGCAGTCCTCTTGTTTAGCTGCCCAGGGCCAGGATTCCAGGTTTGAGGCCCTGTGCCTGGCCCATTGTGTTAAATTTTGTTTATTCTGTTGGTCTACAACTGTTATACCGCAGCATCTGGGAAAGGGCAATTTGTGTGACTTGTGAACAAGAAAAGCCTCTGTAAGATGCTTTCAAGGACACCCATTTTCCCTTCTGAGGTCCAGAGACAGGTGCAGAATGGTACTCTCAAAGGGATAAACCTGAAAAAATAAAAAATTACATTAGAACAACGGATATAGCTTTCATCGGGCCTCTGCCGAGAAAGGAAACAAATAATATGATCTCATCAATGTTGCCTTATGTAAGTCACTGAGCTGCAGGGGAAAAAATCAAATCACCTAATCTAAACCCCAGCTTATTGTATGTAAGTTTTATTAGAAGGCTGGCTCACCCCTGCTCCTTCTCTGTAGGGCAATAACTGTAAATTGCACCCTATATGTTCACCTCTACATTGCATCTCCGTCTAATAAATACTGTTAATAATATTCTGAAATCAGACTCTCAGGCTGCTAGACTGTAATTGTACTGAGTTTGTGGTGAGCTGAATTTATTTGTCCATAAAGAAGTTAATTGGACAAGTAATTTCTGAGACATGTCTTTGAAACTCTGTGTGTGTGTGTGTGTGTGTGTGTGTGTGTGTGTGTGTGTGTGTTCACATGCACCATGAAAGCAGAAAAGAGACTATGAGATAAGAGAAAGGTATCTTAAGGGAAGGGAGAGAGTAATGTGATTCATGCAACATAAATATATAATTGAGACAGTTTCAGGAGAGAAAGAGGACCAGAGCAAGAGTCAGAGGAGGGCAGCTGGGGAAGGAGTTAATAATCAGGACAAAGTATATATGTAAATGCCATAGTGAAACCTACTTCTTTGTGTGATAACTTAGAAATTTTATAAAATTAAAAAAAAAAAACACTGAAGAAAGAAAAATGTGTTCAAGTCTCTTCCATCCTGTCTGTGGATTGGTGCATATTATGTAGAAGATGCTACATAGCCTGACGTATCTCTGTGGACCCAAGGAAGCAGGCATGGCCAGCTCCGAAGTCACTCCTCCATGGAGACAGAAGGGGCACTGACTGTAGCTCTGCCTAAACCATCGAGATAATTGTAGACTGTGCATTGACAGGATGGGTTGTTTTAATCATCACAATGAAGATGACACCTTGAATAGATTGCATCGAAATAAAAGAACCCAAAGAAACCCATTCATGGACAACGTGTTCTGTGGCCACATATCTGGTATATGAAGGAAAACATTGTCTTCCTTCATTCATCTCATATACAAACACACAATCACAGCTGCACATTCATATGTACCAAGTGCCCATGGGGATTCTCAATTAGCTGCTAGCAGTAGCTCTCAGCCTATAGGTTGTGACTCCTTTGGGGGTTTGCACATCAGCTCCCCTGCTTACCAGACATTTACATTACAATTCGTAATAACAGAAAATTACAGTTATCAAGTAGCAATGAAATAACTTTATTGTTGGGAAGGGTCACAGCATTAGGAATGGTGAGGAGCAGTCACTAGGCTAGCAGAAGTGAACGGGCAGGGCAACCCAGAAAGGAATGAAGACTGTTCTCATGGTGGAGAATGAAACACCATGTTCTCTGCACCCTAAGACTTGTACAGAATTCCATTCATAATGACTTGACAACAGGACAACTGCTTGGCTTGCTGGCTAATTGCAGCCTTGTCCATCTCCATGTGGCTAATCACAGATCAATACTGTTTGTGAGTGGGTACTTCTGTGCCCACGCTGTGTGCAAGGAATTGAAGAAGGTGAAGAAGCCACAAGCACAGATTTCACAAGGTGTATTTGTACCTGAACAAAAGAGACGTAGGGAAGATGTAGATAATTTCACAACTGTCTCTGAGGACTCGTGTGAAACAGACGAGAGTCTGCTGGCTTTTTTTCTGCGAGACTCATCTTTGCTTTGCTTTAATTTGCTCTCCAAATAAAACACTTCACAACTGTCCTTTGGGGGGCCGTTACTACGGATTGGTTAGTTACTTTATTGACTGTGCATTAACAGTCTCTGAGCCACGTGTTCTGCCTGTTGTTTTACGAAATTATACTTTGCAACCCAGGCAGATGGTGGTGTCTATTTTAGCCAAACATTTTGTTGTGATTTTTCTTTTCACAAGTCTGCTGTTTGCTAGGATCATGTCTGTCTCATATCGTTGTAGTAAACAATAAGAGGTCAAACCAGAGAGTACAGAGAAAAGCATGTAGGATTTCATTCCATCTATCCGTTCATGCCTTGGCTTGTTCTAAAAGCATTGGGTAGACACTCTTTTTGTGCCAGATGCTGTAATCAACTTTCATTAAACTCCTAGGTTTTCGGGAGCTGGAGAGATGGCTCACCAGATAAAGTGCTTGTCCTGCAAACAATAAGACTTGAGTCTAGATCCCTAGCAGTCACTTAAAGCTGGTCATGGTGACATATGTCTGTAAGCCTAGCACCGCAGGAATTTCCTGGGGGCTCATTGGCTAGTCAATCTAGCTGAATTAGTGAGTTCCAGGCTCAGTGAGAGAGCTTGTCTCAAGAAATAACCTAGAGTGATTCTGCAAGCTACTCAATGGTGCTTACACTTATGAGTGTGTACACAGACACACATACACATTAACTTACAGGAGCACACGCACAGTATCCACATGTGTATGCACCACATGTATATACATACACTCATAGGTATACATACAAACATGTCCATGCACTACTCATTAACACATATACATGCTCATATGCATTTACATGCAGATGAACATGCTTGAATATGTATATATCACACACATGTGCAGATGCACATACATCCACATGAACACACACGTACAGAAGCACAGAGATGCCTCCTGCTTTCTTCTCAACCCCCAGTGAGCAAATCCACTTTCCTTCCACAAAGATGCACTCTGATCCCTGTGTTATGGGCTTGGAGAACCACAGGAGAATCTAAAGTTAATTTCATTATATTCTACCAATATCTTGCCCGTGCTAAACTCCCTGAGGAGCTTTGGAGCAGTCATTTTATAAAGTGGAAAAAAAATCTCAATTTTGGGGGAGTGCAACCTTTACTGGAGAGGAGGAAAGAGACACTTGACAGCAGGAGAGACAGAAGGGCAAGGCTTAAATTATATCATGTTTTCCAAAATAATTCTCCCTCTCAAGACAACAGGGTAGTGTCTGCTACTAAGGGCATTTAATCTTATAACTATAGCATCCAGTGGGAAGAGCGGAGAGACTGCATTCCAAACGAGTTCCTACCTTGCTAACTCCCCAGTCAGCTTTATGTAATTCCTGTTCTAATGCCACACAGAGAAGCAACCAAACCCCATCATTGTTAAGAGCAGCAGCAAACCTCTACTGAACGTGTCTTTTGAGTCAGACACTGAGGTGTTACTGCATTGATGGGCTAACTCTCCCCACAACCCTCACCTCTAAGCAGTAGACCTACAGGAATGCCATTTAAAGCACAAAGGTCTCAAGATCAGTGAGGTTAAGTGAGTTACCCAGGGTCATTCAGAAAAAGCAGAAACTCAAATCACATCTTTATGTCTCCAAAGTCCATGTGTTAAATACAGTGCTAATAATATGAACTTTCAAGAATCTCCCTCTTTCTGATCCTACCTTGGAAATGTCTGTCAAAGGCAAAGACTGAACTAGAAATTCTCAAGTAAGAAGGCATGTTACACACAGAGAACTATTGGGTCTGCCTGGCAGGATGTCTGGTGCCCCCTCACCTCTGCCTTCTGCGGTTCATATCTTGATAGAATACTCTTTTCTTGTATAAGTGATTTTTTTTTTCTAACCACTAGAATATGGCAAAGGTAACATATGTAATTGCAATTCCAATATTATATAGGACTATCTTACTTGCAGGTTCATTCTAAAGCTCTCTCTCTCTGTGTGTGTGTGTGTGTGTGTGTGTGTGTGTGTGTGTGTGTGTGTGTGTGTGTTACATAGTTTTTGACATATGAGATCAGGCTCATCCAGTAGCTTTCCACTCATCATTTCCACCTGCACATATGTGTGTTCATGTAAATGTGTGTGTGTGTTGTATGTGTGTATCTTCACATATATGTGGGTACACACACACACATGTTGCATATGTGTGTCCATGTAGAGGCTAGAGATGGATGCTGGGGTGTTCCTTGATACTTCTTTACTTACCCTACTGAGGCAGAATCTCTCATTGAACCTGGAGCTAAATTTGCCAATTCAGCTATTCTAGCTGACCAGCTAGTCCAGGAGAGGAGTCTTCATCTCCCAGAGCCTGGAATTACAGATGGGCCACTTGTTTACCTGGATTTTATTTTTTTTCCTCCTTTATTAATTTATTCTTGTTACATCTCAATGGTTATCCCATCCCTTGTATCCTCCCATTCTTCCCTCCCTCCCAATTTCCCCTTATTCCCCTCCCCTATGACTGTTCCTGAGGGGGATTACCTCCCCCTCTATATGATCATAGGGTATCAAGTCTCTTCTTGGTAACCTGCTGTCCTTCCTCTGAGTGCCACCAGGTCTCCCCCTCCAGGGGACATGGTCAAAGGTGAGGCACCAGAGTATGTGAGAAAGTAATATCCCACTCTCCACTCTACTGTGGAGAGTGTTCCGTCCATTGGCTAGATCTGGGTAGGGGCTTAAGGTTTACCACCTGTATTGTCCTTGGCTGGTGCCGTAGTTTGAGCGGGACCCCTGTGCCCAAATCTGCCTATCATAATGTTCTGCTTGTAGGCTTCTAGGACCCTCTGGGTCCTTCTACTTTGCCTTTCTCCCATGATTCTCTCATCTAGAGTCCCACTAGAATGTCCTCTCCTCTGTCGCAGTTTCCTGGTAAGTGAAGGCTTTCGTGGGACATGCCCGTTGGGCTAATATGCAGATATAAGTGAGTATATACCATTTGAGTCTTTCTGCTTCTGGGTTAACTCACTCATTATGATCATTTCTAGTTCAATCCATTTATCCACAAATTTAGGGAATTCCTTGTTTTTAATAGCTGAATAGTATTCCATAGTGTATATGTACCAGTTTCTTTATCCATTCTTCTATTGAGGGACACTTAGGCTGTTTCCATGTTCTGGCTATTATGAATAAGGCTGCTATGAACATGGTTGAGCAAATTTTCTTGCTGTGTGCTGGAGCATCTTCTGGGTATATTCCAAGGAGTGGAATAGCTGGGTCTTGAGGAAGCCCTATTCCCATTTTTCTGAGATAGCACCAGATAGATTTCCAAAGTGGTTGTACTAGCTTGCATTCCCACCAGCAATGAAGGAGTGTTCCTCTCTCCCCACATCCTCGCCAGCATGTGGTGTCGCTTGAATTTTTGATCTTAGCCATCCTGATGGGTGTAAGATGGAATCTCAGCGTTGTTTTGATTTGCATTTCCCTAATGATTAAGGAGGTTGAGCATTTCTTTAAGTGTTTCTCAACCATTTGATATTCCTCTGTTGAGAACTCTCTGTTTAGTTCCATGCCCCATTTCTCGATTGGGTTATTTGGTTTGGTGGTATTTAATTTCTTGAGTTCTTTATATATTTTGGATATTAGACCTTTGTCAGATGTGGGGTTGGTGAAGATCTTTTCCCAGTCTGTAGACTGTCTCTTTGTTCTCTTTACAGTGTCACCTGCCTTACAGAAGCTTCTCAGCCTCATGAGGTCCCATTTATTAATTGTTGATATTAATGCCTGGGCTGTTGGTGTTCTGTTCAGGAAGTTGTCTCCTGTGCCAAAATGTTCCAGGCTCTTTCCCATTTTTTCTTCTAAGTGATTTAGTGTCTCTGGTTTTATGTTGAGGTCTTTAATCCACTTGGATTTGAGTTTTGTACAAGGTGACAAATATGGGTCCAGTTGCATTTTTTTACACATAGACATCCAGTTAGACCAGCACCATTTGTTGAAGATGCTATCCCTTTTCCATCGAATGGATTTGGCTTCTTTGTCAAAAATCAAATGACCATATGTGTGTGGATTCATATCTGGGTCTTCGATTCGATTCCACTGATCAACCAGCCTGTTGCTGTGCCAGTACCATGCTGTTTTAATTACTATTGCTTTATAGTACAGTTTGAGATCAGGTATGGAGACTCCTCCAGAGCACCTTTTATTGTACAAGATTGTTTTAGCTATTCTGGGTTTTTTGTTTTTCCATATGAAGTTCAGAATTGAACTTTCAATGTCTTTAAAAAATTGTGTAGGTATTTTGATAGGGATTGCATTGAATCTGTAGATTGCTTTTGGTAGGATGGCCATTTTTATTATGTTAATTCTCCCTATCCATGAGCAAGGTAGATCCTTCCATCTTCTCATGTCATCTTCAATCTCTTTCTTTAGGGTTTTGAAATTTTTTTCAAACAGGTCCTTCACTTGCTTAGTAAGAGTAACTCCTAAGTACTTTATATTGCTTGTGGCTAATGTGAAGGGTGTAGTTTTCCTAATTTCTTCCTCTGCAAGCTTATCATTTGTGTACAGGAAGGCTACAGACTTTTTTGAGTTAATTTTGTATCCAGCCAATTTGCTGAAGGTGTTTATCAGCTGTAGGAGTTCTCTGGTGGAATTTTGAGGGTCACTTATGTAGACTATCATATCATCTGCAAATAGGGATAATTTGACTTCCTCCTTTCCCATTGAATACCCTTGATCTCCTTATGTTGTCTTATTGCTCTGGCTAGAACTTCGAGGACTATATTGAAGAGATATGGAGAGAGTGGGCAGCCTTGCCTTGTTCCTGATTTTAGAGGAATTTCCTTAAGTATCTCACCATTTACTTTGATTTTGGCTATTGGCTTCCTATATATAGCTTTTATTATGTTGAGGAAAGTGCCTTGTATTCCCGATCTCTCTAAAACTTTAAACGTTTACCTGGATTTTATATGGAATTCTGGAGAGCCGAACTCAACTTCTTATGCTTGTGTGGTGGGTTTGAAAAAGCAGGCATCAAGTGGATTAAAGACCTCAACTTAAAACCACAGACATTAACCCAGTTAGAGGAAAAAGTGGGGAAGAGTCTGGAACTCATAGGCACAGGAGACAACTTCCTGAACAGAACACCAACAGCCCAGGCCTTAACATCAACAATTAATAAATGGGACCTCATGAGGCTGAGAAGCTTCTGTAAGGCTGGTGACACTGTCAAGAGAACAAAGCGACAGCCTACAGACTGGGAAAAGATCATCACCGACTCTTCATCTGACAAAGGTCTAATATCCAAAATACATAAAGAACTTAAGAAATTAAACACCACCAAACCAAATAACCCAATAGAGAAATGGGGCGCAGAGCTAAACAGAGAATTCTCAACAGAGGAATATCAAATGGCTGAGAAACACTTAAAGAAATGCTCGACCTCCTTAGTCATCAGAGAAATGCAAATCAAAACGACACTGAGATTCCATCTTACACCCATCAGAATGGCTAAGATCAATAACTCAACTGACACCTCATGCTGGCGAGGGTGTGGAGAAAGAGGAACACTCCTGCATTGCTGGTGGGAATGCAAACTAGTACAACCACTTTGGAAAGCTATCTGGTGCTTTCTCAGAAAAATGGGAATAGGGCTTCCTCAAGACCCAGCTATTCCACTCCTTGGAATATACCCAGAGGATGTACTACCACACAACAGGGACATATGCTCAACCATGTTCATAGCTGCCTTATTCATAATAGCCAGAACTTGGAAACAACCTACGTGTCCCTCAACAGAAGAATGGATAAAGAAACTGTGGTACATTTACACTATGGAATACTACTCAGCTATTAAAAACAAGGAATTTCCAAAATTTGTGGACAAATGGATTGAACTAGAAATTGTCATAATGAGTGAGTTCACACAGAAGCAAAAAGAGCTAAATGGTATATACTCACTTATATCGAGACACTAGCCCAAGGTGTACGTCCCCATGAAAAACTGTACCTACCAGAATAATGGGTAAGAGGGGAGGACATCCTATTGAAACTTTAGGTGTGAGAAGCCTGGGAGAAAGAGGAAATGGAAGGATCCAGTGGGTCCTGGAAAACTACAGGCGAGTCTGGGCCCTGGGGTCCTCCGCAAACTGTGGCAACAGCCAAGGAAAAAATAGGCAGTAAAAACCTTGAACCCCTACCCGGACTAGCCGATGGACATTCTCCACTGTTGAGTGGAGAAGAAGATCTAACTCTCACACAAACTCTGGTGCCCCATATTTGATCATGTCCCTTGGATGGAGATGCCTGGTGGCACTCAGAGGAAAGATAATAGGTCACCAAGGAGAGACTTGATACCGTATGAGCATATTCAGGGGGAGGAGATCCCCCTCAGACACAGACATAGGGGAGGGGAGTAGGGGGGGGAAGTGGGAGGAAGGGAGGGATGGGAGGATACATGGGATGGGCTAACAACTGAGATGTAATATGTATAAATTAATAAAAATGTATTAAAAAAAAAAAAAGAAAAAAAGAAAAAGCAGGCATCACGCAGAGCTTGCTCAAATGACAAGGAGGCTGTGGACAGGCTCCGGGAACCAATAACAGCCTCCCGATGATGGCCAGCTGGAAGCCGAGCCTGTCGTTTCCACAACCACAAGAGATTAATCCTGACAACACTCTGGATAATCTTGGAAGCAGCTCCCCACCTACTTGAATCTCTGGATAAGAGCACAGCCTGGCTGACATTGTGGTTGCATCCCTTTGAGACTTTGAAGAAGAGATTCACAAAGCCATGCCTGGGCTCCTGACCCAAAGGGACTATGAAATAATAAACACTCTATTTTCAGCTGCTTAATGTGTATTGATGTTCACATAGTAAGTAATGCCTGCACTGGGCCAGGGTTTCTCCTTCAGTAGATATTATGTACACATCTATAGTTTTCCAAGGTCCCCAGCAGTCACAGATGCTACTGGTCCAGAGGCTACTCTTTAAGAACAACTGGTTTTGACTTAGACAGTTGTATTTCCCACTCCTTCTACATAACAACTCTCTGATTCTCCATTTTCTATACTGAAGCTAAAGAGTTTTGAAGAGAAATGTTCTCTGTTATTGTTTCCTAAGTGGTTATCAGCCATCTGGGAAACTCTACACAGCTTTAAAATATACCCATAGATCCTTACCCTAGGGTGTAAGGTGTGTTCCCAAGGCTGCAGTTGCTCATGCACCATCTGCCAAATACCCTGCTACTGGCCTCTTATTTTGCCCCCTGGTTGCCCTCATCTGCTTCAAAACCCCTCCACTCTTATTTACCATAATTTCCCTCCTCTCTATATATGAACGAGTCCTTGTCTTTCAGCTTAGGTGTCACCTGCTCAATGAAGCCATCTATCTTCAAAGCTTGTCTGAGAAATTTCTTATACGTGGTCTTTGTGCTGAAAACCCCATCTGCCTGGGTTTGGCTCTCAGCTCTACTACTCCCAATGGTCAGTGAAGAAAAGTACTAACATTTCTGTGCCTCCATTTTTCTACACTAAAGAGGACTTCTGGCAAAGTAGGAAAACTAGCATCTTATACTTTGAGACTGAGGGGTGACAGGAAGCTATTTCATCAGATTGAAAGAACAAAATGCATGAAATTGCTGCTTACCTAAGGAACAGAGTTTCTACCTGCCTGGAGCAACAAGGCACCATGTAGATGGCCCCAACACTGCAAACCTCAGTTGACTTGCCATGGCTCCATGCCTCATGTTTGGAGTGCATTCCTCTGCACTCAGTCGCTCACACCACCACCCCTTGCTTTCTATTCTGTACTCACTGGCTGTGGTGAGAGAACATGGTGAGCCTCTTAGCTGTCTCTTGGCCTGTGATGTAGGTGAACTATACCAGTTGGAGTCTGCCCCCCCACCCCCACCCCCACCCCATGGAACATAAACAAGAGGTAGCCTTGCATACTTGTCATTGAGTCAATCACTAGTGCATGTTTGCTTATTGAAATCTTCATACCTTCTTTAAAGTTTGTCCAAAGTATAACATCTACCAGATGCTAACAGGACATTGTTGCGTCAAATACAATTCTATGAGCTTCGCTCTGAAGTCAGGAACTGGGTGTTCAGAACTGGCTGCCCCTTTTCAGTGCTAGTAAGAGTGCTGGAAAATACATGATGATACAGCTCTCTGCAGAGAACTGGAGAATGGCCGTCTTGCTTTCTTGATTGGAAAAAGAGACATGCATTTTGCAGGGATTTTTTTTTTAATTTTTGCTCAAGAGCAACAAAGAGACAGCTCTGAAATCTGCAAGATTCTCTCGAGACATCTTCCCTTCCTACCCCATTTCATTAACCTTTCTTCTGAGACTACTTATGAGTGTCTGGGTTTAATTAAGAATCTTAGAGTGCAGTACAGAGGGAGCCCATCTCTCCCCTTGGCTCAGTCCTTCATCTGATTTGGGTTGAGCATATACATTTTTGGAGAATTAATTATAATTGCATTTGACAACAGAAATAAGTCTTGTTAAAATGTCTGCAAATACTTAATGCTGGTTTATTTGCAAGTAATGATGATAGCCATCGACTTAAACCAGTTCCAATGGCCTCTGCTCTCTACCGAGTTTTGCATAGAACTATATAATTGTAATTTCAGAAATTTGGGGTTGAATGCTTCTTTGTTATGCATTAAAATATTACTTCAGAGTTTTGAAATAGGAACAGAAAGAGGTCTGTGGCTGCAACTGGGCTAAAGCTTCAGCCTTACTGTTTTCTTTGCTCTTGTAGGCTGCCTGCTTACATTTCAGGTTACCCCCACCTGAGTAGACAGGTCATCAGAAGATGTCCTGTTTGACAGGACTTTGTAAACAGTCCTCATCTACATGGCATTTTATTTCTGGTTCAAAGCATTATTTCAAGAAATTCTTCAAAATGCCTTTGGATTACACCAAGATCATATGGGACAACTCTTGTCACAGATGTTTGAAAACGCCATGGCCCATCATGTGCATTTATAGACTTTGTAAATCACTTTCATATAGGAACAGGAAAAGGCGATAATGCAAGGCAGTTTAATGTGTGTATTTCATCATACACAGAAACCTTGGGAGCTAGTGAAAATTAGTTATATACTCTTTAGATGAGAACATTTAGGTTCAAGATTTGGGTTTTAGAATTCAATACAGCCTTGACCTCATAGGCATAAATCTCTTTGGTGCAGAAGACTGAGAACAGTGAGGAGTCTTCAGTTTGCCACAGTAAATCTCTATTCCAATTCTTTCCATCTCAACCTGTCCTGTGTTACCAGAGAGACATGAGCTTAGAAAGTACCATCAATGATTCATCATCCCCACAGATCTAAGGATAACCAGGGTAATAGAAGAACAGGCATAGGATCACAGTCTTCCAGCTCAGGACGTTCAAACTAGTGGCTGTCCTGCAGGAGTGGTCACCAGGAAGCACTGAGACAGGTCCTAAACATGCATTATTGCAACTGGTCGGGTGCTTCTAGCCTCTAATGGGTCTCTACTCATTGGCATGGATTCTATGAGGCATCCCATAGTGAACAGGGCAGATGCATTTTTTACAACAAAGTATTATATTGTCAAGGTGAGGACAGTTCAGATTTAGTCAAGTTTGCTGGTACCAGAGGACCCAGGAAGGTTCCTGAAAAAGGTAATACATGAACTAGAGTTTAAAGGAATGGAAATGGAGGGGAGAGGAGGGAGGAGGAGAACATGGGGAAGGGAGGGCAGGGGAGGGAAGCTTATTTGACTCAACATGGAAGGAAAAATTGTCTAGGCCAAGAACAGGGTTCTATGTTAGTCACTCAGAGCTTGGAGCAGTGCTGTCTACTTAGTAACTCCGAACCTGGAGCAATGCTATATACTTAGTCACTCTGAACTTTGAGTAGAACTATATAGTAACTTAGTAACTGTAACAGTGCCACATACTTAGTCATCCTATAGTGTTTAGTCAATCTGAACATAGAACAGAGCTGTGTGTTTATTCATGCTGAACGGGAGCCAGACTACATCCAGTCATTCTAAGTCTTCATCAGGGATGTTTCTAGGTCAGGGATGTATATGTCATCACTATGAGCTGTGTACGTTGTCCTTCTGATGTGTATCTGGGCTGCAGATTCAGTCACACTAAGCTTGGGTTTGGATGGTATATGTTATTCTGACTTAGAGCTAGGCTATGCATGTGTCCTTAATTCTGAGCTCTTTGGTGTTGCCACATCCTTCAAGGAGGGAGTTCTGAGTGTTGGCACTAGAACAATGTGTGAAGGCCTTATATTCAGCAGTGGTTCACATTAAGACGAATCGAAAATTCATCCCCCCCCCCCCAGAGGATAATTCTTTCTTCTACCAGCAACTCTTAAGAGAGTCTCTCAGAAATTACTCTGAAGAGACACAGTAGGCACAGTGTTACTCCCAGCTTGTTTCCATTAGGTAGGCCTAGCCTCTGCAGGTGGTCTTTGGTGTGGGGCCATTCTGGCCTCATGCTTTTCCTGGAGTTTGTATCCACAGCCCCCGTGTCCATCCATTGTACCTCACATCAGCTCTCCAGAGATGACTGCTTGGGCAGCCTGTGTGCTGGGACTCAGTGCCCTTTTCAGGACAGTAGTGTGTGGACCTCTGGCCAATGTAATTTGTTGGACTTGAGTGCTCCTGAGGAAGCTTATATTTATGTATGGGTGCATTAACACAGGCACTTGCTTCAATTTTATTAAATAAACTCTTTAGTGAATTGTGTTCACTAGTTTGCTGGCAAATCTTGGTTTGAATCCCGGGTTTGGTATTTCCTTGTTGTGAAACGTCTGCTATTAGATCTATAATAACCAGAAGGAGACATTTGATATGCTCAATAGAGAGGTGTACTGAGTAATTGAATTGTGATCTGGGGTTAATCAACTCTTATCTGTGGAGCTCATTGCCAGAGCTCCACAGCTGGACCTACCATGACACCCCATCTTGTCACTAGGTCTATTATCCACTATGGCCAAAGCCCTAAGCCTGAGCTTTGTGACTGTGGACAGTTGTTTAACTTCTCTGAGCATCCCCGTACGATGTGGGAGAGTTAGATGAAGCAAACAATTTCCCATTCCTGGCACGGCGTGTTTCTGTACCAACACTGGGTTCCTTGTCCCTGAGGCAGCCATGATCACGGTGTGCGGAGGAATTTACTATTGTCAACACAAACAAGGTCAAATAAAGGTCAGAGGCAAAAATCACAGTGTGTTTTAATCAGCTTTGTTTTCCTCAAAGTTTCTTCTTGTTCTCAGCCTTATGGAGGCTTCAGCTCACTTACAGTCCTCCAAGGTGAAACTTTCTTCTTTGCTTTCATGTGTAATAGGCATCTTTGACTTTGGATGAAAGGATCTAAGACCCTTCCATTTCTTGGGCTTACACTACTCACCTCCATTTGTACGTTAGTCCTTTGCGGGGAGGACAAACTAACTCTACTTGCACCATTTACTGGGGTCAAATGTTTACCCCTGTCTGTAGTTGTCCCCATGGTTGGAATTGTCTACACCCTACCTGCACCATTGCAGGGTCATATACAATCCTTCCAACCCAAAATCTCTTCTTTAGCTCCAACATCTCTATGTTTGCATTTGAGATCTGCTTACATTCCTAGATGTTAGGAAAATGGTCTCTACAGATGTTCAAGGCTCCTTTCCTTTAACTTACTTTTTGTCGACTCTGAGCTACAGACAACAGTTCCTGACAAGTGTTCTGCCTGAGGAGCTGCAGTGTCCATGGGCCAGGTTCAGCACTATAGCACAGACACTTTAGGAAAGCTTCTAGCCTTGGCTGTTGTTTTCAGATTCCTATTCTTATAAGACCTCATTCATTCTAAGGGTGCTGCCCTATTTGCAAATATCCCAGGTGGTCTTGGGAGAAACTAGTATGTAGGCTGGGGAAGACCAGGAGATGGGACAGTGGCTTTATTTGTCTATGAGACAACCACCATCCATTCTGAGTTAAGATTATCCAGTTGGGCTGCTTGGTGTTCACTCATAGTTCTTTTCATAAGCCCTCACTCATGTTCTCTAAGTATACTCAATAAAATCACTGATTCCTAGGGGGAAACTCTAGTGAAGTCAAACTTTGCTTTTGCCATTGTGACCTCAAAGGAAGGGGAGAGTAGGCAGGCATTGCCTGCTCCCTGTCAGGAGAAACTTCTATTGAAAGTAACCTAGTAGGATATTTAGGTCTTAGAGAACAGAAATTATACAAATGGAATCTTTATTGAGCCTTCTAGAATATCCTCTGGACACACCCTATTAAGGAGATAGAGACAGATGCAAAAAGACAGAGTGATGAAGACGATTGCAGAGAGCTTATGTTTCACCAGCCTGGTGTCTTGCAAGCATGGCACACCAGCAGCGCATGTACCAGGAGGTGTGGGCACTGCTGACAGTGAGCTACAAGTTCCTGGTGATTTGAAAAGGAGCCACAGACCTGGGGCACATCTTCATTTTGTCATTTCATAAGGACTTTACTAGTACGCGTGGAGAATGTGACCCATACCTTGAGAAATCTCGTACCTCACAGCTTCACATTTCAACCTCACAGGAATGAACCATAGCACCAGACAACCACAGCATGTTATTAGAGCAACGCATGTTTGCTTGTTTCCACTGAATTGCTTCAACAACTGAACATAATTTATAAACATCGAAAAACTGTTTTAGAAGATCCTGATGTCTTTCTTTAAAGTACTCAAAGTGGCAAAAATGTGCATTAATTGGTAATAAAATCTCATTGTAGCATGCCTTTTCTTTTTCCAGAGTTCATACCTTCATTAAGATGTAAGAGTTACTTCCATTTGATAACAGGCCTATTTTTGCTTAACAATTTTTCTTTCCTGGATGCTTTTTGTTCCGCTCCTCTTAAGTGCTCAGAGGAGCAGCTCGGTGAGGTGCGCAGGGCAAAAGTCTCTCTTGTCTGTAAACAGAAGAGGTGGTTGAGGCTCTCAGCAAGGCTAAGCTACACAAAGTCACCCAGTTAATTAGAGCCAGAGCTGGGGCTGAGGTCCAGCTCTGCCCAGCGTGCCTTTCACCAGTGCTGATTTCAGACGGATCAGACAGCTGCAACAAATCTGCATACAAAGCCTTGTTCAGCCAGTGGCGACTGGCTGATTTGGCTGAGAACAATTGAAGTCCTCTGCCACTGAGATTCTCATTGCTGCTCTAAAGGGGCCACACACTCATTACCTGCAGCTTGCCAGTGTGCTGGAAGAAGCAGAAGGAGAACATCCGATCTGTTTGAAAGCTCTTCACTAGCCCTAGAAAGTTTCCAGAGCAAAGCCGTTAGCTGTTCAAGCCATTGAGGAACACCTGTTCTCTCAATGCTGTGGCTTCAGAACTAAATGCCTACAGAACTAAAGCAGAGAGAACATCCATCCAACACCGGATGACTCAACATCCATTAGAAGGCCCAGAGAGAGCAATGAAACTATGAACACGGCGTGCTGGGGTTTGGATCCATGACCGAGCACTTTAGCAGCGTTCTTTGTAGTACAAGCTGCATGGGTTGGAGATGATTTTGGTCATAAACTCTGAGCTATTCCAATCCAAATCAGCTGCTTTAAATCAGCGTTTCTGAGATGCATCCAAGTTTGGGCTATTTATTTTAGTAATCTGTGAAATCTTCATTAGATGTGGCATTTTTTTCTGGTGTTGATCTGTCCAAAAGATGAGTACTGACAATTTTCGATGCATAAACTCAAAGAGTGATGGTTATTTAATCTGCTGTGGAGATTATGGACACAAGCGTGGGTTAGGATCACTCTGCCAGTGTCTAACTACCCTGTCAGTTACTTTCCAGACATCATGGCAGTTAATAAAAAGCCATGGCATTTTCAGCAGATGCAGACTTTTACTTATAAATTCAGGTCATAGAAGAAAAAAAATGTACAGAAAGACTTAATTATAAAAATCCATCTCACTCCAAATTACAATAGTTATTATCAAGAAAGTAAAGAACGAGAAATGCTTTCAAGGATGTGAGAAGGAAACCTTTCTACACTGTTCAGAAAGCACTAACTCATTTAGTCCCAATATAGCTCAGTATATAAGTTCCCCCCCCCCCATTACTGTATAGCTGAGCTAAACCACTCCAGGGGGTTCCCAAGTGCCAGAGTTAGCACAGTACAGAAAAGCATACACATTTCTGTTTCATGCTACAGGAGTCCAGTGACCAAGTCATGGGACAAACTTAAGTGTCTATCAGCAGGTTAATCAATAAAGGAAGCATTGTCTTTGTCCACAGGAAAGATTTCTCAAGTTATTAAGGAAAACATAATTATGGCATTGCAGGAAAAATGGATGGATCTGGAGATGATCATGTTACGTCAAATAAGGCAGATTTTGCATGTGATCTCTAATATGTGTAAATTATATATACATAGGCATTATATATAAATATATATGAAATTTGCAAATATATGCATATATACATATAATGTACGCCCTGTTATTTAGGAAAAGGAAGTGGACTCATGGGACGGTGCTGCTGCATATAAAAAAGATTAATGGGTTCAAGAAGAATATAATCATAGTAGCTAAGATACACATATGAAGTCTGTCATAAGACCCAACATTTACACAACTGAAAACAAAAGAAAAGTATATTAGTTAGCAGATATGTGAGCGGCTAGGTGGGTAGATAAAGGGAGGTTTCTCAGTGCTTCAGGATCTCCACACAGGCTTCCCACTCTGTCTCCCACTTCTCCCCTAAATGCTGTGTTTTTATCCCATGTTATAAACTCTCTTTTTCCACAGCCCACCTTTCTGTCAGGGTACCTGTGATAATCAGATTTCATAGCCTCCATGTCGAGACCTGTTCTCCTTGACTTCCCTTGCCCATGTTTGGGGTACCTCTGCAGCCTCCTAGACCGTACCCACATGTAAAGATCTGACTGCCACGCTTAGCTTTTTCTCCGGGATGGTATCAGACAGCATAGACACTTGGTAGTTTCCTGTTGAGTACAGGGACGGAAGGCTACATGTGCCTGTCATTTATAATTCAGGAGTGGGGTTTGAGGACATCCTCTGCTGCAGCTGCCGAGCCCCAGATGGTAGCACTGAAGGTAACACTTGATAGGTGGGAGGTGACAAAGTTCTACTTACTGTCTGGCACAATGTTCTCTCTACTGCACAGATATTGCAGAGAGGACTTTATTGCACAGCATTATGTAGGGAAGGGCAGGCCAGCTCCCTATGCTGAGAGATTTAAGGTAAGGGGTGGGGTATGCCAACCAGGAGGGCCCTGTAACAGGTGTTGGCTAAGGGATTGCAGGGGGAACCTGGTGGCCAGGTGTGATTTGATATGTTAAATAGGCACCTCAGCCATTTGTCTCAGGTTTGAAACCTGATAAATATAAGTCAAAACACAATCTGTTCATTTTAAACATTATTAACAGGTACATAGCCGAAGGGCTTTTGATAGTGAATTGGTTTTGTCTGGCAAGTTTTATACAAACAGGGAAATCTGTCTTTCTAGCCTGTATACATACTTTTCTCCATTAGTTAGCTTAGGGATCCCACAGATTAAGTGTCCTTTTCCTGTTTTCATCCCCATTTTAGGAAGAAGGAAACAGACAGGATGAGAAATTTATTAGCTGGCTAGAGGTCACTCCATCACTTAATGACAGAGTCAGACCCTGACCCGAGAGAGTCTCAAAATGTTATGACGAGATGTCATCAGGTAATTATTAAGAAATTCAGACTGTAGCCACTTTGGGTAAGTCTTAGCTACAAGACACCTGAGACTTCTTTTCTGAGGCTTCTGTATCTCTTGTAATCCTGTGATTAGAGGCAACCTTGGTATGAGGAGAGAGAGAGAGAGAGAGAGAGAGAGAGAGAGAGAGACAGAGAGAGAGAGACAGAGAGAGAGACAGAGACAGAGACAGAGACAGAGACAGAGACAGAGACAGAGACAGAGAGACAGAGATACAGAGACACAGAGACAGAGACACAGAGACAGAGACACAGAGACAGGCAGAGAGAGACAGAGACAGACAGAGAGAGAGGTGTAGGCACAGAGTGGGGTGTGGGGAAGGCCAGACCTGCTTTCACCCTCAAAGAACTTTTTTGCACTTAATTCACTCTTCTTGCTTGACTTGTAAAATGAATTTTAAACTTTACGTGTGTTTATACATATGTTTTATTTTCTTAGTATCTGTATTGTATTTTTCTGTTTATGCTATTATTTTAACAAATATTCACTGAAAATCTATGTGCCCTGCCTTGTGCTAGGTACTGTTCACACAAAGACAGTTACTATTGACCTTTGATGGCCAGAAAGCATGTTAAAATGCAAAGTGATGCATAGTATGGCTAATGGCGATGGGTGGTAGATAAAATTTTCCTTGGAATTCCAGAGGGTGGAATGACCAAATCAAGGAGAAGGCAGAAAAGGGATGGAGAAAATCTCCATGTGACATGAGCTGTCCTGGTACCTTTTTTTTTAGTTCCTTGGTGGTACCTTGGTTCCATCCATAAATCTTGAGATGCTCCTGAGAAGTGAGCATCATTTATTCCACTGAACCCTGGAAAACTTAGAAAGCCAGCCAGTCAGTTGCCTGTGTTAGAGAGTGCTCAAGAACTGTGGCTTCTCTCAGCAAAGTGGTAGCCTAAATCTGAAAGAGCCTAAAACACTCCCTGAGACTGGGAAAACTAGCACACATGCCAAAGGTTGCATGGAGAAATGGCTGATACTCAGACTTTGGTTGAGCTGATGTCAAAACCATAGGCTAACAATGTCTTTCCTCCCATATTCACATTCTAGTCTGCCTCATCCAGCAGAGAAAGTACCTGTGCCAGAACTAAAAGGCGCCATTGGCAATGAAAAGGCAGACTCACTCAGCCTTCTTATTCCTTTATATGTCATTTCCCAAATACTTGTATTGAACCATAGAACATTCAGTTAGGTTGAAGTATATAATTTAATTTGATATCATTGAAATCTATATTTGATGTGGTGTTATCCATATAGCATTTTTTTTCTTCTAAGAAGCAATTCATGTTGGTGACTAAAGCACCTGCATTGATTAGGACGTTACCATCCTAAAATGCTGGCAAACATGGGTAGGCTGGTTGTACAAGAACTTCAAAGGAGGAAATATGCCACAGTGTTTCAAAAACAGTGCCCTCTGCTAGCCCTCATGCATAACGCCTAATGTGCCCCTTTTCTTTATATGTCTCGATTTCAGTTTCCCTGAAAATGCTTCCAGGAAGTTTCCCCCTTATCAGAAGAAGTAGTAAGAAGTAATTTTTTTTTTCAAGCTGGATGTGACAGAATACACATCAGCGTTCAGAACTGAGGCTTTTGCGGTGTGTAATAGTGTAATCGGTTTTGCCAGCGGCAGAACGCACAATCCTATTAGCGATGGGGAAAAGAAAGTGCCACCTTAATTTACCTCCAGGCATTAGAGCAATAACTTGAGGTGCCTGGGGCTGCCTGTGTAAAGATACTTTAATCACATGGTAAAAAAAAAAAAAAACATTTTTAGCCTACTGCCTGCATTCAATGAGGACCAGCTTTTCTAAGTTAATAAAGAAAATCCATCCAGCTTATAGCCCTGACAATCATGTCATGCTATTTTTAATCTTTGTCGACATTAAATCTGTGGAAGACATTTAACGGGTTAAAGGGAGACCACGCTGCTACCCCCTTCATGTCCCCTGTGTTCCTAGCAGAAAAAAATTAGTTGATGTCTGTCCTGTGAGATGGATAGGTCACAAGGAGGAAGTACCCAGGAATCTAGGGTAGCCGGACTTTCATCCTGCCTCCTTTAGATGGAAGCTGCCTTCTGATGTCTTGTACCTTGGGGACCAAATTCATTATAGTAACCATCAAGCTAGAAAGTCTTCAGCTGTGGGGATTCCTTGTGTCTGCTCTCTGGCTGTGTGGGGGATGTGATCTTTAATTAGTTCAGGTTGTAAAATATTGCAGAGAATTTCCCAGCACCCTCTGCTTTGTCTCCAGGTCAGCTAATGCAATTGTTTTAATTGTGGCTGAGCTATTGTCTTTGACTAGATTTCCTAGAGTGCCCTTTACCAATTAATGGTAATATGCTACTGGGAAATCATGAAGCTGGTGGAAAGCTGTAAATAGAAAAGCCCTAATAGGTTGCCTATTAAAAGTGATGCCGAGTCGGTGCCCTAATGCCATTGAATAGCAGTATTCATGTGTAAAAACCTAGTAACACTCCGGGATCCAGCAGGCAGTTGTGCATGGACTGTGTGTTGCCGGAGATCACATGCACACACAGACTTGCTTCCTGTCCCTCTCTCCCTCCCTCCTTTGACTTTTTGTTGTGTTCTTTTCTAATATAGATTTCCATTTTCTGTTACTTCTATGATGGATTGAGTTCAAGGAAGTGACATGAGCATGCTATTGCCTTTGAACCTGTACTTCAGACACACTGTGCTTTATCTTTCTTGCTGCCTCTTGGCTTGTCATCAGTCCTACTAGTGAATTTTGACATGTGCAAATTAATAATCATTCAGCCCAAATGAGTAGGGTGACCTCTGGGCCCCCGTGATATACTCAGAAGAAAGGGAGGCATCAGTCATGAGCTCAGAGAGATTTCAGTTTAATGAGTCAAGGTTCTTTCTTATTATGTGTACTATATGTGTATACACACACGTGTGCGTATGAATACGGGCATATATCTCTCCCTGTTTCTAATAGGCTGATGTCTTACAATTATTCAGTGTAACCACATTTTTCTATATCGGCATGGAGTAGACTGCAGGAAAAAAATGGTTACTTTTGCAAAAGACTTAATTATAAGTTGGAATGGTCTCTAGTTTAGAAACGGAGACTAAAGCAAGGCAAGAAAATACTGCAAATAGCAGGAAGTCTCCCAATGCATAAATGCAGGGTGGGAAGACAGCCTGTCAGTTTGTTTGACAAACACTGTGATGTATCTGTGGCTGGGGACAAAGCTGAGGGAGACGGCGGAGTGTCACTTAGAAGCCTCCATGGATGGTGATGGGCAGGCGTGGGCTTCCATCTTTACTGTTTAGTCACGGTCTTAGGATTTGAGAAGTAATATTTGATTCTTGGGGCTTAGGAAAATGCGTAGCTGCAATATGTGTACTGCCTTCCAAAACCAGTAATTATTTTGCAATAATCATGTAAACACCAATAATGACTAATAGTTAAAGTATTGATTATAGATACCCTGGGCACCACGCTAAGCGCTGAGAGCAAGAAACAGTGTTTGTCACCATTGTCGCGATAGATGGACTGAGTGCGTCACGTCCTCAAGACTGTAGCTATTATTTGGGGATGCCGTCACCTCTTAGTCAAAGACAGTGATAATCAGGAAGTGAGGATGCCATTCCTTCTGCAGGGAACATCACTAGCAGAGGACAAAGAAGAAGGTTGGGCCTTCAGCTCTACTTTCACTGTGCCATCTCTCAGGCCTGCTGGTCCCCATCGCTCCCTCCTCACACATGCATTTTTATCAAATGTAGTTTATTGTTGTTATAGGTGGGCATTGTAATTTTCCATTTTATCATACGTAATTTTTAAAATCACAAGTCAAGCTGGGGTGGGGAGGGGATGGCTTAGTGGGAAATTGCTGGCCATGCGTGTGTGAGGTCCTGAGTTCACCTACACACACCCACTGAACACACGGGGGTGGGGAGGGGCGGGGAAAAAAAAAGGATAGAGCTCTCGCAATGTAGTGCTTCCACAACTTGTGAACTTATTAGTACTAATTACTACTAAAGTTGATGAGCTCTGGTTGCTAAAACGAAGTGTTCCCTGTCCAACTGCTGGATTCAGTTCTCACAGACAGAAAAGGACTTGCTTCCGACCCCTTTGAGATGGTACCCTGACGTGGCATCATCTCACAGCGGCAGAGGTTACAGTGAAGGAGAGGGGCAGCACATGACTCACATTATCCAAATGAATTAGTGCTGTCATCTGAACTCGGAGAGGTTCGCTGTTCCAAATGGGAGTCCTAAGTGACTTGTGCGTGTCCGCTGGAGTTTGTGAATTATTATGTAATGGAAGCTAAATTGTTGTAGTTCTTCATTTTAGAACAGTGGTGGCTGTCGGGTCTAGAGCACTCTCCAAAGACAAGCTGGGCCGCGAGAAGGCCAGTGCAAGCCAGCTGCCACACAGATCCCCCAGGAGCCGGTCTTCTTGGGAGGGCAGTGTGTAGCCGTGGCAGACTGTTCTCCCGGATTATTTTTTCTACTCTGCGTCTTTGGATGGTCCCCAGCTGTCACTGTGCCTGCCTGTTTAACCAGCCTCTCTGGTCTGTGCCTTCCACTCCAGTTTGATAACAGAAACAGAAAAATAGGGTGTTTCTGAGGCCTTTGGTTGCAAACAACTGTTAGTTAGGGGTTTAATATTGTTTCTCCGCAGGAAAGCGCACAAATGGCCAATTAAGCCTACTCATTAAAATAAAGTATTTTTATAGCCTATTCAAGAATCCTGTGTTGGCCACGTCTTTGAAGCACTTAATTGTTATGAATAAATATATTTCACATTTTGCCGCCCTTCCTCACCATCCTTGCTGTAAAAAGGGGTCAAGGTAGGTTTTGTAGTCTTCCTGAGGAGGTTTTGTGGCTTTACCTGCCAGTGTAGTCTCTGCCAGAGCACTGCTGTGCAGGGCAGTGGTTCAGGAGTATCTCCTTTCATTGTCTGTGCTTTGTGTCAGGCATAGGGAAGAGAGAAGTCAAGTCTGTCACAGTTCCCCCCTAAGGAACCGATTGAGGGACAGTCAGGAAGAAAACTGCAGTCCTGTGTCCTAAGCGCCACAAAACTGTACATAAAAATGCAGCAGGAAATTAGAGGTCACATCCATTTGGGGATTTGTTTAGTGATTTTACAAAGCTGAGTGTTCAGTTTTTTGATTTAGGAAGAAGAAAGGGAGATTGTGTGTGCCTGAGTGCATGAGACTGCGCGTGTTAGGAGAAGGCTTCTTCTCCAGGTGAATGGTAATGTGATGACACTGGAGAAAGAATGCAGAGAGCTTTATTGCATGGCCTAACAAGGAGGATGGAGCTTGAACTGAAGGAAGTGGGGTTCAAGGGAGGCAACTCACTTGCTGCCTCCTTTCAAGGGACCCTGAAGTTATAGAACCGATCTGGTCCTATCCAGGCCAGATCTTCCTAGGTAACAGCTGGGAGATTAGGACACAGCCGAAAAGACTAACAGCAACCGGTGCTTCCACCGTGATGGTTCTTGAGTCATCTTGTCAGAAAGGGACAGCCCTTGTCCTTGATTCATGAGTTGGGGGCGGTCCACGTACCTTTCTAATTGTGGCCTTCAGCCTCGCTACAGAGGCATGGTGGAGGGCCGTAGGCCAGACACAGTGGTTTGCATCTTGTATGTCTCACTGGACTCTCTAGGGTGTCTCTGTAGTGGAGTGAGCTCACAGGTCTTCATTTGCTGTGTTAGTGTGGGTGATGCACACAACTGAGATTTTCTTAGCTGGGCCCCTACTAATTTAATTACACCTTGCTTTCAGCAGCTCTTTCTCTCTCTGTTCTCCTGGCCTAACTAGGTGTGGGATTTTTTTTTGTTGTTGTGTTGTTTTTTGTTTTTGTTTTTGTTTTTGTTTTGTTTGTTTTGTTCTGTTTTGCATTACAGTGTATTTCCACATGTGGGATGCCACTAATGGATATGACAAAGGATGATAATTCCCTGCTAGTTCCTCCCCAGGTGTCAGGAGGCACTGGGCCTCTGGAAATAGAAACAACACGCATTCACTCAAGCCTAATTTATGGGTCAAATACTATATAGAATATCTGTCCGACACTCCGTAGGTGTGGGCTACATGCTGAGTTACACAGGCAGGCTCTGAGAAGCCCTGGGCCACAGCCCCAGCAGGTTAGTGCAGGGTAGCCATTATTAAGGCTGGGAATAAACCTACTTCTCAAAAAGGCAGGGCATGCTTCCATGGCTGCTGGGTACGCATGAGATTTCGTGCAGTCAGCCTCCTGTGTCATGTTCTGGGGACATGACTCACTTGGGGAAGAGCTTGGTTTTCAAACAACCGGGCCTAAATTCAGTCCTCAGCAGTATTGGGAAAAGCAGAGCGTGGTGGGACATGACTGTAACTCTTGTGCTGGGGAGGTAGAAACCATAGAACTGCTAGAGTAATGTGTAGTCCAGTCAGCAAGACCCAGGTCCCAGGGAGGCAACCTATTTCATAAAACAGGATAAAAGGTTGACACCTGACGTTAAAATATGTGCATGTGTTGCCACATATAATTATGCAGAGACATATTCTGCCCTCATACATACTCACATACACTTCACACACACACACACACACACACACACACACACACACACACACACACACACAGTTTCCCATTTGACCTGTGTTCTGAGCCATCTTCTGATACTACAGGGTTGCGCATGCGTCCTCTGTTGGTGTCATACGTCCCATTCTCGGCCTCCCTGTTGCAGTCTTATACAGCTCCCTAGACGGTGCCTATACCTATTTCTGAGCTGACTATAAGGAAGAAGGGGGGGTGTATAAACAGCTACAAGATCCCTAGACCCTCATTTCTAGACACCTTCCCTATTACTCCGTGACTCTATCTAGCTAAAGAATACCTGATATTTAACTTAAAGCTATACGTGGGGAGAGGAGGTCCTCACCTCTAGTGTCATGTTGTCCTGCTCCTATGATCCAGGTTTTCTTTAAATGCCGTGTGTCTTATTAATACCACGCATACATTGATTGTCTGTGGGATCAAAACATTTCAGATGTGCTAGCCAGGACTTCTACAGGCAGAATACCAACACAAAGCAAGGGCAGTTTACATAGAATCTTGTAGTTTCACGGTGTCATTGTCATTTTTAAAAATAATAAGATAACTGTTTCTGATTTTATGTGTATTATTTACATTATGTTATTGGTAGTTCCTAGACGAATGCCTTTATAAAGGGAGAGAAATCAACAGGACTTTTCATCCCAGCCTTCCAAGTGCAAGAAAGTTGCTCACACATCTCAGTCATTTTCTCAAAAATCTACATTAACCTCTATGGTCCTAAAATAGCCTCCCTTTCGCTCCTGTCCTTTTCCTTTCTCATTCAAAGTCAGCATCCGGGTACATAACAAGTACACTAGCTGCCCTCACAGAGTTCGGCAGTAGAGACCACGAAATCCCTTTGTCTCCTCGCCACAGTGTAGTCTAGCACTGCATTTATCTGGGTCTCCTCAGTGCCTCTGGCGCTGTCCATAGCCCAAGTGGGCACATTTCATCTCAATTAGAAGCGGAAGAAGAATGCAAGGCAGGGGAGTGTCAGAGGTTACAGCCATTTAATGGGATGAAATTCAAATGAAAATTGGAAAACAATCCAAGAAATCTATAGACGATGAGAACTGGGGAAACTCAATTAGGAAAAACCATAGAATCTCCTCCTCTGGGGACTGGGTTTCGTTGTGCTGCTATAGTGGCCTATTTGGTCATAAATAAATAGGGAAGCAAAGGGCTTATTGTTTGCATTGTAAAGAAAGGTAAGTTGATTATCACTGTTAAGCACATATTCTGATGCCTTTGTATATGTGCACTCCCAATGATCTGACCAGCCAAGGCTGATTCCAGAAGTATGACATTGTCTGTGCTGCGCCATCATTGCTCAAAGAAAAAAAGCAATTTGGTGAGAGTCGACATGAATAAATGAGAGAAAGCAGAAGTTTGGTTGGAATGGTTTTCCCATGGTAAGCTTCAGTGAACGTGCCATGATAGATATAGATGAGCCTTTTATGTCCCCGCTCATAAACAGGGGGAGCCATTCTGCGCTCAGACCTGATCCATCTTGTTGTGTCCATGTTTCACTTTTGTTGCCTACAATGTGTTTGACCTGGGAAATAAAAATCCAGTTATTTGGTAAGAAGCCTCTGCGTGCTGTGTGCAGCTATTTGCAGGACCTGGGTTTCCTCAGTAAACATCAAATCACTGTGCAAGTCAGAAGCCATTCTCTTGAGGAAGGAGCAAGTGAGGTGCTGCTCTCCTTACTGTGTTGGGTAGTTATTTGAGGCTGTTGCTCCTTTTGGGGTTCTAAGTATGAAAGTTGGGTCTGTGTGGCTGTAGCTTTGCATGTAGCTTTCATTTCTGATGGGAGAGACATAGAAAATACTCCTAAAAAGAGTGACGATGGCATTTTTTTGTGATCTGTGGGTCAGGAGTGCACACGAGAGCGGCTACAGAATTCATTTCAGTCCAGGGACTCTTAAGAGAAAAGGCTTTTCTAAGCAGAACTGGAATTCCCAGTTTACATGCCGGGAGACCCAAACACTGTCTTGCTGAGTTAGGGAGATGCAGACCTGTAGCAAATAGCTTTTAAAATTGGACAAAGGCACAGCACATCCCTTTACTGTGTTCTCTACTCAAGAGGCAAAGGTTATGTTCTGACATTTCATTTAAGAAACGCCGTAGTTTTCAACTCTGAAGAGTCTTGTGCTGAAGGCATATTTTGACTTCAAGTTATACGTCTTGCAAACCATATCGAAGTTGCCAGCATCATCTCTGACACTCATATTTGTCTTACCACAACTCAGACATTTTTGTCACTGAGTTAGAGTATTAAAATTGAGCAAGGATTCTGGCTGTTAAGAATAAAGCTGCTATTGAACATAGTCGAGCAAATATCCTTATTGTCTGCGGGAGGATCTTTTGGGTATATGGCCGGAAGTGGTATAGCTGGGTCTTGAGGTAGCTCTATTCCTAATTTTCTGAGAAAGCACCAGATTGATTTCCCAAGTGGCTGTACAAGTTTGCACTCCCACCAGCAATGGGGAAGTGTTCCCCTTTCTCCACATCCTTGCTAGCACATGCTGTCACCTGAATTTTTGATTTTAGCCATTCTGACCGGTGTATGATGGAATCTCAGAGTTCTTTTGACTTGCATTTCCCTGATGATTAAGGACGTTGAACATTTCTGTAACGGTTTCTCAGCCATTTGATGTTCCTCTATTGAGAGTTCTCTGCTTAAGAGTAGGGGCTGCCTCTCGCATGGACTCTGTGGCCCCCTCATTGATCACTTCCCCCTGGGGTGGCCTTGCCAGGCCACAGAGGAAGAGGATGTGGTCAGTCCAGATGAGACGTGATGGGTCAGATGATAGAGGAGGAGGGCTCCCCCTTTCTGGGGACTAGAGAAGCTGATGATGGGGGATCCAGAAGGAGATGAGTGAGGAGGCTACAATCTGGATATAAAGTGAATACATTGACATTTTTTTTAAAAGGAAGAAATGAGGAAGGAATGATTCAAAGGCAGGGAAGAGGCTCTGTGGCTAAGAGTGCTTACTGCTCTTAAAGAGGACATAGGTTAGCCTCAGCCCTTACATTAGGTAGTGTACAACAACGTGTAACTCCAGTTCCTGGGACTCTGAAGCCCTCTGGCCTGCACTGGCACCTGCATATATGAACTCATGCAGGCACACACATACACGTAAACAAGAATGATAATTCTATTTCTAAGATGAAAAGAATGACTCGAAGGCTCCGGCTTTATTATATCCCCTAATAAATATCACTCACCATACATAGTTCAAGATTTCTGGTACCAGTTTCCTGAGAGAAATCACTCCTGTTTTCTGGAAGATAGCAGGTCAAGCACTTGTTTGTTTGTTTCTTTGTTTGTTTGTTCGTTCGTTCATTTATTTTTCGAGACAGGGTTTCTCTGTGTAGCCTTGGCTGTCCTAGAATCGCTTTATAGACCAGGCTGGCCTCGAACTCACAGAGATCCACCTGCCTCTGACTCCCGAGTGCTGGGATTAAAGGTGTGCACCACCATGCCTGGCTACACTTGTAACCGTATGTATGCTGGGCTTGGGGGAAGCCAAACACATACACACAGTCACACAAATGCACATGCACACAGTCACACAACTACACATACACACAGTCACACAAATGCACATGCACACAGTCACACAAATACACATGCACACAGTCACACAAATACAATTGCACAGAGACACAGAAATACACATGCTTTTGCCTCATAAATTCAACTGAAGAAATCATCTTAAAGAACTGAGAAATATATAGGTAGAAAGCACTGTCCTTAGTGTGAGCTTTATTGCTGAGAATTTTTCCATATGTACAGAGTGACATTCAGCTTAATCTTATGTTATGCATATGTTGGTCTCTGTCTCTGGAATATCACTGAGACAAATTCTTGGTGCCAAATCATCTGTCGTGAGGGACACTCATTAGTGACTATCTCTACCTGTGTCGGGAGAGATGCTCTGTCCCTTCCCACTGGTAACCCTTGACAGTGCTTTCTCAAGGTCTTCAGGTCAAACTGTATTCCTAATGTAGACAAAGGCCCAGTAAGAATGTAGATCATAGAAAACGCAAGGAGCTGAGGCTTAGGGTTTCTGTGGAACCGGTTCCCGGAGCTTTTATAGTGGCCTTCTGTAGCTTGTGGATTTAATGAGCCCCACACGTTCTAGGAAGATCCTGACTAATAGTGAAATATCCTAAGCTGGGACCTGGTTTCCCATAATGGTCATTGTTGCTCATGACCCTTTCTTTCCCTATGACAAATTTCTGTAGTTTAGCTACTGGGATTATTGCTGTGGTGTGACATCAGAAAGCACAATGCTGTCTCTTTAGTGTCTCATCTGTTACTTGCTTTCCTATTTGGTGTGTTTCAACTGTGAAATCAGAGAGCCAAGAGAAAGTAGCTGAAGTGATGTGTTTGCATCTAATTTAAAATGATGACCATGAGTCTTCTCAGAGTGTTTAGGGGTTTATTTTAGGGCCCTCAGTAGAGTTCTTGAGGGAGATGGAACTCACTTAGAAAGCATGCGGATATGGCTTCTTCGCTGACTCTTGCAGAATAGCTGTGACATTTGATTTTTCAGGAAAACAGTATGGTGCAGGCTTATATCTTTGCAGGTAAAACACTTTCCATTCTAACAGACAAGAAAGCATTTGAAGGGTCTATTTCATTCCTGTAAATGAATAGATAAAATAATTTACCCGAGAAGAGCGTTTGTTTTGTGTGAAATCAATTCAACATCACAACAAATAGAGAGATTGGCTTGCAAGATGAGACTTACTTTGACTCTTGACCCACTGTCTTCCCATTCTTCTATTGTTTGTCTCTTGTGTGGATGTCATGTGGTGTGTGTGTGTGTGTGTGTGTGTGTGTGTGTGTGTGTGTGTGTGTGTGTAACCTACTGTCTTCTATCCTCATTCCTTTATATAGTCTATGTGCCTGTGGAGGGAGAGTGTGCGCATGAACATGAGCACACGCATACCTTACACATCTATCTTGGAAATTCAACGTGAGTATATTAGATTTTAGAGAGAAGAGAATTATTCAGTTGAGTTCTGCAGAAAAGCATTTCCTTTAATGTAAAGAATGACATCTCAATTTAATCTCATATTATACATATGTTAATCTTCTCGGATATGCCAAGAAAAGTTGTGCTGCCCTCAGGAATTCTGGGTGAGTCACTCAACTGCCTTCCTCTGCTTAAGCTATCATGTGCTCTGTGTTCTTTTTTTTTCCTAGGAGTCATCACTGCTGCTGACATTCTTGATCGAGAGACAACAGCATCCTACTGGCTAACAGTGTATGCCACGGACCGGGGCGTGGTCCCTCTCTATTCCACCATTGAGGTCTACATAGAAGTTGAAGATGTGAATGACAATGCCCCACTGACCTCAGAGCCCATCTATTATCCTGTTGTCATGGAGAATTCTCCCAAGGATGTAGCTGTCATTCAGATACAGGCTGAAGATCCTGACTCTGGTTCCAATGAAAAACTGACCTATAGGATTACAAGCGGAAACCCACAGAACTTTTTTGCCATCAATGTCAAAACAGGTAAGGGCATGCTCGGCTGCTTTGAAATTGGCTGTCCACTTTTAAATGTGTTGTCTGGCCCTTGCTGTGCTGGCTTATCTATTTTATTGTCTAGAGAACAGAGGCTTCTTTTCTGGGGGGTAGGTTTTGACAAGATGGATGTTTTTCCTGTCTACCTAGAGTGTTTTAATCTCACTGAAGTGCACTGATCTAGTAAGAATCAAAGGCATCACAGAAAGCCTCAGGTTTGCTTCATTCATGGTCCTGGATACTGAGATGGTCAACTGCCTCTTCTATTTCTTGAGAGCTGGCCGGCCATCCTGTGCCGGGTCCTTTGCTTGAGCTAGCCTGTACATCTACCTTGCTTAGCTGCATTCCAGCTTGCTATAAATGAACCTCTGAAAGGCTTAACTCTAAGATTTTCTAGATTGGCTCTAGAATAGTTAAGATTATCTTGTAGATTTTCATCCCTATATTATCCATTAGTGAAGTGTCATTGTTCCAAGAAACTCCCCATGTCTGTGTCTGAATCTTTTCAAAAAAAAAAAAAAAGAGGCAAAATTTAATTTTCTGACCTTTTGCTTAAAAGGTTTCTAAAGGTTATAATAAGACTTTAATTTGTTAAGTACATATCAGAAAGGCATAATGATCAGGACACTGTAGAGTTTGGTGGAGTTTGGCTGGATGTGTCCTGACCAGGAAACACACTGGAACATAGCTTTGTGGAACTTGTAGCCTTGGCCTAGGCAGGCTATTACTTTCCTGAAGGTCCCACTTTTGCATATGAACAAAGATGCTAAGCCCTCAAGAGAGTGTGATAGATGGGACTTTAATGAATTGAAATTTAGGATGATGTAACTCATGATGATTTGGGCAGTGAGTTGTTACTAGTGGACATTGATGCTTGCTGTTGCGAACCACCTTGTCTCGGGAACACCAATGGAACTGGTAATTATTCGCCTTGACTTGTTAAAAGAGAGATGTCCTATAGACAATATGCCCTTTATAAATATGTTCCAAAACACAGAACTTGAAGAGTTTTTGAATAAACCTAGCTCTGAGTCCGTCAGTCAGTTTTTAACACACTTTAGTGCTCTTAAAAGTATTTGATCTGGACTTGATTTCTGCTTCATTACAAATGATAGGTAGGTATCAGCTAGCAGCATCTGGCTGAGGCATACTTGTACTAGAAGAAGAAGGCTCAGATAATAGAGCCTGGCCCAACATCTGAGCCACACTAAGCTCAGAAAGACACCACACACCTGAGGATTAAGCCCTTGTACTGTTCGAGGAGATGCTTGGGTCTACCTCTGTGCTCTAGCATAGTCCTGTAAGATGTGGAGGGAGGGGGGGGGTGTAGAGACAAAGAGACACAGAGAGAGAGAGATGAATTCAAATGCTTTCTAGATTTAACAGAGAGAAATGAGAGTGAAGGAGGAGGGAGAGAAACAAAAGTAATATCAATCAGTTGAGTGTGTGACATTTGATGCCTCACACTCACATTCTGCTATT
Source organism: Acomys minous (assembly GCF_964271855.1). NCBI lineage: Eukaryota > Metazoa > Chordata > Mammalia > Rodentia > Muridae > Acomys > Acomys minous. The sequence goes on along the minus strand of NC_140494.1, from coordinate 79,156,454 downwards.
CCTTCGTGACTCTATTTCCATTGCAGTCATCAGGAAAGCATCTCACACCATGCTTTTGAGTTAGAGGACTCTACAAAGAGGCAAGCTCAGTTGCTACTGTCCTTTACTTAGTGTTCAAAGTGAAAAATATCTCTTGGGGGCTGATCTTTAGGCTTTCAACCATACTAGCCTAATGGGCTCAAGGCCAGTGGGAAGCCTGTCTTAGAAACAACATAGACAGGGGTGTGGAAGGATGACACTCAACGTTGTTCCCTAGTCTCCACATGTACATGGCAGTATGTGCACACATACGCACACATATGCACACATGTGTGTACCCAACTACATATACAGACATTCTTGAAAAAAGTAAAACTGTCATAGACAAGAATATGGGTCTGATGTGAATAATTTATACTAGACCTTGTGTGCAGCGTGCTTACTATCTTTTAAGCACATGAAGTTTCAGAAAGCCCTACATTATCATAATGGACCTTATATTGTATAATAAGAGCCTTAATTATATCCATAATTTCTCTGTCTTTGCCAGAGATTTTTCAAAAATGTACCTGGAATGACATTTTTATCCGGCTTGTCTAATTGTCTCAAAGAAATGAACAGCATGCAGTGGTTTTCAGATACAGTATAAGAAAATAGTATATCTTGTTTATTCAGTTATTAAGAGTATTGTACCTATTTCTTTTTAATCACAAAATCCAATAAATAAAAGCATAAACTTAAGATATGTTTTGAGCTTTTGAGGGACCAAAACTAATATGAAAATAACAGAACGGTTAACACTTGTGATCTGATGATGGAATCAAAAGTTATCTGAAGTCCAGGAACTTTAGAGAATGTTGGGGTGGCAAGAGCAATGGATGGCCAGAGATGGATTTCTTTATGCTTAGAACCCTGGCTTTAAAATGTTTTCCCTGGATATCATCACTGTGATACTCCATGGACCACCACAGGAAATGCGCATTGACATTGCCATCCTGGTGTTAGCAGCTTTCTGTTCTTGGGCAGAAATAAATAGATATGATGGCCAACTTTTCCGATGTGACACAGCCAAGAGTCAGTCACCTAGGGAAAGGGTCTGGATGAAAGACTGCCATCACTGAGTTGGCCTGTACACATATTAGTGGAGACTGTTTTAAATGGATTAATTGATGTAGAAATACCCAGCCTACCATGGGTGGCACCATTCCCTGGCAGGGGACCCTGAACTGTGTAAGGGTGGAGAAATTGAGCTGAGCAAGAGCAAACAGAAGAGCATGCATGTACTCATTTCCTTCTGCTCCTCACTGTGAATGCCATATGACCAAAGCTTTCAAGCTCCTCCCATTGTGAGCTGGAGCTGTAAACTAAAATAAATTCATTTTCCCCCTAAGTTGCTTTTTGTAAGGGTGTTTTTTATCGCAGCAACAGAAAGTGAAGCCAGAACAGTGAGTAATGATTGCAGCTGTGAGGACTTACCACCCGGGCCTAGCACAGCGAAGCCACATGGTAAATGATGACGCCCTGTCTGCTTTATGCTAATGGCAGGAATGCGCTTTAATGCCTTCGTGCCTAGGTTTCTTATCTGGGAAAGAGCGTACAACTTTGCTTACAACACTGTTATTACTCATGGAGAACGGAAGTCACAGTGCACGTGGAGGAGGCTAGTAGACTGCAGAAGCATCTAAGAAATGCGTGTTATTATAACTGTATCCTTTTTTCTTTTATGTGCAGGGGGTGGGTTGGCTAGGTGTCTGTGTGTATATATGTTGTGTGGGTAAGGAGTTAGAGCTGTACATGGATATACAGGGGCCAGAGGCCAAACTCTTACCTTTTATTCTTCGGATACTTTTCACCTCGGGTTGTTTTGGAAAGGGTCTTTCTTTTTTTTTTTTAAATACATTTTTATTAATTTATACATATTATATCTCAGTTGTTAGCCCATCCCATGTATCCTCCCATTCCTCCCTTCCTCCCACTTCCCCCCTACTCCCCTCCCCTCCCCTAAGTCTGTGTCTGAGGGGGACCTCCTCCCCCTGAATATGCTCATACGGTATCAAGTCTCTCCTTGGTGACCTATTATCTTTCCTCTGAGTGCCACCAGGCATCTCCGTCCAAGGGACATGTTCAAATATGGGGCACCAGAGTTTGTGTGAAAGTTAGATCTCCTTCTCCACTCAACAGTGGAGAATGTCCATCGGCTAGTCCGGGTAGGGGTTCAAGGTTTTTACTGCCTATTTTTTCCTTGGCTGTTGCCACAGTTTGCGGAGGACCCCAGGGCCCAGACTCACTTGTAGTTTTCCAGGACCCACTGGATCCTTCTATTTCCTCTTTCTCCCAGGCTTCTCACACCTAAAGTTTCAATAGGATGTCCTCCCCTCTTACCCACTATTCTGGTAGGTACAGTTTTTCATGGGGATGTACACCTTGGACTAGTGTCTCGATATAAGTGAGTATATACCATTTAGCTCTTTTTGCTTCTGTGTGAACTCACTCATTATGACAATTTCTAGTTCAATCCATTTGTCCACAAATTTTGGAAATTCCTTGTTTTTAATAGCTGAGTAGTATTCCATAGTGTAAATGTACCACAGTTTCTTTATCCATTCTTCTATAGAGGGACACGTAGGTTGTTTCCAAGTTCTGGCTATTATGAATAAGGCAGCTATGAACATGGTTGAGCATATGTCCCTGTTGTGTAGTAGTACATCCTCTGGGTATATTCCAAGGAGTGGAATAGCTGGGTCTTGAGGAAGCCCTATTCCCATTTTTCTGAGAAAGCACCAGATAGCTTTCCAAAGTGGTTGTACTAGTTTGCATTCCCACCAGCAATGCAGGAGTGTTCCTCTTTCTCCACACCCTCGCCAGCATGAGGTGTCAGTTGAGTTATTGATCTTAGCCATTCTGATGGGTGTAAGATGGAATCTCAGTGTCGTTTTGATTTGCATTTCTCTGATGACTAAGGAGGTCGAGCATTTCTTTAAGTGTGGAAAGGGTCTTTCAACAGGGCCAAAGCTTGTCAATTAGAACAGGCTGATTTGCCAGTGAGCCCCAGGCATATGTGGCTGTCTCCACCATAGCAGGGCGGAGGTACTACAAGCCCATGCTCTCTTGCTAACTTCTTGTGTGAGTGCTAAGGATTGAACCCTAGTCTTCTCGTGCCTATAAAGTGAGCATTTTGCTGACTGAGCTATTTCTCCGGGTCCTACTTTTTCTTTCTTTCTTTTGTAGCACTGGGGATCGAGCTCATTGAAACCTGTGAGTTCCTACTTCAGGGCACTGCTCTTGTTTAGAGAATATGGTTGACTCCCTCTCTGATGGGAGCTTTAATCTTTGAATCTCCTCTGTCCTTAGAAAGTCAATGGTGTGAAACATGGGGAAAAAAACACTGAGGCAGTGTTTCTCAACAATGAAGCTGGGAAGACAGCTCACCAGTACATTTAGCAAAGATTTGTGCCTTAGCATTTTTGTTTTTAATCTGGAATGGTGTTGCTTCTAGTAAACTAACCCTTTGGTCTCTCTGTGGTAGAGATGAAATTTATAGAGTTTTTCTTTCTTCTGGAAATAAATGTGCTATACAATAAATAAAGATTAAAATGACGACTGTAAAGGTGAATTGTGCCATTGTCCTAGGTCTACGGCCTGTGGCATGTAATAGATATCACTGCCTTCAAGTAGGGAGGGGTTTCTCTGCTGATTCTAAAGGCCCATTTCAGCTTTCCTCTCCCAGAGCTGGAGCCATGGAGCACGAGTGGATTGCAAACTTTCTTCCAGTACTTTTTGTAGATTAGGCAGGGAAATAAAAAGCTTCAAGCTGGTAGGTCTTCTTTGGCCTACTTGCTGCATTAGCTCCAGTCATAGCCGATGAGGTCTCTCAAATGCAGCTCCTTGCTGGTGCTGCCCAGGGTGATGAACATGAGGCTTTATGACATTCAGACTCAGGTAAAGAGGAACTATGCTTCCTTGCAGAGAGATACAGGGTGACCACTCAGTGCTCATCCTGGCAAAACCAGGGAGGAGTGCTGGGAGCTCTCTATGGCTTCAGACCACTTGCTTTCTCTCTGTCTGCTGTGTCTACTCCACTAACACAGGCTCAGGAGGCCAAAGTTGGGTAGAGCTCCCAGCATGCACCAAAGATTGTTGTTGCTATCAGTCTGTGTTCCTCACCAGACAAAGGACTGTATAAGCTACAAACAGACTGCCTCTGGGTGCTACTGTCTCATAAGGAAGGACTCTTGAAGGGAATATATATTTTATATCTGGGGACTTCCATTCAGTTTTAGGAAGTGCAGTTTTGGTACTATTGTTGACCTGGACCTAGAATTATTGGGTAGGAACATAAGAGAAGATGCTTTATGAATGAAGGAGATTTTCATCTCGTCAGAAGATAGATCACCATACCTCTTACAAGGTAACTCTATAAGAAAGCGTGCATAAAATATGAACTGCTGAACTCAGTAGATGGTCAGCCATGAATAGGTACCATCAAACCAGGCTAGTGGTAAGGAAGCCTTGCCACCTTGAGTGTCCAGAGGAATGGGTTGGTCCCTAGAGGCAGAGATTTGATCACCATCCAGACAATTGAAATTAGATCAATTAATCTCCAAAGCTAGCCCAGAGATGTATCAGCTACTCTGAGAGACACACTATTATTATGGGGTAGGGGAAGGGTTGCAAAAGATTCACAAGTGTTATGGGAGATCATAACCTCCAGATATTTTCACATTTCTGTTTTGTTTTGGGGTTTTTTTATTTATGGTTCAGAGAGTCTTAAGATTTCCTGTGAAATCCTCCTTTGAGAAGCTTGCCTAGTAGAAGATTGTTTAGGGGGTGAAACATATGAAAGGGATAGGGTTTTGTCCTTTCTCCCATCTGCTATACACAGAACCGTGGATAGCATCCACTTTATTGATAGCACATGTCTATGAAACAGATCTTTGCTTACCCTGGGTCTTCCCATGGCTCCGTATCAGGATATGAAATGTCTTTTTCACAGTCGCTGTCTGTTTCTGACCTCTGAGCCTTGCTCTGCTCACTGGCCTATTGTCTCATCTATGCTTGAATGATGGTTTAGCCTTAGTATCTTGGGATAAATCTGAGCAAATATATACTTTATCTGCAAGTGGACTAGCTGAACACACACACACACACACACACACACACACACACACACACACACACGAGTCATTTGAGAGGAGAGAGAGGAATCTTTTAAATTGGGCCTCCCGTAGGGAATGCCTCAAACTCTACCCTACTATTGTTTCTTTGGAACCAATAGCTTATCAAAATATTGGATGGCCGGAGTTCTTTCAATCAGCTCTGAAGAATAGCCTCTTGCCTTTGGGTATGTAGTGTGAGAGATAACAGGGAACACTGAGCATTAATAAGAGAGCTAACAGAGAAGCCCAACCCATACATCAGCCTGATAATCACCAGGTGAGCTTATTAGCTAAGGAGTCCTGTGGAGAGGCCTGGTAATTTGTGTTTCTGACAAATTCCCAGCAGAGGCTGAAGGTCCCCTGAGGAACTTGATGTGCAGTCTCTAGACTTCATTCACCTAAGGGAGGCAGTCAGGGCTGAGGAACCCTGCAGAAGAGGCAGCCAGCTCTGTAAATTCTCACAAAGCTCTCACCTTACAGTGCCACGACTTAGAGAATCAACCATGAATTCCAAGTTCCTTCTCCACCCACTCCCCAATAATCTTCATACCCTCATTTTCTTTTCCCTTTTCTGAATTCAGTAATAAATGAAAATCATGTCCCTTTAATTGTCAGTGTTAGTAAATATCACAGAATCCCTTTTTTTTAAAGTTGGATGTTGTATAATATTTGCAAACATCTTTTTGCTTATTTTTTATCAAAAATAGAAATTTTTTTTACCCAGTATATTCTGATCCTGGTTTCCCCTCCAGCAACTCATTCCAGACACTTCCCATATCTCCACCCATCCAAATCCACCCCTTTCTTTTTATTCTTTCTGAAACACAGAACAAGACAGAATTTGTGACATGAAGCTTGGGCCTAGTTTGATAAACAATCAGTCATTATCCAGTTTCAGCAAACTGCTCTAATTGTCAAAGAAATACTACCTTACAACTGAGGAGTATTAAAAAATAATTTGCTCTCCAAAGTATTTTAAACGCCGTGCTTATGCACAGCTCTATTTGGGGGTAATCTGCTTAGAACACTGTACACTTATGCACAGCTCCATTTAAGGGTAATCTGCTTAGAACACCATCTCTTCTAGGAAATCAGAACAAAATTACCTGAAGAATTATGAGATTTTGAGAGGGAAATGAAAAGCAAAGTGAGGGACAGTGCAAACAGAGGTGCTAGTCCTTGATGTATTTTTGTTTTTTGTTTTTCCACACGGCTTTCATTGCGGAATACTAACTTCTCCTAACCAGGAGAGATGCCCTGAATGGCATTTTGATATTCATAAGATCCAGACATGAAGTAGATAATGTGGCAAATGAGTATGGATGGAGCTGTAAATCACCCTTGCACCTTCGTTCAGCCATGAAAGGAGGCCTTGTCCTATAGAACATTAAATTGTATTCATTTAATCTTGCAAGTTCAGGAGAGCAAATGAGCTTCATACAGATTTATCATGGGGTTATTTGAATTCAGTGATGACCTTTGCTTCCATGTCAATGTGTTCTTTATGAGCAAAGACAACAGAAAAGTTTCAAAACTATCCTTGTGTCTAGGAGAAACTGGGAAATCCCCTCTGGACCAACTCACAACTGCCCACTAGGATGGCCTCAGAACCTATAGGACACTGAGGGATGTTGAGAGTGGCTATGCCCAAGGGACAACATGCTTTCTTCTGCCATAGGTGCTGTCTATACCTTGTGGGGTTGCGCTCTATCAGGATGCATGCTGTTAAGGACTATTTTAGAATTTCTTAGCCCAAATACTCTTAGCATGTTAACTCCAATAGTACTATTTTGTTGGGAGCTCTCTTATACACGTTAAAGTATTTATCAGCTTCAGGGCCTCAGCTACATGCTACTCATCCCCTTTGCTGCTGCAAAGCAAAATCTCTCTGGGCATCATCAACTGTCACTTACAGGCAGAAATGCCCTACTGGAATCCGTTGAAGCATCGGTGGAGCATGTCACAGGCCTCTCTTCTCTATGGCTGTTTATAAAGTATCTACACGAAATAGATGACAAGGCAGAGTAGTTTAAGAATATCAACAAAATGTATGTATGTAGCATATGTATGTGCATATTATTACTGACAATACATGGGAACAGTTGGACAGAGGAGAGGGAAGTCAGTATATGTTACTCAAAATGAAAAATAAAATATAAAATAAGAAATCCAAACCTACCATTTGTCCCTTTTTAGTTCTAACTTTTTCTATTTGAAATGTCCCATAAACACTTGATTTCAACTCTACCAGAAGTAAAAGGGAACCACAGAATAACAAAACTCAAAACATTGTAATAAAATTATTGTCTCCTTAGTATTTGAAGAGGATTTAGCCAGCAACTGAACTCCCACCTGAGTCTGTTTGGAGCAGCTCTTTCCAGAAAACAGCATGAAAAGATTATAAAAGAGTTTTAGATTTGATGTGCTTTGTAGTTTCAAATCCTGTTCCTACTCAAGGTCAGCCTTCTGATGGATAAACACGTATTGTGATTTTATTCTGCAGTAGCGTGAGATGAAGCCCGGGTGGGTGTGTCACCCTTACAACCTTAGGGATAGGGTCTTTGGAGCTCAGGTTCTCGGGGTGCTTGGTGTCTGCAGCGCGCGTGGCGTGCATAGGTACAAGCCCCAGAACACTTCTGGGTAGGTTTCCGTGTGCTGAGACTGGGCCTTGGCACTGTGGTTAGATACACCATTAGATTATAAAGACTTAGGATGAGTGGAAAACTGTACAACCATCAACACCAAGAAAACCTTTAACACCTAAATAGATACAAATGCCCAAGAACAGGCCATCAGTTACACAATGACACGTATTTTACGCCACGTATAAGATGTAGCTTTGGGTTTTTGAGTGACTAGGATTACTGTTTCAGTAATCACTGTTCAGTTATAATTATTGCATGGGAAGGGGACTTTGATAAAAGAAAGAGAGGGGTGTACAGTCAAAAGCTATGCGATAAAAGCTTGCAGAGAAAGTGCTACATAGCTAGCTGTTAATGGAGAGGCTGAGGCACTCAGAGCAGCAGTGTGCTGGCCATCTCTGAGGCTGGTCTGAGCCCTGTTTCCTGTTCCTCCTTTCAGGCTCAGCTGCAAGGGAAAGCTGTGAGAAATTACCTAAGATTATTCGGGAGGGTGATGGAGTCACGTAAATAAAGCAGATGATAGAGATGTATTTATGAGTAAAAAAAGAGATTGATTGATGTCATAAATTTCTCTTTTATTTCTTGTATCTGGGTGTTATTTCCAGAGTAGTAATTTACTGTGTTGGTTTATTACTGTCTTCTGTTCTGAGGGAGACCTTGAATTTTAATTGAAACCACTGCCTGCCTCCCCGCATTGTTGCATGTTGGATGCCATTGTGAGAGTGTCCTAGATGCTTCCTGGCCCTGGTACCACCTACAAAGGCTTTAGCAGACTTTGCACCAGCAAAATGCTGAGCCATGCTAGTGTGATCCAGGATTGCCTCATTTGGCATCCTCCAGAATACTGGGAAGAAGATATTTGGTGGTTGGTCCAAAGTCACTCAGGTATTCAGCCCTGTGAACATTGTGCAAAGTATAATTTGAAGCAACCCAGTGTAGTCATTTTTCTCTGGATCAAAAGTTAGGAACAACAGCACTTTGGTTCTAGGTTTTTGGCTTGTGTTAGTGGTTTGAATCGACATGTCTGTGTGACCACTTTGGGACTTCCAAAGCTTCATCTGTTGGTGATGATATCCCGTGTCTAGGCATAATTTTGCTCCAGGTCGTGAGGGTGTGTGAAAGTCATTGTTTGTTGGTTTGGGGTAGTTTATATATCAAGATGCCATCCATTTTTATTCATTTGTCATTTGTCAGGCTCAGATTATCTGGAAACACCATATAAATGAGCCCTTAACTTTGCAAGTGGATAGTTATTGTAATAATAGTTGAGGTTATAGCCGGGCGTGGTGGCGCATGCCTTTAATCCCAGCACTCGGGAGGCAGAGGCAGGTGGATCGCTGTGAGTTCGAGGCCAGCCTGGACTACAAAGTGAGTCCAGGACAATCAAGGCTACACAGAGAAACCCTGTCTCGAAAAAAAAAATAGTTGAGGTTTCTTCAGACAAGTGAGCATCAAGTCTACTTTGGCCTTGGTGCCACTCCTTCTACTCTTGTAGTTGTCATCTCTGAGTGAATTTCTTCTTAGCTTCTTGAAAGCTCTATAAACAGTGCACATATTTTAAAAATCTATACATTTGATTCATATTGTGGTAGATTAACTTAGGAAACAATGTGGAACAGCAATAGTAAAACCAGCCTGTGGTGAGTCCTGACATCTTATTAATTTGTAGGAAATTGACATCTTTTTTACTTTGCATAGTCAATTAGGATTCATGATAAACCTGGACACAAAATATGCCACAGAGGATGTGTTCAAGAGGGTAAACACTTAGGGCAAATGTCTTTGCCTTTGAATCCAGCTGTATCACTTGTCATAGCCTCATTTCTGCTGCTGTGATAAAATACCATAACCTAAAAACAACTTAGGGAGAAGGGGCCTCATTTGGCTGACAATTCCAAGTTACACTCTGGTTACAGGGAAGTCAAGCTGGGGACTGAAGCACCCAGTAACATCATATCCACAGTCAAAAGTAGAAAGAAATGAATGCATCCGAGCTGCTTGTTTGCATGCTTGCATGCTGAGCTCTTACACAATTCAGAGGTTAGCCTAGGGGATAGTGCTGGTCTGGTCTTCCTACATCAATTGCCAAGCAAAGAAATTACCCACAGGCTAATTTGACCCAGATAATCCCTCAATGTAGACCCCTTTCCCAAGTGATTCTAGCTTATAGCAAGATGACATTTAAAACTATCCAATACAGAACCTGGCTGTGTGATGTTGGACAGATTGATTGACCTTATCAAGCTTCGGTTTCCTCTGAGTAGCTGTGAATGATAATAATAGCACATTGGTTTGCTATTAAGATGGAACAGTATGTAAAGTACTAGAAGGAACAGTTGGCACATAGCATACCCCCAATAAATGTTACATATTAAACAAATCTGCACACGCAGTTTGTTTCAGCTAACTGGCATTCACAGTGCATGACTAAGGCTTCAGACAGTCTGTGTTTGCAAACTATGACTGAATATAACTCTTCCCTCAAGGTTCATCAAGTTTACCATAAGATTAAGACTCCAGCCAGCTAGGCTGCCTCCTGTGTGTGTCATTATTTGGGTTGTATCTGACAAGTGGACAGTGACAAAACAAAAGACTCTAGAAGCCTCTCTGTCTACCCAAAATAGTTCTTCTTTTTAATCACATAATAATATGATGCCTTGAAAATGAACTGGTAGGAGCAGTGGGATTTGCTAAATTTCACTTCAGCCTCTGTCATTTAATTTCTTTGATAACAGGAGACAGGTGTATTTCATTTATGTTAGCCTCAGAATTGTCATTTGATGGAACATAGATCAAACTTGCTAAGCCCTAATCTTAGGTTGGGACAGACATCACTAATCAATGGTATCAACCGCTCATATGCTCATATTCTGCCCACACTGACATGGGCAGGCATCACTAAGCAATGACAGCATTGTATCATCATCTTCCCCCACTGGCATGGTCTGACATCACTAAGCAATGGCAGCAGCATCTATCTAACACTGGCATCCATTATTATGTAGCACTGAAAGGAGCCACTTACCATCAATGACTCTAATAATACCTCTACTCAGGGTCGTCACTGAAGTCGTAAGTGACAGTGACACTGAAGACAGCATTGCAGATGTAGCAGGAAGGAATGCCTGAAGGAAGAACCCTTGCTCTTGAGCTCCAGTTTAGAGCAGCATCTCTGCTTCTTGAACGCTAACCTCCAGCCCTTTCCTCCTTGTCACAGTTAGATTGAGGTGGAGCCTTGGTTTGCTGCCGAGACCCAGAAACAGCATTTGGCTTTGATGGAATGTAGCTGTGATTCTGAGTGCCTACAGTTGACATACACACAGTTGAACAGACCAGGCCAGCCCTGGCAGGCTATATCCCGAGGAACACAATGGCAACTCTGTAAGTTACTGAAACTCAGCTGTGTTCTGCCCAATTAATTGATCTGTTGGTGCTAGTGCACACCTTCCATTGAAGTTTGAAATGGGTTCTCTTTATGTAATTGAAAGGACCATAACGCTCTGTTCCTGCGGAAGCCATGTCAAGAGTGAGGCAGCAGTGGAAACCATGTCGAGAGTGGGGCTGCTGCCCAGTGCCTGGTACTGAGAGGTATTGAGGAGAAAAGGCTGATACTATCACATGTGCTGGTCTAGGAAAGAGCAGTGGAAGATGTCTGTGTGAAATACACTCTATTGACAAGACTCTCCATCTATGTCACTTGGAATCACTACTTTTCATTTCACAGTAGAATAGTGTGTGTGCTGACTGACATCAGCTGTAGTGTGGGCTTCAGCAAAGGCTTGTATCTTGTTAACAGTTCTTAGATAAAAAATGTGATGATTTAGATATTACCCAGAGTGTTTAGTCTCAGTTGGGGTTACTATTGTGATGGAATATCATGTCCAAATGAAACTCACAGGTCTATCACCTGTGAGCTCAAACAGGGAAGAAACTTGGTGACAAAAGTTGATGCAGAAGCCATGGAGGAGTACTGCTTACTGACTTGCTCCTCATGGCTTGCCCAGCCTGCTTTCTTATAGAACCCAGGACCACTAGCTCAGATATGGCACCACCCACAATGGCCTGGGATCTTCTACATCACTTATAATTAAGAAAATGCTTAACAGTTGCATCTTAAGAAGGCATTTTTTTTTCAACTGAGGTTCACTCCTTTTAGAAAACTCTTGCTTGTTTCAAGTTGACAAAAAACTAACCAACACATGTTCCATAGAAAAACTGCCCAAATATTCTGGTAAAAATTAATTATTTTATCTTATTGAGTCTGCATATCTGTATCCTGTTGAACAAAAGGTGCAAGAAAACTGTCTTCTCAGAGTTGTACCCTGAGAAATCCACCTAAGGAGTACCTGTGAACACTGGGTTCTCCAGCTGCATGGCAATGGACCAGTTTCTTAACTCCTTTATGGCTCAAATTCACCACAAGCATAATGATGATGATAATGAGCTACTGCTAATATTCAATGGTTTAATAAATTTTGTGAAGTGTCTAGATTAGTTTCTACATATGAAGTGTTTAACAAACATTAACTATTATAACTGAAATTAAATGGATTCAAAATTCTTCCCTTAAAAATTCTACTTAAGATGAATCCTGTTCTGAAGGTTGAAAGTCTCTCACGTCTACTGTCTGTTCATGTTTTATGAGCACATAATATGCACCAAGCACTGTGATAGGCACAAGATAGAAGGTAAAAAGGCATAAAACACTATGCTTTCCCTTTAAGACCTCACAGAAATGTCACCCCAGGTGACATTACTGTTCCTGTCACCCAGTTTAGAATGCAGAAATTCATACCAAGTTTTTATGTGAGAATTATATTTCTAATGATGATAAATTCTGAAGATATTAATTAGTGATTTTAGGCAGAAAACCTCTGAGAATGTGACGAGGAGAAGCAACGTAAATCCATTACATGAAAACATGTGATTACATACACACAAATGGCCTTTCCCATGCACCATTTTAAAAATGTTGGCATTACATACTTTGTCAAAGCAGGATGAATCCAATTTTCCCTCCCACCACTTAAGCAAATTTCTCCTCTCTGTAAAATCTCCTGTTTTATAAAGACATACTTCATCTTGGCTGTGTACATCCTAAATAGTCCATTTTTTTACTTAGTTAAATTGTTTTCTGTCGTGATGAGAAATGGTTTCTTCTGAAGAAATGATGTTCGGGTCCGGGAAATAGGGACATTTATTAAAATAGTGCATTAGAAAACTAGATGTAGATATATATTTTTTACAATTTTAGTTAGTATTTAAGAACTTTTAGTGCCCAGTAAAATTACTTTTACTGAGAAGCAGCCTCTGATAATAAGAGTCTCTGAATTCTCACTTTTGCACGTAATGAAAAATCATTGGTGGATTTACTTTTTGCCTGCGTCTGTTGAGAAATGTCAGGGATGTTCCAGTGGCTCTCTATCAAGGCTTTGCTGGGTCGCAGCATCCAGTTAATGACGTAAATCAGTTGGTGGTTTTACCCTGCTCTAACTTAATGAGCCTTTATTGACTTCAGATTCTATGCAAGGAAAGAACACAAAGAAACCAGGAGCTTTCCAAACTGTTCTCACAGCAAAATCACTGCAATCAAGCAAAAAGGTGCCCCATTTCAGGGTTGAATTCTGAGCTTGGTTTTCAAGTTTTGTCTTGGAATTTTGATCGTGTCTCATTTCTCCCAGCCCCTAGAAACGATGCGTATTAACAGGCAGTTTTCCCTGATAACAGTCCTGAGGCCACTAAGTGTCTGCACAAACAAAAAGACCATCATTTTGGACCACTCTCTAAACTATATCAAACGTGTCCTTCAATTTTTCACAAGTCTCTTGAGCATTTTCCTGACCACTGAGCTAGAAACAACCACAGTGACATAAGACCCGTGCTTGGGAGGTCCCCTACCCTGCCACTTGCTCTCTGTACTTCCCGAACAAAGACATTTTCATTTTGCACTAGGCCCTGCAATGCTGTAAGCCACTCTGCATACCTGCTTTTCATTCGTGTTTTTCACCATTTTTCTGGGCCACCCGATGCAGAAACTCCTGGAGTCTACCTTGACCTCTGCTTGCTAGTACTCCCTTCTGCATTCAGCCTGCCTCTTTCAAGGCTTTGCCTTCTAACCTGCTGTTCCTCATCTGCCGTGATGACATCATATAAATAAGATTTAGAATAGTAACCAGGCTGGAGTCTGAAAGGTGACCTTGAAGATACGTCCCATGAGGCAAATATACCTAATGCGTGCAACCATGCTGCGCAACGGTTAGATCTGAACCCCAGGGTAGTGTCCTCTTCCAGGATGACTGCATTGCTAAGAAGCCTCTGTAGACATCCAGGTAGAAGCACATAGGTCTCATTCATGTCCATGGAAAGAAAGTTGTTATAACCATATTGTCTAAAGGGTGATGTTTCTTTTGCTGAGAGACTCGTCCATATACTATTGGTTGCACATTTCACTGTTGACTTCTTGGACTTACTAAATTCCAATAATTTCTGTTTCTGTCTTCCAACTCTTCTCAAAAAAAAAAAACCTGGAGAATCCTTTGCCAGGAGCTATCCTGTGTTCAAGTGGATGTGGGGACCTTAATGGTCTAGGCTCTGGTTACCAAGCTACACATCTAGCTCATGAAAACTATTTTTTTTTAATTTTTATTAATTTATTCTTGTTACATCTCAATGGTGAAAACTATTTCTCAGTGTCTACACAGCCTTCTACCAGCTCCATGAAAGGTCAATGTTTCTATTACAGTTTTTACCTTTAACTTTAGTGAATATTTCTAGTCTCTGAAAGGCAAGAAAAGGAAACAGATAGACAATAAAGCCAAGTGTTTTCTTGTTATGTCTTTGGCTATTCACAGGATAGAAAACTGTGCTGGCAGATAAGCTACAAAGAAACAAGATTCTTTAAGGATCAGAGATGTGACTTATTTGCTAGAGTACTTGCCAAGAACGCAGAAAGCCCTGGATCTGGTGAGCAGCACTGCATACAGCAGGCATCATGGAACACAGGCATGCAATGTTAGCATTTGGGAGGCAGGGCAGGAGACTCAGAAGTTGAAATCATCCTGAGCTTCAAAGTAAGCTAAAGACCAGCCTGGTCTGTCTGAGAACCTATGTTAGTGGTCATCCCCTGTAATGCCAGCACTCTGGAGGAAGAGACAGGTAGATCTCTGTGAGCTTAGGCCAGTCTTGTTTCATAGTGTGTGCTACTCAGAACTACATAGTGAGACCTTGTCTCAACAAACAAACCACGCAACACAATCAAACAAATAAATAAATGATTAAGAGTAAGAAATTTTATCCTTTTTAGATGCACTTTTTATTTTATTGTAAGGGTTCTTTATTCACAGATAATCAAACAAATGCTAACTTGTCAGAATTTCCTTCAGGACAATAAATGGGAGCAAAGTTCAGAAGCAAACAAAAGTCCCATAAATCACCTGTTCTAACAGCTAGCCTGCAGTTCACAGTTTAAAGGGTGTTTCAGCTTGAATCCATTGAGGACAAAGACTGAGCCAATATAGACTGGGCAACCTCAATGTCCCCACAGTTTACAGACTTTCAGTTGGTGGAGAATGAAGTCGGTAAATGCATGTCACTCCACGGGCATGAGAGGAAGCCTGGACACTTGTTAAGTAAAGATGGAAGTTTGTCCTGGAGCATCAAGTTCCCAAAGGTAGCGTCAGCATCAGCAGTCTCTGCAGACACAAGAGAGTCAGAGCAGGAGCACAGCTCAGCAGTCTTCTCTCCCTTCCGTCAAGCAGTCTATATGGTGACAAAGTTCTTGCAAGGTAGATTTTGGGAGGAAGTGAGAAATACAGACTATCTGCTTCCCAGATTTGCTGCTATTCAATAGACTGCTTATTGTGCTGAGGAGGGCCCTTTGGATGTCACTGTGCCGCCACAACAATTTTTAAGGTATATGAATGTTTTTGCTTGCATGGATATCTGCTCACAATAGACATGTGACCACGGAGGCTGGAAAATTCTTGGATCTGGACTTGCAAATGGTTGTGAGTTGCCATGTGCGATACTGGGATTCACACCTGGGTCCTCTGGGCAAGCAGTCAGTTCTCTTAATTACTGGGCCATCTTGTCAACCCTCAGGAGGATTATTCTCAGTCAGTATTTATTTACCCATTTATTCATTCTTTGTTCAACATTTAGTATTGTTTCTTGCACACTGACTTGTTGTGGGTACTGTGGTAGGCACTGGTGTCATAAAGAACTGGGTATAGCCCATGGGAACAGGACTTCCCACAGCTCATATGCTCCATCACAACGCTGAGTGATGGATGGACGAGCACAGACTGCGTTTTCTGCACCATTCCCATCAAATCTGGGTTTCTACATACCTCTTGGTACTCACTTGACCTTACTGAGATCTAACAGGGCTGAAATTCTCCTACTTGCAAAAAAAAAGTGTTTTTCTTTGTTTGCTTTGAAACAGGGTTTCTCTATGTAGCTCCAGTTGTCCTGGAACTTACTTTGTACATCAGGCTGGCCTCAAACTCAGACTCACAGAGATCTGCCTGCCTCTGCCTCCTGAGCACTGGAATTAAAGGCACGTAACAACATGACTGACCTTTGGAAGTGTTTTCAGAATGTCATCTCTGGATTCACTTGCCTCTGAGGATCTGAAAGCAACCTTTTACTAACACAGCATGCAAGTGACCAGGTTATGCACGGTGTTAATGCTTTCATACCTGTCCAGAAAGGAAGACTAAGAAGTCTGTATCCTCACTGAAAATTGGCTTAGTCTCAGTTACCAAAGCACTTCATGACTCACATGAGCTTTGTGCCAGATTTTAACATGGACTGGTATAGCTAATGTCTTTGACCTGGTTAAAACAACATCACAGTGCCATCAGGAGCCCTCTTTTATGTGCGACTTTAATGTGATTTAATTCGTAGGGGTAAAGGTAGAGAAATATATGTGACATGTCTTTAACCTTCATATATAGGAGAAATAGAGGAGTTAACAGAAGTTCTAACAGTGATTATAATTTGCACCCACTTCACAGCACAGGAATGCTATGGACGCGGTCTGTGACAGCTTGAGAAAATCCCACTCTCCCTGTCCTCCTGTGCTGCTACAGAGAGCTCACTAGTAACAATCCTAATCTCAGAATCAGGAGAAGCTTGTCTGAGTGTCATAACTGCCCTGCTTCAGCCTGTCATTTTTTTAAACAAGGTCAACCATTTTATTGGCACTTAAAGTCAGTGGTAGGTGGTAGACTAAGTGAAGGCAGGTGTCTTTCAACCTAACATGAGCAAACTTGAACACAGCAAGTCATGCTTATTGGCTCTGGCTGTCATCAATAAATAAACTAGGCAGAATTTTCCGCCTTTAGTGAGTTGATTATATTATTCTGCTTAATTGGTATATTAAAGGTGAATTACTTAATTTAACGATCATACATGGAAACCAGTTTCATATCAGCTCCCGCTCTAGGTGGTGGACATATAAAAATGTGAAACACATTAGTCCTCATGAAGTGGGGGTGGGAGGGGTGGGGGGGGTTCTGTATCTCCATCACTGCTGCAGCTTGGGTGATACCTAATCTCATGTTCATTGATCTGTATGGAATAATGGTTTCCCTCCTCTGCCTTTTATTTCCTCTCTACTCTAAGCTCCATGTCAAGCCAGGAGCTGTAAACTAACACTTTAGTACACATGGGTCAACGAGATGGCTCATCAGGTAAAGGTACTTGTTACCAGGCTGAACAAGCTGAGCTCCATCTCCTGGACCCAAGTGGCCAAAGGAGATAACTAAGTGTGACCTCTACACATGCTTCATGGGTAGACCGTGAAGACAGACAGACCGACTGACAGACACACATAGGCATACTTACACACTTAATGCATGCACACACACTAAAAATATGAAAATATAAGGCTTTTGTGCACTAGAGCTCCGAATTTGTGACTTCAGTCATGCCTGAGTTTGTACTGCAAACCTCTGACAGACTGTCTATGTTGTAAAGTACTGCATTTGGGTGTCAGTCTGGTTTGTGCTGACCACTGTGATTGCATTAAGGAGCATCACTAGCTGCCTTCAGAATCCCCCTTCCTCAGCTCCCAGATCCAGAAAGCTTTAACGGAGAGCCTTTCAGTACTTTGGCCAAGAGCCGGTTCTGCAGCAGTGCTTTCTCTGCTCTGATGAGCTCAGCCACCTCACCTATGAGCCAGATAAGCTTTTCCTCCCAAACTTGCTTCTCGCCAGGTCACAAACAATGAGAAAAGCAAATAATATACTCTGCCAAAAGGACATTGATACAGAAAAAAAATCCTTTCCCAGCTGAATGAAGAGTTTGTTTCAATTTGTTGCAGCTGCCTATCAACAAGTACACTGGAGCAAACTTTGTCCCGCATCACCTTCGTTTCCCAATGTGAGGAGCAAATCACTCCTGAAGGCCAGGAGCTCACCTGAGCCACCTCAGCAAAGGGACTTAGAACCCTGTCACTAGTTAGTGATCTAATATGTATTTGTTAAACAGATTTAAAAAACAGATAAATTAACTTAGAATAAACTGTTTAATATTAGTTCTCAAAAGTAACCAGGAGTTGACTCTGAATGTGTCCTTTGGCTAGCATCTCCTGACCTGGGATGTTGGGATTTGCCTGGGCAAGTGTCTGCATAAAGGCAGCTCTTCCCCTCTTTTGGCCAAAGACACACCACCGAACTGGGCACCTCTGGCTCCATCCTCCCTAACCATCTCTTGAGATCCTGACTAAGCATTTCTGATGTTAAACAGTCCCTCCTGGAACAAATTTGTCACTTGCCTCTTACTTCTGTCTATGTGTTCTTGTTCAATATTTCTGCATCAGTTGTTTAAAATAACCCTTCCCCGTGGTTGGAGAGAACAGATTTCTGCCTTTCATTCAAGAAATGCAGTACTGTTTTACAACACGGTACTTCCCCAGTTCCAAGGGAGAGGAAGCTGCCTGATGGCATTTTCTCTGTGTGTGCCTGGGTATAGACTAAGGCTGCCCTGGATCTGCAGTGCAGGGAGCCCTGCCCCCTCCATCTCTGTCAGGGTTTTGAGCAAATGTAAAGGACTTTTTTTTTTTCATTGTAATTTAAAATTCAGAAGGAGCCTATTTGTATGGTAATCATAAGCTAAGGAAAACAGTGTTACATTCCTCTCTGGGATTTGTTTTCTGACATCTTCACATTCACAGTACTTTAACCTGCACATTCCAGGCAGTTCTAACTCCATATTTTAACAGGCAAACAGGACCCAGAAGACTAATCCACAGTGACAAGAGGGAAGAAAAAAGCTGAGGAGGTCGCAGCGGTAATTAATGTTGCCCTCATATTCTATGCTGGTGTTTTCTGGTCTTCACTAGAATACGCTCACCATGGCTGTTCACTATTACAACAAAGCAATCGTGTATGGGGAAGCATGAATAAACAGCGCTGTCCTTCTTTGAGGGATTCGGATTCCAACATAGGGATCATATCATATTCTTGTTGTTTGAATCTATTATTCAGCAGGGCTGATGGTTTGATTTTTTTTTTGAGAAGTTTAAGTTTCTTTCTACCAGCAAAAATAGGAAGAAATATGCATTCCCTCCCTCGCTGGCTGTTTCCGTGGCTCACTCTGAGCAAAAGAAAGGACGAGAGTTCAAAGTTCTCTTCCAATCTGAATGATTGTAATGTGTTCTTGTCTTCAGAGGGCCCAACCGGAGGCTTGCTTGGAGTTGCACCTTCCATCACTCAAGTGACGTTAGTTTGTTTGCTCACAAACTCAGATTAATTCTGCCCCTGATTCCCCTGGGGGCAGAGGAGGGGATTTATCTTATACTCAGGTCTCTGTGGGCCAGAGATTTTATGCCCAGGCACAGGTGACATTCGCTGTGAGATGTGGCCAAACAGAGATTCTTCCTTTCGAGAAGCAGCCAATGGTTGCTTGTGTCTGAAAGCATTACTGGGAACCAATAAAAGGAGCCCAGTGGGCCCACCAGGCTAAGGGCACTGCCTTCCTTTAGTCCCAAAGGGACATCTTGTCCTAAGTATGTCACTCAGACGGCTGGAGGTCTTTCTTGGAAACCTGCTGGAAGGTTTCATGTTCGCATGAATTCTTTGATCGTTATGCACATCAGTTCACCTCAAAAGGGAGCAGCCTTCATTTCATGCCGTCTAAGCACAAGATGCCTGTGGCTTTAACACTCAGAGATCTGGGGTCAAAGAAACAAGAAGACATCACCTCTGCAAGTCTAAAGTGGGGAAAGGTGGTAGAATGGAACTAAGAAACCGTTGGTAAGGTGAACTACAGTTCCACTGGTGACAGATGTTCCAACCCTAAAGGCCAGTTTGAGGTTAAAGTTCTTCAAGACCTCAGGAAGAAAGAATGGGGGATTATGGGAAGGAGTGAAACCAAACCATCTCATGTCCCACTTAAGTCCTCTTCTTACCACTGTGTGCAATAGATACCTTATGTCACTTGTGTAGTTCTACTCTGGCTCCCATACAAATGTGTAGTGGACCAACCATCAACCTCATGTGCTGGGGAGATCTGGCCTGCTACAAGGCATAATGAGCCCAAAGAGTCAGGCTAAGTGGCCATTTAAACAAAGGATTCCAGCATTCAAGGAGCCAGAGAGAGTTTTGAAATCTGAGTTTAGGTGGTATATGCAGGCCAAGGTGGACACATCTAGACTTTCTGGGCTCTTGACCCAATGGGAAAAGGCATGACTAAAAGAGGATTCTGGGAGCCTTCTGCCCTGCACAGGAAAACCTGTTTTCTTGGTGACCACAATAAAGGGTACGGTACTGGAAAGAACCATCGATTTGTATAACTTCTGTTCCAGATGAGATCTTAGAGGGACTCTAGTAGTTTAAAGGCCCCACTTATAAAGGAGAATTCGGGGTCACTACCTGGGCTTGGGTCAGAAATCCCTGAACTTACTGTTTGATGCCTTTGCCTCCCTGTTGCTGATGTTTTTCTGGAGTCCTCATTGGGCAAATTTTATTGTCCTATCAGGGCTCCTCTCACCCACCACAAAACTGAATTTGAGCTCTCAAGATACTGGGCCACTCTTGCCCAGGGAATGTGGTCTCCCACGTGTCTCTCAGAACTCTTCCTTAATGCAGTTCTTCTGCTTAAATTCAAGGATACGTTGGGGTTTCCTTTGCAGTTCTCAATCTTCTCTTTCCCAAGATGAACAACAACCACAGGCCTTTATCAGAGTGAATATGCTAAACACGACAAAGCTTGTGTCTATGCTGGAATCTGGTAGTAATGATCTTTTAGAATTTAGGATCCATAGAAAACTTCGAAGCTATGTAAAATTTGTAAGATAAGCTTGTGTAAAGGGCTTGGATTCTAAAGCTTGCCTAGGGTTCCCTAGAAACCTCCCCAACTATTTTTATGACTCACTTCAGTAAGCAGGCCCCAGTGGGAAGGGAAGAAGAAAATCCCCTTCCTATCTTCAATAGCATTCAAACTGACAGAGGCCTGGTGGCACTCAGAAGAAGGATAGCAGGCTACCAAGAAGAGACTTGATACCTTATGAGCATATACAGGGGGAGGAAGTCCCCCTCAGTCAAAGTCATAGGGGAGGGGAGTAAGGGGAAAATGAGAGGGAGGGAGGAATGGGAGGATACAAAGGATGGGATAACAATTGAGATATAATATGATTAAATTAATAAGATATTTTAAAAAATGAAAACAAAAGAAGACTAGATGGCCTGAAAGTTGGCATTTAGGATGAAGGCAGAA
The DNA here is from genome assembly GCF_964271855.1 of Acomys minous. Lineage (NCBI taxonomy): Eukaryota > Metazoa > Chordata > Mammalia > Rodentia > Muridae > Acomys > Acomys minous. The sequence continues at coordinate 79,134,955 of NC_140494.1, read as the reverse complement.
GTGGGTCTTGGCAGATTTTGATGGTCCACAGTGTTGACCACTGAGCTGAGCACTGAGCCCACAATCCTTTCTCTTTCATGCACTACAATCATCTGTTTCAAATGGAAGTCTGGAGAATGAGCACACCAAGTTCATGGTGTTGAAGGCACGGCTCTAAGTCTGTGTTAGCCCCGGAACCTGGCTGTTGGCCTACATTGGCCTACATTCAGAGTACTTCTAAGTGGCTAAAAATGCTGCCACTGTCCCTTGGGAGGGAGGAGAACCCTGCTATCAGATGCCCACTTCCTCAAACTTATGTTCTTCTCTGAGCCATTGTCCCTACTGCCAGGACTTCTTCTTTTATGAGAGCCAGCACCCTATGATTAGGGAGACAAGCTGGAGACTCAGTTGTTTACTAGGACATTTCAAGGCAAGGCTGGGGATACAGATCAATGATAAAGTACCTGCCATGCAGACGTAAGGATCTCAGTTCAGAAACTTAGCATCCAAGTAAAAAAAAAATATCTGGGTATAGTTGTACACATTTGTAAAAATACTTCCAGGAATCTTAGACCAGGAGATCCTCAGAGCTCACTGGCCAGTCCAGTCAATCATATATTACTGTTCAGTGAGAGAATCAGTAAGTGTCAAAACATAAGGGGGAGAGTAATCAAGCAATACACCCGACTCTGACACACATGTACATGTACCCATAGTGCGCGTGCACACACGTAAACACACACACACACACACACACACACACACACACACACACACACACACACACACACCACTCTGCTTAGAATATCTCAAGATCTGGCTCAAAATGTCCTCTTTAATAATATAGCCTTCTAGCCACAGTGTCAGAACTCAGAGAAAAAGTTTGCAGATGAGGGTGCAGTATAAAGAGAAGAACCAAGCAGTCTTCAGTGTCTCTTCTTCTTTTTTCTTCTGCATTGTCTTTTCTGAGTGGGCACAACATCCACTTTTTATTTTCAAAAATCACCCCTAAAGCGTAAAGGGTATCAGCATTCCTAAAGGATCACTGAAGAAAATTAAATCGAAGAATCTAAATAGTTACAGAGCATCAACGGCGATGCCATTATTAGAACAGAACTCAAATCCATTGATCCCAAATCATGTGATCTGGCTAGCACATACCACGGGGAGAGCTATACATGACAGACAGTTGGGTGGTTTTTAATACATTTTAATTAGAATATAATTATATCACTTCTATTCTTCCCTTGTCTCCTCCCTGCACCTACCATGTGCCCGTCCGCTCACCTCTGTCACATTTCCCATCTCAAAGCCAATACTTTCATCTTCCTTGATTATTGATGTTACACACAGTTATAAAGGTATCATTGTGCAAATATATATAAATACAGCCTGCTGAGTCCGTTTTTGTTATTTGTATATAAATTGTTTCAGAGCTGACCATAGCTTTGGATGACCAAGTAGGGGCCAGGTCCCTGGGTGAGGCTAATTTTCCCTCTCTCAGCAATTAGTTGCCTGGAGTTCATTGGACAGTTTCCTGAAGTAATAAGTCTGGCTCACATAGGCACTGTCACGGCATAGCTTTCCAATAAGCGAGGAGAGTAACTACACTGTCGACAAAGATGCTGAGGCTCAGGGCATTTCAGACATGGGTCCCAGACAGAGGCTTATAAAAACACGCATCAGCACCAAGGCTCTGATGCCCTGCAGTTCCTACAACCGCGCCACCCCTGCTCAGAAAAGGGGGAAGCCTTCAAAAGCAGACCAGCTCCCTTTGTCCAAACCCTTTCCTCAGGGGCTTGGCGGATGGAGCTGAATCTAGAAGTAAAACAACACCGAGATGCCTATATTGATGTTCTCTCTAAACAAACATTTCCTAAAGGGGTCATTTTGCTAGCTGTGTGGGCTCTTGTGAACTGCCTTGCCACCCAGCTTAGACAAGAGGCTCCCTGCCAAGAGAGAAGGACCAGCAAGCTGCTGGCTGTGAGCATTCGATAATTAGAAGGGATAATTATTAGATTTATTTTATGATTTATGTTTCAGTAGGAATAACCAACCAACTGCCAATGTAAGAATAATTCGGGGCTGAGGAGTCAGCGTCTTTTACAGAGAAAGTGCAAGGTGGTCGAGCTCCTAAGCTCTCCCTCTTGTCCTCCCTTGAGATGACCACGGCAAGCACTGACCTGTCCTCCCCACTGCTGTCCGCAGTCCCCCCACTGAGACAGAAATTCACAAACAATAGGTGGCTATTGCCAGCAATTGAAGCACAGCAGTTCTGGCTGTTGGCAGCAGTTGGCAGCAATTGGCAGCCTATTTCCGAAGTTCCCTGCCAAGAGAGCTGGGCCTTGGACTTACCTCGTTCCTTTCACCTAGTGGCCACGCTCCTCTCTTTAAGAGAACAAAACAAAACAAAATAAAAAAGAAAGAAAATTCCCTGTGTACACACGCTCGCGCGCGTATATGTGTTTGTGTGTGTGTGTGTGTGTGTGTGTGTGTGCCTGTGTGTGTGTGCATGTGCATATTACAGTTTTCAGGCTAAAGTTTCCTGGTACAATGGTGTGTGAGTCTCTGTATGTGCTAAGCAGCATGTGTGCCCTTCCATGTTAAAATCGATGCTTTCTTTGGGAGGGTATCACTAGGAAATCCCTCTTGACACCACATTGGCATCAAAGCTTAAGTTTGAGGGTGGATAGTCTGTATTGCCAGTGTGCCAGCACACTGGATCCACATATAATGGATACAAGATACATCTGATTTCCCTTTCAATATAAGCACAGAGTCAAAAGGATCAGAGCTGAGGTGATCCCCACTTTTCAGAAAAGGAAACCATTGACACGCACAATATTTAACTGACACAATAAAGCCTGATTTGATACACTGAGTAGCTATGCCACAGTGCGTGGTGGCATCAAAGAAGTAATGCTAACTCTGTGTATGTGTGTGTGTGTGTGTGTGTGTGTGTGTGTGTGTGTGTGTGTGTGTGAGAGAAGGCCAGAGGTCAATGTGAAGTGTCTTGCTCAGTCACTCTCCATTTTCTTTAATTCTTTTTTTGAGATAGGATCTCTCAGTGACCTTGAAGCTCACCAAGCCAGCCAGCTCGACTGACCAGCCCTGCCCTGGGACCTTTCAGCTTCTTCAGCCTTCCTAGCATGAGCACTAGGCTCCTACATGAATACTGGAGATCCAAAGTCAGTGCCTTAGCCGGGTGGTGGTGGCGCACGCCTTTAATCCCAGCACTCGGGAGGCAGAGACAGGAGGATTGCTGTGAGTTCGAGGCCAGCCTGGTCTACAAAGTGAGTCCAGGATGGCCAAGGCTACACAGAGAAACCCTGTCTCGAAAAACAAAAAAAAACAAACAACAAAAAAAAAAAAAAACAAAGTCAGTGCCTTGTGCTTGAATGCCAAGCTCTTTACTAACAGAGCCATCTCCCTAGCCCGATTTCAAAGTGTTTTTAGGAGAATTATCTGTGTGTATGTAACAAACAAAAATATAAATCTAGAGGCTGGTAAGTAAAACATGACCATGGGTCATAGTTACTTTAGTAGTTAAGGGAAGGAGAGCCACTTGAGGTCCGAGGAGACCAATGAAGAGCTAACACTTGAGCCCGCCCACCCATGTGTGCTTCCACAGAGATGGAGTGAATTCTTACTCCTGCTGCCAGCATTGTCTAGACACCTTCAATATTTCAGTAAGGTGCCATTTTGGGTTAGAGGTCAAATGGCATGCAAAGGTAACAGGGGAGTAAACTACAATGTGATGGAAAGATTAAGGAGGAGTTTAAGAAAATTCAGATTTGGGAGAGACTGAAGCCAGACACTTGGGTTCTAGAGATGGCTTGTGTAAATATATATATTACATTTTCCTCAAGGTTACAAGGCTCATGGCTGAGGTCAAGACAATAAAAACAAGTTAGTAAGATAAACTCACAAATTTAGCAAATTTTTGAGATAGGGACACTCGGGACATTTGAGAAATGAGAATACTTTCTGCAGTCTTTGTGCCTTTGTTTGTTTGTGTTGAAGTCTGATGGAGCAAGGCCAGCTGTGCAAAGAACACCTGCATCAACAAGAATATGATCCAGCTGCAATACATTGGAGAAGACTTAGAAATTTCTTAGATCCCTTGTAGCCCTGTTTCTCTCAGCATGTAGGGCACAGCATCTCTGACAAGAGAGCACGTACAAGGATGGGAGGGAGAAAGCAAAAGAATGACCTGCTTGAGTTTTAAGAGAGACCCACTTGCAGCGTGTGTGTGTGTGTGTGTGTGTGTGTGTGTGTGTGTGTGTAAATATGTGTGTGGGTGCATGAGTGTGCCTATGTGTGATGAATGTGTGTATGTATGTGTGTATATATATACCATATATATATATGGTAGAAATGTATGAGGTTTTTCTAAGAGAGACTCACAGGAAGAGGGGGACAAGACAGGATATCTGAGAAGAAGCTACAGGGAGACACCCTGATACACACTTTTACTGCCAATATCTGTCCTGAGTCTCACCACAGTGTTCGTTTGATATTAACTCGGGTTAAGGAACTTGCCCAAGACCACAAGGCAGCAAATAGGGGATCAGGACTCTGACTTAGATCTCTAGGATGTAGGGCTTTCCTGCAGAAGTCTGTTCCCTTCTTCTTCACCAATCAGTGATGGAGCATTTGGGTTAAAATTTAAAACATGGCTTCTGGAGTTGCTGATGCAGACAATGAGGTTTTCACAGTGGACACAGGGTGTGTAGGACCCTGAGTACACTCGAAAGACATTGTCTTTGGCTCCAGCTGCAGAGTTCCCTGCGGGCTGGCAGCTAGCTCTGGGTCTCCCTGTGTGCTTCCAGCCCTGGCCAGCAAACATCTGAACATCCCAGCTGAGCTACTACATTGATTCCCAGGACACGCAGTCTTTGAGACCAGCACTTGTGTCTGCCCTGCTTATAACTGGACCACAGCCCCTTAACCTGGGGCTTGCCCCAGCTTCATTCTTTGATTATGACACAGCCTCTAGACTGACCTTCTGAGACCCAGGTGAACTTGAAACTCAAAATGTTTATACCTGTCTACATATGATATTCTGATTATTTGACTAGGGGATAGTCCCTTGTGCATAACAGACAAAGAGTTTACCACTAAAACTGTTTCTCCAAGTGATCTCTGTTCACTTGCATTGTACTTTCTATGGCCAGGCTGAGCCCAAGGCTGATATGGGTAAGCTGGAGACATGTACCCACAATTTCAGCAGATATTTGGGTTCCACCTGGAGGTTAAACCTAAAAGGAACTTGTACTAAAACCACAAAGTTCAAATGTGCTCACCTAGAACGCTGTAAAGATGTTTAAAATGAGCAAATGCTTCTGCACACTTTTACCCTAGTCACACTGAAAACGCATTGCTGAACTCTTTGCTTTCTTTCTGATTATACTTCAGAGCTGAGGGATTCATGGTTCTTGTCTGCATATTCGTGTGTGTGTGTGTGTGTGTGTGTGTGTACATTTGTGTGCATACCCATGTGTATGTTTATACTGTTTGTGCATGTACACATCTATGAATTGTGTACATGTGTGTGTGATTCCACTTTCTCATCAGCAAGCTCTGATTTACCCTCTCTGTAAAATCTGGATAAACACGCTCATCTCGAGCCCTGCAATCTCAGCTTCCATATCTTACAAGGATTTCTGATATTGCAGAAAGAGAAAGCAACCCAGAAATTATTCTTCCTTTATGGTTCTATGTACCTTACAATTCTCATGGAAATCATTTCTTACTGAAATAACTGGACTCCGTCATATTATTACAGGAGATGGGCTTGCTGTTTTGACAATGAAACACCTTTAGACTAACATCTTAAAGTACTTATCCAGCTAAGGTGTACTGCTGTTCATAACATTCTCTGGAAACTGCCTGCTCAAATTTCAAGGTTTTCTTTTTTTAACTCTATCAAGTAGAAAGTGACAAATTCAGTGATGTATAAAGAATGTCTGCCTGTTTGCTGGGGCAAATGATATTTTATCTTAGGGTAAGCTTCCTGCCTTTGGTATGCTCAAAGAAATTAATTTGACTGTTTATGATGTTATTTAATTTTCGATAATCATTCAAGCATATATAACCACAGATATCTGTGTAGTAGGCAGATGGATCAGCAAGTATGCATGTAATTAGAAATAACCCTTGAAATACAAGAGTAGATTTTAATATTCAGCATCTGAGAAATTGCTAACATTACAAATTGTCCATGTCCATGCAACGCAGTGATGTAAAAATTTAAATATAAGAAGTCAGATGAAAAATTCAACCATCTCAGCACCAGGCAGTTACTGAATTACAGTAGCAAACTACAGAACCTAGCTGGACAGATAGTCTCTCTGTTTCTCTGTCTCTGTCTATCTCTCTCTCTCTCTCTTGCGCGCACGCACACATACACACACACACACACACCATTGGGAATCTAACAGGACATCTTGTCCACATTAGACAAGTATTCTACTGTTATGCTGTGCTCCAGCCATGTTCTTTCTTTAATGTAGGATATGACATGTTTATATAACTAATTATAACTTAAATTTAGATTTTCCATCTAAATTTGAAATAATTTGACTATCCCTTTCTATAATGAGAGTGCCACACTCCAATGGAGAACTGTACCTGGAGATAACACACGTTTATGGTTATTAGGGAGGAGAAAACATAATCTGTATTCTATTTTTAACGTGAAAGATTAAGTTTCCTGATTACAGTATTCAATAAACAAAAGGAATGTGCTTCATTTCCCTGTGGGAAATGGAGGCAAGGCCTACAGAATCACACAGAGAAACACATTTCTGTCATGATTCCTGAGTTCCCTCAGAAGATTACCAATGGCTTTAATCAACCCTGCTCCAGGACAGGACCCATGCTCAGGAGTAGCTGCCCAAGACACACACAAAAGACTCCATGGGCTGTTTTGCTTTTGCTTGCTTGTTTGTTTGTTCGTTTTATGTGGGTGGGTTTTTTTTTGTCTTATGTTTTTCTTTATTGTTACTACTTTTTGTTTTTCTGTTTTTATTTTCTCTTTTTTTTTGGCTTTTGTTTTTTGGGTTTGGTTTTGTTTGCTTTGTTTAATTTGTTTGTTTGTTTTTTGAGAGGGAGAACATGAAGTTGGGTGGGTAGAGAGGATCTATGAGGAGTTAGGGCAAGGAAAGAGTACGATCAAAATATATTGTATGGAAAAAAATTATTTTAAAAAATAAAATTCATTTTAAAAGAGTCCTTAATTCCAATGGAAGTCACAGCTTACTTTTTTTTATAAGATGAATAACTTTAAGCAAAAGCCCTATTCCTAAAAGATGTATTGATTATTTTTGCAATAGTTGCTACTATTTTAAGGCTACTTTACATTATCCCTGACACTGTAACATATCTTAGATAATTAACTAAAGAAAGAGTAATTGGAAATCTGTAGATAAACAGAGGAAGCAAGAGACTAAGATAAAAAGAAATAGGTGGTGGGAAAGACAAAAATGTAAACAAACGACACCTTAGTGTCCTCCCAGGTTTCCTAAAAGCAGCCTGGGTTTCCAAGGAGACATGGGCCTCTGATGGTGCTGTGCAATGGTGCCATGGATATTAACAGGTCCAGTTGTAGTTTTGCAACCGCAAGCATCACTATTATTTACATCAAAGTTTAGGCTCTGGTTCTACATCACAAATGTTTGAAAGATTACTGCACGGTGCCATAGGGCTGTGGGTACAGCGATAAATGAGATAGGAGTTCATATTTAAAGAACATAGAGTCTAGAACTTTCTAGAAGGCTTCTTCTTCCAAAAAGAAGTAAGTTACAGCCGGGCACGCTGACACCAGGCTCTGTCAGTCACCACAGATTTGCTTGGCTTTAGTATTTGGAGATGTGGCTTTTGTGCCCAAAGTTCTGTGCAACATAATCATAAGGTAGGAGGCCTCTTGCTGCAGGAGGAGCAGGGATGACAGCGAGCGCTTGTTGGGTGGGGGGGACATCTGGGACATCAATCCCAGAACCTTTCATTCCTTGCTCATTTGGGGATACCAAGTCAAAAAAGATTTCACCCAAGGAAGAAGGGAAATAAAAGGGAAGATGGCAGATTCGCAGTTCTATTTCGAACCCCTCTGTAAAGTGTGGACCTGGTAGTAGAGGGATGTAGCCACCGGCTTAGTGAAGAAGTTCAGTCCTTTACAGCAGCTACAGCTTAAATCCAGTGCACGTTTGTTTGGATTCCCCATTTCTAAACACAATTTTTAAAAAGTCCAGGCATTGATCTCATGCACAACTGTGTGTGTATCAGGAATGGTGAGCAGCACTGACAATTTTGCTAGGTGCAGAGCAGGAAAGTGTGTTCCTTTGGGTTATGGTAAAAAATAATTTTTCGCAACTTTTCATTGGAAATAGCTTGACCCACATGCCATAAAATTAGCCCTCACTGGAAACGGGAGGCAGCGGGTGTCTGAATGCTTTCCTTTTCTGTTTGTTAATTTCTGGGATAATAGTTTGTGTACCTTTAGCTACCGGGCCAAGTCTGGCTTTTCTTTAAGACTTGTATTGGTTTGTTCACTCAAGCGTGTCTAGGCCACCTCTGGTCAGTCCCTTGCAGCTAACTCCCAGGCAGAGCTGAGCAGTGACTCTGTTCCCTTATCACAGCCTCTTTGTGCCTTGTGTCTGTGCTGAAAGGGAAAGCAGTGGCCCATGCTGACTAATCCTGGCTGCCCCACTTCCCTGCTGGATGGGCCACACACTGCTCTGTCATCAGCAGCAGCACAGTCAGCAAATTCGCAGGCTCCTTCTGAGAAGCCAAGGTGTTTATGTTCCCAATCAAAGACCCACAAACGCTTGTAAATTACAATTCTCAACCCTGGGCCTGCAAGCCCTCACTCCTTCCTCTAGCCTATTTAGTTAAGAGGGAGCAGTTAACATGTACATGAAGACTACACTATCAGCACATGACCAGGCGAGCTAAACGTCAACTCAGAGAGCCTGTCTGCTCACTTGGAAAAATGATAATGACTGATAGTCCCATGGCTAACCCAGCCAGGTATGGAGTGTTGGTATGCTTAGCTCAACACCTGGGATACAATAGGCACTCAAGAAATGTTCGCTGTGACTACGTTGTTGTTTTTGGGGTTTCCATAGCTCAGCTTCCTGCAGGGGAACACACTTTCCTAACCCCTTCAGGTGAAAGTTCTTCTACTGTTCTGCATAAATACAGTGCGACAGGACCCAGGTAATTTATCTCCAGCCTCATGCCCTGCGTTCCTTCCATCCTTTAAGCTTTTATCTAAGTTTCCCAGGCCCTCAGCCACCAGCCATGTCCTGTGTCTGTGACTTTTCCATTGTGTCCTCTGTCCTGCCCTCACTGTTACCTCAGGACCCATAGTGCCTCTGAGGACGAGAACTCCAAGTTCACCCTTTGCATCGAAAGTGTCCTCGCCTCACCTCAGCTTATCGCCAGGGCAAAGCTGGTACACCTTCTTTGTGACACATGCCAGAAACACAGTCCTCTCAGCCCTTTGGTCTGCTTTCTGTGGCAGAATGCTGAAAACCACGGTGGGTTAGCCATTCATCCCTGCCCTTGCACCTTCTTTCTAAAATTGCATACTGCTGCTTCAGGTGCTTTCCAGGGTGCTGGTTTGAGGGGAGGAGGGAGAGAAAGAGCAAGACAGTCATTTTCCAAAAGGGCCTAGTTTCCAACCAGGCTCATGGTGCTTCAGCTCTGGGTAAAAGCAGCTGTTGGTCGGTTTGCTGTTTTCAGGCCATCAACCCCCAGTAAAGAAAGGGGGAGAAGGCACAGCATTGCTAATAGCCTCACTAAGAGGCATTCCTTCACACATCACCTAGCTGTCCAGTCAGAGCACACAAGCCCAAAATGGAACTTCTTAGGCTCCTCCCAGTGTCTGTACCCTGCCTCAAACCTGCAGCCCAGTGAGTAACCCATAATACCTACTCAGACGGTCTCCATTCACTTCTCACTTCATCCTCGCTGGTCTCTAGCTGCAGCTTGGCGAACCCACGTCCTCATGTCTGTCTGTCCGTCCTGCTTGGTTTCCTTCTGTGCTGCCCATGACATTCCTTCTGTTCCTTATCTCAAGCCTCTCCCCTGTCCCGAGCCTTTTTTCCGCCATCTCCACTTTCTGTGGGAAGATCTGGCTCCGATTTTCCTGAAAATGTTCACACCCAGTCTTCGCTGACCTTCCCTTTAGGTTTTCACTCCTTTTGTGGTACTTACTACCCTATGGAGGGGACCAGGAGGAGGGATCTGAGGTGTGTCTGCCTCCAAGACTCTCTTCTGTCTATACAGCTCACTGTGACAGGTCCATGGCCTGAAAAATAGTACCACCTCAAAGAAGGTTGCTTGCAGCCCTGGAGATGCCATTAGCATGGTTTCTCTCCAAACTGACAGCTCTCTGAACTCCTTGGTAACTTTCTAGCAGCATGGGGAGGTGTTGGTCCGTTCTGTACAAATTATAACATCACATGCTGTGGTGCCCTGAGTGAATTAGCCGTGATGCATGTGCAGCTTGCGGATGTCTGCCCCAGGGAGACTTTGGAAACCTCAGTATTGCCTCCTGAGCAGCTCAGGGTGGTGAAGCATGCTTAGTAAGGGAAAGCAGAATCCACAGTGCCTGAGAGTTATCCTGAAGTCTTGCTCTCTCATATACCGGAGGGACCTGGAAATGCTCTGCATTTAATAAGTAAAATAAAGTCACCCACCGCTCCAGAGGGCTGATTGCTTGGGCTGAAGATGCGCCAGGCACCTTTGACAAATGTGCTTAGGCGTGCAGGCTCTGCCCCACATTCCACGAGACTCACTCTGCAGCGGCTCCTCTGTTTGGCTGGGCGAGTGTCTACTGCTATCACATCCAGCCGTTTGCCTCCAGCCTGTTAAGAAATGCTTAGCCATGTGAATCATCCCCCCCATGTGCTCACTCTCTGGTGAGGGCTTGCGCTATGATGGCAGGGCAGTGAGAGCATGCAGGACTTCGATTCAGGAGAGAGCAAGGTATTTTCTGCCTGCTTAAAGACCCTTGGCTATCACGGACCTTCTTCCAGAGAACATAATTACAAGCTATTGATAGGGATTTACTTCAATGACTCCAGAAAATGTTTATTTAGATAAGAGGGAATTTTCCTTTCTGGAAGATAAGCACTTGCTAACCAGCATTAAATTACCTTTCAAATAGTCTCTCAGAAGCCCAGTCGTGGATGTGACATGTAATGCTCCCGTGTGCAAGCATGGCTTGCATGCTTGCATTCGCTTAAGCAGCTGAGTACGCAAAGCCTGCATTTGTATGTGGAGGGCTATTTCTAGTGGGAGATGAGCCTGTCCAATTTATCTCTGGCACAGAGCAAGCCCTATTTGTCTCTGGCATAGGACAGGCTTAGCTCATCTGGTGCCGTCTCTGGTTATCACACTGCTCAGCAGGGGTAATTTGTTTTGTTTTATTTCAGTCCCAAAAGGTAATTAATAATACAGGGGCAAAATTGTTTGTGTGCTGTTTTTATATTTTGATTACCCGAAGAAGCATTTTTTTTTTCAGGAGCCTTTCCAAATGGCTGCTGTGTACCTGGCTGGCTGGGAAACCATGAGATGGCAAGCAGATCATGGAAATCTTCCTGGGGCCCATTCCTCACCTTCATGCACCCCGAGTCTAATTTAATGTGGGTCGAGGAGGCTTTTAGAGGGTTTTCCTATCAATGAATGGCCTTTGGCACATACATATTGTCACACCAAGACAGAGTACTGCCCTGGCCTCTGTGGGTAATGTAAAGAAATATTGTATAATATTATCACCTCTTAGCTTTCCCCAGCTCTCTCTACACATCTTACTTAGTCTTCGCAGCAGGCAGCAGAACCCCACTGTCCTCACATTTCAGAGGGAAGGGAGCTGAGATGCCCAGTGTCATAGGGTTTAAAACCCATCTTTCTGGTTCTGGTTCTGTGTAATACTTGCCAGCACTGAGACTCCCATCTCTGTTCTGGGCCTGACCCCTAGGGTTGCATCTGACCTAGGCCCTGCTCCTTCAGATGCAGTTGTCCCCCCGCCCCAACACCTGTTAGTGATTTCCAGGGGACAGTGCAGGTCACTGACATCATGCCACCCAGGTCTTGAGTACAAGTGCATGCTGCCTTTTCTTGTGCTTCGTTTGCTTTGCAGAGCTGCGACTTCATTTTCGGGTTTCCAAAAGTGGTAAACCAAGGCTTAAAGAGAGAATTTTTACCTTTCCAAAAAAAATCAGTCAGTGTGACTGGAGTCGAAGCCTGTCTGGCAGACCCCCACTGTGACTGAGACTGGCTTCATTTGTGGCTCTGTATGTACTCACCAACAATCCCAGCACCCAGTCACTTCTGGACCATTGCAGGGTGCTTTTTTCTAATTTTTTTTTTGTCTGTTTTGTTAGGGGAGGGAATTTGTAACGTGTCCATTGGTTGTAATTCACACTCCATTCAAGTTAAAAATATAAGAGTCGAGATTTGGGATGTATTTGACCCTTTCCATCTTGCAGCTCCCGCCACAATCAACCTTAGGTGACTTGTATTAGCTTAGAGAAGAAACCTGTGTCTTTGCTAGGACCCTTCAGACCCTGTGCCCGGCACGGAAGGGCTACACATGTGTCTGTGTCTGTGTGACTGCTTACACTGGATGCTTCCCATGAGGAGTCATGTCCTTCCTGAGAGCTGTCTTTCACTTAACCCCTCTCCTCAGCCTTCATTTCTCTTGATTTTAATCACACATGTACGACTGGTACAGCTCCTTGCCAGCTCATACATCAGGGTGGGTGGCCAGAGTTTTTCTTTTTTGTACTTTTTGGCTCTTCTGAGCAGCTCCCCCAGGAACATCCATGTAAGATGTTGTGTGTAATAAATGCTTCGGGGAGAACATGCTCAAGAACGTACAGGGGCTGGAGAGATGGCTCAGTGGTTAAGAGCACCGCCTGCTCTTCCAAAGGTCCTGAGTTCAATTCCCAGCAAGGACATAGTGGCTCACAACCATCTATAATGTAATCTGATGCCCTCTTCTGGCCTGTGGTATACACGCAGACAGAACACTGTATACATAATAATAAATAAATTTTAAAAAAAAAAGAACATACTCAGGAGTTGCACTGTCACTCACGTTCAATTCTGTGAGGACCTCTCCCACTGTTTTCCAAGGTGACTGATCTATTTGACATTCTGCCTAAGAGAATGGGGGAGATTCAGTGTGTCCGTGTTCTCCTCTAAACACTCTCTATGTTTTTAGTAGCATAAAGGATGAGTGGAGTGTGACTGTCATTTTGATTTCTGTGTGGCCAGTGACTCTAGCAGTTTCTTTGCCCTTTGTTTATCTTTTTCTGAAACAAAAGTCTATTGTGGATCTTTTGTTCAATTTTAAACTAGATCATTTTTCTTCTGAGAGGTATAAGAGTTCTGTATATAGTCTAGACATTAACATCAAATATATAATTTACTAATATGCAAGTTTTTCCGTGTTCATTTTCTCTATTGAGAAGAAAATACATGAGAGAATAACTTGAACACTTATTTTGTATTATGAGGCTACTTGGCCCCCTAAACTTGGGCAGCCCCTCATGGCAGAAGAAGGCTGGAGTGAGGTGGTTCTTTCTCCCTGTACAGACAGGAAATAGAGAAAGAGCTAATAACCTGGGAATAGCCTTGAAAGCACCCAATGACCTATTTTTTTCCAGTTAGGCCTCCCGTCTTAGAGCCTCTCCAGCTTTCTAAAGGAGCCCCAGCAGGTAGGGACCAAGTGTTCCACACAGAAGTTTGTGAGCAAGTTCAGACGCTAGCTGTGGCAGGATTCTTCCTTCCTTGCTTCCTTTCTTTTTAAATTTTTAATTTGTTCACTTTACATCCTGATTGTAGCCACCTCCCTCATTGCCTCTTGGTTCTACCCTCCCTCCCTCATGCCCTCTCCCTCCTCCCCCTAGTCCTCAGAAAGGGGAGTCCTCCTCCCCTAACATCTGACCTCAGCCTATCAGGTCTCATCTGGACTGCCTGTATCCTCTTCTTCTGTGGCCTGGCAATGCTGCCCTGCCAGGGGGAAGTGATCAATGTGTGGGGGCCAGCATCCATGACAGAAATAGTCCTTGCTCTCCATATTATGGGACCCACAAGGAGACTGTGCTGCCTATCTGCTACATCTGAGCAGAGGGTCTAGATCCACACCACTCATGGACCTTGGTTGGTGCATCAATCTTTGCAGCACCTCCCTTCCTTCACCCTGATTTGTTGGTTCCATTGGTCTCCTTGTGGAAATCCTGACCCCTCCAGGCCCTTTATTCCTCGACTCTTAAAAATACGGAACCCTTTACAAATTTATGTGTCATCCTTGCACCGGGGCCACGCTAATCTTCCATTGTTGCAATTTTAGTATACGTGCTGCTGAAGCAAGCCCTTCTTTGCTTTATTAATATTCTCCTTAGGCAAACAATCATTTTATATTTTAATTACATTTGGGAAGAGTATGAATTTTGTTTATTTTGTCACAAATACTTTTGGTTTCACGTCTAAGAGTCCAAGGACACACACTCACAAAAATAATCATGGTTTTGTTCTTCTACAGGAACTAATTTTTATAAAGTGGTTTTCTGCCTCCTTTTTGTGGATCCACTCTCAGGTTGCAGAAACTAGAGTTGACTGGAAAGTTCCAGCCATGGGCTTTCTAATGAACTCCTCCTTCCCATCTCTCATCACTCTTGTTTCCTACACATGCTGGAAGATGTCCGGCCAGCCTGCGGTGTTCCCCAATGGTCACTGAGGTACATGCTTGACGAATCATGTGCTTAAGTGTCCATGTTTATTATGTTTCTTATGTATTATTCTACTGCATCACATGTTAACCTGACAAACCTCTTCTGTGATAATATTAGAGAATTTGACATATTGACCTTTTCTAAAATTCCTACTGCAGACCTAGGAAAAAAATTTTTTACAGAAAAACATTTTATATTTTGAGGATTCTAAGATAAGCTTTTAGCAAAAGGTAGGGCATCCAACAATATGCTACTAAGCTTTTGAAACAGGATTTAAGGGGTGACTTAAGCCTTGTTAGGGAACACTTAACTGCGGAAGGCAGATTTCTCCTGCGGGACCTTACTAGCTGATGTGAGACACTTGCAAAGTGAAGTCTCCTGATTTCACAGGTGTTTCTATCACGTCTACACCCCGGTGTAGCTGACACTTTCACAGCTATTCAAGTACACTGGATGTCACTTAGGTCTACATTGTATGTGTGTTTGTGCCTTTGCGTGTGTGTGTGTGTGTGTGTGTGTACATTGTGTTTGTCCCAAATGGTTCCTTTATGATATTTTACTTACCTGATATATTAATAATGTTCTGAGAGCACTTTGAAGATGTGTCATTTATACAAGGAAAATTATTTGTGTGTTTCATAAATCTAAAGTTTCCACTAAAATGATAATTAAAAATATTTTAGATTACCAAAATATTATCCAACTCCGTAAAATAGTATCTTTAATTTTTTTTCTTTAGTGTTCATTTCAAATTGACGTCAAATGTTTGCTAGCATGAAGCAAGATGTCAGTCTGACAAGATGGCTCAGCTCAGCAGGTAAAGGCAAAGCTGCTGCCAAGGTTGACAACCTGAGTTTGCTCCTCAAGCCCTACATGATGGAAGTAACCAGTGCCTGTAAGGTGTCCTTTGACTGCCAGACTTGTGCCCTGACAAATATATGCATCTGCACACACACACACACACACAGATACACAAATGGAATTTTAAAAATAAAAATATATAAAAATCAGTAAATAGAAACAGATGCTGCCCAGGAAGAAAGAGGATGTGAATGTTATTTTTAATAATGTCTATGTTTACTAAATTGGGTAGCTAAATACCAGCTCAGGATTAGTGCCTGCTACCTACTACCATTTTTTCCTGCCTCTGAGCTGCCTCCCGTATCAGCCAGCAGTGTTCACTGAGCCCTTTCTGACACTATGTACCTCTGATGGAATCTCCAGGCCATCACTAGCTAACATTAAGTTGCATACGTAGGAAACAAGTACTTAAATCCATAATGAGGCAACTACATGTCCATGTCCTATTCAAGGTCGCTGCCTCCACTGTATAGAATATGAAAATCATCCTAGGTATCTTACCACTGGCCGTCTCTTTTTGTATCTTTCATATTTTGTAGAATAATCCAGTGTGTACAGAAGACATCCTAAGTACATGGGCTCCCAATTACTCTGATATGGATTATTTTCCTTTATTGAACTTCAATATTCATACCTAAAACATAGATATAATATTTTTATTAGTCAATTAGTCCTACATGATGAAGGAACAAATTTCTATAAGTTGTCATTTGACCTCCAAACTTATTCCATGACAAACATGTGCACACACACACACACACACACACACAGAGAGAGAGAGAGAGAGAGAGAGAGAGAGAGAGAGAGAGAGAGACGCATACACAAATAGAATTTTAAATTTCTCTAATAAAAGAACTTATAGAGTGACTATATATTTATACTTATAAGTATATATATATATGTGTGTGTGTGAGAGAGAGAGAGAGAGAGAGAGAGAGAGAGAGAGAGAGAGAGAGAGAGAGATTTGCTAGAATGAGTTGCAGGTTGTATTATTATTATTATTAATATATCAGGTAAGTAAAATGTCATAAAGGAACCATTTGGGACAAACAATGGCTGCCTATGAATGGAAGGTCCAGGAATTCAGTAGTTGTTCAGTCCACAAGGCTGGATGGACAGCTGGTCTTCAGTGTACACCATAATCCTGAAGAAGTAGGCTCTGATGCCAGTGAAGGAATGGACTTGCCCCTGGCAGTGAGAGCAAGCAGGCACAGAGAAAGCACTTCCCCCTTTCACATCCTTACATAGGCTCCCAGAAAAAGATGGGTCCAATTAGATATGGATGGAAGATCTGCACTGAAGGCATGTCTTCCCACCTCAGAGATCTGGATTAGAAGTGGGTCTTCCCACTTCAAATGATTTAATTAAGCAAGAAATCCCTCACAGAGCATATGCAATCATTTGGGTTTTAGTTCATTCCAGATGTAGGCAAGTTGACAACTAAGAACAGCTGTCACAGTATCTTACAACGTGGATAATTCTGATATAAGTCTTGAAGAGAGAAAGCCATAAACTCTGATGTTCAAGGCCAGATGATAATAGACTCCCTGAGTGAAGAAAGAAAGGAAGAATAGAATCACCCTTCCTCTATCCATTTTATCTTCCGCCCCTCAGTCTCCCAAAGGACTTCATGGTACCCACCCATTCTGGCATGAAAAGGGGTCTTCTTTACTCCATCAACTGATTCAAATGCTAATCTTTTCTAGGAACACCTTTATAGACACAGGTAGAAATAATGTTTACCACCTATCTGAACATACCTTTGCCATTAATTTAACACATAAAGTGCATGCTCACAGTGCTGCAGAGCATCTGAACGGAAGAGGTTTTATGGATGGCCTTGGCATGTAATGTAAGCCAGGAAACTGCTGTGGAAAGAGAGTCTGCACCAGTGTCTCTTCTTCTTCCACACAAAGGCTCTTTTCTCCCAGCCCAATGTCATCTTCAGAGTAATTGCTCAGAAAATACTTTCTAATTGGTTTCTGGGCAGCTACTTAATTCTCCATATAGAACAGGAATAATCTGTACCTAATATGGATTGCATAGATGCAACAGCAAGCATATAAGAGGGGAGGCTTGTAACTAATTATGAATTTCTAAGAATGTGGGCTTCCATGTGGGCACTACTATGAATAATTCATTTTTGAGCAGGAACCATCTCTTTCCTAGTGTTTCCTGTTTGGCTGAGGGATAGGTCTATGTAAACCAACTTGAGAAAGCCAGAGGTCATTCAAACACATCACGCTTATTTCTGAGGCTATTGTTACAGTGAACCAAGCACTTCAGTCAGATCAAGAGGGTGGATCATCTGTGTGATCCCAGCATGAGAGGCTGAGACAGGAGAATCCCGAGTTCAAGGCCAGCTTGGTCTCTGCAGGGAGTTTGAGCCAGTCTGTGCTACACCAGGAGACCCAATCACTAAGCAAGTAAGTTCTTGGTACCTTTAAGATACAGTTGTAAAAACAGATGGAGATCATGAAAATTAGTTTTTAACTAAAAATCCACAACATGCTTGATGCTCAATTTCCTTTGCTCTAATCTTCAGAACACCCTATAAACCCTTGCTCAGAATTGACTCTGTTCCATCAATCCAAAAGTATTTGTTAAATGCCTTCTAAGTAACTTGGACACCAAAGGACACTTCAGCCTCTGTGCATTTTACCAAATCAAACTATCAGCAGCGAGTTAACAGAATGGAGCAGGTAAAATGTGTTTTGATATTTCTAAAGAATTTCTATATTTGGTTCAAGTGTCAACAAGGTCAGAAGAATTTTGAATGAATATTTAACATGAAGATGATCTCAGACACAGTTCTTTTATCAGTGGGTTTGGCACACCAGCAGGAGCAGTATACAGAGTGTCCTAAAAAGGCATCACCAAACACTGGGGAGAGGGGCTATTGAGAAAACTTTAGTATAATGCGTATGGTTTATGTTCAATAAGCAAAAAAAGTCACTTATGCATGATGCTTGATCACTGAAATTAGCTGTAGCAGCAGAAAGAATCAAATGTGCACTCCTGTTGGGCCAAGTACATAAAGGTGAAACAAATGTGCAAGTTATGCTTAGAATGCTATGATTGTACAAATTTTAAAACAGACCTTCAGAGTCTTAAAGGTCTCTCTAGTCTCCCAGGCTAGAGTCTCTACTCTTTGCCAGGCACTCAAGACCTCCAGGCTGTGGCCCATCCTGCCCTTCTAGTCTCAGGGACCCCTTTGCTAGGTGCTATCCCTGGAATGTCACCCTCGCACTGCTTGCCTGACAGTTCCCAACTTACCCTTCAGGACTCTGCAGGAAAAGCATCCCCTATGAAGTCACTCTGGTGCTTTCCAGACAGGTGCACACACTGCTCTGACCTCCTGGAGCCTTTTTCAGTGGATACCTGTCAATGCTCGAGGATTCTGATTTTAATCACCGTGCTCCTCTCTTTCCCTCGGTGCACAGGGATGTAAAGACAGCAGCATTCTGTCCTCATGAAAATTAAAACCATTTGCTTTGGGTGGAGGCACATTCTACACAGAGCTTGTTAAGAGGATGGAAAGACCTCTCTAATATCTGTACCCTATCGATTTCCATAGGACTGAAATTCACCCTATAACTTTCTAAGACATCTACTGAAAGTAAACTTAACGTGCCTGCAGGGAAAACCCAATGGCTAAGGGTTTGTGTCAGTCAGCCTTGGGACAGACCCTCCTCTGCCATGTAATATGTGTTTACCTCATCTTATGTACCTCTCTGGGTCTCAGTTTCCATTTCTGCAAACTGAAAATAATAAGCATACTTTTTTCATAGCATCAGAGGTGGGAAAATGTGATGTCAGCAAAACTTCAAGAGCATTCCATGAACCATAACCATGTAGAGGTGCCACTTGTGATTCTAATGCAAAAGCTATGTGGTTGCACAAATGCATGTGTAACTGCCATTAAGAGAGAGATGAATATTTTAAGTAAACACGACACAGTAGATGGAAGGAAGAGATGTCACCAACAAAGAAGAATCAAGGAAGTAGGAATAAAGGAAATTTAATTCCTTGTAAATTTGGGAGCTGACCATTGTGCTTGTGGAAAATTTAGCATAAGTGCTATTGGCAATATAATGGCAGATATTATCACTGTCCCCAAGAGAGATGGTCAACTTTGCTATAAAATCCTATTAAGTCCATGAGAAATTTAGTGGGCACTCCTTGGCATGGCTAAGATACCCCTGGCCGCCACCAGGCATGCGCATGTGTATTTTACTTTCTTACCTTGCATATTTAATAAAGCCAGAATGTTCTTTGCCTTCATTAGGAAGCTATGTGTGTGGTGGGAATTGCCATCCCTTCCCGTCTCAGTGGCTCATCGCAGTAAATGGCTCGGAAGTGATTTCCAGCAGCTTATGCCATCCACAGCTATGACTCTGAAAGCTGTGTCTCACCACGGGACTCCTTTTCAGCCTTCTGATGTGTGGCTGTTGTCTTTTGTCTGACTGTATGGGTTCGCTTAATATATATGACAGCAAAATCTTCAAAATCTACTGTTTCAAATGGCAACAAAAATGGTGGTCAGTGGTCCCTGGACTACTGTTTAGACACCACGGAGTCAGACCCAGTGATGGTTGTTGAGTAAACCAAAGCGAACATGCAGCTGCTTAGAAGAGTGCGAAACTACAAACTGAGTGCACAACCACATGTACAGAATAAAACTGCTTCAAAATTACTATTTAGGCCCACTCTTTAAGTGTATATCTCACCTTCTGCCGTATGATAATAACAAATGCCTACTGGAGACAGACACAGTCTCTGGTCAGCCCCATGTCTGCACCGACGCAAATTTGGTGTAGACCATATGCTCATTAGCACAGGGCTATATCTTCATTAGTGACTACCTGGGAAATTTTTCATAAAGTTTGGTTATAAAACTTATTTTAAAACTATGGAAGGAGTAGAGAGTCCTCTGATGGCCACCAGCTAGCCTCATTCGCCACCGGGTGACCAGTGCCGTGTCATCTACGATGTTGCTATCCCTTCTGTCCATCAGGTAGTTTTAAAGACAATGTACTAAAATGATTCTGACGTGTTTGTGCACATATTTGGTAAGCTAAACAAATACACAAGTAGTAGCTTGATATTGTCGGCCTTCCAGGGATGTTGCTAAGAGCAAGTTCTGTGAGGTACTGTGAATGACTGCGTCGATAAGGCAAGGTCCTATTTTATTTACTCCGCTTTGAGCACAAAGAACTATTCTGTCTAAGACTAAATTACAGGCAGGGTATAATTTTAGTGTCTCATGGTGTGGCACACTGTATATTCATTCCTCGTGCACTGATCATGCGTGAGAAGGGCGCTCCTCTAAGGACTTGCTCTGAGCGTGAAATGCTCGCCACCTAATAAGACTTCAGAAAAGATTGCTTATTGATTCTCATTTCACAATTATTCTATGCCAGGAACTGTGCCGGGGACCAAGATTTAAAACATAAAACCAAAGAGACTTCTTAGCCTCAACTCCAGCTAGATGCACCAAGACCGTTTTGAATTCTTCTAGAAAACCCCAGAGAGGAGGAATGAATGGAGGAAGAAGGCGAATGAAGGCTAAGGACACAGGGAAGGAATCGGGATGAGCAAGTCAGGTGGAGAGGAGGATGAAGGATGCTCTTGGAGGATTCCTTAAGGATGCGCTGTCCTTTTCAAATCTGTGCAACTCAGTGCTGGATGGGCATGGGGTGGGGGAGGGGGGCTCAGCATGGGGAACCCCAGAAGGGCAAAGAGTGGATTTCTTCAGAGCTCTGAGAATCGAAAAGGGACCACACCACTGTGGACCTCGTCAGCAGGACCTGGTCAGCATGCGCCTTGCTACTTTGGCAGAGATCCATCCCCAGTGTTAGCCTTGATTTTGACCAGCCTTTTTTTTTTCTCTTATGATGATGGTACCATCACACTTCTCACTGCAGATTTGACTACAGTTGAAGATCAGCTCAGTGAAATGTCACCTTGAGCTAAGTTTGAATACAGGATTCAGCAGTAGCTCAGTCCTTTGTCTTTGCTGGGGAGAGCACAGCTGTTCTTGTTCTTTACTTCTAAGAGGGTGTTCAGATCCACTGCAGTCCCTGCCTTCCCTTCCTAGGCTGCTCTCTCCTCATTTCAAACCCTCCGTGCATTTAATTCCCAGGTTTATTCTACACTGACTCTGCGAGAATGCTCAGGACTGTGGCATTCCTGCAAATCTTCCTAAGGCACGTGAAAACTGCAATGTTTCACCTGCCACATATGTGGGGAGAGGAAAAGAGCTTAAGAATCTCACCCTGAAGTGAACATTTGGCTCTTGCAGTGCTGGTGTCTGCCTGATCATCTAGTCCTCTGTTCATTTCAGTGGTGTGATGTCCCTGGGGTGCCTGGAAGCTCCTGTGAGCAAAGCCTCTGCCCTTGCAGGATTCTACCCTCTGTGTACCTCATACTTAAGATACTGTTTCCCCCAGACACTTTAGGTTTACCGAAACCTATGTTATCTTACTGGGGGTCCCCAATTTTAAGGATAGTATTTAAGTAAGTATCAGTGAGTTTCATGGGCAATGGTTATGTCCCAAAGCTGATGCTCTCTGAAAAGAGCTTTGGAAATGATGCCCTCAGCATCCCAATGAGGAAAATACAATGGAAAATACCCTGTGGAGAGTCAGGCATCTTCTCTCCTGTGCACTAAGGTCAAGGGATATTTAAAAGAAAATACTGTGGTATGTGCTCCCGAATCAGGTCATTAACATCTGACCAGGGCTTTGTTTAGTTCCCATCAACACTGCGGATCTTAATGATGCAGTTTAATGAAAGGCAGCATGGGGTGGCACATCATTATAAGCACTCTCCTGTAAGGTGGCGGGGGGGGGGGGGGGGGGGAGGGGGCAGGGGGGGTAAGAATTAGCAGTCTTACAGGAATGGAAGAATTGAAATGAATTTATGTAGAGGTACCACCACCTAGTTAACTGGTAATTGAAGTAGCTAATTGCTGAATGGGTGAGTTGTCCTTGTTCAGCCCTGTTTTGTTGCCATGACAACAGAGCCCTTCATCTCTCCTAACACACACTGAACTTTCAGTACGTTTAATTTAAGGATTTTATTTCTTCATGAGTTAACTGCAAAGCTAACCAAATTAGAGAAACAGAAGTCATGTGACAGTAATACTTAGAATTTGCCGAAATGAGGGTGGATAGTATTACAAATAGGTCATGTCAAAAGCTGACAAATGCCGTGTTAGGTTCCGCCCACCCCCCCCTTTTTTTAAAGAACTGAAGCCACTTTATCTTATAGCTTCTATTTCATTCCCTTTCATTTTCTCCACCTTTTCTTGGAGTTTATCTGTGTTAATTTAGCAAGCAGTTTATGGTACCTTCCCAGGTGCTGTAAAAGGTGGGGCAGCCTTGAGTTACAAGTGATCATGCCAGTGGTTTCAGAAGGACACTGAAGGATTAGCCACCTCTGTTCCTGTCTCCCCTGGGCCTAGTGAGTAGTGGGGAATAAAGAAAGCATCCCCCAGGCTCCTGGCTTCCTTCCAGGAGAATTTGCCACGTTCCTGCAAACATCCTTCTGCTTTCCACCCTACCAGGCAGGGACACGGGGAAGCTTTTGCTGCTTGTACTGTGGTAAACAGTGGATCTACTACAAATCTCAGGCCAAGTCCTAACCTCCAGTATTGACAAAGGTTTCTCAGGGTTTCCAAGTGTTCAAATGTAATTAAATTAAGGTTCTTAAAGTGATGTCATCCTGGATTAAATGCGGCCTTGAACCCAGTGATGACTAAGAGTCCAGAAGACCTGGTGGCACAAGGAGCAGGCACAGGAAGGTGAAGGCAGAAACTGGAGTCACAAAGCCTCAAGCCAGTGGTATCCATGACTACCAACCAAAGCCAGAGGCCAGTGGGTAACTCCAGTTTGAGCCAGATGCCACCCCAGAGCCTCCCTCCTCACCAACCTTGTACATACCTTGATTTTTATCATCTAGCCTTTGGAACTCTGAGAACAAATGCCTGCATTTTTCTTTTTTTTTTTTTTTTTTTTTTTTTTCAGTTTTTCAGCTGCCCAGTTTGTGGTCATTTTCTATGACAACCCAAGAAACTATTACACTAGTCAATTTAACAACTAATAAAGGAAGTTGAAATTAAACAAAAAAGTTCCTCCGTTTGGCCACAGTGTGAAACTGGCACAGTCTTCTCCAGGCGGGCTCAACAAAAGAGCAAACATTTGTCTCCACAAGGCTGACATGCACCAAATATCCCAGGGCCTAGAGAGAAGAGAGTTGACTTAAGTTTCCATGCTGGATGAAAAATAGTGAGCAGTGGGGTCAGGCTGGCTGTGCAGTGCTATACCACACACTTGTGTGGAAGCACTGTAATTCCCCAGGGCCAACATTAAACAGGGATATTTGAGACAACAAAGAGTCACCAGAACCTGGGAACTAAAGGTCCCACCTCCAAACACTCACACCCGCAGGAAGCACACAGGTGACCATATGTGTGCATGGTACAAGTCAGCAGTACAGAACTTTCCCTTACTTGGGGCCCTTTCCTCAGATCACACAGTGTGTTCTAACCCTAAACCTTGGCAGTAGCTCGGCCGAGGGCAGACCTGAGCCTGGCATTTCCTCTGTTGTGTACCATGAACCTGGGCTGAGTAGGCCCAGTTCTTCTTCCTTTAGTGATGAACTGGGAGATAAAGTCATCCCAGGAAACCTTGCTATCCAGTCTCCGAAGTGAAGGGAAAACACCCTGATTCTCCGTGGCAGTTAGTTTGTTTTATTCCAATACCGCGTGTAAGCTGTGAAACGGGTATTTCTTCCCACTTACTTGAAGGTTTGAAGTTGAGAGAGGTCATGCCAAGCTTCTAGTTAGCGCCGTGTCCTGTGCACATCTGTGTGCTTCATGCTCTTTGCTATTTTTGACAAAGATGGCCACAGCCTGTGGTGATGTGCTGCATGCCATGAATGGAGCTAAGCTTTTAGCAGACGTCCTCACCTTTACATCATGGTTGTCCGACGATGAGGTAGTAGTATCTACCCTTACTTTTCAGATTTAAAAAAAAAAAGAAAAAGAAAAAAGAACCTAGGTATCACTACCCAGAATTCCCCTCTGCCCCATAAGTGAGAAACAGCAACCAAGAGTCTCAGCTGGCTCTGATTCAGGCCAGGTGTCCTGAGAGCCCAAGAACACACAGGGCTACTTGCATGCCCTGTGGCTTGGCGTCTAAAACACCATCAGGCCATGTTTTCACCTTTACCCAGATTTTCTCATTTATTAGCTGCTGCACTAATGTGTGTTTTTTTCCCTTTCTCAAATTTGTGAGGACAACATCCAAAGGTCAGGGAGATGGATGGATGGATGGATGGATGGATGGATGGATGGATGGATGGCCTCATCTCATGTACAAGAACATATTCCACATCCACGTCCTGGAGACATTGCCCCTCTGGCTTCCTGCACAGTGTTTCACCCCAGCTGGCTCTCTCTTTCTGATTCTCGGGCAACGCATGCAGCAGCTCGGGGAACAATAGGAAGAAAAAATACATTGTCATGAATCTGAAGTACCTGGCCCCGAATGCACCGACTTATATGCAAACACCATTGTGTATGAAATCTTTCACACTTGGAACCTAATTAAGTATGAGACACATGTATTTCCTCTACAGACTTCTTAAACCGATTGTTAGGTGAGTGCTGGGATATGTAGAGCAGGTGTCTCCTTCGCCGCTAATAACAGTTCTATTTCTGTTTCCTCCTTGTTCTGTCAAATGGGTGGATGGTGATTACTTCCCAACCTTGTCATTGTGACTTAGTGACAGAGGCACATGCTAACTCTATCTCCAGAATTTCTAAGCGGAGTGATTGAATAAGCAACATGGATGAATTTTGTTGCATCTCTATTTCTTCACCTTTCTTGAAGGTAGCTGCGGCCTTTAATTTTTAAAGGCTCTAAATAAGTTCTGAGGCAAAAGGAAGGAGGCTTGGCTACAGGATGTTTTCTGTTTGATTTGGTTCAGTTCGAGTTTTGAGAGTAGACTTAGAAACTAGAAGCTTGGAAGACAGGAAAGAGATTTAAAGTAGTGGACACATCCCCCTCTTAGGTTGCACTAGTGGACACATCCCCTTCTTAGGTTGCACTCAAATGCTAGCACATTTAGAACGGGATTTGTATGCCGAGGACTTTGGTGTGCTGTGGAATCAACTCAGAATTGGGAGTTCAGAAGTGTGCTCTGGTCCTGAGTACAGCCTGGGCAGATGCAGGTTGCTGCTCAAATGTAGGACTAGGTTCCATAACTGATGCAAATTAAAGAGCAAGTCTGAAGGGAGAGCAGAATCTGCAAGGGGCGGGGTTAGGGAGCTAGAAGCTTTCCAGCAGTTCCTCGCTAAAGCTGATTCCTGAAGGGTATTTAGTTACTTGGTTTGGTTTAAATTACTTGTGGGTCTCAACCTTAACATGACCTGGCTTGTGCCATTAAGGAGCGTTTTGTGGTGGGGTCTTTGGGACATATTACAAACAGGTGGATTGTATCACAAGTAAATTTATAAATGTGTAGCCCAAGAGGAGAGTTTTCATCCCTGTCCTGTAGGTTAAGGGCTCCTTTGCCAGCAGGATGCACATGTTGCTGCTGTTTCAATTAATACTCTTTGAAACAGTCACTGGGAATAGTGAACTTGAAGTCTGCCCTCTGTGATTAAATGCCAAAGGTTACAGAATTAGGCAAGCCAGCTAAGTCTGCACATCCCAGAATGCCCCCCACTGAAGTAACAGTAACATCCGGGCAAACACTCCAGCCAGTTGAGACTTTGTTGTAAACAGGAGGGAGAAAAATACAGCTAGTCTACCTTTCCTACTCATGAATAGCTTTCTCTACGAAAGTGGGAGAGGCCAGGGAAAGGGTAGAGAATGATGCGGGGTGACTTTCTTCTTTAACTTAGACCTTGCTTTTGGTAACAAGGAGAAAGAATCAGCACATTAGTTGTATTAAGAATTTATACTTTTACCACAAAAGGAAGCTACCCAGGAAGAAATTAATAGAATAGCACTGGGTTTCCTGAAGAAATGTGCTGTGCTTACAGTACAGAAACACAGTGGTCATTCCAAATAGCCAAAGCAGACTGTTGCTAACAGACTCTTCTTGTCTATTCATATGCAAAGACTTGTTTTCCTTATTCATACCTTGTGGGGGGAAAAGATCAGATGATGAGGAACAATGAACTAAAAAATGCAATGTGTGCATGTATGTGCATGAAAATGAACGCCACATGTGTGCATACCCAGAAGAGGATGTTAGATCCTTGGAGCTAGAGTTAGCCTTGGTTATAAGCCACTGAATGCGGAAGTGGAAAACCGAGCCTGGAGACTCTGATAGATGAGCAGCTGCTCCTAGCATCTTTCTCTCAAGACCCCAAGAAACACTTTTGCCAGTAGGTGGTCCACCCTGTGACTTACCCATTGCCCTAGTGACAAGTCACCAAACAAAAGAGTATAAGTGATGTTGGAAGTCAACTTCTTTGAAGAATCTTGACTGGACCAGCGGGGGCTGTACAGAGAGCAGTGCTGCCCACACTCGGCTCCAGGGCAGCCGTTTCCTATCTCAATAACCGACTGCAATGTGGGGTAGTTATTGCTAGTTACCTTCTCTTGGCTGCATTGGCAACAGAACTGGGAGAAGCATCCTGTTCCATCTGGCTTCTGCAGTCCAGCTCACCTTAATCATGCAATCTTCCCAGAGTCTTCTTGCCCAGTTTATAGGATGAGGGGTAATGAAACATCCCATCTCTCAAGGATGAGTGTTTTAAGGACATGTTAGATCACTTACGAAAGAAGCTTTATGTTCTTCAGAAAAAAAAAAAGTACATGGCAAAGTTACATTTTCACCATAACTGTCTAATATATCATAAAGCTGATGCTGAGAAGGTAATTAAGTATGTGGGTCTGACAGAAGAGTAGAAAGGAATGAAAATAAAAATAGCTATCTGGGTGAGCTGAATGTATTATTACCTTATAAGGACATCTCTGAGCCTGTTTCAGTAAGACAGCTCTTTATTAAAAATAAGATGAGTATCTATAGAGTTGCAGAGCTGTTCGCTCAAGTACAGATTACATGAGTAGTAAAATTTGTGACATAAAAGACTGTTATTCTGTTCTCATTAAACTGTTATGCCAAGATCCAAAAGAAATGAAACATTTGGTAAAGACTAGAAATGGATCTGTGGAAAAGATTAAAGAATTAGGAGACAGAACCTGCCTGGGAAAGGTGGGAGGGGCAAAATAAAATAGAAGATAAGGCTGAAGAATGAGAGAAATATGAGCAGCAGATGGTGACCAGAGGACAGAATGAGAAGAAATTGGTTTAAATTATGACTAGAGGATTATGGGGAGCCCCCAGGGGAGCCCCCAGTGCTTCTGAGGTTGTAAGCTACTAGAATGTGCTATTGATTGAATTTATGGAATCTTTTTTTTTTTCTAGAGATATATTCAATAATAGGCCACCTTTCCATTTCAGCAAATTGCTGCAGGCTGTGGATAAAAGGGAGCATTCCATCATAGACTGTGGTTATGCCCTAAGATAATTAAATTTGGGGACATGGTACTTCACTGAGGGAAGTCTGTCACTGAGAGAGCTGCCATATTTCAGGGCTCCAATCAAACAGTACTGGGCATGCTAAGTAAAAGTCTGTGTTCTATTTTAGAGAGAAAAAAATGTACAGTTGCCATTTTCTCACTGCATTCTGATGACCTTAGCTTTGGCATCAGAGAGTCTTCCTATTAACAGCATCTGTGAAAACAAAGCAGTGCGTACACACAAAGAGTGCGTCACCAAAGAGACTCCTCAGCTCCCTAAAAGGTAACGAGAATTGGGATGTCTTCTTTAACTGTTACCAAAAGTTTATTTGAAAGCCAGTAATTGTATAATTTCTGAGTACTTCAAGATACTTTGTAGATATGTTTTAGATGCCCAGGGTGGGCAACTACTTGGCACAGACGGAAATGGTACAGAAGCGTGACTACATGGGAACGCCATCAACGGCAGCAGATTTCGTCATGTCAAACTTCTTGGGCCATAATCTTGGTTTTGTTATTTTTATTTCGTTAGCATAGGGCAGTACATCAGGATGAGCAGTGGCTCATGCAGTCCTCCCTGGAGCTCTTACTCTTCTTCATCACCATGGTTACAGGCTTCTCATCAACTGCAGACACCTCCATCTAGATACCTCTGTTTATTCCAGCTCCAAGCGACGCCCAGGGTCTTGATTGGTCCATTGACACTATGGTGACTTCTGCATCTCATCTATGTGGGAAATGGTTGTCCCCATCACAGGCCATGCCTCTTGGCATTGTCATTCTTGACTTAAAGCTTCCATCCCAACTCTTGTGTTGGAAGGATGGATATTCAGCATGCACACACCCATGGGACTTGAGTACTAGAGAATTTTCTGTCCTACCTTTTATTTTCTTTGGGATCAGAAGCCTTTTGAAGGTGTCATTCTGGACTCATCTAGAAAGCCTTGTGACCTTGCACATATGGAATACACACAGACTGTCTGTTCAGCTGTCCCTAAAGTTTTCCTTTGTGTCTTTGAAGATTCCTGGCCCCTCCTCTTTTGCTAGTGTGATTTGTGCTGCACCTGAATTTTTGCCCCAGGTCTCCCACCTGAGCTTGTTTGACTCCTAGAATGCCATAGCTTCTCTTGGCAAACTTCCAGAGCCCCCATTCAAATACCAGCAACTCACAGACTCCTGCGTTGACACCTCTACTCAGTTCCACCCCATGCTTGTTTGGTGGTTCATAAGTTCTGGCTTGTTTCCAGATGCTTGACTTCAGCCTCTCTGACCAGTCCCTTCCCATCACTCAGGATGGACAGGACTGGTCCCCTTCCTCCATTTTAGATCTTCCCAGCCAATAGCTGGGCTCTAAATACCTCCCTCCCCAACACACACATTCATTGCAAAGTCTGACATGCACTTTTTGACATCCAAGGAAGACTTTTAGAGTTTTAAAGCTTGCTACCCTCTTTGCACAGGAGAAACCATAGGACTCCCTACACCAAGCAAGTCAGCCTTCTGTACCAGCATCCAGGATCCTCCATAGCCGGCATCACTCTCTCTAGGTAGACGCTCTATGGTAGATGAGCTTTTTCACCGTATCTTGTCAAACAGCACCTTTGTGCTTCAAGTCTTGTTGACTGTGGAAGACAGCAGCCTTATCCTTCTCCCCTCTTGGCTTTTGCTGCCATGATATAGACCTGAGAACTCCCTCCTCTGTTACTCTTCTTTTCAACAGTAATTATTTTCCACTGCAATTCAGTATCCACTTATTTCCTCTATGTGTTTTGGTGTAGCGATTAAAGCCTCCTAACCTATCGCCATTTGTATCCATGTAGTAACTACAACATTGGCCTTGAATGGATATTATCATCTCATTACTTTAGGAATGGGCATCTCATATTAGCAGCTAGCTTCGAAAGCCCTGCCAGGTAGAGATGATGCCATGAACTTAGCTGCCATGTCTCCTCCCTCAGAACACTGTGCCCACATACAAGTCTGTACATCTGAATGTGTATTATAAATATTCACACCACCATGCATAAAGTTTGATGATAGATGTTTTATTAAAAATATTTTATTAACCCTGCATGACTATAGATACCACATCAGCTTGCTGTGATGGCTCATGCCTATAATCTCAGCACTCAGGAAGCTACAGCAAGAGGATTAGTGTCAATGTGAGGCCAGATCAGGCTACATAGTAAGTACCAGGTCAACCATGACTACAGAGTGAGACCCTGTCCAGCAAACATCACATATACCATGGTATCACATCCTTTCAGGGTTGCCTGTTTCCCATCTCTTTTAAAGAGTCAATTCTGGCACGAGTCTGAGTATTACTTAATATGGGGACAGGGTTCTGCTGGGCATGAAATCCAAGCCCAAGTCCAAAAGGGGGTTGTATAAGGGCTGCAGGGGGCAGTGGAGATTCACATGTTGTGCATGATAAAGTGCCTTTTAATCACCGTTGGGTAGTTATTTTTGTTTGCTTAACATACTTTCTTGTAAGTTCTGGTTTCCATTAGACAGTTACCACATTCAAATCTTGTTAGCACTTTGAATAATTTTCCCCCAAATAACACTACCCATCTTTTATGATCACATTCTATTAAACTCAGTTCAGACTCCCTTGTCTGATCATCACTACACAAACCTTTCTCACGTACTGAGGGGACTCGGGGAATGCTCCTCTTGAATAGACATTTTCTTCTCCATAGACAAAGAAGACTGGGGGAGGGTCATAGCATCACACGCAGCTTTCTCTTGAACCTTCTTTTCTATATGAGGAGCCCAGAATGTGGCTGGTGTCTGACCCAGGGAAATTAGACTTCCATAAGAGAACTGCAAGCCTGCAGCCTCTGGAAGGAACTGATATTTTGGCTCAATGGCGCCTATCATGAGGGAGTTTTCATCTGATCTATCCTTGGCCTATAGAGAGGAGTTTTTAAAATTATTAAGAAGTCCATTGAGCAAGGCCTAGGTTCCACCAACCTTGCATGTCTTATGAGTGAAGTACAGTGGCTCCTGTTGCTATGACAAGCCCTCAGTCAGCAGGGTCATTTATCAGCTTGGATAAAAAGTCACAGCATCTGACCAACCAGCCTTCTGAACAGAATCAACCTATTCTTGGGGTTGCTTCCCCTGTGTGAGTATTATTATCTACACTCTCACTCCAGGCTTCCCTAACCAGGATCATCTCATTGGCCCTACCAGGGGCCAGTGCGATGGTAGCATGTCTGCAGCAGAGGCTTCCATCAAGGTGTATATGGTAGTGAAGGGCTTAGGAAAAGGCCCAGCTAGGGAAGAGGCAGAGGTGGGCAATCCTGCTGGAAAGTGTCTTCACCTGGAAAGAAGAGCCAGCCCACTAGCAATGCCACCACCAGGAACTCCCACCACCTTTGTGAAGCACGCAATATCGATACAGAAGTGTTAGGGTTTCTTTGAAATAGCAGGGCTTTTCTTAGGGGGAAAAAGGGGTCTTAGAAACTACATGGCCACCAAAGCTGCCTTGAGCCAGGGGCAGGTTCTTGTCTTGTCAATTTAAATAGAAAAATTCATGGCCCACAGCAGGTAAATTATTTTTTAATTACTGTATATTCTTAGGTGGGGCAGAAGGACAGGGAAATGGGAAGAGAAAGGGGAAACCAGAGAAGGCTTCTGTATAGTAGATGGGTCCCAGGAAAGGAGGTGCCATGGATCTGCTAGCCTGGGATATTTTCAAGGACTTATGGAAGACACGGGGGTAGGGAGATTTGCTGGTCAGTCTGGATGTCTCAGCCAGGTGTCCAGATGCCTCTCTCAGTGTCAGGTCTGTGTGGTTACGTAGAGCCTTTGGGAGAGAGCAAAGAACAGGATCCATAGTCTTTCCTGGTATTGTTCTCATCCAGCAATGATGTTCCATCCAGTAATGATGGAGTCCCTGCTTTGTCTGACCAGTCTTTATTCCCTGTTCGCATCACTATGACTGGGAAGCATCCCAGTTAAAATGAAAATCTCTGCCAATAGCTCTCTTGCGGGTCTCATGTTGCCAGCCCACCTCAAGTGTGCCCCCAAAACCTCTAGTGCCCATAGGGATCAGACCACCTCACCTTGCTTTTGTTAATGCAGCAGAGAGAATGTTCTGTTTGAAAGTGTCTCTCTAAAGCTGGAATTTCTTCCAGGCTGCCAAGGGTCAACAGACATGTACTTGAGAGGAGGGTGGGAGGACATGGGAAATTTGCTCTACTTGGCTGCTAAATATCGGTCCAAACTATGCATTGAAATGTGGGTGCAGGCTGGGCATGGTGGAGCACACCATTAATCCCAGCACTCAGGAGGCAGAGGCAGGTGGATCGCTGTGAGTTTGAGGCAAACCTGGTCTGCCAAGCAACAAGTCCAGTACAGCCAGGGTTACAGAGAGAAACCCTGTCTCAAAAAAACCAAGAAAGAAAGAAACAATGAAACAAAGAAAGAAACAAAGAAACAAAGAAAGGTGTGTATAAAGCACAACTTTCTCCTTAAAGGGTACAAGAGAAAGAGTTTGTTCTTGAGCCAAATATGAGTGACAGTAGCCCTCTGGTTGTAAAAAAAAAAAAAAAAAAAAAAGATTTGTTCCTGGAAATGGTTTGCTGTTATATTTTAAAAAGTCAAAAAGTCATAAATCAAGGTATTTTTCGAACACATTGGTAGAAATATCAAGTAGGTGCATATTCTAGTTTCATTTCTGTTGCTATGATAAAACTCCCTGACAACAAGCAACTTCAGGGGGAAAGGGCTTATTTTAGCTGTCATTGCCAGATGCTCACCTCCCAGTCAGGAGCACAGAGAGAATGAATGCATGCATGCTTACTGCTAAGCTTACTTTTTTTTTTTTATTCCTATACAGTCCAGGGTCCAAACCGAGACAAACGTGCTGCCCAGCCCCGGTGCACGTCTAGCCACACAAATTAAGGTAATCATGACAGTCCCCACACACGCCAACCTGATCTGGACAGTCCTTCATGTGATTTCAAGGCCAGCCTGGTCTATAAGCAGGTTCTAGGCAGCCAGGGCCGCATAGACAGACCCTGTTTCAACAAACAGAAAATGTAATGATGGGCTAGAGAGATGGCTCCGCGGTTAAGAGCAGCAGATACTTGTCCAGACAGCCCGGGGAATCCAGGAGTTCTTTAACTTTATACAGTCTCAAAGGCATTACCTGACAGTCATGAGGATGCTGGATCAGACAGAGAGATGGGTAATCAGTTAACTAATAAGGAGAATAAAGATGGTCCTAGGTAAGGGTTCTGTGTTCTAGGAACAACAGTTCACAAAACATAGAGACAAGAGAATACAGCTGGAGTTTCTCAGGCCGGAACCCTCAGCTTAGAATGCTCCAACAACCTTTACTTAATTTCCTGTCCCTGCAATAGCGCAAAGCAGAGAGGGGAAATTTGTTTGGTGTGACCACATCGGGAGGGACAGATGAAGTGACCAGTGACTCCGAAATAGGTCTTGAGGGCACTGACAAGGAACTGGGCTTCATGTTAAAGTAAGAGTGGGGAGTGGGAGCAAGAACAAGACATCTGCATAGTTACAGATGTGCTCGCTGGACCCGCTCTGGTCTGGCAATATTGGCTGAGAAGCTACCATGATCAGCAGGGTTTGAGGGGCCAAGCTGGTTCCTAAAAGATGCTTACCTTTGCTCCAGGTTGTAGCCCCATTCTCAGGGACCATTGCCCTCTCTGCCCACCCTGGCTTTCCTTTTGCTTGGGTCATGCAAGGGGCCTGCAGGTTTGACCTGAGGCAAGTTTCATAAACGTTGATGCTTTCTTTGTCTACAAAGCTAAGTTTAAGACACAGGCACATTTCTATATTTCTAAGATGCCTCAAAGGGGAACTTAGTTGCATCCGAATCCGCAGTGCGCACAACGGTTGTATGTAGTTTACTTGGCAGACGTCAGGTTTCTGGCTGTTTCGCCAGCCCTATTTAAGACCTCCCAGGCCATAATGGCTTTACCTGGGCAACCGCATAGGTAGTAGTAGCCCTTGGAACCTGCAAAGATTGTTATCTTTGTGTTTCGTTTTTTTAAATAAAGGTCTCAGGCAGAACCAGTCTGTCCTTTACCATGCTGAGCAGTTAAGAATGGTCCAGCCTCCCTTCTCCCAGTGAGTGCCTCCCTTCTCCCAAAGGCACTTTGGCCACAGTGCCTTTGTCATTCTTTGCATTTTAATCATTCACAAAAACTCCTTTAACTATGATTCGGAAGGTTTTATGGGGTGAGATTCATGGCACAGAAAGCTTTGTGAGTTAACATATAGGCATATCTGCTCCTAAAGTGAGAAGAAAGACGTCTGGGAGCTTTCTTCTGCCTTTTCATTTTAGCTACCTTAGCCCAGTCTAATTGTGAAATGTTATGTTCAAGAATACGAAGCCGACACTGAGCAGAGGTCTTTCACAGACTCCTGACAAGACAAAGGGTCAAGAGGTGGCGAATGTTTCCAGTTTAGTTTTTCTTCCTCTCTTCATCCTCATGGAGGTCTGCCTGGATAACGATTTATAAATTAGAATGTTTCTTTGGGATAAATCTTCATTTTCTTAAACACATGGAATAACATTTTCAGAGATCATGGTAAATGTGTCAAAAACACTGATTGGGAAATTAAGTTATTATCTCAGCTGGAAGGAGAAGGTTGCCTTGACCTGTGCTCTTGAATAGTCTGGGAGTTACTCAGGTTATTTGAGGTAGAGATTTGTAATTTAAAATGCAATCCCTTTTGTACTTATGTCAAAGCCTGAATTCTGGAAATGTTAATTGCTCCAAAATACCCTTTCTAATATCCAGGGGGAGGGAGAAAAGGCAGGGATGAGAATGAAGGCTATTGGCAGTGATGTTGTTGGGAGAGTAATATTCTTAACCCCTGACACTCAGGAGGGCATGCTTTCTGTGGTGTGTGGGGTGGACGGTCCATGGAAATGACGGATGGACAACAGGAGCTGGTGTGCTAACAGCTCTCCCATTCTGTGTTTTAAACTGAAGTGACTGTCCGATTGTCTACGACACCAGAGGATGTGGTTTTTTTTGCCTCATTTTTGTTGTTTTGGTTTCAACAAAGTAATTCAGTTTAAAATGAGTTTAATTTCAACAGCTGAATTGTCAATGTATTCATATTTTCTTTTATAATATGTTTTGTTGTTTTAAAGTTCTTTCATTAGTATACACACAGTATTAGCTTCCAATGTGGGCTTTTCTTTCTTTCTTTCTTTCTTTTTTTTTTTTTTCTCAATATGGGCTTTTCAAAGAAAAGATAATGTTATTCCCCATCCCACTCCCCCTTGTACACTCCCACTCCCTTCCAGCTTTAGTACCACGGAGGTCCTGCTGCTCCCATCGTCCTTGACATCCTTCCCTGCTTTCGTGGCCTCCTTTCTATTTGCACATCCTATACCCCCACGCACAACACTTATCTACATACTCGCAAGCATTAAAAACGAGAAAGCTCTTGTCGTCTTTCTGAGGTTCGTTCACCTTACTTAATAAAATATTTTTCAGACCAACGCATTTTCCTGAAAATTTCATTTTTCTTTACAGCTGCATTTTTATTTATTTATTTATTTATTTATTTTTTAGTATAAAAGCCTGAGTTCCAATAGTCCAACAGGCTGGGCTCAGTGCCCTGCTCACAGTGCACCAGGTAAAGAGATGGATAAGGGTGAAAAAGAAGATGAGGGACACCTAAAGGAACAGGGAAACCTCAAGGAGGGATTGAGACAAGGGGCAAGATGCGCTCATATTCAAACAGTCCCGGACAAGGTGTGCTCCCTCCAGTCATTGTCCCAACTGTGGTTCTACAATGTGGTCCAAAGCACTCCTGTGGCATCCTCTTGAAGGGATAAGTGGGTCCCACATGATGCCCAGTCCTCCTCCAAGGCAAGCCCAGCTCTCTGGATAATGGCAGACAATAGCTTTCGTCTGGACCCAGGTCAGTCCTAGGAGCTTGCTGTTTTCTTCCTAGGATGTGAGGTGACTGCAGGTTTAGAAGGGGACCAGGGGAATTTCAGTCTTGGGGGGAATGAGGCCGATCAGATGGACACTCATTGAGTGATTGATTTTTCCCACCTGTAGAAGGTAAGCAGATAACCAAAGTTAAGGAGATGGACAGGGAAATTGAGAGAGGCCAAGGATTTACCCTGATCTTAGTTGACTCCAGTGAGAAGTCAGTGTGTTTTAGCAAAAGGGGTCTTATTCTGTCCACAATTTTGCAATCTTGCTAATAAGTTCATCCATCTCTTAATAGATACATCACCAACCATCTCTCTTGTAAGAACGACCTTAGGGAGACAATTATGAACTACTATAGACAAGCAGTAACAGTTGGTTAATTGTTCCTAAAAAAAAAAAAAACAAACAAACAAACACCGGGCACTATTCTAACTGTGTTGTGTATAGGGACAATCTTAATAGCAGGTCTGGATGATAGTCCACAGTCCTGCTTTAAAAATGACAAACAAAGAAAGAGGTAAAGTTATTTGGCCAAACATTCACATCCCAGAAGCAGCAGTTTCAAGATTCAAATGCAGGAACTGCTGCTCTGCGTAGTCCTCAGCGCATAGGCACAGCACGCTCACCTCTGTCTCCTCTCCCTCTCTTCTTCCTTCTCAGCCTCCTTTTATACCACTGACTGCACCATGCTTATTGCTATCAAAATAAGTAGATTGCCTGTCCTTCCTTTTCCTGAATGTTTTCTCCTTCTCTCTGTTTCTTTCTTCATCCATTCCTTCTTCCTTTCCTCCTTTTCTTTCTCCTCCTCCCCTCCCTTTATATTTCTGAAAGCTCGAGCATGACCTGGTGAAGCGGGGGGGGGGGGGGGGGGGGGGGGGGAGGGAGGGGAGGGATGTTTGGGTTGAGCCCACTCAAGGAAGATTCAGAAGCTGTGTGGCCTACTGAGGTCAGAGCCCTGAACAGGTGAAGAGCTTGGTGGGAGCTTGTCATGCCAGAAAATGAGATTGGTGTTATGCTATGCTGGGTATTGACCAAGTAAAGTCCATAGAAGAGTCGAAACCAGTGGGTATTACCACTGCCTGGGAGAAGAGTATTGCTAATGGGAAGTAGCCAGCTGCCCAGGCTTTTGCCATGGGAGCATACTTTCAAGATATATTAAGCTAGGGAAATGTGTGCAAAGGCAAGGTTGTGTGTATTTATCTTCATGTGTATTCATACACTAAACACTCCTTAGCTCTGGAAGCCCTGGCTGCTGTTGAGGAGAAGGCCTGGAGGTTAGTAGACATAAGGCTTGCCTGTGTAACTCCAGTTCTAAAACAGCCCTGATACTGGCAGCAGACACCTGAATATTGCAACTAAACACTGTAAAGCCTACAAACTACAGCAATGATCAGCAGAGCGAAAGCTACCCAGGGGTGCATCAGTGGCACTTAAATTTTAATAGCAACCAACAGCCGTCTAACTGGAGTTAAGGCCCGCTCAGTGGAAGGGAATTCATACTGTAAATGTAGCCATCTACCCATTTCCAGTGAGGTCATGGGCCCCACAAGAGAACTGCTTACCTTAGTTAGAGTCATTATTGCTGTGATGAAACACCGTGACCAAAAGCAACTTGAGAAGCAACGCGTTTATTAGACTTAAACTTCCTTATCACTGTTCATCATTGAGGGAAGTCAGGATAGGTACTCAGCCAAGGCAAGAGCTGATACTGAGGCCATGCAAGAGTGTGGCTTACTGGCTTGCTCTCCATGGCTTTCTCAGCCTGCTTTCTTATAGAAGCCAGGATCACCTGTCGGGGTGGCCCTACCCATAATAGGCTGGGCCCTCCAACATTAGTCACTAATTAAGAAAATGCCCTACAGACCTGCCTATACCCTGCTCTTATTGAAATATTTTCTTAATTGAGGTTCCTTTCTCTCCAGTGACCCTTAGCTTATGTCAAGTTGACATAAAGCCAGCCAGCACACAAGAATAATTCCCAAGGACGTTCTAAATACTTCTGCTTATATCACAGATAAATGCTACTTCTCACCTCATCAAAAAAGCTTCCTCTTGAAGCAGATAGAAGCCGTTACAGAAATACAGAACCGGTCAAAATGCAGAAAACAACTATCTGTATGATGCCCGGTCCCAATTAATTCATCTACATCACAACCCCTACACGTGAGGCTCAGTAAATACCATAGGAGAAGAGAGAGGTGTCAGATCATAAGAGCCAGAGGACCAGGACAGGACAGTGCTACTCTTGCCAATTTCTGGGGTTCGGACATGCCTCAACCTCACTCTTGCTCCAGTCCAGCTCTCCTAATCGGCAACCTGGCCCCACACAAGTCTATTTGTCAGTTAGTTGCAGGAGCTTTAAGCTTAAGTAGAGGAAGGAGCGAGGCAGAAGGCAAGAGGTATGCTTACCGCGTGGACAGGGCCCTTCCATCATTGCCTCGGCTCTCTGAGTCTTCAAGTGGGTCTGAAAGGTAGTTGTTATAGCTGTCATCTTCCAAGGTAGTTAGTGTTATTCCTAGGAGTTGATCTGATCCACAGCAAAGATTAGGTGTCACAGATAAGTGTCCTCATTCTGCAATATGTGTGGGCGGGGTTCTCCTGTGATTTTTTTTTTTTTTTTTTTTTTTTTGTCATTTCTGGATTCCAAGTGGCTTCAGGTTTAGTATTATAGCTTACCTTTGTGTCTTCAGGCTCGAAGTAGGGGAAGATGGGCTAGGTAGGCAGACACTCCCTAGTAATTATGGAGCCTATGGACAGTCAAGCAGAGGTCTGAGCCAATGCAGAAAGGATATACAAAGTGAGGGCAGGAATGCCAGGCTGTCTCTCATACTGCTTTTAGTTGCCTGTGGCTCACATAAGGAAACTGCGCTTCTTAGAAATTTAGCTCTGAAATGTGCCTTATACTTAGATCCCACCTGGAGTCCTCAGAATGGAAGGCCATGAGGGTCAAGGGACTGAGGACTGTCTTCCTGAACAAGAAGATTGGAACTGAGCCCACCTCAGTGCCACACGTGGCCACACTCTTTGAATGTAATGGGCATTGTTAGGACGTGTCTCTTGGGAGGGTATGTAAGGGTTCGTATGTGAGGCGTCATTCATTCTTCCATTTCTTATCACTACTACAGAGGCTTGGAAATAAATAAAAATCCAATATGTAGTAATAATCACCAGGATGAAAGCCTCCTTGTTATTCTCTTGTTTTCTTTCCCAGGAAATTCAAATTTGGAGACATTGACCAGACTTCCAAAATCAGTGATTATAAAACTCTGCTAATAATTTATTTAAATGAGTCTCTGCTAATTGCAAGTAATGAGCCTGAATAATGGCTGTCTTTTCACCTTCCCTTGGGAAGTGTACTCTGAATCACTGAATACCAGGCTTTTAAGAAATGGGCTGTATTTCAGCCACCAACCACTTTCCCTGAATTGTTTTTATCAAATTGAGAGAGAGAGAGAAAGAGGTTTTTAGAGCATAGGCCCTAAGTAATTAAACAGAAGGAAGAGGGAGAGTTAGAACACAGGTCCCTGGCAATTAAGGGACAAGGAGGTCTCTTTAGTTTGGGATGGTTTCAGATGTGAAGGCCATGGCAGAAATGGGGTGTAAAGGCAGAAGGCACGCTTCCTCTTAGCGTAGGGGCATATGGGCCTCAGTGCACAGCCTCACCCACAGCCTCTCTTCCATTTTACCTACTTGCTTTCAGAAACGGCCAATGCTGACAAGATATTTCCTAAAGATTTTTAAATTTTATGTTAAGTTATGCATAGCTTTATAAATCTCTAAAACCCGGATGAAGTCAGTGATGGTATGGGAGCCTCGAGGAGGGTCTAGAGAGCTGCAGGAAGTGAATTAGAAGAGGCTGCTTCTCACCTAAAATCCCAATAGGATGTCCTCCCCTCTGACACACTTTCCTGGTAAGTGAAGACTTTCATGGCACATGCTCCTTGGGCTAGTGTCTAGATATAAGTGAGTATATACCATTTGACTCTTTTTGCTTCTGGGTTAACTCACTCATTATGATCATTTCTAGTTCAATCCATTTGTCCACAAATTTCAGGAATTCCTTGTTTTTAATAGCTGAGTAGTAGTCCATAGTGTAAATGTACCACAGTTTCTCTATCCATTCTTCTACTGAGGGACACTTAGGCTATTTCCGTGATCTGGCTATTATGAATAAGGCTGCTATGAACATGGTTGAGCATATGTCCCTGTTGTGTGGTAGAGCATTTTCTGGGTATATTCCAAGGAGTGGAATAGCTGGGTCTTGAGGAAGCCCTATTCCCATTTCTCTGAAAAAGCACCAGTTAGACTTCCAAAGTGGTTGTACTAGTTTGCATTGCCACCAGCAATGAAGGAGTGTTCCTCTTTCTCCACATCCTTGCCAGGAAAGTGGGTCAGAGGGGAGGACATCCTATTGGGACTTTAGGTGAGAGATGCATGGGAGAATGGGGAAATAGAAGGATCCAGAGGGTCCTGGAAACCTACAAGAAGAACATTATGATGGGCAGATCTGGGTCCTGGGGTCCTGCTCAAACTATGACACCAGCCAAGGACAATATAGGCAGTAAACTTCGAATCTCTACCCAGACCTAGCCGATGGACAGGACATTATCCACCGTTGAGTGGAGAGTGGGGTCTGACTTTCATACGAAGTCTGGTGCCCCATTTTTGACCATGTCCCCTTGATGGGGAGGCCTGATAGCACTCAGAGGAAGAATAACAGGTCACCAAGAAGAGACTTGGTACCCTATGAGCATATACAGGGGGAGCAGGTCTCGTCAGTCGCAGACATAAGGGAGGGGAGTAGGGGGAAAGCAGGAGGGAAGGAGGAATGAGAGGATACAAGGGATGGGGTAACAATTGAGATGTAATATGAATACATTAATAAAATATTTAAAAAATTAAATTAAATTAAAAAAAAGAAGAGGCTGTTTCTTGGTTTAGTTTCCTCACAGCTGATCCCACGCCGTACCTGTTTATTATTTCCTTCCTTCAGTTTCTCTTTCCTCTTTTCTTTCCTTCCTTCTTTCTTTTGTCATTCTTTCTTTTTGTGTCTTTAGAAATAGGCCTAAAATTGAAGACAAGAATTGGTCCTATTTCTCCTGTAAGCTTTTTCTGACTTTACTTAAAGCCAGCTCTCAGCACAGAAGGAATTCGCTCCCTTGTATTTTCTCTCTCAGCAGTGGAAGTGAGGCACGTTTGTTGGCAGCAGCTTCTGCTCAAACTCTCTTGGAATCACTGACCTCCAGTCTGCCTCCTACCATCCAGTCCCAAGGGGTAGACAAGATGGATGCAAGGCTCTCCAGGCTCTGACCTTCCTAGGCAGGTTCACTCAGGAGACCTGAGGGCACGGTCTCTTCACTCGCAGTTTTTCCATGAGCTGCAGACTGATTTTGGGAGCAGTGGCATTTCTAATGGCAGCCTTGCTCGCTGTTCCTTTTCGATGTCATTTTGGCACGACTCAGATGTTTTTCATTTGTTTTCTTGCAGTAAGATGTTGTTCCAGGGCAGAGATGAAATGTTCTCTTCTTCCAGGAACTTGAAAGTGTGCTACATCCATTAAACCCAGTTTCACATGTAGCAAAATGTATGGTTATTGGCAGTGACTCCTTTGATTAATTACAGTCTGACCCTCTTGACAGCCTCCTACTGACTTTCCTTCCTGAGGGATTAGCTCCAGCATCACTCCTGCAGTTGGGACAAGGGGGCCTTAGGGATGGTCCTGTACTGGAGCAGTCTCTGCTCTACTGATGACATCAATTAACAAATACCACCCGGGGGGGCAGGGGATGAAAGAGCCTGGGACCTTATTCAGACCATTTGGCAGGTAACTGGGACCTGCTGATAGAATGCAAAAGGAAGTAGTCCTCAGACAGCTGCCAGGTGTGTCTGGGCAAGGAACAGTGGCCCCAGGTTAGCACACAGCCCATTAGGACCTATCAGACTCCTGAAAAATATGGCTAAGCAGAGCCTGGGCATGGTTTGAATGCAAATAGGAAGGTGAACTCTAGCTACCCTCCCGTAGTTGGAGAGGTTTATACTGGGAATTAATGATGAGTTATAAGAGTTAAGGAAAAATTAGGCCATCATTACAAAAACACTCCTGAAGTCTAGAAACCTTTCTTCCTCTTTGTTATGGCAGGTGGAATACATCCAGGATGTTAGCCAGCTCTACTCCATGCACTAGAACACGAGCTGGAAGTGTCCACGTTCTGACCCCAGCAGCTCCTTGGACATTATCATTATCTCTGTAAATGATGCTGAGTCATAGGCATGCTCATTTTCCTCTCGCAGGAGAGTAAGGGACAGAACTGTAGGACACTCAGCTCTCTTTCTACATCTGGTAGTGCTCAGGGTTGCCTCTGCTGCCTTAAACAGCCACATCCAGCTGTAGAGAAGGCTGGAGAACATCAGCTACTAGGTGTGCAGCTCTGGCTCCCCACCGCAGTGAGAGCAAAGCATGCTGGTCAACAAGCCTCCAGTGCAGATGCACTTGCTGAGACCCTTCTTCTTGGCTAGCATTTGACGCCATTCACTCAATACCTGTCACATAATCCCTGTGCTCCCAAGTACAAAGAATACACAAAATCACAGTTCATGGCTTCTAGTCTGAGCCATGTATGAACACTGTGCAGAGATGGGATTCTCCTTTTAATTTAATCACAGCTCCTACTTAAGCCTAATTTGTTCAGTGGCTCAGCAAAATGGCCATGCTGTGTTTGCTTTACCTGAGTG
Source organism: Acomys minous (assembly GCF_964271855.1). NCBI lineage: Eukaryota > Metazoa > Chordata > Mammalia > Rodentia > Muridae > Acomys > Acomys minous. The sequence continues at coordinate 79,092,142 of NC_140494.1, read as the reverse complement.
AACTTTTCCTCTTGAATAACTTTAAGCTCTCCCCCCCTCCCTCCCTCTCTCTCTCTCTCTCTCTCTCTCTCTCTCTCTCTCTCTCTCTCTCCCCCTCTCTCCCTCTTTCTTTCTCTCATAATAACATTCCTTTTCCGATCTCAGTAGCAGAGATATGGCATGTGTAAGTGAGGCCTAATTGAGGCCGTCCATATTGTGAAGCTGCTGTCTGCTTCTATATCAAACAACATTTGTCATAAGACGATGTTTAAATACAGAGAATCAATCTTGCACCAAAGCAGCCGCATGGAACAGCAGTTCACTGTTACATCAGAGCGTCTGCAAGTTCGTGTTTGACCGGAGTCAACTAAATTAAGTTCTAGTACATATTAAGATGAAAAAAAAATTCTTAACTTCCTAGACATTGCATTTTTTACTCCTTTTTTTCCATTCCCTTTGTCTTTTGTTCTCATTTAATATCATTCCAATGATTTTTTTTTTGAGACAAGTTTCTCTGTGTAGTCTTGGATGTCCTGGACTCACTTTGTAGACCAGGCTGGCATTGAACTCACTGAGAGCTGCCTGTCTCTGCCTCCCCATGTTCTGGGATTAGAGGTGTGTGCTACTGCACCCTGCTTCAATAAATGATATACAAGACTTTTCTTTGATTTAGATTCTATGTACAACTCAAATGCTTATCACTCATAAGTAGTATGATCAATATATAATAACACATATTATAAAATGGAGTGGTATTAGTCACCTTTCTGTCATTACAATGAAATAGTGGAAGATATTGGCTTATAGAGATAAGAGATTTGTTCTGATTTATTAATAATCCTGGTTAGTTTAAATGCCAAGATGACAAGGCCTAGAGGCATAAGCAGAGACCCTCAATTGAAGGAAAATGCCTAGATAAGATTGTCCAGTGAATATGTCTTTGAGGGATTGTTTTGTTAATTGATGAAAGAGTACCACACCTACCATGGGTAGCACCATCCCAAGTCAGGTGATACTGAACTGAATATGAAACCTACTGAGCATAAGCTTTCCCATGAGGCGGCTAGTAGGAACATCCTTCATGGTTCCTGCTGTAGATCTTTGGCTGTGAAATGAGTTACTTGGTAGGAAGCAACACTTTGAGGAATAGCATGCAGGCCTCCTTTAAGCTCCTGTCTTGACTTCCAGGGATACTCTGTGGTTTGGAACTGTAAGCTGTAGCAAACCTTTCCTTCCCTAAGTTGTTTTGATCAGAGCATTTTACCACAGTGATATAAATGAAATTAGAACAATCATTATGAATGGATCTTCTTATATAAGATCAGTGACTCTGCTGCTTTAGAGATCTGGGGAAAGGGAAGATCACTGCAGCAAGGGAAGATGGAAGGACCATTGTCCCCTTGGGAACCAGAAAGAGAGAGAAGAAAAAAGGACTGAAGACCCATGGTCTCTTCAAGGACATGCCTCCGGTGACCTAGGCACCTCTCCGAAGGAAGGCTCTGCGTTGTAGGGACTCTACTACCTCAGCAACGTTATCCCGAGGACCAAGCCTCTGACCCATGAACTTTTAAGGGACATTCAACACCCAAAGCAAGAAGCTTGACAAAAGCTATTTGGGAGAGAGATTTGTAGCTGGCCTTTGAACTGTAGGTTGACACATGTGGTTTGTAATAGAATATAATAGAAAAGCTGTCCTGACAGAGAGACCTACTGGGATACAAGGATGGAAGACTACCAAAGAACTGTCCTGACACTGAAAGCTGAAGTTAAGTGTGGAAAAAACCACACCAATGGTTAGAAGCCATTTAGCAGATAAGTAAAAAGCATCTGAGAAGTTATATGGAAGAGAGCGATTAGGCTTACAAAAATATAGTATATACTTTTGAATACATATGACATATATATAAATATAGTTTATAAAATCAAGCTCTTACTTTATTAGTTAGCACAGCTTCTCTGGAAATTTAAACATAGCAGCCTGAATGTGTAAACTGAAAAAGAGGACCTGAAACTAGCGACGGTCTTTTTTTTTTTTTTTTCGTTTTTTATTTTAATTTTTATTTTTTTAATTTTTATTAATTTATTCATATTCCATCTCAATTGTTAGCCCATCCCCTGTATCCTCCCATCCCTCCCTCCCTCCCACTTCCCCCCTACTCCCTTCCCCTATGTCTATAACTAAGGGGGACCTCTTCCCCCTGTATATGCTCATAGGGTATCGAGACTCTTCTTGGTGACCTATTATCCTTCCTCTGAGTGCCTGGTCTTTTCTCAGAACTCTGAGCATTGGCAGTCAGTCTCTCCCAGTTCACTCAGATTGCTCCTACATCAATCAGTAAGCAGTAGTTCACTCTGTGCTGGGCAGGGTCTGCTTATGCAGAGAGATACAAACAGAGGAGAAATATGTTACAGACAATGGATTTGTTTCCCCTAGACCCTGCCGTCTTCTTGTTGTCTGTCAGCCCTATTGAAGAAGCTAGGATTCTAACACAGTGCCCCAGCTATGCTCAGCTGTCAGGGAAAAGGTGGTTTAGAAACCAAATGTGTCAACAACCCAGACCCATTTCTACTGCTGGATAGATAATCCAAAGTTAAATCTAATCATTCTGGGCTCTTTGTGTGTCCTCAATCAAATACAGAGGAGCTAATGGCCTGGAAGGTTTATGGTAGTTCTCCAAAATGCTAATTCAGATGCATGACCCTGCGAAAGATTTCTATGACCAAGCCAAGTGTAAGTTTACCAGCCCTTGGAACAAAGCGATAAAACGCATGTGCAATACTTTTGACTGTGCTCAGGCACTATAGCTGCAACTTTTGTGCTCTCATCTGAGGCTGAAGTTGAACATGCCTCTTCTCCAAATAAGAGCAAGAGAACAGTGCAGCCTTCCTCATAGACCAGGAGCCTCCTGTGAATGAGCCTTTCTCTCTCCCTCCACACAAGGCTGGTTCCCCAGAGCAGGATTTATATGTACATACTAAGAGAGGAGTGTTCAAGGAAAGGCAAGCTTGGAAGTATCTGGGAACTGACTGTGTGCATGCATTCCTGTCAGTCCAAAGAGCACACTAGTTTCATATAAGCATCCACACATTAAGACAAAACACAGCAACTAGACAACTCTTTGTTAATAATATCATCCTTAATCCCATAATTTCCACTATAACGTTGCATTTTCAGAAAGAATGTTTATGTTTAATTCGGTTTCACAATAGCTATAAAACTACCATTTGCTCTTACGAAACTCATGGCAGCAGCTTTTCTCCCCTGCAAAGGCATAGAATTCTATCACTTTAGCTGCCGTCAGAATGTGAGCTCCTAGTCTGACACACCAACCGCTGGAAAGGGAAAATGAACATTTCCTGAGTCTATGTCTTCGGAACACTTTGTCCTAATGATAGTTAAGCTGAAAAAAACCCAGTGCCAGGACATTTAATCCTCTCTGAAGGTTTTAGTAACATAAATAAGTCTGTCGCATGAGCGTGTGGTTAAGGAGAATGAATCACTTTCAAACTCATGTAGGCATTAAATCATTTTCAGACAATAACATTTATTTTTGAAGCGTGTGAGACATTTTTAAATACCAATTAAATACTGGAGAACACGATGAAAGGACTGGGCGTTTAGCATTATGCTTATGATATTATAGAGCTCTGTTCTTTAAGCCTTGTGGGTATTTGACTTGGCTTGTTTCTATCAGCTTTGCTGATATATATATGGTATAGTGCAGGGTTTATTATCTCAAACATTTTAATTCAATAACAATAAGTAAGCTCCCATGGCCATGCCAGCTCAGAACTCATGTTACAGAAGCGAGCCATTATATCCATGAAATAATTCTCCTTTCCACTCTCCCTGACAGTCACTTTGTCTCCAGGAATTTAAATGTAACTATTATACTTTACCAGTAGAATCACCTGATATCTATTTATTCATGAGCAGATTATTTGACTTAGAATCATAACATCAAGATTCAATGGCACAGATGTTTCTGAATTCCTTTTCTCTGAAAGGCTGACCAGCATCCCAGTGCACATAGAGCTGCATACTGTCTATCCATCTGTCAAAAGTCACGTGTGTTACACACATCTTTGGGCTTCAGTGAATAACACTGCTTTAAACATGTATGGAACTCCATGAGATTCTTCTTGTTGATTTTGTTTTGTTTCTTCTTGTTGCTTTTTTTCCCCTAATTTTCACACAAAGGAGAAGTTTCCGGACCAGAGCTAATTTTATTGAGGAATCCCAAGCGTTTCTGTGGAACCTGCCACTATTTCCTATCCCCACAGCAGTATTCCGCCTGTTCACCAACATTTGTTTTCTATTTGGTTTTCAATCATTGTGCAGTGGACATGAGGTCATTTTAACTCCATTTATGGCACACACACTGAGTTAAAGGCTCCGGGCTGGGTCCACAGCCTCTAGGATCTTTCCTATGTAGTTGGTTCACAAATCCACCATGACTTAATAGTACCAGCAACAACCGGTGCTTCTGACACTTTATTGCCTTTTGGCCCAGAACCTCCAGAACTAATCCAAGATGCAGTACAGTGTGTATCAAGGATTCAAACAAACGCAGCACCACAGTGACCAGCATCGTCTTAAATGCATTTGCTAATCTCTTGTTGAAACACATGGCAGGCCTGCAGAGTTTCTACACCACAGAAAGGCCAGGGGGGCTACAGAAACAGGGACATGGTGGCTAGGTGTGGTCAAGTTTTCTTAGAAAGCATCACATTAGAAGTACAAGATATCAGAAGTATAGGACTCTAGTCTACGTTACCTCCACACCCTTAGCAACAGGAGAAGCCAGGCTCCCTCCTCCCTATGCTTTGCTCTTCCATGTTTAAGCAATGGTGCGTGCCATGGTCCAGAAAGACTCTTAAAGGCAAAATAAAGTCTAGGTGTGAATACAAGGCAGATAGATGTGCATGAGGCACACAGCATACACTGATTCATACAAGAAAGATCTAACATGATGCTCCTTGCTCTCCAGGGCTTTGGAGCCATGAAATGATGTCCATTTTCACCTCTGTGTATAATTTCCCCTGCTGTCTTAGTCACTCGATCATTTATAGTCATCCAACCAGGTTTCTGTTGTACGTAACTTTTTAGTTCTTTATATCAGACACAAGTTAGTGTCTGAAATTCTAGCTCTGAAGGTCTTCCTGTGTTTGTGGATGCTTTCTAGTGAGAAGTTCCTGGTTGAAGGAAGGCCTGTGCCCAATAGGACTACAGGGGGCCTTTGTCACAAGTTCTACCCAGCTCTTTTGACATTCACCATTAAAATACACACTACTCTATAGAATGTTCTAATGATTTGCTTCAAAATGGGCATGAGGTATGATTGCCTAAGGGGGAAATATAGTAGGATTACATGTAAGGTACAATGCAGTGTGGAGTACATACTCCAATGTATCAGTCCTTTATAGCTAGGGATAAAATCTTATTGATTTCCACATATATCTACGTCAATACTGTGTGCTGCTCCTTTCCCTGTGTTCCTTGTTCTGGGTATGATGAACATCCCTCTTTGGTAGGAATGATGGCTGTGCCGAGATGGAAGCTCCTCAGCTGAATCTGACTTTGGTAGCCCATGAGTTATGAAGAGAGTAGAAGAGATTCAGTCGGCCATATTTGAAGGAGCCCATGTCACGACTGAGGGGTCCTTCAGAGCATCCTCTACTCGCCAGCCCATATGTCCTCTTGACCTTACCTTCGAACGCATTTGTGAGGAGACTGGCATCAGTTCAACTGAGTCCAAGGATGCGGGCAGCTGACCCAAACCCTTCACCTCTTTCCTGACAGTCTTTTAATGGGCTGTGGCTTATAATGGGGACAAAAACGTATTCTGTCCACCCCCACAAATTGCTTTTCTTTCTGATCACAGTGGTAGTACTTCCTGGCCCAGGGTTTTGTTTGTTCCTTATTTGTGTCTTTCTTTTACTGGTGTATGGACTAAGCACAAAAGGAACAGGACCTTTCTATTCAAATAAGGAGATAATCATCTAGTGTCTTATAAAGACAAGCTTAGTCCTACGTCATATTCCAAGCTATTTCCTCATTAGGAAACAATAAGATCTCACTGGGTAGATACATATGGCCTGTTCAAGAAACACTTGGCCTTATACACATGTAGCTCAACACTCCTGTTCTGTGTAACAATGTCAGGTAGGCTTTTGTGACTTCCTTCCATACCCTGCTGTCATGTTCCTGGAATTAGAAGCTACATATGTCACCTTTCCCTGCTTTACACTCCTACAGCAAGACAGAGTTCTGGGTAATGTCTCCATGTTGAGAAAATTATTATTTTTTAATATTCAAATTACATTTATTGATTGCTCATCCAAAGCTTGGTATTCATTAACATCGTTAATCCTTCAAACAGTCTTAGTAAGTACCATTTTAAAGATGATGAAATGGAAGCTTAATAACTTGCCCATGTCCTCACAAATGGAAAGTAGAATATTGGAATTTCACTTCTGCCGGTACCTATGGACTCATTGATTTAAAAAAAAAATTCACCTTGTATTCAGTGATTAAAAACAAAACAGGTCAGTAATGAATCCTTTAAACAAACTATGTCTACTATATGATATTGGTAGAGGATACAATTTGAAAGTAGAATTTTGTTTTATTAAGTTTATTTATTTATTTATTCACTTTACATGCTGACCATAGCCTCTCCTTCCTCTTCTCCAGGTCCCACCCTTCCACCCTTTTCCCTTCCCTTTCCTCTTCTCAGAAAAGAGGAGCCACCCCCATCAACCCACCCCAGTGCATCACAACTCATCAGAACTGAGTACACCCTCTTACACTGAGGCCAGGCACTCACGCTAGGGGGAAGTGATCCAATAGCAGGCAACAGAGTTCATGTCATAAACAGCCCATGTTCCACTTGCTAGTTAACCCCTATGAAGAATAAGCCCTCCATCAGTTACATATGTATAGGAGCCTAGGTCCAGACCACGCATGCTCTTTGGTGCTTCAGTCTCTGTAAGGCCCCATGGGCTTAGGTTAGTTGACTCTGATGTTCTTCTTGTGGAGTTCCTGTCCCTTTTGTTCTTTCTATCCCCCCCTCAACACTTCCACAAGGCTCCCCGAGCTGAGCTCTATGTTTGGCTGCTAGTTTCAGCATCTGTTTCAATTTGCTGCTGAGTAGAGCCTTTCAGAGGACAGTTATGCTAGGCTCCTATCTTTAAGCATAGCAGAATAGCATTGAAAGATGTAAAGTGAATGAATGAATGAATGAATGAATGAACGAACTAACAAACAAACAGTGCCAGGGATTAGCTCTCTCCCATGGGTGGGTCTCAGGCTGAGCCAGTCACTGGTTGACCATTCTCTCAGTCTCTGCTCCCTCTTTATCCCTGCATGTCTTGTAGGCAGGGTACATTTTGGGTCAAAGGTTTTGTGGGTGTATTGGGAGAAATTACAATGTGGAGACTTGGGCAAAGGAGAAGTGACCTGGTGTTTGGTGATGTGAGAAGGCTTATGGAAGCGGTTTCTCGGATCATCCGTGATACACAACTCAGAGAATCAGGTAAACATAGTTGTAAAAATAATTACACTGCATGTTAATGCTTTGCTTTTTAAGCATTTGACAGGAGATCAAAACTGTCTTGGGTGGATTCGCTGTGAAGCCTTCCACATCAAGCAATCTGAGAACATTGACTTCACCAAATCCTGCCCTCTACAGAGAACTGACAGTTTTGGAAGAACTGTAGTCAGGGTTCATGGAAGCAGGAAAACACTGCTTTTGGAAGGGAATTCAAAGACTTATCCCAAAGTTAGTTTTACGGAGTTTGCACAGTTATTTGCTTATGTTACATGTATCTTCAGTGTATGTCATGGGCTGATGAAGGTTCTAAGTACCGTGTTTTCATGAGGCTCTCTCTCTCTGCAAGACTGGGTAGCTGTAACCATTGTGCTCCAATGTACTGGGCCACCAGCCATTCCTTTTCTAATGAGAAAATCATATTTATGCTGGCATAATCATGTTGTGTAACTTTTTCTGACTAGCAGAGCAAAACTGTGCTCTGCCCAGATAGGACATTTCTGAAAAGCAAAAGAATGGTGTTGGATGGTACCCAAGTCCAACTTGTTGAACCAGTGAACTTGGGGAGGGTTGGTTATAGGAAACATGGGTGACTTGGGCAGCCATGTCACTGGCAAACCCCACTCTAGTATGGGCACTGGTACACGAATGCTGAGTCCCTTGAGTTTCCTGCACTAGTTTCCTGCAGGCCCACCAAAGTGTCTCTTCTATGTGGCAATTGGTTACTGTGTAGATGACTTCAGAGAGAAGCTCTAGCATTTGTTGCAGCTTTCTTTTGAGTTTTGTAAGCATCTCTCATTCTGCACTTACAGAGCAGAAGAGTGAGCAGAATGCTGGGGGAACAGTCATCTTCCCGTGTTAGGCCAGGCCTGCATGCGCCTTTCTATCCAACAGCAAGAGCAAGCTGTGTCTTTCATATTCAAGTTCATATGAACGTACTGACTATAATCTACACCAGGCTTCTATTCTGTCAGACACCAGCATGTCCCAGTGGCCCCAAATGCTCCCCACAGGTCTCCTAAGGCCAGTGAACCAGTGAAGTACAGACTGGCTTTATAACAATTACCACAGACCTCCTTCTAATGGTCCAATTATGAATTATGAAGAAGTCACAGACTTTGTTTGCTCATGTTCCTGGATGACCAACATTCATGAATATTCCCTTTTTCGCTTTTTTGTGTGTTTATTTGTTTGATTTTTGAAACAAGGTTTCTCTGTGTAGCCATGGCTGTCCTGGACTCACTTGGTGAGCAAGGCTAGCCTCAACTTCACAGTGATCCACCTGCCTCTGCCTCCCAGGTGTTGGGATTATGAGTATACACTACCATGCCCAGCCTTTCCTCACTTTCTAGTTCAACTCTTTCCAGGTCTCTGTTATCATTCCATGTTTCATAAATTTATCCCGCCCCCCCCCCCGCTCTCAGTATTGTTTCTCTGAATGTATTTATTATTGTATTTTCCTGCACACTTTTTACATAGTTGGCAAAATTCTTTTCCTAAGTTAACACAGTATTTACTGTGGCAGAATAAACCAAATCATTTACTGATCATGCTTGGATTGGAAATGACTCTAGAAATTTTTCACAATTTTTAGTCACCTTAGTTTGATTTGGTTTGGTTTGGTGATATGGTTTTGCTATATTGTCCAGGCTGGACTCTGACTAATGGGCTTAGACAACCCACTGCCTAAGCCTACCAAGCAGCTGAAAGAATAGGCATACCTTCCTATACTCTGATGACATTCATTTTTTATGAAAACATCAAGCTACAGTATAATTTTAGGTGAATGGTTCTATCATATTTCTCAAGTGTTTTTCCCTAGCAGGTTTGGCCTGTGTACGTAAAGTTATAAGCACTGTGTGATCCTTACTGTAAACTCATTGTGTATCAGTGTTCTTGATGCTTAGCCAACGAGGCAAAAACTCTGAGTTTATCTTTGGTCCAGACTGACAGAGGTGATTTGGGGACAGAACTATGGTTTAAACTCCGTCCTCTGTGGCTTCACCACACCCTTCCATTTGGACTCCAGCAGCCCCTTATTAAAAGAGATGCCTATTTTCACAGAAAGTGAGGTGATGGATGAGAGACGAAGAATGTTCCTTGCCTCACTAGGAGAGCATGAAAGTGTTGGTCCAAACTGTAGTCAGAGAACTATAGACTTTTCTTAGAGAATGATTTCCACTGAGTATTAATGATAAAAGATAAGAAATTAAATGGCCCAGAATGCATAGCTGTTTCAAGTTTCTAACCAAGTTCAACATACCAGGCCAATGCTCATCAAAATGAAAAAAAAAAAAAAAGCCTGTGGAAAAATATTTGAAATAGTAAAAATTTTAAATGCATAAGAAATCCATAGAAGTGCAAATGGTCTTATTTATTTTTTTAAATGTATTATAATTTAAGTTTCTTAGAATAATCTTTACAGGATACCTTTTTCACTGAAGCTTATAGTTGGAAACTAAGGTTGGAACCCATATGAAGAACCTGACAGAGGTTAGGGAATGGTGCATATATGAGTCTGTGATATAAAGATTCACTAACCTTTTCTGTTTAAAGATGGTTTTCCTAGATCATCTACATAATCAGGTTTTCTCTCACACAAAGCGTTAAAGTTTCTTCCGGGTTTTGGAAGCATCATGCTAGCCCCACAGAACTCCAGGGAGGAGAGAAGGCGGGAAGTGGCTCCTGTTTGGTTTTCCTTTCCAGCTGACGCTGGTGAGAAACCAAGCTTTTTTTTCAATCACTAAAAGCATTTACTAGAATTGATCTCTGGACTGAGTAAAGCCATTGATGCAAGTTTCCAGGTCAGCTTCCAGCACAAAATAACCACTAGGTCCCCTTCCTTGTCATAACAATTGCCTCGGCGCCCCCACACATGCCATTCCCTGCACACCACACACCACTCCTGCTAGTTACAGAAGAGCTGCTGAGGATAGAAGCCATTGGGATGTGTCAGAGCTGGAACCCAGAGCGGCTCTCGACTCTGTGCTGGATGCAACTACCAGGGAGGAGATATCTCCTCAGAGAATGAGACTCAAGTCCTTCAAAACAAACAAAACAAAACAAAACAACAACAACAGCAACAAGAAGTTCATAGCTTCTATGCCACCCCCCCATAATTATCTCAATTAAATATCAAATCAAACTTCAGTTCCTTAGCAACAGAATCATTGGTAGTAGAGGTGAAAAAAAGTCACTTTCTAAAAAAATATTTTTTTTGCCAAAAACTACGCCCAGCCTTGAACTAAACCTACAAGAATATTTCATCTACTTCACTTCACCACACATGCAAATGAGAAGCCTAGACCACTGGGTTCTGTGGCTTTAAGGATTTACACATTAAGTAAATATTTACTTTTCAGATGCTGGAATTCAAAGCCAGAGCCCTTTACACGCTAAGCACAGACTATACTTCTAGGCTTACTCCTCATCACAAAGAACTGGATTTAGTTGAAACATTTCCAAGATACATAATCTTGACTGAACAGAGCGACACCCCTGACCACAATGAGCTGCACCAACGTGCCTTTTCTGACACTTTACACACAGTGGAAGTAGGGCATTGGCCATTTTCAGTGTGTGCATCTGTGCTGTTTGACTTTATGGGTCCACCTTTTCCTTTTTATGGCTGCTCTCTTGACCCCTACTCTCAGCAGTCACTTCTTGTCAGACCTACTTTAAACAGCTCTACGTCTGCTGTAATTGTTCCTCTGCAACTCACAACTGGGAACTAAGAAGCTGCCCAAGAATCACACCTGCTAAAATTGTGCCTAAATAAGGGTATGTAGCCCTTGGCAAGGCCCGCTGGCCTCTGCTGTGCATTAAATGCATAAACTCCCGACAACCCCTAACTTCAGCTGTATTAATGATGGCCAAGGTTGCTGCCCTCAGGAAGGCCAAAAAACTGATGAGGACTTAATAAAACAGAAAAAGCATACTTACAATAAAGTATTACTTCCCTGGGTGTCTGTTATCAGCGTGACCGGGTAGAGACGTTAGGAAAGGCGTAGTAGGGTATGAACAACTTGAGTTACATCTCAAAGAACTTCTTAAATCTCCATGCTCACCGATTACGCATTGGCTCACTGTATGTGTCTGTAGGTTGGTGTGTCTGTGCGTGTGTGTCTGTGTGTGTCTATCTGTGGGTGAGTGTGCCTGTACAAGTGTGTGTCTGTGTTGTGTGCATGTGTGTTTGTACATGTATGCATGAATGTGAGCGCGTTGGAGCAGATGATCTCATTAGGATCAAGGTAATGGAGAAAGATATCAAATTGTAGAAAGAATTGGAGGTGTGCTGTGCTAGGAGGGACTTCATTACATAGAATATTAATTTCCGTGGCCGGAGGCTCACCTGTTTATGCTTCTGAAAAGAAAGTAGGATTCTAGCCATACAGCTATTGCCAACGATTACTACTGAAAATTCACATTTCAGTGTGGCGCCTTCCCGTTTTCTAAGTGGGTAAGTGCTTGAAATCCGCTGGTCCTATGTGGGCCTGGAGACTTCCGGACAGGTCTTCACAACACCTATGCATCTCTTTCTGTGTCTGTCAGAATAAGGACTGGCATGCACTGGGCTCACACTGTCTGCAAGGGATTTTCTGTAGTGTTGTGCACTTACACATCTTTTCTTTTTAATTTCAATTTTGCTGATTGGGAAAGAGATGTAAATTGACAGATCATTTTATTCAAGGTGATAGGCAATGGGTGGTGGTTTCAAGACTTGAACTTGGGAGATTGTATTTCCAAGTTCACCGGACTAACCGCCTTGGCTTCTAGACATGATGGCCCATCCCTATAATCCAGTGGCTCTCATCCTTCCCAATGCTGCGGTGGCCCTTTAATACCACTCCTTGTGTCGTGGTGACCCCAACTATAAAATTATTTTGTGGCTGCTTCATAACTGTACTTTTGCTACTGTTGTGAATCATAATATAAATATCTGATGTGGGACCCCCAAGGAGGTTGGGGCCCTCAGGTTGAGAGCTGCTGCCAGCACTTGAGAGGTGAAAACAGGAGGTTCAGGAGTTCAAGGCCACCCGGAGCTGCACGATGAGTTCCAGGACAGCCTGGGTTACGTGAGCTCTTATCTCAAAAACAAACAAACAAGCAAACAAACAAGCAAACAAAAATTTCATTGGTAAGACCCTATTGGTGAAAACACCCCAAACTTTGGTGACCAAGCATGAAGAAATGAAGCTGGTACAAACCCAGAAGCTTCCCTGATGGCTAGACTTCAAAGTACTGAACGGTGCTATGTCATCTGCTAGGGAGGAAGTGCATCAGCAGTCTTAGCCAGCTGTGAACCCTTCAAACTGTATCCATCCTGGCAAGATAGAGCCACAGGTGAAATAATGACATGAACATTGTAGGGGTCACCAACCACTTTTTAAGGCGTAATCCACAGGGCCCTTGTACTCAAACACTCATGAACTCACAACTGTAATTGCCTGCAAACGATGGAGCCCAGGCCAGTCACCAATCCTGCGGGGACAGTAAAGGAGCTCACAAGTCCCAACCCCTAGCTGACAGTGGTTGTTAGCTGATTGCTGCTAGTGGAGCGAAAGTTGGTGTCATCGGGGATGTGGCCCCTGATAAGCTGGACATGCTCCAGTGGATGGCTCATATTTATGTGCATATGGGCAGCATTAACTGGGTTAGTGAGTTACAAAGAAAAAAAAAGGACGTTGAAAGTTGAGGAGATGGGAAGCTGAAGAGACTTAGAGGTGAGGAATGAAGGCTTATATGACCCAGGTACATTGTATATCTGTGCGGAACTCTAGAAAGAATAACTAAAAATACTAAGGTATGCAAGGAAAAAAAATCAAAGACAAAAAAAGCAAACACAAACAGCAGATGTGTTTTCTCCTTACAGTTTCATCGTCTGAAGCCATATTCCAACCAGATACTCTCAGGGTACAGGCAGGACAGGAGCACGCTGACAGCCATGGACACTCAGATGAGCAGCCATCTTGGGCTTCTAAAGAGGGCCTTTGATTCAGTTTGACCCTGGCCTGATGATTTTCTTTACCGTTGACCCGCTTTTATAGTCCACTACGACCCCCCAAGCCATTCCTTTATTGAGATATAGTTGGTAGATGTTCATTCTGGGGAATGTTCCAAAGGAACACTGTAAGTAGAGAGAACTTTCCGAACTGCTGAACAAATAGAATTGAGTCAGGAGAATCGGGTCACTTAATTCCTATTCCATTTGTCATTTCCCTTGTCAGATACCAGTCTGAAAATAGGAGTTACCATGCTGGCAGCTTCTACTTGCTTCCCAACAGTTATCGTAGGGTCTCGTCTCTGCAGAGCATTCACTTGATGGAGACTTTCTCACTTTCAGCATGCGTCCTGGGAGGCAAAGTGATGATCGGCCATGTAACCCAAGCCAATCAGATAAATGGAGAGGAGTCCTGTTGGGCTGGTATATGTTTTCTCACTAATCCCTAGACTTTTGTAAGCTTCACTGTGTCTCCAAGCCATTAGTGGGAGCTTCAGGCTTTGGAAAGCTCCTTGCTATAGGTTGAGCCCATGGGAGCTGATTTTGCCACGTGATGCTCTGGGGGGACCATGTCTACGGCCACACATTCTACAGTGGCTTCAACTTCCTTTGTATACACAATAGTTAGAAATAAGCCCAAATTCTGGGCTCTCAACAGAAAGAAGCATGAACTGTGGTATTAGCGAGTGGGACTGCTTGATTGTGTCAGTGCTGCTACGCTTTTGTTACAGTTCCTTGAATAGAATTGTGCCCAATCTCAGCACTGTCCTGGAGTCTCAACATTTCTCCGTTTCTCAGGAGCATGCAGATTCACAAGAGATCATTAGATGCTTGGTATGTGTCTTTGTGTCTTCCTGTCACAGGCTTCTCTGGCATCTGCTCCTGTCCCGTTCATTTCTCAAAAGCCATAGCCTCTTGAGAGTCTGCTTCCTACAGTAGCAGTCTTCTACAGCAAACAGTAAAAGACTTTTTAATGCATTTAAAAGCGTTTAATGTTTTAAAAAGCAATGTTAATATATGTGGACTAATTTGCTGGGTTATTTCCTTTACTTTTGTTAAGAATTTGTACTCAGGGAATGCAGAATAACCTTATAAATGTAATGATATTTAATTAGTCTTTAATACTTTCTATCTCTACAGTGGCAAGGTAGGAGCTTTGAAGAAATAGTGCCCAAGGAATTGTCTTTTCTCAGGTGATGAGTTTGTACTACACCCTGGGGACCACAGTCCCTCCTCTAGATCCAATCCCAGGATATTCAATGAGTACATACTGTCTTTGAATTTTGCGTGTTGACACTATTGTGTAATGGAAGTTTTGGTTTCTTTGTAAACTCAGTCATGTTATGTAAATATGTTTTTGTTTTAATCCCAAGTGTGGGATTTTAGTTTGGTCTTTTGTTTTTTTCCACAGCTGATAATTGTGTCAGTCAGGGTGTGGTCTTTGCCACCTGGTAATGGTCTGCCTTGTGTGGCATGGAGAGGGTTATGGTCTAGGATCCTGAAGAACATAAATAGGAGAGCCTGGAGAGAGAGTATAGGGAGTGCAGTTGTGGCATGTAGTGTGTAGCAGTTTGGAGAGACAGATAGTGTGGCTGCTTAAAGATAGACTGAGAGAAACCTTTAAAGACAGAGCTCAAAGGAGACTGTTTGCTGCATTTGCTGTTGATGGAGATTGGGATAACCCAAAAAGAACCCAACTGATCCTGAACAACCTGGAGCAGTAAAGGAGTCTGTTCCCTCTCTCCCCATTAATCTTATTTCTCTTACCCAGGGTTAAGTGGTTGGTGGGAGGGAGGTAGAGGCTTCAATACCCCCAAATAAAATAGAGTTTAAAGAAAAAAGCATCAACAGTTGTGTATGCGCCCTTTATCACCTCACCTCACCCAGCAGTGAACCTCATGAAGGTTGTTCTCCCCTGAGCCAGACTTCCCATGTGTTCTTTCATGGAGGATGAAAAAAAATTGGGGATTAAGCAAATCATGTTTATAGGAGAATACTGCTAAATATTAACAAGCACCCATAAGCAAATTTTGTAACTGAACCTGGTCTGCTTCACCTGTGGATGTAATGCCTGTGGTGCTCTGTCCATAGAGATGCAAATGAGACCAAGATGCACGCCTCTAAACAAAGTAGTATCCTGACACAGGTGCTAAGGTCAGTGTGTGACTCTCAAACCAACCACATCTTTGTTCTGCCTCCCTTGAGGATCCACTGTTGTCAGAAGGACTCTGTCCTGCCCAGGAATTTGCCACCCTCTTCACACCAGGCTGTTTGTGAACTTTGTCATATCAATCCCTACCAACTGCCTAGTCACAAACACTGGCAAACACAGACACCTGCCCCGTCCACAGGCATCCCCCCTCTTTGTACTAAGGATGGTAATGTACAAGACCAGTCTCAGAGGTAGAAGCAGTTGAGAGGACTTCTGTGAGTGAAAGGGTTGCTAGGACTTCAGAGTGGGCTGAACAGTGTCATCCTGCAGGTTGCCACCAAGAGGCTGATGAATAAGATGGACACATTCCAGCCAACAAATCAGATGGCATCAAGTATATGAGGTGGCATCCTGTGAGGAACAAATCTTGAAATAAATACACAATGTAGTATAATGAGGACAATGAGAAAGTTACAGAAAAAAGAGAAAGGAGGGGGAAGAGGAAATAATCTCTCCTCGACAAAAATCAAATGGCACCATAATAATTAAAACAACTTATATATTATGTTGTATATTTTTCTGTGCTTATCAAAATCAAAGTTAACCTCAATACAAGACAATGCAATGCAATGCAATGCAACTCAGTGCAATGCAATACAACAGAATACAATGTGTGTCTAGTAATGAAAATAAATGCCAAATGGATAGCTAGTCAGCTAGATATAGATATAGGATGGATGGATGGATGAATGGATACCTGAAATAAAAGCTTTGGTAGGAATTATGAACAATAAATATTGCTATAGAAATCTCTGGCTCCATCAATACTAACATCATAGTAATGTAACAAAATAGCTGTGATTGCAAGTCCCAGTATCACACACCTGTAACGGCAGCACTCAGGGGTTGAGTCAGGAGCATTTCATAGCCTGGAATTCACAGACTCAGTCACAAAGTTCAAAATGATTTAAGAGAGAGAGAGGGAGAGAGAGAGAAAGAGAAGAAAGGGCTAGCTAAGACATCCCAGCTAGCTCAAATGAGAAAGCAGATACGGGGAACATGTGACATGCTTCCCAGCCTACCCCTGTGAGCAGCATGTCTGGACCCCTGCCAAAAGTTGCTGCAACCTCTTACTCAGGTGAGAGACAAATCAGTGACAGTCTCTGCTAGTGCCTCTTTGCCAGATGGCTTCCACATATGAGTTTTCAAAGGGGTGAGCCAGGGACACATGCTCCCATGGGATGGGCAGCGGACACAGAATACCATCCATTTACCCAACACCTCGTGCTTTCTCCTCCTATACAACCTAAATGCACTAGTGGGTGTGACACAGTTTCTGTCTTTCCCCTCACTAGACACCTCCAACCACTGGTGGCAAAAGTCCAGTCCTTGCTTCCTGTTGTCCTCCTCCTGTGTAGTCAAGAAAGTACCATTGTGTTCTCTCAGTCAGACAACAAATTTCTATTGCAATATTTATTGCTCATAATTCTTACCTAAGAGTTTACTAAGGTATCCACTCACCCACCCATCCATCCATCCATCCATCCATCCATTCATCATCTTTCATCTATCTAAAGCGAGCTACCTATTTGTTTTAATTACCAGACATACTGTATTGTTATTGCATCGTATTGTATCGTATTGTATTGTATTGTATTGTATTGTATTGTATTGTATTGCATTGCATTCTATTCTGTTCCATTTGGTTCCGTTCCATCCAGTTCCTGATTGAGAGGCATGGGTTCCAGACTTCCCTGGCCTATAAGCAGCCCCCTTTTACTGGAGGAAGATGCAGCATGCACAATCTTCTTCAGGGATAGATGATTGTTTAGGTAAAGGATCCGGGATCCACCACCTTAGCCCTTGGGCACTGACTGAAAGGCAGAAAGGAAGGAATGATGCTCAACTTGGCTTACCTTCTAAGCCTTACTTCTTCCTTCTAACTCACTAATGAGCAGACTCTTTACTAGTAAGGTGATAATGGCAGCAATGAACAGACGTACGTCCCTCGTGCTGTGTCTGTTAGTCATTATGCTAACCACTTGGATGGCTTAGCCTTGCCTCAGCACCATTTGTTGACTTTGCTATTCTTAAGTCACATCTTAGGCATGAAGAGACTTGAGCTTGCATATGCTGGACCTGTTTGCTCCTGGTGCTCTGTTAGAAACTGGACATAGGACTTAGCTTTCTCACTCTGTCCAAATTCCCCCATGTCTGAATCCCAAGACCTTTCTCTGGTTCAGAGAGGTGAGGAAAGCATTTGTACGTACCTACTTTAATCTCTTGCCATCAGTCTCACAGGATAACCTATCCCTAGCTGGAATAGCTAAGGGGTGGGGCATAGGTTGTTGCAGCAAGCCTAGGACACTAGATTGTTGATGATTCTCCTTGCTCTCTGTGCCAAGCCACCTCACCATGAGCAGGACAACAGAGGAGCTGACCTCCTATGTCACCGCAGCCAGGGGATCTCCCCAGGGCTTCTCTCTTCATGCCTGTACTCTTGGCTAAACTCTTCACTTTGAAATCTGCAAATCAATTAGTATTTTTGATATATTCGAATTCTTTTTTTTTTAATGCTGAGACATTTTGTTGGTGATTAATGAACAACTGCTAAATATTTCTGGGGGACATAACTCACCTGTGCTGTTTTACATTCTGGCTCAAGACGCTGGCAGGAAAGTAGCTTGGTGGATGTAGGAGAGTGAGAGAAAAAAAAAAAGTGGCTTCCCCACAGGCATGCGTCTTGTTGACAGTGTCATCCATTAGATTAAAGAAACATAGCAACAATTATATCCATTCCTTTAACTTGTAGGGGCATTTAACGAATAACAGAATATTCTGTGTTTTTAGAAGACTTTATCTGTTTTCCCCTCACTGTGTTAAAGTTAGCTCTTCAACGAGTGTTTAGAAATCTCTTGCATATACAAAGGGATAATTACTGTTTTGCTGTTTAGATTTAAGACAAATTAACCAAGCAGAACTATATTTTAAACATGCATTTAAGAGTAAGATAAACATTTCAAATGCAAGGCGTCCTGTAAATGCCACATGCCCTGCACTACATAATACCACAGTTTTCTCATCCCATGTGTCTTATTATTCAGTCATAACATTATTACCAATTTATCATTTCCTTTTCAAATGAAAAGGCAATGTTTACTCTTCCCACTGACTTTCTTGTTCTGGCTTTTTGGCGTTTTGGTTTTAGAGACAGGGTTTCTCTATGTAGCTTTGGCTGTCCTGGACTCACTTTGTAGACCAGGCTGGCCTCGAACTCCCAGCAATCACCTACTTCTGCCTCCTGAAGTGCTGGGATTACAGGCGTGTGCCACCACACCCAGCATGCTGACTTATTTTTAGGTCCATTCTCCATATGCCTTTAATATTGCTAGTTCTCTCTACCTAATTTCCTTCGCTCTCGTAAGACATTACAGTATCATCTCTCAAATATGAGATGCCTGCCCACGTAAATAGAATATCTGTCTTTTTGAGCCCTCTTTTTTAAGCCTGAAAATTATAAATACTGTGGCATTCGACACTGTGGTTGGGGTTGTAAGTGTGTTCAGGAAATTAAAAGCCAGGATCCCCACAGGAGGAGTGAGAAAATGATACAAGAGTGTACTGAATTGCACACCTCTGTGCAGGAACTATAAACAAATACCAATTCTCTGACCTCAGAATCTTCAAACATTAATGCGTTTTACTTCCATTCCCAGCAAGCTGTTGGAGGCAGTATTACACACGCAGGCCCTGATGGGGTTTATATTACCAGGACATTGATACTTGCCGACGCTCAGTTAATTTACTTTTCATTTTCAGCTTCTTATGGGATGATATGCGGGTAGCTGTTACGTTTCAATCTTGTGTTCACGCTTTCCTATTGCAATTACTCAGCTTTTAATAAAAAAACTAAATGGAAAAAATTATGGCTGAGTATGAAATACGTGGATTTGTAGATTCCATATTTTCTGCCTCCATCTTCACGCATTCGGCTTCAGAACATCTCCATCCCAGCTCTCCCTGACAGCATCCTGGGAGAGGAAAGAACTTTCAGAATGAGTTGGCTGTTTACATGGTAGCCCTGGTGTAATTATGCATAGGAGAATCCAAGAATGGATAAAACCCAATAGATCATGTTGACTGTAAATTCGGGGACTCAGCAATAAAAAAAATAAGCCCTTTGCACCCAACACTTCAGGATTTTGCTCCAGAGTCAGTCGATGGGGTCACTGTGGGAGTCTGAAGTGTGAGGATGCTTGCAGAGCTGGAAAAGGAATTGTCATCGGTGCCCAGAAGAAAGCATGGTCCCCAGGAGGAAGGGAGGAAGCTACGCCTTAGACTTGTTTTTATAGCCATGGAAACGGTAAGGCAGGTGCCTGCTGTCCACTTGACACTTCCCAGGGAGGTCCCTCCTCTCTTACTGGCCCTCAGGCATGGCTGTTGAGCAACTGTTGTGGTTGCCTTGTTCTCAGGCATCCAATGAACCAACCCTTTTCCTCCATAAGTTTCTGTGTTCCTCCATTGTTGAAATGACCTTTCATGTCATTTCTTGTAAATGTCAAATGCTTGTAGAGGCTTCCAATGGAAATAAGGAACTTTGTTTACTGATTGATATGATCATTAGTTCAAGCCTCCTTGAAATTTTCACAGGCAACTGTGTGTGTGTGCTCATGCGCGTGTGTGTGTGTGTCTGTGTGTTGCCTTAGTATATGTGCCTTTTTCTGATGTGTATATTATATGTGTATGAATATACACGTGTCTATACCTGTGATATATGCAGTACACGTGTGCATATATCAATGTGTATGGATGTATAGTGCATATGTATGAGTATGCATGTGTCTATATCAATGTTTGTATATGTGTAGATCAATGTATATGTGCATAGTATGTGTGTGAATATGCATGTGTATGTATTTTGTGACAGTGTACAGACATCAGTGAATATACACGTGTGTATGTTGTGTTTTGTGACTGAGTGTATGTTCACATGAATTGTGATGATGCATCTGTGACAGAATCCCTGACACATTTCAGATCAGAGTTCAGGAGTTTTCTGTCCATAGTCCTTAGCTCTGTTACCCCCAGACTCATTGTGAGGCAGAACATACTGGCAGCAGGCACAAGTGGCAGATCAGCTCATTATGGTAGACAGGAAGTAGAGAAGGTGACAGAAAAGCATCCCTAGGACAGCTCCCAATGACGCTCGACACAGACCTATTCCTTCCAGCTCCACCCACATTCTGAAGTCTTCAGAAATGCCCAAAATTCAGTAAGGGTTTGTGGGAGCATTTCACATCCATGTCACAGAGCACATTAGCCTGTGCACAGTTCTCTCCGTCCACTTTCTCCTTGTGTGTGTGTATGATTGTGGGTGAGAGTATATATATGTGTGTGTGTGTGTGTGTGTGTGTGTGTGTGTGTGTGTGTGTGTGTGCTAATAAACACTTTCCTGTTGATATTTTGATTGATTAATTGGATTTGAGTGTGTGTGTGTGTGTGTGTGTGTGTGTGTGTGTGTGTGTGTGTGTAGTCTAAGCACACACTTTCCTGTTTGTATGTTGATATTTTGTGTTTAAGTATGTGTGAGAGATAGTATGGTTATGCATGTGTGAGTGCATGTATGCCTGTGTGAGTGTGTGTGAAGACTAAGCACACACTGTTGGTATGTCGATGTTATGTGTGTGAAGTTTGTGAATGTGTGTGTGTGTGTATGTGAGAGAGAGAGAGAGAGAGAGAGAGAGAGAGAGAGAGAGAGAGAGAGAGATCAAAGCATACACTTCCCTGTTGGTATAATGGTGTATGTGTGTGTGTGTGTGTGTGTGTGCGCGCGCATGGGTGTGGGTGTGGGTGCATGCGCGCACGCACGCCTAAGAGAGAAAGAGAGAGAGAGAGAGAGAGAGAGAGAGAGAGAGAGAGAGAGTATGTGTGTATGTGTAGTCTAAGCACACACATTTCTGTTGATGTGTTGATATTGTTTCAATTGCCCTGCAAATTGGCCCAGGAGGTATATCATTTGTTATCATTTTGCTGCTCCAGACACTGGATAATTGACACTGAACTACTTGAAATTGGCAGACTAAAGCTGCCTTTCCTTGTTAGTAAGAAAAATGAGAGTTTATTTATTAAGTTTGGACCTTAGTCAATAATTCTAGGGAAAAAAATCCCAAGAAGGCTTCTCATTTTTTATATGAAAACTGCACACAGTCATTTGAAACACTTTTATGCATTTTTTCCGTTTGATATAAACAAGTAAGTAGAGACAAAGTGAAAATTTGAATAGTTGATGTTTGAATTTGTACTATGCAAAAAACCAGTTTTTAAATTTAAATAATTTAACTAAATAAGTATACTAATAAATAATAAATGGCATTTCTTCTGCCATTCCATCTCTTTTAGCATCTAGTCTATGGGCAACTGTTTGTCAGGTGCATTTATTTTTCTTCTTGTATGAGACAAAGATCCACCCCAGAACCTTGCACACAGTAAGTCAGTATACTTTCTTCCACTGACCTACAAACTTTCCTTCAAGGCACTGTCATCCATATTTTGTAGAGTAATTCTAGTGAGAGCTCTAAGTCTTGAGACAGGTTTAAGTTGTCTCATAGATGGCTTCAATAACATTTAGTCTAGGATGTGGATTAAAAAAAACTTTTTATTGATTCTTTGTGAATTTCACATCACATGCCCTAAACCCCACTGATCTTCCCATGCCATTGTATCTGCCTTCTGCCCTCACAACCTCACATTGAAAAGAAAAGAAATAAAAAACAAACAAAAAAACAACAACAAAGTATCTTGTCCTGGAAGCTGTGGTGTGTCACAGTATGCCCATAGTATACTCTCTCTTCTACTCATCTTTACTTGGAAATGTTCGATACAATGAGGCCTCTGGCTTCTGCTACACCATCAAAATGGATCCTCACTGGTACTCTTCCCTGACATCCTATTGTTGTTCTGGAGCTTTGGATCTGCAAGACCACAATGTGACACGCTACAGCTTCTACAATGAGATGGTTTTTTTTTTCGTCTTTATTTTTATTTTTTATTTTCAAGGGGAGGTTACAGGGTGGAAGGGAGATATGAAGGGATGGGGGATGGGTAGGATTAGTGTGCAGGATCCTCACCCACTCCAGCAGTGTAAAGATGGGATAGCTATTGGGATGGGCCAACTCAAAGCCCTGGATCTGAGCCTGGGTGGTAGTGGAGTAATTGGTCCAGCCCGTCAACTTCCCACACCCACATCACCAGGGACAGTTCTCCTGAGTGCCACAGCCAATTAGGGGCGGGGCAAACTCTGCATAGCCCTTGGACATCAATATGGTCCCAGATGGCAGCCCAGACCAGGAATGTCTTCATGGCCTTTGGTGGTAATACAAGTCACAGACATTGACAAAGACCTCTGCTGCTGCATGGCCACGGACTCAGACATTTCCCTTGGTGGCAGCACAAGCCAGGACTTCACCACAGCTTCAGGTGGCAGGGCAGGTTACTACCTAAGGGTGTTCTGTCTCTAGTTCTGCCTCTCTTCATAGTGCTCAAACCATTCCACTTCTCTTTCTCTCCCATCTCTCCACCACATATTTGCACACTGTAGTGGCTCCTGCTGTGGGCAGGCTACAAGGGCAGGCAGACAGGCAGGCCTCTGGGTGTCTTCTGCCTGCCAGTGGGTAGGCCTCTGATATGAGTATTTTAAGTAGCATTTTTCAATGTATTCTGATATTTGATCTTTTGTGCAATTCAGACCAGTATTTAGGCCTATCCTCCCCAGGTAATAGGATGTGTGTGTGTGTGTGTGTGTGTGTGTGTGTGTGTGTGTGTGTGTGTGTGTGTGTGTGCGCGCGCGCGTGTACATGTGTGTGTGTGTGTGTGTGTGTGTGTGTGCCCTTCACAGTCATAGACTCCAATTCGTTCTCTCTCCCCCGCCCTCTCTCTCTCTCTGCCCTCTCTCTACCCTCCCCCGTCATCCCTCCCTCCTTCCCTTACTCTATAATTTTCTTTCTCTCTCTTTTGCTCTCCACCTCTCTCTTTTCCATCCCTCACTATCCTCTCCTCTCTCTAATCTCACTTTGTGCGTTTGTCCTCAAGAGGTCTGTCTTTGGCAGCTCAGATCAGCTTGGGTTCTCTTCTATAAAGCAAAGCACCTTCCAGGTCTTTATGGTACCTTCCATAATTGCACTGTACACTTAGATGTTCATTTGTGACTTCTTCTTCCCATCCCCACTGGTTTCTGAGAATCCAAGGCAGCAGTACCTGGTACAAAGGGGGTGCTTTCCTATTTGCTAAGTAAGTAAAGACTACACGCTCTCTCCCACTCTTTGTCTCCATAAGAGAACAGGCTCCTGACAGAAAAATTTAAGTCAGCATTTATAGGAAAATACTTTCAAATCCAAGACTAAGGAGTAAACCAAATTTGTTTCTCTGACCTTGAATCATTTATATATCTTCCCTGGTGATATTTTTTGTTTATGTCTTTGATTGTAATATTTCTTTTTCTTAATTCAGGGGGGAAACAAGTAAGTAGCAAAACAAAATTATTGAATGATGTTTTTCACTTTTAGAAATTCTAGCGAACTGAGGGAAGGGAAGGATCAACTTGCAATGGTCTTAGCAATAGTTAATCAGAAAATTTTATGACTGTGGATCAAAGAGATGAATATCTGTATACCTCAAGGGCCACTTATCTATATCCCGTGTGACTGGAAGCCTACACACCTCAGGGCCTGGATGCCTGCACACCTCAGGGTCTAGAAGCCTGCACACCTCAGGGCCTAGATGCCTGCACACCTCAGGGCCTGAATGCCTGCACACCTCAGGGCCTAGATGCATGCACACCTCAGAGCCTGGATGCCTGCACACCTCAGGGCCTGGATGCCTGCACACCTCAGGGCCTGGATGCCTGCACACCTCAGAGTCTGTATGCCTGCATACCTCAGGGCCTGGATGCCTGAACACATCAGGGCCTGAATGCCTGCACACCTCAGGGCCTAGATGCAAGCACACCTCAGAGCCTGGATGCCTGCACACCTCAGGGCCTGGATGCCTATACATCTCAGGGCCTGGATGCCTGCACACTTCAGGGCCTAGATGCATGCACACCTCAGAGTCTGGATGCCTGCACACCTCAGGGCCTGGATGCCTGCACACCTCAGGGCCTGGATGCCTGCACCTCAGAGTCTGTATGCCTGCACACCTCAGTGCCTGGATGCCTGCACACTTCAGGGCCTGGATGCCTGCACACCTCAGAGTCTGTATGCCTGCACACCTCAGTGCCTGGATGCCTGCACACTTCAGGGCCTGGATGCCTGCACACCTCAGAGTCTGTATGCCTGCACACCTCAGGGCCTGGATGCCTGCACAAATCAGGGCCTGGATGCCTATACATCTCAGGGCCTGGATGCCTGCACACCTCAGGGCCTGGGAGCCTGCACACCTCAGAGCTGGATGCCTGCACACCTCAGAGTCTGGATGCCTGCACACCTCAGAGTCTGGATGCCTGCACACCCCAGAGTCTGGATGCCTGAAGAACTCAGAAATAGAAGAGGACAGTTGGCTGAGACTAGGGAAAACTTGGTTACATACTGGTTCCTGCCAGGTGACAACTAACAAGTGTAACTCTACTTTTTATCTTCAAGATGAAAGAATGTGGGGGAGGAGGTTATGATTTTATAAGATAATAAAACAATAAAGTAAACAGGGTGAATTAGCACATTACTAACCATAGTGGAAATTTTTAATAATACTCTTTTATATTAGGTTCTGTACAAGGCTATTTCCACATTACACCAGCACAGCCCTTCCTTCCCCTTGTTACAAACAGTAGAATACCGAGTGGCTCCTTTCTCACTATCCCGCCAATGCTCCCTCCGCTTGGCAAACTGATGCAGAGCAGCGTCTCATCTCAAAAGATAAGGAACAACCTTTTTCAGTTAGAGGAACCTTAGAAACTTGGAGGATGGCATGGGCTTTGAGCCCCATCTTACTGGGGCTGCAAACAGCAGACTAGAGCACTGTAACAAGAAAGGACCGGAAAGCTCTCTAATGGGAATATGGCTAGCATTTGATACAAGCCTGCCAGCCCCTCCTGAGGACAGTGGAGGCAGCGTTGCCATCACCCAAGAGCCTGCACACACCTCAGCTCCGGTTCCACCGGGGAGACCAAGCTACGCTGCACTGTAACACCCAAACAGAAGCTGGTCAAAGCAGGTATGGAGAGTGTGTAGACGCAGACAGGACGCCGTTTGAAGTGCCAGAAGCTTTCCAGGAGACAGAGGCATTGAAGACAGAGCTGGAGAGAACGGTGCAGTTTTAACAGGTGAAGACGGAGCACCAACTGTTCTCAAAACACACCAACAGCGAACAGAGGGAACGGCATGCATAAGGGCATAGGGTAGGAAGTGTGAACGACAGTAGATGTTGACAATTACATCAGCGCACACAGACGCATCAACTGCCATCTTTTACTTAACCACAGCCTCTCTTCTCTCATCCATCTTGGAGATTATTCTAATAATTCTCACTGGAGTATCAACACTTAAGAAGCTACTCTTTCCTAGTCTGGCCATGACATAACCAACAGAACATGTTCTATTTGCTTGCTAATGTTTTAACAGTGAAATTCAGTGATGTTTTGTATATATGGACCTTCTGCCCATTGGCACATCAGTTTTAAAGCACGGTTATTCTTCCCAAAGGAAACTTTGTTACCATGATATTTCACTGGCTGCTAATAGGTTTTCGACTGATGCAATATCGGCCAGATCTGCAGGTTTATTAGGCGCTGCTCCCAAGCGGGTTTATCAGGAAGTCGAGCTGGGCTTGGGGAGCGGGGGTGAGTTTTATAGACTGGAGGCGAAGGGTGATGACGTGTCAGCCATAAGCTAGGTTTGTTCCGAAGTATAGCGAAGAGTTGCGATCTTAGGCGGGGATCTGGGTAGCTAACAGCATCAGGGGAGGAGGTTGCCACAGCTGCCAAGAATGCGGAACTGGGTCTTGGCGCCTTTCTGTTATTGTTTGGAAACTTCCTGGTGCCCAACAAAGGTTGGGCGGAGGGCAGACGGGGTTTCCCAGGGTGTGCAGAGCCTGGAGGGGGCCCGGCCAAACATCTGCTTTTGTTTGTTTTGTTTTTTTGGCCAGGGCCTCCTTCACTGGCAAGCACATATTTCCTTTCTACTTGTACATAATGACCTGTTTTGAGTTATTATTTTAGATTTACTTTAGTTTTATGACTGGAGCAGTTACCTATATGGGCGTGTACTGCATATGTGTAGTGCTTGCAGAAGCCAGAAGAGGCCATTGGATCTCTTGGAGCTAGAGTTACAGAGAGCAGCAAAGCCCCATGTGCGAGCCGGGAACTGAACTCAGATCGTGGGCAAGAGAGGCCTATGCTTCTAACTTCTAAAGCCAGCTCTTCAGGTCCACAGTAGGCCCTTTCTAATAGGTTGACGCATAGTATATGTCTTCTTTAGCTCATGTCTGGAAGGTCTTCATTTCACAGCATGTAGCAGTGAATAATTCCTATCACCGAGGAATAATATTGGATTGTGTCAACATGCCATGTTTATTAAGCTTTTCATTGGCTGATGGCGATTTAAGTTGTCTCACGAGCATCTTTATATGAGGTTTTAATATAGAAACATCTGTCTTCTGCTAGGGATATACCTAGGGATAGAATTGCAGCCCTTTTGATTACTCCATGTCTAACTAATTAGCAGAGTATTTTCCGGAAATGTTGTACCAGTTACCACTTCCACGGGCAGTGGATGAGGGTGCAGCCTTACCAACACTGACAAGGCCGCTATCGCTTTTTTCGTCATAATAGTCACTCTACGGAGTCTGCAGTCATCTTGGTGAAATTTTGACACCCATTTCTTCTCTGACTAATGCTCCTGTGAGTCCTTTTGTAAACTGAATGGCTTTTTTTTTTCTGTTGCTTTCCAAGCTTTTGTCCGTTTAGAACTGGGCTGGGTGTCCTGTTATTAAAAGGTTCCAAGAGCTCTTTAAGTGTCCTCCATGCAAGTCCTTTCCTGGGTGTGTGATTTACAAATGGTTTCTCCTGGTGTGTAGGCTGTTGTTTTCCACTTCCTCAATGCTATCCTTGGAAGAACAAAAACTGAAAGTTTTTCGTGATACCAAATTTCTTTTCTTTCTATCACATGTGCTTTTCTGTGTGGATCTGAAGGCTTTGCCTAATACCAGGGCTGGGGCAGGGGATGGTTAATCCTGTCATTTGCCTATGAGTTATGTTGAGTTAGTGCTCCCACTGAGCTCTATGACTTGTTTTGAGATCTTTAGTTTCACTTCTTGTGATGGAGATCCTGTGATGATTTTCATCTGGACACTGATTTGTTCTCGTATCGTGTGACCCCTTCAGATTATTCTGTTTCCCACTGGGTGATCTTGACATCTTTTCTGAACTCAGTTCATCATAAATGTGAAGACTGAGCTGAGCCTGACTCAGCGTGTAGACTGAGTACACAGTGTGAGTAACGCTTTGAGTTCCAACCAACATAGTGGTGTATGCGTACAATATCAACATCCACCAGGCTCCTGGACGCAGGAATGTCAGAAGCTTAAGGTCAGCCTCACTTACCTAGTTAAACTGAGGCCAACCTAGGCTATCCGAGACTATGTCTCAAAATTATATAACTAAATAAATTCAGAAATAATCAAAGTCATTTCAGTATATTCAAGAATCTATTTTTCTAGAATATAAGGACCTCATGATGTTCCCCAAACCTCTCTAAATTATGCAACTTTGTAGTCATCTTTAACATTATGATGGGCATATCTGGGCCCAGGAGTCCTGCTCAAACTATGGCACCAGCCAAGGACAATACGTGCAGTAAACTTCGAACCCCTACCCAGATCTAGCCAATGGACAGGATATTCTCTCTCCACAATGGAGTGGAGAGTGAGGACTCACTTTCATATGAACTCAGGTGCCTCCTATTTGACCAAGTCCCCTGAATGGGGAGGCCTGGTGGATAGCTCAGAGGAAGGATAGCAGGCTACCAAGAAGAGACTTGATACCCTATGAGTGTATATAGGGGGAGGAAGTCCCCCTCATTCACAGACATAGGGGAGGGGAGTAAGGGGAAAATGGGAGGGAGGGAGGAATGGGAATCTACAAGGTATGGGATAACAATTGAGATGTAATATGAATAAATTAATAAAATATATTAAAAAAAGAAAAAATAAAATTAGAAAGTGACACGTTCAACTTTGTTGTCTTTCTCATTACTTTTCTGATATTTTCTTCTTTGAAACTTCTATGAAAACTTTAGGATCACTCTTTTAACTTCTAAAACAAAACACAAGCACCAGGTAGGATTTTGGTATGTAGTGTTTACTCTTTCGGATGATTTGTGAAGTATATCCATTTTTCTCTTCAGCACTAGAGATGGAGCCCAGGCCTTTGCACAATTTAAGCAAGCTCTCTACTAGTATGCCACAGCCCAGCCTGCAGGAGTACCCTCTTAACAATATGTAGTCTTATGATTCATGAGCATGGGATATTTCTACTAGTCTTTTAAGCTTTTCTTTGAATATGACTCTGTAAATTTCAGTGTGCAAGTCTTATATGTATTTATTTTAATTTCTAAAGGTTTAATGTTACGAGTGTTGATATAAATTGAATTTTTTTAAAATTTCATCTTTAGAGGGCTCATTATAAGTGCATATAAACACAACTGATGTGTCTTATGCCCTGAAACTTCACTTAATCTACTTTTCTAGTCCCAATTGTTCTCTCTCTCTCTCTCTCTCTCTCTCTCTCTCTCTCTCTCTCTCTCTCTCTCTCTCTCTCTCTGTGTGTGTGTGTGTGTGTGTGTGTGTGTGTGTGTGTGTGTGTGTGTGTTACATAATTTTTGGCATATGGGATCAGGCTCGGCCAGTAGTTTTCCATTCACAATTTCCATCTGCATATAGTTTATTTTTCTCTTGTTGTCAGAATCTTCAATATGAATTTCACCAATAGCAGCAAAGTTTCTATCCATTTCCTTTCCTTGTCTTAGAAAAGTAATTCCATATTTCATTACCGAGTACTGGTCTAACTGTAGGTTTCCTATGTGTACCTTATTTCAAGTTAAGTCTCTATCTGTGTCCTATATCTTAAGTATTTAAGATATGCAAAAGAGATTTGATTTTTATTTATAAGTTTTCTGAACCTATTAGTTGTCTTTTACTGGCCTTTTATCATCTCAATAATGGATGTCATAGCAACTCACTTTCAGATATTAAACCAGCCTTGTATTTCTGAGAGAAAACTTCTATAATGCATTAATGAATTCAGTTTTCCAGGTCAGTGTTTTGTTGGGAAAATTCTGTATATATGTTTGTAACAGCTATTAGCTTTAGGCTATCCTTTCTTTTTTTGCTTGGAATCAAGATAATAATATTATTATAGAGGGAGTTAGGAAGCATTACATACCCTATGTATCTTGGAAGAATGTTAAATACCAATGAAGTTACCTGTGGTTGGCCTCTCCTCTATGGAAAGATTTGTTTTTAATCACTAATTGAATCTCTACTGCTGGGAAATCTACTTGGGGCTTCTGTTTCTTCTTGAATACGAATTTTTCCATTTCTTCTAAGTTATCAAATCTTTTGGAAAATACTTTTTCAATATACTAAAGCATTCTCTTTTGCTTCTGATCTTAGTAAATTTTTTTTTGATCACTCTTGTCAAATGTCCTATAGGTTCATTAACATTTTCAAATATATAACTCTTGGTTTGGTACTACAGTAAGTTCTATCATAATCAATATTATTTCTTCTTCCTTATTTTTTTCAGTTTCTTCAAAGTGAAGTTAGGTTATTTATTTCAACTTTTTAAAATACATCCTGTTTCCTCTGAGCATTGTTTTAGATACATCAAGTAGACCTTACTATTTTGTGCTTATATTTTTTTCTCAAAGGATTCCTAATTTGTCCTGTGACTTTTATCTACATTTAGAAGGATGACATTGATCTTTGTTTTCTTTTTGTTTATTTATTTTTTAATTTTTAATTTGTTCATGTCACATCTTGGTTGTAGCCCTCTCCCTCATTACTTCCCAGTCATACCCTCCCTCCCTCAGTCCTCGCTCCCCTAATCCTCAGAAAGGGGGAGCCCGCCTCCCCTATCATCTGATCTCAGCCTATAAAGTCTCCTCTGGACTGCCTATATCCTCTTCCTCTGTGGCCTGGCAAGGCTGCTCCACCAGGGGGAAGTTGATCTTTCATTCCATTCTGTATGGAAAGAAAGAACACTCTGTGAAACGTCAGAATTTTTTTAAATGTACCAAGACCCATTTTATGACCTGAGAGATGGGCTCCCCTCAAAGACAACACCTGTACGTGTGGAAAAGATCTGTGCTCTCTTGTGACTGGTAGGACTCTTCCTATGGATAGCCATTTGGTCTCATTAGTTTATGATGTTGTAAAAGTCTTGTTTGTCCCTTGATGATCTTTTGTGTTGTTGTTCTTTGGTGTAAACAATTCCATATAGAAGCCTTAACAAAATAAATTTCACCTAAGTCCATGATTTAAGGCTTTCACCCTTCTATCCAGTAGCTTCCTATGGCAAAAATCTTAGTACTTTTTGTTTGTTTGTTCATTTGTTTCTAAACAAAATTCCAAACAAACTCCATCTCCAAAGTTAGGGGAACTATTTTATTAATATAATGTATTCAGTGAATTCTCATTAATTTCTATTCCTCAATTAAGTTAAATGTATTTTTTCTGACTGATTTTAGGCCTTCTGGCTTTATTTCTAAAGATCTTCTATTTATAGCCTCGAACCTTGTCTTACTCAATTTGTGCCACTATAAATAACACAATTCCAGCATGTTCCAGCCTATGTGGTTTAAACAATACACAGCATCCCTCACACTTCTGGAGACCGTGAAGTTGCAGATCCGGCATCCAGTGAGGCCCACGTTCCAAGTTCTTATATGGTGCCTTCTCCTTGCCTCATGGGGCACGGTGTAGAGAGGGGAAGCAACTCACCTTATATTGCTTTTTCTCAAACAATAACTCTCACTTGGACTGCTTTATACTCATGAACTAATGTCCTAAATGCTCCACCAAGGTCTCATTTCCAAGTACCCTCATTTCAGAGAGTAGGGTTTCTATACAAGCATTTTTTTTTATGAAAACACAAACCAGAAATTGCAAGTCAAGTCCAGGCTTGAAGTTGAAAACTATTTTCTGTTGTCATTCTAAAGTTTAGCTCTACTCTACCCTTACCTGAATGTTTCTTTACAGTTGATAAATTTCAATTGCACCTCTTCTGGATCCATACCAGAACCAGGAGTAGACAAGGAACAGAGAAGTGGAAAGAGCAGAAGTGCTTGTTTTGTGCAGGAGATGGAGGGGAAGGTCTTTGAAAGCCATTTGTCCCCAGTGGGTGAATCGCCAGCACTTTCAGCTCTTCCTTGAAGCATACCGTTCATGGCCAACTCCTTCTCTGGGTACTGAAACTCAGCCAACAACATTAGCTCTTCTGCATCATGGCGACCATCATGAGCTCTTTGGTGTGATCCGGCTGTCTCCTTCAGAGCCATTGCACTAATAGCTTCAGTAGAGCTTGAGTTGAGCACCATCCTCTTTCTGTTTACAGTTGATAATCAGGGTAATGCTGCCATTTGTTCCTTCTACCATAGGCGCTTCTCCTCTCCGTGCTGTTGTTTGAAAGCCTGTGACTACTAAGGCCATTCTTTGAGTTGTGGGAGTTCTTGTTATAAAATTGGTGTTGAGCTTGTAGGTATTTACAATAAAGCCAAGCTCCCTCAGGGCTTGTATCATTGTTTCTGATGCTATGGTCTGTGGAACCAAAGTACCCCAAAGTCCTGGAGTACAAGTTTAAGGTTTAGACTCAAACACAATAGTTCTGTGCTTCAGTTGAGGAATCTGCATGGTAACAGCCTGCATTATCCTAGTGCAGGGAGGCTTTGATGCAATATGTGGACCTTGTCAAGTAAAAACTCCATGTATGGAAGAAATCTTGATTTCATTATTATTAGATTCTAGTTAATTTTGTCCCAGCACCTTAAATATTTTAGTAGAACATAATTCTTTCAGATATGCTGAGATTAATGCAATTAATCAATACCTCACTGACATAGTTATTTTACATTAGGTATCTATTATTGATCAAAGACACTGTTCCCAACCATCCAGTAGTGCACAATTCCTCAGAATCAGTCAAGTACATAAGCAGCAAGTGTCCACATGAGCACACAGAGAGGCTTTGTGAGATCAGTGCTGAGCAAGGGCGGACTGTGCATCCATCATTGCTGCTTCCTCAGCCTCGACTCCTGGGGTGCATCCAAGGTTTTCCCTTGTGATAAGAAGCAGGCCTGCTGTGTGTTTATGTATCAGTCTGCTAGCTGAAGCGTTACGTATCAGACTTTGTGCCTGGCTTGCTTTCACCAGATTTGACTGAAAAATCAGCTCAAAGGAGAGGAAAGAGGCTCTCTGTGGGAAGGGCGCACAGAGGTCTTATCTGAGCCCTACCCGTTTCATAGCAGAGGTACAAAATTTAGTAAAAAGAAATTTAAATCTGCCTGAAATCCTATTCCTCCCTGAGACTCCCTGCAACACATTTGTCTACAAAGCTACAGGCAAGCTCTTCTGTGGGGGATGAGCTGCTGGAAGAGTTATGGCCCAGTTCCTGGGTGGTTCTGGGACAATATCTCAGTCACTGACCTCTAGACCCCCAGAGAGGCCTCCCAGCAAGTTGGATTCCAACCCCCTCTCATAACGAGGTTGACCCAAGTGCTGTCTTTGAAGGTCTTTCCTCATGAAATCCATAGTATTCGGTGCTGACGCTATCTAAAAGGCTTAGAAAACAACAACAGCAAAAGTGCATGCAAAGTTTTGGTTGCGCCACCTGCCCAGAGCTGCATGATCAAATCAATCTGACTTCAATACTATGGGAGAAGCAGATGTGCTTCCTCCAATGATCTGAGAGCCGGCCACAGACGAGTGCCTGTCTTATTTCACTTAGCATACTACTCTCTCCTAAGCTCCTGCCCATCCCAACCCTTTATTTACTGCTCAACACACAGTGGCACACATACTACAAATGTTCTCATTACAGTGACTTAGAACTGAGCTGAAGACCTGGTCTTAAATAAGATGCATTAGCACAGGATATGCCAACTCATTCTTTTTTGGTATGTATACCAAAAAAAAAATTGGAAATTATGCCATATTATGTTGCAAGCAAGCAAAATAATTCACTTCTCACTGCATTAGAAAGAGTAATAAATTGTGGGGTAAAGATCAGATATTGTGATTGCTTTTAAAATTATAGCATATGGAAGTGTTGTCTGCTTTTAAACAATAAAACTTTCCACCCCTCACAACAGATATTTATGAACTCTTTGCTGTGAGCTGATTACTACGTTAGATATTAAAACAGTCAAGGCTTCAAAGACAAACAAGGCATGGGCCATTCCCAAGAACCTCGCAGAGAAGGAGCCATTAGAGTGAGATACAGTGGATCTTGATAGAGCCATGCACTCGACTGTGAGAGCAATCCAGGCAGAAAACCAAGCCCTTCTCGGGTGAATACAACTTTCCCAGAGAAGCCTCTAAAGAGAAAGACAGCTGTTTGCAGCTGCCCAGACAAGAACAAAGGGAAAGGCATGGACAGAAAGAGGCCCAGTAATGCAGACACGAGGCGATGCCAGTACTCTGAGAAGTAGAGGTGGAAGAATCAGACTTCTAGTCTAGCCTCAGCTACATAGTAAATTCTAGAAAGAAAAACAACTAGAGAGGGGCAGGAAGGTGGTAAAAAGAAAAGGGAGGGAAAGAGTTATAGTTGCAAAAACTGTTAGAATGAAGCAGCCAGTTGAAGCTGGGTCTATGGATTTAAAGGAGGATCTGCCGTCAGGAGAAAGATCCTCGAGTTGGTTAAGTCACATCTTGAAGAGGGTTTCCCCTAGACCTACACTAAATATATGGAGATAGATTAGCAATAGAGACTTCTTGGCAACCATGAGAGTTCAGAGTCAGCAAAAGTCAATTTTGCTTTGGTAAATATATTTATTTATATTGTGTGTATATGGGTATCCCTGAGTGGATGTATGTTCACCATATGTTTGCAGTATGTACAGGAACAGGACATCAGATGCCCTAAAACTAGAGTAACACATGAGTACTGGTACTGAAACCTGGATCCTCCGGAAGCACAGCAAGTGCTTTTAAGCACCAAATCAGCTTTCCAGGACTCCATAATTTCTTATGGTGATGAAGTGAGAGATAGCAACCTGAATAAAGTCAAAAGATGAGATGAGAATTCAACAATTCCTTAGGTAAGATTAGTGTAAAAATACCACCAACCAGGTGACTTAAACCGCAGAGAATTATAATCCCATGATTTTGCAGAACATAAGTCTACAATGAGTGCTTCAGCCATGTTGATTCTTTTTAAGTGCAGGGCTTGCTCAAATTGTCTTGGATGGTAGGAAGCTATCTTTACCCCTGTGCCTCTTCATATCATCATCCCTCTGTCTTTCTAAATACAAAAATTTTTGCCTTTTCAGGTATTAAAATCAATGATCTTAACTTGGATTTGATAATGAAGAGAGAATAGATCACACAGTGCCACCATTAAGAGTAGTGCCAGGCCATTGCTTAAGACACAATGCAAGCAGGAGGTAGGTAGATGGAAACTGATTTGGGTCTAGGCTGGGTTCCCTACATTGCATTTCTATGTCTATAGTGGCGTCATGGCCCATGGGATGCCTGCTCCTGTGAGTTTTAGATTATGCACCTGGAGCACCTTAGTGTGATCCCCTTGCTCTACAGGTAAGTTGTTTAGATGGTACCTCAGAGAGTTAGACTGTGGATAAACTCCAGGCTGCCTAGCTCATATATAGACTGTCATATCCCATAGCATCAAAGGCATTCCATTTGGATGACAATAATCTGTGTTTCAACTGTCCTTCCCTAAGACTAGCTGTCACTGAAAAAAAAAAAGGCACCTGAGGCCAGCATAGCCAGCCTCTGAAAACTCCTTCCAATCATGTTGTTGGCTGGAGCCCCCAGTGAAACTTAGACCAACGGTCTAGACAACAAAGATGCTGCTTTCAGAGTTAGCAGCTAAAGAAACTCTTCCGGCATGCCCTTGGCTCCTTATTCCTAAAGCTGACATTGCTATGCCCATTTGGTGCTATATTGAGGGAACTAAGCCATGTTAATTGTCAGCGACCTGGTCTGTAAACACGTTTCTGTCCTTCAAAAATTCTAAGGAAAAAATAATATTAGTTAAATCCCAAGAGACACATAGCAAACCCCAGGCTGAGATTCCCTCTCTTTTGTCACTTTGAAACATTGGGTCCTGTTGATGGCAGAGATGAAGTGTGACCCAGACGGGAGCATCATATTGGGCCAGGGGACTTCCTGGCTTTAATTAAAGTACTGAAATTGATGAGTATTGTAAGTGACTTGCCAAATTGCCTGACAAAATGATTTCTACAGATAACTCCTTGTTTTCAGAAAAATGCAAGAAAGTAGCCAAAGCTTTGAAGTGAACCAAACAAATGACATCTAATGGGGGATTAGCTGGAAGATGCCTGAGGTTTGGAAAGAGACCAAGCATCCTCTAGAAAAGTCCTTTTATTGAACTCCCTGGAGAAGCCCCGGAGCTTGAGTGCAGATTTATCGTGGGTTGTTTTTCTCCTAATTTTAGCAAGACATTGGAATTATACTGCTCTGAATTATTATTATGGAGAGTTCATTTAAAAAAAGACAATTGAGATAATAGTTCTGAAGGCTAGGACTTAATTTGGTAGCTGGGCTTAATTTCTAGCTAATCAAAGATTTTGGAAGAAGAACAACCTGAGAATTATTGGGTTAGAGACATTCAAACGTGAATTCAATGCACCAATTCTTGCTAAGAAGAAAGATTGTTTTAGATGATGAAATCAAGAGTTTTAAGTAAGAATGATATCCCTGCTTATTGCTTCCTTTAAAAGGAATAAATGAAAAGAATCTGGTGCTCTTCCCACTGAGTTCATTGGCATACTTTAGGAGCTGCTCCAGTTCCTTGAAACCATGCAGTCATCCTACCCCAGGCTCAAGGCATCTGCAGAATAAATGGCAAGCTTACGAATACTCTCAGTTTTGGGGCAAAGGATATCCCTAAAGCTCTCAACCCAGTCAGAGCTGATTGATGCAACAGTACTCACCCATGATATGCTGAAGAAAGGAAACTGGATGACTTTTCCTTTTCCAAGACAAGACTTCTCTATGTAGCCCTGCCTGTCTTGAACTCACTTTGTAGACCAGGCTGGCCTTGAACTCACAGAGATCCACCTGCGTCTGCCTCCCCAAGTGCTGGGATTAAAAGCATGCCTGGCTCTGGATTTTTCATTGTAAAATGAAGCTGTGACGTTGTTTGGATGAGCATTGACTTCTCTACTCTGAGATTTAGTCTGTTGGAAAACCACCTCTCAACTGTGGGTCATCTGTGAGGGAAACCGTACTTCCTAAAGGACTTGGGAGAAATACTTGTGTTGTTTTAGGCTCTTGCATGACATCCGTGTAGTTTATATTAACATTGATGAGTGTCACAGATTAAAGATGACAACCCATTTTAGGGACTCTCCATGAGAAAGTCTGGTTCTTGACTTGGTTCTAGAGGGTTCTGTTAATCACAGGAATAGACGTCCACACAGGGAGAAGTGGTTCCAGGGTGGGCTGGAGACAGATGGAGAAGGAAGC
The DNA here is from genome assembly GCF_964271855.1 of Acomys minous. Classification (NCBI taxonomy): domain Eukaryota; kingdom Metazoa; phylum Chordata; class Mammalia; order Rodentia; family Muridae; genus Acomys; species Acomys minous. Next base: position 79,054,740 of record NC_140494.1, on the reverse strand, counting down.
TGCCTCCTCTTAGTGACTCTTAGCTAGCGAACACTTCACAGAATGGGAGTCTGTTGCCAAGGTGTTCCCGAGGCTAAAATTTGATATGTTATCTGACTTCCAACTCTCCTAGACTTACAGTTGGTTATAGGCAGAAAAGGAAAAGGACGGGACACAGGACTGCTTACTTCTGGGATGATGCCTTAACAGTAAATAATACAGATTAAGTCCTGGTAGGTGGGGTAGTGACAGGTGGTTCTATGAGCACTGAAGAGAAACTATGGCTTTTGTTGCATTTCTGTGAGGCGAATTTACTTTTTCTCCTTTTTACCCCTTAAACAATGAAACAAGAAGCTGGATAGCTTCTCTTAGGCTCCCCATTTCCTCTAATAGTTGATTATATGGTAGAGACAATATTGTGCATGCCATTGATAAGTAGGCTGACAGCATCCTAAGGCTGAATGAATTGATATCAATCTTGAAAGATTACAGGAACTGAATGAGGCTGTGTGAAGGCCACCAAGCCCCAGGAGTGGAGTGTCAGGCTTCTGAGGTCAATCCTAGCTTGATCCCTACCCTTGTTGTTGTTCTAGGTCCTTCCTGCCACTGTGCAACTGGATAGATGGGGCAATGCTAGTTTCCTCATTTTCTTTTGCTATGGGATGATTCAGAGAATGGCTGTCTAAGCCAGAGCAGGGGACCTGCTGGTGGCGGGTATTTAGTACCACACACTGCATATGGTCACAGCTTACATGCTGTCATGGTTTGCAGATATTTCCTTACAAGTCAGTCTAACTCACTCTTAGAATGTAAATTTTATCTCATGTTCACCAGGGGACCTTGCTATTTCAAATCTTGATTCTTTTCATAAGGAATTTTATGATGCTAATTACCGACATCTCATTTATCTGGTTTATTAAGTGTGGCTTCTTTTCTTTGGTGTTTATTGAAGCAGATCAGGTCCCGTATCATGTCCACGCATCTTTGCCTTCTGCTGTGAGCCTTGTGATGTGTGATCACTGGTGTCAAGAGCAGCATCTCTGCCTCAGCTCTTGAGAATTAAACTGGAGGAAGCTTTTCTTCCAGTGATTATTCTTGTAAGTTGAATAGTCTTTAAATTGCAATTGACAGAGTGCTAGTCGGATGCTATATTTAGGAGCTATTGTGTACCTGCATCTATTATCCGTGTTTCTCTTTCTTGTTCCACAAGGCAGTGTTTCCATGGAAAAAGCACATTTGTTGCTTAGGAGATTGTCCACTCTTCCATTCTTGCTTCTTTCCCCCATTTAATCCCACACAGGTTTGGAATGTCACTCCCAGTTGCTGTGGAGACTGTTATGATGTCATGTGTTGGAGCTATTAAAGTGGTGACTTAGCAGCCATGGATTCTGAAGTGAGATGGGTACAAACATCTCACTTAAAAGACACACATAAATCACACTCTTGTATGTGCGCACGCACACACACACACACACACACACACACACACAGAGAGAGAGAGAGAGAGAGAGAGAGAGAGAGAGAGAGAGAGAGAGAGAGAAGGAATTCTTGGAAATTATCCTATCACAGAGCTCATGGAAAGTATATCAGGCAGACATTTTTCCTAATATAGTCAAACTTACGCTCTGCTCTCTGACAGCTTTGCTACCCAGTCATTCAGGATTAAAATGCTGACAAGATAAGAAAGATGTACAACTTTTGTCGTTGAAGATACCATTAAATGAGTAGTGCTCTAGAACAAGGCTAATTAACTTGTAGTTTACGTCCAGATCTCTCCCTACCAGCTTATCAGTCTTTATTAATCAATGTGACTGGAAATGAATCAAGACACAACAGCAGTGGGCAAATTCAGTGACTTGGAACTAAGCTAAAAATGACTGCGAAAGGGCAAAGAAAGGACTGGAGAGGTGAAATAATTCAAATTGTGTTCATTCTTTCTTCGTGCTGAGTGGTGACCATCCCCAGAGCCCTCAGCCTCATTTCTCTCTCCTGACACCTTAACCTCCACCACCCCCTTCTCCAGTGCCAACCCAAGAATGCATCTGAGTCTCTTTCCACCCTCTTCTCCCCCTCATTCTGACTCCTGCACCATTTACCTCACTCTACTCTGTGCCATCTTTAAAATAAAACCCTTTTTCCCCCAGGAAAGCAACCTACCAGAATTACCAGAGAAGCCTATAGAATGTAGATGTTAAGCTTCATATGTCAAGAGGAATTAGAAGGTGGCTCAGATATCAACTTTTTGGCCAGATCCCTGAGTGATCCTGGTGCCATTAACAGTGGAGCCCTCAGCTGTCCTCACTGTTTCTGACTCGCTCTCCTCCCGTGCATTCAGCACCCTTCCGCAATCTAACTTCTGTCCTCATAGCCTATCAATGAGTACGCTTTCACGTGGAGTCACCAGGACCCTCACTCGTTGCTGAAGGTAAAGTGGCAATCCACGTAAAAGCTGTATGTGTTTGGCCATGCCCACTTTGGAATCCACCCACTCCTCGCCCCCTTGTACCACGGCACACATATATTCCCAGTCATCCTTGTTGTCATTTACTTCTTGGAATCCTTGAGGATTCTGTTTTCTCACCCTACACCTTAAAGGTTAATTTCCTTCAGGGTACCACACTTACTGCTGTTGATGGAGCGCATGCGCACCTGAAATTTTAACAATCCATCTGGGATTCAGACAGATAAATGTACCCACGTGCTGAGTATCTGTGTCCTATATTCTCTGTAGACTTAATACTGTCTCCTCGTTAAAGCTATCAAAGAATGCTTGGTCACCAGGCTCAAACGTGGAGCTGTCTTGGTCTCACTTATCCCTGGCATTAACAAGTTTTCAAAGTCTTGCAGTTTTTCTTCTGAAATAGTTCTTGAATGTGTCTCTTCTTAGTGTTCCACACGCAGACCTACATTATCCCTCAAGACAGTTTTCTCCCATGGATCCAGCAGTAATTTATTTTCCTGACACCTCCCAATTAGATGGTGAGCTTCATGAGATTATGGAAAATGGAGATCTTCATTCTGTATGCTCAGCACCTAGCCGAATGCCTGGCAGGTTATCAATAGGGATGGATAAATGGAAGCACCAACTGTCCAGCACACAGCTTCCTTGGAAAGCTTCACTTACAGATCAAACATAAAAAGCAAGATGCTCTGGGGCCGGAGTGCTTAAACCCTGAATTGCCAAGAAACCAGATCGGCAATGGTATTAAGTGTAGAGTTTTACAATTTATTTCCCTCCTGCTAGTCTTGAGCATGAAACTAGGTCAACTGAATATGCTTCCTTAACCTGCGGGGAAAAAAGCTGGCCACTTTCCCTTGCAGTGACCTTCCTCCTGCATTGCCACAGACCCAACTAGACAGAGATTTGTTCAGGCTTACACAGTCTCCCCTGAGATCTGAGGATGAGTACTGCGTGGTAGGTATTGCCAGGGAGACTTGAGTCTTCTCTGTTACCAAGGTCACCGTGGCAGCCTGCTCATGGAGTCTTTGATTTCTATGTTAGATTGGAAAGCAGGGACCCTGATAACAGTGAAAAGTCATTGAGAAGTTAAGTCACTTCCCTTGTCCCCTTGGTAGAGCATGCATTCTGTGGTGTACTTTATGGCAGCCAGTGCTTGCCCAATCAAGCTGGTGGCCTGGGAGAGTGGAGATCCTTTCTGTCTGTCTCTCTGTCTCTCTGTCTCTCTGTCTCTGTGTGTCTCTCTCTACACCTCTTCTCCCTGCCCCCACCTCTTTCTTTTCTTCCTCCAACTCTGCACCTTGTGCTATAAAGTCGGCCAGGGTGTTTGATGGGTTTTTTTTTTTATTTGTTTGGTGTTTCTTTCTTGGTGTTTTCCCCCTTGCTATATAGCTGCCTTATGTAGAAAGAGCATTTATAGCTTCTTGGTAGAAATATGTCAGCTAAATAAGTCACTATTAGTGTAGCTGTGGGTGATAGGTGGCAATTGAAAGTCTATGTTTATGGGTTCTGTTTTGAGGGTTGTATTCATAGTACTTTTTCTTGGCTTAAACTTGTTTTTTGAAGGAGAAAACAGAACATCTGTGAGACTGTGGAGTCTAGTTAGTGGCATAACCTGCCATGGAGTAAACACAACCATTCTAGCAAGGCCTGGACGTCCGTCCTCCATGCTAATGAGGGCTAGGCATGCAATGGATAATTTAATTCTGTGGCTAATATAAAACTACAGAGGCCCACGATGCTTTATATCTTTTTCTGCTGTCAAACAGGCAGTCATTTGAGTTTCATGTCCCCTGTCCTTCCCAGCTCACTTTCATAAAACGCGCTAATGAGAAGCAAATGGCTAAGAGTCAGGCATGTTAAAGTAAAAAGAGCTGTGGAGAGGACAGGACCCCAGGCCACAGCTGCATAATCAGTCCCCAAAGCCAGCTGTGGACAGTACTGCTGCATGTCATCACGTGCGCTTTGCAAGCCAGGCAGTCACCCATTCTCCATCCTCAGGCAAGGCCAGCTCAATGGCTCATGAGAGGAGAGGCTGAGAAAGCAAGCACCAGGAGGTCATGCGTGCATTACTACAGGAAAGCAGGCACTGACCCTGCCAAAGGGGAAGCTGTTTGTGATGCAGGTCCAGTGTTGGGGGGCCAGGCCATTTCTCCTGGTGTCCAGTACTTTTGTTTCCACATTTTCCTGTGGAGATGTACTCGGTTGCTCATCCTATTAGGCCCTCCGGTGAGACAGGAAGTGCCTCATTTTACCTCTCAGGTTTCTGAAGAACCTGTGTGTATGACAGCACCATGGAGACAGTGGGCGATTCTCAGTACCACTTCCAAATGAGCATTTTCTTGTCAAGGAAGACAACGTCACCATGCCTACTCCTCCCTTACTGACAATAAGCAGCCAAAGTCTTTGATGCACACTTCGCAGTCTTCATTTGGTAAGCACACGTGTGTGGTTCTTCATTTTCTGCCATTCTTTGGTGGGTTATCGCCCATGTGACAAGCACTTACCTTTATTATTGACGTGGACAAAAACCTGTCAAAAGCAGCTTGAAGGAGAATGGGTTTAGTTTGGTTCCCAGTTTAAGGTACGAGGCTGCTACGGTGGGGAGGGCATGAGAGCAGGAGTGTGAAGCATCTGGTCCCACCGCATCTGCAGCCAGGAAATGGGAGATAGGTGCTGGAGCTCGGCTCATTTTCTGCATTTCATTCAGTCCAGGACCTCAGCCCATGACATCAAGCCTTATTGAGGATGAGTTTTCCTATGTTAGTTACTCAGTTTATAACGTTTCTCATAGACACACCCAGAAGCGTGTTTTCCACATAGATTATAAATCCCATCAAGCTGGCAGTCAAGACTCACCATCCCACATGTATGTATACAGGTGTTCATGATCATGTGCACACGGGCATTCTGGAGATGAGGGGACTTGCATGTGTGTAGGCCAGGTGTCATGGCCAGCTGTCTTTGTGGATACCCCTACACTTTGTTTTTTGATACTAGATCTCACTCTGACTATGGCTTTCACAGGCCAACTGGCTGACCAATGAAGTTCAGGGGCCCTCCGACCACCACCCTCCCAGCACTTGGGTTATAGATAAGTGCTTTTACACAGGTGCTGGAGATCTAACTCGGCTCCTGATGCTTCTGGGCAAGCACCTTATCAACTGAGTCATCTATCCACTCCCACTCAGTTCTTACTATGGAAGACAGAGCTTTCAATCCTGGTCCCATGGAAGCTCAGACAGCTAGCTCTTATCCAAAGGGTCTTTGTAGAAAACAGTTTAGTATTTGTTTACTGTGTCTTTCAGGCCAGTGTAAGCCAGACATATTGCCAAACAGTGACTTCCAAAGCATTCTCCTGTAGCTTATATCCTAAGAATTGAATTGATGCCCAAGTGAACTCCACAAATGTCATTGATCTAAGTGGGATCAGCAGAGCTTAAGTAGTTGGCTAAATCCATAGGGAGATATTCATATCCCTGATCTCTTGCTCAGATGACTGTTGTGTGGAAAGAGTAGAAGACTCTAGGCCTAAGGATGAGTGGTTATGAACTTTCCTTCCTATATAAAACATTGGCTAGCCTGTGCTGTTTACCAGGCTCCATTTGCCCCTGCTAAGGAGTCTTGGAGGTAAAGGATGTAGGAGAAATTTCCCACTTGTGGAATGTGAGTCTTATTTCTATTGAACCTCTCTGTAGGAATGTGTATCCAATGTGGTCTCAATGGGTAAAGTTAGCAGAGGATTCCAACATGGAATATCATCACTCAGTTGAGTTTGGCATCAGCATAGGGAGGTCACCATTTTCAGAGAGTCTGTATCTCTTGCCCATATATCAGGCATCTGTGTCGAGTGCTACTGACATTCACACACACACACACACACACACACACACACACACACACACACACACACATTCACATATACATACGTACGTACGTACGTACATACATACATACATACATACATACATACATACATACATACAGTCTCCTTTCTCAAAAAACACCGATAGATCCTGGTGAACCCACAGTGCCTAATAGTCTTCAAAGGAAGAGGTTATCTGAAGGATCCATCCCACCTCTGAGAAAAGGAGCGGATGAGTATAGTATGAAATGAAACATGTGGGCATAAGATTTGGACATAAGATTATTGTGCAGATTAAATTCTGATTTCCAAGCAGTTCATGCATTGAATCCCAGTGCCTCTTCAACCTATAGTCCCCACTGTGACTGTCCAAGTACACTGAGCTTGTATCACACACATAGCCACAGCTGCTGCATGTGCTGAAGAGACCACTAAGGAAGGGATGAGGCTAAACGATGTCATAGGAAAGAGTCTGATCCAGTAGGAGGAAAGGAAGAGAGAATAGATCTCTAAGTCTATATTAACCCCAACTCTGCACACATGAACCCCAAAACATGCCAAGATAAAAGACCATGTAAGAGCGTAGGAAAGAAGAGTTGTCTACAGGCCAAGAAAGATGTCTCCAGGCCCTTGACTTCCATATCCAGAACTGGGAGACCGCACACTCCTACCATTGTGCTACCCACCTGCACTCTTTTTTATGGCAGCCAGAATATTTCACATAAGCAGGTCTTCCTCTGTGCTGCAGTCACCACCTGGCCTGTGCAGTCACGAAATATGATTGTAAGGGTTTTTTTTTCGCTTATCGCCATGACCCTCTGTATTGAGCATTTAGAAAGCATTTTTGTGTTGCCATTGGTGAAAGGAGAATATTACAGAAGGATTCTACTCCTGAGGCAGGCTCTTGCTGCATGCTGTAAGTTTTCTGGGAAAACTAATTTAATTGGCAACACAGTCAGATATAATAATAAGCCATATGATGAGGGCATTCTACTTTATTATTAAAATACTAGGAATAACTGCCTGATGAGGCCTTCAGCATTATGTTTTAATTATATATGCAGTTAGAGAGTTCTTAGGTTTCAATTCAGGGTATAATTTCTAAAAAAATTACTTAAATTAAATTCGAAGCACCTTTTAGCCCTTTCTTCATTCAACAGTTAAATCCCCCAGAATGCCTGCTGGTTTTTCCTAATCTCTGACATTGTTATCTTTCTAGAAACAGAGCTACTGTTTAGCTCAACCAGCACTCAGCAGAGAACAGAAACGGGTTACTCTCTGGCTGTAACTGCAGTGGTTGAAATGCCGACTGTTGTGTTAAGTCGAGCATGGGAAGAAAGTGATCTATCTTATGACTCAAAATGACTTTTTCCACGTCAGATGACTCCAGTTGCTTCAGGAAAACTGTCCTGGGTCATTAGCTACTCAGTAACTAATCCTTAGAGTCCCCTGCAGGAGCAGCTTCCCTGTCTTCTTTAGACACTGGTTACAATCCATGGCGACGTAGAGGAAGCTGAGGCCAAGCTATCCCAGAGACTCTTCTGTCTATAAATCAGAGAATTACCTTATCCATAATCCAAATCCCATACAGAGCTCTTCAGAAATCACAATTCAGATCTGTCCTTTCATCTTCTCACAGGACTCAGCCCCAGGGACACTCTGTGGGGGGAGACAGGGAGCCAATGAGTGCATGCACGTCTTGGGTAGTATGTCTACAGACTAGCTCATCACAATGGTGGACAGTGAAGGGGTTTTTTTTTCCACTCACAGAAACCTCCTAGGGCACTTACTAGTCTTTGAGAAAGAAAGATCCACAATAAAAGAGAAATCAATATGTTATAAAGGCAGTAACAAGGTCAGCAAGATTCCTAACAGCTGTTAGGCTTTCTCCTCAGAAGCACAGCATGGGCTTGACTGAAGATTGTGTTGTCCTGGCTTCGGGCTTCACGGCTCTTCCAGTTCCCAGATGAGGGGTACATGGTGGATTGCTCAGTGAGTCCCACCCTGTCATAAGAAACGTGGCAACAACCACACCATGACTTTCCCCTGGTGGCCTCAACCTTTCTATTCTATTTATTTTTATTGACAATGTCATACATTCACGTACTATGTTTTATTCAATTCCACTCCTACCCACTTCTTCCAATTCTTCACCGCTCCCACCATGTTTTACTTTTCCTTCCCAACACCCCCTCCCACCAAGTTCACTTAGTCTGCCTCTTCGACACAGGTATAGGGCCACAAACTAGACTATGGGTAGCCTTTCAGGAACCCCATCCCTGGGGAAAGCATCCCTCTCCAGCTAAGTGGACAGAGTACTAAACTATGCCCTATGTTCTCATCATAGTCCTCACAGAATAGTGTGCTTCTCAGCCCTGTCACAGAAGTTTCTTTCTGCAGTAAGTGGTGATCAATACAGAGCCCCTCAGTTGATCAACATGCAAGGGATAGGAGGCTATGAAGTTCTCAGCTCTAAAGGAGACATCTGTATCAATACTTCTCATTTTTAAAGGCAAACCTTATGTGAAATGAAGTTATCTTGCTAAAAATCACAACATAACCCGTGACTAACCCTGATAATCCCTGGAAACCACTCATTTCTTCTCACAGTCTTCCTCTGCCCTCTAACTTGCCTATTTCTGCTGAACAACAGTCAAAGACTGACTCACAATACAGAAAATCCTTCCTGAGCCTATATACCAGTATCAGACACTGTGCTGTGAGAGTTCAGACCTAAGAAAGAAGGAGATACAAAGATGTTATAAGAAAAAAAAGGACACCCCTTATTTGGTTGTCCAGCACTGAGTACCAACAACAAAAACATATTCAGCAGGTTTCAAGGATATATATTTGAAATAAATATATATGTATGTATTTACATATGTATTTGACATATATATTTAAAACCTGCTGAGTAATATAAACACACACACACACACACACACACACACACGCACACACACACATCCATTCCAAGAACTAAAGGAGGGGCAGCTAGGAAGAGCTGGAGAAAGGAAAGGGAGGGAACAACATAATGTAGTTTTATTTCAGCTAAAGGGTTTTTTTTTCCAAAAGAAATAAAGGAAACCCTCGCTTAAGCCCTCAGCTTGCCACAAGCAGTTGTCTGTGTTAGGGAGTGCACAACGGGAAACCTGTGCTTCATCAAATAACGGCCTCAGAGAAAGCCCTGAACGGCTGGCCTCCTCTCTTTCCATAGAGCCCAGATCTGATTTAGGTGCACACATAGACATATTATTCTGCTGCATGAGAGAGAAATGGCTTAGAAGAGATTGGCTGAGGAGATCAGGAAGCACACGTTCTATTTCCATGCGATTTATCTCACTAAGGACAAAACAAAGGCTATTAACATGCTTCATCTCTTGCTGAAAAAAAAAACTCAGTTAAATTTTCCTATGTTTGCAATGAGTCGCTATAAAAAATAACCGTGGCCACAGCGTAGCTCTTCGGCAACGCTGCTTGAAGTCACAGATGATTTTCTGAGTGAAGGGCTGGGCAAGCAGCAACACAAATGTCAATTTTGCTGAGTTTCAGCCAGGCTGCTATGATGAGAGTGCGTAGAGGTCTGTGGGCATTCTCTGTCTTTGCTGCTATGCACTATGAAACCCTCAAAAGGCCAACGCTGGGTGACAGAGTCCTGGCTCATCATTTCTTGCTGAGTTCCCAAGTGATTTCTATAGTGTGGGCATGATTCTGACTCCATCGTGTTCCAGGCAACGGCATAGCCTCATCGCAGTTGGCTTTTGTTTTCTAAAATAAATTAGCTAGTGTATTGGTCACCTGGAATTCCCAGAGATAAACTGGACTCTCAGTTGAAGCTGCATGCTGTCTGCACACCATCCTTTTTGTCCTAATGTTCTGAGTTCTCTTGTCCTGGTGACAGATGCCCACTGAGGTCTGGGGTAGTCCCAGGTCATGGTCATATGGAGCCTTTGAACCTCAACATATGAGCCTCACTCACTTTATTTTGTAACAAACAGACCTCTGTAAGATAACTGTTGAATAGATTGAGGGAGGGATGCTCCTTGGACTGGCAGAGAGGGTATCTTTTTACATCCAAAATTTCAGATACACTACTATGGATAATGGAGACATGGGAGCCAGCCTATATAAGACCCTGCACTCAGGTGATTCCGTGGTCCACTGGACATGCCCTATCCCTAATGCAGAAACATAGTCAGGCCTTTGCAGATGATTTCCCTGGGGTGTTCTTTATTCCTGCATTCCTGTCAACTTGCTTTAGCTATGATCTCATATATGCATCATTATGGCTGTCAGCTTTGTGAGTACCTTCTGGTTCTTCTGTTACTTCCAGAAAAATTACTTTTAAACTTTTAGAGTCTTGGTGTTATTAAGCTGCTAAAAGCACTGCTAGCGATGATATTTAATCTAAATGTACATCAGGTCAGAAATGCAGTCTGCATGTTTGAACCGTTTGTGGATTTTTCTTTTATTATTATTATTAATTCATTCATATTACATCTCAGTTGTTATTCAATCCCTTGTATCCTCCCATTCCTCCCTCCCTCCTGCTTACCCCCTACTCCACTCCCCTATGACTGTGACTGGGGGGGGGGGCTCCTTATCTGTATATGCTCATAGGGTATCAAGTCTCTTCTTGGTAGCCTGCTATCCTTCCTCTGAGTGCCACCAGGCCTCTCCATCAAGGGGACGTGGTCAGATATGGGGCACCAGAGTTCGTATGAAAGTCAATCCCCACTCTCCACTCAACTGTGGAGACTGTCCTCACCATTGGTTAGTGCATCCATCGATTATTGTAGCAACTTGAGTACAGGAGCACTGCTGTGTAGTCACAGGCACAGAGGGCGTGTCAGGCTGCTCTCCAGACTGAGCGGCCACCTAGCTTTCTCTAATGTGGGTGAGTGTATACACGGTGGGTGGTGGAGGTCGGAAGAGTGGTTTCCATCCCTTCTGAGGATCTAGCGCACTTCAGGATCTGCCCCTCCAGAAAATGCTTGTGCTTCTGTCTCATTCCCGCTGACCTCCTTGTCTCATAAGCAGTGAAGACCATGCATTCTCGGGACCCAGTGCCTCTTTCTGTAATGTGAGAGCTTCGGGTCCTGTGGCTCTCCCCGTACACAGCTACTGTGTGGAAGTATCCACACCATTGCCCACCTGCTCTTTCCGAGGTGTCTTAGCCATCTGGCTTGTCTGCCTGCTGAGAGATGTTCAGCACACGGGCTTTGTACCTTGCAACACCTGAGTGCGGAACTGCTCTGCAGCAGCATTGTCTGCAAAGTGTGTGCGCTCCTCTCCCTGTGAGGACGGTGGTTTCACAGGCCCTCACATTGCCATTTTTCCCCTTTCACTAACTAGTTGGCTGAGTTGTAGATGGACTCTGCTGTAGAGAAATGCCCCTTCATCTGGGGGGACTTTGTAGGTTTTACTTCTACTTAGCTGCTTCTCCACTTTTCTGGAATGGAAATACAATGTACTTAATTCTTTTAAGGAAAAATGTGGGCACTGTGTTTAGATTCATGAGCTTGGCTCTGATGAATTCAATGTACAATGCCAGGTCCAGTTCTCCAGTATGTCTCCATATTCCACCTCTGTATCCCTCCTCCTCCTTCTCCTCCTCCTCCTCCTCCTCCTCCTCAGAGCATCCCTGTCCTCTACTCTCCATGCATAGATCCTAAGCTCCATTTTGAACCCTCTCAATTCTGTACCAGCTTTGCTTCAGTACTGTGATTCAGAAAACAATAAGCAACAATAGCACAGACACAGAAACACACACACACACACACACACACACACACACACACACACACACACACGCTTTTTACTCTTTCCTAGCATACCCTGCCAGAAAAATTTAAGAGGCCACATCAGGGTCCTCTGGCCATTGATAAGGACACAGGAGAATCCCACAACAGAGCTCAGGGCCAGCCTGCTCCTTGGCTTACTGTATACTGCTCAAGTATACATCTGGATGCTTCTGAGCTTTTGAGGCCAACAACTGAAACAGATGCTGATCATTCCTGCTCAAAATGAGAGCATCAGCTCAGGAGAATCACTTCATCTTGGCAAAAACAGTGTTTTGCTTTTATATCTGAAAAAAAAAAGCTAACAGCAGACCTTGAGGAGTTCTGTATAGATTTGTTAAACTAAGTAATGTGCATCAGTGTTTCAGAGTGGAGCCTGAGTCACAGTAAGTGCTCAGTAATTATTAATTATGACCATGGCAGCAGCTATTTATTGTTATTAATAGAACTCATTAGAAATGAGAAGATTTGCTCTAAATGTATACACATGAAAATAAAAACACAAACCGTAAAGGTTTGTGGGAACTGTTACCTTGTGCTTCCGAATTGTTTTTTTTTTTTTTTCACTCTTCTGGAGAAGCCTGGAACATACAGTTAGGGATGGCAATGTTCTCCTAGAAGGGCTCTTCTTTGCTTCACCCAGGTTTGTTAGCTCATATATTCCTTGGTATGGGGTCATATGAATATTACTTTGGTTCCTGCCTTTGGCCTTTTCTTCTGTGTACCAGACCTCTCCCTAGTGATCTGTGATGACACCTGTCATTGGTTGACAGTCCACAAAGGTAATCCAAGATGATTTCATGTCAAGATACTTAACTCTATTCTCAAAGATCTCTTTCCAAGTTCTCGTTCAAAAATTCTGTGGTTAAGATGTGCACAGCCCCCCAAATCAAAGCCACCATTTAACATTCTACATACATGTGCCACCGTTATTCTTGCTATCATATATTATAAGCTTGGCAGTGGACTGTATATGTTACAGAACTACAAAAACTCAGGCAAACAGAAATAATAGATGCTAACGGTGGAAAGTGGTGTTTGTGTAGCATGGAATTTTTGCTAAGCTCTGTACAAACAAGACCTGCAAGATCAAAGAGCATGCTCATTAAATGAGCTTGGAAGACCCGGATCTTAGAAGAAAAGTGATTTGTCCAGTGTGGATCATGTGACTGGTGTCCTAAGTGGGAACAACTAGAGGGGTCTCACAAGTGTGACCCTGGAGAAGGGTCTGTGAAGAATGCTCTGTGGTAGAACACTGGTGCAAAGCAGCCACGGTACAAGTAAGAAGGCGTTCCCAGCAGATCTGCCTTGACGTTGACCCTCATCTTTTCTCCTATGTCCATCCCGTGAATGTCTCTGGATTCCTGAGAGCCTGATGTATGGGTGTCCTCATATGGAACATGACCATCTTTCCCCTCTGTGTGCACGCTGACAGAGTCATTCATAGCATAGAAAGTGGATGAAGTTAGATATTTTAACCAAGACTGGACTATCATCTCAGTCATTTTCTGGACCCCACACAACCATTTGATTGTTGGGAAGCGCATTCTGCTAAGTGGATACTAGAAGGTATTTTTGGATTTCGTCCTAACCGGGGAGTTGAGACTGTATTCAAATCAAGAGTAAATCCGTATAATACTGCAGAGATTGCTGCTGCGAGTTTCCCTTTTAATTTATGTCTTTAAAAAAGGATAGACAGTAATGCTCTGCTGCCTGCTAGAACATCTCTGGAGAGCACTAAGATACAGATTCTAGACACTAAAACGTCTATTATGGCTAATGCTTCCTGTGTTTCTTCACTTTGGCTTCCTGACTGACATGTGGGAAGCAAGTAGGCCATCTCCATATTCCTAGTGTCCTCGGCAACCCCCTCCCCGTGTGTGTGCCCACATGTGCGGATGTGCACCTGTGCAGGTCAGAGGTCTACCCTTAGTGCTGTTCCTCAGAAGCTATACCCTTCCTTTTTTGAAGCAGGATTTACGAGGAAGCCCCCAGGCACCTACCTCTACCTGCTTTGCTCTCAGGTACAAGGACAAACCACCTCACCACTCTTTCAAGTCAGGGCTGGGGATCTTCCTCAGGCCCTCTGCTTGCAAGGTGAACACTTTACACACTGAGCTACCCATCCCTCTTCGGCCCTGTTCCCCTCCCCTAGACCTCTGACAGAGGGGGGCATGGAGGGAAGAGGCTCCTCCCCCATCGTCTGACCAAAATCTACCAGGTCAGGATGAGAACTCTTATAGGCTACCTCCTTTCCTGGCCAAAGTAGAGCAGAACCCATAAACCCCAAAAGAATTTCATGGAGAACGGGAGAGAGCTAATGCTTGTTTTGAACCTGTGTTTCGTTACAGCCCCTTCAGTCCTCATGGTACCCCTATGACGTGGCAAAGTGAACAAGTGAAGCTGAATGCATTATTTCAGCCTTGGGATGCTTTGCTTCCTCTTTGGTTTCAGTGTTAACTACTTGCAGAGGTGGTTGTCTGCCAGAAAGCCAAAGCCAAGAGAGGTTCAGTCATGGAACAGGGCTCATGAAGCTTAGGCGGAGCCTTGACCCCAGGCCTGCTACCTGCAAATCTCTGCTCTTTCCACTACATAAGGCTGTATGTTAAACCAAATGGCCCCGACCTGCCCCAATACAAAGTCTTCTCACTGTGAGCATGGTCCTGCACCCTCAGAAGTAGAGGTACTATGAGATGCAGGCAGCCTTGGCCGAACAGACTGCACAGGCGGTCCTGCGGAGGGTTTGACCTGGCACACAAACTTCTCAGCAGCAAGAACTCCAGTCTGATAAGGGCAGGACAGGGCAGGGGTGTATGTGTGTTGTGGATTCACTGTGGATTCACCTGCATATGAGCCCTACTTAGGCTTCTTACTTGTAGTGTGGCTTTGGAGAAGTCCTTTGAGACCACTGATATACCTTGAACATCTGTAAAATTGGATAACCTATCCTCCGTGCTTTCCCCAAGAAGGATCCTTAAGGATAAGGCACATCATAAACAATACAGATGTCTGCACAAATCTGAATGTGCTACTAAAAGAAGATAAGTACAGTCAGGGGTAGTTGGAGACAGTCCCTGGCATTACTAATTTCTCAGGCTTGATCATGTCTTATGGCCACTGGAGCTACCACAGAAGGCTAAGACATAAAATATAGCTACCACTCAACCCAACCGGTCAACAGTGTTGCTCTAAGCTTGCTGACCACAGTAGAGTATGGAGGCGGGTCTTTTTTATTTTCCTGGAAGTGAAAACAATAAATAGTCATTTAAGATAAGGCACTGACCACAAACCAAAGAAATAACTCCCCCAGACATAGATTAGTAGAATTATTGTTTGCCACCCACTTCCTCAGATATAGAATCGTTGAATTTATTGAGGTCATTTATCAGAAGTATGTATAACTCGGAGTCACCAAAACTCTCACATGAGCCTGATTGAAGACTCACAAGGCTGCATCCCTGGGGCTGCCTGCATGAATTGTAGGCAGCTCTATAATTCATTCCGCTCTCCTTAGGACCCCTTACAACTTACATAATCTTGAGACAAGACCTTATGAATCTTGTAAGTTTCAGGAATCTCTTAGGACTAGTACGTTTTATTTACTTATGTACACTTTTAAGTTTCATATAGTTCCTGAGATTTAATTCACATCCAGGAAAGAAAGACTCCAATCCAAAAGAAATGACTTCACAACTCGTGTCTAATACCCCATGTGATCCGTCATCACAACCGAAAGCCGACTCTTTGCTGACATCTGCACCTGCCTCAGTGCCTCACATTATGTAGGTGCCTAGTACATATCTATGCAATGATTAAAAGAAAAAATAAACATCTTCAAGATCTTCTTCAGTGTGCTGTGACATCCTCATCATAACATCAGACAGGGCAAAGTGCTGACCTTGCAGCCATCCCTGTCATTGCCTGGATGCCTGGATCATTGCTACCGGAGCAGCCCAGGGCCATCTTTGGGCCTGACAGCTAATGTGTCTCTGTCAGACAGGCCACATACCAACTCTCAAGCTGTGCTAAAACACATCATCACTCTGTGGTAATCGTGTCTCCTGGAGACACACATTCCTGGATTCCAGTTTATCAGCCTGCATTTACCTCTGTCAACTATGTTCAGATCCCTCCCCTCCTCTGGATCAGGTCATCATGACTCCACAATGTGAGATGTCAAGCAGACATTGTAAATATTCTTGACCTCTTCACTAGGAGATGCTGGAGACAGGCTAGTTTCTGATGTACATTGCTGTCCAGGTTTCATCTTGCCATGGAAAACACACATGGCTGCTGATAGCGCTCCGCCTTGGCTTTATGCCAAAAATAAAATGATTGGCTTCTAAAGCCCCTCTCGAGTGTACATCTTCCTGGAAATAGATTTAGGTGAGCACCTTAATAGGGATCACACCTGCTTTGATTTGCACCTTGGAGATGTTGTTGCAGGCTACTCTCTTGTCCCAAAGCCAAAACAAAACAAAACAAAACAAAAAACCATAAATACAGCATCCCAGGCTTGGTGCATGCTCTGCTGAGTCTCCATGGCTCATTGTAGGTCCAGGTGTTGCACTTTCAGGGCAGAATCGGAGGTTAATTGAAATAGCTGTCACAGGACACTGCATGGAAAATCTTTCTCCACCATGCCCCACTGCTCATGTCTCCATGCAGGAATTCTCTTCTGGTATGCAAGGCAGAAAGGAAACATCAAGTCTTAGAGACCAGGGACTTCCTTCTCGATGCACACGACCAGTGTGACTAGCAGCAGGACTTCTGTGTTGTGAGCACTTTCTCTAACAGAGTTAGCCATGTTTATGAAAGAGTACTTTTTAATATACTCCTACAGCACCTCACTTCAGTCCATGTTAAGAAGTTTTCTCAGTAGATGGTGAAGAATAATTCTGGAAATGTCTGAATACCACACGCAAGATAAAAAACATAATTGCAGTTTAGACTTCAGATTTATTTGAAAAGGGGATAATGATAGTAATTACCCAGTTTGAGTTTTGTGGAAGGCTAATTAGATCCCCAAAGCATTTGTATGCATAAGGAAAACCGTAAATACAAAAGACCATCTGGTCCTTATCAGCTTCCAGCACCAGCCCTGTCTGTAATTATTTTTTTCCTATATTGTTTTGATGTTGACACTTTATGGAGCAATACTTCCTACCCTGGTTAGGGAACAACCTACACTTCTGAAAAATTTGGGGCTTACTCTATTTTTTGCTAATAAAAAAAAATGTTTTCGGACTCCTCAGGCAATGAAGTGTTTTCTAGAGGAAAAGTTAAATAGTCCATCCTGGGGCTGATTGAACAAGAAACATGGTGTTTACAAACTCTTGTGACTTATCTGACTTGTCAACAAATGGGACTTCCAACTGCATTACAATTTTTGCTTATTTTGTGTTTCATTTTCTTTTGCTTGTTTAGGTAAAAAATGTGTGTGTGTGTGTGTGTGTGTGTGTGTGTGTGTGTGTGTGTGTGTGTGTCTCTGTGTGTGTGTGTGTGTGTGTGTCTGTGTGTGTGTGTGTACTGAATTCAGTAGTCACTTTCAGGAAATTTGATGTCACAAAAGCAATGTTCTTGTTTCCACGTTCATTTTCTTCATTGCCCCTCATATGTCAGTTTCCCCAGGATGGAAGGTGTTTTCTCACTCATTTGACTTCATTTCCACACCTATAGTATTGTCAGGCCCATTGCAAGTATTCCATAGTGTATCCATTGGAGAAGTGAATGGATAAATGAAGTCAAATGCATGATTTTAGGCTCTGGACACCTATGATCAATTTGTCATCAAGCACCACACACACCATTCCAAAAGGCAGTGTCTTTCAGCACTAACACTTCACTGGATCTAAAACCTGGGCGGGATAACTCTTGTCCGGCATGGCACTGGTGTAGGTCATGAATGACACCCGGGCAACTGGTGAGTGAATTTAAGGCATGGTTCTCAACCTGTGGGTCACAAACCTTCAGAGGTCAAATGTCCATTTCTAAGAGTCATATATCATGTATTTACACGAAGATTCATAACAGTAGCTAAATTACACTTAAGAAGTGGTAATGAAATAATTCTGGGGTTGGGGGAAATGACAGCAGGAGGAACTGTATTAAGAGTTTGCAGCACTGGGAAGGCTGAGAATCACTCGAAGGGCTCCAAGCATTTTTTTCTCACATCACCAGAGCCAGGCTTAGCTGAACTACATGCAGATCAGAGCAGCAGAGCTTGGTTTCTGCTGGTGGGTTCACTTCTCCACAGTATGGAAACGCAGTATGGGGTTCTAAGAAAGCTGGACAGAACTTGGAGTTGTCTGAGAGGATGCGCCTGCAGTGGGCTCGCCACATTCTTCCGGTTTAGCATGCAAACCTAAGGGTGGTCCTGATTCAATGGAAAGGTAAAGGGACTTCTCCTTGCTTGGAGATGCAGCAAAAAAGTTCTGACACATTCATGCGCTGTGATGTTTAGTAAAACGCAAACAGTGTCCCTGCTGAGATGCCCCCAAACAATATTGATTTAAACAAGAGCGGCAAGTTCCAGACACAAAAACTACCAACAGCCTGCAGACTGAGAAACCCACAATGGCGGATGAAGCCAGTGTAGGGACTACGGATGTGCTGTGCAGAGGGCCTAAGAAAGAGGTTTGAATACTTGACAGCAATGGAAGAAAGCTCTCAGAGAAGGGATATCCTGCTTAGATACAGATAATGTATAGAATGTCACGGCTAGACACTACAGAGTCCCAGCTGTATTTCTGTGTGTGGTTCATATATATCATGTATGTTCACATGTATGAATGTGTGCACATGAGGACTGTATCAGGTAGCTTGCTCTATTATCCGCTGCCTTATTCCCTTGAAACAAGGCTTTTCACAGAACCTGAAGTTGGCACTGAGCATGCCCCAGCAGCCCTGCAGTCTCTGTTCTCCAGGGTGTTAGGGATATTTTTTAAACTCAGGTCTCATACTTGCACACCATACATCTTATCTTCTGAGCATCTCCAGAGGCCCCATCTAGAACTTGTGTGAAATGGCCACCATGTCCTTCTTCTCAGAATCATTGTGAGAGTGAACGTTAAGATTCATGCCAGTCATCGTTTCATTAGGCCTGCTCTGTTGTCTTATTCATGAAAAAAGTTAGGGAGTTTCGTTGCTTTTTCCCATTGGCTTTTGAAAAGCTCAGACCCAAATTTCAGCCTTAAGCATAGTTATATACTTATTATTATATTTGGCATTTTACAACATTTCCTTTCCTTTGATACCAACACTTTACCTCTTCCTGTTTTGCCTCTTTCCTTGTATGAACTTCTTGCTTTAATCGACCACAAGAAGCTTTATAAAATCAATTGGCAGCCATGCACGGAGCACTTAATGTGCTTAGAGCCAGAGAAAAAGATATATGATTGTGACAAAATAAAGTAGACCCTTATCCAAAATGAACAAATAATTTAGCTGAGGACTTAGTTGCAGGAGCTTGTTAAGGACAGCTACAAATCAGAGGACGGACAGCAAATGAGGTCACTGATTAAAGTAAGAACGAGAGGAGTTGTAGATGCTTGGCTGAGTGCTAACCCAAGGCTTAGTCCTAACTGAAGAGCCCTATGTCGATGTGACATGGTGCTCCAAGCTGCTACAGAACGTAGCTGCTCAAGGAGGTAAATATTTCAGAGACATTTTCTTCTAAATTGATCTCTCACACAGGAAATAGGGCAGAGTCCTTAAACCCTTCTTACTCTTATAGCATCCAAGTCCCAACAGCAGCTTCTAGAAGATGTCAGGGCCACACAAATGCATCTCCTGCTTCTAGTGAGCATAGGGTTCAGATGAGGAGACTACCCTAGCTTGTAGCCAAACTGCGAGTCTATTAGGTAATTACGTTTCCCTTAACATATCTTAGCTCCTTCATCCCTTTAAACCAAAAATAGAGGACTAGGTAAATATTTGCCGCATGCTTGATCAGAGATTTTGACATCTCTTACAAAAACAAAAAACAAAAACAAACAAACAAACAAACAAAAAAACGAGACTTCCTAATTATGTTGAAAACGTATGGCAGAAAATTATAAAATACATGGTATGCTGTCTTGGTTATCCATTCTATTACTGTGATAAAATACTCTGACAAATGAACCTTAAGGGAGAAAGAGTTTATTGTGACTCACGGTTCAAGGTACAAAAGATCAAGATAGCAGGACCCCGCAGCGGCTGGTCACGGGGTATCCACAGACAAGCACAGAACAGTAGATGCCTGCATGCTGGTGCACAGTTCCCTTTCTCTGTTTCGTAAAGACCAGAATCCTCTTGTCCAGTGAATGGCTCTGCGCACAGTGAAGATGGCCTTCACTCATCAGTTAACACAGTCATGGTAGCATCCACAAGTCCTCAGAGGCCCATCTGCAAGGGGGCTCCTGAGCCTTTCCAGTTGGTAACACTTAACCATCCACCCTGATCCTCCCGCTAAACCCTACTCTAAAGTGAACCTCCTGCTACTCTTCAGTAGATACAGGCTTTAGTGGATCCCTTTTCCTTCCTTAGGGATTTATTAAACTGGGATGAAATACCTGATCAAAGCAGCTTTCAAATGGGTTTGTTTCAGCTCATAGTGTGAGGGTGTATTCTACTCTGTCAGAAAAATAGTAGCAGCTGCAGGATGAAGCAGCCAGTCCCACTGCATCAACAGTCAGGAGGCAGAGAGAAAGGGATGCTGCCATTCCATTCACTTTCTTCTTTGTTCAGTCTGAAACTCCACTCTGTGAGGTGGTGCATTTGGGGTGCATCTCCCCACTTCAGTTAACCCAGTCTAGAAAGTCTCTCATAGACAGTGCTCAGAAACTTATCTTCTAGGTCATTCTAGACCCTGTCGAGTTGACAATCAGCATTAACCCCACACAGATTTGTATGAGAGTCTGTAGACCATGGGGTCTTCGGCCTGCCATCACATGGCTAGCAAGGGTAGAGTGGGGGCGATAGTGGAGGTGACCAAGAGCTTCCTCGGCTGTAAGTACCAGATGGAGATGAATGAACGGTGGTTACCTGCAGAGTAGCTTAGCGCCAAATGTGTACTACAGATGAAGTTTTCCTGGGGAGACACAACACACACCTCTATTTACCCCAGATATAGATCTCACAAAAGACCAAAGTACAGATACCACCAAAGTCCAATTCGGTGAAACAATAGGTTTTATTGGGGTTATTTACAGGAATATGGGTGAATGGTTATTTACTGAAGCAGAAATGATTCAAAGGCAGCTGTGTTACCAAAGCCCATGGCAGGCGGGTGAGACATCTCACAAAGATGGAAACATGGAACACACTGCACAGCCTAGAGGCAGCTCATCCAATTGGAGAATGTCTTTTCCAGATGCCACAGCTGGTCTAAGCCCCTTCTAGGAAGCACAGCTGGTTTCTTCTTCTTCTAGGCAGCCGGTGTGGTCTTACAATCTTCCTTGCAGCTTTTCTCCTCTGAAAATCTCCTTCGCCACTCAGCTTCCTTCCGCCTCAGGAGGACTCTCACCTTTTACTGCTTACTCTGGCAGGGCAGAGCCTAGAGAATCTGGTCAATTTCAGGGACTTTCTGAAGCTATGTTGACTTGCTTAAGGAGCTTCCAGAAGGATAGAGTGTTTTTGTCTCAGAGGAAACTGTTATAAAACAAGGGCTATCCTATCCAAAGATCCCCTTGACCAAGCTTTGGTATTCAATTCTCACTCTTCTCCTTTTATAGGCCCGGGCCCTGCTCAACCATCTTCACCTTGATTACTTTCCTGGGGTAGGTGAACTTGAAATGTGTACCAGCTTTAAAAAATGGCAAAAACTGATTCTTTACTTATTGTGAAGGACTTATAGCAGGCATGAAGGTACACACAGACATAAGACCTAGGGAGACTCCACAATCCTGCCTTCTCCAGCCACCCACGGATCCCTGAGAAGTTCTGCCCAGCATCTCTGAGTACCTTCCTGCAGAGCTGAGCGGTGCCTCTCCTGCCTGCTTTCATCTGTTTGCTCTGCACTTCTCTACTGGCTCCCACTGCCTCCAATTTGTCTTTATAATTCGGCTCCTTGTACCTGCCCAGTGAGGCAGAAGCGGTGATATTTGTCTTTCATATTTAGTGCATGGAAAAGGTTCCGGGCTTGTGATGAAGCGGGCCTCACTCTGGGTTGTGATGAAGACTGATATTTCTCACTAATTATAAGGAGTATAAGATTCCTGGGTCTATTGATTTCCATTAAAGTTGTGTGGAGTTATAAATTTTGAAATGGAGGTCCACAACTATAGCCGCCCTAGGACAGTGTTTTATGGCAAGCTAGACTCTAGAAAGCATCATAAAAACCAGCCATTGGTGCTTGTCTTGCGGTCTTACGTCATGAAGAATCACTTGCACTTTCTCTGAAAATGTTTCCCAGCCATCTCTGTAGTGCTCGACTAACTGGATGAGCATGGATATCTAGAAGCTTCTGAAAACAGCCTGTCTTGTTTCTTTGCTGGCATCTATCTTTCATCTGCCTCTTGGAGAGGGCTTGCATCCCTAGCATGGTTTTCTGTGTGTGTCTTACCGGGATTTACAGAGCTTCTCTCTAGAGTGGCGTGGCAGCCATTGCTCTCCTTACTGAGTGCTCTGTTATATGTGTGTACATGCTTGACTCTGTAAGGCAAGGAGCTGCAGGAAGAGGAAGCAGAGAAGCAGCTCACAGCTGGTTAGAGACCTAAAGGCAGGCATCAGAGAAGCAGATCACAGCACGCTAGAGACCACCTATGAAATCATAATGGAAACCTTTCTTTACATTTGCTATGTGCTCACTCTACAAAATGTACGCCTTCTTTTCTTTCTCGGGCTTTATTTCTATGGCAAAGAGATCAAGCATAAGCCTCCTCCTAAAAGCGTTGCTTGGGGAGTAGCCCTATAGCTCAGACACAAAGCACGTGATTAGCCTGGGCCACCATAGAAACAAACCAAACCAAAACTTTATTAGGGAGCAGAGCATCTTCAACAGCTCCCCATATCCTGCCCCCAGAATGAACAAGCATCTGAGAAGCAAGTGACTAAACCATCGCTTCTTCCTATTGCAACTGGATTAAGTAAGCCTTCCTAACTGCCACTGAGAGACTAGGATCTTCTCTCCTTCGCAGAGATTGAAGAGGGCTCCTTTGCTGGAATGGAAGAGTGAACTTCCACCCCTCCACCCTTACAATAGCATAACTTCCAGGAAAATGAGCTCCCCCTCCCCTGGTACAGTCTTTGTCCTGGCACACCCTAGTACCCAATCTTTATTTGTAGTCTCTCCACACCCCTCTTTGCAGTTTGTACCACACATTGTTTTTTCCCATTTCATGTCCAGCTGTTGCTGACTCTGTGTCTGTTATGTATTGGAAACATAAGGAGAGTGACTCATTAGCAGAATCTTTCATATTGGGCAGCCTGAGCACTGGACATGCTCCTATGAGCTGGCTCACCAAAAGAACCTGATTAGCTTGCTGATGTTTGTGATGTAAATATCTGCAACATAGCTGGTTTCAAGTTACTCAAGTGAAAGCACTGGACTCAGTTGGTAAAGATAAGAGTGCAGTGGGTTCCTGTGGGCTGGCACATGAAGGTCTATTCAAGGATTTACCCTTGGCATCCCTAGAAAACTTTCGTCCAGCATTCTATTTGCCAGGTAGAGCCACTTTGTTAAGCATGGCTTTGTGGGGACACCTTTACCAGCCAATAAGGGAAAATTGGTTAGCTAGTCAAAACTGGACTCATCAGCAGTCCATTTCTTCCTCTGGAGCCATCATTAGTTCTGATAAAACTCCCAGCATAAACCAACTCAGTTCGTGAAAGGGGCTGGCCTCCATTAAGGATTCATTTCTTAGCAGCCCAGGACTGATGACCCTGCTCGTTTCTGCAGGTCCATCATCCCACTTAACAAGGAAGTGTCACGTCTACACTATTTTATTTTTCATGAATGCGTTGTGCTATATATTGGGAGCAGAAATCCCGGAGCATGACTACACATCACTCAAGCAGTTTGCAGGAGAGAGATAGCCACACCATCAACACAGAACTGGAGGCAGATGGGATGAGGTAATCTAGGAAACCTACTGATTCTCAAGGGCTCCTATGAAGGTCAATACTTTCAGCATCGGGGGGGGTGGGGGTGGGGGGGTGTGGAGGCTAGTGTTCTGTGAAGCATGAGTCCTGTCTAGGCATGGAGTGAAAAGGAGCCCCCACTCTTCTCATCTCTCGAAACTGCCATTTCACTAGTGACCCCTAAGGGAGCCCTGTCTCTTAGAAAGAGTGGGACACATTTCATTTTGCTTCAGAGTAAAGCCTCACTCCCCTACTGCGTTCTGGATCTCCCAGGCCGAGTCATGGCGGTGGAGCAGATCCCTCCACAGAAGGAATAGCGAGACCCCTGCACACCTCAGATACTCCAAACAGTGTGATTTTTACATATTTAATTTCACTGTACTTTACAACCATAAAACGCACTGCTTTTAAGAGTTTATTAGGCCATTGTGGAGAGATAAACTTATACAAAACTCTACCTCACATTTTCCAGGAAAATGATCCTGGGCTTATACTTTACTAAAATACTCTTTTCTGCATGCCAAGGAGAAACTGTGTACTGAGGTGGGGTGAAGGAAACATAGACAGAGAGACAGACAGATACAAAGAGAAAAGTGGGAGCAGAGACAGAGAGTCATTGTGTACTTATGTGTATACAGATACACACATATGCTTTTCAATCTCCAAGTATAAATACTACTCTCTGTGAAACCTATTTTAATCCCCAAACCAGCCTGCTGGATCTTTTTTTGCTGTTTTGATAGCGTGTAGTACCTTTCCTGGCTTCTCTGCTTATGCCTCTAGTATCACAAACTGTAAATACACCTATTTTGTCAAATCACAATCTAAGTGGAAACATAAGAGTTGGGGTGTCCCAGCCAGCCACTGGTCATCTCTTCACCCCATCTTCTTTCCAAAATGATGCTGTGTATCTGTTAATACACAGCATCTGTTTTCTAAAAGTATGCTAAACTGTAACTGTAACATGAATATGCTCATCCTGGGTTACTCTCACGAAAACAGCTGGTGTTTCTAGCAGTAATGAAACCTTGACCACAGTGGGGCTAAGTCTTAAGCTGATGCATCTGTAGATTGCAGTGGTCCTTTTTTGTTGTTGTTGTTGTTGTTGTTGTTGTTGTTGTTGTTGTTATTCTTTCCAACCATGAACCTAATTCATCACATCTTCTTACTGCCAAAATAAGAGCCGAATTGCCTTTAATTGTTGAGTCAACTTTAAATATATTCACCTTTCCAGTTTTATTTAATTAAGGTCGTTGTTGTTGCTGCTGCTGCTGCTGTTGATGTTACTATTATTAGGTGAAAACTGCACTCCAGGCTTTGAGCTTGCTAGATAGGCACTCTACCACTAAACTAAACACCCAGCACCTTTCATATTTGATTTTTTTTACTGGAAAGATTGTTTATGTTGCCTCTAAAAGAAGACTACCCTGGTTCTGGAAAAACAATCCTAGCACATGTTGCCTACTGCTTCTCAATGTTCACTACACATCCTTGGGAGCTACTAAAACATCTCTTGATTTTTCCATCTTTGGCTTTAAATTTTGGCTACAAACCACCAGATCATCCCATTTTAAAACATTTTTTTTTCTACCCTGAAGTATATTTTCAAATTAGTTTGCATATCTTTCTTCATAAACAGTTGCAGAAATGCACTTCCCTGAGGCTTCGGGAAACCAACACTAAGAGGGCTAGTCTGTTAGGTTTATGGCTCAGTCCCAGCCCACTTCCAACCTGGCTTTCCCTCTTCCCTCTTTTTGCTTCTTGAATCCTCAACTACAATGAACACGGTTTTTAAATCAGAGAGACCTGGACCTGGAGCAGCTATGGCAAGACAGGTCCCCGTGATGTTCCAGCTCACTCAGCTGATGTCTGCACAGCAGTCAGATGTCCGTTTCCAGCTTAAGATTGATGGAACAGAATTCTTGATTTATGCATTCCTTGCCCCTTACTCCCAATTAAGCCTACTCCTTCTTTCCCAATGTGTACAAATGATCCTACCTTCTACCTAACCATGCAACACCCATGACTGCTTTCCTCTCCATGGGTAGGCCCTGCTGTCATAGCCTGAAGCCATTGCATTGTTTTCTTCCTCTAATCCTCCCCTTTTAAGGTTTTCCTGTTTTATTTTGTCTCATATTTAACCAGTGTCTCTATGATCCCTACCAAAACCACAGTCCAACAGTGACAGTTAATTTGATTGTCCAGCTAATTGGATTAAGTAACATTGAGGGGATTAGGGATGGAGTCTTGAGACAGATCAGGGAGGCTCTAATCTATGGACTAATCCGACAGGATAGCATTACTGAGAGGTACTGAAAGTGGACGGTAAAGCCTCATTAGAGGAAGCATCGCACTGGGTGAGTGTCCTTGGGGATATATATCAATGTTCAGTGTCCTGTGAGACCTCATCAGGCTGTCTTCTCCTCCCGACATCCTATTGTGTGATGGGGTCTCAGTTGCCTCCTCTCAGTCACCTACATTTATTTCCATCTCAAGGCATCTCTGCCTTCTCCATCTACAGAGATCTCTCCAGTGAGCTGGTTATTGTTGAGATATCAGTTCAAATGACCTCTTTTAGTAATAACTTCAAAGCTTTCTTACTAAAATAGTCATTGCACTTGTACATGCATGCACTCACGTGCACACACACACACACACCACAACCCTTCCCTTGCTGGAGCATCTTCCTGTCATTTGTCACAGTAGGCAATGAATGAGTGAATAGGAGAATTTCCTTCACTCTTCTCAACAGAACATAATCTCTTTGAAGCTAGAAGCAGATTTATTTATTTATTTATTTATTTATTTATTTATTTATTTATTTCTCTGAAACCTCAGCACCTAGAATGCATTCTGGAACCATGTACACAGTCAGTTAATACTGGATGAGAAGAATTAATGGAATGATGCCATGGCTGACTGCTCTTTGTGCTGTAAAGATGGGTTCTTAATTCTTTTCATTTGCTTTAGGGTTTGTTGTCAGGACAAACCATAATAATTACACGGAAGTCTTAGTGGAATAGCAGTAGTAGCTATCTGTTGTCATGGGTTTGTTTCTTCCCAATGTCTCCTCTGCCTGCTTCAGAACCTTGGGCTCAGCTCAAATAAGGCCCTCCATAGATTTCCCCAGCCCATCCAGGCTAGAATTATCTTTCATTACTCTCTCCCTGTGCTGGTCCTAAACCAGACACTTACTCTCTGTATCTTGTGTTCATCTGTTACATGTTTACGTTGTACCCTCAGTGTTCTGAGAACTGTAATGGCCATAATGTATTTATTTACTCTGGATTACTGTAGATTGGTTAACATTCATCGGATCTCCTCCCCTCTTTGCCTCTAACCCTGCCTTGTGCCTGCTGTGTATATTTTCGGACATTGATCTACATTCCCAGTTGTAGCATTCCTAATTTAAATATCAGAAATCTTACATTCTTTGAGGGTCAGTATGTCACTGGAGAAGTGTTAGGTTTGGGAGCACTGTGGATTTCAGGTCTGGGGCTCAGTGATACTATATGGATAAGGAATATATAAATATTTCATAATTCTCAAAACTCCCAAATCTGAAGCACACCTAGTCATAAGCATTTCAGAACCTTAGAAGCTTCTTGGGTGCTTTCGCTCTGTAACCTCACCCTACATGATATTGTACCGTCTCCCTTCATTTCATAAGTAGGCAGCAAAGGAATGAGGGAAGCAGCCAGTCTGGATCCTAAGCTACTTGCTATTCTAGCCCTTTCCTGTCTGCCACTACATGCCACCCAGACTCACACTGATGGAACTGTGAGATGCTTGGCATGCTGGCAGAGTCCCATAGTCCTCTGCTCCTTGGATTTATGAACCCCTGAAGCTGGGTTGCCTAACCTGCCTTCGACTCCAGCAATTGGCTCTGGTCTGTAACAAATGTTGACACTAGTAACATTAATCGCCAGGTCATCCTCTGGGTAGAAATGAAATTGTGTGGAGTTCCGTGGTGTGAGCAGGCTTCCTTGAAATCTCCTCTGCCCTGGGTCTAAGATGCAAATAGTCAACAGATGCTGACTTCTGTTCTTTACTAAAATCGCTTTGGTGCTTCTCAGTAGACCTGGGGCTCAGAAATGAGTCCTTGCTGCCTATTTGCCCCATCAGCCTCTCAAGAGTAGGGGCCTTCTTTTCTACTTCGTCCTTTTGCACCTACATGTATTAACTTATTTCCCAAAATTTGGTTTTGTAGCCTGAGATGCTCATTGCATCTAGCAAGTTTCTTAATGTAATGAGATAACTAAACCACCAGACACTGACACGAAATTTCCACAACAATGGCAAAGACAGCCATTAGTTCTGCTGTTTTCTCTATTCCAGTAATGGATCCTCAAGTTTAAGTCTACTTTTTCATCCAGAGCAACTGTAATTTTGCTAATTACTTTAAATGGTTTCCGTATTAAAATACTTAGCATTAATGGCATTCTTTGAACTCTAAAGAGTGACTTACATTCATTAATTAGCCAATTAATGCTGCACCCTAGGGTGGAGGATGAGTTCAGCTCAGCTACTGTTTTCTAGGTGGAGAAACTCATGGTGGCTCAGGCATGACTCTTGAAGTTCAGTCCTTCATCGTTTATTTTTGCTGTTCCATGGCCTATGAGATAAATAGTATTTTTGAAAAGTACCTGGGTTAAAGATCCAAGTGTGGAGGGGGAGGAGGAGAGGGGGAGAAGGGGTAAAGGGGAGATGGAGAGAGGGGGGGAGGGAGAGAGAGGGGGGAGGGAGAGGGGGAGGGAGGGGGGGAGGGAGGGGGGGAGTGGTCTGTATTGGGCAGTATGGTGCTGACACAAAAGAAAACTTAATGAATGACCAGCATCAGGAAGTAAGATAGAGAAGACGGTATTCCTGTATACTGTTGAGTGAAAAGCTTGGTTTATCCAGGGTATGCTTCTTCCTAAGGTTTTTTTTTCCCCATACCTTGTGTCTAGCATGGTTGTTTTCCATTGCCATGCCAAAGACCCCATCAGTCCCCAGGATGGTGAGACTGAACTGCTACTGCCCTGAGCGGCCTCAGACGATACTTCCTGCCGGGCCTCCAGATGTCTGCCCAGCAAACTACAGTTTGCAATTTTGTTGAGTTGATGCAAGTAAAACCTCTCATGTTTCCTGGCTAATAATTCTCTGGCAGAAGTACAGTTGACAGGATTTAAGGTTCTACCACACTGTGCACATAGAAAGGAAGGTTGTGACCTGGACTACCAGGCAGTCGCACTTATGCAGGGCTGTGAAACACAAGA
Organism: Acomys minous; assembly: GCF_964271855.1. Taxonomy (NCBI): domain Eukaryota; kingdom Metazoa; phylum Chordata; class Mammalia; order Rodentia; family Muridae; genus Acomys; species Acomys minous. The sequence continues at coordinate 79,025,316 of NC_140494.1, read as the reverse complement.
GTGCAGGTGAGCACCCTCCATGGAACAGTGAAAGGAGAGGCCCTCGTGTTCACAGGACGACAACGTGAAGTCAAAGCGTGTTGTGGAATTCCCACCTCTTCTCCCAAATGCACACAGCTTTCTGTTATTCAACAACATAGTATATTTATAGATTTTCTGAAAACATAAAGATAAAAGGGGAAGATAATATTTTGAAATATTACATTCAAATTTAAGGAGAACTCAAATGGCATGAGTATGTGGATAGTATAATAGCAGAAGACAGACTCAAATTTAGCTTATAGCACCAAAGCCTGTGCCCTGTTACACCCCATAAATCCATTACAGAGAATATGATGCTTTCAGTATATCTTCAGTGGTCAGACAATATCTGAATTTTGAGGTTTGATTCTGTATTTATAGACCATTGTTGTCCAGGGGAAATGCAGGATGATACACACGTGAGATTTTCACATTTTCATTTGCTACATTAAGAAGGCAAAAATTTTAAAAAGGCAAAATCGATTCTAATAATATGTCTTTTAATACAATGTGCAAAACATTACATTTGAAATATTCAGTAAGTATAAAATGCTAGTCATATATTACATTTTTCACATTGTCTTTAAAATCCAATGTACATTTTATACTAACAACAGACTTTAAGTTGAATAGGAGGTCTTCATCAAAAATCATTTGTATTTAAATTTAATGAAATCTAGAGTGAAAAATTACATTTGAATCGAAGTTGTTGGATGTTCCAAATATACTCAAATGCTTTCTGAACATTAAATTAAATATCAGTTTTAAATTTTAAGTTTTGGCTATCTAAGATTGAGTTAACTTAAAAGTCAGCTCCTCTGGTGTACTAGCCACAGTCTGTGTCTTCTGTAGTCACGTGGAGACATTGGCACCATGCTGAAGGGCCAGAGCCCAGCACAGAGACACAGTGTAGTCTCTGGAGATGGGGTTCCACACAGAAACAGTGGCAGAGTGTGAACAGTGCTTGGCTTTATACCTGAGCACAGAGGGGATGAATGTTACAATGACTTTCCTCAAACCCAGCTTTTCAAAACCAATGTCCAGTGATTTATTTTTCTGTTCTTGCCTTGATGCCTTCCCAATGCTCACACACAAAAAAATTCTGGCATTTTGATTAGCCTTTTGATTAGTTACTGTGCCTCCTGCTGTTTAAAGTTCTTCTCCAAAAGTAGGCATGCATATATAACTCCTCAAGGACCCATTTGCTGGCTCAGCATGCTTCAGCGACTAGGCATAAGCCTTGTTAAATGAGCTGTAAATACAATGTGGACAGAGTCTAAAGGCAGTTATTGCCTTCAGTGCCTTGACCACTATCTTTGTCCTCACCATCATTACTACCATTGTCCTCACAACCAACACTGTTATTGTCATCACCATCATCACTATCATTGTTATCACCATCACCACTATCATTGTTATCACCATCACCACCATTACCATTATCATTGTCATCACCATCATCACTATCATTGTCATCACCATCACTACTACCATTGTCATCACCATCACCACTACCATTGTCATCACCATCACCACTACCATTGTCATCACCATCATCACTATCATTTTCATCACCATCACCACTACCATTGTCATCACCATCACCACTACCATTGTCATCACCATCACTACTACCATTGTCATCACCATCACCACTACCATTGTCATCACCATCACCACTACCATTGTCATCACCATCACCATTACCATTGTCATCACCATCATCACTACCATTATCATCACCATCACCATTACCATTGTCATCACCATTACCACTACCATTGTCATCACCATCACCACTACCATTGTCATCACCATCACCACTACCATTGTCATCACCATCACCACTACCATTGTCATCACCATCACCACTACCATTGTCATCACCATCACCACTACCATTGTCATCACCATCACCACTACCATTGTCATCACCATCATCACTACCATTATCATCACCATCACCACTACCATTGTCATCACCATCACCATTACCATTGTCATCACCATCACCACTACCATTGTCATCACCATCATCACTACCATTGTCATCACCATCACCATTACCATTGTCATCACCATCACCACTACCATTATCATCACCATCACCACTACCATTGTCATCACCATCACCATTACCATTGTCATCACCATCATCACTACCATTATCATCACCATCACCATTACCATTGTCATCACCATCACCACTACCATTGTCATCACCATCACCATTACCATTGTCATCACCATCACCACTACCATTGTCATCACCATCATCACTATCATTGTCATCACCATCATCACTATCATTGTCATCACCATCATCACTGTCATTGTCATCAAAATCACCACTGTCATTGTCATCACCATCACAAACACTGCCCTCAAAATTCCTCCAGCACCCCTTCACTTCATTATGCCTTCAATATGCCAACTTCAGCCTCCTGTTTGAGGATAAGGGTATTCTTATAGTAGATTATTGTACCATTTTCCAAGCTATATAGATCATGGGAGAGACCATGCATTTTCACACAATCTCCACAGGTTCTGCTGTTCTCCATCCTGTCCCAACAATTGAAAACACAATTCTAAGACTCACAAACATTGACGAGCTTGTCCTGGATCACACAGCAGGGCTCAGGTGTGAACCAGGGGACCTGGAGGCCTATTGGAGACCAGAGCTTGGGGAACGTGAGCACACCACAGGTCCTCAGGGTGACAACTTGCTGGGTGCGACGGTCTGACAGCCAGAGTGCAATGCTTTCACTGGCCCAGAAAGCATGTGGGAAGACTTTCTTCCTGCCTGCAAGTTACAAATTCATAACATTCTACTTTCACCTTCTCTTTTGAGAATGCGCACGTGTATTACCTTGTGACTTTCCGTGCTCTTCATGGTCATCATCATTTTATAGATGACAGAAAAGGAAGTTCTGGAGGAAAAAAATAGGTGCTGGAGTAAGAGAATTTGCGTTCTGGGAAGTAATATCATAAGAGTGTCATTACCTAGGCTGAGACTCCTGCTGTGACTCCTGCAGTGCACTAGGAAGGAAGTGAGGCTGAGGGCAGAAGACGCTCTCATTTATACCACATGAGTGAAGAGTGCTGAGTGTCCGTGACGAAGACTCTTTGCAGGGGGGATCTGCCATCAGGGAGACATGAGGAACAGCTGCAGAGAGCAGCTCAGGAAACTCAACCTGGATCCCTGTACATGTGCGCAGCAAGCTGGGAGCACTGCTGCTATGCAGTCACTCTTGGGAGGAGGTTGGAAAGGTACCGAAGTGAAATCGTGATTAAACATCAGCTAGGGTTTAAACCTTTTCTTGGGATTTTTTTTCCTGTAGCCACGTGTATAGACTATGGCTGTTCATTCCAGGGTTCACAGAAAAAGCTGAGAACAAAAGTAAAGAATTACTTTCTCAATGATATACAACTTTTAATATAATTTTCATCTTTTTTGTTAATTTACTTATTTAATTTACACTCCGATAGGACAGTCCCCTCCTTCCTCTCCTCCCAGCTTCTCCCTCTCACCTCCCCTCTTCTCTTTCCAGTCCCCCCTCACCTCCCCTCCCATCCCCCTAAGTCCCCTCCCTTTCTTCTCAGAGAAGGGGAGACCTCTTATGGGTACCAACACTCTTTGGCATATCAAGTAGGACTGGGCCTATCCTCTTCTATTGAGACTAGACAGGGCTGTCCAGTTAGGGGAAAGGGATCCAAAGGCAGGCAACAGAGGCAGAGGCAGCCCCTGCTCCTGCTGTTAGAGGCCCCATGTGCAGACCAAGCTGCACATCTCATACGAGCTGTGCATAGTAGAAGCACAAGGAGAATCCATTTGGTGGACTATTTTAACAACTAACCTAAATGTAAATTACTGATTTAAAATCCACCCATATTTGTCATGGGTGGGGGAAAAAAAAGAGAGAGAGTTTATAAAGCTATATTAAGGACAAGAAAGAGATGTGTTCCAAATTTGACAATGGAGTCCTCAAGTTGGATAAAGACACTCAGAGTGTGTCAGGTCCTTTTACAATATTCTACAAATGTCAAGGCTAGGTTAGGTGTGCAGAGGTCCCCAGAGACTGGTGAGTGAGAAGATAAACAGGTTCAGAGCAGAGGTCTGCCTTTTAAAAATCCAAATGCAGTAACTAGTCCTACAGTGCAGAACCACCATGCCAATCCCAGGCTGCTCTTCCTAATGAAATCTCACTATTCCACATGATGGAGCAGCATGTCATAGTGATACCTTTAGTTAGTTCTTGTAGTTAATTTAGTAACTCATGAGATGCTGTGAGGAACAGTCTCTGGGTTTCTCATTCTGTAATTTCACTGTGGATGTAGCCACACTGCACTACATTGCACTAAGATTCAGGGCTTGGAGAAAGATGAAAATCAGTTCTCTGTCACTGACCCTCTGAATGAAAGACGTTTATTATACATAGGTGTCGATCAAAATCTCCTAAAAAGAAAGCACAGGAAATATTTCTCATCACAGATCATGTCTTAAGCAGCAACAGATGTTTTCACAGTAGGAGTGTTTCAAAGTCTGACCTTACTGACTCTGAGTTATGTCAACAGACTTCGTAAAAACTGATCTTCAAAAAATATTATCCTAAGGGGACTGAGGGTGATTCTCAGCTTGTAAAGTGCTTGCCTAGGAAGCATGAAGCTCTGAGTGTGATACCCAGCACCATATAAACCAGGTGTGGTGTTACACACCTGTAATCCCATCACTTGGAGGTAAAGGAAAGAGGGCATCTTTGGTTACATAGAGTGTTTAAGGCCATCCTAGGTCAAAAATATTATTCTTTATCTAAAATAGTTCCTTATTTTAATTCTTTGTTACAAAGCACAGGGTTGGACCTCAGAAGTCCAGTGACTGGTGTTAGAAATATCCTACAACCTCATAAGAGACTGCACTTGAGAATAGGGATGCAAGTGATTAAAGGAAAAGAGGGACCCGGCTCAGGGAGGGCTCAGCCATGAGCTCTTCAGATTCTCGCTGTCCATTTTCAAGTCCAACATACTATTTCAGAAATGTTCACAGAGAGATCTGTTAAATGCAGTGACATAGTGGGCATAGAAAGGTGCGCAGTTCTCTGAATCTTGGCTCACGGTGCATTACTGCTCTGCAGTCCTGAGAGGAGATGTTCTTTCCAGACGTGGTGAAGCCTTGAAAGAATTCACTTCCAAGATCCCTTTTCTGCCTCTAAAGGGGCACAAGTGCACACACACACACACACACACACACACACACACACACACACACACTGGATTTGTGGACATGGTTTCACACAGGGTTAGAAGGCATTATGGATGGACATTAATCTGTGTGACTGATGGTGTTCCTCTGATGTCTTAGATTTTTCTGCTACAGCGTGTTGACACATGTCCTCTCAAATAAATACACTTTCTCATCTCCGTTGATCTGTTTAGAAGCAGCAATGCATTTGTATGAGGAGGGGGAACCCATTTGTTTTTAGAATTAAAAAAAAAAACTGTTCCAGAAAGATCTGGAAAGAGGAGAAAGGCATTTTATAAATTTTCAATAAATCAGCACGTATATTTTTCCCTAAAATAAACTGGAGCTATTTATACAATCCAGGTGGAGACTGTGAGAAAGGAATTACAGGGTGGAGAGATACAAAGAATCTTTGTTTTTGAAAGCAGATGTAAGATGCATGCCATATACATCTGCCAGTGTGAATGACTATTATATAGAAAAGTGACTCTCTTGAAACCTAAGCACATGATTCACGATTTCCCCCTGCTACTTCTCTCTATTTATATCACTACTGTTATATTTGAAACTGTTCAAATGATATTAACATCCTGGCCAAGACATGTAAAGAAGAAGCTGTGTTTTATGATCAAAACTGTATCCACTTACACCTGTGCTCCCCCTCCAAGTTGCTGGTGAATTGTGTAACAGAGTGAGAACATCTTACAAGAGGCACTGTCAGGATGATGAGCATGGTGTCATTCCCCTAAGTACAGCAGAAACTAGGGGCGCATTTGAAGGTGGGGAGTGTCTCCCCATTTGTTTCTGTGATTTTTTGGGAGTGAAGTCTCTTCCTTCTTGACTGTAGCTGGAGTTAGGTTGTTCCCTTGGACAACACTGAACTGCCAACCATTGCGGCTGTAGATTTTCCTGTAAGATGTGATGTTTCCTTTTTGATGAGTTTATAAACTTTGAAACATAACAAGGGAACTGTGATGGGAACGTGCACTCCTCATGCTGCTCTGACACAGACATCCTGAGGCTCTGGGCTAGGCAGAAAGGGTCCTGACAAGAAGACAAGTCAGACGAGCACGGGAGGAGCAGGGAGGTCTAATCTCTGCAATTTTGTCAGTGCACGAAGTCATTTGTCAGGTTTCATCGCATCATCTCAGGCTTTCCATCACCACTGGGACCCGGCTGATCAGCCCTGAAGCTTTTAGCTGTCGATGTGATAGGAAGGCCCTGCGCTCCCATGAGGAGAACAGGGTATGCTCTATGTGTTAAGCCCAAGGAGCCATTTCCACTCAGCACTTCTTTATTTAGCACATCCTATGGGCATGCTTCCAATAAAGTCCTACTCCAAAGCGGAGAAGTGCTTCATTAGGCTTGTGGAGGACAGGCTGGAAGAGGAAGGATTGCTCATCCTAGCCGTGATCTCACTGTAGCCCATTGTGACAGGAGACTGTGTACCACGGAGCCAGTTGGGGAACACTTTAAGGCTATGCTGATATTTGGGCGTAGAAATTGAGACAATTCATATTTTGCTCTGTGAAGTAAGTGTGGAAAGAGATATTCTAAAGCTGAGGAAATAAGAGCAAATTCCAAGGGGAAGTATTTGGGATACATTGGGTGGGTTTAGGAATAAGTCACAATAAGCTTTAAGAATGAGGACAAGAAGTTCACACCGATTCTATAAAGAGAGGAGACCCTACTACAGATTAGTAAACAGGAAGTGGCATGGGGGCCACAAAGTAGGAGAAAACAGAAAGTGACATGGGATCGCAGTTTAAGAGGAAAGAGGAAGTGACCCACAAGAGATAACAGGAAGTAGCAGAATCAGAATCACGGGCGAGGAATAAGAAGTAACAGAGTAAGAGCTTAGTAGAGAACAAAAGTGACATAGAGTCACAGCCAAGAACCGGGAATCATAGTCAGAGTCACAGGAGAGAACAGAAAGTGCCACAGTGTTATCTGGGAGTAGGAGAGTGGAGCTGGTCTTCCACAGGAGGCGCCCCTCTGTCAACTACCTGCCCTCCTGTGTCTGAGACTGTGCACACATGATCTGGATTTTACATTTTGCCTGTAAATGTGCTCCCTGACTCGAAAAGTGCTACTAAACTTACTCTTCCCTTTGAGAAATGGTACATAAGCCTACTCATTCGTTCAACTAAAGAACTATACGTAGAAAGTAAAATCTCTTACCATTCTCAAGTACTTAGCCTCCCACCTCCCACACAAAACCAGTAATGACCTGCCTCCTACCCTGTGCGTCTGTTCAAGTCCTCTCACTGATTGCCATGCCATGGGCTTAACACAGGTCCACGCCAGCATCCCACGGGCTTAACACAGGTCCACGCCAGCATCCCACGGGCTTAACACAGGTCCACGCCAGCATCCCACGGGCTTAACACAGGTCCACGCCAGCAAGTCCAGGTAGCAGGTAGTTTTTTCTTCTTCCCATTACAACTTTCATGTGGTTGCCAGTGATGGTCGGACAAGAAAGCTAAGTCCATGTAACTTGGTGCTTCTGAGATAAGCCCTCATTGCCAAAGGCGAGAACCTCTTTTTCAGACCATCATGAAAGCAGCTTCCTAGTTCGATCTCCTCCGCTCTTTCCCCTTTAATGCCTCCTTCACAATACTTTTCTAGTACACTTTCCCGTCTGGGCTTCTGTTTTCTTTTTTTTTTTTTTTTTTTTTTTTTTTTGGTTTTTCGAGACAGGGTTTCTCTGTGTAGCCTTGGCTGTCCTGGACTCACTTTGTAGACCAGGCTGGCCTCGAACTCACAGCGATCCGCCTACCTCTGCCTCCCGAGTGCTGGGATTAAAGGCGTGCGCCACCACGCCCGGCTGGGCTTCTGTTTTCTAAGCACGCACTTTTGTTCTCACTGCCACACTTCCCCACAACGTGTAGTCAGCACAGCATGTCCTTTTCCTGCTTGGCCAGTTCCTACACATTCTCCAGAACCCGAGCTGATTCTTTCCTCTGTCGCATCTTGACAACAATGATCTCACATGCTACGCCATGTGCTTTAACTGAGAAAACAGAGTTTAACTTATTGGATGGTAAAAGACACTTTCGCACATGGTCTTTCATATCAGCCGTGATCTGCTTAAAGACAGGGACAAGCTGGTCGCCCTTGCTCTTCAGTCTCTATGGGTGAAGAGACACTCATGCTCTGTAGACCAAGGGAAGGACCGAGATGGATAGAACTTGGGTCGAGGATAGCTATTAGCATGTCATTTCTTTACCAGTGTCCCTGGTTGTCATTAAATTGATTTTGTATTCTTCTAGGAAATGAGTTAATAATAATAAAACATCTTGGGCAGTGTCTATGCATGACCAATGTGCTATTCCTACCCACACATCAAGTTTAAAATGAGCATTTACATTCCTTTACAGAGTAACGCTTACCAGTGTAGCTTAGAAATAAAAACATGAAATCTGAAATGAATTTCTTATGTTCATTTGAGATTCTCATGCCAGAACTTTAAACATTGTATTAATTTATGATACTTTAGGAAACATCATGCCTGTGTAATATATTCAAAGATGAGATTGTTCACTTGACTGCTTTTCCAGTGGATACCTTCTATCTGGTTTTTCTTCCTCATCCCTCTCTTGACCCTCTATTCCCAGCAAGGACAGGTAGGTTACTTGTTTTTCATTGTGTTTACAATATTGGGTTTCATACAGAAGTAATCATTTGGTTATATGTTTGCTCTGACATTTTTACTCTAGAGTTCCTCAGCAAAGATTTATACAGGTCTCATTTGTCATTTTGTCTGGTGCAACGCTGATTCACACTCATCTCCTGTGAGGCTTTGTTAGGTCATTTTTGTCCAACTAGATTATATAGCCAAAGGCTTATTAATAGTGAGAGGACAGAGAGCCCAGAAGGACCTCTGTCTGCCTCAGGAACACATGATATTTCTTCAGAACTGCACCCTAGATTAGGAAGCCTCACATCATCTGATCTCACACTGCCTCCAGGGTTCACTTGCCAAAGAGGGAAGGTTGACCAGATGCCTCTCACAATAAGATGTTATTGAGCATAAAAGATTGGCTCCAGTGAAAACTAGAGATTTTTCAACAACTAACAGTTACCAACTCTGGTTATCTCATCTGGTTCTGAGAGCAACAATTCTTTTTCTAAATCATAATAAGGAAAGGAAGAAATGAAAAATGAAAGTCTTCAAATAGGAAAGATAAGTGACGACAATGGGTAATCTCTCAATTGGTACTTTTCTACCAGAAAAGTTCCTCCAGAGTTTCTGAAACTACCTGAAATTCACGTGTTAAGAACATGATGCTGCTTCCATTCCTGGACACACACCCTAAGAATTAATGCCAGTAGCTGTGATTACTCAAATATGAACTCCTTCCACCTTGAGTTATAGTTAGCTTTGTATTTCAGGAGGGAAATAGTCTCTACACACATGTCCTCTGCTCTGGCTTGATGGGGATCCTATTCTCTGTTCTTTATCAGGCTCCTTTGAGCCTGGTTCATCTTGTGTAATAAGAATAATGGTTGTTTCATGACAGTGATGGAGCTATTGCCCTGATCCTTCAATTTGGTCTTTTTTCTTTTACTTAGAAGTTACTCTCATTTTGAGCTTTTGTCACTTCTCCCCAATTTGGCACTGTGTTAAAAAAAAAAAAAACTAGCCATCCTAGCCTACATGGCAGGTTCTGGGCCAGACCAGTAAGAAACCAAGCTAAAAGAGAAAATTAGGCAAATCTGAGGAATGACAACAGATGTTGTCCTTTGGCCTCCACATGCATGCATACACATGTGCATCTACACCCCTACACACGTACATGCGTGCACAGACACACATACAAAAACCTACCATATGGCTTCTTTCCTGTCCTCATGGTATTATGTAAGGTTGCCTTTCCATTTCTTTCTTTCTTTCTTTCTTTCTTTCTTTCTTTCTTTCTTTTTCTCCCCAGGCTCCTATCCCATTTTCAATTTAACCTCAGAAAGCTTGTAAACAAAATGCAACAATCAATACCACAAAAGAATAGCACTACACCACCAGCCCCCTCCCCTCTAATTCAGAACCTAACCCAAATAACCACAGAATAGAGGCCAAGTATTCTTGTAGGGCCTTGGGACACTGAAGAGGGAGAGATGACATTTGGGACATCAGTGAATGACCATGATGAGGAACCAATGCTAATGAAGTACTTATGCACAAGTGGCCTGAAGAATGTTGGCTCTGGCTGGGGCAGTGATGTCATCCCTAGCAAGAGGTGGCAACCCTTTCTCTCTGTGCCCTCTCTCTGGAGTTCCCAGTGTTCTGGAATGAAAGTAGGACAATGAAGTGTACCTGTGGCTAACTGTCACTTCCACTCCTTCCACTTTGGTGCTAGGACCTTTCCCATAGAAATGTCGTTGGCTTTAAGTGATTTCTCTTTCTCTCTCTCTCTATTTTTTTTTTATTCTGCTGCACAAAATGTCAGACTCTAATATAAATGTGGGTTACAGGCAACTTTTGCCACAGAAGCCTTTTCAATCAATAGCATAATGATGTGTGAGCTTTTCTTTCACAAAGAAAGGTGGAACCTGTCTCAGGAAAGAATAACAGGGCAGGAGCCTGATCTCAGTTTCCCCCCAGGAAATACCAGATGAGGCAACACCAGGTCTGCTTTGCCTTAGGAATTCTGCTTCAGGAACAGAAGTGTCTTCATGGTTGAGTAACAGGATAAGAAAGTTATGAGAACTTACGGAGTCCTTATAGGATGGTAGATAGATTCCTTCCAGTTTATCAACCCAATTCAACAGAAATTTGTGACTGTCCATTACTGAGTATTAGACACTTGTTTCATGTATTCAACATTAAACAACTTACCATTGCTTTGGCTCACAGTTCAGAGGGACACAGCCCCTACACAAATGAAGTCCTGAGGCAGCTGCTCACAATGCACCCCAGTCAGGAAACAGGGTGAGGTAAATGCCAGTGTTGAGCTCACTTTCTCTTTTTTCATCTAGCCGTAGACCCCAGCCACTAGGATAGTACCACTCACATTTAGGGTGGGTCTTTTCACCACAATTAGTATAATCTAGAAGCTTCTTAACAGATATGCTGAGAGATTTCTCCAGATGATTCTAAACCCATGAAATTGACAGTCAATACTGACCATCACAACCAGGAAGGTACTCTGTGTTCTCTAAACATAAGGTGGAAAGCATAAAGAATAAACTGGGTCCTCGCCACAAGAGCCTGAAAAAGGCAGCAAAATCTGGGCAGGTCTCTCGTTCCAGAGAACCTCGTAATTTTGAGACACAATTTGGCCCAGGCTGCATCAGATCCTTCTTATGGAGACAGATTTCTAGAAATTATGGAGTTTCATACTTAACCAATGTAGGTTTGAGTCTGGACTCTACTGCCTACAAGCTGTGTGATTCTTGTCAAGTTATTTGCCTTTCTTAAACCTTGCTTTCTGTTACTTATAGAACAATGGAAATGGGAGCTCCCTCCAGGATCACTGAAAGTCTTAGAACAATTGTTATGTCAGGCACCTAGCACGGCGGGTGTGGTAGCAGTGCACTTTTATGGGTTTGTGTCCAAGAAGTTCTAAGTGTCTCCCAGCAAGCAGAGCAGTGCTTCTCCCAGAGACCGGGGTAACATGTAGATGCCATGGCCAAGCATAACATATAGACAACAGCACCAAAAGCTGCCTGTACTAAACAGAAAGAGTTTCAGTGACTTCTCAGAAACATGCCTAGCTTTTAAAGATTCTTTTTACATGACTGTCATCCATGATTTCACTAGAACTTTCTTCTACTTATGCTTTCTCTCTGTTCTGCACCCCGGGAGAAAACATCCAAGACAACTTATCTGGCATCTTATGTGGCACTTTGTTTCTGTATGCAGAGCAGACTCTCCCGCCCATCAGAACTTAGGTTTGGTTTTGGACAAACCAACCCTGCTCTGAAATTTCGTAGCTCCCTGATTTCACATGCTCCTACATGACCCTAAGCCTGTCAAGCAGCCTCCTGCACCTGCTCAGCTGCTGAGCTAACTGAACAAGATGATTCTTGATCTCCGCAATCACATATAGTCCACCTCCTTGATTCCCCAGGCAAACCTGTGGCAGTTGTAGCCATGATTTTCTTAATACACTGATTTTTGACCCTTTCCTTCTTGTGTTACACTATTGACTTGCCAATGATCTCACTGTCTGTGTGTATCCATCGTGTATCCATAAGCCAGGCTAGCCATTTTATTGTGGGTCAACTACAATAAATGCTGTGCTATTAGAAGAATATGCTTTCGAAAATGGGAACCTTGGCTTCCAAGTCCATACCAAACACTTTCTAACCACAGGTCCCTGGAAGAATCCTTTAACGTCAATCCTTGTACCTGACCCATAAAATGGTAATGTTCTCATGAGGCTGTGTGAGTGTGCAGTAGTGTGAGACAATGTTCCTTAGTCTATCGGTTCTGCAATAATTAGCACCCCTATGAGCTGGGATGGCATCTTGGCTGATAAACTGTGTCACTCAAGCAAGAGAACCTGCGTCTGATTCCCAGTGTCCCTGTAAAAATGTTGGGCATGGTGCCATGTGCTTGCAGGGCAGCATCAAAGAAATGGAAACAAATGAATTCCCAAGGCTTGCCAGCCAGCCTAGCCAACTTTATTGGTAGCCCCTGGGGAATGACACCCAGTGTTGATCTCTGAACTCTATGGGTGTACATACCTACAAACACATGTGCACCCACATTTATACACACCAAAAGAACTAACAGTGCTTAACAAAAGAACAAGCCATGGATAGAAATAGGAAAATGGATAGGGTCCAAGACCCACAATGGAAGAGCCATTAACCCTTTCCTATCTGTGGTCTACTGATCAAAGACATCTTTTTAAAAAATATTTTATTAATTTATTCATATTACATTTCAATTGTTATCCCATAACTTGTATCCTCCCATTCCTCCCTCCCTCCTGCTTTCCCCCTACTCCCTTCCCCTATGTCTGTGACTGAGGAGGACCTCCTCCCCCTGTATATGCTCATAGGGTATAAAGTCTCTTCTTGGTAGCCTGCTATCCTTCCTCTGAGTGCCACCAGGCTTCCCCATCAAGGGGACGTGGTCAAATATGAGGCATCAGAGTCCGTGTGAAAGTCAGACCCCACTCTCCACTCCACTGTGGAGAATGTCCTGTTCATTGGCTAGATCTGGGTAGGGGTTCGATGTTTACTGTACATATTGTCCTTGGCTGGTGCCATAGTTTGAGCAGAACCTCTGGGCCAATATCTGCCCATCATAATGTTCTTCTTGTAGGTTTCTAGGTCCCTCAGGATCCTTCTATTTCCCAATTCTTCCATGCTTCTCTCACCTTGAGTCCCAGTAGGATGTCCTCCCCTCTGACCCACCTTCCTGGTAAGTGAAGACTTTCATGGAACTTGCCCCTTGGGCTAGTATCCAGATATAAGTGAGTATATTCTTCTTCTGGGTGAACTCACTCATTATGATCATTTCTAGTTCAATCCATTAAGACATGGTAATTCTTATAAGACTACCACCATAGTTTTTCTCCATGTTCTAAGTACCCTGTTCAGTGCTGATCTGAGAAGATAACTTAGCTTCCATTTTATCGTAGGCATAGGCAGGCTGTAATTTATTGCAAAGGAGCATTTTTCATGACATGGGTATTTTAGCCTTCTTTCTGTTGAAATAACAGCTTTTCATTTCAGAAGCATCCTTAAAGTGGCTATTGCAATTCACAAGTTTCTGATGACTCCTAGCCCATGAGCACCAATACCAGGGATTTTCCCTGCCCTATTAGATCAAGTCACCATGGAGATATTTCTAGAAAGAAATCTGCAAACATGCTCCCTGTTTTTTTTTTTTCTTTATGAACAAAATGCAGCATGCAGCACCCTTTTAGCGGATACTCAGATTACCTCTGGGAGGAAGCACTGTTGTAGTGAGCCTCACTGCCTTGTTTGAGGCGGGGAGTTGCGTTGACATATCAAGTTCCCTCTGAGCCAGCTTGCAGAGTGCCTGGGAATTGGGGCCAGACAATGTTTCATGACATACGCTTCCTAAATTTTACTGTGGCCAAGCCGAGCTGGATTGTTCACACCGTGATAACATCTGCAGAGGAGACAGATTGGGTTTCAAAAGAGAAAGAGCATTTTATAAATGGGTCACACCTGCATCGGGAAAGTGAGACCGGTTGGGATGGGCAGGTTGTCTGCACACAAAACCACTCAGCGTCTAGCCAGGGCTTACTCAGAGGATGAGAATATGGCTCAGGAAGCCACTGAGCCCCATGCTGATAATCAGTCATGTCACTCCCTCCCTCACAGACCCTTAAGTAGCTTTCCATGGCAGTAAAAATAAATGTAAAACAAGAGCGGAAGGCTGCCATTCAAAGACGGGACAGGGCCTTCCACCTCAGAGTACAAGAGTACCCTGTGGCTCAGGCTTCTGGAGTTTCAAAGGTTCACTGGGCTCTTCCCCACCCCTGGCTGTCAACTCATGCTGGCCACTCCTGTGTCTCTGTCCTCAGATCACTGTTCGGGATGGAGGTGGGGGTGGGAGGGTCTTCCTACCACACACTGATTACTGCCTGAAGTGGCTCCTTTTCCTCAGCTTTCCCACTTGTGTCCTCTCCCAGAGCTCAGCTTGCTTTCCCTAGATGCTGTCATCTGAGTCCTTTTCCTTCGGATGGCTTCACTGTTCACTGGGTGTTGCAAGCACCCACTCCAGCTTTCACTCTGGTGTCTGTGCATGTATTCAACACGGGCTTTCCTGCTAGACTGTAAATTCCCTGTGGCCAAGGACAAGCCCAGCTTGGTTCTTTACTTTCATCTTCTTTCTATCTGAATAAAGTGCTTAGATAATGGGGCTGATTAGGCAACTTATGGGTAAATTAATGAGTGGGTAAGGGCCAGGTATGTTCCACTGCTCCTCTAGAATAACAAAGCACATAAGGAGTATTGTCACATCTCCAGGTGGACCAATCTGGAGCCACAGCCACAGGGTTTGCACTCGGATATCAGGTCATTACAAAGACCATTTTAAATCAGAATGTCTGCCAAGGTGCTGCTCTAAAGAAGAAAACCTAACAGGCATGTGTTAGAAGGCCCAGCCTTTGCGATGATTCCAGACATTGGAACTTGGAGGCAGGTACAACTGAAGCCTTTGCTCCTGGCTTTATGTAGTTGTCTCTTGATGGTGGAAAAGATCTTGCAGTCATGTTTGCAATCCCTGCTGATGGACACCCCTGCCAAATGAACGTGGATGTCAGTCCCAATAGAATGTGAAAACCCGACCCAGCATGGTGGCTCCATCTCTTTGCCTTTTTGAAATCCTATGAGCACAAAGACAATGAGAGACCTGGTTTCAAAGGGTAAGATGGATGACATTCCTGAAGAGTGGCTCCTGAGGGGTGGCATCTTCACACATGTACATAGAACACACACTTTTTTTTAAAAAAAGGAGATGCTTTCCAGGAGTGTCCACCTGTAGGCACCTGATACAAAGAATGAGTGACAGGCCTGCTTCTGCATGTTTGCAATTTGGTTAGCATCTTGGGGCTCAGATGATGCTGAGTGTTCCTGGGTGGGACACAGTTCTTTATTTGTTGGACTGACAAGTTATTTTCTTAGCAATGACACGGTTAGTGTTCACACTAGTCAGGATTCTAGACTTCCAAATAAAAGGAGGGGCATGGTCCTGAATCTGAAGACTGGTTGGAAAAGAAATATAGTTCAGAGATTGTTCCTGACTTTCCCTCATCTCTGTTTGCTGAGACACACGCATGCTGTGGTCCAGACAAGATGCTGAGAGGGTCTGATATGCAAACAAGGAGGGATGCAAAAACTTGGACATCAGATACTTTGGCGTCAATGTCTAGAAAGCTCAACCCCTCCTACGGTTTAGAACACAGAGCTAAAAGAAGACAGGCTGGGGTGCATCATCATGGCAGGGGGGTTACTGAGAAGTACATGTCCAACTGCTGCAGATTTCACACACCTGGGACAGATTGTCACCCCTCCTTTTTCTCTGTCACCTATCTTAACTCTGCCTCTTAGTTCTTTTATTAATATTATTTAAAATTTCATACATGTGTATAATATATTCAGATTGTTCTCTTCCACTTTCTCTTACCTCCTTCCCATCAACTCCCCTCATTCTTTCCTTCTCCTTTCCCAGAAATATGACTTTTCTTGTCTTTTGATCCATTTATCCCACGCTCCCATGTGGCCATTGTGTTGGAACTATCCATTTGAGTATGTGTGTGTGTGTGTGTGTGTGTGTGTGTGTGTGTGTATGTGTGTGTGTGTATGGTGTGTGTGTCTGTGTCTGTGTGTGTCTTTGTGTGTGTCTGTGTGTGTCTTTGTGTGTGTCTGTGTGTGTCTTTGTGTGTGTGTTGTGTGTGTGTGTCTATGTGTGTGTCTGTCTGTGTGTCTATGTGTATGTGTGTGCATAGAGAGGTGCCGTCAATGAGTGCACACCCAAAGGCTGTGATTCTCCTTTCTTCACTATTTTGCTTTATAATATAGATATTACAAAATATCCAGGAAAATATACATAACTAAGATTTTGGGAGGAGCAAGACATGTGAGTGATGCTCATTGAGATATCATTATAACTTGTGGGTGTCCAGGAGACACCAGAGTGGGGAGTGGGGGCCGGATATGATCAAAACATATGTGGGGATATGACATCTCTTGAGGAAGAAATGAAAAAAATTATTTTTAAAAATCTATCTTCAAAATGTGGGTGTTCTTAGATGCAACTGTTGGGTGTCGTTAATAGTTGTCTCTGACTTACTTTTCTCATCATTTTAATGGGAGGAAAATGCTTGTTATCCTCATCATTTGAAAGGGTGCTCAAAGGATCCAGTAGTTGACAAAACTTAATTCTCAGGCAGGAAGCACAAATGCCATTCTCTTAGTGGGCCTCAAGAGCCATTTACCATCCCTATGTTTTAACAAGAGGTCAGGAAAGTCTCACAATTCAAGAGATGCTAGTCTGTGCAACTGGAAGAAAGGAAAACATCTCCTAAATGCAGAGCTAGCTCTTTCGAGAGATTTTTTTTCTCCTTGTGACTATTTAGCTGAGAACTTCTCAGAATTGAAAGACATGAAGTCCGTCCCAATAGCACTTAAACTTAGAACACAGTGGGTAGCAATTAGGAGAAATTTAAAGCATACCCAGGAGGCTCCAAAAGTAAATATTTCTCCGGGCAGATGTGTTATAGCTGAACCAACTGGGTGTTTTTGTGACTGCAGTGAATCGGAGAGATAACAGTCTTTATTGCTGTAGATATAGTCTGTGATTTCAAAATACAAGTGGTGTTAAATGTTCCCAGCAGAGGCCCAGGCAGTTTGCTAAGCAAGCCCTTGCTGCTGCCAGCTTGTAATCATGTTGCCTTGGGTTGTTTGTCCAATTCCAAGTAATAAGGTACCATCGCCCTCCATTTGAGGTGTGCTTATCTTGCCAGAATTTGGGTCAAATTGAACTTTAATTTCACTTGATCGTATTTTGGGCTAAATGCCATTCTGAAAGGAGTGAATCAGGAGATTCATTTCCCTCAATCTTCTTGTTTAAAAGTTTCGCCAGAGAAGGAAATCAGTATCCCCTCTTGTACGGATCCAATAATTTTGGGTAATTACTACATCCTCTTACTTAGTAGAAAGTTGTAAAGAGTGTAGTGCCTCTTGGAACTCTGGTCTTGTCTGTGTTCATCCTTAGACTATTGACAGGGATGACATTTTGTGAGAGTCTGCCAGGGGATAACAGCCAAAGAGGGGGCCATGTACACACAGAGCATGAGGGTGCCAACTCAGAAACAGTGAATGCGTATAAGCCATAACCAGTAAATGCCCATGGTGCCTTGCAAGGACTATTGTTACCATTGTTACACTTGTAAATACAGTACATTTGCATATTCCAAAACGGATGTGGATTATATTTTGACCCAGCTGAGGCCAGCATCAGGCAGGTATTCATAGGTACTCCTCATCTGAAGCGCTACGTGATTTAAATGCATCATCATAATTTACTACTAAGCACATTAGATTCTTGTCTTCCCTCACCTGACTGATGAGGAATAAACATCCCAGGGCCATGTGGGAAACAAATAAACACCTGTCTTATTCTGCTGCTCAGCGACTACCTAGAAGTCTTACATATGCAGAGACATAATCTAGCTGTCATGTCCCCATGAAACTTCCAGAAGCTAGGATTTCAAACATCTCACCTGATAGTTTTAAGGTTTGCCTTAGTTACCTTTCTTTTGCCATGACCAAGACAACTTATAAAAGAGAATAGTTAACTGGGGGCTCATAGTTGCAGAAGGTTAGAATCCATGACAGTCGTGGCGGGGAGTCTTCCAGTAGGCTTGCAAGCATGACGATGGCAGTTGATGGGGACTTACATCTGTTCCACAAACACAAGGTAGTGGTGGAGGTAATTGGGAATGGTGTGGACTTGCAACACCTCAACGCCTGCCCCAAGTGGCAGTTCCTCAAACAAGGCCACACCTCCTAATCCTTTCCAGGCAGTTCCAAATGACTGGGGACTCACAGAGGCCCGTCTCCTTTGAACCACCAGGTTTCAGTACATTTTTGTCAGAGGAATCAACAAAACGAGATGAAAAGTAAGCTGTGTCTTTTAATAGGGAAGGTGAGAACTGGGTTGTAGTTGAAGGGGACCTATCAACTACAGGACGATGGATAAGTTAGTTCTGCACAAGCTATTTAACTAACGTGTTTATCCTGAAGCCTGAAAGCACAGACCACACCATTACCTTCTCTTGCCCCACTTTAACCCTTTTTTCGTTCTTATGGCTCCCTTCCTACTGTCATGCCTCTCTCATAAACATGTAGGGTGTGAGACAGTGATTGATGCCTCACTTTCTGAGTCTGGCTTACACTTTTTCTCTAATTCCATCTTCTCCAAGTCTGATCTCCAGCAAACAGGATCATTCCATGTTCTGTAACTGACTAAAACCCAGTAGTGTATATCTACCACAATTTTTTTTAATTCATTTGTCTATTGATGGACATCTGGGCTTATCCACGTCTTGACTCTGGGGCAGTGCAGTGATAAGCATGTGAAAGCATCTCTGTGGTGCTGACACAGAATCCCCTTAGGAACATGTGCTAGAGTGGAGTCAGTGACTCACACCAGTGCTGTTTTCACTTTCATAAGAGACCACCATGCTGGTCCCAATAGTGTCCGTACAGTTAGATAAGGGCCTCCCTCTCCTCACATCCTTGCCAACATTTGATGCTTGTTTTCTCTTTTCTATTTTTATGGCTCTTGTTTTTCTGATGACAGCTATTCTGCCTGGGGTGATATGGAATCAGCAAGAGAGACTTTAATTGCTGTTTTCTGGTTGCAAAAATCAATGTTTTCTTTATGAAACAAAACTTTTCCCTCAACCTCCAAATTTGTGTCTTATGTATAACTCTGTGTTAGTACCATGCAAAGGAAAGCTAAGATCAAGAGACAGCTGGGTTATGAGCATCTGAGCCACAAACATCTGTCTTAGCTGGTCCCTCCTCAAGAGGCTAGAGACTCAGTGGTGGATTCAGGATGGTGTTGTTGCAGTAGTTATCTCATCCGTGACAGGGGTCCAGGCAGCAGGATGTGTAGCCTCCTTCTCCAGACTCACTACCATCTCCTGCTAAGACCTTTACTTCCCAAAGCCAAGCCTCCTTTATCCAAGAGGAGAATAAAAGAAAAGAAAAGTATCAGCTTTAAATTTCTCCTCACATAAACTCTGTTCATACATGATGCAGAGTACACAGAGCATAAAGGAGGACATTCAGCCTTTCTTGGAGCAGCAGAGACTTGCCCTGACTCTGTTGATTGCTAGAGATGGGAGACTGCTCGGGCTTAAGTTCAGATCATTGAACAATGGGACTTCAGGCACATAACCTCTCATACTGACCTGTTTTAGGTGCTGGTAGGCTATGTATGCGCCTTCCTGGAGGTCTCACCATAAAGCGTTCCTGAGGGAACAAATTCCTAAACATCTTTTCTTGGTGATTAGGTTCTTCAAGCCCCTATTATGTTGTTAAAGTGTAGATTGTTGTAAGGTTTTCTGAACATGTTCCAAACTCAAATTAATTAATAATGCTATTGCTTGCCATTTCTATCTGGGTAGCAACATGAGGGGTGAAAAGAGTCATGCTAAATACTATCCATGATGAAGATGGTGTCCCACATCTTACCCTATTCTGTGCCCCCTGTAGTCTGTAGATGTGGGTGTTTTCACTGCATGGTGGACAAGCAGAAATGCAAAAGGTGAGTCCTTTGCCCACAGTTACTTAGCTGAGAAGCGTTAGCCTTGGAGCTGAGCCTAGACATTCTCAACTCTGTCTTTGAGGTGTCCTTTCTGGTAGCATGCAGAACATGCAGTAGTACAGTCAAAAGCAACAAAATAAATAAATAAATTTATGCAAGTTATTGAAACATAATGACAGGATGATTTCAGCAATGTTTCTTGGTTTTTCACATAGACATCCATTCTTGTACCCAAAGAGTCCTTTATGAAGGCCCAACATATGCCATAATCCTTATGTGGAAGTACTAGCTACTAAGGTCAGGCCTCACAGGTTAAATATGTGCAAGCCACCAGTGACATTCCCCAGTGTTGGCTTCTCATGGCTCATGCTCCCAAGGGGGATGGCTGGTGGATGATAGGTAAGTGGCACATATACCAACAGAGTAGTTTTGATTCCACAGAGTCAGAAGAAAGAAAATGAGCCTGGGACAATTCAGCAGGTGACATTTGAACAGATTTTTTTATCATTATTTTTAAGAAGAACCTAGCCATTGAGATGGCTATGTAGAGCAGAGAAGGAAAGGGACATTGGCCAAGGGGGGAATCAAAGACAGTGTCTTAAGAGAATAAGATCACCTCACTAAGGATGATCTTTTCTAGGTCCATCCATTTGCCTACAGGTTTCATGATGTCCTTGATTTTAATAGCTCAATAGTATTCTATTGTGTAGATGTGCCATAATTTCTTTATCCATTCTTCTGTTGAGAGACATCTGGGTTGTTTCCAGATTCTGTCTATTATAAATGAAGCTGCTATGAACATAGTAAGCAAATGTCTTTTTTACATATATGTTCAGGAGAGCTATAGCAGGATCTTCAGGTAGAGGTGTTCCCAATTGTCTGAGAAAGGACCAGATTGATTTCCAAAATGATTGTACAAGTTTGTATTCCCACCAGTAATAGAGGAATGTTCCCTTTTCTCTACAACCTCACTAGCATTTGCTATCACTTGAGTTTTTGGTCTTAGCCATTCTGGCTGGTATAAGATGGAATCTCAGAGTTTTGATTTGCATTTCCCTGAAAGACACACATGGTATGTACTCACTTATAAGTAGATATTATCCATACAATACAGAAACCCATACTACAACCCATAGACCTAAAGAATCTAAGTAACAGGAAGAACCCTATGAAGGATGCTTAATTCTCATTTAGAAGGGCAAATAGAATAGACAATGGAAGCAAGTGAAGAGAGAAGACAGGACGGGAGTCTTCCATAGATGTCCTGTGGAAACTCCACAGATGCTGAGACTCGCAGCTAAACTTGGGGCAGAGCACAGGGAGTCTTTTGCAATAGTTGGGGGTTAGTAGGGCCCAGAGAGGACAGGAGCTTCACAAGAAGACCAACGAAGCTAACACATCTTGTTCCAAGGAGACCTGTGGAGACAGATGCACCAACCAAAGACCAGGCATGGAGAGGACTCAGGCTCAGATGAAGCCAATAGTCAGCTCAGTCTCTATGTAGGTCACCTAATAAGAGGACTAGGGACTGTCCTAGCCACAGACTCTGTTGCCTGCTCTTTGATCACTTCCCCAAGGTGAGGTGGCCTTGGCAGGCTACAGAGGAAGAGGAGGCAGGCAATCCTGATGAGACCTGATAGTCTGAGATTTGCTGGTATTGGAGGAGGGCTCCCCCTTTCTGAGGACTAGGAGACTGGGATGGGGGTAAGAGAGAGGGAGAGTGGGACAGGGAGGAGATAATGGAGGGGGCTATGATCATGATATAAAGTGAATAAATTAATTTTTAAAAGGAAAATAGAGACATCTAACCCAGGCAAAATATGAAGGGAAGAGAGATATTTAACTATCTTCATGTGACACACAGTTCTCCAGTAAGTCCACTAACCATATCTAACTCTAAGGACAGTTCAGAAAATAGTAACATAGTTGTTAGCCTTTATATTTTTACAGATAGGACATCAAGTCTTGGAAGTACAAAATAAAGGACATAATAAATTTCAAAGAAAGAGAAAGTAAGATTAATGAAAATAAGACTTAGATGGTGATAGAGTAGAAAGAATGTAGACTCTGGTGGTAAATAAAGTATAGTGAATTCATTGGAATGTATTTTGAGTATAAAGACCACATTCAAAAGAAACTAGTTAGCAAAAGGAGAGCTGGATAAGGGAATAGCTCAAGAAAGGAAAATCCCCCTGAAAGACATTGTGGATCCAGAAGATGAAGTCTTAGCAGAGCCCTTAGGAGAAGCAGAGTACCCGAGTCCCTTCAGGTCTCAATGAAGGCTTTCTAAAACAGCTCAATATCTCAAATCCTCCCACACACGTACCTATTGCCTTCCTGAAGCAGTACTGGCACGGAAAGGAGTGAGAGAGAATCCCAGGCCCACTAGGATCAAAAGTCAAGTGCAAGGTCTTATAATCTGAATACATTTTGTAGTTAGTGGAAGAAAGAAGGGTGAAAGTATAGGGACAGGGCACTCAGATGGAAAACCACATGTACACGTTTTCAGATGTTTAGGTTTGTTGACGAAGTAATTTATAGAGGCAATAGAGAACAGAATTTAAAAGAAGCAAAGGCTTGTGTCCTCATGACTTAAGAATAAAGATGCTACCTTCAGTCAATATAGTGGAGTTTCAAAACCCTGTAACTAGACTAACTGTAAGGGCTCTGAGAAGTGAGTTGATCCAGTTGGGACTCAAATCTGTCACCTGCTGACTGCCACAGTCTTACTTAATAGTCTAGTAACATGAATTCAGAACTATTTTGAGAAAGAAATGCAGTTGCATATGCATGTAGGAAATAGTCAGAAAATGTCATTTGATGTCATCTGCCTTGAGAAGAAGCCGTGGAGAGGTTTTGGAAATATGAAAGTACATGAGTAAAGATAAAAAGAAGTCCTAAAGCAACTCTAGGGCCTCTGAGTAAGATCCTTCCCCACGTGAAGCTGAATATTGTACAAATTGCTGCTGGTCTCTGAGCCTCAGATTCCTCAAATGCACCAGGATCCAGCACTGAACGCCTCCTGTTTAGTGACTGGATCTCAGAGCTTTAGCTCCCAGATGTAGTCTGTAGCTCAGTTCAGCCAAACCAGCCCTGTCTACCCAAGACTTGATGCTGGATTGATACTGGAACCCTCACTGCTAAACTCGGGAGAGTCATTGCCACATCAGGATGACAGTCACTGTGGATGCCTTCTGTCTGAGAGGAGGACAGAGGGTAGGAAGGAGCTTGCCTCATGGCAATGGCATGGTTTCTACTGCAGCCCCATCTATGGTTTGATTGGGACCTGTTGCTTGCTTTTACTGTCATCCTAGTCTATTTGTTTTTCAATTCATTCTCAATAGCGTGCAAGACATAATTTCAAGGTTAATCCCAGGAGCAATATGAGACAGATCCTTCACCTCTGTGCATTATCTACCCCATTAGAGTACAGATAAAGCTGCTTTACCTCCTTGACTAATGGTGGCCTGACAAACCCTCTCTAGCCCTTTGCAATCTTGATGTCTCTTCATATGTACAGCCCTGCCTACATTCATTACGCATCCTATATTACTCTAAATACTTCTTTCTTAAAGGACAAGTGCGCAGACGCCAAGCCGTAGCTAGGGTTAACATTGTAACTGTGATGGTGAGCTTCAATTGTCAGCTTTACCCAATCTAGAACCACCTGGAAGACAGCATCAATGAAGGCTTCTGTACATCAGGCTGACCTGTGGGCAGCACAGTAAGGAAGGCTTTTGGTTGTTTAGTGATGTGGGGACACCTGGCTCCTCATGGACAGCACCATGCAGAGGACCCTGACCTGTGGAGATTGTGTAATAGAAAGCTTTCAGTCCCCTGCCTCTGGACTGCCCTATGGTTATAGGCTGTAGACTACAACAGTAACTGAAAAGCCTTTCCTCCTCCATGTTGCTTGTTGTTGGGATATTTTACCAGAGCAACAGAAAGGAGCCCTATTAAGGACTCACGATGTCACCCTGTCCACCAAAAAGAAAAGAAAAACCAAGAACCCAGAGCAACGTGTCAATATATTTTGCTCTGTTTTAGTTTGCTAATGAAAAAAAAATCTTCCAACAACTTTCTTAATAAAACAAAACTTACCGAGACAATTTTAACCTTAATTGATCTAGCCTTGGGCCTAGGTCTTTCTAGTACTAGGGCAGTTAGGTGAGTCAAAAGAATTAAAATTGTAGCAACATTAAATAATCTCATTAGATGAATCTGAAACCAGGAGCTAGTTCCAGGGCAGACAGCTAATTATCCGCCAACGACAGCCACTGTAGCTCTGCGCCAGTGTAGGAGGCAGGTTGAAAATTCACCCCCAGGCTCTGTGCACAGCAAAGATGGTGAAGACATCTTCAGTCTGGGTGGCAGGTCCTCTTCCCTAGGCAGCTTTTACACTGTGTGGATACCTGGTATAAGTCTCAAGAAAAGTATCTGGAGCTGCTGAAGATGCAAAAAAGATTCTGCAGTTGGAGTCGGGACTTCATGAGCTGGGGGTCAGGAAGTGGGCTGTGTCTAAGGATGACAGCAAAGGTGTCAGGTGGGAGGAAGCACAGAACAACCTGAGCTTGGGTGTTCAGTTGACCCGCCATCTGCTGTAAGCCCGGACTAGACATTCAGCAGAGAACACCGCACTGCCCTTACACCAGAAACACAAAGAAAACATGAAACTTCCCTCCAACGCTCACAAGAGAACCAGAAAGTGAGTAACTGGCTCACCAGCTTAGGCATCCACAGAAATAGCCTGCCAACCAGCCATGGACAATACGTGCAGTAAACTCTGAACCCCTACCCAGATCTAGCCAATGGATGAGACATTCTCCACAGATGAGTGGAGAGTGAGGACTGACTTTCACACAAACCCATATTTGACCACGTCCCCTGGATGAGGATGCCTGGTGGCACTCAGAGAAAGGATAGCAGGCTACCAAGAAGAGTCTTGATACTCTATGAGCATACACAGGGGGAGGAGGACCCCCTCAGTCACAGTCATAGGGGAGGGGAGTAGTGGGAAAGCGAGAGGGAGAATGGGAGGATACAAGGGATGGGATAACAATTGAGATGTAATATAAATAAATTAATAAAATATATTTTTAAAAAAGAAAAAATAGCCAACCAGGAAGGAAACCTGGAGAGATGACACGTGCCAATGCCTGTTTTGCAGGCAAGTGTGAAATAAACACTATCTAGAGATAGGTGCTGTGGCAGTCTTAGGAGTGTCCACTCCCCTTACACCCCCTAGCCCAGCCCCACAGAGCCTGCCTTGTCTGCTTCTCTCCATGTCTTCACCAGCTTCTCCATCTCTTACAGCCATTCTCTGGCTTGTTTGACAATTCTCAAAAAAAATAAAAACCAGCTAACTCACCCAGTAGATAAGACGTGGCTGAACAATTCGTACCATGCTCCTCACTGACTCTTTTTTCTTTTTCTTTTTTCTTTTAATTATAATTGATTCAGATTACATCACAATTGTTATCTCCTCACTTGTATCTTCCCGTTCCCACTCTTTCCCCCTCTTTTGCCCTATTTCCCCGCCCCCCAGACCTCTGACAGAAGGGGACCTCCTCCCCATATGACCACAGCCTACCAGGTCTCATCTGGATAGCCTGCCTCCCCTTCCTCTGTGTGCCGCTGGGCCACCCAACCAAGGGGAAGTGATCAAATTGGGGGGCACCAGAGTTCATGTCAGAGGTAATCCCCACTCCTCCCACAACCATGAAGAATGAGCTGTCCATTGGCTAGATCTGAACAGGGGGTCTAGGTTTATTGCATGAATTGTCCTTGGTTAGTACAGCAGTTTGTTAAACAGCCCCTGGGTGCAGCAGATACACCAGCCTTGATGGTCTTTTTGTGGGGCTCCTGAGCCCTCTGGTTCCTTCCATCCCCACATTCTTCCATACCACAATCACCTGGAGTCTAGCAGCTAGTCTCATCATCTGTTCTGATGCCCCACCGAGTGGAGTCTCTCAGAGGATATCTATGCTATGCTAATATCCACTTATAAATGAATATATACCATGTGTATCTTTCTTGGTCTGGGTTTCCTCACTCAGGATGATCATTTCTAGTTCCATACATTTGCCTGAAATTTTCAAGATTTCCATATTTTAATAGCTGAGTAGTATTTCACTATGTAAATGTACCATAGTTTCTTTATCCATTTTTTGGTTGAGGGACATCTAGGTTGTTTCCAGATTCTGGCTATTACGAATAAGGCTGCTATGAACTTAGTTGAGCAAATGTCCTTGTTGTGTGGTAGAGCATCTTTTGGGTATATGACCAGGAGTAGTATAACTGGATCTTGAAGTAGCACTATTTCCAATTTTCTGAGAAAGTGCTATGATTGTCAAAGTGGTTGTACAAGTTTGCACTCCCACCAGCAATGGAGGAGTGTTCCCCTTTCTCCACATCTTCGGCAACAGACATTTTGGAAGGAATAGCCTGAAACTGGTGTTTTCTTATATTTTGGAAAGTGAAATATAGGCTGAATTCTGTGATTGACGGGCTAATAATCTCTGCTCATATGTGACATGTTCTTGGACAAATAACATAATTTAGTTTAAACGAAAAGTAAAAGCAAATGAAAAATAAAATACACATTAGAAAGTCAGGAATATTGGCAATCTGCCACTTCCCCGCATCCCCCATTAACCTCCATTAAGTGCACAGACTGCTGAATCTGATGTGGGATACAAACAACATGGCTCTTTGTGAGCCTGTAACATTTCACATGGAAAGCCCAAAACAGTAATTATCACAGCACAGAGTTTGTCTGGAAGCTCCATGAAAGGCATGACGTTTTTAAAAAAGCCGTGGTATCAATGTTGAGTGAATGTAGACCATTACCTGCTTCGAACAGCATAGAGCATGTGTACCCGTGTGTGTGTGTGTGTGTGTGTGTGTGTGTGTGTGTGTGTGTGTGTGTGTGGTGTGGTGTGTGTGTGGTGTGGTGTGTGTGTGGTGTG
The DNA here is from genome assembly GCF_964271855.1 of Acomys minous. Classification (NCBI taxonomy): domain Eukaryota; kingdom Metazoa; phylum Chordata; class Mammalia; order Rodentia; family Muridae; genus Acomys; species Acomys minous. The sequence goes on along the minus strand of NC_140494.1, from coordinate 78,997,823 downwards.
TATATGTGTGTGGTGTGTGTGTGTGGTGGGTGTGTATGTGTGTGTGGTGGGTGTGTATGTGTGTGTCTTGTGTGTGTGGTGTGTGTGTAGTGTGGTGTGTGTGTGTGTGTGTGTGTGTCTGTGTCTGTGTGTAATTTTTTCCTATGGGGTAAAGAGATGGTTCAGTCAACAGGCACTTGCCCCACTAACAGAAAGCTCTCTAAGTTCACACCCCATAATCTACCTTAATAAACCTGTCGTGGTAGCATTCTCACTATCCCACTGCTGAACTCCATGGCCAGCCAGCCTGGCCCACCAAGAGAGCTTCAGGCCAGCGAGAGGCTTCAAGATGCACAGTGGCACTGATCAGAAGGCTCAGCCGGTCACGGCACCTGCCTCCAGGCGTGATGGCCTGTGTTCCATACCTATCGCAGAATAACGGAACTGGTTCCAATAGGCTGTTCTCTGACTTCCACACCTACTCAATAGCACACACACACACACACACACACACACACACACACACTTAAATACCACCAATGTAGACAGTGGGTTGACATCTGGCCTCCACACATGCATACACATACACTCACATACATACCTATAGCACCAAAAATATTTAACTAGATGCATAGTTTCTGTGATTTATTCCTTAGGCTTGCTAAGATGTCTTGTGCTGAATCTGAAAGACACGAACAGTAGCTTCACTTCTGAAAAGTGGAAATGAACACCAAGTTCACCTAGGGGATCGCAGGCCACTGCAGAAACAGTGCACAGCTTATCATGGGGTTGCTTATAGAACTTTCTACAGAAGAGGATGTACCTCTCCTTGTCTGGATTGACATGGCCTTTCTTCCAGGATGCTAGAGATAATGTTAAACCCTCCCTTTACTTCCAGTTTGTTTCATTCAGAAGAAACTTTCACATGTTACCCCTAGTGGTGAAGGTTATTTACTACCTGTAAAACCATTGTTATTTTAGAGGAGGAAATTGGAACTCATTTCTAAAGACTCTCACATCCTCTATGTCGATAAATTATGGCACACAGATTTCCTCATTCTTACAAAGTATGGAACTTCTTCCCATAGGATAGAGCAACAGTAAAATGACATTGATTCAGAGTCTCGGTGAGGAGGGCGTCAGAGCAGTGGGAAGTGAGAGTTCTAGGCCAATGCAATGGCTGAGTGGGAAAGAGGCTCCCCACACTCTGACCACCTGTATCTAATTCCCAGGACCCATGTAGGAAGGAGAGAGCTAAGTCTTGTTTGACTCCTTGACTTTCACACAGTCAATGTGAGGCCTGCACCCCACACATACATAATAAATAATATTGTACCAATTTTAAAATTACAGAGAAAGAACATGCAGACTCCAGAGTATCTCAGAAGTGTCGTCCTTCTGTTAATGACACCATGTAGTGGAGCACAGACCTCTTGGACAAACACTAATGACCTCACACAGGCCATTTTCAATCAGAACATCAAAATGGTGGTTGTTAAAATTCAATTGCTTGACAAATTGATTGTCTTGAAGCCATTAAATATTCTCCTGAGATCTGTCTGTCCTGTTAATTTACCTAGGTGACAGAAAAGTAAACACCAACCAACCATGGAGCTATCACTGATCCTCAGACAGGTGGCACAGAAAAGAATGAAATTTTACAGTACATATATGACTTAATGGCAAAAGCTTGGATTGTGTGAAAATCAACTGTAAAATACATGCATTTTCTCTTTTCTTTTTCTTTTCTTTTCTTTTCTTTTTTTCTTTTCTTTTTTCTTTTTTTTTATTCCTAACAGGATTCTGATAACATGCAAAGCTTTCTATAAAAAGTAGCATTTCTTAACTTGACTTCACAGCATCACTACTAAGAGGTCTTGTATAATTTATAGACTATAAATTATCTTTAAGAATTATGTGTCTTCAAAGCACGCATGCATTTTCAAGACTTTACACATTCTCTGACTAATTTGCACTTTGTCCGTCCTCTTGATTTTAGTTGTCACATGGAAACAGATGTGGGAACAAATTATTTGCAGTGAAATAATTTCTTAGGGAAGCGCAGTGCCTGTTTTCACACCTCTGGAGTGAATTAAAGAATGTTCCATGATCTTTTAAACAAATAAAAGGAAACTTCATCTCTCAATTGTATGGTTACTAAATTTACAAACATTGTCATAGTGGTCACTCTGAGATAATAAGGATTTCTTCTCAGTGTAATGAGAATAGCACCCAAAGAAAATGTACACTGGTTTTTTTAAATGTTTTAAAGTTATTTTTAAATATTCAATACTTAAAGTGTATGGTGAGCGTATCCTCCATGTTCCTCCATTACCTCCCATAGGCTCTTCTGTATCTCCACACAATTTCTCAGCTACTTTCCTGTTGTATGTAACACGTGGTGGTTTTATGTCTTTATACAAAATCTAGGCAACAGAAGCAAGAAAAAAGTATAGGCTATGACTTTCTGAGCCTGGCTAATTCTCTTCATATTTCTCATTTCATATTCTCATTTGCTTTAAGTCAATATCACAGAGAGACCCTTATACATCAACGATGTTTGCAGCACTGCACACAGCAGCTGTAACACAGCCACCTGAGGTGTCTAACAGCAGAGGGACAGAGAAGGTGAACGTGGTTTATATGAACAATGGATTATTTTTCAATGTTAAAGAATGGAGTTATAGCATTTGTAGGAATGAAGATGCACTGCTTTTTATCATCTTTATTTTTCTCACTGTTAAAATATTCAGTGTCGGGGAGAGGGTGAGTGCAGGTTTGCACGTACCATGGTACACAAGTAGAGCTTAGAAGATAGTTTTGTAGAGTCGTTCTTTGTCCACCTGGGTCCTGCGGATCAAACTCAGATCATCATCAGGCTTGGTGGCAAATGGCTTTAGCATCTGAGCCCTCGTCCCAGGCCCTGTTTCTGCTTTCTCTGCATCTCCTTAGAGCTCCGGGTTAATCCACCACCTGTGTGCCTCTTATCTAAGCCTGTGTGTGTACTGTCTCCAAGTTAAAATGACAAGGCTGAGGTCAGAGTACCCAGAACCCTCCTTTTCATATAGCCAGGAAGCTGCAGAGCCAATGTTTGAACCCCACTTCATCTCTTTTTTTAGGCTTCTGTCCTTTCACCTCAGACTGACTTGGCATGTTAGCCTTTCCAGTGTCTCCAGAAATCTTACTGAGCACTAATGCTCAGGCATAAAGGCAGCTTACTACCCTTCACCTCCCCAGCAGCATTGCCCATCTGTGGTCTTCCCTCAGGGCACCCCAATTAGCTGCTAGTATGTGTTGAATCACACATACTGTTGAAATGTTTCCAGTGTGTGTCCACCTTGCTCACTGGGCTCTTATTACCATGATGCCACATGTGGCCCTAGTGTTGTACCTAATGGCCTCTCCCCTACTGTGCCTGGGTTCAGCTGTGGCTGAGGAAAGAGGGACCATTAACAGGAGATGATGTTTGAACCAGTCCTGGTTGAAGGAGATCTGTTAGGATTTAAAAATAACTACAATGAAACATAAACAACAGATCTGATTTGGAGAAATTGGCTGTGGACGCATGTGGCTTATATGCCAATGGGAAGCACAGGGCCACCAGGAGCAAGGCAGCGTGAACTCCACAGCCAGGAAAGAAAACAAAAATTCCCCAAGTGTTTCCAGCACACACTCTACAGAAGAGCCTCTAGTTCTACGTTGTACACCACTCCCCAAGCAGCACTCAGTGGTAATCCATACCACACTTATCACTGAGGGTGTGTCCTCTCCTCTCAATGAGATGTAGCAGACACACATCAAAAGTTCTTACCAATACATCTTTAAGTAAGTTGCTTAAACTATAAGCCCCAACCTCTTTATCTACAAGAGAACAGGCTAGAAGCAGGCTGACATTTGTTACTCTAACATTTGAAATGGTGAGGTGGAATCTTAAGATGGGAAAAACAAGGTTAGACTGTGGGATGCAAAGTATAGCCCCGTGGCAATTCTTCTTGTTGATGAGAATAATAATGCCATTCGGTCATTTAGTATGTGGCAAGAACCAAGCCAAGGATTTTTAACTGATTACTTCATTTATTAAGTTTCATTTTACAACAATTTAGGGGATCTAAGGAACTTGCCAAAAGGCACGCAGCTGCCTGAGCTGGATCTGACGTGGAAAGCTAGACACACAGAGGCCCGAGCGAGCCTGCTGCTGGTTGGTACACTGCTAAAGGAAGCCCCTAATGCCACCTATCCCAGATAATCCCTAGGGCCCTTCTATCTAGCTGAATTTAGATTTCCAGTCATTTCTGCTACTTTGTTTTCCTCACAGAGTATTTGGAATTATGCAAAAAATATCTTGGCAGAAAGATAAAAGAGATGAGTGCCATATTGCACATCTGAGTCCACACACCAGTGATGTGTTGATGGCACCTAAGGATTGCATAATTTCCTATGACATCCTTAATACTGGCCTGCCATCTGCAGCTTAATTCCTGCGAAGAAATCCAATAAGCATTCAAAGTACAGCAAAGCAGCCTAGAGACATTTTCAGGTGCATAAATGCCTCCTCCTCAGCCCAAGCAGATTCAGAGAGCAGCCGCCCTAAGGGCTCTGTGTGATGAAGAGAGCGCTGGTCAGGAGGAGCACTGTAAGAACAGATGGGCCTGGGAAATATACCCAGGTGCCCTGGCAAAACCGGTCCTGGTCATAGGTGTGTGCATGTGCACAGGTGTCTGCACGTATGGCTGCAAGGCAGAAACACCAGCTATGGGATAGAATTCTACAGAGGAGACACTTGGAAAAGCCCCCCCCCTTCAACACTGCCACCATCACTCCTTTGCTTGCTGGTGCCACCTTGTCCTTTTCTCTGACAGTAAGTCGCCTTGACCCAGATGCCCTTTACCCTTCTCCTCTGTAGCAACTGGTACTATGACGGGGAGGGAGATTGTCTAAGCCTCAGAATGCTCCTTCTAGGTGCGGGCACCTTTCTGTGTCAGCTAGGCATGAGAGGAAAGTGGGAGACACATGTGCACACTTAGAGTTTCCTTCAAAAGCTGGCTTTCCCCCTTTTGTACGGCAGCAGCTCCAGAATCCACAATTCAAAGGGAAAAGCGTCTCTCTCTCTGCTGCTTCTCTGCCGCTATGGCAGACTCGCAAAATGCCATCCACTGGCTTGCACAGCCAGAAAATGAAGCGTATCGGTTGCAGAGCCCGCAGCTGTGAACCGTGCTTGTGCCACCACCGTGTCTCCATGCTTCATGCTTCGGCTTAAAGCACTCTCGCTGCTAGAGTTTTAAAGCTTCTATTAGCATCTTGTAAATTACTATTTATAAAGAAAGGCACGTGTTGCAGGCTTACGCGCCGCTGGTGTCCCCTGTCAATTTTTCTTAAGAAAATTTAATAGCATCGCTTGTGTGTTCAATGGAGCAACTCGAGATCTCCACGCCTGATGGAGCAACCCTTACTTCAGAAGCCTGTCAAATGGGCCCAGTTTCCACACTCTGTTTTAACCCTTTCATAAGCAATGTCATAGTTCCTATTCTTTCTGTGCATTTTATAAGAAATTACATATATACATACATACATACATACACACATACATACATACATACACACATACATGCATACATATCAAATCTATGTTCTATTTAATACATTCAAATCTAATATTACATACTACTTACTTGTTCTATTTGTTTATCTTTTAAAGATACTTTATGCTTATGAATACTACACAGATGTCTTTGTAACACATGCGTGCCTAGTGCCCACAGAGGCTAGAAGTATCAGATTTCCAAGAACTAAAATTACAGAAGGCTGTGAGATTTCAGGATGATTCTGGAAACAGAACCTGGGTCTTTGCCAGAACAGCAAGTCTCTTAGCCTCTGGGAGATCTATACAGCACACTTTTTAAAAAATATTTAAATAGTCTTAATACTTTGTTTAACTTTACCTTTAAGCCTGAAGTTTACAGTTGTTCTGTGTCTGTTTCGTTTCTTTCCAAGTTCAACACCTAGCTTTATGTCCATATGAGAAGCCTACAGGTGGCGTTCGAACTTTCCTTGAGAACTAGAAGCTGAGGAAGGAAAAGATTCTCTAAGTCAAAATCTTCTATAAGGGTTAAGAGAGGTAACAAGCATCAAAGTGTGGGGTTTCCCACTGAAAGTATGCACTTATACTTAAAAGGAATTTTTTTAAATTTCCTTATGGGGAAATCTGTATGTCAGGGTTTAACTTGAGGAATAAACAAACAAACAAAAAAGAACAGAGCACAGCATGTCTTTTCACTTAGGGATGACTCATCACCTCTTTGCAGAGTTGGTTCATAGTATGAGTGGATACATTCCTTGTGGCAAGGTGAGCCCGGTACAGGGGCATGAGGGGGGGGGAGGGGGAGGGGGTGCCAGTCACACTGCGTTCATAGCAGAGAACAGAGAACAGAGAGGAGGGATCGGGGGTAAACACTCTACTTGGACTCATCTCAGTACATCTTTTACTGATCTTCTTTACTCCTCCTTTACTCATCTTTACTCCTTTACTCATCTTACCTAGATCAGGACTGCACTCAGGCTGGGTCTGAACCTCCCTGGAAACAGGTGCAGAGTCACATTAGAGGCACATCTCCCAGGAAGTTCTAAATCTAGTCAAGTTGACAATGAAGATGGACCATCCCAAGACTATCTATTGTCAACCTGACCCCTAAGCATAACAATGTGAAATTAAAAAAAAAAGCTTTCTCCCTTAGGTCACTCCCCAAGCTCATACACATTTCATAATTTTTTAAAATGCACTTAGTTTATCTCCAAGAGTCCTCGAAGGCTTAGCAGTTCAAATATTGCCCAAAAGCCTCAATCCAATGTCTCTTCTGGGACTCAAGATAAATATACTAATGGTTGGGCCATGCAAAATAAGAATAAAGTTGAATATTTCCAACACACAATAGAACAAATCAAATTTTCCATTCTAAGAGGTAGGGAAAAGGACATAACAAGAAAAAGCAAGTATGAACTCCTGCAGCTCTGGGACTCTTGGTGGCATCATCTGGGCTCTAACAGGCTTGGTAGCCCTATGCCTGCACTTCTGTTGTCTCTGGCACACGGCTGGCATGACCAGCATCTCCATTAGGCATCACCTGTACAACTTCATGCAACAACCTTTCAAGGCTTCTTTACAGAGTATCTGCCCCTGCCATACCATGCCTAGTCTCACTAGCTCTCTGGACCCGGCATGTAAGCCTTCAGGACATTGTAATATTTGGATTTTGCAATTCTACAAAACCAATATGATGTGGACAAAGACAGTCCAGTTCTGTTACCAGCGTGGAGTGTAATCAGATTATCACAGCAACAACCTCACTTCAAGGCAGCGATTGTCAGTAATGAGTTATTTCTTCACTGCTGTGATAAAATGTCTGATAAAAAAAAAAGCAACTCAAAGAGGGAAGACTGGGAGGGGCTCATAGTTTAAGGGGGCACAGTCCATCACAGGGGTACAGGCATGGCAATGGGAGTGTGAGTTGGTCATATTGTGTGTATAGTCAAGAAATGTTGTCCTTGGCCCCCATTTTATTTACTCAGAGAGCCCAGCCAATGTAATGGTTCTTCTGTATCTAGATATTCCCTCCCCTAAGCCTCTGTAGAAACACCCTCACAGCCTTATCCACAGACAAGTCTCCTAGGTGACTGTAAAGCAAGTCAAGTGGACAGTGAAAATTAACCATCATGATAGTTTAGCTTAATTTTCGTGAGTTTCAGAAGAGGAGAAAAATAAACTTGAAGTGAAAACAAGTACTAGGTCTGTTGAAGAAGTCAAACTGGAGCTGGGAGAGAGGTCAGCAGATAAAATGCTCTCTGCTCAAGCATGAGGACCTGAGCTTGGACCTTAAGCATCCACACAAAACGATGGGATGCAGCACACATCTGTGGTACCAGTGCTGGAGGGGTGGGTGGACTCTGGATCTCTCGGGCCAGCCAGTCAAGCCAATGAGTAAGCTCCATGTTTACAGAGAGGTATCATCTCAAAAAAGGAGGTTAGAGAGCAATAGGGGAAAATTCTCAGCATCAATATCTGAGATATGTACATACGTGTGCATATCTGCATCACATACTTAGGCTACACAGTATATGATATACTGTGGGATTCTGCAACATCATGTATGTGAAGATTTTAGGACAGTACTTAGTACTTGGTATGTAGTGGCCATTACTATATTATTATTATTATTCTCCCAGATTTTCTCACATATTAGGTAGAAATCAGTATGTAGAAAAATGTAGAGTGGTCCTAGAATCCATAGGCATATGATCAAAAATAAAACTTTTTGGCAAGGGGTGAAACCCTGGGTTTATTGTTAAGAAGGAAGGATAGATAGAAAGAAAAAGAGTAAGAGAGAGGGTTGGAAAGAAGGAATAGAGGAATGGAAATACTTAAAGTTTTAAATTTAAGAGAACTTAAGTAGGGCATTCAGACACATTAATTCCTGTGCATTGAGGCTACAATGAACAAAATAACACCGCCGAGTAGAGTATTCTGGAAGACTGAATTCACTTCACCCTCATCCCTCCTAGGAATAATTTATTCTTACTACATTGCATAATCTTTTTATTAAGCATCACGAGCACCAGATGAATAATAACCATTCATCGGTCCCTTTGCTTGTCTTCTATTAGAAAAACTCTTCCACAAACCAAGAAAACCTTCAGGCACCCATAGAACAGTATTTATGCATCTAACAAACAAGACAAGCACTTGACCTGACTAGGTGGGCAGGTGGAACTACAATTAAGTCTCTAGCTTCTTGAGCTGGGGTTTCAAGGGGGGAGGGGAATCCAGAAAATAAATAAGCTCCCTGCAGCTGAGTGTAGAAGGAAAGATCTAGACAGGTTGCATGGGAAAGCGATGGGTGGACCATCCAAAATCATGAGGGTGAGTCCAGCAGAGTGCAGAGCACGGACATAGGATATTAGGTATGAAACATAGAAAGTACTAAGTTTAGCACTAATTCTAGTTAGATGCTTTAATAGCCAGCCCAGCATTCTGCCCTCTGGGAGAATTATGCTGAACCAGCCAAGACCTGCACTCTTTCAAGGAGCACATAAAGGAAATGGGGTGCCCCGTGAGCAGTTACACAGCTGTGACCCAGAAGACCCACAGGGAGAGAGATGCAGGGGAAAGAGGACATTCTTGTAAGTGCCATTGCTCTGACCATGGCTGCTCAGAGCATCTTCAGTCCTCTTGATCAGGCAGCTACGGCGTTTTAGTCTGCTTCTCAGAGAGTTTGTGGGAGTCTCCTGCCTCTTGTTCACCACCTTAGTGAATGTCGTTTACTTAGGGCTGCCTGGCGTCTTTCCCCTCTCCTAATTAGAAGGTTGCAGAAGAAGTCATATATCAAATAGCGTGTTGGTTGTCATAGCCCATCCACACTCCAGAGTGGGCCTCTGGTGTGTTTTTTGAAACTGGTGTTTCATCACGTAAGTCTCCAAGGACAGGTGGCCCATGTGTCTACAGTCCCATGTGCGGTGTCCACACATCTGTCTTAAGTTGTGGGGTGGGATTCCTCACCACATGGCTGAGTCAGTGTGGTTAAAGGGAAGCCTTGCTCTGTTTGATCCTCTGTTTCATTTTAAGGCTCGATGCATTTCTGTATAACACCACTGTGGGAATAAAGGCTTTCTAAGGGATCCCTCTGGACTGTGAGCAGTGATTTTTCCCCCAAATGGTAGAAAACAGACAAGCATTTGGAGTCTTGTTGTTCATCCCTAACATGTGCCTCTCTATGAAGTAAACGTTACCTTTTCTGGGGTTTCTTGAAACTGACCAGATAACAAGACTTGCTTTTCAGCACAAATAATCCTGAATTATTGCTCTAGCACCATCTGCCCCAACAGTTCATTATCTCTTGGTGCCAGATTACCATAGGCAAAGTCTAACTCATGGCTGATTGCTAAGCTCATTCATTCATTCATTCATTCATTCATATATCCCCACTTTACAGATAGGAAGGTTTGTTAAAACCTGAAAGGCAGTTTATGATTTCCCAGAGGTTTTTGATTACTTTGTCCATACATACCTAAACATAACAGCACCTGTCCATATAAAGTAAGAAATCCAGCAATTTTCAGAGTATAGTAAAAGTCTATAAACATCACCTTAAGAGTAAGTAAAGGACTCTCAATTCTCTCAAAGGAAACCATGTACCTAATCAGTAGACTCTCACTAGCCCCAACCAACCTCATTTGCTTGTATAATGATTTCTCCTTTTAACTCTTTCTGCCCTGTCTTTTACGTCTGTGAACACACAAGGCCAGAAGCCCAGAGTACTGATGTGTGCAAGAACTTCTCTCTGGCTACCTTTTAAGAGCAGTAGCCATTTGGCTTCCCAGCCCCAGCTCACTACTGGGTAGCATCTCAAGTGTCCAGGATATGATGTCTCCTTCTCTGTGAGCTGATCAACACACCTGTGGAAGACACAGATGGGAGACACTGGGCGGCTCCCCAAGACCCTTATGAGCATTGTTAAATAGGTGAATGTCCTGAAGACTTCCCCTGTGAATCACCAAGAGAGAAAGCTGAGTGTTGCCAAGGGCATCCATGGCAGTGAGCCCAGGATGCAGAGATACTGATAACATGAGAGTACTCAGAGGAGCAGAGGTCAATGGTACCTGCTCTTTATTGCCTATAAGAGCCGCAGATGTGCAATAGGGAGCAGAAACACACAGCCCCTGCTAACAACCACACGTTTAAAGCCTTCTTACAGCAAGCTTGTCCCCTTCCCACGTGTCCTCTCACATAGGACTTGCTCAGAGAAGGCTGGAGGATGGAAGAAAGACTCTCTCACTGTGTGAAAATAGCTACTTCTCACTTGAAAACAGACTCCATGACATATGACCTTGTCAGACACCATGGTCCGGAATTGAAGACTGTATGTTAGGTCATATAGACCCTCAGCCAGTACAAGCCAAGGAGCCAGACTTCTTTTCTGCCTTTCCTTGTTACAGCAACTTGTGGATGTGACTGAGCAGGCAGAGAGATGAATGCCAATGAAAAGTGTTAGATTCAGCCAAGAAGAGTAGACTTGGAGAGCACCTTGTTCTTAGATCTCAGGGCTAGCTCAGTCCTCAACCCCACAGATTCTGATACAGGAAACTCGTGATGAAATGGAGTGACAAATCAGTGTTTTTAAACTTCTATGAGGCATTGTGATGGCAAGAAGAAACGGAGTCATTGACCCTCTCTCTAGACACTGTTGGAGTAGTGTTGCAGGTGCCCTGCTCCACGTACATTGAGCAAGCTCACCTTAAACATCAGAGAGCTCAGAAAACCCAAAGGCAACAGCAAGATTCTCTCCTTTACTCTAGGTAAGGAGCAAGATGAGTAACAGCATTGGGAGAAACTGGCAGAGTCTTTCCATCATGTCACGTCTATGTGTCCAGTGGAAAACTGTAGACTTGGGAACAAAGAATTATAATGATGACAGAGGAGGGTCCTGGTGACATGTGGCATATCAAATGGGCCAACACCTGAGACAAACTGGAAAACCCTGTGGTATCAATAGTTCATAATTGTATGTTGTTCTTTTCAAATTTGCTAAGAATATATATTTCAAATGTTCTCACTACGTTATGTGATTAATATATAAGTCCATTTGATAAACTTTCCTATCTGTCACCTTATGAATCATAATATCACTTTATAGTCAACTTACAATAAAAAAAAATAGAAAGAAATCTGTAGAGTGAGCCACACAAACGAGTTCTTGGGACAATTGCGGCGTGGATTTTGTTCCCTTGTGGAGTGCCAGGGTGAAGGGGTGGGCCAGCTTGTAGATGGCTATGCTACTCTATATGGGATGGTACTGTGGATGTTACCAAGGCATCATATGATTCCCTGTGGCCTCTTGTTTCCCTAGAATCCATGTCCTCCCACCCATCCATCTGTAGCTCAGCATCCTGAGGCCAAGAGCTGCCCTACTGTAGACCCCAGAAACTTTCTCCATATGTAGCTCTCCTTTGCTGTCTCCTTACAATCCAGCACACACCATGAAAAGTTCCAGTCCGGACATTATAATGGAGAAGTAGAATATAAATTTGGATTCCTAATTGCCATATCACAATACAAATAATAATCTGTGCAAAAGACAAATTTGTGCAATAAGCCAAGAGGCCTCAGAGGTCTATCTCATATTCCCTTTGTCTTTATGGACAATGGAAGAAGATATAGATCCTTTCCCGTGGGATAGCTTAGTATAAAGATCTGAATACACAAAACAATGAGAAGATTACAGTGAGATGTTTGTTGTAAGAGCTACTGAATTTGGGATAATTACGTGTGCAGTTAGCTATTGCGGAAATCGCCTTCTTGAAAAATATAACTTAAGCTTATGTAATCACATAAGATTAAATGAGGAAGTTCTGTCTCATAGCAAGAATCTAATCAGTGTCAACTACCTATTAGAACTTCCTCCTGACGAACTGCAGTCCTAGATAAATGAAGCTTTGGGCTGCTTCATTACTAGAAAACCAATGTTTCTTAGGGAGTGTTTGCATTCTTCTTAAACAGCAGCGGTTGTTCTCTGTTAAGTAGATGGAGATAGCTCCCCACAGTGTCTCAGCACATTTTCCTTTGCCTTAAGAATAGGTCTGAGCATCCCTGGGAATAGGAAGGCTGCCATTCTCCATCATTCTTTCTTTCCTTTTAACTGGACTTTTTTTTTTTGACATATTCAATGAGATACTTGCCCTAGATATTTAAAAGTCAAATATTCTCATTTCTACACAGGTCTGATTACTACGACTTCAAGGAAATTGGATCGAGAGCAGCAGGCGGAACATTTTCTGGAGGTAAGCGCATAGAGAGAAGCAGCACTCATTAAAATTGACTTTCACTAAACTCCCCTAACCTTCACCACAAGCAAAACCTTAACGCACCTAAGCAGTGGGTTTCCAAGGCAGGTGCTCCTCCAGGCCTGATTGATTCGGAATTCAGAGGCTTCCAGCTCAGCCATCTGCCCGAGCCGAGCAGGACTTGCAGAGAGCATTTAGCGCCTGTTACTGGCCGACAGGTGCCTGTGTGTCTCTGCCTGGACTTCTCAGCCTGGATTTCAGACTCCTATCAAGAGTCAGAGAAGAACACTTCGGGGCAGAGCCCTGTAGGCCTCAGCTCCAGATGCATAAAGAGAAAAGGCAGCAATGCTGCAGTCAGAGCTAGGCATGCCATTCGGGAGGGTGATGCGTTCGTCTTTCGCTTTCCTGGGGGCGGGGGGGAGAGGGCTGAGGAGGAGAGGTGCTTCATGATTCACAGCCCAAGATGACTGCTCCTGAAACTGTAAAATTCACACTCATAATTCATTAAGGCAGGAGCAGTCACAGTGGAAACCGTAGGAGCATTGCTGCTGAAGAAAACGTGAGATTAAAGGACAGTGTAAGGCAATGTGTGAGAAAACAGATATGAGAGAGGTCTGTGGGTCTTCTTTCTTTACGTTACCAGGGCCTTTACTGGGAAGCTTGAAGGACTGTTACAGCACCGTGATTGAAGTATGACAGTGTAATATGGGTTGGCGGATCGTGCTCAAATCTCAGGGCGTCGTTCATAGCTGATAATGTGCATATGCTTTTGAAATGTTCCTTTTGTCTGCAAGATTTGCTCCCATGTGCCATACCTGCATATACACATACATAATCACATGCCTACACACAAACGCACAAACACACAAACATACACCATACACACATATACATATAGATATACAACTACATACTCGCACACACACTAATATGCCTAGACACATATGCACACCACACACACACCTGCATACCGCTACATACCTACACGCCATACTTGTGTATGCACATACATAGCTCCCATATCCAATACAAGAATCTTTTCTGGGTCCTCCTTTATTTATTTGCTCAGTATGGAGGATCTATTTAATGAACACTGGGCATTGAAGTAGCTTGTGCAGCTTGAAGCTTTTCATTATGCTGTATAATCAATCACCTTAGACTTCCATTTCCATTCCCTGGAGTATGGCAGAACATGCCTAGTATATATACCTCACAGGGACACTGTTAGTATGAAACCATGTGTTCTGTGGCAAAGTACATTTCAGAACTCCAAGTCTCATATATAATAAAGTATTGTTATTCTAGAATAACCCTGCAATAATCTGTTCAAAGCACTATCTTTCTCCCATAGAGAGAAAGACTACAGGCTGACAAAAATAATTATAATATAAATAATATATATAAATAATACTTTTTTTGAAATCCTGTTAGCGGGCTGAACCTTCAACTGGTTCAGGTTTAGGATGCCTGTGTTGTTTTATGTGTTTTCTGCTTTCCAGGAGGGGCTGTGTTATGGGATAGTTAAACCTGTTACCTTCCAGAAAGAAGAAAGGAAGACAGTATTTCATTAGATGGGGTCCATGATATCCTCAGGAGGATGTGGCACAGAGTAGGTATGAGGCTGTGCTAGAGAGAAGAAATATGAGGTTGTTTGGGGAGTCAGTAGGCTTTGCTTCCCATGCAAATCCTTCAGCGACGTGGCTAAGGATTGAGTAACACACTGTGCTTGGATTGGCGTAGCTTGGGGTCTAGAACCTAAAAGCTCAGTATTATGTGAACTCAAAGGGAGGTCAAGTAGCATAGAAACCAATGTGGCAGAGTGGTTACACGAGTGCCATGGGTGTGAGATGCTCAGTCCAGCCACTGACACTGAGTACAGGTTGAGGAAAGCAAAGGCCGTCACTGAGGTCTTAGCTGTTATCACAGGGTGATCCAAGACAGGACCCTCAGATGGAGTTAACTTTGTCTCTACACTGAAAAAAAAAAGCAATCCTGAGCAACAACTTTGCAGCCTGGTCTCTGCCTGTGACTCCGCACCAACCGGTCCTTTTATCTTATCAAGAGCAGGAATGGTTAGCCATGTGACAGTCAGAGGACGAAGACACTAAAAAGGTCCCAAGGGAAAGAATGCAGAGAGTATGGGAGATGCCTAATTAGGAAGCTCTGTTGAAAGAGGTGACATTTGGTCTCTTGAGTCGAAGATCCTGTCCAAGAAACAGGAAGAATGGGAAACAGGGGCAGAGGGTGAGGTGATAGGAAGTCAAAGTGAAAAGCAAACAGATCCCTGCTGTAAGATTTCTCTAAGTGCAACAGCAAGTCATTGGTCTGTTGACAGGTTGGTTGCAGAGTCAATCTAGGGCAGGGCGACAGGGCAGTGTGAAAGCTTTTAGTGACACCCGCGTAGGACAGTGTGCTCTGGAGAAGGGTAAGGACGATGTAGGTCAAGAAGGGAATTATCTACTCCAGACCCCATGGGGGACCCAGGATCTTAGAATATTTTTCTAAAGGTTTCACAGTTGAGAATTTAAGGGCTTTTTCTGGGTGATCTGAGTCAGACCAGTGTCCCTGGGGCTCACCTCATTGCTGTTGCCTTCCCAGCTCCATAGCACACTGTCCTCAAAAGTCTGCTGGGACTCAAAAAACCAGATGACCCCCCCCCACATCTTCCTCCACCACTCCCACCTCTGCTCTTTCTCCTCTTTTCATGCTCTCACTTTCAACCTTTAAACTGTATATATGTTTTAATTTAATTAATTTATTTAGATTACATCTCAATTGTTATCCCATCCCTTGTATCCTCCTGTTCCTCTCTCCCTCCTGCTTTCACTCTATTCCCCTCCCCTATGACTGTGACTGAGGGGGATTACCTCCCCCTGTATATGTTCATAGGGTATCAAGTCTCTTCTTGGTAGCCTGCTGTCCTTCCTCTGAGTGCCACCGGTCCTCCCCATCAAGGGGACACAGTCAAATATAAGGCACCAGAGTTACTGTGAATAGCCATGTTTTTATTTTGTGTAACACCACGGGAGAGTTTGAATAATATTCGTTTATATTTTACTTGATCTTAGAAGAAATTATTGCTTTAGCTTAGTCCTGTAAAAACAGTAATTGGTAGTACAGACTAGAGTTCTTTGTTGCACATACATTTTTGTACCTGCTGATCCATTTGGACAGTCCTGAGTGTGGAGATTAAGTTCTTGGAAGTTTACTTGCCCAGATAACACTATGATCCTCTTATGCTCATAGGAAACTCCAGGTCTGTTTCATTATTTTTTTCTTTCCAATAAAATGATGGTGACTCTTCTTGAAAGAGTTACTTTAGAAGCCAACAAGGCACATACGTCCTGTATAGGACACCCAGAGGATATGGGCAGATGGATGTTGGTTGCTATCCCTAGGACAGCAGGCATTTTAGCTACACCTTGGATAAAGACTCTTATTTTTATTGTGTGTGGGATTCACGAGCTTGTGACTCCATAGAGAAGTCACACTAGCCTGCGGCTGTCATGACTGTTCTGTCTCACACCCCAGACCCCATTTCTCAGAAGGCAGAGGTTGATGAACTAGTTCTGACTAGTCTAGTCTACATAGCCATAGTGAGACATCAAACAAACAGTCTGTGGATATCAGAAGAAGTCGGCTATCATCAGAATCCCAAGAACTTGCCCACACAGTAAGAGCAGCAAGAGCTGTAGACAGACTTGTGTGTGCAGCACCCGCTTCCTCGGCAATTTCTAAGTGTTACTTCTCGCCTACCTTGGAAGTCATTCATGTGAAAATATTCCGCTGATCTCCTCTCACCTCCATAAATGCAAAGATAGATTTTTTTAGCTCCTGTATTCAAAGTTTATACACCCTTTGACAGGCGGTTGTGGCTGTGATGCCCAGGCATAGTGGGTGTGGTTGGAAATGAACACATCAACTGCTGAATAAGCATCATGGTTTGGTAGTTTCTAACTTGGTCTGGATTACTCTATTTTCAGAGAAGTAAGCCATGAAATAAGGAGTGAAGGCACTAGCTCTTTCTTAGAGTATAACCACCAATGTAGACTGGCTTCTCACCTAGTAGATGCTGAAGCACCCTAAGGGCATGCAGCTCCATCTCTTGAAGTATTGAATCAAAGCTGTGTGGGCAAGGCTGGCGTTCAGTTCAGGAGTACCTGAATCTGGCAGACTCTCAGAGCTCAGATGCTGTCTTCGACCCCTACAGACCCCATGTTGCTCACCCATAAGGAAGAGTAACATTCCCTGCCTCTCGCTTGGTGCAAAGAGATGAAATGACAGCTGAAAGGTACTCACGGCGTGGGTGTTAGGGAATGTGTGTCTGCGAACAATGCAGCAGGTGTGCTCAGTTCAGACTTGCTCTCTTCCTGTGTTCTATACCTGGGAGGTTCTGGATGCAGTGTGTATGACGTGGCTGGTGTCACTCTAGAAGACATAGTGTTGAGGTCACTATCAGCATATGAAGAAGAGTGTGAGCTCGGAGATAGAAGCCAAGAGTATTCTGCTTCCATCCGTTTGCATGAGGATTGCCACATTAAAGTATTTCCAGCCATGATTTTCCTTATATGTAGAATAGAAATGACAGCCCCTACCTTATACACACAAGACCCAGAGAGCCAGGCACACACGATGCTTCCAGAACATGGCCAGCCCCTCCTCTCCCTACCCATTCTTTCTCCCTTTTCTTCAGAAAAGACCATGTCAGTTACCTTTTCTTTTTTTCTTTTTTTTTTCCTGTAACTGCTCCATCAGTTGACTCTCAGCTATTAGTTTGAATGTGTGTGTGTGTGTGTGTGTGTGTGTGTGTGTGTGTGTGTATTCCTAAAGTCCTAACTTAATTGTGTCTTTATCTTGCTTGCAAAAATAGCATAATTCTGCTTCTCTTTTGCTTTTGAACTGATGCCCTGTTCAGATGTTCTAAATAAAATCTCCCAAAGAGAACACAGGAAGACCTTTATTTACAATTCAAAAAAAATTATGACAGGACCCAGGACCCAGTGTAGATACAGCAGATGAGAAATTGTGCTGGATATGCATATAACGTGAAGTAGCAGAGAGAGTGTGATGAGACTTTATGCAGTAAAGTTGGTATAAACATCCAATCGTATCAGAGATGGACACGAGACCTATCTGCATGTGTATCGTTTAGTGTCTGTGTTTTTCACAAACTCATCCATCATCTTGTGTAGGATACAACTCGTGGAACTATGATTTTCTTCATGCCTAGAAGTGTCTTCACTTTCTTGTTAATTAAATTTGTCCTTTGACAATTTTATTCAGGTATGCGATGCATTCTGATTACTCTCTCCCCCACAATAAGAGACATGTGCTATAGTTTAGTAAGTGTCTACACTCCTTCCCCTCTTGCCTCAGATGGAAATCCATTTGCCAGTGAATGTGTCTCTTGGGGATGTGTCTCCGGGGACTTCCCTTCTTTGGTAAGCATCTGCTTTTGAAAGATTGATAATTTCTGAAGAAAGACAGTTACAAGACCATTGTAGCACTGTATTCCCAAAACTTCACCCTTAAAGGAATGGAAGGGTATCTCTCTAGTGTCCTATATTGGACACTTTCCTTGTTGCTGTGAAGAAAGGATTTTGTCTCATGCCACCACACTCTGCACAGAGGGTACTGTGTGAACCACAGCCTGTGTTCAAAGCCCAGGAGCAGTTCCTAAATCACATTTGCCTACTTAAAACCTGTCACCTGCAGGAGATGATAAATATCCAATTCAGAAAGAAGAGCTTAGTTTTTTTTTTCATGTGGCGCTGTTGTTGTCATTCTTGGCATGCAGCTGAGCACTTTCAATGATGCTGATGCATCTGGGTTGGACATGGAACTAATATGCACTTGCCTGTGATGCTACTGAGATGCTGTGTACCTCCAGGTGGCTACTTTCAGCTAAGACAGAAAAGCATCGATATATGTCTAAAATGTATAGTCTATTCTTTACTGTTGTCCTTATA
The DNA here is from genome assembly GCF_964271855.1 of Acomys minous. NCBI lineage: Eukaryota > Metazoa > Chordata > Mammalia > Rodentia > Muridae > Acomys > Acomys minous. Next base: position 78,979,047 of record NC_140494.1, on the reverse strand, counting down.
AAGCTTCACATGGGCACAAAGCTCTCCAGACCAGGCAGTCAGCATCCAGAGAGGACTCTGTCCACCCTAGAATGGGATACATGACTCCGACTGTGTTGCCTCCGTGTGGGGAAGAATCCCTCAGGCAAAGTCTCACCTTTCTAAGTTCCAGCAGGGAGCTGAAGCTTCTGAGGAGGTGAAAGAGAAAGCAGGGAGGCCTTTTACATTCAAAGCTCTGGCCTTATTGGGCAGAGAGCCAAACCAGCCACAGACTGGCACTCACAGTGTGCAGGACTTGGAGACCTTCTTGTTTGTTTTGACAAGGGAACATGATAAGGGTTTTTATTTATTCAGCAATTACAACACAGAGGTTGTTGTTTTGTATCTATCATCCATAGCCAGGGCACGAGTGCTCCGCCTCAGCGTGAAAAATCACAGACATTCCTGCCCAAGGCCATGACAAACTCATCACCTACACATGTGCAAAGCCGTCTGCAGGCGTGCCCCTCCACAGAAATGTTTCCAAGGGCAAATCATTTAAAAGTCCTTGTCATACCACAAGGACATTAGCATATAAGCAGGAGTAGACTCAATTTCTGATTATTTAATGCACACACATTCACACACAGAAAGATACATACATGCATATATGTACTATATGCACCCACATGCACACATACATATATACATATATATACATATGTACACATAGAAATGCACATGCACACATATATACACAGCATGCATATACACATTCAAAAATAAAGAAATACATACATATATATATATATACACACAAATACATAAGCACAATAAACACAAATGTACATGCATGATATATATACACACATAAATATACATAAGTATGTACAAACATATATATATAAATATGTATGCACACATACATAAATGTACTCACATACATATATACATGTATACAAATACATACATATATATATACATTCACATGCACACATAAGTATACAATACATACAAATACATATACATAATACTTACAAATGCATATTCACATATATACACACATACATATTCAGACACAATTATTCACACATACATACACATATGTATCCACATGTCAATGAACATATGTGCATATATGCATATGCTTACATATGCACATACATATATACATCTACACACAGAGACACATACATACTACACAGCCATCTTCCCTACTCACAAAAAGATACATACATACACACACACAAATGCATGTGAAAGGGAAAGAAAACTAAACTACTCTATAACTCTTAGAATTTCAGACTGAGCAGGGCTTTAAGGAGTACAGTTGCTTTGAATTATGGAACGGTTTCAAACACATAACTATATGTATAAAAATATGTAATACAAAACAAATATTCATTGCAGGGAAGAGAAAAGGAGAGAGAGAGACACGCAAAAGGACATAAACAACTAGGAAAAATAATAAGAAAATTTTAATAGAAGTCATAATTTTCCCAACCAATAGAGATACTGTTTCTCTTTTGTTATGTGATCTTTCAGAACTGTTTTGCATTTGCATGCATACACACATCTATTACGTGTAACCTTGTGTAAAAGCTGTCAAATATTGCTGGAGAGAGAACTCAGTGCTTAAGGTATTTGCTGCTCCTGTAGAAGACCAGAGTTTAGTTTCCAACACTCACATCAGGTAGCTTATAACTATCTATAACCCCAGCTCTTGGAGCTTTAAGACCCTTTTCTGACCTTTGTGGGCACATGTATACATGTGCACAAACACATATACATACATACATACATACATACATACATACATACATACACACACATATCTTTAAGCTGTCAAATATATTGCAATATTATACATATTTTCTTAAAAACATTTTTTCATTTATTGTACCCATCTATGTATTGATAGATTTATGTTCCCTCACAGGATTGCACTAAAGATTACTCTGTGGTAGACTTTGTAATGACCTTAAGTAGGGAGCCACACTGGTAAAAGTTATCAAATAAATCCTACACACCCATTAAATCTCCCCATTAAACAACACCTTAGAAACAGCTATCCTAGGTGACAACGGGAGTGTTTAAATATCAATTAAGACCAGGGTAAACATTTACCAGTTATGGTCATGTGAGCAATATTCACATCTAACATTGCTGCCTACCCTCTTTACCAGTGACATTTTGTGGTGTCCAATGAAATGAAACAGCAATATGGCTGAGCCTTGCTATGAGAGGGTATGTATGTCATCCTGAGTTGGGAGGCAAAATCCTGGCAGCTGGCTGTAGCTCAGCCGTGGAGAGCACCAGCTGCTCTTGCCGAGGACCCAAGTTCAGTTCCCAACACCTGCATTGCAGCTTACGTCTGTGTGTCACTCCAGTTCCAGGGCTTGTGACCCCCTTTCTGGCCTCTGAGGCACCAGGCACACATGCAGTGCACATACATATGCAACCATTCACACACAAAATAAAAGTAAATAAATCTATATTTAAAAAAATAGCAATGCAGAGCAGAGCTTGCCAGATGATGTCCATGGAAGCTTCAGACAGAGAAGCCGCTGTTGACATATCTCCATCAGTTTCCACTGAGGCCGAGCTGTGGAGGGATTCTGAAAACCTCTAGTGTGCATGCTAATAAGTCATTGAGGCCCTTAGTAAAAGCCACTTTCCTATAACCTTGAGGTATGGTTTCATGGAAGGGATGGCAGAGAAAATAATATGCTTCTATGAAATGCCCTGTTTTGAGGGCAAACTCTAAGTAAATATATAATTTATGGATATGAATCTGTTGAGACCAAAGATTACAGGAGCCTTATAGACTATTTTTTGCTTCCTTCCTGGCAGTGAGTTTAAACCTACTAGCCTCTGAAATATTGGCTGAACTGAATCGAAAAGCATTCTTTCTCCACTGCCTCATGTTTTTAAAGCAAGGAAGAACGGAGTGACAGCTCAACTTTCTACCTATCTCTTATCTGAGAGAAGATCTAGACCCCTAGGGCTGTGGCAGACATTTCCAGAGGTGTGGGTAGGAGGCTGTAGGTAAATCCACTTTGGAAACACTAGAAAGGACCACATCTGACGTCCCATGCTAAGTTCTTAGCTCATCACACAGGTGTGTGGACTACAGACCTCACACGGCACACTCAGGAAGCAAGACAGTGGGTTATTATAGCTGCTAGGAATAAGAGCACAGATTAACTCATGATCACAGGGATGACAGGTGAGTCACTAAAGACAGCGCTGCCCTGACAGCCACACCTGAGGTCTGGGTTATAAGTTCAAAACCACAAGAGTTATCAGCAGAGGGAGAGGCATTGTCCCACTGTCTTCCTGTTCTCTTTTTAATTGCCATGCATTTCAATCACATCCAGATGTTCTATTATTGTGGCTACCAACTTGGAAAATTACATTGTAGTCACTTTCAGAGCTGTCAGAACACTAAATTCAACAGTGACAATTTATAAGCCATTTTCTCTTGAAGTGCTTAATTTTTTTTTTCTTAACTCTGATGGGTTGGCATTTACATAAAGAAAGTCAGGCTTCTTAAACTGAGTTATGCCCAGATATGTAAAGTTAAAGTTACTCTTTATAGTTCCTCATTTGAAACATGGAAATTGCTTGAAACTTCATGTTTAAAAAGTTGGATTTTATGATGAAATTTTTAAAATTCCTCTGTAATATATATACATATATACACATAAATATACATATATGTGGGTATATATATATACATATACATGTGTGTGTTCTGAACTTAAAGACTAGTTTAAAATCCTAGTATTATTAGTTTTGAAAATGCATGTTTTTCTACCTAGATAAAAAAAAGTAATAGTGTAATTTCTGTTTTACAACTGATATGTTTAATATTTCCCAGAAAGTTTTATCTGTGATTTTCAGTTGCAAAGGGATGGAGTTCTTCAGTTCAATGCCCACAGCATTCTTATGCTAATTTTGAAATTGGGAGACTTGGCCACATTCATAGATGGTAACCTGCAGAGAATCGGCCACTTTCAAATCAAACAAAGGCATAGAGAACCTTCAGGGTACTTTTGAAAGGAGACTGTTTCTAACAAGCCAAATTATAGTGTCTATTCCTAAAGTCAATGAAAGGGTGAGTTCACATGAGATGGTTGCCATTGCTCTTTTGTGGGAGCTGCCTGCATAATCTGTCTGACTGTGCCTAGCATCCCATTGAACTCAATAAATATGTAGTGCTGGTAATGCTATTGCTCAGAATTCATTTAGCACTTTCGCATCTTTTGAGTGTCGTGATGTTCTGCCTACTAGTTGCAGAGAATTTTAATTTAATGCCCGCTTTGAGCTTTGGCAGTGTAATGACCCATGTAAGGTAATCCTCTACTCCAGCAGGACGCTTTTGGAGCAGAGCCACAAAATTGTCCAAGAATTCGTTTTTTAAAAAAATCAGAGAAACGTTTCTTCCCACACTAAAATACAGAGGCTTAGCTAACTGGCTTTTCCAATCTCTGTCCTTTAAGCTATCAACTTCATTATTTCCCAACACAAACATACAAAGACAAAAAAAGGTAGAGATCATTTGAGTCCATCTATGGTATGCAGACCACTGAAATCATCCTTAATTATACTCTGATCCCTGGCAGAAGTTGGAACAGGAAAAACATAAATAATAAATAAATAATAAATAGATAAATACAAATAAATAAATAAATAAATAAATAAGGCAGGGACAAGCCACTTACCCAACCCACCTCAATGTCCTTAACCTGACTTAGCTATGACTAGACTTAGGAATGTGTGTCTGTTTTCAAATATCTTCTCCCATGAAATCAAGATTCCTCTTGGCTAAATAGAAATGGGCAAAGACAACTGTGGTTTTGTCTCCTTTGTTTTCATGGTGCTGAGGATGGAACCCAGGGTTTTCCACAGACCAGGCAGGCGTTCTGACACCGACCCACACTCCTAGTCTCACAAATCATTTTTATATCAATCATGTCTTTGCTACTAACACAATTTCAGACATCAAAGAGGCATGGTGGAAATTTTATTTCAAGAATAAATGGTCCATAAAGGGAAGTACCAACTAACTATAAAAACCTCCTGTCTTGGTTATTTTGTTTCTTCTTCTTTTATTTTTTTTCTTCTCTCATAGTTTATATCCTGACCCCAGTCTTCCCTCCCTCAACTCCTCCAGTTTTCAGCCCACCTCCCTTTTCCCCCCAGATCCACCCCTGCTCCATTTCCCTTCCAAAGAAAAGCAGGGCTCCCAGGGAGACCAACTGAACACAGCATAAGAAGTTAGAATAAGACTAGGCACAAAGCCTGGTGTCAAGGCTGGACAAGGCAAACCAGTAGAAAACAAAAAGGTCCCAAGAGCAAGCAAAAGAGCCAGAGACTCCCTCATTCCCACTGTTGGAATCCCACAAGAAGATTAAGCTACACAATTACAGTGTATATGTAGAAGTCCTAGCTCAGACCCATACAGGGTCCGCGTTTGTCACTTCAGTCTCTGTGAGTCCTTACCAGCCCTGCCTAGTTGATTCTGTGAGTTATGTTCTCCTGGTATCCTTGACATCTCTGGCTCCTTCAGTCTTTCCTCTGTATATTCTTCAGGGTTCCCCGGGCTCTGCCTAGTGTTTGGCTGTGGGTCTCTGCATCTGCTCCCATCAACTGCTGACTGATGACTCTCTCTAATAAGAATTGGGCTAGGCACAGATCTACGAGTAGAGCAGAATATCATTAGGAATCATTTCATTGACTTTTTCCCTTGAGTCATACTTGGTTCTATCCTGGCTCTCTGGGCTGTCCTGCCTCTGGTTCCTGGCCATCCAGGCAGTGTCAGGCATGGGCTCCCACTCATGGCTCTGTGCAACTCCTTACAGGCAGGATAGATTGTAGGTAGAAGGTTTTGTGGCTGGGTTGATGTTCTAGTCCCATTGCTGGCATCCTTACCTGGTTATACAAACTGGCCAGGGCAGGATCCATGTCTCCCACTTCTAGGAGACTTCAGTAGATTCCAGAAAGTTTCCACTGCACTAAGTTTCTATATCGCCCCCAAAAGTCCCCCCATTCCAGTTGTTTCCCCCTCAGTCCTTCTACTCCAATAATCTTTCCCTCAGTCCCTCCCACTCCCTGCCTGATCCCTTCTGTTCCCATCGCCCACAAAATCTATTTTAATTCCGCTTCCGGGAGATTGATGAGTAACCCCTTGAGCCTTTCTGGGTCTACAGATTGTACCACAATTAGGCTTTAATTCATAGCTAATGTCCACTTATAAGTAAATACATATCATGTGTGTCTTTCTGGGTCTGGAGTACCTCGCTCAGGATGACTTTTCTAGTTCCGTCCCTTTGCCTGCAAATTTCATGATGTTGAGTAACATTCCATTGTGTAAATGTACCCATTTTCTTTATCCATTCTTTGGTTGAGGGACATCTAGATTGCGTCTGGTTTCTGGCTATTATGAATAAATCTGCTATGAACATAGTTAAGCAAAAGTGTGCTTGTGGTAGGATGAAGTATCCTTTGGGTGTGTGCCTAAGAGTGGTCTAGCTGGATCGTGAGGTAGATCAATTCCTAGTTTTCTGAGGAACCTCCCTATTGATTTCCATAGAGGCTATGCCACTTTGCACTCCTACCACCAATGGAGTGTTGCTTTTACTCCACATCCTCATCCTCATCTTCATCCTCATCCTCATCCTCATGTGCTCTCACTTAGTTTTTGATCCTAGCTATTCTGACAGGTGTAAAACTAGAATCCAGAGTAGTTCTGGTTTGCATTTCCCTGATGGATAAGAAAGTTAAACATTTTTTTGTTTGTTTATTTCTCAGATATTTCAGATTGCTCTTTTGAGAATTCTCTGTTTAGATCTCTACCCTGTTTTTTAATTGAGTTATTTCCATGTGTTGATGTGTAGTTTCTTAAGGTCTTTATATATTTTGGATATTAACTCTCTATCAAATGTGGAGTTGGTGAAAGTCTTTTCCCGTTTCGTAGGCTGCCATTTTGTCCTATTGCAAATGTTCTTTGCCTTATAGAAGCTCTTCAGTTTCATGAGGACCCATTTATTAGTTGTTGTTCTGAGTGCCTGTGCTATTGGTGTTCTGTTCAGGAAATTGTCTCCTATTCCAGTGTGTTCTAGCCTATTCCCCACGGTGGTGGCTTGAGTAGGAATGGTCCCCACAGAGTCATGTCTTTAAACACTTGGTCACTAGGGGATGGCACTATTAGGAAGGGCGGCCTTGTTGGAGTAGATGTGGTGGTGTTGGAGAAAGCATTTCACTGGGATGGGCTTTAGGGTCACAGACATTCAAGCCAGGCCCAGTGGCTCACAGTCCCCTTCCTCCTGCCAACGTATCTAGATGTTGATCTCTAAACTTCCTTTCCAGCACCGTATCTGTCTGCGTGCTGCCATGCTTTCTGCCATAATGATAATGGACTAAACCTCTAAACTGTAAGCCAGTTCTAATTAAAAATTTCCTTTATAAGATTAGCCATAGTTATAACATCTCTTCACACCAATTAAATCCTAATCAAGGCTCCCACTTTTTCTTCTATTAACCTCAGTGTATCTGATTTTTTTTTTGTTATTGTTGAGGTCTTTGATCCATTTGGACTTGAGTTTTCTGCAGGGTGATAGATAAATATTTATTTGCATTCTTCAACATGTTGACATCCAGTTAGACTGGCACCATTTGTTAAAGATGATTTCCTTTTCCATTGTGTATTTATGGCTTCTTTATCAAAAATCAAATGTGCGTAGGTGTATGTATTTATGTCTGGGTTTTTTATTCAATTCCATTTTTCAACTTGTCTGTTTTTATGTGAATACCATATGCTTTTATTACTGTAACTCTGTAGTATAGCTTAAAATCACGGATGATGATCCCTACATATTTTTTTTATTATACAGGATGGTTTTAGCTATCTTGGTTTTTTTTTATGAAGTTGAATATTGTCCTTTTAAAGTCTGTAAAGAATTGTGCTAAAATTATTTATTTGAAGAATAAATGATCCATAAAAGGATGTACATACTAACTATAAAAACTTTAAAAAAAATAAAGATGTTTTGGAAACCTTACAAAACCCTTAACCTTTCCTTTTGTCTCACTTAGAAATCATAAGGTACATTACCTTAAAATAACTGAGCTCATCAAGAAATGTAATACAATTGTGGAGGGATGTTTGAATTGCTACCAAATCAAGGTGAATTACCATTCACAAGAGCACAGAGCCAGCTTTAGATGTTACATCCCTGTGACAAAATACTTAACAAGAACAACTCAAAAGGGGAGGATGCATTGGCTTGTGGTGTCAGAAGTTTTAATCCATCATGGCAGTGAAGACGGGACAGAGCGACTCAGCTCAGAAAGCACAGTGAGAGCAGGCCTTTGGTGGCAGGTGGTCTCTCTCTCCTCTTATTCTATCTGTGCCCCTCCCCTGCCCCCCCCCCCCGGCTGTGGGATGAGGCCATCCATCCTCAGCACCACTCTTTGGTTAATCCTCTCTAGAAATGTCCTCACAGGAGTCTAAAAGTATACTTGCTCATCTCATAACTACTTGTAAATATAATAAAATTAACAATTAAGATTTACTATCACACAGTCCGTGGTAAACAATTAAATAACAAGAAGTAGACATAAATGCACACATATGTAGATTTACCACTTTATGAAATTTAGTAATCATCTATCAGGTTGCCCTAAAATAGTGAAGGTTATCAAAATTTTCACTAATTGACTGTGGGAGGATTATAGCAGAAATGTGAGAAACAACTTTTATGTACGGTGAGTTCCAAGACTTCACCTAGGAGGAAGGGAGAGAGCTTCAGACCTTGGATAAGAGCAATATCAAAGAAAGTAGCATACATGATTCTAGCACGGACGTAAGTAGTAATGGATGTGATACCCACGGGAGACGGAGACGCAGGGAACATGACTGGCAAGCAAAGTTGGAATTAGAAAAGGAGGGAGAATGAGAGAATGCTGCGCTGTGGAGGCTGAGCAGAATGACACCACATTGAAATGTGTGGATAAAGAAAATCACCAGGGGAAAAGGTGCCTTTGTACTAGAAGGTTAAAAGGAGAAAGAGCTGTGTGTGAAGGTCTGGCCAGCACAGCATGGGTAAGCATGCCAATAAGATCAAAGGGGCACAGGGAAACAGATGGGCAGGACTTTGGGACTGAAGGAGATTGTGAAAAGAAGAGGAAGGGTCATGGTCTGTTCCAGAGGTCAGAGCTGGAGCCACCAGTCACCAGTGCAGACATCATGAATTCAGCTCATATCAGTGGGTTCATCTTTACATGAAATCCTGTGGTCTCCCACCAGCCACCCACTGCTTGCTTCTCTCCTCCTCCTCATGATATGTGATCTCAGTGGAAAAAAAGCTCTGGGTAAGCAAATTTCCTGGAATATCAAAGGGTCACTTTTCATTCGTTTTCCCTCTAAATTTGCATGTGTTTGAATTTTACTCATTTTCATGAAGTTCTTGACTCCCAGTGTGCAGTCAGTTGCCTTGTCTCCACACATTGGAGCTTGACTTAAGGCCTGAGCATTTCTTAGATGTGTGTTTACTGGGGATTTGACCCAAGGATGTGTCCCAAAGGCATGCACTTACAGAGCCTCTTTGGGGGTAAGGCCCAGGACTTCTTCCTTTTGTCATAGTGAGCCGTTTTTTGTTTTTTTGTTTTTTTTTTTTTTTGGTTTTTCGAGACAGGGTTTCTCTGTGTAGCCTTGACTGTCCTGGACTCACTTTGTAGTCCAGGCTGGCCTCGAACTCACAGCGATCCACCTGCCTCTGCCTCCCGAGTGCTGGGATTAAAGGTGTGCGCCACCACGCCCGGCTGAGCCTTTGTTCTTAACGGGAAGAGCACCCTATAGAATATTTGCATACAGGGAAGAACTCATTGTTATTATAACATGTGTGAAAAGAATCTCATGATTTTCGTTGGGTCAACCACTGTTCTTACAGAGATTCTGCCAGATATCACTGAATGAGTGGAAATTCTTATTCCAGTGTCATCAGCTATACTTGTAGATAATTACAACCAACACATTGAATACTTGAAATGTTATGTAGAAGCATAAACAGAGAGAGCAGGAGAGTGCCTAGCGTAAGGGAGCATACCAACTTCTGTTAGTTGTCTTCTTAGAGTAAAAAAAAAAAAAAATAGACACACACAATAAAAGTCCTACCTTGTCTTTAATTTCTAGCGTAAGCTTCCTAGATTCATAGTCCAGTAAGAATGTTGCTGAATGGATGCAAAGGAGAAAGGCGTTTTGATGATTATGAAAAAATGACAAGCGCCATCATCAAGGTCACCCTTTTGCCTTCCAGCAGGGCACATCCTCCAGGTCCCCTGCTAACAGCAGCATTGTGTAGTCGGGGAGTGCAGTGCGCTCCAGAAGGTGAGAGGTCTTATCTTATCTTGAAGACCTGTCAGGAGCATCACTATGACTCATGCTCTCACAGAGGAGGTTGTTAAGTCAGTCATTAGAACGTTAGAATTACATGGAATGGCTTTGTCACCCAAGTGACAAGAGACTTCACTTTGACACTGCTAAATCTGAAGAGGCTGCCGACTAAGACTGCTGTATGAGAATACAATGAGATGGGCATGGTAAGGCCCACCTCAGAGTGGCTTGTTACAAACCTCTTTTGCTCTCTTAGCCCTGCCCTGTGCTTTGGCTATTGTAGTGTTCTTATTTTAAATTTCATTTTAGATCATTTCTATGGATATTTGTTGGTAGCCTAAAGTGTGTGGCTTCTTTCTCAGGACAATGAAGAGCAGGATAAACAAGGTATGGCTTGTTTGGAAACCATCCCTCACCTACTGAAAGCAAGAGAAGTCTTTATCATAACAGAAGGGCTAACCATGTTCTGCATTAAAAATGTTTTTGTTCAAACTGACACTGCTAGTGTGGATATTGCTAAACTGTCTTTGAAGCAATAATGGAATCTAAAAACCAGCCAGGTTCTCAGCCTCATCCCCAGAAAGCCTGCTCTACTCTTACTGTCCTCATCCTGAGATACTGACAAGTTTTCATGGTATGGTCCCTCCCAAGTAGATGAAAACTCTCTAAACTTTGCCTCGCTTTGTTCAATATACCACCAAGGGCATATGACAGAGAGGCCTACTTTCTGGGGAGAATAGAGTAGACCCCCAAACTGGTCTGTGAATGGTTTTGCATGTAAGAAAAAGACACTGCCTTGGGGCTATGCAATTGTTGGCTAGACCTATAGGGAGCTTGGGCTGACTCAGACTTAACTTCCTGTCTTCATGGTCTCAGAGTGCTCCCACATGGAGCACACAAGAGAAAGTGTGATGGGTCTGAAAGATAAAAATTGACACTAATAAGTCTGAAAATCCTGTCAAGCGTGACCTCAAGCACTTAGAACCTGGAATTACCTTTCTGCCTTCTTTATTTGGTGTTTACTTCTGTCCCTTCTCCAGACGATAAGTAAGTTATGACTAAGATGAAGTCTGTTGTTCTCCATGATGCTACAGTTTCTAGATCTGTGCGTGGCGAGTAGTAAGATTTCAGGAAATATTAGTGACTAAGTGAGCCTCTGCTTGGCAAATAGTAAATTTTCAGAGAATATTTGTGAATGAGTCAACTTCTGCAGGAGTTCTGCTGTATAAAACCCTAAGGTAGCCATTCACAAGGACAGCTGCCTAGCAGGGGGCTCCAACATCAGCCAACATCTCCTATCAGGTTCATGCCAGAGGGTGCAGGAGAAGTGTGAGCCTTGTGTCCTTCTCTGTGCTCTGAGTAATACCACTGTGCCCTGTCTGATGAATAGAGGTGAATATATGAATATTGTGAATATGAATATATGAATATGTGAATATATGAATATATGTGATGGGATGGAAACATTCAAGCTTTCCATAGCAACATTTTTTAAAGTACCATGTTCTTGAATCTTACTGAACTCTTGCACTATGGTTGTTATACTGTTCTGCTATCTTGGGATAGTCTGTGAAAGAGCTGCTCATAATGATGTCCAATTTCTGATTCATGCTACCAAGGACAGAGCTGTGCTTCAGGCACCTCAGAGTTTCGAGCTGGCTAGGAGGAGGGCAATAGTTCCTCCAGTATTAATGAAAGTGTCAGCTAATTATTGCAAAATGAACTGTTAGCTACTAAATTGTGGTAGCGTTCTCTACCCTATATTTTCTCCTATTGTCTTCACAATAAACCTTGTAGACTACCTTTACGTTAATTATATTTATGTGTATACATTCTGTGTATATTCTTTTTCTTTTTTCCTGTGTTCTTTTTTCATTCACTTTACATCTCAGTCGTAGTGCCCTCCCTCCTCTCCTCCCAATCCTACCCCCTCCCCTCTCTTTCCCCTATCCCTACTCCCCTCCTCCTCAGAAAAGGGGGTCCCCACTCCCACACTGAGTCCCCTCCCCAGCACATCAAGTCACATCAGGACTGAGTTCATCCTCTTCCACTGAGGCCAGATAAGGCAACTCCACCAGAAGGAAGTGATCAAAACGCAGGCAGGCAACAGAGTCCATGTCAGAGACAACCCCTGCTCCCCTTACTAAGGGCCCCATATGAGGAGTAAGCTGCCCATTGGCTACATATGTATAGAGGACCTAGATACAGTCTTTACATGAACCTGGATTGGTGCTTCAGTCTTCATATGGCCCCTGGACCCAAGTTAGTTGACTCTGTTGGTCTCCTGGAGTTGGTTCCTTCTGTCCTTCCCCCACTTTTCCACAAGGCTCCTCAGCATTCTCCCTAATGTTGGCTGTGAGTTTCAGCATCTGATTCAGCTCACTGTTGAATAGAGCCTCTCAGAGGACAACCATGCTATGCTCCCATCCGCAAATGTAGGAAAGTATCATCCATAGTGTTGTGGTCTGGCCCTCTTCCCATGGGGTGGGTCTTAGGTTAGATCAGGCATTCCCCTAGTCTCTGCTCTATCTTTATCCCTGCATATCTTGTAGGAAGGGTAAATTTTGGGTCAAAGTTTTTGTAGGTGGGTTATTGGTCTCCACCCTCACTAGAAGTCCTGTCTGCTAGGAGATGGCATCTTCAGTCTCCATGATCGCCACTACTAGGAGTCTTATTTAGAGTCACCCCCATATCCTCCTAGAAGTCTTCCCTGTCATAGGTCTCCATGCTTTGTCAGAGATGCCCCTGACCCATGGTTTCTCTTCTCTCTCCAAGCCCTCTGACCTCCCACCCATGTTCTTCCCACATCTGATCCCCACTCGTTTTTCTGTACCTTCTCTCCAATCCTGTTCCCTCTCTTCCTTCATTTCTGCTGCCTATTCTAGTTCACCTTCTGTGTGAGATTCAAGCATCCTCCCTTGGGTCCTCCTTGTTACTTAGCTTCTTGGGGTGTCTATGAATCATGTAATATATGTCTAATATCCACTTATAAATGAGTACATACCATTTGTGTATTTCTTGATCTGGGTTAACTCACTCAGGATGACCATTTCTAGTTCCATCCTTTTGCCTGCAAATTCCATGATTTCCATGTTTTTAATAGCTGAGTAGTATTCCATTGTGTAAATGTACCACAGTTTCTTTATCCATTCTTTGGTTGGGGGACATATGGGTCATTTATAGTTTCTGGCTATTATGAATAAAGCTGCTATGAACATAACTGAGCAAATGTCCTTGCATTATGGTGGAGTTTCTTTTGCGTATATGCCCTAGAGTGGTATATCTGGGTCTTGAGGTAGAACTGTTCCCAATTTTCTGAGAAAGTGCCAGATTGATTTCCAAAGTGCTTGTTCAAATTTGGATTTCCACCAGCAATGGAGGAGTGTTCCCTTTGTTCCTTATTCTCACTAGCATGCATTAGCTATCATTTGAGTTTTTGATCTTAGCCATTCTGATGAGTATAAAATGGAATCTCACAGTTGTTTTGATTTGCATTTCCCTAATGACTAAGGATCTTGAGCATTTCTTTAAGTGCTTCTCAGTCATTAGAGATTCTCTGTTTAGCTCTGTTCCCCATTTCTAATTGGAGTACTTGGTTTGTTAGTGTTTAATTTCTTGAGTTTTTTTAAGATATTTTCTTTAACTCTTTTTTATTAAATATTTTTTATGTTTTAATATATACATTTATAATATTACATATATATACATATATATACAATAAACTACATACAGCAAGAACAACCATGAAACAATCAAGAATTATATAAATGTTACATTTGTAGTGTTTTGGCTATTTGTATTTGGCAGCCTTGAAGAAAAACGTCTTTCCTATCTTGGTGCATCTAAAATTCTGAATGTAAATCAATATCTATCATATTTTGTCATTATCAACTTAAAACATCTATCTAGACCTAAAAACATCTTAACCTCTAAACAACTAAGCTTAATTGTAAAACTAAACTATCTGGTCTCCAACCCCATCAGAGACTTGAAAAGGAATAAAATTAATTACCTGAGTACACAGGGAGTGAAAATTTGCAACTTCTCAAATGAGAAGATGACAGAGACAGTTTTCTGCCTGAAAACTCACCCAAAACTCTCTATAACATTGGAACATCATCTTTAGCCTTCTGGCCCGATATATCTGAGAAACGTGTTTGAGAGGCAGGAACTATTGAGGACTTGCTTACCCTATCTTGGCAGAGTTTAGCTGTTGACTCTGCCCTCATCCAAGCTCGCCCAATTTTAGGTAGAATTCAGTCTGTGGTAGAAATGATAACATTATGCCCTATTACTGCTTTGCCACATTTAAAGCCATCCCCGTATTTTGGATATTTGCCCTTTGTCAGATGTAGGGTTGGTGAAGATCTTTTCACAATTTGTAGATGGCTGTTTTGTTCTATTGACATTATAATGTGCCTTACAGAGCTTTTTAGTTTCATGAGATACTATTTATTAATTGTTGATCTTAAAGCCTGAGCTGTTGGTGTTCTGTTCAGGAGGGTGTCTCCTATGCCAGTGAGCTCAAGGCTCTTCCCCATTCTCTCTTCTAATAGATTCAGTGTTTCTGGTTTTATGTTGAGATATTTGATGCACTTGGATATGAGTTTTGTATAGGATAAGAAATATGGACGTATTTGCATTCTTCTACATGTAGACATCCAGTTAGACCAGCACCATTTGCTGAAGATGCTGTCTTTTTTCCATTGTATGGTTTTCGTTTCCTTGTCAAAAATCAAGTGTCTGTAGTTATGTGGATTTATTTCTGGGTCTTTGATTTGACTCCATTACCAACCTTTCTGTTTTTATGCCAATAACATGTAGTTTTTATTGCTATTGCTTCATAGTACAGCTTATAATTGGGAATGTTGCTTTCTCCAGAGATTATTTTATTATATAGGATTGTTTTTGCTATCCTGGGTTTTTTTTTAATTTTTCCATTCGAAGTTGAGAATTGCTCTTTCAATGTCTGTAAAGAATTCTGTTGGAATTTTGATGGGAGTTGTATTGAATCTGTAGACTGCTTTGATAAGATGCTATTTTTACTATGTTAATCTTACCAATTCATGAGCATGGGAGATCTTTTCATCTTCTGGTATCTTTTTCAATTCATTTCTTCAGAGACTTGAAGTTTTTGTCATAGAGCTCTTTCAGTTGCTTGGTTAGAGTTACACTAACATATTTTATATTATTTGTTGTTATTGTGAAGGGCATTGATTCCCTATTTCTTTCCTAGCACATTTATCCTTTTATAAAGGACAGCTACTAATTTATTTTTGCAGTAACTTTGTATTCAGCTGCTTTGCTGAAAGTGTTTACCAGCTATAGGAGTTCTCTAGTAGAATCTTGTTGATTGCTTATGTATTACTATCTGATCATCTGAGAATAGTGATACTTTTACTTCTTCCCTTTCAATTTGCATCTCCTTTATTTTTCTTATTGCTCTAGCTAGGATTTCAAGTACTATGTGAAATAGGTATGGAGAGAATAGACAGGCTTATCTTGTACTTTATTTTAGGGGATTACTTTAAGGTTCTCTCCATTTAATTTGATATTGGCTATAGGCTTGCTGTATATTGCCTTTATTTATGTTTAGATATTGGCCTTTTATTTCTGATCTCGCCAATATTTTTATCATGTAGGGGTGTTAGATTGTGTCAAAGGCTTTTTCCACATATAATGAGATGATCATGGGTTTTTTTTTAGTTTGTTTATATGGTGGATTACATGGATGGATTTCTGTATATTGAACCATCTCTGCATTGCTGGCATGACTCCTGGTGGATGATGTTTTTTATGTGTTCTTGGATTTGGTTTGCAAGTATTTTATTGAATACTTTTGAATCAATGTTCATAAGAGAGATTAGTATGAAATATTATTTCTTGGTTGAATTTGTGTGTAGTTTAGGTATCAAGATGACTATAGCTTCATATAATATATTTGGCATTTTCCCCTCAATTTTGTTTTGTGGAATGGTTTGAGGAGTATTATCTCTTCTTTAGAAGTCTGGTAGAGTTCTGTGCTAAAAACATTTGGCCCTGGGCTTGGTATTTTTTTTCTTTGGGGACTTTTGATGATTACTTCTATATCCTAATGGGTTATAGCACTATTTAGATTGTTAACCTGATCTTGGTTTAACTTTGGCAAATGGAATCTATCAATGAAATCATCCATTTCATTTGATTTTCCAGTTTTGTAGAGTATACGCTTTTGAAGTAAGACCAATGGATTCTTTGAATTTCCTCAGTGTCTCTTGTTATGTCCAACTTTTCATTTCTGATTTTGTTGATTTGGATATTATCTGTCTGCATTTTAGTTAGTTTAGCTAAGGGTTTGTCTATATTGTTGCTTTTCTGAAAGAACCAGCTTTTAGTTTCATTGATTCTTTGTATTCTTCTCTTTGTTTCTAAGTTATTGATTTCAGGCATGAGTTTAATCATTTCTTGCCATCTACTCCTCTTGGGTGTGTTTGTTTCTTTTAATTCTAGAGCTTTCAGAAGTGCTGTTAAGTTTCCTAATATATGATCTCTTCAATTTCTTTATTAAGGCATTTAATGCTATGAACTGTCCTCTTAGTACTGCTTTCATTGTGTCCCATAAGTTTGGGTATATTGTGACTTTATTTTCATTGAATTCTAGAAAGGCTTTAATTTATTTCTTTGTTTCTTCCCTGACCAAGTGGTTGTTGAGTAGGGAGTTTTTCAGTTTCCATGTGCTTTTTGTTGTTTCTGTTGTTGATAAGTTCCAGCTTTAATCCATAGTGGTCGGATAAGATACAAGGGGCTATTTCAATCTTCTTGTATCTGTTGAGGCTTCCTTTGTGACTGAGTATATGGTCAATTTTCAAGACGTTCTATGTGTTGCTGAGAAGAAAGTATACTCTTTTGTGTTTGGGTAAAATGTTTGTAGATATCTGTTAAGCCCATTTGGTTCATAATGTCGATTAGTTCCATTCATTTTCTGTTTAGTTTCTGTCTCTTTGCTCTAGGCATTGGTGAGAGTGGGGTGTTGAAGCCTCCCACTATTAATATGTGGGGTTCAATGTGTGATTTAAGATTTGGTAATGTTTCTTTTATGAATGTGGGTGCCCTTGCATTTAGGACATTAAGATGTTCAGAATGGAGATGTCATTTTGGTGGAATTTTCCTTTGATTAGTATGAAGTGCCCTTCCTTATCTCTTTTGATTAATTATGTTTGATATTCTGTTTTATTAGATGTTAGAAAAGCTACTCCTGCCTGTTTCTTGGGTCTGCTTTTTCCAGACCTTTACTCTGAGGTAAGGTCCATCTGTGTTGCTGAAGTGTGTTTCTTGTATGCAGCCAAATGATGGATCCTATTTTCACATCCACTCTGTTAACCTGTGTCTTTTTATTGGTAAATTAAGTCTATTGATGTTGAGAGATATTAAAGACCAATGATTGTTGATTCCTTTAATTTTGATACCGGTGTTATGTGTGGGTGTATGGGTGTGAGAGAGAGTTGGAGGGGAAATTTCTGTTCTTTTGTTGGAGAAATCAGTTCCTGTGTTTTCTTGGGTATAGTTACCCTTGTTGTTCTGGAGTATTTCTTCTAGTGTCTTCTGTAGATCTGGGTTAGTGGAAAGACATTGTTTACACTTTGTTTTGTCATGGAATATCTTTTTCCTCCATTCATGGTTATTGAAAGTTTTGCTGGGTATAGCAGCTTTGGCTGGAATCTGTGGTCTCTTGGTGTCTGCAAGACATCTTCCCATGCCCTTTTTGCTTTTAAAGTCTCTGTTGAGAAGTCTGGTGTAATTCTAATAGGTTTACCTTAATATGTTCCTTGCCCCTCATCCCTTGAAAATTTATATATTCTTTCTTTGTTGTGTACATTTAGTGTTTTGATTATTATGTAGCAGGAGGATTTTCTTTTAGGGGATTATCTATTTGATGTTCTGTAGTCTTCTTGTACTTTTATAGGCATCTCTTTTTTTAGGTTAGCAAATTTTTCTTCTATGTTTTTCTTAAAAATATTTTTTTCTGGGCCTTTGAGTTTGGAATCTTCTTCTTCTATTCCTATTCTTCTTAGGTTTGGTCTTTTCATGGTATCCCAAATTTCCTGGATGTTTTGTGTTGGAAACTTTTTAGATTTAACATTTTCTTTGACCAATGTATCAATTTCTTCTATCATATTTTCCACACCTGAGATTCTCTCTTCCATTTCTTGTAGTTTGTTGGTGATGTTTGCCTCTGCCATTCCTGTTCTCTGTTCTTAGGTTTTCCATCTCCAGGATCCCATCAGTTTGTGTTTTCTTTATTGCTTCCATTTTCATTTTCTGCTCTTGAACAGTTCATTTTTTTCTCCTGTTCATTTGTATTTTCCTGTATTTCTTTAAGGGACTTATTTATCTCCTTTACCTCTTTGATTATATTTTCCTGTGTTTTTTGAGAGACCTATTCATTTCCTGTTTAAAGGTCTCTGTCACCTTCATAAAATTACATTTAAGGTTATTTTCCTGTGCATCGGGTGTGTTTGGATTTTCAGGGCTTGCTGTAATAGGATAGCTTGGTTCTGGTGGTGCTGTGTTTCCCTGGGTTTTGTTGAGTGTTCTTTAGTCATCTAGATATCCCTGCTGTTGGCAGGCATGCAGGTCCCTAGCAGTCCTGATTGTCTGCCACCTCTGTTAGTCTGTGATGGCTGGTGCCTCATGGATTGCAGGCAGAGCTAGGACCAGGAGCTGGCAAGCAGATGTCATATGGTATACCTCACCATTGCTGGTCGTCCCCAATAGCTTCTACCTTTCAAACTCCTAGCAAAGCTACGGCCTGGGAAATCATGCACAGAGGTCACAGAGCGGACATCACCACTACTGGTAGTCCCCAGTGGCTGCCACCTCTGGAACTGCAAGCAAATCTGGCGTGGATGGGGACAGACCTCACCTCCGCTGGTCATCACCAACGGCTATTTGACTCCGGACTGCAGGCAGAGCTAGGGCCCAACAACTTTTGAAATGTTTTTAAATAAAAAAAAATATTTTGCATTTCTTTTCTTTCCATTTTCTATTTTTTAATGTTTTCTGGAGGCAAGTTGTGTGGTTCGGATGAAAATGGCCCCCCTAGGCCCTTAGAGCTGTGTATATTCTGTATATGTGTTTTACATATACTTCTGTAGCATTTTTTTCTCTAATTGATTTCAAATTTTCTTTGGCAGTATGTATTATTCTAGTAATTGTATTGGATCTTATTCTGGATCAGAGTATACTGGTCAGGGATTTCTGACTAGGGAAGTCTGGGACTGGAGAAAGCCATAAACAAAGCAGTCTACTTCCCTACTAGCATGGCATGCTGCTCTTAGTGGCTTTCATAGCCAACTAAGAGTTACTACATGTTTATTGCATTGCTCTGCTCAACCTATTTTTTGTTTTGTTTTATTTTGTGTTCATTTGTTTGTTTTTCAATACACAGTTTCTCTGTGTAGCCTTGGCTGTCCTGGAGCTCACCCTGTAGAGCACACTAGTTGCAAAGTCAGAGATTTACCTGTCTCTGCTTCCAAGGTGCTGGTATTAAATATGTATGCCACAATGCATGACTGTTTCCATGGGTTTTATCCTACTCCACAGGGGCTTCATTAATGACATTTGTGTCCATAACTTGTAGACTACAGACATCTAGAATCTTCAGCATATACACTCTCCAGAGATGACCTAAAGAACACTTGCTGAGGGTTTATTTTTACCTTTATCTTCTCTCTGTTTAATATAATACCTAACCCTCAGGCCCTGAAAACTATGGTAGAGTAATTGCTGATTGATCTTCCAGAGAACTTTAATATCTTTGCAATGCTAGGATTGATTATCTTCTTAGACCTAAAGTTTGATGCTCCAAAATGAAAACAAGAAGTCATTGATAATATGATTATATAACCTATAATTTAAAATGCTTAAAAATATAATTCAGTTAACTTTTCTTTGCGGACTAGAAAGCCACAATAAGATGGTCTATGGTTAGTTTCTACAATGAAACTGTTTTTCTTTCTATTTTTATCATACAATTAGAACTATGCTTTTGTCAAAAAAATGGCTTAAGGTAGTATTTGACAAACTATTTGACAAAAGAGGTAATTCAACAGCATTGTGTTTCACATTGCACAAAAGAGTCGCAAATATATTTTCTACAGCTTTTAGAAAAATGCAGCACACACCTAACTCTCTGTTTATTCCACATCCTTCATTCTTACTTTCAGATTAAGGAAATTAATTACTTTCTGCCTTTTAGTAGTAGTTTGAATCACATTAATAACCATCTAGATGTGCTTAGTGTTTTGCATTTTAATGAATTTTATTACAGTGTATCAATGCTTTGAATTCTGACTCTGCTAAAAATAGTTATCATCTGAGGATTTCTCTACAGCTATCTGGGACTCCAGCTTAAAGTTCAGGAGAAAAACACATAGCATATGCCACAAAGGCACATTTACAAAGGTAAATCAGGCTGGTGAAAGAAATACCTTACCATGAAATGAAAAGCAAGTCTAAAACTCACTAGACAAACAGGAAGTAAGCAAATTTATGAAATGTTCTAAAAATTAGATAACAGTAATGATTGTTTCAGCCTATAAGTTTACAAGGAGCATCTTAACTACATCCTTTGACTGGGTAAGTGAATATTGTGCTGTGCCTGTTACATCTCAATAAGACGTGGTCTGTAAAAGCTGCATGCTGGTGAGGGGTAGAAATAACGCTATAATTTACATACGAAGGCAACATGATTCTAAATATCCCTCAGTTGAAACAGGGTACAACTGTGGTTCTCAGAACAAACGCCCTCCCACTGAAGAACCTCTTAACAATGTCTTCTTCTCGTTGCTTCCTCTGACTCTTTCGAGACTCGGAAGCTTCATCCTGACCACACTGTTCAGCAGGAGGTGCTGGGTTCCATCTGAGTGGCTCTGGTCTTGAGATGTGTAGTGTATAAGACACAGCTGCATCAGGAAATCACCATCACTCAGCAACCGTTGATGACTTAACTTACCAGTCGTTCATCTTCTTTGGCTCTCGGTATGTAGGCGGCTGGTGTCTTCACGGGCTTACCTGAGTTCTGTGGGGCTCATGCAGACTGTGGTCATGGGATCCAGGACAGCTGTCTCTTGTGTCCCGCCGCAGTCAGGGCCTCATCTCTTCTCTACCCAGCCTCTCATTGTTTAGTTTGATGCTGCAGTGGTCCAGGTTCACAAGTACAGCAAGGGAAGAAACTGGAGAGCTCTGTACAGTTCAGGATGGTGACACAGCTGTGTCCCTTACACTATGTTTCATTGATTAAAGCAAGTCTCCAAGGCAGTTCCAAAACTGGTATGGAGAACAGGCAAAAATGGTAAAACTTCCTGCCGAAATTGTACAAATTTCATTTGATAAAAATACAGGCGGTGACACTCTTACAAAACAGAGCACTGAGCTCTAATTCACATGGCATAGCAGTAGAGCCCACGGATTAGCAGGCAGATGTGTGGTTGTCTGTGCTACAGTCCATGCCAACTGTGCAGCTAAATCTACCAAGGTTATCCTATCTTGTGAAAAGGACGGTTTGACCCTGGGTACTGTTAATAATGCGCAGACTGTTGCATATTTAACAAATTTTGAATTAATTACCCCACTGGAAGTGGCCGAAAAATTTGGCAAAAAAAATTGTTTACACTTCATTTGATTAAAAAAAAAAAAAGGTAAGACCAGTCTTACCAACCATACACTGGGATATAAATAAGATCTAAAGTTATTGCTTTAAGCCACCAAGCACTGTGCTTAAATGGAACCCCTTCTATAAACAGACTGATCATGAGGACGACCTTGTAGTCTTGAAGAACACACCATTTAACAGGAGCCCACAGGTGTGTAGAGGTGTGCAAGTCAGAGCTCCCATTACAGTGTAGTCAGTCCACACTACACAGTTGACAAGTGCTCTGCTTCTGCACATAGGCTCCTAGAACTCTTCTCACTGATGGTAATATCTTGGAGAATGAGCAGAGCCTTCCCATGAAAACAGTACAAGAATGAAGAGACACACCTTAACCTCTATTAACCACTGTTAGAGCAGGAGTTCGTAATGTCGGCAGCCTCGGTTAAGACACACACCCTAAGGAAAACCAGCAACAGGTGATACAGAATCATCAGATACGAATTCATAACCTTATTACAAGCATGAGCCATCACCCACTGCCAGTTGTGCCTAAGAAAGGGCCTCTTCTTAAAGGATGGTGGTAGAATGCCCAGTGCTAATTGCACTGACCCTTCCTCTATGCTATGTTAGCATTAAACATGTTGGTCTGCATACCTAATTTTCATACTTTAAGTGGGCAGACTTCATAGCTTAAGACTAATATCTCAATAAAAGGCTGAATTTTGAGACGAAGTAGCAGCTTAAATTATATGTATTGATAAAGCAGTCATGGCTCTCATAAACCCTTCACTGAAACAGAGAACAGTTTACACTAGAGAACAGCTCTCACTTGCCTGTGGAATTTTCTGAAAGTTGTACCTTGCACTTTGAAAATCTTCTTTGGATTCAATTTGGTTCTCACAAAGAAAATTCCCTGGACTGCATGATCAAAATGCAGTGCCCCTCAGGTATCCACTTTCTGTAACCAGGGTGATGGTACCAGGGTGATGGTAGCAAAGTGTCCAATCCCAGGTTATCTGAGGGAATTTTTTTAGTTCATAAATAGGAGGAGAAAAATGAGAAGGGGAGAGCCACAAAGGAGCCAAGAAGGGGAGCAAACCATGCCAAAAAGCCTTTCTGGGCACCAAGCCATAGTTCACAGTTCATTTTTAAGCTGTAATATTTTTAATTTTCAAATTAGAAAGTTACTAAAATTCCCACTTTCTAAAGTTAAAAATTATAAATTACTATATCAAATTTACTAATATTTCAAATACGGCGTTTAATAAAGCTCACATTGGATGGCGTTCCTAACAAATATGACAATCTAAGGGACATTTGGACCAAGCTTTTCCTTTCCTGTGTTGATATTAGCATTTAAGGGAGTTCTTGTTCTCAGAATGGAGAACACAAGTGGCTTAATCTTTTATCAGTGTCTAATATCCAATCAAATATATTTAATGGTCAAAACTTAAATTTCAGATACTCTATGTATTCCTTACAAATATGAAAATTGACGTAGAAAGATGTGACTTAAGCACATCAACAAATTATACTAAATTTTTCATTGGATCCTTGTTAAAATGGGAATATTAAACACATGAATTATGATATATACCTACATACATATATAAATAAATAAATTCCTTTATATGCATTGTTGGTAAAACAAACAAACAATGTCTAAATTCCAAGTATTTCAAATGATGCGTGTTGAACGATCACACACTTGGGTCGCGAAGCCAGCTGCCCACACACAACATGATGAAAGTTAACAAGGGACTTGCCTGAGGCACCAAATTAAGGTTGAAAAGTCATCCCAGTTGAAAGAATTAAAGTGATTATCATGAAATCATACAAAGCAGCTCCAGAAATCTGAAATGCTCAAGAGCATCTCACCACAAATGATAAAGCTGCTCCATTGCTACCTGGCCAGCGGGATCCGTGACAAGTAGGATGTGGCAGCTAAGAATCCCTGCATGTGGACTCCGCCTAGAAAAAGAGCAAGGGCAGAAGCAAGAGTGAGACGGAGGGGGAGGGGGCTGGAGAGATGGCTCAGAGGTTAAGAGCACTGTCTGCTCTTCCAAAGGTCCCAAGTTCAATTCCTAGCAACCATATGGTGGCTCACAACCATCTGTAATGAGATCTGGTGCTTTCTTGTGGTGGGGCAGGCATATATGTGGGCAGAATACTGTATAAATAATTAATAAATAAATATTTTTTTTAAAGAGTGAGAGTGGGATGCCTTGGGAGGGCGGGATGCCAGTAAGTGCGTCTCACTGTGAAGCCTGCTCAGTAGACACCTAAGACACTCTCAGATTCCCTCAGGAAAGTCAACATCCCACAAAATACTGTTCTCAGGACCAAATAAACCACCCCCATCTCCAACCTCCTTGAGGTTTTTAAAACCTGCTCAAACTGCCGGATCTAATGTGAATTTCTATCAGCTATGCAAACAGTTACAAGAAAGAAATGTTTTGGTAAATTTAGCACATTGATTTTTGGCAAATTGGCCTCTGGCAAACTGGTCATTTAGTATATTGTTTATTTCAGCATATTGATTTTTTTTAGAGCACACTGGCTTTCTTCTGATATCTGGTACCCTCAGAGGACAAACTGAATAAGCAAGGATTTGTTTCTTTTAAAAATGTATATCAAATGCCACCAGACACTGGCTGAGGAAGTGGGTGCTTAGAAATGACAGAGAAGGCATTGCTCCTGAGCTCTTAGCTCTGAGTATAAAAGTAAGGCAGGGATTAAGTGAAGGCTCAACAAATTACTACATAGAGTTTTGATAACTGCTCTAAGGAAACATGATATGATAAGAAAACAGAGTGTCTGAGAGGAGAACCTTGTAACAGAACTCTTATTTTTACTCAGTCCACGATGCAAAGTCTGCAGAACATAAAACGCGGGCTCCATCCATGGACAGACAGGAGGATGAGAGGTGACCATTTGGTTATCCTGCCAGATGAGCCAGCGATACAAGTCAACTGCAGCAAGATCTAGACTATGGGGCAGAGCACATTCTCCCCAATCTCAAACATTCGCCTCTGGCAGGGTTCTTTTCTATCTTTCACAGTTGGAAGTTTGATTCTAAAAAAGACATCTTAAGCCCTCACCTCCACCTCCACCTACTCATGTCAGAAACCGAAGGGTTGCTGGCCTCAAGATTTGAGGTCACCAGAGCCTTTAGTTTCACTAGCACTGGAAGACACGTAATTGGGAGAAGTTCTGGTTCTTTGCAATGTGTTTAAAAACAGGTAAGAGGGGGCTGGAGAGATGGCTCAGCAGTTAAAAGCGCTGACTGTTCCTCCTGAGGTCATGAGTTCAATTCCCAGCAACCACATGGTAGCTCACAACCATCTATAATGTCATCTGATGCCCTCCTCTGGCCTGCAGGTGTGCATGCAGGCAGAGCTCTGTATACATAATAATAAATAATAAATCCTTTAAAAAAACAAGTAAGAGGCACCAGCCTACTGGGTATTGGTGGCCTACACCTTTAATTGTAGCACTTAGGAGCCAGAGGCAAATGTGTATCTGTGAATTCAAGTTCCACCTGGTCTATAGAATAAGTTTCAGGACAGCCAAAGCTATACAGAGAAATCCTACCTCAAAACACACACACACACACACACACACACACACACACACACACACACACACACACGCACACACACACATACAACTTCATTATGGTATATGAATGCAGCATTATATACCTATAGTATATAAGTAGATGTTTAAAAATATCAGTATTAAGTGTGATACTCCAATAATCCAGGCACATGGAAAGCTGAAGGAGGAGGAATAATAGCCCAAGGCCAGGGCAGGATATAAATTAAAACCTAGTCACAAAATAAAGCCAATAAATAAATAAATAAATAAATAAATAAAAATCAGGGTCCAAAATCTAAAAGAAGAGAAATGCTTTCATGAGCAGTGTTTACCGAGGAGCTGAGCTGCTGCAGTGGACGACACTTTGGTTTGACTGTGGTTTTTGTCACCTTATATTTACATCTTAAGGCTACTACCCAATGGATGACCACAACCTTATCTTAAAACAACAAGACAACATTAATTCTACAGAGTCAAAATTCACAGGCTTCTAAGCAAGAGCTTTCCTTTGTTCTGGCTTCCAGCAACTTTGCTGTGTTGGGCCTCTTTCAAAGCTGTCCATGTGTGCTCCCTCTATTTATCTTATGTGTATAGTTGGGGAGTCAACTAGGGCCCTGCAGGATAATCCAGCTGGATCTTCTCACCCCACGATGCTTCCTCGTAGTGGGAATGGTACATTTCCAAATGAGGTCACATGCACACAGTCTTCATGATTTGCTTTTATACCTTTGGTGCCATCATTCAGCCCCACTACATGAGGGCTCCAGTATTTTAACTGTTAATCAAAAATCACAAGAACTTGTCCAAAGCTTCCTCTGTGTTGGTGGTCAGGTTGGTTTGCTGGAGGATGTAAACTGGTCACCGCCACACCCACCCCACCACCCCCATCGCCCGCCCTGCCACACACACCATCCAAAATGGAGCTCCTGTGATACAGAGTCATCAATGAAAGAGTCTGGGCAGCCCAGAGACCTGGGATAAAACCAAACATAGCTGACGAAAAGCCAAGGAAATGATGTCTAATGATAGTCTGCTGTATACATAGAGGGGTGCCTAGGCCATTCGTCACCAGACAGGCTTCATCCCGCAACCGGTGGAAACAGATGCAGAGACCCACATCCAAACGTAAGACAGAACTTCCCCAAGTCCTGCAGAGAAGGAGGAGGAGAATTACAGGATCCAGGGGAGTTAAGGATACCTCAAGAAAGTCCACTCTAACAAGGGCTGGTAGAGGCTCACAGAGACTGAGCTGACCACCTGGAAGGCCTCATGGGTCTGACCTAGAATCTCTGCATATGTGTTATGGTAGTTGTTCTTGTGGGACTTCTAACAGTGGGAGCAAGGACTGTGTCTGACTCTCTTGCCTGCTTTTGGGGCCCTTTCCTGCTACTGAGTTGCCAAGTCCAGCCTTAATATAAGAGTAAGTGCCTAGTCTTACTGCAACTTGATACACCATGTTTGGTTGATCTCCGTGGGAGGCCTGCCCTTCTCTAAAGAGAAACTGAAGAGGAGTGGGACAGGCAGGGGAAGACTGGGAGGAGAGAAAGGAGGGGAACTGAGAGAGGAAGGAAGGAAGGAAGGAAGGAAGGAAGGAAGGAAGGAAGGAAGGAAGGAAGGAAAGAAGGAAGGAAGGAAGGAAGGAAGGATAGATGGACCATGGCCATCGGTGACATTGCTGCCTTTTAGGTTCACACATGGGAAAATAGACTGACATTGTAGTGGGGGAAAATTTAGGTAGTTGGAGGGAAGAATTAAATGACTAAATTAGTTTTTTTTTTTAATTAAGTAAAATTCTAACTTAGCAAGCATTTATTGTCCCCATTCAATTAGAATGCTCTAGAGACTGCTCTAGAGTTTAGTCAACCCCTGACTTAGAGTCCCTTTTCTCTTATTTGGTCATCACCCTCCCTGTTTTCCTCTTTTGGGCCTTTTCCTCCCCCAGAGCCCCATTTCTGCCTTTATCCTGCTGTAAATGGGCTTTACATGCATTATTTCAGGCCCAGCTCTGAGAGACTGACACTCTTTCTCCGTGTGCAAGGCAGGGTATCTAGCTTTGCAAGCGCTGCTGGGCTTCAGACAGCAGGCAAGTACACAGGGACAGAGTCCTTATCTCTTGATTGCAAATCTAGCGCCTTATTTGGGATGTTCATGGGTTGGTTTTTTTGTTTGTTTTTGTTTTTGTTTGTTTGTTTGTTTGTTTGTTTTTAGTTTGTTACTATTCTTTCTAAGTGCCATTTTATAAATTTGTTTTGGAAGAAGAAAATTTTCCCCATTCTATCCCAGTTTCTTTATGGGGTCTATAGAAGTTCTGGATATGTTTATTAGCATACTAATTAACATTTACAAAAATTCTGCTTAGTTACACAGTCCTCATTATTTCTAAGAAATTCTCACGTATATCTTCAAAATATCGATTCAAGTCTCATAGAAGACAATTTTTAATAACATAACTTTAAAATAATATGCTTTCCTGGTATTATCATATGTACGCTTACATCAAATAATTGACTCAGTTTATATAAAATGAACAGAATGGGACTCTTTTTATTGCCTGTTGATCCTTTCCTACAAACTTTGTTTATGAGTTTATCTCATTTTTGGCACTTTGCATCAGTGCCCCCATCCCCTTCAGAATGCCATTGTTGTTAGAGAGCCTTGCAGGTCAGCACTCTGGGTCACTGTACTGAACCAGCACTTTGTTATTGAGTTGCGAATTTGTTGTTGTCCTCTTAGAACAGGACTCATTGCTCGGGAGAGGTAAAGATGTTGCTAAGCGCCTTGTGTAAGATAGCCCCTACGCTGAAGAACTACCTGACCCCAAACTTCAGAGGGCACTCCTGATAGCTCAATAGCATCCCTCTCCAGTTCTCTTTTTGGAATAGGCTGAACTCCTTTCTCACTGAAGGGCACAAACATACAGATGCTACTCGGCCCATGGCACTTCCAGTGGGCTATGGAGACATGTTCTGCGTCTTCCCGGTGTCTTTAGCATATCAGTGGCTTTCATGTCCTCTCATGTACAGTCATGGAAATACCCTGCTCTCTTATCCTTAAGGATTTCCGAGAAGTCTTTAAGTCATTCCCTTTAAAAAATTATCCCTGTGCAAGGATCCCCAAGAGTACAGTTAATGGTGTTAGAGTCTTTACCATTCACAGGAACATGGCTTTTCCTTTGTTCTCCTCTGTTTTAAAAAATTAATTTTGCTGTTAACAGTCCCTTGCTATTAAATAATATATTGTGATGGTATTCCCTTCTCATGTTTTAAATTGTCTTCTCATGTTTTAAATTTTTCATGAATATTTAGTGTCCTGAATAAATTCATTATTTCACAATAGCAAAACCTTAAAGTCTCTAAGTAAACGACTGTTGAGTGGTTGGCTGTA
Source organism: Acomys minous (assembly GCF_964271855.1). Lineage (NCBI taxonomy): Eukaryota > Metazoa > Chordata > Mammalia > Rodentia > Muridae > Acomys > Acomys minous. Next base: position 78,950,074 of record NC_140494.1, on the reverse strand, counting down.
ATTGTGTGTTTTAGAAATTCGTACTTGGTTACAGATCATGAATCGCAGTCGCTTACCTTTCTCTATCATGCCTTCCGAACTGCTCTGCCTTCGGAATCTGTTCTCCTCTTTCTGCTTGCTGGAGGATCCATTTTGCTTTTTATCCATTCAACTCATGGTAACATGGCTTAAAAGATAAAAGGTCTTGCAGGAGAAGAGAGCAAACCATGAGTGAGGGCAGCAATATATAACTTAATTGTTATACGGAGAAGGGCTGAACACCATAAGAAGCTGATTCGTAGCACAAAATGAGATTAATGTCACATAGGAATTTGCCAGTGACATCAACCTGTGCTCCACTAAGTAGAATGGAGTTTGTTTTTATCCATTCCTCAAACACTCACTCACTCAATAGGCAGGTTGCATGCATATTCTGTGTCCAGGGACACAAATGTAAGTGTAATATTATTTTATCCCCTCATGATATGATTTATAAATCATAACCTCATAGAGTAAAACCTCAGTAGGAGCCAAGGCTGAGAGCCTCTGGCGGATCCACAGAGCATAGCAGAAAGGCTGGAAGGTGAGGACAGCCAGCTTCCCTGAGGGAATTTAACAGTAAATGATGTTAGGAAGTGGGACCCAGAAATGAAATGAGCAGGAGGGTTTGATACACAGACTAGATGTTGAGGAAGAGATGGTTGGCCGGGGCTCTGAGAGGGAGATGTGGAAGAGCAAAGGAGAAGGGACCATGGAAACTTGAGCAGTAGTCACCAAGGCATGAAGCTGTGTATAAACAGATTTTTAGTGTCTTGTCAGAAACTTTGGATAGAACCAAGTGCTGCCCTCTGTGGCCAGTTATCAAATAAAGCAACAAATTCTATGCTCTGGAGGGTTTGCTGAAAAGAACTCATAAAGTCTGATGTTATTAGCCCAAGGCTTGTGTTTGAAAGTTCCGGAAACCAGTTCAAATGGATGAGCCAATGAGCCAATGCAGTGGTGGAATGTGATGGCTTTGGTCTCTCTGTTCGTCTGTCAAGTGATGAGAGTGCTGCAGAGCCATGCGTATGGTATTCTATGATGGGAAGACCTGAGGATTGCATAGCGGATATGTAACTGTTACTCCATCATCAAATTATAAATGGTGCAAAGGGGAGAAGCTGAAAAAGAGATGGAGGGATGGACAGCAGACTTCCAAACAGAAGAGTCAGCAGTGTGAAAAGGAAAGAGCAAGCTTAGTTAAATGAAAGCATGGCCATCCTGCACCACACAGACAGCTGTGCTTTGGGGAAGACCATGGAGGTTTACTTTGGCACCTTATGCCTAAGATGCACAGGAACTAAATATGAAATTTCCCATGAGCACTTTGGATTTATATGATCAAAGCTGGCCCAGATGTTGAAGCTTGAGGTACAGATCTGGAAATCCTCAGAATATAAATGGTTATTTAAAGACTACATAAGTACTTTTCATGTCAGTTTTGGAATGAGTTTTTATAATGTGGATTTTATGCTTCAGGGTAACATTCAATTAGTGCATTAACAGTTTTCCTCTACTGGAAAACAGTCAGTTTAATATGCATTGGTACCTAACATGCCAGGATGCTCTCCATCTGTAGTGACCCCCTTGGGATAAACTGGCACTTTGGAAGTTTTGCCAAGTTTACCATCACCCAAACCACTGCCCAATGTTTTGATATGTTTTTTTTTATATGTGGGGTACTAGTCACTGAAGCCCAGTTCTTCCCACATGCTAAGCATCTGCTCCAGCACCGAAATATACCACCAGCCTTTGATGTTTTAACATAAGAAAATGTAGCTAGTTAAGTTATGGTAAGAGTTCTTAATAACTTTGTCCTGTGTGTGGAAGTTCTTCTTGAGAAAGAACAACTTCTAGGCAGAGAGAAAAGCCACATGAGATACATTTAGTGCCTCCTGTGTCCATGAAACCAGATTCTCGATCCTAATGTCTGTCAGACTCTGGGTTGGATGAGAGGGGGTAACACGTTGTCTTTGAAGCAAAACGTGAACAATTATAGCTGAGTGTGGAAAGTGTGGAGTTGAGTGTGGAGGGTGTGGAGTTGAGTGAAGAGGACTCTGTGTGATTTTAAAGGAGTAAAGACAGCAGCATGTAGCCTTGCTCAAGGACAGAACGAAAAAGTCACAGAATGATGTTTGAACTCAGCCCTAAATGTTAAGTTGTCTTAGCTTCAGCAGTTACATGTGAATTTCAGTTGGTAACCCTCATGGTAATATTCTGAAACATAAACTAAATTAAATTTTAGAGCAATGTGCTTGTGTATTTGGAGCATGATAGATACTTGAAAATGGAGGACAAAATGGCAGTTATTTGTCAAGTAGACAAGGAGCAAAAGGAACAGAGTGCACACTGCTAACAGAGTGCAGGATGAGACAGTGATTAGTGTATAGAATCGGGTTCATAAAGTGTAGGTGCATGTGGCTGTTGTGATATCCTAGGAGAAGGTTCACAAATGAGCCGTCACAGTTACTTTGGGACCTTGTCTCTGAATTTACAAAGGGAGCACGAGCTGTGCACAAAGAAAAACAGAAGGCCATGGCCCTATCTTTGGGTAAAAATGAGTGGAGACCTATACAAATGAATGGGCAGCTGAATTGAGGAAGAGGATGAAGAAAAGATAGATTAAGACTTGGGTATTAGATTCTGTAGAACTCTGTGGCACATTGAATGTGTGAACAGTAAGCAAAGATCTTGGCAGGCACTCTTCCAAGACTCCCTACAATACATCAGCCGAGATTAGCAAGAGAAGAGTGGCCCCAACCAGCCCTTGCTGAATGATGAACCTGATTGCCTGCACCATGCCCTTCCAAGTTTCTTAGACACTTTGGGAAAGTAGCACTAATCTTTCAGGTCTCTAAGGCACTGACCATATAGCTATGATTATAAAACTGATTTACAGTTTTGATAGAATAAACATGGATTGAGAGAGGGCTTTCCTGGAAGATGATGTCATTGTCTTAGGACAAAGTCAACTGCATTAAAACTGTTCCATAAAGCCTGGTGTCGTGAACAAGAAAATTTATGGAGTTTTTGTTCTTAAATTCTTAGCCACTTCTGATGTATATTGTATACTAAATTCTTTGCTCATTCCATATATTGAGTCCATAGACACAGACTATCTAAATGAACGAACCCAGTCATGGACCACAAGCTTCAGAAAAGAACTGTGATAGTGACTTTCACGCCTCGGCTTTGCATGACACTCAGGCACCCAGTTGTATACCATCTGAAAAGCCAACTACAACTCCTAACCAGCAACTAGACTACCATGTTGAGACACAGCATGTGACTCAAGGCCCGTGCATAGGACCAAATCACACTGCAAAAGAGTGGATTTGGTGACAGAACTTTCAAGTGATAGACCGCAAGCCATCGCAGCTGAGCCTTGAGGTATTTGGTCAAAGGCCATCAGACTTCTGAGAATAAGGGCGTTATAAAGAATCTGCTCTTCCCATCACCCCAGGCCATCGGCACTGTCTTACCAAAGTCTCCAGAACATTGTTAGGCCTCAAGCAGTTGTCAGTACTACAGAATCACAAATGGGACAACACTTCAGTTCTCTGAAATGGAAGCATTTCCAGTCTCTGAGCAATACAGTCATAATTGGAGGATCCATTTCTCTGAAAGCCCTGCCACTCAGATACAATTCCAGTCACTTCGAGGGTGGTCTTTTATTTTTCTTCTCTTTTCATACATGTGAAAAGAGAGACGATCCTCCACCCCGGCCCTCTCTCTGATGCATTTACAAAGCTGGAGCCAGGCTGATTGCAGACCTCTGTTGCTATAAAGACAGAGCAGGATGCAGTTAGAGAGAAGAAAGAGCCTTAACTAGGATTTCTTCTCCTGTGATGGCTAATTTTTTTCCCTCTGATACCTTTCCAAAACCATGGCAAGGTGACATCCACTTAGAATGCCTTTAATTGCAACTTTCCGAAGGCTGAAACAGTAAAACCTCAGAGGATCCTAAATCATAACTCTAAATGTTTGGAAAAGGAGAAATGAAGTGTAGTGTCAGCGAAGGGGGCAGAAAAAGGAATTTTGAATAGTCTGCCCGGTATACTGATTACACGCTAACAAAGAGGATTGCCAGCCTGATTTTAGTCTCTGATTTCCATTCATGTGGGATCCGCTCATTACCATCAGGGTCTTTCTGGGTAGCTACAGGACTTAGGATCTGAAGAATAGCGAGAGCATTTTGTTACACTATAATGTGAGAGCTGCAGATACAAGAAACTCGACTCCTATTCCTCTCTACAGCAATCCTAAGGCAGGTTGAGGCTCACACTTAAGCTATAGTCAGAGTGTGCAGGGGTGTGCCACTCTGTACATATAGGTGAGCATGAATATGTGAATGCTTATTCAGAATGGAACACACCAATATCTTATGTGAACATCCAAATTATTATGACTATAGAGCAGTGATTCTCAACCTTACTAATGCCACAACCTTTTAATATAGTGCCTTGACCATAAAAATTATACCTTTGCTACCTCATAACTGCAGTTTTGCTACTGCTGTGAATTATAATGTAAATATCTGATATTCTGGATATCTGATGTGATGTTATGACCCACAATTTGAGTACCACTGATGTGGAGGCTGAAGAGATGGCTCAGCAGTTAAGCACATATCTTACTCTTCCAAAGCATCCACATTCAGTTCCTAGTACCCACATCAAGTACCTCACAATGCCTTTTTATGCAGATCCAGGAGATCTGATGCCTCTGGCCTCTGTTGACATCTGCACACAAGTGTATACACACAGACACAGATATGCACATAATACAAATATTTTAAAAATTAATAACTCAGACAATAGCCAAGAAATGATCTCATTTAGTTTTTCTATGAGATCCCTTAAAAGAAAGAATTGGAAATTTTCACTATATATTAATAAGCTTTGATTGTTCAGTGAAATTAATTATCATAATATAGGAAGAAGAGCCTTTCATTCATTAACTTGGTAAATGTACTATACAAATCACAAAACAACAGTTCGTGGCTGTGGTGTGCCAGGAGGCATTTAGATGAGAACAGTGCTATCAGGGAAACTGATTCTTCAGTCCTTCCATGCTCAATGTCTAACCATCTAGTGTCTTGCTTCCTCTTCTGAGAAGCCATAGGTATGATCTCCTGTTCACACTGAAACAGGGTAGTGGGGCGGTAGGGAGAAATAAGAAAATCCCCTCACTCCACTATAAACTCATAATCCTTATATTTTTAAAGGGTGTGTAAAACCGATGATCTCTTGTCCTCTAACATTTTGTGATAAGCACAGATCTTAAGAATAGGCAGGACATTGTGAAATCCTCTGGGCAGCTGTCCAAAGCAACACAAAGGCATCATTGCAGTTGGATTTTAAACATTCCATTTTATGGAAAGGTTTCTATAATCACCTTATAAAGAGACAACTCAATAATAACGATTTCTTTGGGGGAGACATTTGATTTCCCAAAAGTAAAGGCCGTTCGTTTGAAAATATCAAGATGCCCATGACACTGATGTGGCATTTGAGTAATACCACAGCATCAGTAACAATGAGAGACTCTTAACCTGATTGCTTTTAAATACAGCCCATATGCAGAGCCCTCTTCCCTCCTTCCATCCACTTATTATTTATAGCATAACCGACACTTCATGAGATGGACAGATCCTGTGGAGGGATACCACATTTTAGTTCATCCTCATCTTTGTCTCCCATAGGGCTTTCCTACCACAGATCCTCCGGGATCCTTGAATACATAAAAGAATCACACACAGACCAAGAAGAATACTGATTTACAATACAATTTTGTCTTGGATGGAGACACCCTATGTCCTACCTTGTGTGGTAGTAATGTTCACTTAATATTTTCAAGGAATGAGTATGAATTTCTGTGGGACCGTGCAGGTCTGCAAAGGTAGCATGGCATACGCCTCTATTTTACAAATTATTAAGTCTACCAAGATTGTCCTGTGACCTATGAGTCAGGGACTTGGAGGGGAGACTTTGACCTTGTTGAGTCTTCTATCTGCAGTCATACTGAATTAGAAACTGCTTCATCAACTTTCCTAGTTCGGCTGCTATGAGATTCAAATGGGGTCACAGATAGCAAAGTGCTCAGAAAGAGGGATGCGAAGGAGGTGGCCTCTCTCTCATCATCGCTAAGAACAGAGCATCTTGGGTCCCTCCAGCACGTGTTTTGTTGGTGTTTTCATTTTGTTTTATTTTATTTTACATCATCACTGTGGCAACCCACCCAACCAAACCCAAGAACGCCAAGACTTGAGATAACTCAGGGACCCAAGTCCATCCAAGGAGAAGGCATTTAAGGGGACAGAGGGTCTCACAGTCAGTCTGCCTTGCACTATTGGGATGTGTCCAAACATCTGTCCATCAAAGGTCCAGATCTTAGGGAATATTCATTCCTTTGCCAGCTGGCCCTCAGCTGTCATCCAGGCAATGCCTGATGTCTCTTCCTACAGTCTTTTCATTTATATAATGTCTTCCAACTTCAAAGGAAGTGAAGTGGGCCCCCTGCTATGGTAATGAGCCTAGGCATCGAAGCATTGAAGCTGATAACTTTACACTCCACAGATATCATCACTTCCTAAATTTGTTTTGATCTGGATTGCCTGCTAGGATTTGTCATGCTAAAAAACAAAAATTTAATGAATTTGTGAGTTTCAGAAAATGAGTCCATTTTCTGTCTCTACACAGCTTCCCAGGATCTGTGGCTATATAGTCTATAGATTTTTCCTTCTTTGAATCCAGGCCTATTCTTTTGATAAATCCTGGAAAATGGGAGGTACTAACTTAAGCATAGAACCAGGCTTATCAGGACAATTAGCACTCATAACTCAACATCCCACAAGTGTGCACTGCCATCTTCAACTTCGCCAGCATTTGGCAGTCTCCGCCACCTCACACATCCTGTAATGTGGTTTGGGAATATGTCTCCAAAAGTGCTTTTGCTATCAAGTAAAAATAGCTTTGGCTGCCCGCTAAAGAGAGTTCTTACAAAGAGACATTCATTATTCATTGGTCCCTGCTCTTCAGGGCTTCCCACCAGAGACCTCAGAGGCCTACACTCAGAGGCACTTATGAGCCTGACCTTCCGAGAACATTTCTGAGAGGAAGTAGAGGAAATAGAGCTCTCCTGGCAATGTCAGTGCATGCTTTGCAAACTGAGTGGTGTAGGTTGGTCTGCTCAGCCCAGGAACTACTCTGGTCTGAACTGATACAGTTCATAGAAGGAAGTTCATTTTGACCACCGTTACATTACTCTGAGAGTGTGTTCAGATTGCATAGCGTCACCTCCCAGACCCAGGTTTGTTAGAAGTTTACCTAACAAAGGGACCAAATGCTAATTAGGATGCTTTCTTTGTGAGGGCCTTTGTAACGTTTTTGACTAAGCAAAGGACTCTTTCCGGAGATGACAGATACACACCTAACTCATCTATCTTTCATCGACCCCTGAGGCAATGGAACTCGCATTTATCTTTCATGACTTAGCACATTTAATGTGGTTCAATTTTGACATTGCGAGAGCTTACGAGCCACCGTTTTTTACATTATTTAGGTCTGAGGACAGTGGCTACTCCAGGGCAGGATGGTGGGAACATTCCTCCCTAACATGCTGTCTCCACTGTCCACAGACCAGAAGTGAAGACTCATCCTAAGGCTGTGTGTGGCAGCAGGTAAATGCTGGCTGGAAATGGGTAGGAAATTTAGGCCTTTAGAAATTGTCCTTTTAGGGGACTATTCATTTTAAGTTATGAAATTTCTGAGTCCATATGATTTAATAGCTATTAGATAGATTCCTTTACTACTTACATAGACATGAACTTTTGAATTAACATATATTCACAAAAACTGCTCCATTCTTTGCAATAATTGTTCCAAATTTAAAGAACATATGACAGACTACTAGAATGCTAATACAGTTCTGTTGCTTGAATTTTTTTACTAAAACGCCATGTAGGATATTTCCTTTGAAAAGGAAAGATTTATTTCTGCTCATGCTTCCTTAGGTTCCAGCTGATGGTCATCTGGCCCCATCGCCGTGCACTTGTGGCAGGGCAGAGCACCTTGATGGAGAGGGCCAAGGAGACCAAAGAAGGGCCAAATGACAAACACACCCTTCTAAGGCAAGCCCCTTAGACCCTGTCTCTCCATCCAGCCTCTGCCTCCCAATTGTTCCTTCACTTCCCAATAATGCCACCAGCATGTGAGTCCATTAGTGGCTGAATCTATTCATGAAGTCAGGGCATCCGCAATCCAGTCATTTTCCATAGTCCCCTCCCCTGGTAAATTCTCCTGCATAGGGAGCCAGGCTTTAAATGAAACATCTGCCAGGGCTTATACCTCATTATAAATCATAACAAATATTAACAATTCTAGACATGCCTTTTGGTCACTTTTTGTCTGTACGATTGGTTTCACTTTGTAGATACATAGAATTATTTCACTGCTAATATTACGAATGTTTGAGTTCTCCAGCCTCTGGCAGGATACAGCTCTATACATCACCTTCAGTTACTCTGACTCAGACCCAGATAACTGAAAGATGAAAGAATAGTTCCATCGTTGAGGAACTCAGAGGTCTCCTCTTGGAGAGACAGTTGTGTATCGGGCCAGAAGAGTGTTGGTGGAAAAGAGCATGAGCCTGAAGGGATCAGAAGAGGAAATGCTCATACCTGAAGCTCATACCTCTGTTATATTCTTCTTGAAAGCAATGACTGATGGGTATCAGTACATATATAATAAATTTTCTGGGTACAGACAACTACGTCTAAGATATTTGCTACTGATAGTACTTAACCCTTGAATTTGAGTCTCCTTAAGTCTACTGAGCTGATCTTTATTTAAAACCTACATGCACTCTCTGTCATCTTGTGCAAGTAATTAAGATACTTTAACTACCTAAGGGGAGCAGTGTGTCGTTTTCAGTAGCTGTATCCTGAGACACATTTCTTTAGGGATTTTAATTTTATTACGTGTAGAGAACAAACATCACCTTTTATGTGATGACTACAAGAGTGCACAAGGCTTTTAATCGCTCTGTTAATGGGATAATGAATTATGTTTGTTTCTAACCAACAGGATATCTACCTAATTTATTAGCAATCAAAGAACCTTGATTTGGCTATAAAAGCAACATTGCCTCTATGAGTGGAAAAACAAAATAGATAAACTAATTTATTCCCTGACGCAGGGCCTTGTTCCTGGTACCTCGTATGAAAACCAAATGGAAATGGTGTTAGATCTGTGTCATTACACATCAGAACTCTGCACCAGAAGCTGACTGCAGTGGTTCATACGTCACCACTGTCACCCTCAGGGGACTTATAACCTAGTTGAAGGCAGGGATGTTAATGAGGACTAAAACGTGCCATCAGGGAGCATGTTGATAAATAAACAAAGCCCATCATAATCTAAAAAGAAATAATTCTACATGAATGTGCTAAAGAGATGTCATAAAGAAACAAACTGCTACACCAGGTCACAGGAGGTTTTGTAAGAACTGTAAGACTAAGGAACATTCCGTGCACGGGAACCTCTAACAGTATTCACGGGTCTGAAATGAAAATAGCTAAGCTTTCAAGGAAGTCTTTCTTGATTCCTAGTGCATAGGGCAGAGCCCAAACGCTGCCCACCACAGCACTAGTACATGTGTGTTAAACTGAGCGATCTGGCTGTGTGATTAGAACATTAGGTGTGGCATGGATGGAAGAGGTAAAGAAAGCCCAGCAGAGAAGTACTATCTCGTGCCTCAAAGATCTTGTATATTGATAATAGAGTGTGGGTTTTGTCCTATACTAAGCATTTCCCAAACACACTCCTTGCAATGTCACACATGGGGTACTCATGAGCTTCCCTCAAAGTTGTTTAAATACTGCTTTAAGCAAAGTTGAGCTAACGATTGAGGCTTTCTTGTGTATATTCTAAAGCTCCAAGAGGAACCTAGATCATTGTTCAAATTTCTAAGATCCTGGATCTTAATCGAAGGCAAGTTCCTCTCTGGTCCAGAGTTCTCTACATGTTTTATGAAATCTTCTTTGAGCAGTGAGAAGCCATTAAAGGTTTTCCAACAAGTAATTAATTGACATTCGGGCATTAACTTTTAATTTAGAAGATTTTGGGTGAGGACCAGAATGGGATAAGGCAAGGGTGAAAGTACAAAAGGCCCCATGGAAGGCAGATGCCAGAGTTAAGGTGGAAGATGGTGATGATGGCTTGACATTAAGAGTAGAGATGGAGGCATGAGCTGTAACTGACACTCCAGCGGTAGAGCATGTCAGAACCATGAGCATGTACACGGGGTGCCCTGGGCAAGGACAAAGGCCAAGTGCGTCCCCGTACACTGAATGTGGCCTCTGGTCTTTGCTGCCAAGCTCTGCACCAGGCTTAGGGCTGCATGCTCTCTAGATAAGGACATGCATAATTCCAGTCAGCGGCTGAGGAGGGCTTGACAAGGGACAAGAGGAGTGTCCAAGGTAATGACTACTTCTAACCCACAGGGTTACCTGGATAGGGTTGTTTTATATTTTTTTTCCAGACCGTTTTGACTTCTTTTCAAACTTTTGTTCCTGAAATCAAGATCCCTAGGGAAGGAATAATGAATGTGTAAGTCGGCTGTTCTGAGGCGATTGTGCCAAAAAATAAGGTTTTTATCTTTATTGCATATTAAAGTATAGGTACTATCATATCAAAAAATATCTCTTCTAAGATTTGAAGCAGGCATTACAAGTCCAAATGCTTACAGTGTCCATTTGAGCATCATAAATAAGTAGAGGGTAGCAGGCTAAGAGTCTATGTCTGAAGCTAACAGGAAAATTCTCCATATACCAAAAAAAGAAAAAAATGCATTTCTATTCATTTGTCTCTACAGGAACAGTTTTTGACATTATTTTATAACCGTGCTTCAAGGACTTAGGACATGAGACACATTTCTCCATTCTAAGGACAGCTTCTCCAGAGAAGAAGCAATGAGTGACCCCCATACCCCTGCAGTGAGGAATGGAGGGGTCTGGAATTTGGACTTTGCAGGAGGACCTGAATATTTCACTTTTTATATGAAACCTCACAGTTTAAATGGCTTGTGGAAGTTTTTATAATAGGCTTCATGGAGTAAATAAAGCAAATCTGTGGGCTGTGCTTTATGACCTCTACCTCGGTCCACATGGACTATCCTCTACGCACATGGCTCTGATTTCTTTGAAAATTTAAAATTCATATTTTTAGGTAGACGGGTGTTTAATGACCTGCTAAGTTGCCCTGAAAACCTATGTTGAGTTGGTGAGTGGGAAGAAAAATTCCTTATTTCCTGAGCCAGAAATTGGAGCAGTGTCCTTATTTTTGCATTAAACCTTGGCTGTAGAGAGAAAAGCATATGTGTGTGTGTGTGTGTGTGTGTGTGTGTGTGTGTGTGTGTGTGTTAGTGCTTAAATTCAAGTAACACCATCAGTGAAACAAAGCCACAGAAACCTTCCAGGATAAAAGTAACAGAAAGCATGAAGTCCAAACTGTGAAATGGAAGGCAATTTACTAACGTGCCTCTTCCACTGGCATTTGAGCCTGGTGGATTCAGTTTCACAGAGAGAGGGAGGAACATTCGAGCAGTACATCAATAAGGGCCTTGATGTCGGGGGGAGAGGGGACTGTGAAATAGTGCGGGGGATTTAGGCCTGAAGCTAACATGATGTCACATTGCGGTTCATGGCAAGAGTCTTAATGGCACACGTGTGTGCACCTGGATCAGATCCACGTGTCAGGAGCGGGGAGTGCTCGCATGGGTGGTAATCACCATCTTTCTAAGGAACTGGGAGGAGGTGTTTAGTCCCTGCTGATGGGGAAGATTAGAATCAAGCAAGTTTTGTGAATAGAAAATGATGAGCAGACGAGTCTGCAAGGAAATGGAAATGGGATGAGATTGGTACCTGATGCACACCTCTCTGCGGGGGGGAAAAATACAAAGCTTTCTTCAGAGCTGTCAGGCTGGAAAGGGATTTATTTCCTCAAGTGCAAAGCAGAGATCCGAACAAAGCTATCGTTTTAATAGACGCTGCCAAAGTGAATTGGTTATGGCTCTTTCTGAAAACGCTGCCATTGAGGAGTTGCAGGGGCTACCATGGTGGGGAGACGATGCCCTTGTCATCTCAGGATGCCAGATTCACACGTGCCTTCTGCCAGCAAATACTGAAGGAGAACCAGCCATGTGCCATCACCGTGATACAGGCTTAAGTGTCTCAATAAGTCGGGAGAATAAACACCTTGCAGATGATAAACCTTGGGCACTCAAAAGGGCCCTGCGTCTGTCCTGAGCTGCTCAATACTGCAAGTTCGTTGGGTAAATCTTCAGAAGATGAACAGGGTGAGTTTTGGGTCCTGAATCTGAGGGCCATGGTTTCAGAGATCAGGCAGCATCTTCAGCAGAGCGTCAGTGGCTGTGTGCTTCCCTGTAAGACCTTAGAAAAACCAACTCTGCGAGAAGGAGGTTCAGAGCAAACTTCTGTCAGCTGTTTCCCCATCTGTTCCCAAGGGACTAACAATCATAGAAGTTAACAAATGGAGTCTCTTGTTTCTGTCTAAATATCCTTCCCCGCATAGAAGAGAGCGTGCTCATTTCTCTTCAGCACATTCTTCCATGTCTGCTCCATCACACTTCATGAAGGGTCCCTATCCACCTGCCTTTTTTGCTCCTTTCTTCCTTATCTCCTACCTGATTCAGTCTTTTCTTCCATCCTCTCCTTCCTTCCTTCCTTCCTGTCCTCACTTTGCTGATTTCAAAAGGTTTCTTATAATGTCAACCATCTTAATAATTTTAACATAGTATCCTTCCTGAAATACCTGATAGCAGAGACACTTATATCCCCATATCACAGAAAACCTGGCCTTCAACTCAGCTCAATGGCAGCAACACGGACAACAGCAGGCAGAGCGGTGTGGGTCTGGACCACCCCTGCACCTCTAGCTGATTTCTTAACACCAAATGCAACAAAACCCACAGCAGATGCATTAATGCCAGCTTCCAGTTGCTTTTCCACTATGGAAAGTACGGGGAGTCGCTGAGGTTAATTTTAGCTCCCCGATTTCACCTTTAAAGCTTATCTTCAAAAGTGGCTGCTCCTTGGAGACCTACCCTTTAATTTACTGTTTGCTCGCAGTTTTCTTTATGGAAGTGTCAGGAAGCACTTGTCTTCCCAGAAATGCAGGAGTCTGAGCTCATAGGCAGAAAGGTCTGCAGCCCAGCCCAGCCTTTACAGCCACTCCCGAGGATTCCTTGAGAAGGTCATTTATCTGTTTTTCCACCTGCAAAGAGAAGATAAAGTAACTTTCATCCTATTATCTCAAGAGAATTAGGTATTGGGAAATTATAAAATTTCCTGAAGATAAAAAGTAGAAAATAAATAGGCTATCTACTCAGTGCTTGGAAATACCTAAGTTAAAAACCTCAAAATACTGAAATATATTCACATATACGTATGTGTGTGTCTATTTTAGTGCTTTGATGTATATACATCTATGTATACTTACATGTCCATATCTTTGTGAGTACATGCATATACATGCACATGCCTGAGATCATCTGAATTCATATTAATTCATGAGTCTATGCCTTGCCTGAAGCTCAAACGCCAGCTTGGAATCTTGGAACCATTATTCCTAGCAGATTGAGGTTATTTCTGGTGAAATCATGTCAGACTAAGAGCTCCTCTCTCTAGCCCTCAGTCTCCTCTGAGTGATCTGAGCCAGCATGGGTCTGACAGTCCCTGTTACTTTTGAGTTCTCTTGGTAGCTGTAGGCATTCTGGGGTGCAACGGGACACAAGGTTGTTCTTTGAAAGGTCTTCTGTGTACAAGAGGCTGTCAGAGAAGGAAAAAATGCTCAGTAGTTGGTCTCCTCACCCATCCTCGTGTTGCTTACTCGGAATAGAAGCACACAAACAGCAAAAGTTAACCCCAGTTCACCCATCGAGGAGACAGAGGTTCAGCAGAGATCCGGAGAGATGGTTCTGTGCTAAAGCACTTTTTATCCAAGCATCAAAGCCAGTGTTTGGATCCCTAGAACCCAGTGAAGCCAGACACAATAGCATATGTTTCTAATCCCAGCATCCAATGGCAATACAGGAGGTGGGAAGAGGTGAATCTCCAGGAAGTTACAAGTCGGCAAGCTTGGCATCACAAAGAGGCCTGTCTTGAGGTGGAAAACAACACCCATGGTTTCCTCTGACCTTCACATGCATATAAGCACCCTAAAATACGTGAACCTGCACATATGCATGAATAGGCACATACATTTTGCATGTGTGTGTGCACACATGCACAAATTTTTCAAAAGTGAAACAATTATCCACCAAGATTATTTTAACACCCGTAGTAGAATAAATTCCCCCTAAGTGAAGAGACCTTCACACTCTGTGATCTCTCCAAGTATATGATTCTTTTACATTTTCATTATGTATATCTATTATACACAAAGACCATTATATAACACCTTTTAATACAGGCATATATTGATGTTGAACACATTCGCCTGCAGAGATGTCTGCCTTGCCTTTCATCACCCTCCCCTATAACCACGTGTCCTCTTTGTTCCCCTAGTTTCATCTAAGCATATTTGAAAATTGTGATCACATCTCAGAGAATGGAAACATGCTTCTATAACCAGCCATTTGTCAGAGGACTTCCTAAATGGTACACAAATGACGTGGCAATACTTGTACACCGCCTTTAAGTGTACAAGGAAGGCCCACCCCAAACTGAAAACTCAGGCAGACTGCCATCAGGCGGTCACACTCATCTGTCCAGCAGCACGCCGGTCAGCACCGCAGCTCCCCTGAGCCTACTTGCTGTGAGTGTAGACACCCTCCCTTAGTAAAGGCTTGATCTTTCCCTTTGCTTCTTGCCCAGAACCTGTAATCTAGGCCAGGAATGGATAATAAGAGGCTGTATAAAGTTGTAAACCTCCTTTAATAATTGTCTTCTTTAGAACAATAGCAGGTGCTAAAATAGCTCATAGCAATCTAGAGACCCAGAATAAAGCGCTGGCAACGGAGAAGGAGAGTTGTCAAGAGAGGGCAGTTGCTGGAATAAGAAAGAGAAGGTTGTAGCCTGGATGGTGGCAGGTTCATGCTGGTAACTGCTGCCTGCTGAACTCCACCCAAGGGAGGTCTGAGGACACATCCCATCTCTGATGTAAATAGCAAACTGATGTTTACTGTGCCCTCCAGGTACAGCAGCCACAGTGCACATGCCACACACACACACCTGCTGTCTTTGCTCAAGACATTCGGCACAACAGGGCTGAGGCCAGGGAAGGGCTGCGCTTGAACTATGTTCAGTCAAAAGAGATGGAGTCATTCCAGTGGGCTGGGGCCAGTTTTTTGATGAGAGGAAGCTTAAGGCAGAGAAGAGGCGTGGGAAGCACAGGCCAGGGGGAAGGCTGCCCGTGTCATCCACATGGGCATGCCATTCACATATTAACTTCCTGGAACTGGTTTAAGGATGCACCAAGAATTTAGCATAATGCCTACAAACCTTCCATGTGGAATGGAGTTCCTGAGAAACTAGAGATAACAAAGGAAAAACTGGGACTATGTTCTCTCATCTTTGAGGACATACAGATTGTTTTCTGTTTTGAGAAGAATAGAGCACATTTTGTGAAAGGGGGCTAAAAACCAAAAATCTATCTGCACTCAAAAAGTTTGGGCCTCAAGTCTTGAAATACTGAAAGCATTGTACCCGGGCCCCATGGCCAGTGACAGATTTTAAGCAACAGAGAACAGGAAAAGTGCCCAGAGAATGGAAACACTCAAAGATGGTCAGGAAAGGAGAAGGCTTGACTCTAGATGCACAACCGCAGGCTTGGATGTGGCTCCAAAGCTACGTGGGAGGGACTTCCAAACACATGGTTGTCAGATGCCACCCGTGCACTGCACAAGGGAGGGAGTGACAGTGGCTTATGAGGCCGAGCTGTCAGGCACAGAGATTAGTGTTCTGCCACTCGCTGGCTGAGTGGCTGTGCATAACTTACAGAGCAACTGAGCCTCAGTTCCTGCAGACGGACACTGGAAAACTCAAGGTTTAGAGGGAGTGTTTGTGTGTGTGTGCGTAAGTGTGTTTATGTACATGTGTATCTATTTGTGTATGTATATATGTGTACTTATGTGTGTATGTATTTATATGTGTGTACGTGTGTATATATGTGTATGGTATGTTTGGGTATATGTTTGTATGTATGTGTGTATGTATGTCTATGTGTATGTGTGTTTATGTGTGTGTTTATATGTGTGTATGTGTTTATGTATGTGTTTACATGTGTGTATGTGTTTGTGTATATTTCTGTATATATGTATATATTTGTGTGTGTGTTTTTGTATGTGTGTATGTGTATATATCTGTATGTTTACATATGTGTGTGTTTATGTGTGTTTGTGTATGTGTGTATTTATATGTGTGTTTATATGTGTGTTTATGCATATGTATGTGTGTTTATGTATGTGTGTTTATATGTATGTATATATATATATGTGTTTGTTTATGCATATGTATATGTGTTTTGTATGTTTTTGTATATGTGTGTGTTTGTGCGTGAGTTTGTGTGTTTATGTATATGTGTGTTTATGTGTTTGTGTGTATGTGTGTGTTTATATGTATGTATGTATATGTGTATATGTGTTTACTTATGTGTGTTTAGGTATATGTGTGTGTGTATGTGTGTATGTGTTCATGTATGTGTGTGCATGTGTGTGTTTATGTTTATGTGTGTTTCTGTTTGTGTATATGTGTGTGTGTGTGTAGAATCCATATTGATAGTCTGGTTCTTGCTTGGGATGTTGGCTGCTCAGCTTATCCTCCAATTTGCCTCAAATCAAGTTTTTGCATAAAGGCTACCAGATACGGCTTTCATTTATTCAGCACAAATTTAGTAAACACTTATGCTTTTCTAGGCACTTATTCTATGTCACTGTGATAAAACACTTTGACAAAATAAACTTAGGGGAGAAAGAATTTATTTTATTTCACAATACCAGTTTATATTATATCATAACAAAGAAAATGGGGTGGCAGGAACTTAATACAAAATGCTCACAGCCAAGAGCAGAGAGGAACGAACTGAGCGCACGCATGCTATAATGCATGCCTGCTTGCTTGCTCTTCTCTGATACTTTTCAGGACCGCTGTCTAGGGAATGGTGCTGCCCACAGTGGCCAGGTCTTCCTACAGCAATTAACAATCAAGGCAATCCTCAAGACATGCCTACAGGCCAGCCTGACCTAGATGATTCCTTATTAACACTCCCCTCCTGGGTAATTCTAGGCTGTGTCAAGTTGACAAATAAAACTCATCTTTATAGTACTGGTCTACCAGTGCTATCATGGAATGTCCTTGACCAGGATAGGTAAGAATCATGCTTTCTGGGTCTCATATTGTAGTGAATATCTCATAAATATATGTAACACATGAGCTCATAAAACAACAACAACAAAAAAGATCAGATCCTGTTAGAGTGTCAACGGCAAATGTAGAACATGCAGGCTCATCCGTAATTTTAAAAGAAGGGTTTGAAACTTTGAGCATGATGGCCTCAGAGTCGCTAGTTATGGTCAGGTGACAGTAGGAAAGAATGCCAGACCTGAACTCTCCAGCCCAGAAATAATAAATACATTTTCAGATATCCTTGTGATCCCTGGAAGGCACTAGATGTGTGTCAGGGTCTCAACTTTCAGGAAGTTATACTTTCATGTTCCAGGAGGCAAGGGAAGACAGCACTGAATATCAGGCAAGCTTGGTGAAGGCAGCAGCGTGTGACCTGACTGCTGTCACCCCAGGTTTCTCAATCTCCACGTCTGTTTGGTCCTCTGGAGTTCTTTTATCTTACAGAAATAGATGCAAACCCATATTTCTTTTGTCAGTCAGTGTGTCACCCTAATCCAGTAGGCCGGGGCAGGCGGGGGAAGGGGTGCATTCTGCCTTGATTCTGCTTGGCATTCACGGACCCACAAGGACTCCAGAGAAAACTGAGATGGGCTCGGTGTGTGCTCAGTGGCCCTGAATGGTGCTCTCCTCCTTTAGGAGTTAGCTGTAGTCCCTCAAGAAATTAACCGTTTAAGCTTCTGATTAATAATCAGGACTACTGATTGTAGCTCTACAGCGCAGAAAACCTGGGTTAGCACAGCAATGTTCTCTGTCAGGACACAGCAGAGCGGGGGCTCGTGCGCATGGATCGCCCCTGAGCAACGGTAGAACCTGGCACCACTGACGGAAAATGTTACAGAGGAGGAGCTTATGGGATTGGTTCTAGTTGGTTCTGCTTTCATCCCCAATGTAATTTCCATACTGGCAAAATCCAGTGGGTGGACGGAGGCCCAGGACAATGTATTAGTTAGACGTGTTCGTGCTTCAGTAAAACACCCGACGGAAATAGTTTAAGGAGGGAATAATTCATTATGACTCTGGTTTTTGAGATTTTTAGTCCATGATCTTTGCCTCTGTCAATTCTGAGTCCACAGTGAGGCAGAAAATAGATAGATAGATAGATAGATAGATAAATAAATAAATACATACATACATACATACATAAGTTTACATCATGTTAGACAGGTCATAGAAGTGGAACATGTGAGTGAAGTTTCCATCATGGCAGACAGGTCATAGCTGTAGGAACATGTGGGTGAAGTTGGCCACATTGTTGAAGACAGGAAGCAGAAAGAGGAACAGTCAGGGGCCTGAAACAAGATATCGCTACCCAAAACACACCCAATTGCCTGGAGTTTCCAGAATCTCTCAAGATTGCCAGCATATAGAGATGTAAGAGTTCACGCAAGAGCTCTCTATGGGGACACTCCACATCCAAAGCACAATAGGCAGTTCAAAGTAGGAAGTCTGGGTGTGTCATGTGGCCCCTGCTCCAGGTCAGGGTGTGTCATGTGACCCTTGCCCCAGGTCAGAGTGTGTCATATGACCCCTGCTCCAGGTCAGGGTGTTTCATCTGACCCCTGCTCCAGATCAGGTGTGTCACTGTGACCCCTGCTCCAGGTTGGGGTATGTCATGTGACCCCTGCTCCAGGTCAAGGTGTGTCATGTGACCCTTGCTCCAGGTCAGGGTATGTCATATGGCCCCTGGTCCAGGTCAGGGTGTGTCACTGTGACCCCTCCTCCAGGTCAGGGTGTGTCATTTGATACCTGCTCCAGGTCAGGGTGTGTCACTGTGACACCTGCTCCAGGTAGAAACATATCAATGGGGAGAAAGCGATTCAGAGAAGCATTTATGAGAACTGAGATCTGATGGTCATGTGCTGGGGGAAGAGGTCCCCTTCTGTCACAGGTCTAGGGGAGGGGAATAGAGTGAAAGAGGGAGGGAGGGGGAACGGGAAGATACAAGTGAAAGAATAACGATTGGGATGTAATCTGAATAAATTATTTTTAAAATAGAATTTAAAACATAGATATTAGGGCCAGCTTTAGGAACATAATCTAATGGGCTTTGGTGGTGGTGGTGGTGGTGGCGGCAGCAGCGGTAGTGTTGGTAGTGGTTTCTTTTTGTTTGTTTGTTTGTTTGTTGGGTTTGTTTTTGTTGCTGCTGTGGTTGTTTTGTTTTGTTTTATCAAGGCAGAAGGAATGGAAGAGAAGGGCAAGGCCTGTGAAAGCCATGTTTGTCATGCTTTGGCTGGCTAGAGTCCCTTCAATAATTTTTTTTCATTGTCATAGGAAGCATTTATATGAACTAAATTTTTATATTTTCTGGTACTTTGAGCTGAATCAGGGCTGCTGATTGTAGGCAGCCCTTGACTGCAAGGGGCTCACAGTCAGGAGGATTGAATGAAAATCAATGTGTGGACAGACACTTGCAATCCAGGATGACAGCTGTACTCTAGTTCTCTGCATACAATGGGTGGGTGACAGTGCCAGGCCATTCAAAGAACACGCCCATATTGAAGAAGGAAAAAAAAAATGTTTTCTAGAAGAATTTAGGTATAATGACAGGAGCATTAGGAGGAGACGGTTTAACAGAATAAGTGTGTTAAGAACGTTAAGGGCACAAAAAGCAATAGAGCTCTCTGTCCCTAAATTTAGAGGTGAAAGGTCAACTTGTGAGGACAGACAAGGTCCATATGCTCCAGGATTTCCTGTAGTGTGTCATTCAGGTCAATGGCATGGTCAGACGAAAGAGAGGGGGCTTGGGGACACTCTATAACAAAGGCAGACCTTCTCCTAGAAGACTAGGAGGCTGCAGTAATCTACCAAGTTAGAGGGAAGGAGGCGCAGCCTAGAGCAGTGTAGCAGGGCATCCTGGCCTGGAAGTGGCACCCAGGGGCACTTGCTCATGTCCATGTCTGATTTGATCTGGATGGTTAGATGAAGGAAGACTCTAAGCGTACACGGAAGATCCTGCTGTCAGGGAGAACATGAAGTTAGAAACCATACTATTTCTTTCTAAATTTTGGAATTACTGAAATATATAGAAGTTGTCTTTAAAAATGGATTTCTACTAACTGACCACGTTGTTTTGGCAAGTGGATATTACAGCTAGACTTAAGAGAATAGCAGTGCAGAGGTAGCAATCGGTTTTGTAGGTAAGGAGGTGACAGCATGCAGGACAGAGATGTCACGAGGGCACTGGGCAGCCATTGGTTTCTCCTGAGAGTGTGTTTCTGAGAAGGTACAGTCACTGTGTTTCCACACACCAGCAGACACACTCCAAGGACCTGGGCTTGTAAGTTTGCGTGCTCTGTATGCGAGTTGTTTCTTAAGTGACGGGATGCTCCAATGAGCAGGGTCTCTTTCCTTTCCCACTTGGCCCCAGAGCCCACTGCTGAGTACATACGGACAGCCAGTGCAGAGGAGGAGGCTGGGGCACAGGGAAAGCAGAGTTGCCTAGGCTTTGAAAGGGGCTGTTCAAGCGGGGAAGTCGTAGAGTGCCTGAACAGCTAAGAAATCAATCCGGGTCAACACAGCTCACCTGGAGGATAATCGGAGCACTGAGCAAGACAAAACATGTCTCTACAGAACTCACAAGCCCAGGAAATATCTCAAGCATCTAGTGCCAGCCTAGGTACACAGCTGGCACCACTGGCTCTTTGCAAAGCACAGTAAACCAATAGTGAGAATAACATTGGAAGAAAATTGCATTGATTTATTTTTTTTTCAACAAAAGCAAGAGCTCTGATAGGCATTTATCTTGAGTCTACTACAGCTACCCTCCCAGGCAACTTGTGAGAGAAGCTAAACTACATTACAATTCCATCTGAAAAAGAAACTTTATTCTGTTTTCCAATAATTTTGATTTTTTTTTCCTAGTTATTCCTGTCAGGTTGCTTGATTAGATGAAGAAACGACTGAGAAAACTCTCTGATGCACTGTTGGTTTCTGTTGACGCTTTTGCTGGACATTTTTTTTTGGTTCGAAGTACATATTATAAGTTAATAAACTGCCTCATACACAGTAATGGTACAAAGATTAAGTAGAGGCTCTCTCAGGTTCTGTGTCATCATCATCATCACATAGCTATACTAACTGTAGTCTTTCAATGCATCAGAAAAATAAAAATAAGTAACCAAGCCCTGCTTACTGATGAGGATATTAAGAAAATGACTGAGGTCACATTTGGAAGTATACCTTACAGACCCCTCATGCCACCTACACCTTGACTATTAGTGTCATGGTGACTACTGAGACTCAAGGATTTTTATGTCCTTTTCACCACACTCCCTTTTCTGTTTCCACAAACACATTTCAGAGTAGTGTCGCAGAGACATGGCACTTGGCCCTTTTGGTTCCCAAAGAGGGGAACATTATTTTGTGATGGCTAAGCAACATGCTAACTATCAAGTGTTCTTAAAATACCGCCTCTGACATGAACTCTGGTGCCCCCCAATTTGATCACTTCTCCTTGGTGGGGAGGCCCGGCAGCACACAGAGGAAAGGGAAGCAGGCTATCCAGATGAGACCTGAAAGGCTGTGGTCATATGGTAAGGGACAAGGCCCCCTCTGTCAGAGGTCTAGGGGACAGGAATAGGGCAGAAGAAGATACAAGTGAGGGGATAACGATCAGGATATAATCTGAATAAATTATAATAAAAAACTGCCAAAAATAAGCTATACGAATTATAAATTATGTACCACTGTGGCACAAATCAACTATATCATGCTTTGTTGTTGTTGTTGCTGCTGCTGTTGTTCCATAACAATGTGAAGAAGAGACACTGGGTGTTTCCATCTCTCTCTGTCATGTGAGCAGACGGTAGGAAGTTGGGTTTGCAACTTCCTTTACCAGAAGAATCGGCTGTTGGGTTCCCCCGCTCTCCATGTTCTGGTCTGAATGCTTATATTATCAACGTCTTAATGCCCAGTACAATAGTATCCGTAAGCAGGGCCAATAAGTATAGTTAGATCATAATGGAATTAGTGCCCTTATTTAAAAAAAAAATCAATGGAGCTTGTCTGTGCCCTTCTGTCATCAGAAGGCACATCTGAGGAGGAAGCCTTTACAGACACTGACTTTCTTGGGACTGTGACTGTGGATTTCCCAGCTCCTGGAACTGTTGTTCACAAATTTCCACTCTAAAGTAGAAACTCGGTCATGTGAACACAGAGCCCCCCCCCCATGAATAGTCCTCTATGGAACTTTCTGGGTGTGTTCTAGGGTAACAGAAGAGGGCAAGCAAGCTTTCTTAATCTCTTTTTATTAGGACATTAATTCCATCTGGGACGCTTTAGTGACTAACACTACCTAAACCCCTTCCTGCTGATACTGTTATATTGGGACACCGAATTTAAGGATGAGACAAAGAATACGATAATAAATAATATGGGGACTGAAAGTCCCAGGTCAGATTCTGGCACGGGCTTACTCCTTCCTGGCTTGCACTTGTCACCGTGGGCTCACACAGCGAGAGATGGGCAGCAAGCATCATCTTTCATAAGAATCCGCTTAGGTCAGTTGTCTACCTTTATGACCTCATTTGATCCTTTATGACCTCATTTGATCTTAACCCCCCTTTTCTCGAAGACCCCATCTGCATTAGCGGCCCAAGGTAGGAGCAGGGCTTCAAACACATGAGTTTTGAGAGGCAACGGTTCAGCTCACAGCATGATGGAGGAAAAAAAGAGAAGAACAGAACTTGGATGGTAAAACATTGTGGACTTGATGAAACTCTCGTG
Source organism: Acomys minous (assembly GCF_964271855.1). Classification (NCBI taxonomy): domain Eukaryota; kingdom Metazoa; phylum Chordata; class Mammalia; order Rodentia; family Muridae; genus Acomys; species Acomys minous. The sequence goes on along the minus strand of NC_140494.1, from coordinate 78,926,907 downwards.
GGTCAATGTATGATGATGACTGCATGGTATATTTTACGTCTGCTGGAAAGACATATTTTATATCCACTCAGAGTCTTGGGCTATAGAAAACAGGAGTTTTGCAAAGTCAGTTTGACTTCTCCTCCTCCTCTGCTGGCCTGCAAAATGAGCCTTGCCATGACCTTGCTGTTTGGGATGCCCCCCACAGACTCCTATGTGGAAATGGTGATAGCATCACAACGACGGACTGCATGAACTGACTGGGTTATTAGAGTGCTTATCCAGAAGACGTGAGGGAGTAGGTTGGCCTCTTCCCCCAGGCTCCAGAACTCAAATAAAGCCTGCCATTTAAAGTCACTAGTATATGGATTGTGACTTGGATGCAGAACTCAACGATGAACCGCTGGGCTTTGCAGGTCATTCCTCCAGCGATGGTTTTCATACTGATCTGGAGGCATTCACTCTCTAGTATTGAGAAGAACTGAGACAGCGCAGGGCATGCGCCGAGCATCTGTGGGGGAGGGCAGGGAACAGGTGGGTACCAGCGTGCAGTGTCCTTTTTTGATCACATCGTACTCTCTCTTTCAAAACTCAGGTGACAGTGACTGACGGTGGTTCTTCTCCAAAGCAGTCAACCATCTGGGTGGTAGTGCAGGTCTTGGATGAGAATGACAACAAGCCGCAGTTCCCTGAGAAGGTCTACCAGATCAAGCTTCCAGAACGTGACCGCAAGAAGAGGGGAGAACCCATTTACAGGGCGTTTGCCTTTGACAGAGATGAAGGCCCCAATGCGGAAATCTCCTACAGCATTGTGGACGGGGACGATGACGGGAGGTTCTTCATCGACCCTAAGACTGGCATGGTCTCTTCCAGAAAGCAGTTCACAGCTGGAAGCTATGACATCCTGACGGTAAGATGCGACTCCAGGGCATCGGTGGGGCAGGGGCGAGCCCTCTTTTTCACGCCTCCTTCTTTGATCAATAAAGCTCTGATGTGGAGAGTGCAGACATAGCTGCAGAAGGCTGCCTTCCTTCTGGGAGCCAGTTACAGGTGAGAACTCATACCCTCCTGGGTGAGGTGTCCTGTCAGCAGACTTTCCCTGAGTCCAGGGCCTGCTGGAGCCACACAACAGCACATCTTGGGCCCTAACTCATTCTTACAGTGCTGAACATAACGGGAAGTAGATATCTAGTATAAAGCAGGAGAAGCTGTGACACACATGCACACAGGAACGCATATGCTTACACTCACGCACGTGGACACAGACATACATACACATGTGTACACATGCTTATGATCCCACAAGTACATACACATTTGCACGCATTCTCACACACATGAATGCTTATTCCAACACATTGGATACATTCATACACATGCTCACACATGTGTACAGCATACATACATAAACACACATATCCACACATATAATATACTTAAACATATTCACATATCGATGCACACATTCATGCACATGCAAACATACATGCACAAACTCAGTGCATGTACACAAACCTGCACGCACATACTTATACATATATATATATATACACACACACATATTTGCACAGAAACTTACTCTCACACACACATATATGTATTTACATATGTATATGTAAGCTCATAAACATACTTAGGTACACTCACACGTGCACAAAATCACATACATACACATGCTCACATGAGCAGGTGCTCATAACATCCCAATACACAAATAGGAACTCACAGTGTACTTCATTCCCATCCACTCTTATTAGAAGTAAGGTTCAGATGATGCTATGAGGAATCAAATTAGCTATTTCTACTCACATAAACTATTGCTCTTGCCCCTGAAATAGCATAAATTGTGAATACAACACCTATATTTTATTGTTTCACATCTCAAAAGTTGGCCTCTGGCAGATGTAGTGTGAGCCTTGTCCCCATCTGCTCCCGTCCCAGAGTCCATTGTCCACTGGATGCCACTCTTCTGCTCCTGAGACTGTGTAGAAAATGGTCTTTTAGCTCAATACTGAGTGAGAGAAAGATGTAACCTTCCACAGACTCAGAGTGCTAAGCCATCTTCCTGTTTCCTCCGTCTCTGAGTAGATCAAGGCTGTGGACAATGGCCGCCCACAGAAATCCTCCACGGCCCGCCTCCACATTGAATGGATTAAGAAGCCTCCACCGTCACCCATACCACTGACATTCGATGAACCATTTTACAACTTCACAGTCATGGAAAGTGACAAAGTGACGGAGATTGTAGGGGTGGTGTCTGTGCAGCCAGCTAACACCCCTCTGTGGTTTGACATCGTTGGTAAGTTCGAGTCTCTAGAGCATATCCAGAAATGGACTTAACTGTTTGAGGGAAGTAGCCAAACACACAAACAACTATATAAATGAATGAATAAATTTAAAGTAATTTAAAGGCAAAAGAAAAAAATACTAAAACCTAGCAATTAAGCCTAAGATTAAAAAGTAGTGCTGGAATGCGAAAGAGCCAGTAAAATGATTAATCAACCTGTGCTTTCGTTCCGATCTGTAGCTGAGCTGAACAGAAAGTGCTCTCTGGCTGGAATTTTCCATAGTATGTTATTTACTGCAATCTTTAATGTCTTTCTGTGTGTCATTTTAATTCTATTGTCACACTTGGCTAATCTCATTTCTAAATGTATTGATGGTACTAGACTTGCTGTCCTTCATTTCTCTCCTTTTCTTCACCTTTTTTTCTGCATTCTGTTCTTTTTTTTTTCTGCTCCCGACTGCCCTGCTTCAAGGTGGCAAGCATGCTCGAGAGATGTTCTATATTCTACAGACAGCTTGTGGGCAGAACTGTTCAACAGAAGGTACCCTTAGTGCAAACACATTTGCTAAAATACAGCTATCCAATCTGCCTTTTACGTTTTTTTTTTAAAAAAACAAATTGAATTACATCTTTCATAACTGCCTGTGACAGACTGAAGTGCAGCCCACAGATCTCATACATGCCTCTAACAGCTATCTCATTACTCATATCCAATGACTTCTTTGTTTGAGATTAAATGGGTTTGGGTTTGGGGGGGGTTGTTTTGATTTTTATCCCATTTGCTTTTGAGGTATGTGGGGGGGTTTTGTTGTTTTGTTTTTATCTTTTTGTAGGTTGGTTTATTTAAGTGGGAATTTTCCAATTGAAAATAAATGAAAATGTCTCCCAGCCTCTCTGTTTTTCAGCAGTAGTGGCATTCACAGAACGAAAAGCCCCACCAGGAGAGTCCCCTGGCTGCTATCCACAGAAGGGAGGGCAGGAAATAGAACCTAGATGTGCAGCCAGTAAGCCTCCACTCAGCCTGAATAGAAAAAGCAGATGGAAGGAAGCAGGCAGGGCAGACCTTGGGAGCCAACCTTTAAATTCCTTGAAAGAAAGCAAGCAAGCACGCCAGGCTGCAAAAGGAGAAGGGAAAAACAGCCCTTCCACAAACCTGCCGGGAGAGCACTGGAGAGGAAACTGTGGAGGACCAGGAAATAAGGCAGGCTGCTGTCAAAGAGAGGAGAGTGTGTGCCTGCCAGGGTCTCGTCAGGGCTGAAGTAGAGCCCTCTTCCCACGATTCTCTCTGCGCAGTGGAGATGCCAGAAGAGCACTGATGTGGGAGAATCATTTCCTCCCCCACGAGGTCTGGGCAGGATAGCCAGGAACCTGCCTCTCCTTCAGCACAGCTGCATCTGGGGAAAGCATTTAGGAGGTTCCACATCTGGTTTAGTGAAGCCTAGAAAAAGAATGTTCTGTGTCTCCTAGTCAAACCTCAAAGAGTCCTCTGAACTCCCAACCAATAAGGGCTCGCCTTCTGCATTTCATTCTGTGAAACATGGGGCACCTTTGTTTTACTTAATGACATTGATCTCACCATCTTTTCATGCGACCATCCTCCCAATTCCTTCTTCATCTCTGCCAGCATATCTTAGATGGAACATCTTCTGGCCCATGAGAAATATCTCCGCCACGATCTCAGTAGTTTTTGGCTTATCCAGCAATTATATGATACAGTTTCTTCTTTCTTGATGCAAAGAAGAGTTGCACATGGCACCAGTTACTTGCCTTTAGCCTACTTGGACACCTTTGGTCACTCCTTCACCAACTCAGTTTGCAAGTGTCTCTGCTGGCTGACAGTGCTTCCTGTTCCTTGCATGGGCTTAGCCATGGCTTAGCCCAGGCTGCCCATGCATGGGAAATCTCACTGCCATACATTTCTTTGACACTAAGTATGACCTGACCTCAATTACTCAGGCCAGTTCGCAATTCTTCATCATCTCCATAAGTATGTCTACATGTAGGTTAGCATACTGCTAGGAACACTACATGTTAGATTGCACAGGTTTTTCATACCATGTTGTCGGTACTACTATATGCTTTCACTTATATTTACATAAATGGATGGAGATTCTTTACCCTCAAGATAAAAGCCCATATCTCTATTGTCCCCTCTTGCTGGAGCTTCTGGGTGAGTGATCCTAAGATACAGAGACCGGTGCTGATGCCTTAGGCAACCATGGTAACCGTATCATAGATGCCTGGCCCTACCCAGGCTCAGTGTGACATTCCAGTGAACACCAGCCACATGACCTCACTAGCCCAAGGAGACAGTTGTTTATAAGCAAACAAACACACTTTCTGGCATCCACACATAACCCGGGAACCATACGCAAAGCTTGGCCTTAGCTCTTGTCACTCTTTATCTTTGTGTTCCTAAGCACTGCTCCTCCATAGAGCCCCTCCTACCCGTTCTACTGTGTGAGTTGAATAGTTTGTTCAATGAGGACTCCCAGGACCATCCCCTGATGTGGAATCTCCATCACAGACGTTTCTCTGTAAACCTGGTAACAGCTTGCCAAATTTCCTCTACACATTGAACTTACTGGGCCTCCTGCCCAACAGATCATGATTTTCTTTCCATCCCCAGGTCCAGCCAACAGCGTCTTGAAATGCCAACTTTTTCACTTCACTGTAGCACTTCCAGCCCTTTCCCAGGTGCTGGTGCTTTTCAGCAGAGATGATTCCCTTTACCAAACCTCCTTGCTGAGAATGTGGCTCCTCTGCCAGAGTCATCATTCACCCGCTGTGCTGACATCCTCTTCCGTCTTATAAAGCCCCTCATTTGCTCTATCATCTTCAGCTGTTTCACCCTCACTGTCAACATTTCTTGCTTATTCATCTCTTGGGGGGGTCTTCCCTTCCTCCTTGCCTATGCAGCATCCTTGATCTAACTAGCACAGAGGAGACCAAGAGCGGGCAGCGCTCCTTAGCACTTAATACTCATTCGCGAGCTGTGCCGAATACAAAGGACAAGCATGAGACTGGCCAGCTAGCACAGCGTGGATCTGAAATGTGAGCCCTGGCTCCTGCTTCAGGTTAGCAAGCCAACCTGAGTTTCCACCATGGTCCCCACTGCATCCAGACACCCACGAAGAACACACAGAGAGGCCCAGGGCATAGCATCCTCACTGGGCATGCCAGGCTTTAAACTGCTCAACCCAGTGAACCCTCACGAAGGAAACAAAGCTGGTGTTTCAGCCTCCCTTTCCCCTCGAGAGCCTGTCCTCACTTGCCTGACTCTGATTTTGACTGAATTTTCTTACCTCTTACCAGAACGCGAAGTCACAGAAACTCCATGTGAGTGGCATGTTGGTCCCAAGCCTAGACATTTGCATTCTCTTGACTCCAAACAGACAACGTTTCCCCTGTAGCTAGATTCTCTTCAGCTCCCACAAACGAGCCCTACTTAGAACCAAGCTAAGAAAGCTGTAATTAAAAGGAAGCATACTAAAGTTCAGCTGTTATGGATTTAAACAGCCCAACACACAGCATGCTTCCTCTCGTTGTTAAAATGGAAAGAAAATGAAGGGAACTAAAATAACCCACAATCCTTTGTAGCTTTGTCATGTATCTTCACACTTCTCAGGATGCTCTGCTTTCCCTGTAGCCGGTTCCTTGATTTACATACCTCCTATGTGCAGGCAACCTGCCTCTTAGCTCTGACTGGCTGGTGCAGAATCTTATCCTGATGGCAAATCTTTGAATTTGGAAAGGCCACCATCACTGACAACTCTGTGTTCAAAACCGAGGCATGCTGACTTGCAGTTGTTAGCTCTTACCTGAATCATACTTTTATCTTGCAGATAGGAAACACGTGAACTAAGCTGATTTGCCTCACCCAGTGTCAGGAGGGAGAAAGGCTCTATTACCATGACTCTCTGATGGCCCTCTGTGTTAGCCCCCTAGACATCTTTCTGTGTTGCAGAGAGACAAAGGCTACCCTGGCCCTCAGTTGGCTGTAGATCTCCGAGACTTGGAATTACCAGCTGTTACCATCTCAACTTACCTCTGTCCTTTTTGAACCTTGGCTCCTGTGTGGCCACAGGTGACTTGGGTCTGGGTCAAGAAGACAAGCCACCATTCCTGACAGCACCAGCAGTATCTTTGTCCTCTGTCGACTGTGTCCAACCTTCTAAAATTAAATATAATGTACTCCTCAAAGTTCGTGCTTCAAAACCATGTAGCTACTTCTTAAAATGTTCAAAAGAAGCCGCCTCGAGGTTTAAATAAGTCGATAATTATGCATGTGTGTATTTGTAGCTAGCCTCAGCCATGTGAGGTTGGACACACCTCAGAGCTTGGGCCCTCTGGATCTTCCCTAACCTGGCAGCCACGTTTTTTCATCGCACAGCTCTTGTCCAGCCTGTCTTTGGAAAAGCCACACCAGTGTCTAGCTCCCCTGCTCCCCTATCAGAGTAGATTTTGTTCATCTATCCAGCGGACATCAAACACTTCATTTCTCCTGTCCCACCTTCATGTTCTAACTTGATCTCGAACGGGACTCACTTCCACTTATAGCAACAGTCTCATTTATCTCATTAAAATCATATCTGGGAGAAATTGTAGAAAGATAATAGAAACCTGAAAATAATTCACATATTAATTATTTTAAGAAAAGGGACCTTGGACAAAGCTCTAGAAGTTTTTTCTTTTACTTTTTCTTTTTTGTTCCTGCCTACCACCCTTTCCTGCCCTTCATTTAAATATCAGCCTGCTGTGCGCTTGCTTCATTCCAAGGCAGAAAATTATTCACAATCGCACCGTAACTGGCACTGAATGTCTTTCCTTCGTTGGGTGTACACGCTGAACTTGAACGAACAGCTTGTGCACGGCTCCCTCCGTTCATTGAGATTCAGTTGCTCAGTATTTTGGAAGCTGCTCAGTCACACCTCCCCCTGGGTGACTACTAGATTTGGGTTGTTATTTTTACAATTACATGAGCAAGAGTGGGATTATTTTTCTAGAGGAAGAACCTGGAAGCTTCTCCATGGGAAAAGCTGTGCCATTTTTAATCACTGACTCTTTATCTGTGCAGAGACGGCACCCACAGAAGCCTCCTCCTCTGTCAGGTGTGTCCAGGCTTTTGAGACTGAGAAATGATGTAATCCCTAAACCTCAGCTCTCACATAGGGTACCCACCTTCAAAGAAAAGCTCAACTCAGTCGTACTCCAGTGAATTCAGAGGTCAATGCTGGCTGCGAGTGTTTTCACTACTGGCCTACTTCTAAAGTCTTTTCAGGACCCCCTCCTTGATCCATTAAATTGTATAATACCATAAGAGAAGTCCAGTGTGCCTCTTCTGCATTTTCGTTATTCTATGACCCCTGTCTTGACCAAAATTGGTTCAAGGGAAGTGTCCCTAAAGTGAATTATTGCCACGTGGGCTGTTCACAACCTCGCTTTTAACTATCTCTGCCGCACGCCCCCCGCAGCAATGCACAGGCTGTGACGTTTCTGAACCCCACCTGTTGGTACCTGGGCCAGCTCTGCAGTGTCCTTTTCTGCCCACCTTTTATTTGGCCTCATGCTGTTGCACCCGACACCCTCTGGCTTTGCATGTCCTGTTACTGGCTCTGAGGAAGCACATCTTGTTTAAACGGAATGCTCCTGGTGAAGTCGGACTCCTGGTATTCGATTGATAGTCTCACCTCAGATGATCTGGCCTTGTTTTCCTACAAAATTGAAATCACCTTTCAGGCTAAAAAGGAGCCTGGAAAAACAAGACCTGGGGGCAAGGCATGGGGTCATTTATGAAATGGGATGCTTAAGTGTAGGTTATTAAATTGTGTGTAGGTTTGAAGGTGAACTAACTGCTGGTCTGGATTCTATGTCCCTTGTCAGAAATTCATTTGAAAACTTGGGAAGATTTGGATTTAAATGACATCTTGGCTTAACTAGGAGCAAATGCCCTAGGAATAAATATTATAGCATGATGGCCACATTAGTGGATGGGAAAATGTCCCAAAGATGTTAATGATCTCTCTCTCCTATGAAGTTAGAAGTTTCTCATCAGGAATATTTAAAAGGGCAAAGACTTATTTAAAAAAACAAATACAAATATGGCACATACCTGCAGAAGAGATTACAAACACTGAAACTTGCAAAAATTGCCTAAATATTAACAAGAGCAAAAATTATGAAAATCATACAATCTACATTGCATAAACATGCAAATGTTACACCACTATACAGGTGAGATGACAATGTTGTTTTCCACAGACTTTAAAGGGTCATAATCAGTGAGCAAAAGAACTGAAATTGGAAACCTTGCATTTTCTCTACTTCATTTTCATTCCTCTTTCCTCTAGAGATAATAATTTGCACAATTCTGTTCTCCCGATCCACAAGTGTTTACCTTTTCTAAATAACTGATCTTGGAGACTGGACACTATCCCTACCAAAACAACAACAGTTTAAAACAAAGGTCTCAACCTTCGTATTTAGGAAGTAAGCAACACCAGGGACAGGGCCATAAAGCCTGATGTTGATTGAGTTTTGACTGGGACCATGGCTTAGCACCTTCCAGAAGCAACATGAGAAGCTGCATCTTTGTCTTTAGAGATTATTTATTACCTTTCTTTCAGGGTTTCCATGGCAAAGGTCTTCCCTTCGTTGGTTGATTGGTTGGCTGGTTTTGTTTTTGGGTTTTTCTACCAGCGTTTACCTCTTGGAGGTAAATAATCGGCCTTGCTAGGTAAGGTGACCGGTGCAGGTCCACCTGTCAGCTTTCTGTTTTGTTCCACATGCTCATCAAGGAAGCAGTCCCTTAACAGAAAGCAGCGCACTAAGAGCCGCCCCTCTCCTCAGACTAGGAGCCCCCTCTTCTAAGCCCTCAAAACCCTTCTATGGAGCTAGTGCCTCTCAGTAAATCAACTAAAGACATTAATTGGAAGATAAGTCTCTTTTAGATGAAATTTTTGAGAACATACATCATCTCTAAGCAATTCTCTGGTACCCTGTATCTCCACAGCTTAATTAAATGTCAAAGGCAATTATGTTCTCTCCAGTAATTAAATAATCCTAAGTGAGCATGGTAGCTGCAAGCAGTTGGTACTTGGAATATACATGACTACATTTTTAGAAAGTAAACCATGTTATTTATTTTTGTCACGGTAGGACAAATTCCAGTAATTCAGGTGTGATATCCCCTTCACTCACCCACTTAACCTTATACCGTAATGTCATGAAATCATGTTCCTCAATGGCCAGAAAAATACAATGTAAAGACTATAGGATATAAGAAAAGCTAAGCTTTTTGTTTCTAAAATACAAAATTCAATAAATGCATTGCCCTACATACAAAGTTAAATAAAATTGCATTCTGAAACCAAAAGTGTTTTACACATGCAATTTCAGACAAAAAAAGAGAGTACTGGTGAACATATACTGGCATTTAATTAAAATAACTTCAAAATGTAGACCATTATCTTTTCTCTCCCTTTAAAAATGTATCTAATTTGAGAAGTTTGTAAGTGTGAAGTGTGACTTCTCTTCAGAAAGAAAAAGGTCTCAGTTCTAATACTATCTTATATATGTCTGTTGTTCAAGACAAAGGAACAAAAGACATTTTTTTCTAAACCTTTGTATAAGTGGCCTTATAAGTTCATTAGTGTTATGTAGCAATATGATATCCATGTGATGCCTCTTGGATCTGATGTTTTCCTGTTGTTTCTGCGAAACCATCAGCCACTTGAGAGAAAACTAATTTACACTGCCAAGATGCCAAAAGTATTTCTCTGAATATCCCAATGTCAGAGAAATTTTTTGCATATGAAATTCCTTTTTAAATTCTTTCCTTATCTTCCTGTAGTCATAATTTAATTTCTGACATTTAATTGGGGGGACTCTGAATTCTACCAGTCAAATGTTTACCAACAACCCTAAAACAGACATAAAAGTTTCAAGTCATTTGTGATCGTTGTAATTGGAATAGTTTTTTACTTAGGATGTATTCTACCAGAGAAAAGCTAAAGTATCCCCCAAGTCCCCAAATAACAGCTGAGTGGGGCTGAAGGGCTGTTAATCGCCTAAGTGTTTTATGGACCCAGCTCATGCTCCTCCACTCCAACACTAAGCTGAGGTTCTTATTTACAACGCACTGGTTTTTTCTTTTTTGTCATTTGTTATGCTTATAGAGGATGGCTTTTGAAATATGAATTAAGTTAGAAATATTGAAGATTTATGAAACTGAGCCATAGGGATACCTGCCAGAAAAACATACCTTTGTAAAAGCACCCTGTAAAGCTATATGCCTCCATATGCTTAATTCCTTCTCAGATGTGCTAACTTCGTGTTGTTTCTGTGAAATCATCAGGGGGGAATTTTGACAGCTCTTTTGATGCAGAGAAGGGTGTTGGAACAATTGTCATTGCAAAACCTTTGGATGCAGAGCAAAGGTCGGTCTACAACATGAGCGTGGAAGTCACCGATGGAACAAATGTCGCTGTCACTCAGGTGAGATGTTAAGTTACTGACTAACAAGAATGTGTAAATGTGTATCTGCTAACGATAGAAACGAAAGCCATGAAAACAATGGGTCCAGAGAGTAATAAATTATGTCCAATGTCTTCTTTTATTCAAAAATCGTTTCAGTGAACAATTGAGACAAAGGGTCCAATGTTCAATTTATTGGCGATGCTGTCGAATCTGGCTGCTTCTTTTAAGACAACTGTGATTGTCTGCATATGGAAGAGTAATATGCATTTGTTTCCCGGTCACTTGCTTTAGGTTTCTCTCTGACAACACTCAACTTGCAAAGAGCACATGCATGTTGTTGGTGTTGTTGGTGTTAGCAAAACATGAGCGTCTTTCCCTCCTCATTTCTCAAGTCACTGAAACTTCCAGCTAGAGTCAAGGAAAGAGCCCATATTCAGTTACATACTAAGACGGGAGTTACCTAGCTAAGATCAGACAGCCTCAGTAAAGAAAAAGGCTGGAGCCTGGGTATCCACTGTGGCCTCTGTGCTATTGCTTCCCCCTCCTGGCTGCATATTGTACCCTCTGACAGAGAGAGTAGGAAAAGCAGATCCAACACCCAGTTAGCTGGTTGCCAGCCCCAGAGCTCCTATTGATGTTACCATGCAGCTGGGGTTGAGGAACTTCTACTCTGCTTCTTTAGTGCATATGAAAGACATTGGGAATTAGAAGAAAACTTCTAAACTCATCTGTGAATCAGAATATCTCAGAACCTTCTTCCCAAGTGTGACTAACACAATGCCAGCTCTTAACACAGTGGATTGACCCTGCATGTAAGGTTTGTGTTTTGTTTTCAGCACCATTGTCTTAGTTAGGGTGTTAGTGCTGTGATAAGACACAATGGCCAAGGCAACTCTTATAAAGGAAATTTAATTGGGACTGGCTTACAGTTTGAGAGGTCTAGTCCATTGTCATCATGGTGGGAAGCATGGCAATATCCAGGCAGACATGGTGCTGGAAAAGGAGCTGAGAGTTCTACATCTAGATCCACAGGCAGCAGAAGGGGATGCTGTCCTACACTGGGTGGAACGTGAGCATGTAAGACCTCAAAGCCCCACCTCCACAGTGACACACTTCCTCTAACAAGGCCACACCTACTCCAGCAAAGGCGCACCTCCTAATAGTGCCACGCCCTATGAGCCAAGCATTCAAACTCAGGAGCTTATGAGGACCAAAACTACTCAAACCACCACAACCATACACCAAGCCCCATGTAGCGTGCACTGCAGCTCCACTCTTTCTCCCAGCTTCTCTCTGTGGTCCCCACAAGCCTAGAAGACATGAATGATTGATGCGGGCTCTGTTTTTCTGCTGAACCCAGATGGGTATTCAGAATTCTTCTCAACACATTTTGGTAGCTAGTAAGAAAGTTTTGCCAAACCAGAAGCAAGCAAGTAATGATTTATTTTAAATATGATTTACATTGCTATAACCATAAAATTTAAAAGCAGGAGGAGGGCTATTTCACATGTTTGTCCAGACAATTGTCTCTTGGTCTGAAGCTGCTACAAATATATATATATATAATGTCCATTGTTATCATGGTGGGAAACATGGCAACATCCAGGTAGACATAGTGCTGGAGAAGGAGCTGAGAGTTCTACATCTAGATCCACAGGCAGCAGAAGGGGACTCTGTCCTGCACTGGAATATATATAACATGGCTGTTTCCTTATAATTAGAGAGCGGTAGAAGTTGAAGGGAACAGTTGGGTTCATTTCATGTGACCATTTGCTTTCCATCTGAATATAACTATAAATGGAAATGACTCACAGATAGACAGCCAATGTGTGATAGTTCCTGGTTCTTGCTCTGGCCCCTTCCTGCTTCTCAAGTGACCACAGGACCCTGTTTGCCTTAGTGAGGCCCATTTACACCCGTTACCCTAAAGTTAGTATTGCCCGCAAATCATACAATCTGATAATTGGCCCAACTGGGAGAACACATTATATATTCTCCCTACCTAAAACCACTACATTTCTTGGCATTTTTAAAACTCAAGTCTTGAAGTATAAATAAGACCCTCTGGCTAAGACTCATGGGAACTTCACAGTCGAAGAGGATGCTGAAAGACTAAGGCCAAGCAATCTATGTGCAGTACTGCTATGTTGTCAGTGCTAATTCATTTTAAATGAACTTAAATTAGATAATTTTTAATTAGTAGTTTCTTAACATATCCAGCCCCAGCTCTTCTGTGATACTTAAAAACCCAAGACATATTTAAGTAAAATACAAATAAGCCTAGGATCCTATTTATGTCCAGATTTTCCTCTAGGGGTTTCAACCAGTTGAATTAAGCAGTATTCAATGCATCTAGAATCCATGGTAGAGAAATAGATTCTACATATCCAGCTAGGTCTATCTAGAAGGTAACCAGATCTCTGAGGTATAAAACACTCATCTTAACAATGGCCATGAAAAGGTTAGCAGGAAGACATTTAGAATTTCACTAGGTTGATACGAGCAACAATTTAGTAGCATTTATTTCATAAATGTTTTCTCAGCCCATACCATATGCAGTGCACTAAGGTGCTTAAGATCACAGTACTGTAGCTTTGATTGTTTGATGTTTGAGACAGGGTCTCACTATAGAACCAATATTAGACAGAAACTCCTGAGCTAAAATATCCTCCAGCCTCAGGTCCCTTAGTAGGTCGAACTGAAGTGCACACCACCACACTAAGCTAGTAATGCAGTTTTAAGGCCATATGTCTAATATACACTCATCAAAATAATATGCAGTTGTACAAATGCTTGTCTTTGAATGCCCTTGTCAGAGACCATGTTTTCCCAAGCTGATATACAGTTAGATGTGACTTTGGAGCATTTGTGAGCAGTCTGAGAACTGGAATGAACTTGGGGGGTTGCCCTAGCAAGAACAAATTAAAGAGGCTAATAATAGGCATCAAGAGATGTTTCCTATCTAAAGCACCCAAGTCATGACCTTAAGAAATGAGAACTGTTCTCAAAGCAAAGCATGTAGTGTGTGTTCTAATCACAACTGTTGCCACCAGAAGGCCATTGGCTATGTTGCTCCTTTCTGCTCACCAGCCTTGGTCAGCCCAGAATACTTCGCCTTTACAAAGGCTTCCCTGGACGTGGCAACAGAAACAGTTCCCTGCACCTGTGTCAGGTCCTTTTGAGCAACATGATGTCTGGGAAATAAGCAGTGCAGTCTAGACTTCTTTTCGAAACTGCTAAAACATGCTCAAACCGGTGACCCTGGACAATGTAATGATTCTACCATCAAACAGATGCCTTTCTCCGTGTAACTAGATTAATGCCCTCGAGTTTCTAAACCACCTGTTCAGAACTCCTTGGGGGACTTTCCTCTCCTTTGTCCACGTGAGAGCATAAAACATGGTGGGACACAGCCTTCTTGTCAGCCATAAACAACATGTTGAGTTTTACCTCACAAATCTAAAATACATCAGAGCCTCTGGGAGTCAGTGTCGTTATAAAACCTTTCCTTCATCTTCAGTCCTGTCCTGTTCTTCCGGCTCTCACAGGGTTCTTGTGTCTCAGAGCTACAGCATCTGATAATACATAAATATCTCTTGCTTTCGGAGGATCGCCTAGGTGGAATGGAATGTAAAGGGGGCGGGTGCACTTCACACTACAAAGATTTGAAAGAACAAAACGCAAGAACAGAGTGTCCCCACGTGTGCAAAAGCCACTCATCCAGGTGGACAAAGGCTTCTGATTGTGTGGGGTTTGGTGAGGGACGTTACTGCACCTCTCCACACAGAGACAGGAGTGAACCCCGTGTTATGTTAGGAGCTCAGAACTAAGCAAGGAAGTCTGGATTAAAAGGGACGGAGGAGAGAGTGACAATGTCTCTGGACTGTCTGCTTCAAGGAAAGATGAGGAATCACAAGGAGCCCTGGTTATTGGAAGCAGCAGGATTCGGAAGTAGCCAGGGAGTGGGACTAGGGGCACATAAAGAGCAGAACGAAACACCAGAGAGGTTCACTATCTACCCCAACAGAAGTAGAATTACAGGAATTTAAGTGGATCCCAGCCCTGGTTCCCAGACAAGACCCCGCCATTTGCACTAGAAAAGAGTCCAGATGCTTTATAGAAATAGCTGATTGCATGTTGAGGGCCATAGTATCAGACATTTTATCCTACTAAGGACCCATGGAGTCATGATAAAAAGGTGACCAGAGGCTACTTAAAATGGCTTTCAACAGCTAATCATGGGTAGCCCCCTCAACTTTCACAAAGCCAACCCTAATAACACTCATTACAGGCAGAATTTGGATTCCCTACCTCCCCTCTAAACTTTAGAATCTTGATGTCATACATAGAAACAGGGATTTAAGAGATATAATTAAGGTCAAAGGTCTCCAGGTAGGACCTATCTACTAACAGAGGATTAACTGTCAGCTTTCTCCAGTTGAAATGAGAGAGGTAGAAAAGGGGGCGCCAGAGAATCCACTGCAGGGAAGATCTGAAACAATTTGAATATGAAGGTGGCCTCAAGCTATTGGGGAGCCAGCAAGGACACAAGGACCCCAGTCCTATATCCAGAAGGCACAATATTGCATCTGAGTGAAAAAGAAGCACCTTCAAAAAGGAATGCATTTATGCCAATCCCTTGAGTTTGGCCTTGATTTCAGTATATAATAATAATAATAATAATAATAATAATAATAATAATAATATCAGGAGTTATTTTAACTAAGTTGGTGATGACTTTTTGTGGCAGAAATATGAAACTTGTTGATTACTGTCACTTCTATTTTACTATTAAGGAAAAGAGTCCAAAGCAAGATTCAGTGACTTGAGGAGAAGTGAGCTCAGATCCACGCAGCAGATACTGGGGCCTACGACATTGTGCCAACCCTCAAAGGCAATCTGTTCTAAGACAGGAGGCTAAGAAGCGCAGCTTTTAAAGCTGTCTCCTGGGAAACATGTCACCACCTGTAACCTTCAGGCTATCTCCTAGCCATCCATAGGTCCAGCCTCCTCTTAGCAGAGCTTTAACCCTAAGGACGCATGTTTCCAAAGAGGATCCATTATGAATAGTAATACGTCCGTCAAATCAAGCAGAGCTGCTGCATCTTCATAGAAAATGTAAACAGATGTAGAACATGGCTCCGCCAAAGCCGCAGTGGATAAAAAGGCAAACAAATACATAAATAACACTCGAGATTTGCACAGTGAGACTCACCAACTCTCACTAGGAAGTTCCATTTCTCTGTGACCTCAAAAAAGTTAAATAAGAAATTATTGTCATTCATTTCCAATTAGAAACGGAGGCACAGACAAGTTAAGTGGCCTGCCTGGGCTCACAGAAAAGAGATGCAAGCCCACTTCCTCCTTTTCAAAAAATCACACCATACTCAGGGAACATTCCTCTATACATTTATACTTACAAAATATACAGCTTCATCCATTAGGGAAAGCATCTTGTATAGTGAAAAATATTGACCCAGAGTCAGGTGGTGCAAGTCCAAGTTGGCCCTTGACCTGTGTGTGTTCCCTTGGAAGGCACCTTGCTCCATCTAAGACCCAATCTTCTTCTCAGTGAAATGAGTCTACGTGCTTCACAGATTGATGTACAAATGAAGAAAGATGAGAAGGTTCTCAGAACTATCACATGCTGAGCACATAGAGACTTTATTAATACAATCTGGTACTCAACTTAAAATTGGAATAGCATACCTGATAGCTATAAATTACTTTAGTGACCTTTATTGTTATATGAGAAGGAAAAGAGAGGTAGTATTGGCCAAATAATAATCTAAAAGCTCTGTTGATTTGCTTCAGGGACTCTGGATATGTGACTATGTGATTTTTAAAAAATATCCTTATTCGAGTTATGGTTTGGATTTCTAAAGCTAGAAAAGCGAGCTTGTAGTTTTGGGATCCATAGCCAAGCCTGACATTAAACATCTCCTTCCATGTCCTCCAAAAGTCTCAACCCCTATACGTGCTGTTAGCTGAGCTTGGCCTGCATTGATTGGAGTGGGAGTGAAAAATAGCTATGATCAGTTCCTAAACTTAGCCTTGACCCTCATCCGCATAGTTTCCATCACTAAGTCCCTCACTGACCTACTTACTTAGAAAACAGATTTTACCTTGAAAGGCTTTCTTCTTTCTTGGACAATTTCTTTCTTTCTTTCTTTCTTTCTTTCTTTTCTTTTCTTTTTTTTTTTTTTGTTTTCTTTGTTTTTTTTGTACACATGCTTCAAAAGGTAGAAAAGCAGGTTATGTTTGTTTCTAGTGATGTTCATTAGACCAGGAGACTCTGCAAATATCTCTTCTCCTACCAAGAGTTCTCCTACATGCACTTTAGTGTCATTTGTCTCTAACACGTGAAAAAGAGCCAACTTTCCTTTGATATTTAAGTTAAGGAAAGCCCAAAACATCCCAGCTACATATTATAAAATACCACGTGAGACTTTCTGTTTAAAACAAACACAAAGAATGATAAATTTTCACTATATGTACTAGTCCTATGCCTGACAGCTTATGAGAAAATCGAAATTTGAAACAAGATTCCAATTTCCTATCAAGGAACTTTCTATTCAAAATAATTCCTAGATTAATATTGCTGAGATGAGAATCACCATGCCAGTTATCTGGTTTCTTAGTGGTTCTCTGTAACAAAGAATGTGACATTTCTACACATTTGTTAACATATAGATGATGTGAATTTATTCTGAATGTATATGTAACCTAAATGCACTTGAGCATCATTATGGATGAATATACAACTGGCTCTAAAGGAACCAGATCTGAATCTGCCCTTGTTCTTGTGACTTTGGGCACATCCCTTAGCATTTTTCTCCACTGAGCAACCAGATATGTACAAATACAATGCACATTTCTACACAGAAAACAACTCTGATATAAGTTTTCTATTCATACATTCAAAAATAAAATTCATGCATTTGAGAAGACTGCAAGGGGGCATTTTTGGAAAAGATGTTTGAAATATGGCTTAGAAATGCCGACAGAGACAGAACAAAATCTCAGTAATTTAGGACTTAATTGGTCTCCTCCAACAATTCACCCCCGTAGACTGTTCTACCATGAGCCTTTGTAAAGCAGGGCTTTGGCATCTCCAGAGACTTAACTTAGAGAAGCCCGTGGAACACAACGTGTTTGTGTCGAAACTAGCCCTGGAGATCCTTCCCATGCCTGGGCTTCCTCCTGCCTTGAGTCCTTTGTGTTTTTGTAAGCTTTCAATTACCATTTTGAACACAACATCTTTGAGAGTTACTTTGCTTTGTTAGTTCAGGGGCTCACAAATGGCCCCAACTGTGGGAAATAAAAAGCAGACTAGGAGAAGGAAGTCTTTACAGAGGAACACTTGTTCTGGCCGTGGATTGAACACAGGACAAAGCAAGCAGAAAGAGGCAAGCATTTCTAGCTCACATTAGCTTTGAACCTTCAATGAAGGTCAGGGCAGCTTGCTGGCCAGAAAGGCATTTCCATCTGTTGATGTAACTGCCACTCTGAAAACAAATATTTTGCATCTTGACTAAGTTTATTTGAACTTTTTAAAGAATTGGCACTGAAAGAATACAATATGTTTTTCAAAAACATTGAAGGTAAAAGCAATATTCTAAATGCTATTGGCACACTGCTCAACCTTTCTTGCAAGTACAAGCTAGGGGACAGAGTCTGTGCCTGTTAGTGGTCTCCTAAGTGAAAATTTCTGTGCCACAAATGTGATGAAACATATCTCAGGCAGGGGAAGCAGTTGTGAAGCTATTTGTAAGGGTAGTTTGTCTGGATATATTTATTTGAAAAAAAAAACTCAAAGATTTTCTAGAATGCAGCCAAATGCTAAGATATTATACAATGGAAAAAATCATTAGTGATTCTTCTGTTAGTCAGGCATAAGATAAGAACAGGTACCACACCCACTGCAACGTAAAATCGTGCTGCAAAGGAAGAGCAAGCAGGCAGGACAAAGCACTTTGAGTCAGAATTATAAAGGAAAAGGTAAGACCACCCCTACTTTCCCACAGACCCCTAAAAATGTAACATAGAAAGAAACTCAGAGCTGCAGAGCCATGTAGAGAAAAATTAAACTAGAGTTTGCCCTCACATAGTATTCCAGAAAAAATTCCAAATGTACCAGAGATGAAAATGAGAGAAAACCCACACACGCATGCATGCACACGGACACACACACACACACACACACACACACACACACACACACACACACACACACACACCCTCTATAAAAGCTACGTTTGTTCATCTATATCATGATAATGTTGGAAATATGCCAATCTCATTCACCAAACAGTAGAGAAGAAGCTGCGTGCATTTACTTCTGTATGCTATGTTGAAGAAACCTGCACCCAGAATAAAACCCATGGTGGATTCAGTGCAGCCTGTCATTTACATCACCGCATCTCCAAAGGTAAAGAAGGAAGAGAAACCTTCCAGCGCACAGAGAATAAGCTGCCATAAGCAGTTTAACAGAAGAAGAAGGGCGAGCGGTTCTGAAGTGTGTGCATCAGTGCCCCTCCTCGTTTGTAATAGGGACATGCAAATGAAAACAACACTGAGGTACCACGTCTCATCTGGCCGGCTGGCAAAAGCTCCAACTCTTCCCACACACTGTGCTGGCGAGGCTGGAGAGACAGTCGTTTTCACATATTGTTGTGCAAATGCGCATTGATAAAGTCTTGGAAGGCCAGAGCATAAGAATAGTTCACAAAACTGTAGAAACATCTCTCCTTACATCAAACTATCCTAATGCTAGGATACAACTGTATACTAGAGAAATTAGTAATAGGCATGGCACATATATTTTTCTAACATAAGAACAAATAGTAGAAAAGTCTTTTTTATTTTTATTTTTTAATTTTATTAATTTATTCAGATTACAACTCAATTGTTATCCCATCGCTTGTATCCTCTCATTCCTCCCTCTCTCCCGCTTTCACCCTATTCCCCTCCCCTAGGTCTATGACCGAGGGGGACCTCTTCCCCCACTATATGGTCATAGGCTATCAAGTCTCATCTTGGTAGCCTGCTTATTTTTTCTTTGCGTGCCATCAGGTGAGCCAGGAAGGGTGACCTGAACTAACCGTGGCGCTCACTGAAAGAGCATCTCTGTATGGCTGTGGACTTACCTTCAGGAGATCAGGCAGAGCTCTCAACACTGCACAGGGTCACAAATCCTTGAGGAGCTAACAGCTCTGCCCTACACCCAGTGGATTCCACCTACATCTGTCTTTTCCATTGTGACAACTAACGCAGTCTCCAGACACTTCTGAAGTGATTCTTATGTCATTTGGGAACACTATACATTTTATGTCCATTGTTATTTCTAATGTTAGCAGTAAATGAAATAGTGTGGTAGGAAAAATGTATATGGTACCACTATATTGATGAAACAAATGAGAAGCAATATTTTCAATAAAAAGTTATCTACAGGAGAGAAGAGGAAAGCAGAGAAACCAAAGGTCTTTAAACTCTTTCAATTTTTCTTCAGCATTCTAATAAATATAAAACATATTTTGATCAGATCCATACCCATTACTTTCTCTTATTTCTCCCTTTCCCAGTCCCTCTTTCCAAACAATCCTCCCCCTTGCCTTCATATCTTTTGTCTTATGATCCATTCACTGAAAAGCTAAGCCTCCCTGAATACACTTTTTGTATGATTTTAAAACAACAAAACAAAAGCTTAGATGTTGAAAAGCAAGTATGTGAGTTAAGCCTGCAACCAAACATAGCCAACTTATTTTCTTCTTTAACAAGGACTTTAAAACAGGGCATATTCAGGGATAAACTCTCTAGACATCCTAGCAGATCTGCCTGGCCCTAGTGCCATCTTCTGTGAGCATGGCAAGGCTCCATAACAAAGTCCCCATCTAGGCTTCCCTTGTTCAGAAAGGCACTGCTTTAAAGTAAGTCCCGGATTCCCTTATTGGTTCAGGTAATAAATCATTCTCTAGCCTTTAAAAAAAATTCTAAAATTTGGAAATAAATGGAAGCAAATTATCTTATATGTGAACCCAATTCTGGAGAAGTATGGCGATGGGGTGTCAATCATCTCACTCAAAGTTGGGTTTCCTCTTAGAGATTCATCTCAGGGACAAGACAGCATCAGCTTGGTTTGAATAACTCTAACAGAAATTCAGGCTTTATTATTCTGACTCCGCTGCACTCAAATTTTAAAGCAAACAGTGACTAATTATGATATTGTCACTGATCATTAAAAAAAAAATTGTCAGCAGCAGAGGAAGGAAAAACAAATGCTGAAACAATAGCATGGGTAAAGTCCCTACAATTGGAAACATATCTGTCAGCTCATGAAATTTTGATTAATTTTGTTAAGTTACCCAGTGGATAAAAGCAAAATTTAAGTCCATCCACTGACAAGAATTCCCAGTACTAGACTGCAATCTCCAAATATCATTTCTGACAAAAGAAAGAAATGAGACACCAAATATTTTGTTGGAACCATGGATAATGCAAAAATGTACAAGACAGCCCTAAAAAAAATATTACCAGTCCCAATTATCAGAATATATGTCAATGGCAAAATGCTTACTTCGCTAGAACAGTACGGCACAATAAGTGCATAAGTTCAGTCCCTAGCACATTAAAATCAGTCATTCAGTCAATTAAAGAAGGGGGGGAGGAAGAAATGGAGAAAGACCTAAGAATACCAGGATTGTATCAGAAAAACTCAAGTGCCAACCTGAAGACAATCCTACTGGCCAACCGAAGACTCCACACTAAGTGGACCCATAAAAGGAAGAATCAAACACAATCAAAACAAGAGTGGATTTCTTACTCTCCCTGTGCTAAAACCCTACTGCTGTCCTTATGCTGTCAGGGAAGTGCTCAGCCATCAATGTCACCTATATCGGCCCCGTACCCTGACCAACGCTCAGTGGACATCACAAAAGATGAGGCTCACTAGAGGGAACAGCCAGCGGTTGGGGAGGACTAGAGTGAATCAGTGTCCTCTGGGCATGACAGGACAGGTGCACCCGTGAATTCAGAGGAGCTGTTGTCACCCTACACAAGATCAAGACAACATTCCAGCATGGACTAGAGAGAGGGTCATGAGATCCCACCTCTGCTAAAGAGCTCTTAACAGTTGATGGAACCCCTACTCTGATCTGACCAATGAACAGGACATTCTCCACAGATATGTGGAGAGCAGGGACTGAATCTAACATGAACTCTGGTGCCCCATATTTGACCACTTCCCCTTGGTGAGGAGGCCTGACGGCACTCACAGAAAGAATAAGCAGGCTACCAAGATGAAACTTGATAGCCTATGACCATATAATGGGGGAGGAGATCCTCCTCGGTCTTAGGCCTAGGGGGCCGCAGCAGTGTGAGGTGACTGGCCAGCTTGCTTCCTTTCCTTTCTCCTCAATCTGGTACCAAACTAAAATTCAAGGTAGGTCTCCCATCATCAGCTAAACCCATCTAGAAACCCCTCAAAGCCACATCTAGAAGGCTGTCTCCTAGGAGATCCCCAACCCACTCATGTTGGCAAAGACCAGTCTCTGCACTGTTGCCCTGTTAGGCCACCACAGGAAGTGGCACAATGATAGGACTTCAGGTAACAGAAACCTCCAAACGAAGGTCCCCTTGAAATCTTTCACATCATGCCCCAGATAAGTCCATAGAATTATCACCTCTTATGGCTATCTTACCTATTCAATTATTAATGGGATTATAGATCAAATAATAATTGATGCTGTTGCTAATGTGAACTGACGGTTTACTGTCAACCACTTATTGGCTGAATGTTTTTATAAGAGAGCTTCCTTTGTGTTGAGATTACGGTTAGAAGCTAAGATCTAAGTATACAAAGAGGGAGAAAATTAGAAGGTGACCTCTTTCATTAGCAATGAATGGGTTGCTGTTCTTTATCACCCTTGTCCTCTTTTAACTACAGGTATTTATCAAAGTGCTGGATAATAACGATAATGGGCCAGAATTCTCCCAGCCACATTACGACGTGACAATTTCTGAGGACGTGCTTCCTGACACAGAGATACTGCAGATTGAGGCCACAGACAGAGACGAGAAGCACAAGCTGAGCTACACCATCCACAGTAGCATCGATGCCGTCAGCATGAGGAAGTTCCGGATGGACCCCAGTACAGGCGTGCTCTACACTGCTGAGAGGCTGGACCATGAGGCCCAGGACAAGCACATCCTCAACATAATGGTAGGACCAGACTCATAATTTTGCTTTCTCGACAGAACCATCAACCAGCCGAGGCATACACCTCAGTCGTCAGGAAGCCAGAGCCCTTAAATTCTATAAACCCAAGCACTGTCAGGTTGCGTTCAGTTTTGCCTTTGTATTTCAATGAAGAAGCCACTGTTCTAAGATAGTAACTCCATATTTCTTGTCAGCCTGAAATATTAGATCTATTCTGCAGATGCTGGCCGTTCAGGAAATTGCTGATGACAGATGGCTTAGAGAGGAAAGCAACAATGTTCTCAACACTGGGGTTTGTTTGGAGCCAGAAGATTGTGTGGAAACGTTTAGAAAAGCCCCTCAATTAGTCCTTCATTATCATTTGCTCAGCCCACATGAAGCTGGGTCCTTGGAAATATTCAGGCACCCAGTTTATTATGGATTGCATTGGCCTTGGGCCTACTAGTGATAATGGTGACCCAAAAAGAATTGAACATGCATTAAATATTCAGAAACTCTTGGTTCTGAAATAACTTAACTTCCTTTAAATTATGTCAAAGTGGCTTTTCATTTAAAGTGCGGTTTCTGCTTGATCCATACAGTGGTTAAGAAAGATGAGTCAGAATTATCACCAGTTCTCTTTCAGCCTATAATCTGCCCCTGTAATAAGCCCCAGAAGGACACTGAGATGCACAGGTCTGCCTATCAGGGCCCCGCATTATACTACTGAGGAACAAGACAGGTGTCAGTGATTTAATCTTGCACACTGACTAAGTTTGCGATGCCTAAACCTATAAGTTCCCAAGTCATTGACAAGAGTAACAACTTTCTCCTTCAGTGGGAATCTTCTCGAAGAAGAGGTACCTTGAGTGCCATGTCCTCCACTCAATACCCAGGAGACAGAAAGGACAGTTCCCAGAGGCTATCTGGCACACCACGATGGCCGTTCATTCATTCACGCATTCACAGATACTCTTGGGTACATATTGTGCACCAAGCCCAGTGGTGGACAACGTCTTCACACTCTAGAGGCTTAGTGTTCAGTTCGTTCAAAAATCTACCAATCGTTGGATTGTATTTTGGGGCACGGACAATGAAGCTATGGAAGTCCAGCATGGCACACTGGCCACGATGATCTTTGCATGATGCTCTAGGATCAAAAGCCTCACAGTGGTCACTAATCACATTGTCATTATTTTTTCAAGTCATTTCTGCTCATCCTTCCCTCAGAAAGTTCAAAAAATCAGTTTGGTCACCCACTGTCATTCATCACTTATGGAGCTAGAAGCTTAGAACAAATGTCTGCTGTAGGGCACCGTCTTCCGAGCCTTGTTTGCTCATTCCTTCCTACTAGTCGTGAAAATGCTTTCTCCTTGATAGCTCCTCCTGTATACATCTGGTGTCTTCACATCTCTCTGGAGTCACACAATCAAAACCCGAACAAGCCAAGGGTATTAACAATTAACAATGCATCAAATCATACTAGCACCACATGGGCAAAGAATAGATTATTCATAAGCTTCTGCCATGTGAAGTTCAGGGGAATCTTGAAATTCTTAATCAATTTCATTTGGCAAAATCACACCGAGTCTCAGTATTAGAAGTTATGATGAATGCATCCTCCCAGTGGTCAAGTTCCTCTCATAGGTCTGGGCCCTGCTTGCCTAAAAAAAAAATCACTTGTCACCATTGCCATTATGTTATTCTTTCTCCTCTCTCCTTGTTACTTCACCCAGGAAGTTGAGTGCTATTAGGTTACTCTTTCTACTCACTACGAGGGCCTTTTAAGTGTAGTCCATAATGGCACTTACCTGCTTGGTATTACACCTTTCTCTTGGCTTGCTTGTATCACTCATTTGAAAGACCATAATCTTCTTGAACGTAGATGCTGTATAGGTCATTACTGAACTGCTCCACTTATACTAGGAACCTGACATCATAAAAAGCAACAAATGTTAGTTGAATGAATGGATGGATAGATGGATGGATGGCAGTGACAATACTGTATTATTAACCCCACCTCTTAGAAGAGTCTCTATCTACCATTCCATGACTGAATATAAACACAAGGAGGAAGTGGCTGTGGAAACTATATGAGCGGTCTGGGCTTGTGGTACCCAGGTATTGCATCACAGGCCAGGCATCCAGTGAAACAGTAGAGACGATGTTGCCCTGCTCTCAGATGGCTCTCTCTCTCTCTCTCTCTCTCTCTCTCTCTCTCTCTCTCTCTCTCTCTCTCTCTCTCTCTCTCCCTCCCTCCCTCCCTCCTTCCCTCCCTCCCTCCGTCCCCCCCCCTCTCTCTCTCCCCTCATGTTTGTTTAGTGCTTTGTAGTTGCACAAGACTGGGTCAAACACTTTGTATGCATTTTTATATTTTGTTTTCTCAGCAAACATAGGCATGTGAGTTCTTTGCAATTCAAGCATTTAGTCCCACTGCTTCTTATATTTTGCCTAAAGGTGAGAGATCAGGAATTTCCTTACCGAAGAAACTTGGCCCGGGTCATTGTGAACGTGGAGGATGCTAATGATCACAGCCCTTATTTTACCAACCCACTGTATGAAGCATCGGTGTTCGAATCAGCTGCCCTGGGATCAGTTGTTCTGCAAGTGACAGCTCTGGATAAAGACAAAGGGGAAAATGCAGAGCTCATATATTCCATAGAAGCAGGTGAGAGCTGCAGAGACCTCAGCACAACGCGTGACACCCCACCCTCAGCAGCACAGCCTACCCTATAAACTCACCAACCTATTTGTGCAATGGTGTGTATAAAGTTCTTAACACCTCAATATTGGCAACAAGAGAAGAGCTTCCTTCCTTGCATTCAATCTTTGAGTTTTCTGAAATGAAAAAAAAAAAAAAAAAAAAAGAAATTAAATTCTGAGGCCCAGACCTGGAAACCAACAAACTAAGGATTCAAACTAAAATAACCAAAGTTGGGTTCACTTACCATGGGTGGGCTGCAGACTTCAGGAATCCAGCACACCCACTATAAACACAAACACCTTTCCTATGTTGGAGGTAAACTGAGCAACAGAGCAGTGGGTAGCTATGGGGCCTGAACTGCTTGCTTAACCAGACAGGTAAACAAATAAGAGTACTCAGGTTAAATTTTACTGTTTTTCAAATGATGCTAACATCTGAAGAGAAATTTGTAGATAGTTTGAAGATGGATAGCGAGAAAACGTTGATGACAGAGATGAATGTTCAAGTAAGGAAAAGGACCATGAACCTAAAAAAAAAAAAAAAAAAGTCTCCTCTATCTGTTCTGAGTTCCTTCCTCGGTTTGTCGTTTTTAAATATGCATGCAGCACATTCCCAAAGTGTTCTGTGGCACGTGTGTGGTGTGCAATGCCAAATGCACACTCTCTCCATGCCAGCAATGGGACAGCTTCCTGCCCTTCTCTTAAATGTAGAGCATCTGAGTGAGCAGCTGAATTAAAATAGGAATGCTAGGAAACTAGTTTAGGAATAGAAATCTGAGAAAAAGCAAAGCCACTAACCTATTTAAAAAAAAAACTCTCTACCAAATGTACAAAAAAAAAACCTACTGTCTAGATTAGGGCCCATATTATAAATGGGTCAGTGTTAACACTCACATGGAAGAAAAGTAAAAAGGAAAGATGTTCACTAACAGCCACCTGCCTGTAGAGCTTCCCCATGCATTTCTGTTGAGGTTTCCAAAGATCTAAACCTATTTAGAAACTGTCTTCTCCCTCTTAGTTAACAGAGAATTGCGGTGGTTACCCTGTCAGTTAATCCTCATTCCTCTAGTTTACAGATAAGGAATAGGAAGTGAATAGTGAACCTCACAGCCGGTGTTACCCGGTCTGTCCGTGCTCGGCTGTTCTTCTGAGGGCCCCACCTCCCCTTGCCTTCCCCTCTGTTCATCCATGGGCGTCATCTCATGTCACTGTAAACATCTGGATGTGAGGCTTCATTCCCACCATTCTTTTCATTTCATGGACATTTGTCTCTGTGTCAAGCAGTTTATTATAATTATAAAATTGCTACTTTTATCTCTGTTGGCTTCAGGTCATCCTCAAACCAATACTTACATTCTCAAAGGCAAAATAGTTACATCACCAAAAACACTGTTTCACCCACAATTGTACCTCTATAACTGGAGCACAGTACTCAGTCATTTCTTTGACAACTGACTAAAATACAACAAAAAAGTGACTTCTTTAAAATATTTTTTTTTGTGTGTAGAAAACCTGAATTTCCAGAAAAAAATTCCAGGAATGATAGATATAT
The DNA here is from genome assembly GCF_964271855.1 of Acomys minous. Lineage (NCBI taxonomy): Eukaryota > Metazoa > Chordata > Mammalia > Rodentia > Muridae > Acomys > Acomys minous. The sequence goes on along the minus strand of NC_140494.1, from coordinate 78,899,712 downwards.
AAGATAGATGCATGAAAGTGTGATAAGAATCATAGTGTGGATGATAAACCTGCCAGTCAGTCAGCCCCTTCTAAGCACACAGCTCAATCCCTGGCCTGTAGAGCCCTCACCAACCCTGGGCCTACAAGGCCTGCAGAGCTCTCACAGAACCTGGATCTGCCTGTCCCTCACACACACATAGCTGGGCCCCAGGCCTGCTAAGCCCTCATAGAGCAGCTGAGCCAGCTCCTTTCCAGATGATGGAAACAAAAGCAAGTGATGGGTAGTTGTATAAAATGCTAGGTTTTATTGAACTTGTCTTACAAGCCTCAGATAAGGCAGATTTTATTCTGTTTACTGGGAGACTATAAAGTTCCCATCTTTCTTTTGGTCTCTAAAGTCACAACTGAAGCTGTTACTTTGGACTGAAATACTGAAGCCAAGTGGGGAGGCAGAGCTTCGAGTCTTGGATAATTCAGCTTTGGTGTTTGGTGCTAGTGTTACTTCAAAAGCAGCAAAACAGAAGACAGCAAGGGGTGGAGAACACACTTGATCCTAAGATACAGTAAACATCATTTTCAAATAAGTAAGGGAAATACAGCTTCAGCCATGCTGCCAAAAGTCTACAGGAGTCACAGTAACAATCAGATAGTAATTTCCAAAGATTCATGAGTAGAAGAAAGTAATAATAGGGTAGCCAATTCCAAGGGAAGGATCGGTATGCTGAAGAGAACAAGTGCAGGGAGTCCCAGCCTGGACGTGGCATGAGAGCACAGCACACTGGAAGGGCATATATATCATGTGGCTCCCAGGGATAGGACAGCAAGGTTGTGAAGATCAACCAGAGCCAAACTATGCTTTAGCTTCATTCCTTCTGTGCAATTCTGTTGATGTAGAGTGAGATAAGGCTTACGTAGAGACTATGAAGTAGGACAATAGCATCAATGAGTGTAGGCATGATCTATTAGCATCCTTTGGCCAAAGCTGTGTGCCACTGCATCACTTGGAGAGGACCATTGCTCGGGTGACATGGATGCTGGGCTTACACTTACTTGGCAGAAATGTTTCTACTATAGTAGCACCTATGCCTCTAGTTCATAGGAGCTGAGCCTCGCACCCCTAGTTTGAAGGACAGCTCTGATGATCATTACTCTTTTATTTCACCTGAAGCCTCTCAAATGAGTGACTAGAGTGACTACAGATTGGAGTAACCATCTTGCATTTCTCATGTCTGCATCTGCGGCTGTGTGTGTTCACGCGGCACAGGAAAGACATAGAAAAAAAGGAAAGAATAGAGAGATGGATAGGCTGAAGAAATCCTTAAGAAATTTCAAAGCAGCCAATAACTTAGGAGAATTCTCCAACCAAAGCCATCACAGTAACCAAAAGAAGATTTTATGTTGATAACGTGGCACGGATTCCACATGCTAGTCCTGCCAATGGGACAACCTGAAACCAAGTAACTATGTGATGATGTTCTGAAACTATTCCTATAGGGCTCTCTTTTAATGATTAAGATGGAAAATACAGCACTATTATGAATACAGATATATATATTCATTTTATATTTATAGTTATGTCATATTTACACACATAGGCAGATGTTAGTGGTGGTATATGCCAATCCCAGCCATCTCTTTTCTCATGGGTCCAAGATGAGGACACCCTATACGTTCCCAGCAGAAGGGACTCTCCTGTAACCTTTCTTATGTCCCAGTTCAAGTGTGTACACCATGCTATAGTGTTGTTGCTACTGATTTTACCCTGGATTGAGACACTATTGATTGGATATAATTTTTACCACAAAGCTAAGTTCTGCTTTTTAAAAAATATCAGAGTGGCTAGGAGAGAGTATAAATAGTTTCTTACTGTTGGCCACAATGTAGACAAGCACCTTAAGATTTTAATGATCCTCTTGTAACTCATTTCCCCATTGATCTCTGTGTTTTAGGGAACACGGGGAACACATTTAAAATTGAACCAATCCTGGGCATCATCACCATTTCCAAAGAGCCAGACATGACAGCAATGGGTCAGTTTGTCCTGTCAGTGAAGGTCACAGATCAAGGCTCCCCACCCATGTCTGCCACTGCGATTGTACGCATCTCCATCAGCATCTCTGATAACTCCCACCCCAAGTTCACTCACAAAGACTACCAAGCTGAAGTCAATGAAAACGTTGATGTTGGCACGTCTGTCATCCTCATCTCTGCCATCAGCCAGTCGACCCTCATTTATGAAGTCAAAGATGGCAACATCAATGGAGCCTTTACCATAAATCCATACTCTGGAGTCATCACCACTCGGAAAGCTCTGGATTACGAGCATACTTCTTCCTATCAACTCATCATTCAGGCCACAAACATGGCAGGCATGGCTTCCAACGCTACCGTCAGTGTTCAGATTGTGGACGAAAATGATAACCCACCAGTGTTTCTCTTTTCTCAATACTCGGGCAGCCTGAGTGAGGCAGCCCCCATCAACAGTATCGTCAGGAGCCTAGACAACAGCCCACTGGTGATCCGAGCCACAGATGCTGACAGCAACCAAAACGCATTATTGGTGTATCAGATCGTGGAGTCCACAGCCAAGAAGTTCTTCACAGTAGACTCAAGCACAGGGGCCATCAGAACAATCGCCAACCTAGACCACGAAGTCATTGCACATTTCCACTTCCATGTACATGTGAGAGACAGTGGGAGTCCCCAGCTGACTGCAGAGAGTCCTGTTGAAGTCAACATTGAGGTGACAGATGTGAATGACAACCCACCTGTGTTCACTCAGGCTGTGTTTGAAACTGTCTTGCTTCTCCCCACCTACGTTGGTGTGGAGGTTATAAAGGTGAGTGCCACAGACCCTGACTCTGAGGTACCCCCTGAACTGACATATAGCCTCATGGAAGGGAGTGTGGATCATTTTCTAATGGACCCGAATACTGGAGTGCTCACCATAAAAAATAACAATCTCTCTAAAGATCACTACATGTTGATAGTCAAAGTATCTGATGGGAAGTTCTACAGCACTGCCATGGTCACTGTCATGGTTAAAGAAGCCATGGACAGTGGCCTCCACTTCACACAAAACTTTTATTCCACCTCCATCTCAGAGAACAGCACAAACATAACCAAAGTAGCTATTGTCAATGCTGTCGGAAACCGCCTTAACGAGCCCTTAAAATACAGCATCTTAAACCCAGGAAACAAATTCAAGATAAAATCTACCTCAGGAGTCATCCAGACCACAGGAGTACCCTTTGATCGCGAAGAACAGGAGTTGTATGAGTTGGTGGTGGAAGCCAGCCGTGAGCTAGACCATTTGCGTGTGGCGAGGGTGGTAGTGAGGGTTAGCATTGAAGACGTAAATGACAACTCTCCTGTCTTTGTGGGCCTCCCTTACTATGCTGCTGTGCAAGTTGATGCTGAGCCGGGGACTCTGATATACCGGGTGACAGCCATCGACAAAGATAAAGGTGCCAATGGAGAAGTGACCTATGTCTTGCAGGATGACTATGGTCACTTTGAAATTAACCCTAATTCAGGGAATGTGATTTTAAAAGAAGCATTTAACTCAGACCTCGCCAACATTGACTATGGAGTCACCGTCCTCGCCAAGGACGGTGGCAACCCATCTCTTTCCAAATCCGTGGACCTTCCCATCACCATTGTTAACAAGGCAATGCCTGTGTTTGATAAACCCTTTTATACAGCATCAGTCAATGAAGATGTCACAATGGACACTGCCATTCTCAGCATCAATGCCACCAGCCCAGAAGGCCAGGGCATCATATACCTCATTATTGATGGAGATCCCTTCCAACAGTTCAACATTGACTTTGACACCGGGGTCCTAAAAGTCATTAGCCCTTTGGATTATGAAGTCACGTCGGTTTACAAGTTGACAGTGAGAGCTAGTGATACTCTTACAGGTGCCAGGGCTGAAGTCACTGTGGATCTGCTAGTGGAGGATGTCAATGATAACCCTCCTGTTTTTGATCGGCTCACTTACAACACAACACTCTCTGAAGCATCTCTCATCGGAACGCCTGTTCTGCAGCTTGTCTCAACTGATGCCGACTCGGGCAACAACAAACTGGTGCATTATCAGATTGTGCAGGATACCTACAATAGCACAGATTACTTTCACATAGATAGCTCAAGCGGCTTAATCCTGACAGCGAGGATGCTAGACCATGAGTTGGTGCAACACTGCACCTTGAAAGTCACAGCAACTGATAATGGCTTTCCATCCCTGAGCAGTGAAGTCCTGGTTCATATTTACATCTCTGATGTCAATGACAACCCCCCAGTTTTTAATCAGCTCATCTATGAATCCTATGTGAGTGAATTAGCACCAAGGGGTCATTTTGTAACCTGCGTGCAGGCCTCGGATGCAGACAGCTCTGACTTTGACCGGTTGGAATATAGCATTTTATCCGGGAATGATCGGACCAGCTTTCTGATGGACAGCAAGAGTGGAGTCCTCACACTGTCCAGCCACCGGAAGCAGCGCATGGAGCCTCTGTATAGTCTCAACGTGTCTGTGTCTGATGGGCTGTTTACCAGCACTGCCCAGGTACACATCAGGGTCCTCGGGGCTAACTTGTATAGCCCTGCCTTTTCACAAAGCACATATGTGGCTGAGGTAAGAGAGAACGCAGCTTCCGGAACAAAGGTTATGCATGTCCGAGCCACAGATGGGGATCCAGGAATGTACGGGCAGATCAGCTATTCCATCATCAATGACTTTGCCAAGGATCGGTTCCTCATAGACAGCAATGGACAGATCATCACAACAGAGAGACTAGACCGTGAGAACCCTCTGGAAGGAGATATTAGTATTTATCTGAGGGCCCTGGATGGTGGCGGGAGAACTACGTTCTGCACTGTGCGGGTCATTGTGGTGGATGAGAATGACAACGCCCCTCAGTTCATGACCGTGGAATATAGAGCCAGTGTCAGGGCTGATGTAGGAAGGGGCCACTTGGTCACTCAAGTTCAAGCTTTGGATCCTGATGACGGGACAAATTCTCGGATTACATATTCCCTCTATAGTGAGGCCTCGGTCTCGGTGGCTGACCTCTTGGAAATCGATCCTGATAATGGCTGGATGGTGACCAAAGGCAATTTTAACCAGCTGAAAAATACAGTGCTGTCCTTCTTCGTGAAGGCAGTAGATGGTGGCATCCCAGTCAGGCACTCCCTCATCCCTGTCTACGTCCACGTCCTGCCCCCTGAGACACTCCTGCCTTCCTTCACCCAATCACAGTACTCCTTTACCATTGCAGAAGATACAGCCATCGGAAGCACAGTGGACACCCTGAGGATTCTGCCCAATCAGAGCGTCCAGTTCAGCACGGTTAATGGAGAACGTCCAGAGAATAATAAAGAGGGCATCTTTGTCATCGAGCAAGAGACAGGTGCTATCAAGATCGACAAGCGCCTTGACCATGAAGTCATCCCAGCTTTTCACTTCAAAGTAGCAGCTACTATACGCCTGGACAAGGTGGACATTGTCTTCACTGTGGATGTAGATGTCAAGGTATTGGATCTGAATGACCACAAGCCAGTCTTTGAAACGCCCAGCTACGAGACGATCATAATGGAAGGAATGCCTGTAGGCACCAAGCTCGCCCAGGTGAGAGCCACAGACATGGACTGGGGAGCCAATGGGCAGGTCACTTACTCCCTACACTCAGAGTCCCATCTTGAGAAGGTAACGGAAGCATTCAGCATTGACAGCAACACAGGATGGATCAGTACACTGAAGGACCTGGACCACGAGACAGACCCTGCCTTCTCCTTCTCTGTAGTGGCTTCTGACCTTGGGGAGGCTTTCTCCCTTTCATCCATGGCTCTGGTCTCGGTCAAGGTGACCGATATTAATGACAATGCACCGGTCTTTGCTCACGAGGTGTACCGAGGCAACGTGAAGGAGAGCGACCCACCAGGGGAGGTGGTAGCCGTCCTCAGCACCTTGGACAAAGACACCTCCAACATAAATCGCCAAGTGAGCTACCACATTACAGGTGAGTCCCATTACCCGTTTCTACCGTGTGCTCAGCTTGCTGAAGTAAGGTGACAATGACAGGGGATGGAGGATGACGTGAGGATGACAGTGGTAGAACTTTCTGGTTCTGAGTGAGAAGTCCGATTACATGGGGATTTTCACTCAGCAGTAGTCTAGTGTTCTTACACAAGCTGGCACCAGCCTTAACATCACTTCCTGCTGTTTTAAAAGCCCAAAACTGAGCAATATATTTTAATTTTAGTGGGAAGAGATTTTTGTTAAACTATCATCCCCTTCTGAGCTTTTAATAATGCTGAAAAACAACAATATATTCCCACTGAGCTTTAGATGCTGTTGCTGCTGGCTGTAAGAGTGTGTCGCGCCCCCCCCCCACACACACACACACAAACACACATGGAAAGCGAAGTCTCAGTTTGACCTTTTTGCTGAGAAATTCTAAATTTATCACTGAGGATCAAAGGATATATCTTCTGGCAGCCCTGTTTGCTTGGAACTCCTGTCTGTCTTTCCCAATAGTAAATAGCTTTTCACCAGAAAAACCGAGATAGACAAATAAGGTCACTAAGAGTGCACAAAAATGTCACCATAGCTCTGCAAGACTGCAGGGTTCACATCAGAGTGAAAAGTCTGCCTGTGCTCGGGGACAGCTCCCTGGGATGACCCACTTTCAGCAACAAAGAAGGAAAGGTTGGCAGTGCTAGGAAAGTCCGTCTGAAAACTATTCGGTGCCTTGGAGCTAACACCTTGATCCTGAGACTGTCAGAGCCAGAACATAAGCCACGTGCCAAAAGATTTTAAATAATCCATCAATACTTGCAGTCAGGTGGCTTTCCCCTTAGAAAAACCACATTATTCAGAGTGAAAAATGAATTAATTAAGATGCCCTTAGGACACAGATTCTGCTTAAGTATGTTAGTGGAACGTTAATTAATCACTGCAGAATAAGATCTGTACTGGAGCAAACACTGAGAGCTTGGGATTGCCACACTTCCCCAAGGTTCCTCTTTGTGTCTTTCATAGTGCTGCCCCCCTTGGTGGCATCTCTCACTTAAGAACACTTTATGTATCTTGTGCTAGTCTCTGTAACCTGTTATCTTATGTCATAAAACTGTGTGTTTCTGCAGTTAAAACAAGAGCATCTTGGTAAGGAGAGACAAAAAAAGAGTGAAGGAAGGATTTGACTTACTGTATTTAGTTTTGGGGGGGAAGACACTCCGAGGGACCCGTTTGTACTTGGAAAAATTGTTAAGCACTCAGCCTTAATTATTTTCACATAGTCTCTGAAGTATCCACAGATGATGTAAAGGACCATCCCACCCGCTTCACTAAAGTAATGAGTGCAGCGTAGCTTAAACTCCTCTTACTATTAGCAGAGCCAACCACCAACTGATTTTAATTAGATTTAAGCTTTGCTCTTGATGTAGCACAAGTTGGCTGTGCTGCCTCAGACTAACAAAGGAACATTAATCATTTTATGTAACAAAGGACCGGTGTGGGCTCGCCTGCATTGGAGGCGTTTAATAGAGAGGTTAAATTTGTGTGTGCTGAAATAATATTCAACTAAAGCACAATTGAATTCTAGCCAGTGGTGGCAGAAAGCGATATTACAGGCAAGCCTCCCAAGGCATGGTGGCTTAGTCACCACCATCACCTGGGCATGGGTAAGTCTCTAATGGTCGGGAGGCTGCCCTTTATATATTGTAGTTTATTTTACAGCCACACCTGGCTCCTCCACCCACTGGATTTCAGTAACATAGAGACTCACTACCATCCTGTCATGATCAAAAATGTCTACACATCCTAGAAAAATCCTCTGAAACGGGGAGAACCATTGACCTGGAGAAGCAACGTGTCGTCTCTATATGACTTTGGTCCATTTATCCTGTTGCTTCTTCACAGTGAAACGGCCCTAAGAACCACTGTAATACTCAGAATTCTAGGACCATATGCTTGTGGGTTTTTTTAAAAAGATTTGTTATAAAGTGAGCCAGCTCCTTTCTTATAGTTAAAATAACACTTTATGATGTATATTTTCCTTATGTTTTTGCTTATTGTGTCCAAAGAGAAATTTAGGTGTACTCATTTGTTTCGTTCCTCATTTATTATGTGGCCCAATCTAGCTTTGAACTTGTGACCTTCCCATCTCAGCCTCACAATGTTGCCATTACAGAAGTGCACCAGCACACCAAGAATGACATTAAAAATGGTTTATTTATGGAAAGGGGAATCCAGGAATTGAGCAGCTGCTGACTGTTCGGAGCCCCACTGAAGGGGCAGGAGGGACAGATGCCTCCAGGATGCTCACGAGTCAAAGCCAAAGTGTAGTTTGTTGGTTAATGTGGAATAGGTCCCCCAGCAGAGGTCAGCTGCTAGATCCTTTCAGTAGTTTACCTTTTAGCATTTACATAAAGTGGGGTTTGGGGCTACACCTAGCAGAACCCAGAACAATGGGGCAGGGCTGTCTCAGCTTCAAGGCCTCTTACTTAGTTGTGTCATCTGTTGCCAGTCTTCTGCTTTATAACAGGGGCGGTGTGTGGTCCTGTCTGCTGCTAATGCCCTTCTATCTAGAAGAGTGGCCTAGAGCAGAGGATAGGAACTTACCAAATGCCAAATAAAAGGGCCACATCCCTCTTGAGTCCGACTACTTCTGACTGTCTCTGGCCACCCTTCCTGAGTGTCGGAACTGACATGCTTTCCCTCTTAGGGATGAAATGTCATCTCCTTCCCTCTCCCTGCCTTGTGTCAAGCTGCTTTAGTCCCCATGCAGGTTCACAGAATGGAAGGGAAGTCTGTGTTGGCCACTCTAGTCTGTCTTTTATGCCTTCTCTCCACTTTCACTAACCGCTCTCTTGGATTTGATCTAATTACAATGCTAATCTTTGAGCTGCTTCTTGAGTGACCCCTCGTTAAGACTGTTCAACAGTAAAGGTTTGTCCTCCGCGTGGCAAACTTTTCCTCCCAAACTCCAGTCCCTCATGGGAAGACCCCAGCTGTATGATAGAGTATTCATTAAACAATGCCTTAACAGAGCTAGCTGCCTCCTCGTGATTGTATAATCAACTCAGCAACTAATGGAATTGTGTGGTGACAAGAACAACAGTGTATTACAGCCTCTCCTGAGACTGAGCGGAAAGACAATTGCATCATCCTGAGGAACCAATTGATGGTTCACAGTTTGAGTCTGATTATCTTTAAGGGAAACTACACAAAAGATCGTCCCCAGCTTCCCTAACTGTGTTTTCTTCTCTTGGAAAGTTAACTGTTTTACTTTCAACACAAGATGAGCATAGAAATGCCGGGCATTTTTCCAGGAGAAATTAAGGGACTCTCTGCTCTCTTTAGTGTCATAAGAACACAGTGTGAGGGACACCTGAAATGTCCCTATAAGGACTCTCATGTGGGTGTCCCACTGTGAGTCCTCAGAAGCTCTATTTCCACCACAGGAGGGAACCCCCGAGGACGGTTTGCCCTGGGCATGGTGCAGAGTGAGTGGAAGGTCTATGTGAAGAGACCTCTGGATCGAGAGGAACAAGACATTTACTTCCTCAATATCACTGCCTCTGATGGACTCTTTGTCACACAGGCCGTGGTGGAAGTGACTGTCAGTGACGCCAATGACAACAGCCCAGTATGTGATCAGGTGAGCTCCAGGAACAAAAACTGCTTCTTAAAACCCTGATTGATTCACTCCTCTAAAACTAAAATTAAATTCAAACTCATTGCACATTTTTCTTCTTAAGTCCAGGCTAGCATCTGCTCTTGTTTCCAACTGAACATAAGATGGAAGGAAGTAGAGTTTGGGATAAGACATCCTAAATGTGAAAGGAGTCTAGATAGCCTTATACTGCACCATGAATTAAACAGAAAAGATGAGCCCTAAATTCACTTTCAAGTAATTCCTAAAGCATCTCATAGCAACTTTCTAAATCATTGGATGAGGTAAATGAACCCCATGTGGTCAGTTGCCTGTTTGCAGATTACACAGCTGTCAGTGGCAACACCGTTGCTGAGTGAGGTCTCCAGATCCCCAGTGAAGTAGCCTTTCCATTGCTGTAGAAACACACAACGCTGACACAAGGACTAGATTGCAATTTTTTTTCTTACCTGAATCAAATAATTGTTAATGTGCATTTTCTAACCTGTGGACCAAGAGACAACATTTGTGTTCCGTAGCTTACAAAACTGAAGTGTGTGGACTTAATCTCGTATGTTAAAGCCAGATGTTACCCATGACACCCTATTAAAGAGGTGCAACCAACCCCAGGAGGCTGTTTGCTCTCAGCAGAGAAATGGGCAGAGTCAGTGTGGGATGAGAGTAGGGTGAGCATCGGGCCTCACAGTGCAGCAATGCTATCTGCTGCCTTCACCACTGCGTTCTCACCAACCATGCCATCTGTGCGCTGTACATACATAAGTGCTCAGTAAATATTTTTAAGTGAATATGCACAGAAAAGGTAAGGAAATGAATATGCTAAGTTTTATTGCTCACTGTAATATGGTCTGAGGCAAAGGAAAGAAGCCACAGGAGCTAAACCACCTGAATAAATTTTTAAAGAAATCTGCTTTTAATAGTAGCTATAAAAACTGTACCACAGGCTGTAGTGTGACTGACTCACTCTCGCTGACCTTTGCCCAGGTTGCATATTCAGCATCACTTCCTGAAGACATCCCATCAAATAAAATCATCCTGAAGGTCAGTGCCCAGGATGCGGATATTGGATCCAATGGAGATATACGATACTCACTCTATGGATCTGGAAACAATGAATTTTTTCTAGATCCAGAAAGTGGTAAGGTGACATTTATTTTTTGCAGAAATGCCATTATTTATCCCTGTAAGAGTTTGTCCTCTCGTATTCCGTAGAGTTTTAATGTGAGGCTCTGATGTGTCAGATCCTGAGAAATAAGCAGTTCATAGTACACAGATGTGGGTGCCCTGGGCCGCAGGTACCTTGATTTGGGTTAAGGTTGGGACCGTCTTACTCCCTTCCCTCCACTTCTCCCTCTTGTCCTTCCTTCTTTCCATCTATGTCCCTACATTTACTAGGCTTAGGTAAGTACACGCCTCTTTGTGTTAAGGCGGGGCTCACAAAGAGTGGAAGAGGAGTTGCATCTCAAATGCTGGTCACCATGAAAACTAAAGGGGGCTGCTTACCATGTAGAGTCCTTCACGGTGAAACCCATCGGTTCCCTTCTGATTCTTGCAGCCCTGTTGTCTTGTTACTATTAAAGAGCCCTGCTTCATTTCTCCAAATTTTGTTGTACGATTGAACAAAAACTCCAAGGTAAAAAAGGTTACGGGAACTAACGTCAGATGCCTGGATTGAAGGCCAGAGCTGATGGAAAAGCCATTTTCTATTGCAGCTCATTATTTCTGTGTTGTGGATTAGGTGGCTCATCTAGTGGCAATTTTTAAATGAAGTGGAAAGAGTGAACAGCTTGCATATTTCCCATGCTGTCTTCATCCCAGTAAACCGAGTCTTCACGATCCGTGGCTTCCCCATGTCTCACTCCCATGGACCCTACCAGGAAGCATGGATATAATTTCATTACAGCATGCTCCTTAACTCTCTGGGCCCTGTCAGAAGACAGGCAGCCTATCAGCATTATACAGACAGGGACATGGGAGGACTGTCCGGAACAAATGCAAAGGAAGCCATATAGGAATATCACAAAAGTAGCTAGCGTTCTGAGGAAAGGAAATGGGAAACTGAGGCAAGATTCTAAGAGTTGAAGCACAGCACTGAAGGTTCCAGGGAGCCAAGCATCAAGCCAGGCATGAAAGGAGGAAGCATCTCTTTAGACAGTCAATAGAGGGTCTTGAATGTCCTCCTGAAAAGCCCCCTGGGGACTTTTTTAAATAAGAGAGGCAAGTGGCTCTCTGTGGCCTGTGTTGGAGAACTGGATGTATTCAGTAAAGAAGCCTTTGGAGGACTTATTGATAATCCACGTGGCTTATTCCAAATGTCACCAGTGCTATTTAAGAGTAGCAGTGATCCACAAATCTCACTTTGCACCAAATAGCAATTCCTCAGGCGTCTCACTGTGCTTATCATTTCCTACTGACACTTAAGCAACAACAAAAATAAATTTCTATAGATTACGAATATGCAAATATATAGGCATGATATGAAAGTAAAATGAAGACTATTAAAAGGGAGGAGGAAGGAGACAGGAATGTGGGGAGATAGAGAAGAAAGGGTGATAAGGAGGAAAAGACAAAGACAAATGCTGCATATTTTCCCTCACATACAAAACCAGATTCAGCTATCTGTATAGCTATCTATAGGAAGTAACAGCGGAAGGGGAAAGCAAAGAGAGAAAGAGGGAGGAAGGGAAGGAGAGATGGTGATGTGGCTAAGTAAATAAGAAAATATGATAACAAAACCCATTATTTTGTTACACTATTTTGTTGATCCGTGATGCTAGAACTTGTATTAGTTACTTTTCCAGGTGCTGTGAAAAAGATCCTGACAAAACACAATGTAAGGAAGGAAGGGGTCATCGTAGCTCATAGCTCTAGGGTACAGTCCATCGTGATGGGAGAGTCCCTGGGGCAGGAGCTTGAGAGAGCTAGCTGGTCACATCACTTCACACAACAGAGAACTCAGGCCACTCCCTCCATTTTACACAGTCTGAGATTCCAGCTCAGGGAATGGAGCCGCCATATTGAAGATGTGTTTTCATGCGTCAGCCAGCCCATTCAGGAAACTCTCTCACAGGAATCTGTAATTTAGATAATCCCTTTAACATTCCAGGAACCTTGACTCCTCTGTGGCTCTAGATGGCCCTGTCAAGTTGACAACCAGTGTTAATCATCAAAGAGCCTCTCAAGACTTTTCTGTCAATGCCAGCAAGTTTTGATGGTTTTATTTCCCTCTAAAAGATGGTATTAACACACACACACACACACACACACACACACACACACACACATAGAGCAGGTTTAGGAACAAGATACTGTGCTCTGGGCTTAGGGTCATGAGCACCAGGGACAATGACATACCTGGCGCCATGCAGCTGTGAGAGTTCCCCCATTTGCCAAAAGAAAGAACCCTCAGGAAACTTCGCAAAGGGATTAATTAATTTGAAGGTCAAGTGGTTGGTTTGCCTTTGCATCTAAGATTCCGTAATCTCTTTTCTGATGCCTAAAAATTTGAATTTGCTCTATTTCTTCAATTTATAGGGCATTTGAGCCTATGTTCTTGGTATTTCTTGCATTTAGAATTTTTTCATACGATTGATTTTCTGCTTTCCCATGAAAATACCATTTTTTTAAAAAAAGCCAGACCAACCATGCTGTTATTTTGTTTCACAGGTGAGTTAAAAACCTTGGCCTCATTGGACCGGGAGAGGGTCCCAGTATACAACCTGATTGCCAGGGCCACTGACGGGGGTGGCCGTTTCTGCCACTCCAAGGTCCTCCTGATCCTGGAAGATGTGAATGATAACCCCCCGGTGTTTTCTTCCAATCACTACACTGCATGTGTCTACGAGAACACAGCCACGAAAGCTCTGCTCACCCGAGTGCAAGCCGTGGACCCTGATGTTGGTAAGCCAGTTCACCAGCCAGGCTCCTCCCACGCTGGCAAAAGGCATCTAGGAGTCGGTTCTAGAGGCTTCTCCTGCTCTAACATGTACAGTAAGCTGGGTTTCTAATCCCGAGCTGCTGTGCCTCTCGTGTAGACTGAACTCCACATGGCCTCCTCCCCCCTTCTCCTCCTCTTCCTCCTCCTCTTCCTCCTCTGAGTCCTATAAGGAGAACTAGGAATCTCCCTGGACTGTGTGTCTAAGGGTTTGGAAATCGTTTTACAGGCTTTGGACTTTTGCTTTTGTGGTTTTTTTTTTTTTTAATACAAACAATAGCACTCCTAGTAGCCTATTCCTCCTAAACACAGTTAAAATGCTGTGCTGCACAGCAGAGAAAGTTCATTTCTATTTCTATGAAGATTCACATCACAGCCTCGGCTGACATATGGCAATCTCTATTTATTGTACCACCCCGCAGTGCAAAGACCAGTTACTAAATGTGCTACAAGTCCAATGTAGATATTGTTAAACTGGCATTTTCCAAAGTCCCCTCCCCCCCCTCATCACCACCCCCCATCACTTACAGACATCACTAGGCAGAGTGATGGTAGAGAGCTGAGAAAGAAATGGAACTGACGTTGCTAAGTTTATGTTCAAGCCGTTTTTATATTATGAGATGATGAGTTGGAAGAGACTGGAGTTAATTGCTAGGTAGACCTCCTAAGAATGCATAAGTTATTGAGGTGACTATATGATGGAATATAAATACAAAAGGGCACACAGGGCCTTTTGGTTGCTCCTTTTAAGAGCTGTAAATCAGAGGACTAGGAAATGGTGGGGTGTGTCTGTTATGCTAAGCCTTTATATAATTCCGTGTCTTATTGCTTAATTCTGAGTTGATAGAAAAATTGTTGAACTAATGGAAAAGCAAATACATGATAATTAGCTGAAAACAAACGTAGCACCCAGGGCCTCTTTCCACATTTCCCTTTTTACAGAAATTAGAGGCTACACTTGAGTTATTGCTCTTATCACATTATCATAATTTTAAGGCCTGAGAACCAATACTTTAAAAGCATGAATACTGTTGTGGAAAATGGCAAGCAAAGAGGAATGTGTATTAGTACATAATTATGTAGTAACCGCAAATAATCTCTTTAAATGAAGATTACAAAACATTTTCTGAACTCCTATTTGAAGACATTTGGGAAAAGAGGGCTGAATTAGTACTGATTAGTCTTTTAATAATTTAAAATTTGACTTGAGGATACATAATTAGCCCATAGATAAAATTCCAAAAGCCGAAAGCCTTGAATTCTGCCGTTCACTTCCTTTACAAAGTGACCAGATGGGTCCAAGCCGCTAAAGAGTAGACACAGAAATCTGGTCACTACACATGCTGTTTTGGACAGTGTGAGGGTGGAGTAGGGTGGGACCGGGAGAGATGGTCCCCAGAGCTGGGATGATGAGCACTGGTAGCTGTGTGCCTGCCTTTTACTTCCGTCTCAAGTGAAGCCAGATTGACAGGCGAGGTGGAAGGAATGTCTAAATTCTGGTCATTTATTCAAAACAGAGCTGGAAAGACCTAGAAGAAGAAAAAATCAATGGAGATGGTATTATACCTTGATTTCCATGATAAATAGAAGGCTTCTGTGCAGAGCCTCACATTGAAACCGAGGACCCAGGTACCATTGACACCAGTATAGGAAGCATATGGGCCCGGTCATCATAACGGCCTTAGGAAATTTCATGTAAAGTACCAGAGTCTTGTTCCTTTTCTCGGTTTTTGTCAGTATTGTTTAGCTTCAAAAATAAAATAAATGATAGAGCTGGCCAATGTCAAGCGATTCAAGATGCATGATACTAGTTCAGTTTGGTGGCCCGAGTTCAACTTATAGGACACATGTAAAACTGGAAGGAGAGAGCCTGTTCCATAAAAGAACTATTGATAGATGGGGAAGATCAGATGAGGCCCTTAAGAACTGTAAACTGCCTATCCACCATTCCCACACAGCAAGCTGAGGAGGTGTGAGTGAGGGCCTTGATCAGCACAGTAGTGTCTGTATGAACCGCCGTCAGAAGACTCTAAGCATCATGACTGAGAGCTGACCACATGGTCTTTAGTGGCCCCAGTAGGACACCGATCACCAGGGTAACCACTTCTCTGTCTTTCCTAGGAGGAAAGTCTAGAGGAAATAGTGCGTGGTTACCACTTAGTTGAGTTGTGGACCCACGATGGGTCTTTGTGGGAGCTGAGTTCACACACAACAAACACTCTGAGGCTGAATCTGGCTTTCTAGCATGTTCCGTTCTCTTGACACAGTGTCATACTGAGCTTGCTTCACTCATCATTATAGCAAAGTCTGGTTCTTATTGGAAATTTAGATCTCTAGCCTTTTTAAATGCCATTACATGCAGAAGATTGGAATTCCATGCACTCGGGTCCTATGCTGTGCTAAGGAGCAGCTTCTGCTTGATAGACAGCTCCAGGTCCCCTCCGCAGTCCAGCCCCTCACTAACTGACAGCACCACGTGCAACAATTTCAGCCCGTTCTCTAGAATAATAAAGAAAGTTCTACCTTTATAAATAATTCATTTTGAAATAATTACAGAATCACAGGAAGTTTTAACTTTCACCTAGCCCAAACCCCAGTGGAGACGTCCTGCCTAACTACAGAACTGTTATTAAAGTCACAAAGCAGACATAGGCACAGCCCACCAGGCCTGTTCACCTTTCCTGGTCATGAGCACGGCTCCACATGAAACAGTATCACTGTGTACCTTCACAAAAGCTCCACCGTCTTGTACCAACACAAGGCTCTCACACACACCACCACGGCCACACCCTCCTCCTTCCCAGTTTCTATCCACTGCCGAACATTTAAGTCAAACTTATTATTTAAAAAACTTCATTTAACCAAAATCATATCATTGTACCCTTTTGAGGTTGGCATATTTTTTTTCTTAGTATAAGACTCGGCTTCGGGTTCATCCAAGTCATGAATCCATTCGGCTCATCGGGCTTCTGTTGAGAGCATCCCTTTACATGAAGTGGTAAACCAGTCTTATTGGTGTCAGCTCATGAATTTTAGTGTTCTTCTCAAATAGCTTTGTTGAAATCTCACCCTTAAAGTATTGCATTCAGATGCAGCCTTTGGGATGAAGGGGGTATATATACCAAAGGTATGGATGCATAAAGTGTCTGATGCCTTTATCAAGGAAACCTGAGGGAGCCTGTTGCCCCCTCTGGCTGTGATGGTACACAGAGGCACGTTCAGAGGGTTCAGGTTCTCACGCATCAGAAATGCTGGAACCTTGGCTTCGCACTTCCAACCCCTAGAACTGTAACAGAATTTTGGTACCTCTAAATTACTCATCTAAAGTATTTTATCCTAACAGTCAAAATTTACTCTGACAACAATAACTTGGCTTCATTATATATTAGGTCACTCTGCTTTGTAGAGACATTACAAAATACTAATCTAAAATCTAATTCCATGAGTTCCCAAATCCAAAGACCTTCGTCTGAATCCTGAAGCTTTCACTCTTTGGGTTTCTCATTTCTAAACATAGCATTTCTTTTAGTCAAAGAGTTCCTTCCTATGAATTATTCATAATAAACCAAATATAGTAGAATAAAATGTTCTTACGTCAGGAATGAAATAAGACAGAGGAAGACAGGACAATTTCACACCTATTTTATGAGTTCTAAGAAACAGCATGGTAACTATCTAGATTTTAGCATTAAATCCTTAATTTTCCTGTAAAGGGAAAATATTCTCAGCCCCATAAAGTAGTAACATGACTTCCTGACCCCAAATTTATGGAAGGTTAATAATCTTTTCAGTAAAGACAAGGAGGTCTTGGTCTTTTAATGCATTGCCTCTTTGGAGTTAATAGTTAGATCTAGTATACATTTAAACATTAAGAGTTCTTAGGATTGCTGGGTTTTGTTTTGTTGTTTGTTTCCTTACTTTGGTTTGTTTTTCCAAAGTCAAGCAAAGCCAAAGTTTATTCAAAGAGGACAATTTTATTAGAGTTTAAACAAAAACAAACAAATCAAAGCAAAAACACAGGGCGGGCAATCTATATATCTCAGCAGTTTCCTGGAGGAGAGTGGAAAAGAGGAAAGGGAAAAACCACCATGCTGCTTAAGTTAAGCCATGATGGAAGTCAGCTGCCACAGGTTGGCAGGCAGCCAGATGGTGAGAAAGGGTCTTTGGAGGAAGAGTAAAGCCCAAAATGTAAGGAAAGCATGCCTATAAAGGAGATATAAGAAAAGGAAATGTTACACTTTTATGAATAATTCAGAAAGGTAAGCTGACTTATGAAGCATGCTGTGGCTGCATGCTTTAAAAAAGAGACTATACTGGGGGAGGAAATTCTTGAAGGGGATAATACAGTACCTCATTAAATGGATAATTATTCTGCCTATCAGAATCTCATTTTGAGAGGCGTTTTGTTTGTTTGTTTTTCTACCAAGAGAAACATGCAGTATGAAGGATCAGAACCAAAAGACTGTGACCATTTTAGGCAATAGGACATGAAAATAAAGTGTAAGTTGTAATGGGAAAATATGCTACAGCCCATTTTCTATGAAAAGGCCAGTTTCTAGATACTAGGGATGTGGGAGCAGGGGTGCTTTTCTTTTTATGAGTAATGAGCATAAAGAAAGGAGTGCGTTATAATGAGCCAATTGCTCATTCATTATTGCATAATTCCCTCAAGATTTGGAATTTGAGGGATCTCAGGGAAGTGTACAGGTTCAGAACGCATCAGGTATTTTCCACTCAACTTAGCCAACACAGTGAGCAGTGGGGTAACAAGCACAGTGGAAGGAACACAAGACTTTCCAAGATGCATTAAGTAAAGAGATAGATAGTTCTCAAGCTACTTGAAGGTCAAGGGGCAAGTTACAAAGGTAGAGCCCTGGAAGGAGTGGGACTTGGAGGTCATCTTCAGGAAGAACAGTCTAAAGAAGACATATGGACCATGAAGATGAAGCCACGAACACAGGACTCAGCAAGCCCAACTAAAGAGCTCGGAGAACATCATACAGCACAGGCCAGAGGAAAAGAGATGGGACGAGAAAACTGGGCAGAGTGTGTCTGTGATCATTCAGGAAGCCTGGGGATCACATACTCAATCAGGGGAAGGAAAGGGGTGGACATGCTTAAGGAAATGCATAATCAGTCTGGGTTCGGGGAAATATAACAGGACAAACCAGGGTATGAAAAAAAGATGCTAAGAAGGTATTGTGAAAGAACACAGGATCCAAATTGAGAACAATCAGAGGAGTCCCAGAGGGAGATTTCAAGTGTTAAATCTGAAAACGTTGGCACAGGCCTGCATCAAGGGCTAGCCAGGCCCAACAAGATCTCAGCCTTGGGGAGCAGAAGACCGTGAGCAGAAAGACCATGGATGCTCCAAACTAAGGTGTGGTATGGACAGATAATTGCATTAAGAGAAAATAGGAAAAGCACCAAGCCTGCCAGAAAGAAGCCCTTCCTCCAACATTAGGAGTGACACCCCTCTATTAACAGAAAGCAGGAAGACGAAGGAAGCAGAAAACCCTTGAAGAACTCTTCCGTTCTGACCTGAGTGTGCGATTCTACAGTCCCTACATTCTTCCTCCATGGGGGACACTTACGACAGCCATAGCTCATTGTGAATACTGTGCACAGCTCATTTGTGCATCAAGTTCCTCATGAGGACCATGCCACCAAGGATCCTGCAGTACTCAAGGAACAGGGAACTTTAATGAGCCAATCTTCCTGTACTTATAATGACACATAGGGCTTTCCCAGGAGCTCAGGCAACTCTAAGAGTGCAAATCCTGATCAAAAGGAGAAGAGCTAAAGGAAACCGGGGGCTTCCAGATCTCTTTGACCTAAATGTTTCGGATGAATCCATCTAGTGTTTCTCCTGACTCCACCCACGTGCCCCAGCCTTTCTAGTTTGCCACCTCACGAGAATCATAAAGAGGACAAGAATGTGGTCAAAATGCTTCAGCCAACAGAACCACCCTACAGCAGTGTCCTGGCCTCTTCCTGGCACAGAGTGTGAAATACTGCTTGCACCGTTCTGTGAGAACCAGAGACGTCCTCTGTGTTGTGGTTGCACTTCTCAAACCTGATGGCCAAAGTCCAGAGCCACCTTCCATGATCACCCTTCTGATCTCATGAGGAAAAGTAAATTTATTCAGTGTTTATTCTGTGAGACCAATCTGGTGAGATCTTGGCTAACTGGACCTCAAAGGCAAACACAGAAAAGCACATGGTCAGAAGATGAGGATTTGAAGTCTGAAATATCTACCACCTTCAGTATTGGGGAGGGGAGCAGCCTGTGGAACCAAGAGGAAATGTGTTCTTGTGTGCACTACAAGAGATGTGGCCCTGTCCTGACACTTTCTCCTACTTGGGTTTCCTAAGCATTCTATATTCTCAAAGCCTCATACCCCAGGTGAAACTGTGCGCAGCCTCCTCTGGATCTTATGGTCAAGCCACAGAGATGTCCCCAGATGCCCATAAGATCCATAACCCCAAATAAATAAATGGACCAAGGTCCCACATACTTGTCAAGAGATTCCTGGATGCTTAGCAGCTGATGGCCTTGGAGAAGTCTTTGGCCTCACTCCACATCTATTTCTTCCTGCATAATATTAGAGTGACAGTGGCCTGCTTTGCCAACCTCAAAGTGTCAGTATGAGATTTGTTCAGGGTGAACAGGGATGTCTCTCAGAACTTGTAAGGCCACACATATCCTGCTTTGGATTCCCTCAGCACATCATGTCATTTTGGTGTAGTGCACTTTGCATGACTCTTTACCAATCCCACATCCTCCCAAGCAAGAACAGCACTCCTCAAGGAAGAAAAAAAATGACAATAATGATAACGTTGCTGCTAGCTAGCACCCACTTTTGCAGCTACTGCTTCCTGGCAGGCACTGTGCCAAGGGCTTCAGATACAGTGTCCCACTTCTTACAACAACCTTGCAGTTGGTGTGTTATTGCTCAGTTTACTATACGAGCAATTTGTAGGCTTAAGTAACTTGCCCTGTGCCATAAGCTAGTGACAGGACAGCAGTTATTATAAAAAGGGGAGCTCGGGAGAGCTGGAGAATGGATGAGCATCTGATAGCAATGTTCACGTACAAGGCCTTGGTTCCCTGGAGTATTGTCGCTGTTACCTGAGGGCAGGATGGAAATGAGAAACTCGCGGCTGGTTATCGGCCCTCAGAAGTCATCAAGCAGCAAATTACCCAGGATGACTACGCAAAAGAGCCAAAAGCGCCCTTGCCAGCGCCTCCCTGGTACTGGCCCTCCTCCAGAGTTCCAGACCCAGTGGTCTGGGCAGCTAAGCGAGGTGCTACTTTTCACTGCAGATAGTTCCCAGGTGAGCAAGGCCTGCTGTCTTTACAAAGCATTGAGAGCCACTCGAGAACTCTATTTCTGTGTCTCAAACATCTTGGCAGTTTTCGGTGATATCTGGAGATCATCTCTCAGAATAACATTTTGTAGTTCATAAAGTAGAAGCATAGCTAAATATATCAATCCAGGTATTTTCTGAGGTTGCTATGTACTATGGACATTTATTCTTTAATGCAGTAAATACCAAGGTCCAGCACAGAATGGCTACAAAACCACATGCCATCGTCTTTGTTGCCTACCTCAGGAATTAGACAGACTTTCAAATCCACTTAGAGATTAGTGAACATGAAGGTGTCCGTTACTGTCTTAGTCACTGTTCTGTTACTGTGAAGATCAGGGCAGCTCTTATAAAAGAAAACATTTAACTGGGGACTGGCTTGCAGTTTCAGAGATTAGCCCCTTATCATCAGGGCAGGAACCATGGCTGCATGAAGGTAAGCATGATGCTGGGGAAGTTACAGGCAGGTGGAGGTGAAGGGGGAGGGGGAGGGAGGAAGGGAGGGAGAGAGAGAGAGAGAGAGAGAGAGAGAGAGAGAGAGAGAGAGAGAGAGACTGGGTTGGACATGAGCCTTTGAAACCTCAAAGGACAGCCCCTGTAGCATGCTTCCTCCATCAAGGCCACAGCTACTCCAATAAGGCCACACCTACTAATTCTTCTCAAATTGTGTCACTCCCTGGTGGCCAGGTATTCAAATATATGAGCTGATGGGGACCATTCCAACCTTTCTATTTTTCCTCTGCTAGTTACTTCTAATATTGAACCCCGGTATCTCTTTATTCCTGATGTGCTCTTCCCTTGATATCACTCTGGCTATTAGCTTTAAAAGGCAATAGCATTCTTTGCTCTCTGTTGAGTCACCTCAGGTCACTGTAATGATACACTAGGTAGTTTAAACCAAAGAAAATTATTTTTCGCAGTTCTGGAGTTTCATGGTCTAGATTCGGGGTTTGTGCTGCTTAGGATTCGGGCAGGACACTCCTCCTGATTTGAAGACCCCTGTCTTTTTGCTCTGGACTAATATGGCCTTTTTGAGTCTATACTAGGTAGGAAAAGAATGTATCTTTTCCTTCTTTTTCTTGTTTCTTTGTTTCCTTTCTCTTTGTTTGAAGCCCTCCTATCGCTTCCCGAAGCTCTCCCAATGACATCACTTAACCTTAATAGCCTCCTAAAAGTCTTCTATCCCATCTCTTAAAGACAGGAGCTTTGGCACATGAACTTTAGAGGGCCACAGTTCAGTCCACAGGGCCCTCTCCCAGTCTCTGTTGTATCACTCACACCAGAGACTTCAGTTGCAGAGCTGTGAGAAGCCCACATGACAATGGGTCACAGTTGACCTAAAACTACCAGAGTGAGACTGAAAGTCAAGCCTGCCGCCCTTCACAGATGAGCTCACATCCCTAAATGACAATGTACTAGCAGCTTCATAGGAGGCCATAATGAGGAAACAGCCAGTGAAGCTCACCTAGATTTCTGATACATAAAAACCACGTTATAGTATCTATTCACTATACTGTGCTATTTGAGTCTTAAGCAACTTTCTATGGAGCAATACAGAACTAATACATGAAGGCATCTTAAGTTCTACCTATGTGTGCATCACTAGGGATCCCCCACTGAGTGGTCATCCCTGCGAGGGACATGAAGTCTTTTGCAGATCCATGGCAAGCAAACCCCGGCTTAGATTGATGATATACAGCCAGTTCATCCACCTAGGGACCACAGCTACTTTGGCATGGTCGGGGATGGGCAAATGTGAGAGCTGGTAGCTCTGCTCTCAGTAAGCCCCAGGCTTGCTTCTGATGGAAATCATGGTCCTAGTAGAGGTTTACAATGTTACTACTGAAATCCAGTCCAAACTGTTTGTTTCTGGAGAGGTTCAGGGACAAATAGATTGACCACAGATGGCTTTAGAAAGACGTCCTCAACGCCAGCACCAGCCAATATATCGCAGTGATTTCTTCTGGAAAATATTTCAAGAGAGACTCAATCCTGACTCCCCCTCTCTCCTTTAAGCATCATATAATCAGTATTGTTCCTGATGTCTTACAAATCATTGCCACACAGGTTAGCGCTTAATGTAGGATCTGTGTGTTTCTTCCCGAAGCTCCAATATTGTCTGAAGGACTAAATCTTTGAAGGTGGCTGAGGGATTATCAAAATATATCACTAAAAACTAAATAAACTTCCCTATGAGGACTTGGAGATTTAAGCCATTTCCTGGAGGACATTGTGTTCCAAGCCTTTCACCTATTCTAGATTAAGAAGATAGGCAGGGTGCTACATTCTTGCAATATCAATGCTATATATAGATAAACAGACAGACAGACAGACAGACAGACAAATAGAGAGAAACAGAGACACATACACATGCACACACACGCGCGCATGTACCACTGACTTATATTCAAGTACCTACACCCATGAAAACATGTACACATATACAAATAAACTCTTTCTCCATATACACACATATAATTACATTTCTGTGTGTGTATGTGTATGTGTTTATAATACTATGCGTAAAGCCTTTCTCCAGAGACCTCAGGAACTTTCACATGTACCCCCATACTCCCTCCTGCAGACGGAGAAACTATTCAAAGTTAAGTGCCTCACAGGTGTCTGTTCAGTGGGAACAGTGAAGGGCTCTGAGGCCCCTTAAGCCTTTCCAACAACAGGGTCCTTTCAGTGGTGTATGTGGATCAGTACAAGCTTGAGGCCCACCTTTTCTCTTTCACACTCTGGGAATGAACTCGGAGTGCCACTAGGGTAAGACTGGATTAGATATGACAGTTCTGTCCTTTCCTGGCCATCTGGATAAGTTCTCCCAACACTCTTCAAAGTCTGTCAACAGTCCTAGGCAGTGTCCAAACCCTCTGGAAAGATATGCAAAACAAAGGGTTAAATAAATCAACAATCAAATAAATAGTAACAGGACACACTCCATCTCTACAGTCTGACGTGGGAAGACTGAAGGAAGGTAGGTAGGGCTGAGTCAGTCTTTTCTCTAGTGAACTTTAATGCCTTGCCCAGCTTGGAGTCTTTGCATGTGACACACATTACTGTTATTATTACCCTTTATAAGATCCAGTTTCTCTCCAGTGTAGATCAAAACGGTAGTTGTCAAATGAGAGAGTAACTCCTCCTAAGGAAGCATGAGTGGAGAATTCTGATTTCCATCCAATGCCCACAGCATCTTCTTCCTCTCTCTCTCTCTCTCTCTCTCTCTCTCTCTCTCTCTCTCTCTCTCTCTCTCTCTCTCTGTCTCTCTCTCTCTCTCTCTCTCTCTCTCTCTCTCTCTCTCTCTCTCTCTCTCTCTCTCTCTCTCTCTCTCTCCCTTCTTGCTGATTTACCTGGTCATTTACTTAGGCCCAGTCTCTAGCTTACCCTAGAAATGATTAGTTATAATGATCTGATAGCTCTCAGCTGGCTCTGAGAACAGGCAGTTTCGCCCTGACATAACTTTATCTACACTGAGCCCTTTGCTTTCTTGTGAGTAAATGGCAGCTTCAGGATCCATAACTTCCATTGCGTTTGCATCTCCCCCAAAGCTCTTTATCTGCCATGTTTCCACCTCAGCATTCCTGACAATATCTGACCTGCCTCTGTGACTCAATTTCACAGTTTTAGCCTCTGAGGAACATCTTTCCCATCCTTCCCAGTAATCAAATCTGTGCATATTTGTCTCCTAAGGAAAAAAGGAACATTTGAGGTTACAT
This sequence comes from Acomys minous, assembly GCF_964271855.1. Taxonomy (NCBI): domain Eukaryota; kingdom Metazoa; phylum Chordata; class Mammalia; order Rodentia; family Muridae; genus Acomys; species Acomys minous. The sequence continues at coordinate 78,875,030 of NC_140494.1, read as the reverse complement.
AGAAGTGCTAAGAGACACTCGATGTGTACTGTGCAGCAGGGGCCCTTGGGCATCTGTTGAGTGACTGCGTGAGTGACTGAATGACTAAGTGAAGACTGGATGAACCAGAACGGTGCTCATCTTCAGTGGTCCATGTATGAAACTTTCAGAATACCATCATTGGGTCACAGCATAGCACAGATGTCCAGTGACCTAGTAAAGATAGAGTTTTATAGCTCTTTGTGGACAAATTAATGTACCCACAATTAACTCTACCAAGTCAGGCCATGGGAGCTGTAGCTTTTTCCATATCGCAGGGAATCTTACAGCACAGAGGCCAGCCTCCTGGGTGTGTAACCTATGCTGTCTAAGCAGAACAATGCCCCTTCCATAGAGAGGCCCTTGCCTAATTTAACTCTCTGATGTGGTTCTGCTAGTTGCCCTCATGTTTCTAAACAAAAGGCCTGAGGTTTTGTTTTGGGATGGGGCCACAATGTTGTCATTAGACCCAGTGAAACAGTTGCTGCCAACTCATTTGGCACACACCCAGGAGATGCTGGCTGTAGCCGGCAGGATCTCCCTGACCTACCCGGCAGCCTTCAGTCTTTTGTGGACCTTCCAAAGGGAGCCTTGGACCCTGGGAGTTGATGCTCTGCCCAGGAAAATGTGGCAGCTTTAGTCATCACCCAATGAAAAGCTTTTATACGGCACTTAAGCCAGAAGTCATTAGAAAGCCTATTATAAGGACAGTAATCGCTAAACTAAAAGTATTGCTAATTCCTGGATGCCATCACAGGAACTTCCTGTTTAATTCTATATTATCTCAACATATATTTCAAAGACAAAACAGGCGCACCAAGTCTAAGCTCCTTGACTCCCTGGGATTGTATTTGCCTTCTATTGAAGATGAGAGAAAATCTTAGGCCAGCCACTTCCTTTAATTGCCTTAATTAAAGTGTAAAATTTAGTTTAAAAATACTCTTTGCAGTAACTTTATAATGGGGCCTTTGACAAAAGCAATTCTCTAAGTAGCATTAGTATCTTTCTAAGCAAAGATGAACTAAAATGAACAATGGAAACACCGGGCAGAAAGCCTATACAATATATAGGTCTAATTTTCTACAATTATTTCAAATGGTATGTGCATTAAGAATTAAAACTGGGATGGAAAAAAAATCACTTGAAAACTTGGCTGCTTTCCAAAATTGGTATTAAAGAATTATTTTCTGAGTGCATGGTTTTTTAATAGTTCATTTATATATTACAAAGTGTCATGTGCCCACTGTATAAGATCTAGAAAGTTAAGTAAATGGGAAAAACAAGTTTAAAACAGTTAACATTTTGATGGAATCTGTTTGGCCCTTCTTCTTCATAAAAATAAACTTTTAAATGATATTTTATAATCTTCCCACTTATAGTAATTCATAAGCAGATTTCCATGTCCTCTATCCATTTACATTAACTGACATTGTACAATGCCCTCTTTCTGCATATTAATGTGCCATAATTTATTCTGTTGGCCTTCATTGTAGAAAATTGAGCAGTTACTAGGTTTTCTTTTCTATAGAATTACCATCCACTCAACAACATTTTTATGTACAAATTCTTTGTCTATATTGCATTTATTTTTAAGATTTATTCTTACTATTTTTTAATTCTGTGTGGTGAGTATATGCACATGAGTTGAGTGCCCACAGAGGCCAGAAGAAAGCATCAGATTACCCAGAGCTGGAGTTAAAGGTGGCTGTAAGCTGCCAGACATGGTTGCTGGGAGCCAAACTTGGTTGCTCTGGAAGAGCAACATGCACTCTTAGCCACTGAGCAGCCTCTCCAACCTCCAAAATCCCATCCTCTATTCTCTCACCTGCATTTTGAGAATGCTTATTCCACGTCTCTCCATGTTGTGTCTTCTTGAGCTTGTTTAATTCTTTCTGCAAGGACAGTTTCAGAGGACATTCATGTAGTGCACACATCACCTGCATTCAGATGTGTTAGCCCTCAAAATAGCCAATCTACTGTTAACCATTAACCACTGAGGGCAGAATTTTATGCCCTATTCATATTTTAAATGCCCCATCTCTTAATACCTCACAGTAGAGGCTGAATCTTAGCATGCATCCGCATGGAGACAGTCAGTCTTTAGCAGTGACATTTTTGAGAAGCTCAGAGTTTCCTGCAAGAGTCTCAGGGAGAGAATGGAAGCCCCACCTGGCTGTCAGTTCCAGCCAGTCTGTCCAGCATGATGCTTCAAGCATCTTCGTGAGGGAAGATGGGGAGACACAGTGAACAATCTAAACCACCACTGCTCATCATGCTGCTGGGATGCCAGAAGTAGAGATGCTATCTCTGGGCTCATTTCCCTCAGCTCAGGGCCAAGAGCAGACAAACAAGAAAGTGTCAGTTGGGAATTTTTTATCAAATGGAGGAACCATAGCAAGTTCGTCCTTTGAGAAAGACAGAAAACACAGTGTTTTTTCTGGATTAAAGTCATAGCAAAAAAGAAACAGTGGGGTAGTGAATATTGATTAGTTTACATCAGTAAGTGTTTGAGGAGGTGCTGGTTCAAGGCAAGTTATGAGTGACCTCTGATGTATATCAGGGACTGATGACAATGAAACGTGAGGGACCTTAAAGTGATGGGGATGGTCCCGGTCTTGATAGAAACACTGGCTCCACGGGGTAGAGTTTGCTCATGAGTTCTGTGTTCATGTTATCATTACATGTAAATTAGGATTCCTTGATGAAATGAAATAAAAATTAGCAAAATGTTGGGGAAGAGAGGTCAGAGAGAGGTAAGAAACAGAGTGGTGGAGAGTGCTATGAAATGCTGCCCTTTAAGCATGGCATGGTCGTTGCACACACCGGAACTCACAGGAGCTGTATTTAGCTGTACAAGAATGCCACGAGATCAAGCCAGTTAAAAATCACAGCATGAGGCCCAGGGGTGGTGGCGCATGCCTTTAATCCCTGCCCTCAGGAGGCAGAAGCAGGCAGATCTCTGAGTTCCAGGCCAGCCTGGTCCTCAGAGGGAATTCCTGTCTTGAAAAACAGGGTTACCCAGAGGAACCAAATAAATGATAGATAGATAGATAGATAGATAGATAGATAGATAGATAGATAGATAGATAAATGATAGACAGACAGACAATAAAAAATGTCCAGCATGGAGGTGGGAGAGGCACGTGAGGCCGACAACTATCTGGTGAGTTGATGGCTGACAGGGAGGGGAAGTAGCTTTGTTAAGGAGTGTTCTCCATGTCTCAGTAAATGGCTGAACACACACATGCACATGGGCATCATTAATTAGACTCAGTAAGGAAAATATAAATATAAAAGAGGACACAAGGAGTGGTGGTGGTGGTGGTGGGCACACCTTTAATCCCAGAACTAGGAGGCAGAGACAGGTGGATCTCTTCAAGGCTTCAAGGCTCTTGAGGCTAGCCTGGTTTATATAGTGAGTTCCAGGACAGTTAGGGCTACATAGGAGGGAAAAAAAGAGGATATAAAGTTGGGCAGGAGAAGAGAGAAGTGATGGGGATCCTGGGTTAGGGATAGATATTATCAAGTACATCAAAATCAAATGTGTGTATGAATTTTTCAAAGAATAAATAAAAATATTTTTACAAGGCGAAGAAAACATATTGAAATAATCTCTTCCTGTGTTATATATTCCATTCTCCATTATAAAGCCCCCCACCCCCGCTTACAACCACTTGGTACTAATTGGATGAGGGTCTTGTAGGGCAGATGATGCAGGTGACAAAAAGCACAAAAGGTGTCACCATCAAGGCTCTACAGAGAGGCTGTCAGAGCAGACACCAGCATCAGACACCAGAACAGATGAAGCAACTCCCAGAAGCTGCTTCTGCTAATGGAGCCTCTTAGAAAGAGGAGAATGTACACACCTTAAAGCCTGGGTCAAAATAATCTCACTACATTTGTGGTGTTGGTGACTCTTCTCATATGATTTTTGTGCTGGTGTGTGTGTGTGTGTGTGTGTGTGTGTGTGTGTGTGTGTGTGTGTGTGCATGTAGAAATCTGAGACCTGAAGTGTCATTCCTTAAACATCATTCATTTTTTGTTTTTTGAGACAGAGCCTCTCACTGGCCTGGAGTTCACCAAGTAGGCTAGGCTGGCTGGCCAGGGAACCGTGGGATCCTATCTGCTACCACCCTGGCTCTGGGATTCTGCTATGCTACATGCCTGACTGTCTGTCTGCCTATTTATTTATTTGTTTTCACATGTGTTCTAGGGATTGAACTCAGGTCCCCATGCTTAGAAGGCAAGCACCCTACCAACTGAACCATCTCTCCAAAGCTGGTGCTGATGCTAATACCTTAGACAACCTCAGATGTAAAACTGAGTCGCTTGACATTGGGTGGGCTCTTTAGGGATGATTCCAGCACACTAGATATTATTTCCCAAAGAAACAATAAAACTGTTTATGCTTTATAACTGAATTTTGACAGTCACCTGATAGTGACTATCTTCTGTTTTATTTCCATCCACACAAGTCCAGCGGTTCTTCGTGGCCTGGGTTGCGGGGAATGGATTTCTGGCTCACGGAAGCAATGGGCTCAGGCATCAATCTCATGAGAGGGGCTGGAAGTCCACAAGGAACGCAAATAGAACCAACTAGACTGGCTGGATTTGAAAATGTACAGGGTGGTGGGGTTTGGAGGAGTTTAAGTCAGCAACTTTAGGGAAGCAGAGATGCGGCTTTCTGCTAAAGCAAAGCAGAAATGCCTCGGTACCTAGTCACCACAATCAAATGAACAGAATCAGCCTGGAGCTGATCTCTGCTCTTTGTGTGGCTCACTCATATGAGCCTTGTAAAAGCAGCCCTCTTCTATCAGGGCCAGCACGGGTTGGAGAACAGCATCTCCTTTTTACAGGGGTAGAGTCTACCAGGGAGGCTGGAGGAGAAAGTTGCAGATCTGGGTCCTTCAATAAAGGAATCTCAGGGCCTCATTAAAGCCATGTTCCAGTTGGCCTCGCTGTGAGCCATCACTTCTTTTCCCTCTTAACTCAACTTGTTTCTGAACTGTGAATCAAACTGGCCTTTGGGTCTGAAGAGATGAAATACCTATGAGCAGCTCTCCTACAACAAGCTGAAGGAAGCTGAGCAAGGAATCCAGGGAAAACAGGGCTTAACTTGTTGTCCCTCATGCCTAAAGATGCTGACAGGCCCAGGCCAGGCCACCAGCCCGGGGCCGCTGCACCAGTGGAATTAATTTAGTAGCTCCCAGCACATACTCACATGAGAGGCGGCTCTGTATCTTCTGTTTCCTTCTCTTGTTGGCAAGAATTGTGTGCCATATGCTGGAGGGTAGAATTCAAACCTGTAGGGAATGGATGTGATTTGAAAACCTGTGTGTGTGTCTGTTCATGTCAATCGCTGCTGTGTTTTTGTAAACACACCTCTGTGACTTTGAACGGTGTGCCCTGAGAACACCGAATCAGCGTAGGCGACATCCAGAGCCCCTGCTCTGACACCACCAAGACAATTGTTTCTCAGGAAACAAACTCGATGCCTTCTGCACATCTGCCTGTTCACGTCGGGAATGTATATGGTAGGATTTGTTCCTGCAGCCTTTCCAGCAAGAAGGCATCCCTGAAACCATGGCTCCCAGTATCTGAGTACAAATATTGGGGGCGTGATGTTTATAACAGGATAATTGTTTTGCAGCAGAAATAAAAGTAAATGATAAAACTTAGGACTTAGGATTAAAAGAACAAACGGACTCTTAGGAATGGGACCAAGACCAAGCTCTTTACCCCAGCCTTTTGGTCAAAGCTGCACAACACAATTTATGAAATCCCTTCCAGATGCTTAATTTTATTGGCTTGCAGGGGAAATTATTCAAGGAAACTGCACAGGGGGAAGCAAAAGGTTCAGTTCTTATCTGCCAAATGCCTGCCCCCCTTGGCAAGTGTCATGGTAGCAAACACACAATGAAGCCTTCCATAGAAAAGCTTGTGACCCAGGGGTCTCATGGTTCAGAAATTGCATTGCATATGGTCACCCCAGCCAAGGGCCTCTGACAGATGACTCTCTTCATTGAGAGTATGTATGAAGGCTGGAGAGATGGCTCAGCAGTTAAGAGTGTCTGCTGCACTTGCCAAGGACCAGAGGTGGAGTCTCAGGACCCACATTGGGCAGCTCACTCTAACTCTAGCTCCTGGGGCTCTACCACCCTCTTCTGGCCTCCATAGGTAACACACACACACACACACACACACACACACACACACACACACTTGTGCATACTCACACAAAAACACACACATAACTAAAATACTGCATTAAAATCTGCTTCAAAGACCATCTTTGCAATAAATGAAGCTGTTTCAACCAATAAATTCATTCACTTTTCCTTCTTATGGGTTCTAAAGACTGAAGTAAATCTTGGATTTACAACCCATTTGGAACAGCTGGGATCTTCTGATGAAGACAACCTCAGGCAGCTGTCATTCAGAAATCTGCTAGTGGGCATTTCTTGGTTGATATGTTTATGTTTGAGTTCATGTCAAAATGACATTTCTTAAGATCACTGAGTCAGATCATCTTCAGCTAGAGAGTCCTGGCTTGCTGACCCTCAGATTTCACTTTTCTCTCTGTGTTCCTTGTGGCCTCAAACAGTCTCATCGTTTTATATGTTAATCATAACTGATGGTGCTCAAAAGTGTAATTCCAGTTTTCTGAACCCCAGCCTACCTAACAATATCATTAAAGATCAAGTTCCCACCTTCAATTCAGAATGGGAAATCTGCTCTTTCACCCCAAACCGGATTCTCCCACCTCTGTCCCCTCAACTGAGACTCCCTCTTTGCAGCTGCATGGAAGAGTTTGCACATGCAGCCAGCTCCATCATCAGAAAGCATTCCTTCCCTCCTCCCTCCTAGCTCAACAGACACCTTACATTCGTCCCCTGCTCCCACCTGGTATACAGAATTGACGGAATCTAGTGTTTTCTTATCATTTCTACCCTGGGTCCCTTGCTCAAGCTGCCTGTATGCTATGCCTACAGTCCTGTGGAAAACCACTGTATGGTGCCTGTCTTCAATGGTTGGCCATCAACCTGTGGATGGGCAGCAGCTGGAGGACTCCTGTTCATGTCTAAGGCATGGCCCATCATTCCTCATGAAACCAAGCTGTCACGTGGTTTCAGACTCTCATCTGTGGCTAGAACCCCCATCACCTCCTGTGGTACCTGGTGGATTCTCAATGAAGATGTACTGAAGTGATTGGTCAATTGGTGTCTTGTTTGTATTTGGGATTTATTGTTATCCATGCATCTATTGGTACCTGATTTTCCTCAGGGAAAATTAATGTGATGGGGATTATATATTAATAATAATCAAAGAATTAGGGTGTTTATTGTCTTCATTATATGTTTTGCAGACTGAAGTATTTGTTTCTGTAAGGCCAAAGCTGTTTCTACAATGACTTTTTCTCTGCAGGTGAGGGGGGCTTTCATAAGTCAGGAAAACACAATATGGCTGTCCCTCACCCTTGTGTCACTTCCCACAGGCATCAACAGGAAGGTTGTGTACTCCCTGGAGGACTCAGCCAGTGGGGTCTTCTCCATCGACAGCTCTTCCGGTGTCATCATCCTGGAACAGCCTCTAGACAGAGAACAACAGTCTTCGTACAACATCACCGTGCGGGCCACAGACCAGGGTCCTGGGCAGTCCCTCTCCTCTCTCGCTTCTGTCACCATCACTGTCCTGGACATTAATGACAACCCACCTGTGTTTGAGAGGAGGGACTACCTGGTAACAGTGCCTGAGGACACTTCCCTTGGTACCCAAGTCCTCTCTGTATTTGCCACCAGCAAAGATATTGGCACGAATGCGGAGATAACTTACCTTATCCGGTCTGGGAACGAACAAGGGAAATTTAGAATCAACCCAAAGACAGGTAGGTAAATGACAATGCCAATAATACTTCCTGTTTCTTCTCCCACCCCAGTCACCCTTCTTAGTGGGGCCCCCTGCCTCCCTTACAGAGCTTGCATGTAGACCTTAGTGCCCTGTTCCCAAGAATGGTCCTTCTAAATCCCAAGTCCTAAGCTGTAGGCTTACTTGGCAAAGTCCTGACCCCTCAGTTGGCTACACAACATCTAGCTAGGAGGCTCAGGCCAGCAGTGTCTCTCCTAAGTAGCAGCTATAGTTTCACATTTAAGCATGAGGATATATTTGTGTCTCCTTTCTGTTTCCTCTTCTTCCTGGGCCTTATGTGTCTACAATAGGAAGCCTACCAAAAGATGAGCTGCCTCTGTCCGCCATCCGCAGGTAGATGGCCACTCTCTGGTCAGCAGCCAAGACGGATGGTGGCCATGATCTGCACATCAGTTGGGTTCTTTGTTGTTGCTGTTAATCCAGAATGTATTTATCTGGATTGTTTCCCACTCATCTTAACTCAGGCTACCTTTGGCATGCCTCCTTAGGAAGAAACTATATTCCATGAATAGTCAAAACTATTCCCATTTTCCAGGCAGGAGGTGAGTTTCTCATGCCTCTGACCGTTTTCCCGTTGCCTGAACTGCTCAAGCAGTAATGTGCTTGTTATGCAAATTGGCAGAGGAGACCTGTTTTCCTTTAGTCCATTCATAGAAAAGGATTGTCTCATGATCACCAACATTCACTTAACACTGCCAGCTTTCTACAATCCCATTAAATCTGTGGATATAACTCACATATTCCAAGTGAGAAGAACAGAACTTTTGAGCAGCTAAGTAATTTCCTAGGTATTCACCATCCATAGATGTATTATGCAGCATTTGAATTGTGGTCCTTTCTGACTCAGGAATGCACACTCTAATCCTGCCACAACATAACTACTATGTATGAACATTAAAATGTAGGAGTACAAGTACCCTTGAGTCAAAGAAGGTGCAGGTGTTGATTGAGGGGCTGCATTGCCAGGTCCTCCCAGGAGAAAGTGTTTATATTAAGGCCATTACTTCAAATTAAACTGTATGAGGATTCCATTCACTAAGATATGCATTAGCTTTACCCTGCCCGGCTACAACCATTGTATATGAACACCACAGGGAGGTGGCTAAGGACAGTTTAAATTTGGCACTGTGAAACTAAACTAGGTAAGTAAAGCTCTAGGGGTAGTCAGCGCTCAAAAACTCAATTATGGATCAAAATGGGCTCTTGATAGAGATACGACTTCTGTTTCCACTATAATTTGAAGAAGCCTATCTGCAGTCTTAGCCCTAGAGACTTCCTTTGACTGGATATGCCCCAAAAAATGACCCTCTGGCTTGTCCTAATAATGTTTTCTAGGTGAGAGAAAGACAAAACTTGGAAACCATTCTGTGGGCACAGTGACTAGCTACCAACTTGCGAGCACTGCACAGGATCACTACCACATAGGGATGGGCCAGGAGGGATGACCCATTCTCAGTGTCCATCTTGGTGGTTGCCATCACTAGCAGCCCTCTTTTGTTCTGCTTGCTTGGTTTAAACAACATGGTAGTGGGATGAACTAGGCTATCTGGGGTATGGACAGCATGGAGTTGATTGATTTCCAGGCAGCTCCTTTTACCTCATGTCATCCTGGCTTGAGATTTCCCATGTGCATAACAGTTTTAGATGGGTGCATTATAAGTTGACAAAGGGGCTGTGCAGTTAATTCAATCCAGTGTTGGCTGTGAGTGATAACGTGATGACAAGGGCAGTGCCCTCCCGTCACATCCACACATCACTTGTTCGCCTTCCCCTGGGTCCACTCGGGGACTGGAGAGACACTCCTCAGGGTGCTTGTCCCCGTCCAGCTCTCTAGCATCACAAACAGAGACTTCCATGCTGCCGAAGTGATGTCTGGAATTATCACAGAAACCTGCAAACACCGTTCATCTCTTCAGAAGTGTCTCTGATAGATAGCTCTGCTTTAACTGACGGTGTTCATCAGACATCTAGGGTGCTTTCAAGAACTCAATAAACAAGCTCCCAAACATACAAACTTGGCTACAGATGGTGTAAATAGCATTGTACCTATAAAACAAGGGACCTGTGTTCTCCCCTAGCCAAATATAAAGTTACCTATTTTTTCTTCAAAGGGGGTATTTCTGTCTTGGAAGATCTGGATTATGAAACATGCAAAAGATTTTACTTGGTGGTGGAAGCTAAAGATGGGGGCACCCCAGCCCTCAGCGCTGCGGCTACTGTCAGCATCGACCTCACAGATGTGAATGATAATGCTCCACAGTTCAGCCAAGATGTCTACAGCGCTGTCATCAGTGAGGATGCCTTGGAGGGGGACTCTGTCATTCTGGTAGGTTGCCAGCAACATCCGGTTTCTGGGACAAATCACCCTCACAGTGAAGAAATGAACAAGGTCTGTCTGAGACTTTATTCACACTTCCCCCTTCAGAGTTTTGTGCGCCCTCCCTCCAGGATGCCTGACACACAGTGGCTTTCAATAGCTCCTTCTCTGGTTTGTGTATTAGAAATATTCTCACAGATTAATTTATATCAAGGTATAAATGATTAGCAATTGCTTTCCTTACTGAAGTGTACAATTTTAAAGGAAAAACAAGGATGGATTTTTAAAATTAACTCCTACTGGTCTGAGGCAGTCAATTCATGGCTACAGAACAACTGACTTATGCCTAGAGAGGAAATACACAGGTATAGTTCCACTGGGAAGCAGGGGTTTGCCCAAGAACACTGAAAGGGTAAGTGTGAGCAAAGCCCGTGATTATAGAGGGAATACAGTCTATATGGTGGAAAAGCATGATGACAGGAATACGAGCCTGGCCGTATGGTGTCTATGCTCAGGAAGCAGAGAGAGCTGCTCCACTGGGTTTCTGTTATCTCCTTTTCCATTCAGTCTAAAGCCCTGACTCCCAGGGATGATGCCATCCACATTCAGGATGTGTCTTCTCACAGCTAAACCTCTCTAGGAACATTCACATAGTCTTCAGAGCTGTGCCTCCAAATGATTCCCAACCCAGTCATGCTGGCAATGAAGAAGAGCCATCACAAGTGGCTGAGACCATTATCTGAAGAACCGTAGAGGGGTCATGAAACCAACCCTCCCAGTTAGCCCTGGGGTCTGTCGTCATTATATCAAACCCTGATGATATCAGACCTGATAGATATCATGCTCTGAGAAGGTGAAACTAACGAGGAAATGTAAGTGCCATGCTACTGTCGCCTTTGTTGGTCCCACCAATCACTTCCTCCATCAGAGACTTATGAAGGCCAGGGATCCTAGGACACTGTCAGACAGAGTCCCCAAACATCAACCATTTGTCTTTCTCTTGCATTATATCTTGTCTTTGTTTTGTTTCCTTTCTATGAAGCTGGTAGCTGAAGATGTGGACAGCAAGCCTAACGGACAGATTCGCTTTTCCATTGTGGGTGGAGATAGGGACAATGAATTTGCTGTGGATCCAACCTTGGGACTTGTGAAGGTTAAGAAGAAACTGGACCGGGAACGGGTGAGTGAGTTTAGGTCACTCCTCAGCATCACTGCTAAACATCATTGGGCTCGTGGGCACGGGCTCCATGCGACTAGCAAGGAAATGCAGGGAGATATTGGGTTCAACTTATGAAAAACTTTTCTATTGATAATAGCTTTTGTCAGACATTGGAGATCTTAAAGAAAAAGACAAATGTGTACCTTTCTGTATAGCTTGAACTTTAGTCCCTCATGAGTCACAGAAAGAAAACTACCTTTAACCAGGGTGCTGTGTCCTGGTTTTATTAGCAAGTTCAGCCCTAAGTGAGCTGGTCAGAAAAGATCACCTGAAGGCACCTGAGGAAAAGAATGGCTCAGAAATTTTCTCTGTCCAAGACCGAGCTAATTTCTGAATACTGTTATTCTTGACCAAAACATGTGTTTTCAAAATTAAGTATATATAGAAATGAATGTCATAGCAATAATACTTTAAAAACAGATTGAATCTTCTAGGTGATTTAGCCATCTAAGCCAGGAATATCAAGATCAGCAGTATGGTGGAGGTTTTGAACAAAGGCTTGGGCTGAACCTCAAAAGCAGTGGCCCCTCCCCTCAGCAAAGAACTGGAAATATTGGCTGCATTTTTGTTTGGCTCAACTAAATGGAGTGTGATATTGTGTCCCAGTGGGCAGAAGTTAGGACAACTCTGAACACCCTGAAATGCTTAGGTCAACCCCCAGCAGAGAATGATGCAGCCCCAGTGTTGATGGTGCAGAGGTCTACAGAATATGAGTGAAGGTGACACAGCCAGCCACTCCAGGTCATCTGAGCATGTGCAGAAGGGAGGAGGAACTGCAGTTCCTCACTGTCACCTCTGTTCCTTGGCAGGTGTCGGGATACTCCCTGCTCATTCAAGCAGCAGATAGCGGCATTCCACCAATGTCCTCAACCACAACTGTCAATATTGATATTTCTGATGTGAATGATAACAGCCCAGTGTTCACACCTGCCAATTATACTGCTGTGATCCAGGTAAGCCAACCTTGCCTGCCAGGTTCTACCTGTGTGGCTCAGCCTCCTCCTCTGCTCTGGCCTTTGCATTGGGGCTTCACCACAAAATAACCTCAAGTGGGAGACACTAAAAGCTGGAGTTTACCGCCAACTGTTTCAGAGGCTGAGAAGAAGATCTCCTAACCACCAGGAGCTCACTTTCTGTCCATGATAGCCACTGCTAGCTGTGTCCTCACTTAGCAGAAAAGATAAATGTGCTCCTTCAGGCTTTTCTATGAGGACACTGGTGCCTCAAGAGATTGCCTCTTGTTATTGCATTGGGACCTAGTTATCAACCTGTGGTTAATTAGTATTCAATGTCAACTTGTCTCCTCCTGGGGAAGGTATGCAAGCATCCTTTCTTTGCACCACAATTGTTGTATAGAGTTATTGAGTACTGTTCCTTCTAAGTGTTAGATGCTCCGGGGACATGGTCTGTCCCCATCACTACCTCTCTCTCTCTCTCTCTCTCTCTCTCTCTCTCTCTCTCTCTCTCTCTCTCACACACACACACACACACACACACACACACACACACACACACACACACACCTTACAGTTGAAAGAGCCATGGATCTGTGAGTTTAACTAGTTCTCTCAAGATCATGCATCTGGCAAGTGGTCAGGATTTGAACTTGAATCTATCAAGTGAACACATGATATAAATAGTCTTTCTTCAGTGGCAGGCTATCTTTAAGAAACCTTGTATTCTTTGCACAGAGGAGAGAGGTCAATATGAACCATCCCACACAGTTAAGCTACTCCTTAAAATTTGCCTTTCGTGGCACTTTGTTTAGGACTTGAAAGCCACCTTCCTTAAAGTTAGGCTGCAGGATAGAATAACTTAGACTTGTCGTCCTGCTTTCAGGGACAATGACAGACTTCTCCATTAGGTGACCGACTTCTCCATTAGCGTACTATTTAAAAGTTAGCTTGTGAGCAGGGTACCCGAGTTTCTCTACTGGAGGCTAGAAGGCCCGGTTAGGAAGACAGGGAGACCCAGACTGAGTGTGGAAGACTTGGAGCCCCGGTGAGCGATGGTCACCCCTTACAGGGCCACAGGAATCCTGGAGAAGCAGCTCTGTAGCTTCCTGGGGGTTGGGTCATGGTGGCTCTCGGGTACTCCCCAGAGCTTTGTGAAGTAGGGAAATGGGAGTGGTTAGGTCCTTAGAGAGCCCTTTGGGATAAGATGGAAGGCCTTGGCTATGGCTATCTATAAGTAGCCTCCTTCACCCCAGTGACGCTGAGCTGTCTGCAAATCAGGCCAAGATGTTCAGGAAGCAAGCACTACCACTGTCTGCTCATCCCTGCCCCCCTTGTCAGTACAATCCTATTCCTTCCCAGAGACATAGTTTGCTTTCCCTCTTAACTGCCGCCGCTGGCAGCCCCATGTGTGATCGCTCTCCTGCCTTCGTCCCTGGACCTCCTCCCCTCCTCCTTCTCTTAGATCTCCGTGGCCGTGGCCTACCAGGGCGCTCTCTGCCTCACTCCACGCTACACCCTCCTCAAACAAGACATACTTTGCCTTCTCAACATTCAGTTTTATGACACGCATCCATCAGCTGGACAGACTGTTTGCAGATGCGGAAATCAGCGGCGAGAGCACATGGCCAGGGCCCCCTCCCTCTGCAGGCTGGGCTTGTCTGTAATTTCACACCCTTCCTTCTTAGACAGTGACCCCCAAGGACACGCATTCTCTCACTCCTTCCGTTTCTTCTGTGGAGGAAATGGCCCTCAGAGAATGAGCAAACAAATCAATAAATCTTCTGTTGTGCGGTGCTGAGTATGTTGTCTGTGTAAAGTACTAAATCTTCACTGGGATGACATGGTCCCACGGTGGGCTCCAAAGAGAGCCAGTGCCTGGAGCTCAATAACCAAGCGGGCAGGGCTGTGGCAGAACAAAAACCTCACTTCTCGCTCAAGACTGCCTCCCTTCTCACACCCGGAATAGTGGGCTTGTTCCAATACCTGGTTATCTTTTACTCTGTTTCTAATTTAAAACTTTTCTTATTTAATTTTTGAGACACGCTCTCACTATGTTGACCTGGCTTACCTGGAACTCACATTCTATATTTAAGCTGGACTCAAACTTACAAGAATCCTCCTGTCTCTGCCTCCCAAGTGCTAGAGTTACCGCGTGACTCACTATGCTCAGCAACACACAGTTATCATAATAAACTAATTCAGGATATGAGCCTTGCTGCTCAGTGAGAATGACATATCACGGTCCTCATCTCTGGAACCAAAGCACACTTGGTCCTTAACCTGATGGCATCACCAGGCTAACTGAGAAAGCTAACATCAATCCAGACTGTGTTAAGGCTAAAGCCTAAGCACAGAGGGTTGAAAAACCAATTATTTGGCCCTGGTTACAAAGAACTTCATCTGGTACTTTCAAAATGAAGAAGATAAACTTTGATCCAAAAAGAAGGTCCAACTCATCTTCATGTTCCCATTTTGGCTGCTGAAATCAAAGACTCTGTGCCTCCTCATTCCCATAAATGTGCTGTCTGCTTCCTTCCCCTACAGAAACGTGGGACAGCCATGTGGTGAGATGGATTGTAAAAGCTCATTTGGTTTTACAAATTGACTGGAATGTTGTTTACATGCCTGCCCTGCCTCCCCCACATCCCCTCCACCCCCACAAATGTCCGATGTGACACTGTGATTGTGTCGGGTATCCACATAGTCACAGTGTGTAACTAGTTTAAGGACCGACCTTCCCATCCCAGCAGGGTGACGCTTTCTGGTCTTCACTGGATTTCTATGGTCATCACAAAGGCTGGAAAGAGTTCCTGACAGAGTCCTGTAGGTCAGTCAGTTCTGAAAGTGACGGAAGATGAGACATGGCTGTATCTTTGGGACCCAGGAACCTGCTCAGCCACAGGCCCGTGTTGTCATCTGCAGAGAGTACAGTCTCCTGGCACAGCTGTGAGGAGGCTGCGAGAGACAAGATGAGAAAGAGAATGCTTGCAACCCCAGCCTGTCCTCAATAGACATAATAAATACCATGGAGGAATTCCTTCTGTCAAATGCCTGGTGTTCTAGCCTGGCACTCCCAGCCAATAATGATTTCTTTTAATGTGATGAGAGGTGTAATTTTAACTTCCTTTTTTTTTTGCAACACTCTTCTATGCAGGAAAACAAGCCAGTGGGTACCAGTATCTTACAGCTCGTGGTGACAGACAGAGACTCCTTTCACAACGGGCCTCCCTTTTCCTTCTCTATTCTGTCGGGAAATGAAGATGAGGAGTTCATGCTGGACTCCCACGGGATCCTGCGGTCAGCAGTGGTCTTCCGGCACATGGAGTCCCCGGAGTACCTACTGTGCATCCAGGTAAAGTACCTACTGTGCATCCAGGTACAGTACCTACTGTGCATCCAGGTAAAGTACCTACTCTGCATCCAAGTACAGTACCTACTGTGCATTCAGGTAAAGTACCTACTGTGCATCCAGGTACAGTACTACTGTGCATCCAGGTATAGTATTACTGTGCATCCAGGTACAGTACCTACTGTGCATCTAGGTACAGTACCTACTGTGCATCCAAGTATGGTAGCTACTGTGCATCCAGGTATAGTACCTACTGTGCCTCCAGGTACAGTACCTACTGTGCATCCAGGTATAGTACCTACTGTGCATCCAGGTATAGTACCTATTGTGCATATAGGCACATACCTACTGTGAATCCAGGTAAAGTACCTACTGTGCATCCAGGTATAGTACCTACTGTGTTTCCAGGTACAGCTTTGCTGTCTGTCCACACTGAGTGCTGCTTTCTCCCATGTCTCTCCTTCTGCTTATTGTTGTTTGTTCTTTGTTCACTAAGTCATGATAGCGCAGGATAGTGAAGGGATGTTCCTCTTCTAATCCCAAATTCAGTTTCTTCCCAATAAAGACAGCGTCTGTGTAAGAAATGTGTGAGACTCAGCAGGAAGGAAAGGTACTTCACTGCTCAGCAAGGATGTTTCTGCAGATTTTTCCTGGCAGGCAGACAGTCAGGAGATTTCAATGAGTACTGTTTTAAAAAGTCCTGGGGTTCTAAATGATTCCTGCCCATGCTTCCGGTGTTCTTGCTGAGGGAGGATGCCAGTCACTGTCATACAAGACTTAGCCATGTCATGACCTCTGCTGTATATGCCCTCCCCATAAGGCAGGAGGGAACCAAGGACTCTGATGACACTGATTATTCAGTATCCCAAACCCTCACGCTCAATGGCCTGTGTGACAAAAACAGTTCAAAGAGGCAAAAATGACAGGTGTGCAAGGGTCACAAAAGGAGCTATCAATGTTCAAGCACATGGAATTTCTGTGACTTTGCCTATGCTAAGATTTGGATTTCAGCCATAAAACTGAATGATATTTTAACTCATGATTGCCCATAGAGAGCTGCCTGACCATTTTTGAAGGGTGGCTTAGGGTGACACGGTGTGGTTCTGGGTGCTCACACAGTGTTGAATCAATATCTTGTTAGGTAAACAGCAGCTTGATCTCTTCCATTCCCAGACAAATTAGTAACTGCTGCCTTTGATCACATCTGTGACCTCCCTAGAGGAGACCCTTTGTCCTAGTGTATCACAGGACATACACTCCAGGGACAAGAGGAATTTTCTGTGTCTTCTCACAGGCCACGCCCAGTTCTCTGCACTTGCTTTATGTCATTCCTTTCCATAAGGGACAAGCAAACAAAAATTCCTGGTGCAGTTCCTCCCATTGGCACGTTTTATAAATAAAGCTTCATTGGGACACAGATTTACCTCTTCGCTTCTGTTTTTATGGCTGCCCTTGAGCTGTAAGTACAGAACTAGGTATTTGTGGTATAGGTCACATAACTCAAAAATCCCACAGTGTTAAGCATCTAGTCCTTACAGAAACTGCTTTCCAACCAAGCTAAAGCTATCTATGACTAGCCATGGCTTGCAGACTTGGGCCCTCAGCCTCACACCTTCAGATTTTGACTACCAGAGTCCTTAGGTATGCATCATTTCCCCATCCCTCTCTGGCATAGACTCTGTGTCTGGGATCTTCTGTCCAGTGCCTTCATGCCTTCCTGATACCTCTCTGGCCTCTGGCATTGGGGTGGGCAACCTTTGGCAGACCTATGAAATTCAGTCTCGTCGACATCCTTTGAGGTATCCACAATTTGGCTTGGAATTCAACCTAATTTGCCAAACTTCTTTCCACTTTCAGCGCATCTCTATTTCAGCATCTCTTGGTTCACATAGCCAAACAAAGGAGATAATGATGCCAATGCTTCAGATAGCAGCCACCATAGCCACAACTACATGCTAAGTATTTCTATGGGTGGTACCTGTACTAAGGACTTTGTAATCACTCTTCCAATCCCCACAAGACCCCCAGAGGCTGATATTATTGCTTTACTCGTGCTAAAGATGCAAAGCTCAAAGCTTAAAGGAGTCAGTAACTTACTCAGAACCACAAATGGATTGAGTACAAAGCTGAGATTCAAAGACAAGCCTATATGGTGCCCAGAGCTTGATTCTCCATCACCACCTACATTTGAGGACATGCCCTCTGTTCTAGCTCCGTCCACAGGGTCATTGGATCCCTGGGGATCTGGTCTACAAGGACCTGACTTTATTCTGAAGCATGGCACCATTGACCCCTCTACCATGCATGACAGGTGCTCATTAGAGATCTGTCCCCCTGGAGGCTACAGCATCAGTTCCTCTATTAAGAGAGAAGGGAGTTTGTCAAGATGCCCATTTCCCCTTTGATGTGTCATCTTTTGTATTTTAAAGCTTACCATGATGTAATTCTCATTTAACTAATGGCATTTTTTCTATGTGCCAAAAGGTGTCACCTGGTCCATTTAAAAGGAACGAATCCAACAGAAAACAAAGGTTCCGTCTCCAAATTGGCAACATCATTTATGAAATTTTCCTCTGATTTCTGTCTAAAAAATAAGGCAAGCCTGGTCTGGGCGTGCTGGGTCTTGTAGCACTCTTGTCACACATCCCTAACTCACCCTCACTGGCTTTATTGTGTTGACACATTTTATTGTCCATAATACAGTACACAGAGAGTGACTGAAGGTGTAAAAGTACTGCTGTGTTTAAGCACCCACCCTCAGCTTTTTTCTTTTTTCAGGATAATGGGAAGGGATGGAGGAAGAGGCGAACCTGGTAGACAGTCCAGACATCCTCTGTCACAGGATGACATTTTAATTATTCTCCTTAACTCCTTGTTTGTCTTCTTCTTGGTGTCCCCCAGGCAAAAGACTCAGGAAAACCACAACAAGTTTCTCATACCTACATCCGTGTGCGGGTCATTGAGGAAAGCACCCACAAGCCCACAGCCATCCCTCTGGAAATCTTCATTGTCACCATGGAGGACGATTTTCCTGGTGGGGTCATTGGGAAGATCCATGCCACAGATCAGGATGTGTATGACGTCCTCACGTTTGCCCTCAAATCAGAGCAGAAGAGCTTGTTCAAAGTGAACAGTCATGATGGGAAAATCATTGCACTGGGAGGGCTGGACAGCGGGAAGTACGTCCTGAATGTGTCCGTGAGTGATGGCCGCTTCCAAGTGCCCATCGATGTCGTTGTTCACGTGGAGCAACTGGTGCACGAGATGCTGCAAAACACTGTCACCATCCGCTTTGAGAATGTGTCCCCCGAGGACTTTGTGGGGCTGCACATGCACGGGTTCCGGCGCATCCTGCGGAATGCAGTCCTTACCCAGAAGCAGGACAGCCTGCGCATCATCAGCATCCAGCCCGTGGTGGGTACCAACCAGCTGGACATGCTGTTTGCCGTGGAGATGCACAGCAGCGAGTTCTACAAGCCAGCCTACCTGATCCAGAAGCTGTCCAACGCCAGGCGGCACCTGGAGAACGTCATGCACATAGCGGCCATCCTGGAGAAGAACTGCTCGGGGCTGGACTGTCAGGAGCAGCACTGTGAGCAGGGCTTGTCACTGGATTCCCACGCACTCATGACCTACAGCACAGCTCGCATCAGCTTCGTGTGCCCACGTTTCTACAGGAACGTGCGCTGCACCTGTAATGGTGGGTTCTGCTAGATGGATCTTTTCTTATATTGGTTATTTTTCTGTTCGTTGTTATGAAGTACCCGACAAAAGCCCTCGACAGAGAGTCACGGTTTGAGGGTACAGTCTATTGTCAGAGAATCGCAGCAGCAGGAGGCTGGTACAGCTGGCTGGTATCTGAAGTCATAAAGCCTAGTGTGAGGAATACTAGCTCTCTGCTCACTTTCCCTTTTTTTTTTTTTTTTCTTTTTTTTTTTTAATTCAGTCCAGGGCCCCAGCCCACAGGGAGATGCTGCCTACACTCACAGTGGGTTTTCTCTGGTCAGTCAAACCTTTCTGGAAACACCTTTGTAGATACACCCACAGGTATTTCTATAATGACTCTAAATCTAATCAAGCTGACAGTACAGATCAGTCATCACACCTCCTGACTCTGAGGATGTAGAGGTAGATAGAAATGCCATTCTTGCATTCAGTCACCCATTCGACTAAGTAGGAGTTCTCACATGCCTAGCATACAGGATAGATGCTAGAGATGGAGAGGCAAGAAATGTCACAAGTTGGTCCGCACAGTCATGGAGCTTTAGCTTAGTCTGTGCGTGATGGCCACATCCAAGCACTCACCAATGTTGTTTGCACGCGGAGCAGCTGGCACGGGAGTAAAATGCTGCAAGAACGCTATTACCATCTTACTGTTGGGATGTAAGCCTGTGCAGCAGCCTCAGTGAGAGACAGCGTGCTTTGGGCTGAGATCAACTCAGGGAGGGATCAGAGGAGAGCTTGCCTGGGGGAAGCTTAAAGGCTGAGAGAGGAGCCCCACCGCACCAAGAATGAAAATGCTTCCTTCTCTAGAAGGAAGTGGCAGCCATGACAAATGAGACCAGAGAGGGCCACGTGCACCCTCTGCCATTAGCTAGGATGAAGAATTAGAAATGACCCTGAGGTAGCAGAAGCCATCCAATAATTGGAAGGAAAAACGTGATGGGGTAGGGTATGTCCTTTACAAAGGATGCAGAGTGGGCAGGCTAGAGGGTGCTGATGAGAAATGAGTTAGGAAGCTGGAGCAGAGGGTAGCAGCAGCACCATTTGCCTTGGTGAAAAACAGGCCAGATGTCTGAGGGCACAGTCAAGGGGCAGGCTGGCCTCAGTGCTGCAGAGACTAAGCTTCTTGCTTGTCATTGAACCTTGGCCTTGGCCGGGCAAAGGTCATAGCTGTAGATTCACAGGCCCTCAGTAATCAGTAAGGATTGTTCTTTCTGCCCCAGCTTTCCCCTCTTTGACTTGGGAGCCATAAATTCACAGCCATAAATTCTCCTCTGAGAAAATTGTACCAGCATTACCCTATCCAAAGCGAACTTAGTCCATAGAGACTGTGGCCAGAAGAGAAGCCATTTACAAAGCATCCCTATGGGTAGCTGGGAACAGGCAGCAACTCTGGCCTCTTCTCATGAAGCATGATTTTGGTTGCAGTTAGGAAAATAAGCTCATCAAAGAGAGGACCTAGGGGCCTCGACCATCTGCAGGAGCCATTTTGATAGCATCAGAGTTCCTAGAAGAGTGGGCATTTGCCCTCTGGTACCCGTGGCTTTGGTTTGCATTTTTGTCAGGCGGATGCAGTGGAGGCCAGACCTGTAACATATGTACTTTAGCTGCATGGTAATTCAGCAGAGGCATGCTGGTGAAATGCACTTCTGGCAGATGCCACCGGGAACAATTTATGAATGCCAGCTGTCCAGACCTTGTCTAGATGTCCTTTGCAGACAAACTGATTTATTCCCCCAAAGCTGTGCTGGAGAATCCATGTAGTGATTCACAGCAGGGGTCAGGAGGAGTTCAGGATAGGACGGGCAAGCTCTGCAGGGGAGACTGCGGCAGTGCGTCAATCCTCATACTTTGAGAACTCAGAGAAAATAAAAACATTTTGAGGCAGCAGTGTTCTAAGCAGTGAAGGTTCCCAATGAAAAGCACACAGTCTCTTTAGGAGCAGGGCTTGCTGAGGCTGCCTTGCAAGCACCTGCCTGCTGGAAAGAAGCTCAAAAAGAAAGAAAGAAAGAAAGAGAGAAAGAAATAAAGAAAGAAAAAGAAAAGAGTGAACAAGCCCTTCTGTAGCCAAGGGGCATCTTCTGTGACGTGTATACATGGAGACCAACTATCTGAGGGCTTTTTAGATACGAAGGCAAGTTGAAGAGATGGGGTGAGCCAGTTTAGCAAAGTGTCCTTACAGAAAAGGCATAGTGAATTATTGTTTGTTTGTTTTATTGTGTATTTATTATTTGGGGGGGGGGGCAAAGACTTGCTCTGTGGTTTGCATATTATTCTGCAATTCTAAATGCAATGTTTCAAGGTGATGCCCCCAGCCAGGACTCCTGTATTTTGCTTGCCTCTTTCTACACCCAGTAAGTCTATAATGGTATTGATTTTTGTGACTCAGGTAGGCAAGAGGAAGCTTTCTGAATGCTCACTAAGCCTTTCTCTAGTGAAAGTCTTCAATTTTAAGTCAATCTTAACATGAAGCTGAAAGGGAAGCTTCTAAAATATAGTAGTGAATAGAGCTGAAGATGGTGCCTGGCCCAGCCTCAGCTTCAGCAGATGATGCAAGGATAATTTCCAATAGGAGATTGTGTGTGTCCTGCCCAAGACCATGGTGACACTGCACAGCAGCCCAGCACAGAGAACAGAAACTGTGCCTTCAAGGCCCATGTGTCAAAGGCTTGGTTTTCAGCCCATAGAATTTCTTTTTAAATGTGTGTGATATGTATACATTTTGTATATGTTTTCACATGCGTGTGTGTGTGCACAGATACCTGTGTACATATGGAGAACTGATGCCAGATATTTTTCTCAATTTCTCTGCACTTTTTATATTGAGGTAGGATCTTATATATGTACATACAAATAATTATATATATATACATACATACATACATACATTGTACACACACACACACATATATTAGAGCTTGCCAGTCTGCCTACCAAGCAAACTTGTTTCTGTCATTCCCTGACAATGCATGCTGCATGCCATGCTCCAGGCTTCTATGTGGATGTGGGGGATCTGAGCTCAGGCCCTCATGTTTACATGTTTACATGGAAAGGCTCTCACCTCAACCCCACCTGTGTGCTTTGGGGAGGTGAATGGAGAGTGTGAGCTCTGGAATCGTCTGAGGATTTGTCCATTGATGAACTCGCACTTGAACAGTCTGTTAGAAGGTGGGTGTGATGGGTGCGAAGGTCTCTGTGGCATGCCTTTGAGGACAGCGCCGTGCTCTCTAAGTCTTTCCCGCATCTCTCTGCTTCCTGCTTGCTGTGAAGTGAGAAACCCTGCCCCATCACTCCGTTCACCATGATGTTCTGCTTTACTTATCTCAGGCAGTGGAGAAAGCTGACAATGGATCAAAGCCTTTGAGACCATGAGCCAAAACCAAAACCAAAACCAAACATTTTAATTAGGGCTGGACTTACTCAGGTATTTTGTCACAGTGACAAAAAAGTAATACATCTTCATCCTGAGAGCAATAACACTCCCTGTTATGTAAACCACAAGCTCAGTGACATGAGCTCTGTAAGAATTCTCAATTAACCCTATTTCCTAGCAGAGTAGACAGTGCAATTCCAGGAAGACAGAGAATCTCTCAGACAGTTTATAACTGGCTTGCTGCAGATGCTAAGCTTCATATTTAGCCATGGACAGTGTGCCTGGGTTGTATGAGTTTATCAGCATTTTTGCCTTGACTGCTGATGAGCAGGAAACCAAGCATGGGGAATGTCACAGGTTAAAGAAGGATAAGTTCTCCTTCAGGCCCAAGGGACAAGCTATTGTCCCTCTCACTTCTTAAAAAGTCTCTTTTAAGTAAAAATGCAATAAAGGAATGTAAAGAGTTGGCAGGTGCTAACTATTAAGGCATCTTTTCATTTATTAGAAATCAAGGATACTGAATTTGACAGATATTCCTCTTCCCAACACACACACACACTCACACTCACACACACCCATACATACACGTACATACACACATACTCACACACACACATATACATATACATCCATACCCACACGCACATACACAAACACACACACACACACACACACACACACACACACACTCACACACCAGTGTGGCTTTTCTTCTGTTTATCCTGGGAGGCTGACAAATTCATTAAATGGTCTTTCCCACCACTTGGTGGAATAATTTGCATGATAAATGAATGTAGTGATCATTTGGGTCTATACAGTGATGTTTATACAGAGTTGGCCTCAGTACTCCTCCCCCTCCCAACTTCCAGCTCATCTTTTTCTCATGCAGATTTTTGGGTCCAATTATCATCATTAGCATCTTGAACCAAAATGCTGAGTTGTGCTAACAAGTGAAATCCAATGTGAATTTTACTGCCAAATAAGCTCATTAAATCTCAGCCACCGTGAAACAGCTCTGTTTAACAGAATTAGAGAGACACAGAGTTCTGATGTCCTGAGATGACTCCACGTGAACTTTGAGTAGTCAAGGAACCTTGTCAGGCCAGTCAGGGAGCCTGACATCAAGTTAGATGGGGAGTGATAGATGTCATGGGCCTCCCATGGGGAAGCAAAGGGAAGGGATGTCAAAACAACTTGTGACACTATACTGATTATCCACATTTTAAATTTTTCATTAGCTGCTCAAAAAATATGAAATAGAAATACATCCAAAAAAGGACATACTTGTCTAGAATGGGCTCCCAAGGTGACTATCAGCATTTAAAACCAGCGTTGTTTACAGAAACAGTGGCAGCAATGGCTGCCTGGTTTGTCGTAGCTATTCAAATAAGACCCAGAGAACGGAACACAGAGGGCTCAGTGAGGTGAATGAGACATGTTCATGAGTGGTGCTCCTGCTAGACAGAGATGAAGGGGACGGCAGCCACGCCCTCCACCAGCAAGGGAGGGCTCTATCAGCCCTGGAGAGCAGCACTAGGCCCTGGAGGAGGCAGTGTCAGCTGTGATGGGGACAGGCAGCTTTCCCTTATCTCATCTCCAGTCAGGTAGCACCTGAAATGGACACTTAGCCAGAGAAATGAACTCATGAAGAACAATTGGAAGTGCAGGGGTGGCGTTTATGAAGAATGGTTTTTTGTAGATCTTAATTAAGCTCAGGGATTAGTAGAGAGGCACACAAGAAGGAAGAGGCCCACAAGCTTACATGTGGGCTTCTCAAAGGACAGTCATAGTGTATTTTTTACAGTCATAAACAAGATTTGAGCGGATTTGAAGTTAGTATGGCGGGAAAATTGCTTTAAAAGCTCGAAGAGATCACAGGGTGGTTTTGAGGGCTACCTGGCAGGGTTACAGTTGCCTAGATAAAACCCTAGATCTCAAAGATGCAGGAAGCCGAGGCATCCTCAGCCACCATAAGCAGAGTCAGCCTGCTTGCTTGTGAGATGATCAGTAAGCATGCAGAAGGGGACAAGGGCCTGCTCGAGGTCCTAGTCACGCAGGGCTTACACTAAGATTAGTATTGTAATATCCTTAAAAAATATGGTCTCTATCCTGGTCATTTTTACAGTGAATATTCCTTGTACTATAATCCTTGATTTTTTTTAACCTGGCAAGAGGCTTTAACCAGACTCTGGGTTGAAGGGCTCCTTTTTCTTCCAAAGTCCTTTTAATTCTCCTGTCTTTCTCTCCTGCCTCACTGGGACCTGAGTGGGTCTGGCGAGATGCCTGGAATTAGGCAGGTGGCCATGAGGAAGGGTTCCAAATGAAGAGTAAGAGCCAAGGCATGGAAATGAAGAAGCATCCAGTTCACCCACAGACCGGAGCAAGGATAGACAAAGAATTAATATGTGTTGCTCCATGACCAGTTTCCAATTCTATTTCACACTATTAGATTGTGTTGACCACTCTCTGTGACCCTACAAAGGAGTTACATTCAACTCTCTCCAAAACTTGAAGAAACTAAGACTTGGAAACATCAGTTGACAGGTCCACAGCTGCAGAGCTCATAACTGGCTGAACCAAGATTCATATCTGATCATCTTACTGGGAGTTTTGGTTACCTACAGTGCCTTACTACCTCTGTGCAACTAGAGAAGGAGCTTGGAGACCACCCAGCCCAGCCTCCCACCCACTGCAGACATCCTGTCTGCTTTATCCCTCTGTGGAAATTCAGCTAAGGCTTAAGCACTAGCCCAGGGTCTTTCCAGATGATTATACACCACTCCAGCAAAATCCGTCTTCTTACATCACATAGCCTCAGCCTTTGCAGACACAGAGAACCTGGCTGGCTCATTCCTGCTCTACAGCCTGCCTCAAAACAGCTAAAGAGAACGGTTATGATTCCTTGGGTCCTCTTTTCTCAGCCAACACCAGTCTTCTTTACTTCTTGGTACTAACAATTATGTGCTACCAAGGAGGAGAAGGGACAAGCATGACAGGGCACAGAGGAGAGCTAAAGGGAGGAAGTATCAGCTTTAGTTGGCGGAGTTCAAGAAAGACATTGAAAGCAGTGAAGTTTGCAATGATAGGATGTTGCCAATCAGGAATGTATGTTGAGCAAAGAAGACAGTGAGCAGAAAAACCCAAGATTTGGGTGGGGTAGAAAAATGTGTGGTGAAATAGATCGGCACAATCTTTATCCCCACAAAGCCCAAAACAACATCAGGATGTCAAGAAAGGACAGAGCTCGGCTGGGCTGGTCAGAAAGGAGTAAGAGAAGTTCTTGGAATGGATTCTATAAGACAGTGAAGGAGACCTTGCTGGTAGATGGCCATGGTGGTGCAGTCTGATAAGTGTAATAAAATAAAATGAGGGATTCTGGCTCATGACACATGAGTATAACACATGAAACTTGGCTTTCAGGGTTTTTTTTTAAGTAGACAATAATCTAAATTGGGTGTGTTCTCAAGCTACAGTTTGTTGGTGCTAATTGTGTGAAGACACTACATCCACACAAGATGGCTCCAGGGAGGATGTCTTGATTAGAACCAAGTTTGACCATTAGTGAAGTGATAAAAAGAAAAAATGGCTGAGCCAAGCCTTCTAGAGCCTGGACATGTCTCTGCTTCTGGGAAAACCACAGAGACTGCTTCAAACCTGTATTCTCGGGAGACTATATCCCATATCTATTTGCAGGCCATGAATCAAGAAGGCATCTCCCTGACTTACAGAGCATTTGCCCAGACACAGCAGCCAGCAAAGCATGTGGTTTGGGAGGACTTAGCATTAGTTATTGGACTCTTCAGCATAATGAGGCAGTGACATAAATCAAGGAATGGGCTCAGCTCAAAGTGGCAGCTTAATAATCACAGCTAGATGCTGATGTATTAGCCATTGGTGCAGACATAATCCCAAGGGACTCGGGAATGCTGTGTCGATGAGGAGAGTCATAAATATGGAAGTAAGACCTTCCAGAAGTCTCCAGGGAACCACCCTTTGCCCTGCACGGAAGCACAGAAGCTTCAGCTCAGGTGGTTTAACTGTTGTCAGCTCTATAGAAAGCGACCAGATATTTCCACCTAAAGAACTGCAGGAAGTGGGAAAGTTGCAGAAAACAGACGCATCCTGTGCGCATGTCCCCAGTGTATAAACAACAGCCACAATTGAGGTAGAGAAGATATGTCCGTATCTGAGGGAGAGGGGGAGGGGTGGGGAAGGGGGAGGGGGAGGAGACACACATGTCTGAGTTGGGAAAGTTAGAAGACTGAACCTAAGCTAGAAAGCATTGAGGAACTGTGCAAGACATAGAAAAGGTAGGGTGTGCCTGAGGTGGACACAGTGGTGGCTGTCTTTGATATAAAGAATGTGAAGGAGCTAACGTCTGAAATGTAGACAAGGTGAAGGGTTGTACCTGAGGTGCAGAGAGCAGGAGGCGTCATTCCTGAGACCTCGTAGGGGAGGGGTTATGCCTGAGGTGGAGGTGATGAGTTGTGCCTGAAGTGGAGAAGTTCCGGGGGCGGGAAGGCAGGGGGGCTCTACCTGAAGTGGAAAATTTGGAACAGAGTTGGAGGTAAGGGACTGTACACAGGGCGGAGAAGACAGGAGCTGTGCTTGTAGGCAGGCGGCTCTACATGGAGTGCGGTTGGAAGCATAGACACGGAGCTTCGTGTGCTCCCTGGGAGCCTGAAGAAGAAAGGGCTTCAGGCCTTACGTCATGGCTCCAATACACACGGTATTTCACACCATCTCCCAGCTTGCAAATCTGACTCAAATCAGGCAGCATGTGGAAAGACCAGGCCTCTGCCATCTTGACAGGTGTTAGTGTCACCAGTTTCACAGCCTCACTCAAAGTCTTCCTTACAACTGTTTCCTCAGGCACTGGCCCATTAACTTTTCATGACACTATAAAGAACCTTTGTCCCGATTTTTCTGAAAGGCGGCCATGATCCAGAAACGCTAGGCAACATGTTCAAGGCCACAGGGGTAAATAAGTTAGATAACTAGGCAGGTCTGCAGCTTGTCAATAGGATCAGGACCCTTTCCCGTCACACTTCCGTCCTTTCCTCGGGGGACCTGGACACAGGGAATGAAGCTCATTCCTCTGCGTCATGCTGTGACAGAGGCTACCGCTGCCTGGTCCTGCACTGGCGTACGACAAATGGACTCATTTGACTTGATAGAGTGGGAGCCTTCTCCTTTCATGCCCACTCCACAGTGATGGATGCCTGGGGATGCAGAGCCCGCAAGTCTACGGCCCCCACTCCCCGAGCTGTCACGGAGCACAGCACAAGTTCATTAAACCTGGATTATTTAATGATAGTTAATAAGATAAACTTCCTCCCAGAAGCCAACAGGAGTTGACACTGTCATCTCTTAACTGGTACTCAGGAGCTGATGAGGTGCTTTCTGCCACCAGAGAGAGGGTCTTTAAGGCTCTTAACAATAATAGGTGTGCACAGTTGCCTGAGAAGGAAGGATGTAAACACGGGACTTCTAAAATCAAGTTAACCCTTCAGTGCCCACACGACGACGCAGGATGGATTCTGTGTACCTAGAAAACTTTAGACATCTACTGAAAAGAACATTTCTCCACCCAAAGTATTCCCTAGGCCCCAGACGTGGGTCCCTCGGCATCCCAGGAGCAGCTGAGGCCATGTCGCCCAGACAATATACGCTTCAGAAAGGACCCAATTTCTATGACAGTTTACAGAGAACAGGGAATTACCCCGTTAGATGTGGAGTCTCTCCTGATGGGAGGAAGCTGGCTTTTAATTATTTTATATATTTACTTGGAATAAACTTGTTGACCTAGCTGCATCTGCCCAAAGGAGCATACAAAAGGCAGACTGGCCTGCAGGCTCAGATTTGCTGTCGCAGTTCCTTAAGCCACAGGAGAGTGGGCTTGTGAGCTGAGCTCCCTGACAGGCAGCTGGACTGTCATTTATGACAGTTTATTTATGTTGACTGCTTGTTTATGGCTAAGCAGATCCCAGGCTGGAATGAAGGCAAAGGACCCCTGCAGGTATCTGAAGCAGCCAGAGTCACATTCCTTACCCAAAATTGTCCCCTTCGCAACAGAGAGCTTATTAAAAACAAAAAGGAGGAAGAACCAATCGAAGTCACAAGCAGATAGAATGAAAACACATGTACATTATTACACGCTGAAAGTCGTTATTCACCTTACAATTCACTTGTAATGTGTGAATTGCTGTTTTTCATACATACTCATGCTGCATTCTCCCTAGTGGGGATTGGATTTAAAACATTCATTAATTGGTGGCTGTGGTTTAATTAAATGCATTTCTCTGTATTATGACACAAAGCCTCAAGAAGAAAAAGAGCTGAGGGCTTGAGATCCAACTGCTGGTAAGTGAATTTGTGCTTTAACTCAAAGTCAGAGATTCGACAGATCAAGTGACAAGTCCTATACTAATTATCGTGATGAGCGTGGTGGCAAAAGGACAATCGTGCATAAAATGCAGAAATACCTCAGTGCCGAATTGTCTCTGAAATACAGTTACTACCTTTCATTAGATACACTCATAAATGTTAAGTTTTATTTTTTAAATATTATTACAATCTATATGGGACTAAATACCATTACTATTATGTGTCTACACTTACCTAAGCATCCTTTCTTCTTTGAAATGTTGGCTTTTAAATTTGAGTTTTGAGAATGTAAGATTTCATAGCCGTTTAGCGGTTACATTAAATCCAGAACAGACAATAAATAACATCTATAGAGGTATGTCAAAAGTGCAGTGACATATGAAGACAGGATCCCTAGGTATACTGGAATAGAAAAAATAAAAGGAATGTTAATCAAGAACAATAGATTTCTATACATAATCCCTTCTTGGAATTCACTGCTAGCTGTAAGGGTCTACCCATATAATCCAGAAACTAGGGGAGGGGAATAGGCTGAAGAGGGCTTTGTGATATGTTCCCGTTAAAGAAGCTTTGTGATATATCCCCATTGCCCCCCCCCCACATGATTGCAGATAGTTAGCTTCCGGCTCTTATACTTTTCAGCAAAGCCTGACTATTGTTCAGCATTAAGAAGCACCCTAGAAGGGCATAGGTTGTCTTTGCCTGAGACAGACTCAGCTGGTGAAAGAGTAAGTTGGCTGTAAACAGAAGTTTAGTCATGCACAAAGCTGTGCCATCACCATGGTTGGCTCATTCCTGTTGCTCAGAAGATCTCACCCTTTCAACCTGGAGTTAGGGCATCCTCTTCCTAATGAAGAGGTCTGATGTTCTCTTGGGAGCAGAGCATCTGTTTTCTGGGACATCCCTTGCTCTCACATACCTGTCAAAACAGTGACCTGATACATAATGTGTGTGCATGTGTGTGTGTGTATGTGCGAGCGTGTGTGTGTGTATGTGTGTGTGTGTGTGTGTGTGTGTGTGTGTGTGTGTGCGTGCGTGCGCTTCATGCCTAAGGGTATCATTTTCTGTCACTTCTGTAGACCCTTGCTTATTAACTCATTGTTCTCAGTTACTTTAACAAATTACTACTTATAACTCAACAAGTTATAATTTGTTGAATGAATATGCCTAAACTTATTTTAGAACTGTTTGTCAGAGCTCCTTAAAGTGGTTTATGAGGTGGTCAAACATCAGTTAATATTCCATCAATACCAATGAATATATGAAAAGCATAATGACTTAGGGTACAATAGATCTCAAGCTGTGTTTTGGGATGTTGGATCATGTAGAGTCATTGGTAAAACTCATGCTAAATATTCAGCTTAAAATTCCTTCATCTTCTAAGGCTGAGAGCTGGCTCAGTATCAAGAGTGATTTTTACAACTTGCCTGTAGCAAATGGGATTTATGAATCCTAAGTTTACCAGTGCTGGCAAGATGGCTCCTTTTGTGGACCACAGTTCTGAAAATGCTTGTAGGTAGTTAGTACCACCTTCCTGCTTTCTCCTGGGCAAAGATGACTATCATGGGACAGTCCTTAATGACCAGGAGAGGCATCATAGGGAGGACTGTGCTCAAGGACCAGCCCCTGCAGAAGAAGGGAGAACCTGAAGTCTGATGTGATCCTCATTCAGAGGGAAGGAGCACTCCCACTCATCAAGGAAATCGCCATTCCATTTGAGGCTTAATTTTAGCTGATTCACTTTTTCAAAGTCCTTTGGCATTTACACTCTTGCCAGATTGGAGAGAATCCAAAATACATTTGAAATGCCCAAGGGGCCTTGAAAAAAAATGTGCTGCTTTCAGTGAGGCCATACCTACCTTCACCCTAGTTCTGACCTATTGCACCCCGGTCCTAGTCTGCTTTAGTCTGCTTTAATCTTCTTTTAAGGATGTCCCTTCCAGGAGATTAAACTTTCATCAGACTAAGATTGAAGGAAGCAAGTGAAATGAAGTCCTGACTCGGCCATATTTTTTATAGCTGACAGGGCCTCCTTATAGTTAATCAATAAAGTACCACGTGGCACAAAGCATTAGGAAACAGAATGAGTTGTGCTTTCACAATTTAGAATTAGGCTTTTACTTAGGAATATGTACACACTACCCATCTACCTTCCATTTGACATCCCTTCCTCCTTCCCTCCTCCCTTCCCTAAAATCAACAGCTAACATCTCTTACAATTGGCCCTCAAGTTCTTCAGAGTGGTAAGGGTCTGCAGAAGACAGACAAACCCACAGTGCTCACAAGTGACCTCTATGATGTTGGGAACTTTCTTTAGTCCCTCCTGACAGAGTCTTGGTGTGATGTTCTGTCTTTGGCTGAAATGGGCCGAAAACCAGCTTTGGCATATTCGGTCCTATCTGCATGAGCTCTGGATTTCTCTTTGCTCTTATCCTTCATTGGAATGCTGACCGATACAGAGGTCTATGATTGGCGCCGACACCCAGCGATGACGATCCCAATGCCCATGCTTCTGGGTGAGCATTTGTAGCTCACTTGAGATCACATATAGCCCAGACCTTGACAACTTCTTTTGATCCATAAAATTGATGGTAAATCTCTCTGCATCCTGATGATGTTTCTTCTGCCTTTGCTACAGGAGGAGTGTGCCCAGGGTCCAATGATCCTTGTGTGGAGAAGCCGTGCCCAGACGACATGCAATGTGTAGGTTACGAGGCCAGCAGGAGACCATTCCTCTGCCAGTGTCCACCGGGGAAGCTCGGAGAATGCTCAGGTACAGAGCGGCGTGGACAAGTCAGGGTTGGAGCTCCTGCTGGGAAAACCTTTGCCTTGAGTGAATGACTTTGACCAGGCCCTTGCAGAAGACACATTTATGTGTGTACAACACTTACCTTCAGAATGGAGCCTGACCAATGTTCCCCCTCATGCCTAGTTGGGATATGCCGCAGCCACTGCAGGCTGAGGAGACATGAAGGCAGGGCTCCTGTGTAAAGCCGAGGCCATCCCACGGGTCCACAGTCATATCAAGTGGCTAGTAAGAATGCGAAGTTATGGAAGGGCTGGATGCTGTTGTGTGGGCAGAGGAGACAGACCCTCTGCTGTTCAGAAGGCTGCATGAATCTGTAGGGAGAAAAAGCGACAGTAGTTAGATCTGAGCCAGTCTCATCAATTTCCCATAGAACAATACCAGCTTTGAACACTAAATAAACCAGCTCTTCCCCGGGAAGCTCTAGCTAGTGCCATGTTGCAGAAAACCGAGATGTTCACCTCTGCATCTTAAAGAAGAAAAATCAA
Source organism: Acomys minous (assembly GCF_964271855.1). Taxonomy (NCBI): domain Eukaryota; kingdom Metazoa; phylum Chordata; class Mammalia; order Rodentia; family Muridae; genus Acomys; species Acomys minous. Next base: position 78,842,468 of record NC_140494.1, on the reverse strand, counting down.
TGTTTACATTATTTTCAACCAAATAATCTCTTACTTCTGATCTTTACCCAATGTTAACATTTTTACTCAGTTTTTTTTTTCATTTTATTTCACTTTTTTCCTCTAAAGCTATCTTCATTTTTTATACCAGGAGGATCATCTTTTGTGATAAGGTGTGTCTAACATCCAGGCACACTGATACCAATTTTGGAATCTAAGAGATAATTACTATCTCCTGTAAGGCAAACTCAACAGCATGGGCTGTGGGTGATGGCGAGTGATGTAAGTGATGATAAGTACAGTAGTGCTAGCAGGAATATGAGCTATCATGACTAACGTATTAAGTGCTTTGCTGAATGAAGGGTCTTAGAAGTTCAGCTTTTTGAGAACTCTTATAAAAACAGGAACCAAACTCTACCATGGTTGATGTCCAGCACAGAGCTGAGCATGAAATGAAGGGAGAAGTAGGAAGCTTGAGCAAGTCACTGACGTGTCCCTACCCTAGCACACACGCCACGCACACAGCAAGTCACTAAAATGTCCTACCCCAGCATACACGCCACGCACACAGCAAGTCAGTGACATGTCCCTACCCAACACACGCCACACACACGGCAGGTCACTGACGTGTCCCTACCCCAGCACACATGCCACGCACACAGCAAGTCACTCACTGACATGTCCCTACCCCAGCACACACGCCACACACACAAAAAATCCCTTCCTGCCAATTTCTAAACAGAGAACTTTCTATTGCTGATGACAACCAGCCATTTGCTTTATTTTCATTCTCTCTGCTTTGCACTCTATGAAGCTATTGATCTATTTTCAGCAACATCATGTTGAAGAAAATGTTAAGAAATTTTTTTAAAAGATGTTTAATTCAGAAGCAAGCAAATTTAGAATCTGGTGAGGTGGTCAGACCACAGTAGTACCTCCTCTTTGAGGCGCCCATAGACATGCTTTCTGGGGTACCTTACTTTCCTCTGAAAACCCCTTTTCTCATAACCCTCAGGCTGAAGCTTATACTTTTCTGACAAAGAGAGAGCGTACGTGTGTTTCATAAGGGAAGCCTGTAGCTAATGACTGGCCGATGGAGCTGTGACGGCCCGGGGCTTCCTTTCTTGGACACCTGACATCAGTTGGCTGTCTGGTACTAGCATACCCAGAGAATACAAGGATTCCATGAAAGTGGCTTGACTGACTTCTCCTTGTTCCATAGGATACTTCTTAATTTTTATTTAATAATTCTTTTTACTGTGAGAGGTTGACGTAGACCCTCATGCAAGGCAAACATTCCACCACCAGGCTTCAGCTTTCCAAGGCTTTCTCAACCATCCCAGCTGACAATGAACCCACTCCATTACCAAGGGAGGCTTTGGCTTGAGCGCCTACTACAGCAGCCTCTCCTGTCGCTGGGATCGCTGGCGTGTGCCACCTGACCCAGCGAGGCTCCTACATGTCTAAGGGAAGGCAACGTGGGGAAGGAATCAAATGATATCTTTTAAAAATATTAAGCTTGGAAAGAGGGAGTTAAGAATCTAATGACACTAAGAAAATCCACCTGTGGAAATACCGAGCCGCTCCGAACAGGAGACACGTGGGATATTTTTGGTAGCCGACTGGTTAATAGTTTAATGGTGTAAACTTGTGAACTGACAAGATCCTTGGGCTCCGCCCCTCAGCTGCTGTGGTCTGTGATCAGCTTTCCGGTGTGTGGGTAGCTTCGTGGGTCCCTGATCACTGCTGGGATTTTAAAGGAACACTTGTGCTGTTGGAATGGTCTTTTCAGGGCACACTTCTCTCAGCTTTGCTGGCAACAGTTACATCAAGTACCGGCTCTCTGAAAACAGCAAAGAAGAGGACTTCAAGCTAGCTCTGCGCCTCAGAACGCTGCAAAGCAACGGCATCATAATGTACACTCGGGCCAACCCGTGCATGATTCTGAAGGTTCGTAAAACGGGACGCATGCTCCTGCGGCCTGGCTTTTGTCCTTATTTGTCATGGATGTTGAGAAAGTCTCCTGTCGAAGGCCAGGGCAACTTCAAACTTCAAACAATCCTCCTGCCTCTCACTGCTGTGATTCTGAGCATGAGGCACCACACCCTGCCCACAACTACTTCTTATACGGCTACACTGGCTGTTAAATTGGGAGAAACTGAAATTGTTGTCTTGGGAGTTTAGAAAACCAGAACAGACAGACTTTGGGATAAAAGAGAGAGCAACAGGGCTGACGGGCGCCAGCAGCCTCCTCCTTGTCAGTGGCTATGTCTCAACACTGGCTGCTGGAGATTAGATGCCTCCTTACAGAAAGACTATGAGTATGCCCCTCCTTTATACGCCAGTCACCCCACACTTCATTAGGGCAGATGTCTCTATGAACAGGTTGACTGTGTCCTTGTCCACCACATGCTGTCTCCACACTTCCTGGTGACCTTGAGCACATATATTCCATGTATGCTTCCATGACTCAAGTCACCCAATTTTTGAAAATCATTTCCTGACCTCAGAAGTCCTCCTAAAGCAGCCAGGTTTCCTTCAAAATAAATCTGGCATTTGTATGCAGCTCCAGGCTTCTAGCGCCTGCGTGATTACACTAAGAATACTAACAGTTGCATCTGCATCTCTCTAACTTTGAATTTAATATAGATTTTTCTATGGATATATTATTCCCCACTTACTTGGTCAAGAAGAACAATCCAGAGAGTCTTACATGGGCCCCCAAGGTTGCTTAGCTACTGAGTGACAATGCCTGACCCCACCCTGCAGTGAACCCCACTCCATGCTCTTTACCCCCAAGCTCCCCTCAGCTCTCCTTCTTGACACTCGAGCTCAATTTATCACAGATCACATCCCGTGCATGTATAGAGCACATCCACCTTTTGGGTCTGGGGGATGAAGATCCAGCTTCCAGGTTTGAGAGCATGAGAGAAGCATGCTTCCCCTGATCTGTCCTCAGGGTTTTTCATTTCAGTCTATTGTTCAGGCTCTTTAGAAGTCTCAGAGCCTGCCTAGTGGAAACTGACCATCGAACAGGAACAGCTAGGAATCTAGTGGGGAGGAGTCATACCTTCTGAGAGGTGCCAGGGCTCAGGGTCTCTGGCTTCCCCTGTCCTCTCGCAAGATCTGACGGATTACTGTGACACCAGCACTTTCTGTTAGATAATCTCCACACTGCACTAAACTTGAGAGGATACAGAACGTCTTATAAGGATGGCTTGATCCTAAAATGAAGCTTGCCTTCTGCCCTTCCCTGGCATGTATGCTCCTGGTGCACCTGTCTGGGGACTGAAGAGAAGAATCAACTTCTGAGGTAGCTAGCACTCATGATACACATATGTAGCACCTCACGAAACAAATGTGTTTCTGAAGTTGCCCAACTGAATACCTAAGAATGAAATCAAATAAGCTAAGACTGGTTGCTAGTTGAAGGGACATTCTGTGAAGGCCTTGGGGGTGTGGGCCATCACCGATCCCTCTCTCTTCTTTCTCACCTGTCGCGTTTGCCCACAGCAGGAGGCAGCTGTACTGAACTGTGGCAGTCCATGTGTGCATGCTGCCAGCAGCATCCTCACAGGGGACTTGCTGAACTCTGACCCTTGCACGCCATGTGGTCTCATTGGCTTTAGGCGCAGTTGTGTGCCTCGTGCGTTGTTTCAAACGCTGAACTGAAATGCTTGGCTTAAACAGCACTTTCCCAGGCAGAGTGTGTTCTGTAAACGTGTGTTTAAGACAATCAGGAGGCGAAGGGCATCCCTTGGCGTCTGTTGAAGAGTTGCATGGTGGTCGGGAAAAACAAAAACTTTCATGGACAAAAGTGTCACTGTAGCCTGCCTGCACTAAAAAAGCACTTGCCATTCTACCTCCGCTTACCTCCTTGGCTTCTAAAAGAGATTTGAGGCTTACCATAAACACGCAAACTCAATAAAGATTAAAGCACCATTGACATGAAAATAAAAGGTTACGATGTAATTAATGAAGTTTTAAAAAGTAAAGTACCATGATTTAAAAAAAAAAAACAGAGAAAATACATTAGTTGAGCACAATCCCAATACTGAGTTTCTGTGCAGCAAAGCAAGAGTATAAGGAGCCAAGCCTCCTCTGTGCCTACTGAAAACAAAGTACCTGGTTTTCAGAACAGACAGAAGGTGAAATCATGGCAGCTCAGAGCTTTGTATCAAACTTTTCAGCATCAGCTGGAAAGAAGACAGAAACCTTGGTTGCTAATGTAGAAAGAAATATTCCTATCTGTAAGAAGTATTCAGGAGTGGGGCATGCCAATGGGGCTTCTATTCAGATGATTCTCAGACATGGCTTGGTAGCCCAGAGCTGGTGGCCTACCTACGTCCATAAGCTGTATGGGCAGGCATCACAAATTATGGGCCACCGCAGAAGTTTTCAGGGTACTGTCACGTAACCATTGATTTCTGATTCCTATGCCCCTTCCTAGCGGCAGGAGTGCGCATGTCTGCCTGGGAGGAGGCTGAGACTTGGAGGCACTAATTGACGTGTTCAACAAGTCAGAGCTTGGAGACAGTGAGTGTGGGTGTGTGCCAAGTGAGCCTGTTAGAGGCACTTCACGAGTTAAGAAGAGGTCTCAGGGCTGATCGGAACACCCGCCCATTTCTTCATCTCTTCCTAGGATTATTTTTTCTTGAAAGTACCCATCCCCGTGGCAGACAGCCATTAAGTGGCTTTGAAGATACAATATTGAAGGGTATCCTTTCCAGAGACCATTTAGTGATTCTTGTGATGATTGGTCTTAACTGAGAACTTGATTAGATTTAGCAGTACATGGGGACGGGTGAGGCACCCATCTAGATATGTCTGTGAGAGAGTTCTGGGATAGCTTTCTGATGAGGAAGGACTTACCCAAAAATGCAGGGGACTCCAAAGCGATGAGGCCCATAATTTAGCAGTTTCTACTCAAAATCCTACTGTCCTATGAAAGTTACTTTTATGGATCTGATTTCTTGTTTCTTAATCTCCTGGTCATTGAAAATTGGTCCAAGCACACCATTGATTTTACACAACTCTGAAAATGTAGATATTTTATGACAAAGGGGTATCTATCTTTCTCAAAATCATGGATAGCATTGAACAGAATCACCACTGCCTGACCAATAAGCCATTTCAGTAGGATGGCTACGGACTTCTTGCAGCTCAGATACACCCCAGTGTCCACTGCAAGTCTCCCCAGTGCTTTAGTTTGAAGAAGTGTCATCTTTTGCAAAGAAAAAGACTTTAAAACTTGGTAGACAGAGGAAAATTAACTACTATGAGAGTATGGCTTTCCAGTGTGAAAATGGCTCAGATACTTCAAAGGGAAGGAAGTGTTCTTTTATCTCCCTGGCACAGCATTCCTATGATTATTAACTTTCCGTGGGGTACCTTTGGGCACCGATATTCTAGAATGCCAGAGCAGCAAGCCTGATGGTCCGGAATGCCTGGGATTATGAGGATGCAGGTGATGTTTCTTTAGGAAAATGTGAACACTGTGGCCACTGGCTTCTTTCACTTAGCAATGCTGCTGCTGTTTTTTCTAACGTGGGGGAGGGGGGTGGAGCAGAGAACAGTCTAAGCTGTGCTCAGTACTCACAGGGATACTTTTAGTTCCTTACGTGCAGAATTTTGATGTGCATAGGTAGGTGAATCAGATTCATGTCAGTTTTTCTGGTTATTATCCAGAGACAATTGGTACTGATGGGGGAGGGGAATCAACCAAATAATATGTTAATTAAACACTCTTTCCTAGAAACTTAGATGAACTGCATTTTCACCAGCAGATTTTTCCATGACAGACTAAAGACAATGCTCTGCAGCCATGGGGTAAAACAGCAGATGGGCTGCTGCAGAGGAAGGTGTCCCCAAAGCCATAGTCTATCACTTTATTACTTGCACTCACATAGAGATGTGGGTATTATCTATGCATTGTCACTGAGCAAATTTTCTGTAATTTACAACAGCCATTCAGTCTATTTTACTAAACAACAACAAAAACCAGCAACCGCATATGATTATAGGTGAAAGCTCTCTGACAACAAATGTTTGTTTTCAGCCCTTTCATATCCAAGCATGTACATTACTGAGCAGTGTGTGTATGCATGTGTGTGTGTGTGTGTGTGTGTACATACTTTGTGTGTGATGTAGCCAGCCCTTCTGAGGCAGAAGCCGTGCACATCTCTCTGTTCTCCAAACCCAAAGCCACTTGAGGTAGATGCAGCTCTTCTGGAGAGCAGGGATCTGGAGTTCAGCTCAGCTTTTCCGCACTCTCTGGCTCTGCCATGCTCTCACAATGCCAGTGTTTATGGGGCATGAATCTGTGAGCTTGACTTTCAGGTGAGAAAATCCGTGGAGTCACAGAGGCATGGGATTGTTTGCTTTGGGAACTTTCTGAAACGGGATCTCTGTGTGGATAAGTGCTCTAAGAAGGCACAAGCTCATGCACAAGTGAAGCACACTACACAAAGACCAGGGTGGCTCATTTCTATAAATTCACTTAGTGTTTTACCTCTTTAGCTGCTGATGATATGGGAGGTGTGTTCATGCTGGCTTGTCATCTCCATCTCCTTTCTCTCTACTTTTCTTCTCTTGACAAGTGTCTGTGTGTGCTATGCAGAGAGCTGCAGGTGTCAACACGTCCCAGGACAGACAGACAGACCGTCCCGACACACACACATCTGAGACAATGGACTCCACAAAATCATTTTCTAGATCTAGAGGCTTTTGTCTCACGGTGCCATACTGTGAATTCCTTAGTGGCCAAATATAAGCTTGGCTACATGGAGAGTTAGCCCCAAGTACCCAATCCTAATGCCACATAGCATTCCTAAGAAACACAGTCCAGAGGGGAGCACCAAGGGTCAAAGGCCATTCCACAAGAGCAGGGAAGCCTAGGTCTGCACGGCCGCTGAAGCCTGCGCATGCTCTCTGCCAGCTAGGACCCTTCAGTGGTATGGTTCTCACTTATGGGCAGTGCTCCTTGGTGGTAGCCTCCAGGGGATGCAGTAGATGCCCTTTCTCAAACAGGCGGGTCTCCCCTGCAGCACCCTGATCACACATTGGAATAGCTGTACAAAGAGCTGACCAGAAGGTCCTGCTGCTGAATATGTATAAAATCTAAGCCAGGGATGCCCAACTCCCAGCCAGCACATGCTATGCTAATATAGTTATAAATGCAATCCAACAACAAAGGCATAAACTTACTTAAATTATTATTAGATTTCCTTCTGTGAATTTTACTTTGTAACTCAATTATACAATCCTAAAGTATGAACTTCATACTTTTATAGATGACAAAATCATGTCCCAGTGCCATTCAGAATAAATGTTTGTGTTCTTTTGCAAACCATGATGAGGTAGGCTATGAGTTGGGCATCCATGAATGGACTATGTGGCCCAAGAACATTGTTCTACACACAGTGTGGCACAAGGAAGACAAAAGGCTAGACATGCCCCCTGCTGTATACAATACCCAAGTCTGGACTCGAAGAACGTCTCTTGTCTATGTGGAGAACAGTATAAGAAAAGACAGGCTGGAGAATTATACCAATGTTTAATACAGAGAATTTAACATCCAAGCTGCACACAACGTTGGGCAGCAGGAAGCCCTTGCTGCTATCTGACCTCTTCTCTCCCCACATCACACTCTTGCAAACGTATATGGTAGTATAAGTGTGTGTTTGTGTGTGTGTGTGTGTGTTTGTGTGTGTGTGTGTGTGTGTGTACAGTCAACATGTGACCATCCCCCACACTAGGCTAGTGAACCCCAGATGGGCAGAATAGATTAGCTTAGCTTCTTGCCTACCACATGGCGAGTACCCAATGACTATCATCGATTTCATGGAAATCATTCCTGTGATAGGGAGGGGTGCAGAAACAAACAAGGTATCTCAATGGGTCTTAAAGTGGGGGGCGGGGGAAATCTACAGATAGAAACTTACTCAAATGCCATTTGAGCTTCCTGGCCGTTTCTATGGTTGGGAATAGGAAACTCTGAGAAGTGTCAGGCCTGTGTTTTACTGGCAGGCTTAGTTCACACAGGTGTAGCCGCAGGCTGAATGGAGCACTTGCTCGATTGGGACCACACCGTCTCGGATCTAGACTCATAGGGGCTCTGAATTTCTTCTTGCACAGATTGTGGAAGGCAAGCTGTGGTTCCAGCTGGACTGTGGCAGCGGCCCTGGGATCCTGGGCATCTCCAGCCGTGCTGTCAACGATGGGAACTGGCATTCGGTCTTCTTGGAACTCAATCGCAACTTCACCAGCCTGGCCCTGGACGACAGTTACGTGGAGAGGCGCAGGGCACCCCTGTACTTCCAGACTCTAAACACAGACAGTGCCATCTTCTTCGGTGCTCTGGTGCAGGCGGATAACATCCGCAGCCTGACAGACACGCGCGTCACGCAAGTTCTCGGTGGCTTCCAGGGCTGCCTGGACTCCGTGGTGCTCAATCAAAACGAGCTGCCCCTCCAAAACAAGCGCAGCAGCTTCGCTGAGGTCGTGGGTCTGACAGAACTGAAGCTTGGCTGTGTGCTCTACCCGGATGCTTGCCAACGCAGCCCCTGTCTGCACGGGGGCAGCTGCAGCAACCTGCCCTCTGGTGGTGAGTGCACATTTCTGCAGGCACCTAAGGGGAGGGAGGCATGCACCAATAGTATGCACCCTCACAGCCAGCCCCTCCCACCTTCTCCAGGACCCTCCTAGAGAGGATGCTCTCCTGCAACCCCTCCCCCCACACACACACCCGCCCTTCCACCCACCACAACCCATCCCAAGCCCATCCTGTATGCATGCTCAGACCTGAATCCTCTGTTCAGCAGGTTAGCCAGTAATTGGATGCCATACTATAGATGTGACCACCTCTTCCCTGCCCACCCAACATCCTTCCAGACTTCAGCTCCCTATAAGGTGTGATGTCAGGAGCCACCCGCTGTCATGGCAGAAGGCTGCCTTGATGTCACTGACTGAAGCTGTTAACTGGGCGTGGATATAATTTTACCAGTAACAAAAGTAGGTGGGGCAGTGAACCTGCCTCTGTGGAAAGAGAATTAAGAGCAAGGGTGTTTGGAGCCTGCTTTTGAAAAACAAAGAGAGGGAGCTGGGGGATACCTCAGCCAGTTGGTGCTTACCTCGCAGGTGTGGGAATCTGATTTTATCTCTAGGAGCCGTAGATTAAAGCTAGTTATGGTGATGTGCAGGTGTAACCCCAACAGTGGGAAGATGGGGCCAGGTGACCCCTGGGGTCAATGGCCAGCCAGTCTAATAGCCTATCTGCAGAGTCCCATGCTGGAAAAGGCCCTGTCTCCAAAAGAAAAGATGCGAAGTGCCTGCGAAACAGTTTCCAAGGTTGTCCTTTGGCCTTTGCATCCTCCCATTATTCATGAGCACACGAGCTCACACATGCACGAATACACGCAATACAAAAAAGTGAAATATGCAGAGAACCTCGGGGAGGGGGGGAATGCAGTCAAGGGCAGCACGGTGCTCTTCTCTAGCCATTTCTTCCCCAGGTGCATCCTCAAGGGGAGGGAGCAGGGAAGAGATGCGGCAGGGAAAGGGAAGGGACAGGTCCATGGCACATTTCTACAGTTGTTTAAGGCCCAGGAACCTGAGGTTTAAGACTCCCGGCTCCACCTAGGTGTGGGTCTGTGTGGAGATCATCTATCAGGCTTCCCTCCCTGTGGCTGGGCTTTTGCCCCTTCTCTGCAACACTGGCTGGTCCCTCCAGCCCCTTTTCGCAGAGCTACTCAGCAGCCATCAGATTAGCGGATTTAAGCCTTCTTCACAATCACTTGAGATTCTGCTCAGCATTAGCATCCACTTGTCCTGCAGCCCAACACTGAATTTAGAGTCCATTTTAATATTAGGACGTTATAAACTGTCCGTGGAATGGTGTGGTGCAGGAACACAGACAGCAAAGTTGTTCAGACTCACATATGTCACTGTCACAATGAGGGCCCAGTGCCCTGGGGGAAATTTCTACTGTCTCAATTTAAGATATCTATTTGCTGTTTTTACTGTCTCAGCAGTATATGTAAATAAAGGCTGGTTATGGTGCCATAATTCCCGAATGATGGGCAGTGGCTCTCAACTAGCTGCTCTGTAAAGCAGCCCCTCATGACAAATCATGGACAGTTTTTCGTGAGGCAAAAATACTCTACCAGTGTGAGCCACTGACAATATGTGAAAGGGCATATAATTAAATTGGGTTGCAATGGAACACCATGCCATGTCAAATCCTGGGTATGCAGCCACAAATTATAACATACTTTACCCATGCCAGGACATTGTTTTTCCTGGCAAAGCTATGGTTTTTCAGAGAGGGTTATCTTTAAAATAATGATAGTCACTGAACAAAGGGGAAAGACTGGAATCTGGCTCAGCAGGGTGCATTTTAACTGCCATGAAATATGTGAGCTAAGTATGCGGAGCAGATATGTTATATAAGTCGCTCTAGGGCCCCTCTAAGAAACACCAGTTTTCTTCCTGGGTTTTTTTTTCTTTTTTTTTTTTTTTTTTTTTTTTTTTTTCTGTTTTGTTGGGTCAGAGTCTCATATATCCTAAGAAAGCCTCAAACTTAATGTGTAACCAAGGACGGCCTTAGATTTCTGATCTTCCTGCCTCTGCCTCCTGAGCCCTGGGATTCCAGGCATGCATTCCACACTCAGTGTATGTGCACTGGGCATCAAAACCAAGGCCGCCTGTGTTCCACCCAGAGACCTAAATAGTCCCTCTACTTCTTCCTATACCTGACCCTCCCTAATGATCGGACTTGCCTGTATATTGTGCAAACCATCTTTCTTTGTACCCCGAAGCTCTATTTTCTTCCGTGCTGGTCCTTCCTTCTTAACTCTGGGCTCCTCAGTGGGTTCTCTTCCTTCCAAGGCAATGTAGCCTCTTTTAGCTCCATTCTTTTCTTTGCACATAAGAGGGGATGCTTTCCTAAAATGGCCAGTGCGTCCTCCCTCACCCCCATTTGTGTCACCACTTCCCTGCCCATGGGAGGAGGCCAGGCCCCACAAGGGCAGCCATCGCTCCAAGCCACTCTAAACCAGAGACTCTGGTTCTGCAAGCATGGCTCCAGGTGGAGCAAGGCCCTCCTAACAGATGTCAGAGGTCTTCTGTGGCATACGGTGGAGCCAGAGACGCGGGACTCCTCTTCTGCTGTGGGAGGGGCACCTATAGGCTTCCTTGATGTAAAGATGAGGCCTTGGCCTCAAACAAGGGACTAGTTTCTAATCTCCGTCTTCTACTAATACCATGGGCATTTTAAAATATTTTGGTTTTGGGTTTGGGTTTGTGTGTGTGTGTGTGTGTGTGTGTGTTTGTATGGCTGTTTTGGCTACATATATGTCTGTGTACCACATGCATGCCAAGTAGCCAAAAAGGCCAGAAGAGAGCATCAGACCCTCTGGAACTAGAGTTACAGGAAGTTATTCGCTGCCATGTAGATGGTGGGAATAGAACTTGGGTCCTCTGGGAGAGCAGTCAGTGCTCTTAACCACTGAGCCAGCTCTCCAACACCTATCATGGGCATTTTTGTCATGTCCTTGTCTTCCCTAGTCAAAAAAACAAAAACAAAACCTGTTTTACCAAATTAGGAGGCTGGGATACAAGAAAGGAATGGGCCAAAAATCAGGCCACTACTTCCTACTTATGGAACTTTTAAAGTTGCTCAAAGAAACACCTTCTTTAAAAGAACTGTGCAATCAAGTATAGCCACGTCCTCATGAATTCCTTCAGGTTTCCAGAGAGGTCCAATCACAGGGCCACAGTCTTGCACTGCCAGGTCAAAAGGTAGAATGCATGCAGTATTTATTCCCAGAGGATATTTGAGTTAAGGAAGTAAACTGAGGTTCTTAGAGGGAGGCCCTTGCACATGACAATCTAGCAGCAGAGTTTATTTGAACATCAGCCTGTTTTTTTCTTTAACTCTCTCCTGTGGATCACTGTAAAATTACCAAGACATGATTTACCATCGTCATCCTGTTGACCACAGAATAATGCTGGAGGGCTGGTTGTTGGGTCTCCTGACAACAGACTCCATTCTTAAACTATGGCACATTGTCCCAGAGCATTACTAATCTTGAGAGCAGGCAATGCACAGCAAGAAGTATCGTCTTCAGGATTCCTTCCCCAACTACCCCAAACCCAACCAAAGCCTTGGCACAAGGACCAAAGAGTTGCATCTACTAGCCTGGAATGGTACAGTCAGCAACTCTGACCAGCCTTCTAATTCTTCCTGCCCAAGAAGCAACCCTCAGGGACCCAAGTGAAGTCAAAGCACAGAGGCCTAAATTGTAATGTGACTCTTATAAATCAACCACAAAAAGAAGACTCCCCCTTGGGAATGCCTTAAAATTATATATATTTCACAATGGTGACCTGGAAACAGCAATCACCATGGGGAAGAAGTGGCTGGGACCCCATCTGACCCTTGTATTTTCAGACCATAGAGCACCCACATTCTGACTAAGGCATGCTCAATTCTCCATGCCTCATGATGTGTAAGTCAAGACAATTAAAGGAAAACACAGTGGAAACTAGGTTGTAATCTGGCTAAGCAAGCCATGCTGCGGCCAGGCCAGAAGCAATCACTCAGACAGCTTTGCACGAACCTGGAAACTTAAATCCTGAAGGAACAGTGGTGAGTTTTCAGTAGGCAGAGATACTAGCTTGGGTGCACATCGTACTAGAATATTGCTTCCCTTGAAAATGTTTATATACAGAGACATTTGCTATTTCAATATTCTGGGACTATTCTTCCCTTCTGCTATCCTCTCCCATTTTACAGACTAAACAAGGCAGACAAGTTAAGTAAGAGGTCTAGCATCCATGCCTGGGAAAGTGAGAAGCCAGAGTTTTACTCCGTTCTATACTCAAGTGTGTCTCAGGGACAGGTTACACCATCATTGAGGATGCTAGAAAGATGCACCACAGATCCCACCTGCACCGGATGATATACTCTGTACCTCAACAAGCTCCCTAGATAGGGTTATGACTTTACCTTCTGCCTCTGAGTCACCATGGAAGCGGGAAGACTTTCTAGCTCCCACTTCCCTCTGTATTGTAGATAAAGTTTCCCAGCTCTGCAATGCATCAAGTCACCCAAGGAACTCATTAGAATGAGGTTTTTCTGTTGAAGAGTCTCTTCATTGTTTATTTTAAAAGAAGACCTACTTGCTTGTTTCTGTTCTTTGTTGTCCACTTCAGAAGAACCCTCTGCTGGGTAATCAAGTTATATTTGCAAACTCCTGAACGTTTTGCCAAGAAAATTTCAAGGGTGTTGGGGAAGAGACACAGCCCCCAAGCATCAGAATCTACAGGAGTTCAGGCATCTCTGTCTTAACAAGGCACATTGAGAACCATGGCCACTGGGGGAAATCCTAGGAGTTCTTTATCAGCAGTGGTTCTGGGCATCAGAAAGAACTCAAGTCCTCATGTGTTGTGAGACAAATGCTTGACTGACAGAGCTAGTTCCTTAGCCTGCGGTGATTGGGTTTATAAGCCACAGAGGGATGAAAGTGACTTTAGACTCTGCAGTAATTACAATATAACACTAGAGCACCCGGTACCTTTACACCACATTGACTTCTGGAATCTAGGAGACTTGTTCTCTTTGACATGAGCATTCCCGAATGTAATTGACCAGAGAAAGGAAAGAGGTTCTCAGAAGTCCAGCATCTTGGGTATGGCCACATGCAGTGGATGGGCAGCAGACAGGACTCAGGCTTGGACCCAGTTCCTCACCACACCCAGGTGCCCTCCCAAGTCATGACCGTTCTATAAGTCAGCCAGCATGACAGCAGATGATGCTCTAGGCCTCGGGTGCTTTATGTGTGTCTGTCGATATTTCCACTTCTGTACAGTGGACACTGTTTCCTTGTCAAGACTGTGGACCCAGAGAATGCTGCTCCCCTCACCTTTTATCCTGATGAGCAGAACAAAAGGTTGAGGCAATTGCCTGAGTGAACTGGGTCCAAAAAAATCCCTAAGTAAAGGAATAAGGCAGGAATTGTCTTGATTATTTGCTACACTGCCCAAATTTGCTCCATAATTGCTTGTTCCAATTCTATTTTTTGCGTTTAATAGGCTTTGCGATGTTCTTCATTGAGTGAGGGAAGGAGAAGCACTTTAAGTTTGTCTGGGTGCAGGTTTCAAAACCATCTGCATGGGCTATAACTGGGAGTGTAAACAGGAACACAGATTTGGAGGCAAGGCTTAAAAATACACTTCCCATGTCACCAAGATTTGACGGGAAAGAAGCTGTGGCTTTTTTCGTACACATATTTTAGTGCTGCTAGGGTCATTTCCCTTGTACAAGCTTAAAAGTGCTACATAGACCATCTGCTCACTGGCTTCGATAACCATAAAAGAATCATCTTACCTAAGCTCCTGTTCCCTCATTTGTAAGGTAGCCATGATAATAGTTGCTATTTAGAGATATAATGCATGCAGTTGTTATAAGAAGCACATGAAATACAAGTCATAGAAAGAACTTAGAACTTTTCCTAGTCATATGATAAGCTCTTATTCTGGTTAGTGATTTTGTTACTTCTTTCATACCTCTCCACCAAAATTAACTTTTATTCAGACTTTGAGAAATTATACAATGAATAATTTTCTTTTATATTTGTGACAGTATTAGATAATATTTATGATCATTTGATGCTTTCTGGATATCTCTAGCACTGTGTGTGTATAGGTATGTGCATGTGTGTAAATGTATTAGTATATGTAGGTATAGTTGTGCATATGTATGTGTTGATATGTGCATATGTAGGTATGTCTATGTGCTGGTATGTGTTTGCATATGTGTAAGTATATATGTATGTATGTTTATATGTGTGTAAGAGTGTTGTGCATCTCTCTCTCTCTCTCTCTGTGTGTGTGTGTGTGTGTGTGTGTGTGTGTGTGTGTATGATAATAACATAAGGGAATTCTTGGGAAGAACAGAACATACATGACTATGTTCTTCTAATTATATTTTGGCTCCCAGGAGGAATATCTATTCTTGTCTGTCTTACTTCTGCCCCACTGGAGAACTATGTGAAATTAACACAATTCTTGGCACGTCATTAGTCTCATTCAATGATAATTTCTAGAATCCATACGGTATTATAGAAAGTTCTGAGACTCGGGAAGTCTGGTTCAGACTCAATTGAACAACCTCATGGTTCTCCAATTCCCTGCGGGGGAATGTTTTAGTGAGACCCCTGCCCCTCCTAGAATCATTGTGAGCCTCTGTTGAGTGACTTGAAGTGAATTTTAAAACACTAAATTACTAGATCACTTGAGTTTATTATGGCAGACTTGTTGATATAAAAATTATTAATAATAGGTTCTGTGGCAGAAAAATGAGATTATAACACCAGGTAGTAATAGGTTAATTTTGATAAGCAAGGCTTTCATAGAGGAGGAATAATAGATATCATTATTTACTAAAAAGCTGAGTATTTTAACCCAATAGTTATCCCCTCATTGTTTATCAAAAATCCTCCACCAAAATTAAACATTTGAAAGCAGATTTGTTCCCAGGGCCCTCTTCTCCTTTGTCTTATGGGTCTGAGATCACAACGTAGATCTTAGACAGAGATGTACTCAGGGAGATGGCATTAAACACAGGTCAGAAGAACACTGCCCGGCCTGAGTGCCAGTCCATCCAGCTCTGTGACCATGCGGAAGTACTGCCCTCTCTAGAGTTAGGTTTCCTTGGCTATACCCAGAGTTTCTGGGCTTGCACCTCTGGTGCTTATCATAGATTCTTCTCTAGCTATGTGCTGTGTCCGTGCCTACTGAAATGGAGGCCCTGGCTTACAGTGTTTACTGATTTCTGTGGTCATCCTGTTTCTAGCCGTTCTACCAGTACTTTAATAACCGCCTGCCAAACCCCCATCGCTGTGAGCAGACACCCGCACCCCTCCACCTGCCGTGTAGCTGGTCAGTCTTTCGAAGACAGGACGTCAGTCATCTGAACAAGATCATGGTTGTGTAGTTTGGAAGATAATGTGTTAGAGTTCTCTAGAGAAGCAGAATCAACAGGAAGAAATCTGTCATAGTCTCCCTCTCCTTCTCCCTCTCTCTGTCACACACACACACACACACACACATACACACACACACACACACACACAACATGCACACATGCGCGCACACACACATGAGTGCATATATCCACATATACATAGAAAGGGAATGAAAAAGAGATTTAATCTTATGGGTTTAGCTAAATGTGATCTGGAGCTAGCAAGTCTAAAGTTTGTAGGTCAAGCTAGTGGCCGGAAATCCACGTAAGAGCTGGTTTTGCAGTATTGAAATGATTATCCAGTTGGCTTCTAGAAATGGGCAAAATTTCTCTTGGTGTTGATTTTCAGGTAAAAGTTCTTCTTGGGCCCACACGTATTATGGAGAGTAATGACTGACTGTAAATATTGATACATGCACAAATACCTAAACATTGAGACCAGTGTTTAAATGGCAAGGCACAGTGGTCTAGCTAGCCTGAAACACAAAGTAGCTTGTCATGGAGATTTTTTAAAATCAGGAGAAATTACACAGGCAGAAAGACACCATGAATTATTCATACCCTTGGGAGAGAAGAGAAGAGGCTTTAGCCATAGTAGGCATTAGCCAATACTGTTCCACATTAGCCGAAAGAAAAGGGGGGGAGTGATTTCATGACAAAGAAAAGAGTTCTTGAAAGATGACAGTATCCGTCAGTCTCAAAAACAATTCTAAGTGAGAAACTGCAGAAATCAAGCAAGAAGTGAGGATTTAAGAGCATAGGCAAGATAAAGAGTTCCGGGAAGGTCTAACTCCCAGATTCAAATAGGGAAAAGTGCCAGGAAAAGAGAAGAGAAAACAAAGGAAAATCACCAATAAAATGATACAAGAAAACTCACAATTTTACAGAGCCAACTGAGGATCCAACGCTGGCTAGAAGAAGGTCATGCTAAATCACAACATGGTTAATTATCATGAAATTCTAAAAGTATGGCCTTCTCACATATTGGGGAGGGGAAAAATCTGGTCTCTTGCAAGCTTCAGAGCCTTTGGATTTCCCAAAAACAACAGAATGGAGAAGATTGCTTCAATTTCCTGATGTAATCTAACTTTCAATGAGGTTTTAGATTTAACAATACGAATTCTCATAAAACGTGCCTCCTACAACCTCTTCCCATAGGAAGCAATTATAGAATCTCGAAATGAAAGAGAGAATAAGCCGGATGTATCCAGAAACTGATCTTTAACACAGGTATGCAGGCGAGCTGGAGAGGAGGTCAGCCGTTCAAGGTGGAACCCCCAGAGGCATCCACAAGACCTCCTCAGCAAGTGAAAATCTGAGCCACTGTGTGCAGCTCAGCATAGGGAGTCCTACTTAGTGAAAAGTCTGGGGATGAATTTAAATAAGTATTCAGAAAAAGAAATATTCATCTTTCGCCTTTTTTTAAAGACAAAGGTATGTATAAAATAAAAGTCACAATTCACTAGGTGACTAGCTACAAATAGCATATCACAGTTAATTACAATAATAAAATGCTGTTTGTTTAATTAACATTAAAAATATTAGAATATATTGGGAGCAAGGGCCATAGAAGACTGCCCATGTGTGGTGTGATTAACGTTTTGAAATAAAAGACATTATTGAAAGCCACCAGAAAATTATATTAGAAACAATCACAAAATATCAGCATTCCACAGAAGGAAATGCTAAAACACTAAAAAAGATGTCTAGATTGTTTCTACAGCAGTATAAATACTATGATTGACAAAGCAAAACTTGGGAAACATCCTTCATTTACTAAGTGTGTATCTAACTCTAAGGACAACAGGAATTTCTTTAAGAATAAGAAAGGGACCAGCCGTATTAGTGTATCCTCTCCACCCTGAGACACGTGTAACGCTCTGAGAGTCTTCGTCCGTCTGATAGTTAATGCTGTCTGCCTTGCAGACATCGGTGCCTATTTTTGCATGACAGGCTCATGAATAGAACATGAAAGAGATGCAAATTTGAGCCTCTGAGTCGGGATTATGAGGGGGCGGGGCTTGAGGTTTCAGTTGAGTTGACTTGGCCTTGCTTAGAGCTCAGGGCAGGATGGAGCACGGCGCCCATGACTTCTCCCATCTGGAGCTGTCACCATTTGCAGAAGGGTGATAGACAATACACAGCCATCTTCCTTGCCATCCTGCACTTTACTCCTGGGGCCTCTGACCATATCACTAGCATTCTTTAAAATAGGGACAATTAGGTGAATTTTTTGAGGACGTACATGGAAGACAAACTATACCCTGGTGGTTTTATGGCACACAGCCCACGTGCTGACTGGGAGGGCCTGTCACAGCTGAATCCAAGGACGCGCATCACTGAGGCATCACCAGCTCATGAGGCCCTCTCTTTCCTCCAGGCTATCAGTGTTCCTGTCTCTCACAGTTCACTGGGAGAAACTGTGAATCAGAGATCACAGCCTGCTTCCCCAACCCTTGCCGGAACGGAGGATCCTGTGACCCCATAGGAAACACCTTCGTCTGCAGCTGTAAAGCCGGCCTCACAGGTGTCACGTAAGTGAGACTGTTCAAAGAGCCCTCTCTACCCCACTTGTTATCCTAAGGAAACAACCCAGCGTGCAGTTCGTTAGACTACATGGATACACGGCTGGCTTCCCCATAGAGTGGCTGACTTAGTAGGTAAAGTGAGTGTAGCGCACTGGGTACGGTGGCATGAACTTGTAATCCTAGTGCTAGGATTTCCTGGGACTCATCAGCCAGCCAGCTTCGCCAAACTAGTGTGCTTCGGGGGTTCAGTGAGATACAGGGGCCCTCACAAAAACTAAAGATGGAAAGGGATGAAGGAAGACACCTGATATCAAACTCTCGTCTCCACAGGCATGTTCACACACATATGCACACATGTATACACACACATACACATACCAGTAACTATGTTTTTTAAAGCACTTACACCGTTAGTAGGGACCCTATAGTCATATCTAATTTGTCTATTTTACTTTATCCTTTTGTACTTTCAAGTTTATTCAATCCCAATGCATTCTACAATGTCGGAGACACTTAGTTTTTAAAATGCGCTTCGCACCACCTAAATTCTGCAGTATAATTCAGAGACACGCTTTCCAGAATCTGCCAGCTGGGCTCTACTATCCGGAGCTTAATGACCATTCTGAGAAATTAATCCTTACCTTTCCTTTGAAAATGCATTTCCTCCAGGAAATGAGTAAAATGTAACTGTTGGCCAGATAGAAAAGGAATGCTTTAAATTCTGAGTAAAGGCCACTTCCGGGCAACCTTGATCAGCTCAGAAGTACATACGTGTACTCTCTGCGAGTGATCGTCTAATTACGGATCAGCCTGGCGTGTTCATTAGAGCAAGCCTCTGAGGACCCCAAAGAAATACTTAGCTGATGTTGAATCACTGGATGTAATTTAAAGTAATAAAGCTGCATTTATTTTTAAATACTCAGTGATTCTAACTAATTTCTGGTCGACCTGGCCCCGATCTGTTCAAATTAGGGACACTTGTACTACATTTAAAAGGTGGATTACCAAAGCTGTAAGTGAATCAGACTTTTGTGATGAACATATCAGACAGTTACTTATGTGGAGAAGCATGAAGGAGGAGAGAAGTTCTGGCTGTGTGCTTTGTCTGTTAAAGTAGGAAGGAGTCAGAGTTAAAGGCCTGCCTTCCTGGGCCAGAGAGATAGACCAGCGGCTGAGAGCACTAGCTGCCCTTCCAGAGGAGCCGAACACAGTTCCCAGCACCCATGTTAGGTGGCTCACAACCACCTGTAATTCCAGCTCCGAGGGGTCTGATGCCTTCTGCTAATCTATGCAGGCAGCTGCACACACATGGTATACAGACACAGATACACACATACACACACACACACACACACACACACAGTAATTTCAAAAGCCTACTTTGCAGTGGTAGAAACTGTGTAGAAGTGTGCTGATGCTCTCCCTGGTCCCTTTCTCTCACTCGATGAAACCATTCCTGTTTCACTATGGAAATGCTGGTGAGTGTGATGATGAGGTCCTTACGTTGCACCCTTAAGGAGCAGGTGCACAAGTGGTTTACAAGATGTGAGAAACACATACTATATGCTGTTTCTAAACTTGCACAGTTTTGAATTCTAAGGTATGCCTGACCCAGGGGATTTGGAAAGGGTATCTTTTCCACACCAAATAATCTCCTCTTTATCCTCCCCTCCCATCAGCTCTTCCCTCTCCAAACCCATGAAGAACTGAGAGGGCACGTCTTTTGCAAAGTAATGGGCAAGGACACAGAAATGCCTGAGGTCCCCCGTATGTGTGTGCATAGGTGTACACACACATATGAACATGCATACACACACACACACACACACACACACACACACACACACACGGCCACTGCACTCTGTAGGAGTTTCCTTCTCTTTTAACGCTGAGCCTTTTGCCTGAGCTCTGATACAGTCGCGATACAGGACTTCTGTGTGGTTTGTCACTGAAGGTGCGAGGATGACGTGGACGAGTGTGAGCGAGAGGAGTGTGAGAACGGGGGCTCCTGTGTCAACCTGTTTGGCTCCTTCTTCTGCAACTGCACCCCAGGCTATGTGGGACAGTACTGTGGCTTGCGCCCCGTGGTCGTGCCCAACATCCAGGCTGGCCACTCCTACGTGGGCAAGGAGGAGCTGATAGGCATCGCTGTGGTCCTCTTCGTCATCTTCACCCTGGTCGTGCTCTTCATCGTCTTCCGCAAGAAGGTCTTTCGCAAGAACTACTCCCGCAACAACATCACGTTAGTGCAGGACCCTGCCACAGCGGCTCTGCTGCACAAGAGCAATGGCATCCCGTTCCGCAGCCTGCGTGCGGGGGATGGGCGCAATGTGTACCAGGAGGTGGGGCCCCCGCAGGTGCCGGTGCGCCCCATGGCCTACACTCCCTGCTTCCAGAGTGACTCCAGGAACAATCTAGATAAAGGCCTGGACGGGCTGGGCGGTGAGCCACAGGAGATGAGTACATTCCACCCAGAATCCCCACGCATCCTGACAGCACGCCGGGGCGTGGTGGTGTGCAGCGTGGCCCCCAACCTCCCGGCTGTGTCACCCTGCCGCTCAGACTGCGACTCCATCCGGAAGAATGGCTGGGACACAGGATCTGAAAGTGAGTGAGATGCAAGAACGGTCTGGGGTCCATTCCTGGGAAGGCCCCTGAGTCTCAGAAACCATGGCCAATGCTAAGCTATGAGAAGGAGGGAGGAAAGAAAGGCAGTCTCATGAAACAAGAGGATAGAACACAGGCAGGCGAAGTGTTTTGAACCAGGTGCTGTGTTTCCCTCTCGGCCTTCTGCTATAAGAATCTGGCCCCTAAGGAAAAGCCTGAGGGTATAAACCCTAGAAAGAGATATAGCTTGGTGTGCCAAATAATGGAGTTGAGTGTGGCTGGGATGGCTGAGCATCAGCCAGAAGATAGGACTTAGGAGCCACAGTGATGCAGGTATTTAAGCAGGTGAGTGGCATGAGCTAATTACAGGTTTAAAACAGCTCTGACAGACTCTGCAAGGGACTGAATGCCATCCGGAAGGGAGGCTGAGCCAGCAAAGCAGTCTCTGCATCTAGGTGAGAAGGCAACTGCTCCATGGCCTGGCTTCAGAATGACACTAAGGCAAACTCTATTGTCCCCTGACTTTTCTCCAGGCCACACAGTATTTTCTGTGTCCTCACATTTTAAGAAGTCCTCGGCAGCAGGAGCTTCTGCCCTATGCTATATATGTGGAGGGAGGAGGGAGAGGTGGGTCCCAAATGGTCCTACAGAGCATGCGTAGATAAGGGAATAGCCAGCGCTCCTGGACAAAAAGGACGTTACTAAGGAATCCTTAAGCTTGAGTCAATTCCAGTAGGAAGCTATTGGAGAGGGTCCTCTTAGAATCAGGAAGCAGACAGATCAGTATTGAGAGCATGAATGCCTGATGCTGGGTGGAGGGAACATCTAGAAGTCAAAGAGCTGACAGGTGACCACCATCTGCACATGGCACAGTTGATGGTAGAAGCATCAGCTCACTGAGGGACGAGAGAGACCCCTCACTGGCTGACTAGGTTGACTAAGACCTCTGTGTGTATATACAAATATGTGTATATATTATATATGTATACATACACACATATATATCTATATATGTGTGTATATATACTGTATATATGTATTACCATCACATTGTGTTGTCTACCCCCATATGTGTGTGTGTGTGTGTACTATATATATGGGGGTAGACAACACAATGTGATGATAATGCTGAAGTAAAACTGCCACAACTGTGTCTTCCATGTGAGTGGACTCTTATAGCTAAATGTGCTTGTACAACAACATGGGTACCATTTCCAGCTACCTCCTGGATGTGCAAAGGGCAGAATCTGGGCAGCAGGCTCCAAGTTTGTGCTCTTATCAGAAACTGCTCCAGAGGCTCAGCAGAGAGGAGGCAGAGGAGAGCGCAAGAAGAGAGCATCTCTCCATGGGAGGTCTTTCTGGTGCACTGCCACCAAGATGCCATCTGCTGGTTCTGACCTGTGACCGTGTGTATTTTAAATCACACCCTGGGGTCTTCTCTGGAGTTAAGCATCAGAACAATGCTGTGGAGAGGCTCTTCTGTAGATGTTGTCTGTTTCTTTGTTCATTGGATCTCACTGTGTAGCACCAGCTGCCTTGGATCTTACTATGTAGACTAAGACCTAGAACTCACAGAGTTCCTCCTGTCTCTGCCTCCCAAGTCCTGAGATTAAAGATGCGTGCGATGACGACACCCAGCCGAAGGATGCTTATTTTATTTAGGAAATGAAAGGAGTTTTAGGTAAAGGCAAAGCAAAGGGCTTGAATGAGTCATTGCAGCCACCAAGGCCAGCTGAGCACTCTCATGTTCCTCGGTATCCAAAGCTCAGCTGTGAACACCTAGCCCTTTGGTAAAATACCTTGTTATATTTTGTGGTGTGGCTATTGGGAGGTGACTTTCTCCCTGGCATCTGCCTACACTTCTATCAGTTGTTTATCCAAGGCTCTGACTTCATTATCTGAAAGCAGGTGGGGAGTCCTCGTGTTTGCGCCCGATATTATTCTTTATGGGGGAGCAGTGATGTCGGTGTCCCTTTGTACACTCACATTCCAGGATGGTCTCAAATATTTCTTGGAGAATATTTTCCATCAGTATTTTGTTATATGACAGTTTTATTTCCAGAATCCACCTCAGGCCAAAACTCAAATTTTCCCCTGAAGTATCATTGGGTTTATAGAATACATTTCCCTCTTTGTTAGCCAAGACAGAGTTAGAGCTGGCGAGACAATCTCTGGGCAACTAAGTCATTTTGGACTGGACCACTTAAAGAAATGATGCTTTTTATTACTTCCTACATCTCTCAAATTAGAAAGGGGGAGGGGCCTGCCTATTTATCTATAGCAGAGAGAGAAAAAAAAAACCACCAAGTGAATAAGGAAAATTTCACATCTGCCTGTCCTCTAACCAGACACAGGACAGAGAACATAGCAGCCCCAAGATGAAACACCACTGCCCTCTAGAAGGCAGAGCTGAAAATTCCGCTGATTCCCCCAGAGATGGAAGCTGGGAGAAATATAACAGCTTTCTTTCCTATAAAATATTTATGCCCCTGTTTTAAAGTAATCTCATTTAACCTGATGTTGACACCACATCAGTTCATGTAAATGACATAAATTAAGTCTGAATGAAGAGCAAGGCAGCAGTCCGTGCTCATTCCCTCTCTCCACGGTCCTCACTTTGAGGCAGGAACAGTTACTTCTGGCTTGACAGCTATTCGGAAGCTCATTTACCATGGGTTAAGGGTTTCAAATCCATAATGTAAATCACTTGATTGACAGACCTTTGCCCCCTATGGCACAATCAATTTTCCATTGTGGGGCGAACTTATTTTCTGGAAGCAAATCAAAAAGCCTCTAAGAAAAAGGGGGTAGGGGGAGAGAGAGAGAGAGAGAGAGAGAGAGAGAGAGAGAGAGAGAGAGAACACAAGTCTGGAAGGCTGCACAACTGAGTGCTGTTTCTGCTTTCTCTTGCTGTTCCTGAAGACAAAGGGGCTGAAGACACTGGTGAGGTGACCTGCTTCACAAACAGTAACAAAGGCAGCAACTCTGAAGTCCAGTCCCTCAGCTCCTTCCAGTCGGACTCTGGCGACGACAACAGTAAGCATATTTCCTGCCTGGTGACAGGGACGGGGACGTGGCTGGTATGGTTTTGTGACCTGTTTGTTGGCTTTTAACTGTTTTCGACTCATTGTTGAGAGTGCTTCCCAGAATACCTAATAAGCCACTGGTCAGAGCAGGATCAGAACTCCCTCCAGGCACGAGTTCTCTTTGACTGAGATGGTGACAGAGTTGCCTCCTCCCCAGTGACAGTTCACCACAAACAGAATGGTGTTTCCCCCCTTCTGGGACACTGGTGGCCACCGTGTTCAGCCACCAGTTCCTTAGAAGTTAGTTTGGAGGTGTGGCGGCTTTTCCGTAGAGCCAGTGATGTCTTTGTTCCATTGAATTTCCTTTCTCATCGGCTGGGGTCGTGGGGTTTTAGAGAACTGATTAAAAACTATAAGGCAGCTCCTTAGGAAAATGCCTGTCTGCCCAGAATGCTACGTGTAAGTCCTTGTGGCTCACAGCCAAATCTGGCACCTCCAGCTCCCTCAAACTTGTGCTGGTGGCAAAAGGGCTGACATGTCCAACTAGAGGAACAGCTGAGGAGGATGAGCAGAGAAGGAAGAGGAAATTTAAACCAGCAAATGTTTGTGCCATAGCGCTAAAGCAAGCATCATTTCAAGGATCGTAGAGGGTCGGGCAACCCTTACCCTAGCGGCACCTTAACTTGCCTTCCCACAGACCAGCAGTTAACAAGAAAACCAAATTAACACTTGCTAATTAATGTAATCTTTCAACACATAGACCCTTGCAAAGTACTGTGTGCTACGTCCTGGGTTGGGTCTTTAGAACATACACAGGGACGTAACACACAGGAAAGGTGGCCAAGAAGTAGTTGTAGGATTACAATAGCTGCTTTCTCATGCATAACCAGATCTCTCCCACACGTTCACACAGTACTAACCACCCCTAAAGATGTTTCAGTGCAGGGGCTGGGAAGGTGGTGGCTCTGTAAGTAAGAACACATGTTCTGCGCACAAGGACTTCAGTTGGAATCCCTATAACCTACATAAAACCCCATGCCTGGGGCCCCGTTTCTACCCTGAGCATTGTGGGGAAGAGCCAAGCCAGCATGAGAAGCTTCCTGCTCACTGATAGACCCTGTCTCTGAGAAGTGAAAGAAAACAACACTTAGGTGTCCTGCTCTGGTCTCCCAATGACTTCACGGGCCCATGAACATGCAAATATGCATATACCATACACAAACATATACACAGGAGTGTATACACGCACGCACACACATGCACATGCACCTCCAAACATAAAGACACGCAGAGACACTAGCGTATCTATCTGCTGGGATAACAAACCATGTAACCGCATTTCCTCTGACCGTTTTCAAACTGGACACACAAGCCTCTGAGCCTGTTTGCTTTGATGCATCCCCCTTCCTTCAGCTCCAGTTGGAAGAAAATCTATAGCAACTTTGCATTTTATAGTAAACATTGAGAACTTACAGTTTCAAAGACTAGGCAGCGGCTCCAGCCATGTCTGGCCGGTGGCTCTCAAAGGCTCTATAACTCATGCACCTATCACTTCATGCTCAGCATCTGGCCAGGTAGGTAGCACTAGGCCCTCCCACCTGAAGTCGTGAGCATCTGAGGAAACTCCAATAGACGCCAAGCCTCACCAGCAGGAGATAGGCTTCAGGTTGACCTGGACCATCCATGATATGTGTGAGCCCATTAGGCCCGTATAAGTTCCAAGGTTTCCTACATCATTGACAATGGGCTCAGAGCTCATTGCTAACTGGCAAGCAATTTCCCCCAGAACAGTGAGGTCTCCCTCTGAGGGTCCCTGTGAGTGCTAATGAGAAGTCTCCATGAGCTCCATGGGCCACCATCTTCTTAGTGACCGGTGGTGGGATGTGAAGAAACGACTCAGAGGCTCAGTGTTTCCCATCTTTTAAGGAGCACTGACTCCCATCCTTTAAGGAGCACTACCTCCCATCTTTTAAGGAGCACTGACTCCCATCCTTTAAGGAGCACTACCTCCCATCTTTTAAGGAGCACTGCCTCCCATCTTTTAAGGAGCACTGCCTCCCATCTTTTAAGGAGCACTGCCTCCCATCTTTTAAGGAGCACTACCTCCCATCTTTTAAGGAGCATTGACTCCCATCTTTCTGCTGCTTCCCTTTGGTTCCCAGGATTCCCAGGCCCCATACATAAGCATCCTCTTGACACCTGCCCTGAGAGGCAGACTATGGGAAGGCTGTGGGGGAAGGGCATTGTGTGTGCAGTCTTCGTTGTTGTGATTAGTCGTTAACAAGTGTTTGAAATGTGTAACTAACCAGGAACTGTCCTTCCCCTCCCTCCTGTCTTCTCTTCCTGCCAAAAGCATCCATAGTGACTGTCATTCAACTTGTCAACAATGTAGTTGACTCTATAGAAAATGAAGGTATTTACACTTATTTTTTGTTTTTTATCTTTGTTTGTTTGTTTGTTTGTTTTCCTCCTTCCATAGCAAGTCTGTGTCCTTCTAGAGAGTTTGCTCATGTGGTCATTTATCTGGGGTTGAAAGTGCAATATAATGTTGCTTGTAAATAAGATAATAACAGGGTTGGGGATTTAGCTCAGACATAGATGACTTGCCTAGCTAGCCCATAGGTTTCGTCTCCAGTACCAGAAAAAAAAAATTAAGGTTCCAGATGTATCTTTATGGATTATAATAAACTGAACAATTTTGAAAGAAAATCTAGTTCATTTTTTAAAATATATCCTGATTCCCTTATCAAATCTCTTCAAAGTAAAGAATATTCATTCGCAATCCAGATTAATCAGTTAATATTACCTTCTTCTAGCGTTTGTTGAGTACCTGCTGTGAGCTATGAATACTTATAAAGTCATCAGAAATGGCAATGTTATGAGGATTAATTTATATCAGGTAATTTTGTTAGCGCTTTAATAAAATTATAGCAAACTACAGATGGGATTGGTGTATTCGTTCCCTAAATCACAGTGGGGAGAGATTTTTTTTTTAAGTGTGAGCTCAGTGTTAGGCCTTGGTTTCCCAAGAGTGTCTTAGAGCTTCTGAAGTGTCTGCTTTGTCTCTCTTCACCTGGCCTGGATGGCCGGATTCACTTCTCACTTTGTGTTTGAACAGTGTCTGTCATGGACCCAGGACAGAACTACAACAGAGGTGACTCTGCCAGCAGCCGGGATAACAGCTCATTTCTGTGTCCGCACTGCTCACTCATTCTCACCGCGCCCTCCCCCCATCCCCCCTGAGTCTCTCCAGCTGAGTTTTGCATGTTCCAGGTGTCCTGTGCGCTCAGCCCCACGTGCACTCCGCCACTCCAGCCTGTGTGTGGAATTCACCCACTTACCTGCAAAGCCCCTGGCTTTTGCAGTTCACAGCAGACCAGTGCATCTCTCTGCCAGCATGCTGCCATGTGCCCGGCCTTGTGCACAGCATGCTATGGGAAGTGGGGATGGGAGGGCGGACATTGAAGATGCTAAGTCTGTGTTCCATCAGCATGCCTTTGGTGTCGTGTCGCTGGACCTGGTGACTAGGAGTCTGCAGCAGCCAGGCTCCTTTTCTCTGCGCTCTCTCCAGGCCTAAGCATGGCCGCCCCTAATGGGCCCTTGGAGACAGCTTGCATATGACCTTGGCTCTCAGGGTCTCCTGGACTTTGGTAATGCATGACAGACTCATCCCTGCTCTTCATCGATCCTTTCCCCTTCTCTAGTGTGGAGGAAGTTAATCATCTGGATTTTTCTCTCACAGCTTACCACTGGGACACATCTGACTGGATGCCTGGGGCACGGCTGTCTGACATTGAAGAAATGCCCAACTATGAGAGCCAGGACGGAGGGTCGGCACACCAGGGCAGCACACGAGAGCTGGAGAGTGACTACTATCTAGGTGGCTATGACATTGACAGTGAATACCCCCCACCTCATGAAGAGGAGTTCCTGAGTCAGGATCAGCTGCCACCACCACTGCCTGAGGACTTCCCCGAGCAGTATGAGGCTCTGCCTCCCTCCCAGCCCACCTCACTCGCTGGCACCATGAGCCCAGACTGCAGGAGAAGGCCTCGGTTTCACCCCAGCCAATACCTCCCTCCTCACCCACTCCCCAATGAAACGGATTTGGGGGGCCCACCCTCCAACTGCGATTTTAGTACTTTTGCAGTAGGCATGAACCATGGCACCGAGGTCACGGGCCCCACAGACAGTGTGTCTCTGTCCTTGCACAACTGCAGAGGCACCCCATCCTCGGATATGTCAGCCCACTGTGGCTTTGGTGATTCCGAGGTAGCCATGAGTGACTACGAGAGCGCGGGCGAGCTCAGCCTCAGCAACCTTCGCATTCCCTTTGTGGAAACACAGCACCAGACTCAAGTGTAGAGGACACCCCTGGGTGCTGTGCCCCGAGCACTACAGCATGGAAGGAAACTGGCTGCACTTGTGTCTGGATGGAGAGATGTCCGTGGAAATGTGGATTTTCTATGAGCAACACTTTCACCTGTCTTACTGTCACAAGCGAGCTCGCCTCCCAGAGTGACACGCAGAGGCTCAGAGTTGTTTCAGCAGGGAGGGAGGAGCTGACAATCCTTGCTGTGGGTATCTATCTGTGTTTGTGGCTTGGAGTGCCAAGGGGAAGAAATGAGTTTCCTGAGTTCAGTGGGAAGTCATGAGTGGCTTGGTGCATCTTTGTGCCCCTGAAAATATGAAAGCAAAGATCCTTACAGTATTAACCCTGCCACCATAAAGGGGGGGGAGGGCATCATTGCATGTGATGTTGAGCCAAGGAAGTGAAAATAGTAGTGATGTTTGTTAGGAAAGTTAGTGTTCTAGATGAAAGAAAAGATAAATGGGTGTTAAACCGGAAGGTGGACAGAAGCCTTTAAAACAAACTCTATTTTTTAAACAAGCTGCCTAATTTTCAGCTATAAAATTAGGTTTCAGTAACATACACAGTGTGCTCAGATTTTCCTTTCTTACTTGTGTTAAGCATCCAGTATAATACAGTTGGGTTTTGTGATCTCTGAGAAAGTTAGCAAGAGAGAAGCAATAAGAGGCTGTCTAGGCTCCCGCAGGTGGGGCACGGGGAGGTTAATGTTCAAACATTAGAAAGACTGTGATGATTTTGGGGGTTTTTTGTTGTTGTTGTTGTTGTTGTTGTCTGCCAAATATTCCTGGCCATATCCTGGTTCTAATATTGCTGCAGATACTGACCCCTTTTGGTATATTGTTCTTTAGAGTGAGGCATATTTGAAAGTCTATGCAGACTTCACAAATTCAGCGGAGAAGGGATGTGATGCTGTCAAAGGTAGTCACAATTCTCCAGGCCACGGGTGAAAGTCATGTGTGTTATTCTAAACTGGCAATGATGACATTATAAATACTCTTAGGTTTTTAAAGAAGAACATAGGTAGTGACTATGTATAAATTAAATTGTGTGGGTGAGTGTGTGTGTGCGCGCATGTGTGCGTGCAAGTGGACATGCATGTGTGCTTGTAAGGAGGACCTAGGTATCACTCTGAGTGTGCACTCACTACAGCTGCTCTTGAGGAAAGCTGCCCCAAAGGGTTTAGGATTCAGTGCTGGGAATCGTGAGATGAGCAAGCACTGTTCACCTTCCGGTTTCTCTGATCTTTAGTGTTAACAGAACCACCAAATGCCATATCTTACTCCAATTCAGTTAACCTTACTTTAGTACTGCCATTTGTAATAACTTAATGCAAGTACTGTGATTTTTTTTTAAAGACAGTGTTTTATAATTTTCCAGAACTACTATTTGAAACTGTGTAGCATTTGATTACACCCTAGGGTTTTCCTCCCATCTAGCATGTAGGCTTTAGCCATCACTTTCCCATGACAGAATGCTCATCCCACGAAAAATAAAAAAAAAATCCCAACATTCAAAAGTTAAAGCTGGCAGTGGAGTTGACTTTCCTCTCTCACTTTGATCAGCTGTGGCCACCGCCATTGCAGTGACCATGGGAAATGAATGCATATTTGCACATCTGTCTCATGAGCAGGTCTCTGTATGGATGGTCCCTGGTGACACCACTGGTGTGTAAAGGGAGCCGTCTGGGGTCTGCCCATCACCTCCTCCATGTCTTTAATCCTCTTACTTCTTTGGAGGAGTCAGTGTTTCTGAACATCTGTCATTAGAAAAAAAAAAAAGCCCTTTCATTTCCAAACTTCCTAAGTTGGTAGATACACTTGTCTGGTTTCTCAGCTTTTCTCTTCCATTCTCTCGATTGGACTCACCACGGAGGTATTATCCACACTGTGGTTTAGAAATAAATGAATTTCACTAAGGCTGCTTTAGTATTTTTCTTATATAAGAAGCACATTTGCAAGAATCACAAAGAAAATGACAAACTAATGGTCCAGAGTTGAATCACTGCTGTGCTTTTAATAACACAACAGCATAAAACCATCAAAGTAAAACCAACAATTCATTTCTTGCCCCTGGGAACTACAAAATGAGATTCATGCCAATGAGTCACCACTGCTTAGCCAGCATCTCTTCCAGAGAGAACGCCTGGCCGACCCTATAATGAAGGCATAAATAGAGCTATCTGCAGACAGTTGTAGAGTCACTGAAGAAATCCTTGCCCGACCTCTCCTCTGACCTACATAAAATACTTCTTTCTTTAGGACACCTTCCTGCTAACTTTCAGCAGAATAGCTCTGCAGACATTCCTGATGAGCGCTGGGTCCATTGGATTCTTTATCTGTAAACTTATGAAATCCGATTCTCTCCTTAAAAATCAGATGCTCTTACAGATTAGAAAGTGGAGTGCAGTGAGCTTTACATGCAACTAGGTGAAGTGGCCACAGTTCTAAAGAATGGGTCCTTAAGATGCTCGCGTGTAGGAGGCATGCCCAGAGAGAGGAGGAGACTTGCCCAGGCTCCCATGGAAGTCCGTCCACTCATTGACAAAAACCATTACCCATCCACTTAGGCACTATCACTTGCCTATACTGTCGCACATCACTAAGCTGTCCTGAGCTGAAAGCTGCTTTCTTCTGCTGAACCTCTGTCTTCCCGCTCTTCCTTCACTGAAATATGCAAGAAAATAAAAACAAATAGAGGCCATTTCTCTGGGCGCTCTGATGGGCCCAGAGATTTGGACATTCATCAAATGCTGCTTTTGCCAAATGAATGTTTCTAGAATGGGGATGGAGTGAGCACAGAACTATATTCACGCTGTAGTCGTCACTGGTAGTGAAGCTGGTGGTGTGGAACACGCCCGCCCAGTGTGTTTTATGCTTTTATGTTGTTGTTCCCTTCTCAAGAGTTCTGTCCACTGTCTGTTCTTGTCCTGTCCACCACGATGGAAAATTAGCCAATGAGTGAATGTCTTTGTATCTGTCGGGAGATGTGCCGCACATGTTAGGCTGAGAGAAGCCGTCGCTCTTTGTCACACTGCAAGCAGGAGCCAGAGGGCTGTAAAGGATGGACAGTGTGTTTCATGTATTCCCTTCCTCTGAGAGCATTTTTGCTGCTGAGCATCATCCCATGCCTGCTTTCCGTGTTCCCCTAGCCTGCCCACTCACAAAGCGCAATGGGAAAGTCATAGCAATATATGTAGGTCAAGGCCATAATCTTAAGGTTTAAGCCACTGGAGTCACAGGAAGGCCTGGGCAGATTTCCCTGGGACGGTCATAAGAAATCATTATCCCAGAAGAGAAGGAAGTACAGTTTCCTATTGGCCTCTTGATGCGGACTGCCTAGCCACACTGCCTTGCTGCTTTGCTGAAGCTAAGAGGGCCAAAACACAAACAAACAGGGAAAGACGAACAACATAAATCATTAAAGACCCAGAAAAGACCTTTAGATGAACTAATTCAGGATGAACTAGTGTTCGTGTTGTGTGGCTTGTCTATCTGGCCTTCTCACTGCTGCAGACACTGGTCATGTGGTTAGAGTTGGATGTTCTGTGATGTGTGGGGCATGGGGCTTCCAAGAGGCATTTCTTCAGTGCCATCTTTCTGTGTGGTCCGTGAGGAGGCAGTGTGTGTTCTTGTTAGTTTGTGTCTTACAGCCTTCAGTTGCACATCACTGAGTCAGACCCACCTCTTTGAGCTTCCAGTCGTGTGTCACAGGGGGGTTTAAAGTAGCCATGCATGGGTTTGACATCAGTGACATTTAGCCAGCTGACTAAGACAGGAAAAGAATAAGGTATTTCTTTCCTTCTGTAATAATGAAAAGCAATAATTACAAGTATGTAACAATACACAAAGGCCATAATTCGTCTCTTCCAGTGTTCAGAATGCACTAGAGAATTCTGTAGTCATTTGGAGTATGTTGGACCCATTAGTATGTCCCATAGCACCCTTCAGCAAACAAATACCTGAATTGCTCCTACGTAACAATTCTATGAGCCCATACTACTGCATTTCGGGAGTGACAGATGTGTCTGGAAAAGGGGAGGGTTCTTGCAAAGCACTGTACCAGAGACCATGTTGTACATTTGTCTGTTATAAACAGGCTGGTTTGTAAAAGATGTATGTTTTCAGTGTTTAAAATGTTTATAAAACTGTATATAGGTGGTTTCAATTTTCCAGGCATTTGTAGATACATGCCTATCCGGATGCTTTAATTTGGAGGGTCGAATAGAATTCTTAGTCATCCACATTGTTTTTCTGCAAACTTTTGGGGTACACCCACAAAAAAAGAGGACTTTAGATTTGAAAAAGATGTTTTTTATTCGTTTTGAAATGTATTGCGTCTTTCCTTTGATTCCACTGTTTTCATTTAACTCTGTTTTCAAAAAAGAAAAGTGTCTCTATTGACTTTTTTTTAAAAGATAAATGTGTTTTGCCCAGTTATTAAGCACTCGACCTCACACTAGTTCCTAGTCAAAATGAGTTGTCATTTCTTCACGTACCTGAACACTCACCTCACCTCGCACACACACACACATCACAGTCAAACTTATGCAAAGAGGAGAGGGAATCGTCATTGAATCTTGTCCCTATATAGATGGATGGTTTCTACATATATTGCTGTTGGAAGTATTCAGTCTTGGGTTTTTTAAGAGAGAAAGAAAGAAAGAGAAATGGAAGAAAACACGTAAGGAAATAAAAAGACACAAAAAAAAATTTAGCCAAAAATAAAACAAGGGGGAAAAAACCTACCCAACAGTATATAGGTTTGTAACTGCCAAATTTGATCATTAAAACAAGTTTTCAAGTAAAAGGAAAAGCAGTAATATGAAACTCTACTGTGTTGGCTCTTTTTAAGTGTCTCCTTGCATTCATCTGCCGTAGCATTTGGCAGCAGGTATTCCTAGAGGAAAACACGCCCAGCACTACCCACACCTTAAACAGGGTCTTTGGTCTGAAGTAGGGGCCTGGGGTTTTCGTTTTGTTTTGTTTCATCTCAGGATTTTTAATAATGTTGTAATGCCCACATAGTAAAGTCTTCTGCAGTGTCCTGTGGGGCACACGGTCTGCGGGCCTTTGCCTGAGGAGAAGCATGCAGCGGAGAGAGTGCTGGACACTAGACAGCAAAGGTCACCACCTCTGAGTCACTTAACCCAAGCCCAGCTCTCCAAGACAAGCTTGCTGTACCTCGCCTTGGAGAGGTGGGTCCAGGCCAGCAGGACAGGCCCTGGAGCTGCTGTCAATCAAACTGGGCTGTGCCTTCATCCATTGTAGAACGCCATCTGCTGGGGACTGGTCAGGATGCCAGAGCCTTCAGCCACAACTCCACTGAAGTACAAGTGCTAAGCACCACCCGCTTCCGTGCTTGAAGTCCTCCCTGGAGGGCTCACCTTTGGCAGAGCAGTCTTTGGTGACTCACCCCAGCCCACCCACTGTGATACGCAGGTAAGACTTAGCAGCTGGATAGAAAGTGGGCACCAACTGACTACATGCACCAATTCTCTTGGTAAATGCTTGTATCGCAGATGATTTTGATAAATAACAGAAGAGATGGAGAGAGGCATTTCCAGTTCTTCACTATAAAACGGTGTATTCCAAAAGGTACCTGAGCCAGACACAGAGAGGGACAATGGTGAGAGAGGCACAGATGCTTCTCTCAGAAATGTGGCTGACCACCTTGTAGGGACCGAGAGCCAGGGAAGAGCTCCCTACCTCTGGTTTGACCTGGAGCTCCTAGAATCCCCACCGCTGTGACTAGCCACTCTGTACTTCTTCACTAGTTCACTGTGTATCATTGATCCCAAAGCTCTATAAAAGACCCTCCCCTCCCCCCTCCCCACAGCACACTGCTTGCTGTCTCTGCCTCAGGTCAGAGGCAACCACCATTCTGTTCTTACCAGCAAATCTTCTGTGAGGTTTGTTGCGTGGTGTGACTTTGTGTATTCCTTGGTTCCCAAATGTCAGGACGCCCTTGCACCAGAAAACCCCTTACACACTTAACCAGAAGGGCGAAACTAACCTCTGGAATGACTCACTCCTGTTGTCTCTTCTCCTGCGTCTTTTTTTTTTTTAAGACTTATTTATTATGTATACAGTATGCATCAGATCACATTATAGATGGTTGTGAGCCACTATGTGGTTGCTGGGAATTGAATTCAGGACCTCTGGTAGAGAGGTCAGTGCCCTTAACCTCTGAGCCATCTCTCTAGCCCCTCCCACATCTTATAAAGTCGGTCAGTTGGAAATGAGATACAAGGCAGCTCTTAGTGCGTTTTCTGCTGGTTTCTCTGTTGGCTCTCCAGAAAACACACAACAAGTTACTTGCATTGCTTCTACAAGCAAAGAAGTGACTTCCCTTCACAAAGCATCTTTGCATATCACTATCCCTGTACATAGATGGCTTTCTTAAAAGTTTTGATTAAAAAAATTAATCCTGTTTGTGGCTACATTCCTTTTTCCTCATCATTTTGGTAAATTTGGCCATTCCAGTAAGAAGGACTTTCTGAGAGTTCAGCTGTGTTGATGATGCTGGTACACACACACACACACACACACACACACACACACACACACACACACACTACCTGCCCCACCACAGCTCGGGAGCTGCAGGAAGAACATGTTCCATCACAGGTTTGTCAACCCTTGCCACCCTTTGCAGGAAAGCTTTGGCTTAAATCTTCGCCCTTCCTTATGAATTGGCAGGGCAACCCAGAGATGAGAAATAGCGTTGGTCTCTTGGATAGGGAGAGGATAGGATTTGTCTGCCTGCTTTCTTTGCTCTGGTTTTGCAGTAGAAGGGCTGGATTCTAACTTGGAAATAATTCTCTCTAAAAAGCTCTCCCCTGCGTCAGTCCCCAAGACTTGTCACTCCAGTTTGATAATTGACCAGAAAGATTAACAGGACCATTCACACCTATGATTTAGCAAATGAAAGAATGCAAGGCAAGCTCAGTGAGAGGAGCCACTGCATGGGGTAAGGTGTGCTCGCCACATCTGCAGAAACCCGTTCTGGAAACTATCGGGCCTTCCCAAAGCCCGATCCCCAACATCATCAACTGACAATCCAATCAAGTTGTAAGGTGGTTTGTGCATATTTCCTTAATATTTCCTCTGAAGTGACATCTGAGCCCCCAGACTCAGCAGTGAACAATTTCTGCTGTTCACGATGCACTGCAGCCAGCTGAATCCTCCGCCTCTGAGCTTTCCTGCCCTTCTTCACCACAGTGCAGGTGCTGGTCCCACAAGCGTCTGCCAAGTGCCTCCTGTGTGAACACGTGATGCTCAGTGCAGTGATGCTGTCAAACACATGGTTTGCACAAGTCATGAAGCCGTGATGTCAGTGCTCAAGTGTGTGGGCTCCCTGCACAAAAGAGCAGGTTTTCCACCTACAAGTTCATCTTCAAAAATATTGGATTTTTTTTCAAAGGTCTATCACTTTTGTCTTCATTCCTTTGGTTTTAAAATTCTAATTAAGTTTTGGGTAGTTTTGCCAATTTTATATGATTTTAATAAAGAAAATTTGAATCAATTTCAATATGAAACAGTAAGTGACAGTATTTACCTACTTACACATACATACGTACACACACACACACAAATAAGTCCACTTAATATGCTTCAAAATGGCTAAATACAGAAAAAAATTTAATTTTTATAATTAACATATAAGGTGTCACATATCATTATTACTTTTTAAATTTATTTATTATTTATACAGTGTTCTGCCCACATGCGCACCTGCCTGCCACAAGAAGGCACCAGATCTAATTACAGATGGTCATGACCAACCATGTGGTTGCTGGGAATTGAACTCAGGACCTTCAGAAGA
Organism: Acomys minous; assembly: GCF_964271855.1. Classification (NCBI taxonomy): domain Eukaryota; kingdom Metazoa; phylum Chordata; class Mammalia; order Rodentia; family Muridae; genus Acomys; species Acomys minous. Next base: position 78,806,105 of record NC_140494.1, on the reverse strand, counting down.
GCAGTTGGTGCTCTTAACCTCTGAGCCACCTCTCCAGCCCCCTCACCCCCAGCCACAGCCCTGTTTCCTACTGTGCCTCACCGCCAACTCTTTTTTCTCTCTCATGTCCCATGTGTCCTTTTGCCACCGTGTCCTTCCTCATTGCTTCATCACTCATCAGCTCCCTCTCCTCTTTATCTTTACAGGCTGTACCTTATACTTACAATTCAATAAACAAAAGTTGAAGATACTTCTCTTATATTTTTTTAAGAAGTTCTTTGGGCTAGAGAGATGGCTCAGTGGTTAAGAGGGCCACCTGCTCTTCTGAGGGTCCCGAGTTCAATCCCCAGCAACGACATGGTGCCTCACAACCATCTATAATGAAATCTGATGCCCTCTTCTGGCATGTAGGAGTACATGCAGGCAGAACACTGTATACATAATAATAAATAAATAAATCTTTAAAAAAAAAGACAAGATTAAAAAAAAGTTCTTTGTTTCTTTATTTATTACACTTCAGGTTAACTATTCCTTATCCCATATTCATGTATTCAAAGTGTTTCAAGCTTCAAATTTTATTTAGTTTTTTTACTTCTTATATGTACATATGAGCTGTGTTGAGGATAACTCTAAGTGTGCAATTCATGTACATCTCATATCTCACAGGAGATGTTTAGCAGGCCTACAACCATGCCATTTCCACCTCTGCAATCTGCCATGTGAGGGCCATTGTGGAGTCTTCCTCTGATGGGGTCAGTTCTGTCAGTGCTCAGATGCTTCAGACTGTACAGCATCTGGGACTACGGATGCTCGTGTTGTTCCTTTCCTTTTATTATTTCCTGAGTAGCGAAAGTTCATTACAAGCTGTGAAAATGAAGACAGGGAAAAAAACGCCATATGTATGTTTTCATCAATGACTACCAGCACTTTACATGTTATACGTATGTGATGTGTAGTAGATGTGTTCACATGAACCTGTGCCAATGTCCTCTGAGCATTCCTTCAGGCTCATTTCCAATGAGGGTAGATACTGACATACATTTTTCTTATGAACATACAGGATTGTTATTTTTTTAAAAAAAAACACTCCACATAATAAAGACTACTTCCTCGTGAACACAGAAGCCTACAAAGCTGGGCATGGAGGGCCACTTTACCTTGTACTGGATTTCCCACGCCGTTTCCACCTCTGACAGAAACTGGGTCACTTCCTTGAGAATGTAGGAGGCTTCTTTAAGCTTCATAAAAAAATAATTCTCTTACTGGCACCCTTTTGTGCTCCTCCTTTTCATGGGCTTTACGATCTGTCAGCTCTGCCCAAACCCCCACTGTATTCCGTAGGGTTCAACCAGCTCCCCACTTCCCTTCCTCGGGCACTGTAGACTCCTTCTTAGACTCTGTGAGGGGTGCTCTTTGATTGGACAGTCTCACAGCCCCTCATAACTGTTGAAAAGTTCAGATGAAGCAGATTTCACATATATGTGCTATGGGCTACCTGTTATATCTTTCCCAGAATGCATATATTGAAACCCTGGCCCTAATACTCAGGTTTGGGAAAGTGGAGACTTTGAAAGGCAAACAAGCTTTGAAAGCGAGGCTCTCACAAATAGCATTAGCACTCTTATAATAAAAGGAGGGACCATGAGCACACTTGTACCACCACCTTCCATAATAAAAAAAAATTAGTAGTGCAAAAGGAAGGTTTCTCCCAGCTTCCAAGCATGCTGGCACCCTGGTCTCAGACTGCCTCTCTCCAAAACTAAAAAAAAAAAAAAACATGAACTTTTGTTGTTTATACATTTTATAGCCTTATGATACTTGGTAATCACATCCCAAATAAACAATTAAAGCCCATCAAGTCACATGGGCAGGTAAAAGGAGGGTTCATAACACGATTTGCTGTGTATATATAAATAGTCCTAAAACTCGCTGTGTCAACTAACACCTTGGCTACCTCCTGTCTCCACGCTGGATAGACAGATGGGGTTTGGGTTCATCTGTCTGTTGTGTGCCTCTTTGTAATGTCTGTGCTGTCTACTGTACTGTGATCAGTCTGTGGTTTATAAAAGCAAGCTCTTAGTGATGGGCTGATGTTTGACACTGATGCTTCTGTGAACATCTTTGTGGAAACAGGCACACATGTGTTTCTGAAGATGTTGCTGGAAGGAAAAATTTTAAGTCGAAGGATGTGTCTGTTTTTATTTCTAAGAATTTCTTCCCATTTTAACTACCCTGAAAACCATTTAAAATTTATAAACAGAATAAATTATAATTACATCAGTATTACACAGCCTCCATATAACAGTCTGTGCAACACACTCACTGTCAACTGTGAAACTGGTTTTGTGTTCCTCAAGACTCCTAGAAGACACTAGATCGGAGACCTCATGGCTTTTCTCTGCCACCCAGAAAGCTGGCTTTTCATCTTCCACATGTGTAGATACTGTCAACTGTATTGTCCCTCTCTGTCTGTCCAGAAAAGGTATACTAAGAAAGGCCTGGTTGCCGACTGGCAGAACTGTAGAGAATGCATGTACAGAGGCACCAATATCTGGCTCTCAGGCCAAAAGTTTGGACAGGAAGGTCCCAGGAAAGGATTTCACATGAGCAGTTCCTACTGGCACCCGTTTCAGAAACTCATGTTAGAATGATCATGACTTTGCAACCTTTGGCCTTTGCATTGTCCATTTCTGCAACATAGGAAACCCAAAATACTCCTTAAAAACATACATTTCCAGGCTGGGCAGATAGTTCAGTTGAGAAAGTGCTGGCTGCACAAACATAAAGATCTGAGTTCAAGCCCCAGAACCTGCTTTTTTTTTCTCTCTTTAACTATTATTTATTCAGATTACCTCTCGATTGTTATCCCCTAGCTTGTATCTTCCCATTCCCGCCCTTCCTCCCTCTTTTACCCCATTCCCCTCCCCTAGGCCTCTGACAGCAGGGGAGCTCCTCCCCACCATATGACCACAGCCTATCAGGTCTCGTCCGGGTAGCCTGCTTCCCCTTCCTCTGAGTACCACTGGGCCTCCCCACCTACTTTTCAAAGTTGGGTGTGACACATCATGTGGGAAGTGGGGGGGGGGGCAGGCCTGGGGAGACAGAGTCTGGCAAAGCAATGGGGTATGCTGGCCAGCCAGCCTAGCCAAGGGAGCTCCAGGCCAACTAAGAAATATGATCTCAATAGGTAGATAGATAGATAGATAGATAGATAGATAGATAGATAGATAGATAGATAGAAGGTGAGCAACAGGGCTTCAACATTCTGCCTGGCCACACAGGCTCTCATCACACATCCACTCTCCTTCTAATGAAGTCAAGATTGCCATCAATCTCAGAAGCTGCTTCTTGAGACAGGCTTTAGGACTGCATCATCTCTGTGACCCAGAAAGAAACAGCATTTAACTGGGTCACGAAGGAACGCGGTGACAGGTGAGGCGATCTGGGATGGAGAAAGCTAACTGTCCAGTGCTTGTTCTAAACAGTAGGAAATTGACTTGAGAGGAATGAGTTTAAAATGACCAAAAGGACAGCAGCCTCAGGGACCGCCCTGCAAGACAGCAGAAGAGATCACTTATCCAGCACAGAAAAGAGCCTTTGGAGGGCTCCGTGCATAAGGAAACTTGCTTCCCCGTGCCTCAGAATATAATTAATTAAGAATTCAGGATACAAGGTAATTAGAGGAGCTGTAACCTGGAGGTATACTACTCAATTATTCCAATCATTTTTAACAATGAGAAAATCTAATTTTTCTGGTCACATGGCATAGATCTCAAATTTGGATAATGTAGAGAGCAATGTTATTGTAATGGCATCAGTAAATTAAGTTATTTCCTTTGATTTTGATTTTCCAGTGTAAATCAGTATCAAATGATTGAACAAAAACTAGGTAAATGGTTATAGAAAATGAAAAAAAAATCCTTGAGAGAAAAAGATACACATTGAATTTTGTATCTTCCTTGGCAGGAAGCTACAACCACTTTATTCATATGTGCATATGCATATATGTATGTGTGTACATTTATATATGTATTTTGTGTATGTGTGTATTATGTGGAGAGTGTATGTATGTGTACGTGTATGATTATGTATGTGAGTGTGTATGTGTGTGGTGTGTGATGTATATGTATGTATGTATGTGTTGTATGTGTGTATGTATGTGGGGGGTATGTGTATGTATATGTGTGTAAATGTGTTTGTATATATATGTATGTATGTTTACATGTGTATTTGTATGTGTATCTGTATTTGTGTGCATGTATGTATATGTGTGTATGTATACATGTACATATACATGTATGTATATTGTGTATGTGAAACTCAGCATTCACATGTGCTACAATTGACTCAGAGTTTCCCACTTTCCACATGACTCCAGACATTGCTTCTGTCAATATTTCCAAGGCTTCCCATGATACCTATGAATTCACCAACTGTCCAGTAAGTGTGTTCAACACTGTCCACCCCTCATATATAAAAATGACAGATGGGCTGAGAAAAAAATCAGGGAAGGAACACCCTTCAAAATAGCCACCAATAATATAAAATATCTCCAGGTAACCCTAACCAAGAAAGTGTGTGTGTGTGTGTGTGTGTGTGTGTGTGTGTGTGTGCGCGCATGTTTTTCTTAAGAAAAATATGTGCACATTTCAATTGAGTGTTGCATCTTCCTTGACGTAAAGCTAAAACCACTGTATTTATAATATGTGTGTTTGTGCATGTATATGTGTGTATGTTCCTGTATAACAAGCACTTCAAGGATTTGAAGAAAGAAATTGAAGAAAACATCAGAAGATGGAAAGATCTCTCATGCTCATGGATAGGTGGGATTAATGCAATGAAAATGGCCACCCTACCAAAAGCAATGTACAAATTCAATGCAATCCCCATGAAAATTCCAACTCAATTTTTTACAGACCTTGAAAGGACAATACTCAACTTCATATGGAAAAACAACAACAACAAAACCCCAGAATATCTAAAACAATCCTGTATATTAAAAGAACTTCTGGGGGTATCATCATCTCTGATTTTAAGCTATTGGGCTATAGAAATAAAAACCACATAAAATTGACATAAAAACAGACACTTTAATCCATGGAACTGAATCAAAGACCTAGATATAAATCTACACACCTATGGACACATGTGGTTTTTTATAAAGAATTCAAAAAGACACAATAGAAAAGAGACAGCATCTTCAAAAAAAATGGTACTGTTCTAGCTGGATGCCTTCATGGAGGAGAGTGCAAATAGACCCATATTTATCACCTTGCACAAATCTCAAGTCCAAGTGGATCAATGACCTCAACATAAAACCAAATACACTAAATCTCATAGAAGAGAAAGTGGGGAAGAGCCTTGAACTCGTTGGCACAGGAGACAACTTCCTGAACAGAACACCAACAGCTCAGGAACTAAGATCAACAATTAATAAATGGGACCTCATGAAGCTGAAAAGCTTCTGTAAGGCAAAGGACACTGTCAACAGGACAAAACTCAGCCTACAGACCGGGAAAGGATTTTCACCGTCTCCATATTCGATAGAGAGCTAATATCAAGAATATAGAAAGCACTTGAGAAACTAGACATCAACAAACCAAATTATCCAAATTAAAAATGAGGTACAGAATAAACAGAGAATTATCAGAATAGAAATCTCAAATGGCTGAGAAACACTCAAAGAACATTTCAGCATCCTTAGTTATCAGGGGAATGCAAGCTACTTTGGGATTTCATCTTATACATTTTAGAAGGACTAAGATCAATAACACAAGTGACAGCTCATGCTGGTGAGGATGTGGAGCAAGAGGAACATTCTTCCATTGCTGGTAGAAGTAGAGTTGTACACCCACTATAGAAACTAATATGGCAGTTCCTCAGAAAACTGGGAATCTATCTACCTCAATAACCAGACTCTTGGGTGTATACCCAAGGGATGCTCCATCCTACCACAATGACACTTGCTCAACTATGTTCATAGCATATTTATTTATTTATTTGTATTATGCACAGATCTGGGCTTTTTTCCATATACATTTTTAACATTGCACATATATACAATAAACTAGATACAACAAGAAGAACCACAAAACAATCAGGAATTATATAAATGTTACATTTATAGTGTTTTGGCTATTGTATTTGGCAACCTTGGAGAAAACATCTTTCCTATCTTGGTGAGTGTAAAATTCTGAATGTAAATCAATATCTATCATATCTCATCTTTATCAACTTAAGACATCTATCTAGACCTAAAAAGATCTTAATCCCTAAACAACTAAGCTTAATTGTAAAACTAAACTATCTGGTCTTCAACCCCATCAGAGATTTGAGAAAGAATGAAATTTGATTATCTGAGTAAACAGGAAGTACAGATTAGCAGCTTCCAAAATGAAAATATGACAGAGACAGTTTGCTGCCTGAACAGTCACCCAAAACTCTCTATAAGGTTAAAGCATCATCTCTAGCCTTCCGGCCCAAAATACCAGACAGACATATTTGTGAGGCAGGAACTATTGAGGACTTGCTTACCCTGTCTTGGCAGAGTTTGGCCTTTGACTCTGCCTGCATCCAAGCTCACCCATTTTTAGGCAGAATTCTGTCTGTGGCCAAAATAAGAACATTTTGCCCAGTGGCTGGTCTATCACATTTGAAACCATCTCCTTAAGGAGGGTCTTTGATGCTCATCATCTTCTTTGAGGTCGGCTGGGTGTTGCCAGGCTTTAATCTGTCTTATTGTCAAAACATCTTTAAAATAATAAAATTAATTTTAAATACCATATTCTGTATGTCTCTGAGGTTTTTGAAGACCTTATCTATTTTACCTTATCAATCTATAGAATCATATGTATCTGGTAAACCTAGGATGTATGTTCTTGTGATAAAAATAGACTAGTAATTGACAAGACCATGGTTTGATCCAGCTTTATTTATTATAGCCAGAAACTGGAAACAACCTAGATGTCCCTCAACCAAAGAATGGGTAAAGAAAATGTGGTTCACTTACACAGTGGGGTATTACTCAGCTGTTAAAAAAAATGAGATAATAAAAATTGCAGGCAAGTGGAAGAAACTAGAAAAATAATTCTAATTGAAGTAACCCAGACCCAGAAAGACAAGCATAGTATGTACTCACTTATAAGTGGATATCAGCTGAAAAGTAAAGAGTAATCACGCTACAATCCACAGACCCAGAAATGCTAAGTAACAAGAAGGACCCTAAGGAGGGCACACGCCTCTTCCTGAGAAGGAGAAGTTGAATAGAGGTTGCAGGTGGAGTAGGGCCAGTGGGAGTAGGAACAGGAGGGACCAGCGGAGGCCAGGGATGTAGGGAGAGAGTACAAGGGTCAGGAGAAAAGCTGTCAAATGATCACCTAGGACTTGCTGGTTTTTATTTTTAATTTTATTTTATTAATTTATTAATATTACATCTCAATGGTTATCCAATCCCTTGTATCCTCCCATTCCTCCCTCTCTCCCATTTTCCCCTTACTCCCCTCCCCTATGACTGTGACTGAGGGGGACCTCCTCCCCCTGTATATGCTCATAGGGTATCAAGTCTCTTCTTGGTAGCCTGCTATCCTTCTTCTGAGTGCCACCAGGCCTCCCCATCCAGGGGATGTGGTGAAATATGAGGCACCAGAGTTCCTGTGAAAGTCAGACCCCACTCTCCACTCAACTGTAGAGAATGTCCTGTCCATTGGCTAGATCTGGGTAGGGGTTTTAGGTTTACGGCCTCTATTGTCCTTGGCTGGTGCCATAGTTAGAGTGGGACCCTTGGGCCCAAATCTGCCTATCATAATGTTCTTCTTGTAGGTTTCTAGGACCCTCTGGATTCTTCTATTTTGCCATTCTCCCATGCTTCTCTCATCTAGAGTCCCAGTAAGATGTCCTCCCCTCTGTCCCACTTTCCCGGTAAGTGAAGACTTTCATGGGACAGGGCCCTTGGGCTAATACCTATAAAGTTACTCGTGTAATTGCACTATCAAAACTGAGCACCTCACACAGGGTTTCAGAGATTTGGGGCTCTCTCTGTCATGAGGTCTACTGCATCCCTAACATGATATGTTCATGCCTTCTTGCCCAGTGCCTGTGAACAGCCATATTTGGCAGTAGGCTCTTGACAAATATATGCGAGCTGAAAAATGAGGACATACTAAATTAGGAAAGTTCTTAAGCGAAAATAGTCGTTTCCCTTATAAAGAAGAAGGAAAGAGACAAAGAGAAAGCCAGGTGGCCACGTGCCTGAGCGCTGCTGCGTCTCCAAGCCAAAGAACAGCAAGGGTCACTGACAGCCATGTGACAAGGGAGAGATGTCTAGAGTAGACACTCCCTCAGAGGCCCCTAAAAAAACAAACTCTATTCTGTGGATTCCTGGAGCTCCAGTTTCTAGTCTAAAGCCCAGGAAAGAAGAGGAGGAGAGATGGGAGAAACAGAGACAACATGAAAGGCACGAAATCAGGAAAGAGAAGAGAGTATTTGATGCCTGTTTGCATCTTGCTCTGTCTGTGCCAGAGACAGCACACCGTACCTCCATGGACAGGGCATAACCGCTGTCACTAGGCAATCCCCGGGAGCCACAGCTCGGATCTGTTGTTAACAGAACAATAGGCTCTTAGAGCCTAAACCAAAAAAGATGATGGGTAACATTTTGCTTAATAAATGAATATGTGAAAAGTGGGATCCATTGATCTGGGGTGGGTAAGATATGGCAGCTGATTTTCACATCCACAATACACACTGAGTACCAGGGAACTGCTTTTATAGTAGTGGGTACCAAATTTCACGGCCAGGAAGTAGCCAATCATCTATCACCAAAACGCATACCTTCACACTGCCCCATATCGGGTGTCCCTGGTTGAGGGACCACCTCTTGAAGTGAGATTCAGGCTCTGCGTTGGGAGTTCAGTTTATACAAGGACAGGAGCCAACAGCTAACAGGGGCACGTTCTGGAAGAAGCAAGGCATTGGCTTAAATGATGTAAGCACAGCTTCGGGCTGCATTTCCCACCAGGAGTCAGGCGGCTTGCTACGTGCTCATAAGGCATCAAAAGAGGGAAGAGAAGTCAAGGGCTTTCCTCTGACAATACGCAGACCAGTTTTCACGGTGGCATTGTAAGACAGTGTCACAGACGCGGCGTGGGCTCTGCCCCACAACCCGTAGCTGAGACAATTATACTATTTGGGATAATTGTCTTGTAATTGCCGCTGTGATGTAAAAGCTAATGTTATCCTCCAATTGTTCTGATGTCTTTTCATGAATAATGCAGTTGCCCCAAGAGCCCTCTGCCAGTTTCTCATTTAGACTGACTCTGTGTTTGAGTTATGCACCATTGTCTCACAAAACTAATGTGGCAGAGACAATACAGAAAATAATGAGGACTTGGTAATTATGGGCAATGGGAATGTGAGTGGAGACAGGTTTATCCACGGAAATATTTCCAGCCCTCAGTTGGTCTGTAGGAAAATAGGATGAGCATGGTGGTGAAGGGGCAGGGTTTTCTTTAGGAGTCTTCGTCTGGTGGTATCAGTGTGTGATCGACATATGGTTCTGTGTAGAATAAGACTTTGCTTTGAAGACTAGAACAGGCTTCCCACGGGGTGACTTTTATCGTTTGGGTTGTGTTATCATCAAACACAAACAGCTCTGACAACATGAGCTGGTACGCATCCCAAAGAAGCTGAGGCATCGGTTGTTTGTTTGAATGGGCAATAGAAGCTGGGGTTTCTGCTTCTCGTATGTAGGACTTGGTTTAACACGACAAGAACGACTGTGTGCCAACAAATCTCAATAAAAATCTTCTCAGAATTTCAATTAAGCTTAGGGCCAGAGAAGGGACCGTCTCAGTCTGTTGTAGTCTTGTTCACTTATTTCTATGACAATGACATAGATACCATCCTGACTGGGTCATGTCTCCAGTAGATGTGGCCATCAGGTCAAGTAAGCATGGGCTGTGTCTTAGATGACAATCATCCAATTCTAAAAAAGCTTCGAGCCCACACTCCTCATGTAGAGAAAAGTCAGCCACCTCCACCCTGTGTGACCCTTCTTGGGCGCCACATGCTGTCTGGCTAGTCACCGCGCCATGGCACAGGCCAGTCATCTTGTCCTTCATGTTCACCAACCCCAAACCTTTGCATATACTTTCACAGAGGTTGATTTCTCTACCTCCAGAATCAGTTTCCTCTGGTTCCTCAATCTTCATAGCTACCTCCCACATTCTTCCGGAGTCTCATAAAGCTAGCCCTATCCTTGTGTTTCTTCCAGTGGGTCATGTGTCCTCTGTTACTTGTCTGTCTCCCGAGTAGACTTGAAGAACTGGGTGGTAAAGCCTCCACTCACCCCAGGTCACCGCAGTCACCATTCGTGGCTGGGGCACTCCATTCTGTCAGATTCAGCTGGATGCAATAATCAGGGTGACCATAAGAATCTGAAGAAGACATGACCACTTTGCAACTTCTCACTAAAATGTAAGTGGTAGATGTCAGCCTGAGGGATGCTTCATTGTACTACGCAGGAGGCAGCAAGGTGCAGGCATCTAATAGTTCACACACACACACACACACACACACACACACACACACACAAAGACCATCTAATAACTTCAATAAGATGGTTCAGATCCATTTACATTGTGCTAAGGTCTATGTAGGGCTCTGGATCATTGGGCCCCTAGTGACCCGTCAGAGGCCACCTACAAAGCCCTAAGAGTAAGAGGATGGAGTTTCTTACCCAGTCTGCATGCAGTAGCCACCATTTGGTGTGAAACTTCTAAATCTAGCTGCTTTGTTGTAGCTATGCTCCCAGATGCTCATGGGATTAGATTGATCACTCACCAGAAAACATTTTGTTGCATTTCTTCCAAAAGATGCTTTTGGGTACCCACTGAAAATGATCTAGTGGAGGACCAGGTACTTGAGGGTTAGCTGATGTACTGGTTAGATTTTGTCAGCTTGATACAAATTACAGTCACCAGGAAAGCAGGGGATCTTCAGTTGTCTGTGATCATTCTTGATCAGTGATTGATGTGGGAGGTCCCAGTTTACAGTGGACAGTGACATCACTGGGCAGGTGGTCCTGGTCTGTATAAGAAAGCAGGTTGAGTAAATCATAGGATGAAATCCAGGGAGCAGTGCCTCCTGTGGCCTTTGCTTCAGGTTCTGCCTCCAGGCCCCTGCCTTGGCTTCCCTATATGGTGGACTGTAACCTGTAAACCAAATAAAGCCTTTCCTCACCAAGTTGTTTTTTGTTTGTTTGTTTGTTTGTTTGTTTTAGAAAGTACCAAGACATTCCTTCTGGATTTATTATCATGTCTTAAAATATATATCAACTCTCGAAAAGAAATATGAATAATGGGTTGTATTGAAGACAGTCTAGTGAATGAGTAAAATAATGATATGAAAATATACAATGTCAATATTAATAGTGAGCCATATTACAAATAATATCCTGACTCAAAAATTAAACTAATTATTTTCCAAATCAAGACCATACCTCATAAATATCTCCTTCAAATTTTCGCTCTAATTATCTTTGAAAGAAAATGCTATTCAGTTCATATACAACTAAATCCTCAAAGTAATCTGAAGAAAGTCTTCTCCTAGCACAATTGCATTCTTTTTTTAAATATATTTTATTAATTTATTCATAGTACATCTCAATTGTTGTCAAGTTGTTTTTGTCAGTGTTTTATCACAGCAACGGGAACCAAAATAGACAATTGGCATGTTAAATTTTCTCTGAAAATTTAATTTCTGAAGCCATCCTTAAAGGAGAGCACCTGAGCCCTGACATTTTTGAGAATTAAGAGAAGTGACGTCCGTTCATCATTCAATTATTTCAGTAAATATATAGTGACACCCACTCATTGCACAAGGGCTTGTGGGGTGATACTAGAACTCTGGGTGCTTCTGGGTTAAATATTTAGTCCCATTCATTTTTACAAAAGCTATAATTATTATTTATACAAATCTAAACAAAACATTCTGGTTAACATAGTTCATTATCTTGTACAGGCTTCAATAAAGAGGTGACCCATAATATGTAAGCATTCTGCACCTGAGTCTTACCAACCCCTTACCTGCCTAGATGCCCTGTTCAAGATGGGTGGCTTTGATGACACTGAAAGGTTGAGGTGCTCACAGTCTGGTCATGATCCCCAGTAGGCATGGGCTCACTGTGGCAGCAGCTGGACACTGACAGCACTGGAGACAAGTGAAGCACTTGACATCTGTCTCATGACAGCCCCAGATAGGATTTCCAGGTTTGTGCTGCGTCAATGTCTCCCAGGGGGTTTAACTTGAGGGGAAGCCAACGTGACAATGGAAGTGTGTGATGTCACTGCAAGCTGGACACTGAGGAATGAAACGTCTACCTAATGCATGAACCTCGGAATCTCAGAAAGAAGTGATGGTGTCCCCAACTTGACTCAGGTGAGGCTCAAGAGGCTGCCTGGAGACTGACCCATTTTAAGTGAGAATTTTCAGTACTTTAGATATATGGTCTTTGCAAGAGACATCTGATCACATTGTGCAGTCAATTTCCTCTTCTTTGATAATAGGGTCTATGTGCACACAACAGTGCATCCTAGAGGGCATTGAGGATGCTTATCTCACAAGAACAGAATTCAAGGAGCCTTTGTGTCAGAGGGCCCTGTTGTTTGAGGTCATAGTTCACCATGTCTGGAAAGCCTCTCTGAGGTCAGTGTTAGATGGAGACCTCCCTCTCCTCAGCAGGGTCTCCTACTCTCCCTGCCTAACCTCATCAGGACAGTGTCTTTAGGCACAGATGTCTCTAACCATTTCTGGTATATGACCTTTGACACAGTTCCCTGCTAACACTCTCCCTCCTACTGCTCCTAGGATAATTAGGTACTGTGTTCTCATTCATATGACAGGACCATGCTGATAAATGCAAATAAACTATCCCTCACACTTTTAGCCCCAGCCTATAGTGTACCTACCCTGGAAACTCTATACCCAGTCCCCATGAACTAGATAGCCTCTTTTCATCCCAAATAAATTTGGGAAGTCTCACTGAAGCTGGTCCTAGAAAGTTATTTTTTTCTACAAGCTATCTGAATGCCTTGCTCATTGCTTCCGCCCCTTTTGTCTCCAGGACTGGTGGCCAAGGGTCCCCGGGTTGGGGAAGGGAGCCTGACACTTTTACACTTTACCTAAGCTCAAAGAAGAGTCAGAATTTGAACCCTGACAAACCAGAGTTGTAAAAGCACTCTAGTCCCAACTCCACCCAGCCCTTAGTCACCTTCTACATCTTATGCACAATCTTGTATGCTCTTATAGGAACAGCCTCAGAGGCTTGTAGGCCCAACCAAAAATATGAAAGGACAGACCTGAAAGCTTCTAACAGTCATCCCATGGTGTTGCTCCCCTTCTTCTCCCTCCTTGACAAAGAGCATCTGCCCAAAGATAGGTGAAAGTGAATCTGAGGTGTGGCTCCTGGCACCCCATCACAGGCCATCTGTTCCCCCACAGCAACTCTGGTGCTGAAATCAAGCATGTAATTGCTATGACAGACAAAGATAGGCACGGAAGCCACGGCAACAGGCTTGTAGAAAGATCTTGCTGTTAGTGGTGATCTCTGGAGCATGTTGCTGCCAAAAAGTATTCTATTAGATGGGTCCTGTTGACCACCAGAGTGAAGTCCTTACCAGGGACATAGGAATGGGCAACAGCAGTGTGTGTGCATGGTCTTGAAGAGACCTGCCTGAAAAGTACTCCCCTACTCTGATCCCCAGTGAACAAATCGTGCCTGCTGAGCCTACACAGGGCTGAGCAACATCACACATGTAGCACTAGAGTTTCAGGCTATTCAAAATACCATATATAGTCTAAAGCATAGATACAGTCCTCAAAAACTCAAAAGCAATTCACAGACTTCTTAGGTGTGGTCCCTATGGAGCACAGGGACTCTTCTAACCTGTGACACTCTTCTATAAGTCATGAAAGGTCTCTCAGCTGCAGCTTCCTTGTCCCCAAGCTGTCTATTTGCTTAAGAACCGGAAACCCAAGGATGGGAGTGTTCAGTCAAGTGATGACAATCTTCTCCCTATTTCCTTCAGGGAGAATGACGGCAGGAGTGAGGGAGACCCTTCCAAGGCTACAATACATACTTCCTTCCTCAAGGCTTGTAAATAGACCCTGAGCTGCCTAAATAGTATGAAGGTCCCTGGGGACACGGATTGCAGTGCCTGGGATGTGTCCCTGTTGATGATCTTGATGAAGTCTCCATGGTGCACGTGTGTGTGTGTGTGTGTGTGTGTGTGTGTGTGTGTGTGTGTGTGTGTGTACACTAGCCTCATACTTTGCAAGGAGATGCCAGTGGTGAGCCTTTCCACCTTGAGTTTTTTCAGGCCCTAGGCACACCTGAAGGACATTAACCATGTGAGGAGGGGGAAGAATACATTGGGGAGCAAGCAGGCATGCTACGTCAGTCCCCAACAGCATCCCTGACTTGAGGAACATGCCCTCCTTTCTGAACTCTGCAACCAGATCACCCACTTGGAGTCTGTACCCTCACATCTTAGCCTCTCAGGCTCAGCATGAGCCTTACCTCTCCTTCCTCCTCAGACTCAGATTTCTTTCTTTCTTTCTTTCTTTCTTTTTAATCATTCTACCACCCAGAGAAATGTTTATTTGATATTTACATTTTGGAAGTAACAGAAGGTTTTTGTTTTGTTTTGTTTTAATTTCAGGGCTGGCTATACAGAGCAGTGGTTATAAGAAAGCCCAAGGTTTATTCCTTTTTTTTTAATTTTTCAATTTATTCATATTACATCCCAGTGGTTATCCCCTCCCTTGTATCCTCCCATTCCTCCCTCCCTCCCATTTTCCCCTTACTCCCCTCCCCTATGACTGTGACTGAGGGGGACTTCCTCCCCCTGTATATGCTCAGATTTCTTGGTGATTCTTGCCTCAGCACCCCCGCGGCTGCAAACAAAAGTGCCCAGAGATGGTGAACTCATTGCCATCCACTGGTAATGGTTGAAGTTGAGAACATTCATTTGAAACTTCTCCTTGATTGGGGCAACAGGCTTAGGAGGCACTGCCAAACAGGACAGCGTGGTAAGTCTGAATCCTCCCAGGTCTGTCGCTGTCCTCCTGTCCAGCATCGTCTTCTCTACATCAGGCCTTGAGTGTGGATGAGGAAGCCAGATGGCGGCAAAAGAATGCTCAGCATAGTTAAGAAACACGTGGGGCCACAGAGAGGCCCGAAGCTGAGGGGAGAGGAGAGGAGAGCATCAGAGAGAAGAAACTGCTTCTGGTCGTCCACATCAGTGAGTGCCCTAGAGCCGAGAGGAGAGGAGACGGTCCCAGCCAGCAGCCATGGTGCAGTTCAGCGCTCTGAGTAGGGAAGTGGAGGCAGTGAGGAAGGGGTCTGCCAGCATCCCCAGAACACTTCGCATTCTGAGTAAGGACTGTGATGAGTGGGGAAGTGAGCAGAGGAGAGGAGGTGTAAATGCTCTCCTTGGGTTTAGTTCTCTTCTAAACTGAAAGTCTAATCACGTATTTCTTGTGTTTAAATGTCTTGATTATTCTTCAGTGACCTGGGGTGGTGGGTGACTTTTCATTGTGTGGTAAACTGCTCAAAGGCAGGCGCCTGGGACTGGAGGCTGAGAGCACTTAGACACCAGATGAGCTGACTAGAACAGATGACCAATGCTGAACACTTTTAAAAGGAAGACTTGTGCTGGCTCGTGTCAACTTGACATGAGCTAGAGTAATTTAGAAAGAGGGAACCTCAAATGAGAGGATGTTCCTCCCAGGTTGGCCTGGGGGCAAGCCTGAGGTGCCTTTTCAATTGATGATTGTTGAAGGAGGGCCTAGCTCACTGTAGATGCCGTCACTGCTGGGCAGGTGCTCCTGGGAGGCATAGGAAAGTAGGCAGAGGAAGCCATAATGAGGAAGCCAGTAGGTGGTATTCTCCCATTGAGCAGCTTCTGCCTCCAGGTTCCTGCCCTAAGTGCCTGCCCTGGCTTCCCTCAGCCATGGAGTGTGATCTGAGAAGTGTAAACTGAAATAAACCATTTCCTCGCCAAAGTTGCTCTTGTTCACAGTATTTTATCCCAGCAACAGAAGCCCTGAGGAAGACAGGGACATAGTAAAAGGAGACCACAGGAGCTAGCGAGAGTGTGTGTGCCACCAGGATGTGGGCCATCCTTCGTCAGGAGCTTCTCTCTCGCCACAGAGTCAGGCCCGGTTTACCAGAACTCCTAGAGAACCCACCAATGGAAATGAGGACCCTTCCTGGCTTTGTAAGCCTCTGACATGCCATAAATGCTGAACACTCCCTCCTCTTGATCTAAACCTCCACAGCTACTACTTTAAAATGTATGTATATTGCCTGGTTGGTTTTGGGTAAAGGATGCTTAAGTGTCACTGCTCACAGTTCACATGGTGAACACACTGTTCCCGAGAAACAGTGTCGGTCCTGGTAGTCATGTCTTAACAGGCATGTCCAGACTTGTGTCGAGGTTTGTTGCATTCTGAGCCCACTTTGTGTTTGTAAGAAAAAAAATAACCAGTCTTAGCTTTTCATAAAGTCAAGGGCTTCAAATAAGCAAAATATGCTGAAAAGATGTTACTTTTACTTTGGTCAAATTATTATGTATGTTCTGACTTCTTAATTTTCTGTCCTTAAAGTCTTATGTGTTAGAAATACCTGTATAAGTATATACATAATTTAAATGTAAATCAGAAATATTTTAAAATGTATATATAATAATTGCACATATCTTTGAGTTTTATGATAATTTGTACATACATAATGTGTAAAATCAAATCAGAAAAACATGTGTCTTTACCTAATTTAAAAAAATAAAAATTAATTAAAAAAAACATTTCTGATCTGTATTACCAAGATTGAAATTCCTCTCCTCTAATTCTTTATGAGCTAAACAATGATTTGTGGCCAGTTTAGTTACCCAATGTACTGTGAGACATTTGAACCAAGTCCTCTTGTCCAAGGACTGTGGTGCCTCTTACCTAACCCCGAAAAACCCCAGGTTCGTCAAGAAATCATACGTCTCTCAGAATTTCGCTCTCTCTCCAGTAGGGGAAAGGCAATTTAATCACATGACCTGATTGTGCCTTGGAGTCAGATGGCTTGGCTGAGGCACTACTTACTAGTGAGGCTCTGCTATCTCAGACCTTTGATTTCCTGATCCTTAAAGTGACGAGAGTGCCTTCTGCTTGTTCATCACTGTAAAAGAGTCCTGGTGGAGTGACTTAAGGGACTGTGCAAACCTCTGAGCATGATAGGAGAGGGTTTCTAGACTGGGTAAACTTGAGTAGGATCCTCCATGACTGTGGGAAGCACCATTCCATGGGTTAGGATTCTGGACTGGAACAGCAGCCACCACAAAAAGAATGCAAACTGAGCAGCAGCACGTCTCTCTCTTTACTTCTTTACTACAGGGCTAAGTTGGTTCATTGCCTCCCGGCCCTGCCACCCTGCCCTCCTGACTCACATTGTGAGCCAGAAGAAATGCTGCTTTCCTTAAATTGCTGTAATAATTACTTTTGGGTTCCTGGTTGTGAAATACCATGACCAAAAGCAATGTAACAAGAATAAATTAATAAAGGAGAAAAAAAAAGAGGCTTTTTAAAAAGCTTATTTTGTCTTTAAGTATCAGAGTCCATAGTGCCAACATGAGCAGGAAGGGAGCTGGTCACATTTTAGCTGCACACAGGGAGCAGAGAAAGCAAGCAGGAAGCGGGTGAGCAGGCTCTACCTCCCAGGGGCTCCATAACCCTCCAGACAGCAGCACCACCAGCTGCAGATCAAGTGCTCTAACAGGTAAGCCTATGGAGGATACCGCCACTCAAACCAACTCATTTTCTTTTGGCACATTTTATCTGATGAGAATAGACACTAATACAGAGCTGGGAGGGCATCGTCCATAGTGGCAGGAGTTTTGGAGGATCCAGAGAGACCCAGTTTGGAAGTGGAGGCAGGTACAATGCCTAAGTGGTGCTTCTGGTGGTCTGAAGTCCTCCCGTTAGCCCAAGGGCTGCATGCTCTCCGAGAACAGTGCCACTAACAGGGTATTGACTTCTCAAAATACAAGCCTCCGAGGAGCATCTCACATGCAAAATGACATGCCTGGCACACAGCAATGATCAATAACTATGATCTACTGCCACCCTGCCTTCTTTTCCCAGCCTGCATTGCTGGACGGCACTCACTCTGAGGGAAAGTCCTTGCGTAAGCACGATGACCTACCCAAGGTCGCAACACGAATAAGCAGAGAAGAAAAAAAGAGAACTATAGTTCGGTACTAAATGGGTGAAGACTCGAGGTGACACCTATTGGTCAGTAGGTTTCCAGCCTTCTCCTAAGCCAGACTGTCTTCTCGAGAATGGGTACCGTGCTTGCTCCATATGAGCATTTACAGGCTTAGTGTCTGTTGGTCCTGGCTGGACCAGAAATGAAGAGATAAGAGTTAAGAAGCTTCCTGGCATTGAAGTAACCTAAAGGGTAAGTATTCCTGTGGGGTAAGGGTAAGGATAAATTTTCCTGTGTGTTGTGTCACCTGCTGTGGGTGGGGAAATAGCTCCACTACTTATAAAATTGGAGGAACCTGGCAATTCCATAATAGTTTTTTTTTTAAAAAAAGGTTTTTATAACCCATAAGCATAATGAGATGGGTAGGAATTAGAAATGAACCAACATGGATAGAAATATAGGCATCCAATGGGATGAACTGTAACCACACAGAGTAACAATCAACACGCCATGGGGAGCCTCTGGGACAGACAAGATTCTGTGTCAGGATATGTTTGTTGTGCAACTGTGTGAGCACAGGGAGATGGCTTTTGGTAAAGCAAACAAAGAGAGTGGAGTTAGCTCCTCAGGGAGCAGACAAGGTGCTCAGTGCTGGCGTAGGAACTAAGCACACCTATGGACTGTACCAGCACCTAGATGGCTACCACCAAAGCCCTTGCTACGTTAGGGTGAGCAGTGCTCTTACTTTTCCTAAGTTTCTCAACATGGACTGGGTCTTTGTGAGTACACAATGTGCGTTACAATACTCAAAATGAAACAAACCGCCATTGGTCGTGGGTTTTTAAATGGTAGTTTGGCAGTCAGAAGGCATGCAACCGTTGGCTAGCGCGATAGGGCCTCAAGGAAATGTGAAAGAGTCACAGTGGGGCCTCCCACAAACTCCAAGGCAACCGAGTCCTGCAAGCCTGCTGGAAGACCAGAAACGCTGCTGTCTGCTTCACTGCTGGGTGTAGTTCTACGATCCAGACAAGTCTAGTTATCATAGTTTATTGGTTTTTACAAGGACACTCTCAAATGATCTAGGATCTTCTATGCCCTTAGTTAAGAATCAACCTTCCGATTCTTACAAGACCATGAAAGGCTCAGCTCCCATGAACAGTTTTCTGGCATTTCAGTGATGCTCCCCATGCAATGCAAGGCCCTTTTTGTAAAACTTCAGTTTAGCTTGAGCCATGAATACTTTTTGCCTAGAGCTTTTCATTTTAGGAGAAAAATAAACTAGACTGAAGACAGCAGTGGAATAATCCTAAAGAGAATGACAAAGGATGAGAGAACCTACTGGCTTGAAGGTTTTTCAGATCTATGTCCCAGAAATGTTTGATGATTTCATCTGCTATCATCTGAAACAACAACAAAATACACTAATAAATCTTTTATGGCTGTTTGAGGCCAATAAATCTTGAAATAAAGATAGAACAAGAATAGCTCTGTATTATTAAAAGAGTGGGGATATAAATACTAAAAACCAAGCACAGAGAATAGCCACAGTGGTTTGTTTTTGTTAAGTCATGCAAAGAGACCTAAACCAAGTAAAGTGTTGAGATTCCTGAAATGGTGGCCATGCCCTCTGTGTCCTGGAAATTATAAAGTCAGTCTCCTTTCAGAGAGTTTAGGTTATGGGTATTTCCCAGGAGGGATGAGTTTGAAGCAGGTGCGTAAGTAGTTTTCTCTGGTCCCTCTACTAATCAAGATTATCCTATCTGGACTTAGAAAGCAGAATTTTTTAAATCAAGGCATGATGGCTCACGTTTAATCCCAGCATGCGGGAGGGCGAGGCAGGCTGATCACTGTGAGCTCAAGGCCAGCCTGGTCTTCAAAAGTGAGCCCAAAGTGAGCCCAGGAGATCCAGGACAGCTCTACACAGCTACACAGAGAAATTCAGTCTTGAAAATTAAAAAACAAAAAACAAACAAACAAACCAAAGAATTGCTTGGCCAAGACCACTCTTTTTTTTTTTTTTTAAGATTTATTTATTTATTAAGTATACAGTGTTCTGCTTGCATATACCCCTGCAGGCCAGAAGAGGGCACCAGATCTCATTATAGATGGTTGTGAGCCACCATGTGGTTGCTGGGAATTGAACTCAGGACCTCTGGAAGAGCAGTCAGTGCTCCTAACCACTGAGCCATCTCTCCAGCCCCAAGACCATCCATTTTTAACATATGAATAAACATAAAACAAAAGCTTAGCAATGCATAGAGAGGCTCAACTGTAAAACCTGCAGAAGCAGGAAATCATATCCTATAAAAAAAAAAAAGGTCTAGTTCACACAGAACACCTTACGGAGAGATCTCAGAGCACAGAGAAGACCACAATCACTGCCATCATGGACTCACTACAGGAGAACGGACAAGCACAAGGTTCCCCACCTTCAGCTATGCTGAAGAAGGCGTGGTCCTAATATTGTAACGGCTCCGAATCAGGGATTCTGCTTAAAGAATGGAGACAGAGGAAGAATGGCCTTCCTTTATTTTCCAGAGATTAGCAACTCCCATGACCCTCAGCATTGTGGGAAATACTGCCTGAGCCCTGTTCAAACGGAGTGCTACATCTCCTCTGAGCTAACAGGAAGCACCCCTGTTAGCTGCTGCCCCTGTTGTCCACCCAGGACAGAGGAGGGAAATGTTGACAGGGGAAATTGGAAGCTCCATCAGGATGTGTCTCTTTCCTTGGCACTCTCGCCCCGGGTTGCCAATGCGGCGTCCTTAGAGTCTCCAAGGCATCCTTCCACTACTGCATCTTCATCTTAGCTGTGGAGCAGACTGAGACGGAGGAAAGCCGCAAGGCAGCTGAGCCTGCAAATATTGCAAGGCCAAGGACAGTGCAAGAAGGACTCTCACTTGCAGAAAAACTCAGGTCAGCTAGGGAGATAAGCCAAATATGCAAGGACCAGAGTGTCCTTTGCTGAAGACTGCCCTACAAGGGAAGGCCCCAGCCATGTTTACATGACCCCTTGCCCCCCCACACACACACACACCCTAGTCTCCAGAGGCAGCATCTTTCTACTGTAGTGTTCATTTTAAACATCCTTATCTCCATCTGATTTGGACCACAAGTTCCCAGAGGATGTTGTCCCTCAGTACAGAAGCAGAGCAGAGCAGAAGGGGGGCTGGGAGGACAAAAAGGGTAAAGGTCTCATGTCCCCAGGGTTTGCTCAGGAAAGTGTTCCAGGGAGAACCTTGGCAGCAGAGGGAATCCTTTCCTCTGGCTCAGCAGAGACAGAGAATGACACAGCAAGAAATGATGAGGTGAAGGGAAAGATGCTAAGGGCTTAGTGGGAGCTGGGTGCCCCTGCATTTGCTTTTTGAAAGTCTGAGAGGTCAGCAAGGGACATCTGCAGAGAACTCCCAAGTCGTGTGTTCATTAGCGCACCCATTCGAGGAGCAATGGGAGTTGCATATTTTCAGTTCTTTTCACTTATGAATCATATGGAGCAATAAATCAGACTTGAACTGTATTCCATATTCATTAGAATTCCTCCCTCCCTTGAGTCTAGAAATCCAAGTTCGGATTCTGTCTCTCATTTGTCTCCACATGAGATAAGCCAACCAATTCTCTGAATTCTGATACTTCTCCCTACAGGAAAGATGGTTAGCCAATTCAGCCAGACCATAGAAGAGTGAGACAATAGTTTGAAAGCAAAGGCAGTAGGTTCCACGAATGAACAGAGCAACCACACTCCAAGTGATCAGAGAGGTTGGGAAGAGAAAAGTGGTGTGATGTGGCTCTATCCCCAGGTGGCCCCTCCCCTGGCACTCTTGGCTGGCTCACTCACAGTTTCCAAGGCAACACTCAATGAATGACTTGCAAAAAAGCCCCAGTCCTATTACTGAAGGGTACAGTGAAATGGTCAGATGTCTACGATGTGCCAATTTATCAGATAACGCAGCACCACACAGATATGAACTTGTGTGCTAGCTTTTGAACACTCACATACATTTATGAACATCCTGGTACCTCAGAAATCATTTAATTAATACACAGGAGATAATAGGACAAAAGAAAAAAATGAAAGAATTAAGGGGTAAAAGAGTTGACTGCATATCAGAAAGACAACTTAAATATTAGCCTGGTGAATGTCAGATTCTATTGAATTGTGTTTACAATTTAACTTTTATTTACCATTTATGGATAACACACGTATTTGCAAATTGTTTTACCATCATTTTATAGCTGTTCTGTGAGAGATAATTAAAGCAAAGCCACTTTCAATGAAGCTACTCAAAGGGACACCATTGTTTTGCCAATAATGTGCTATGTAAATGCAAATGATCAGGATCCCTATTATAGCTAAAACTGCCTTTATCATTTTTATTAGGCCAGCATGTAAATATTTTAATAGCACTCTGATTTACGGAGCACTTCTCTCCCTAAAAAAATCAACACGCACAGCCATGCATTATTTAATAGAGCCTCCCAACCCTGAGGCGTGAGTGGATCCATTCTTCCCCTAATCCTTTCCCTGAGATGCTGCCACAATGGCCAGCTCAAAACAGGTACTCAAGGCTTGACAAGTGAAGGAAAGGGAGGTGACACTTCCACAATGCTCACACACACCAGCAGCCTTCTGCAAGAAGACGAGATGGCCATGAACTGGAGGCGGCCAAGGCATCCCGGGAAGCACGAAGGGGCAAAAACGGGTGAGGGATTCCTGTGCGTGAGCGAGTCAAGGCCATTGCATATAGAAGTCTATTTTTCTAAACGCTGAGAGATGAACCTGTGAGGAGGAAAAAAAAAAAAGAAATTATGGGAAAATTTACTTGTAATTGCTGAGCTTAATGTTCTGAAGAAGAAACCCCAGCGGAGCTGTAATCTGTACATGTTAAGTGTCAGAGACGCCGATAAAAATGCAGTCCCAGGAGAGCTGTGTCTTCATTTGCCTGGCAGAGCCAGCGCCTCATCAGTGGTGTGAACGTAGCAGCCCACACTTAAGATTCTCCAGGAACCTGGCTAATAGGCAAAGCTCATCTTAGAGTTCACACATGTATTTAACTGGAGAACCCATTTTTAGAAACATTCTATTAAACCCATGTGAAATTAACCAACTAAGAAATAGTCTAGAATATGCTAGTTTGAAGATTAGAAAAACGGAACAGAAAAGAAGTCCCCATGTGCTCATATTTTCTGAAAAGAAGTAAGCCTCATTCTTGCTTTTTTTTTGGGGGGGGTGGTTAATGATATTAAGAATTGAGCTCTTAAAGAAAATAAAAAATAAAATAAAAGAATTTTTAAAAAGATTTGAGCTCTTCTGTATGCCCAGATATCAGAAAACCACTGTCACCTAGCCTTACTGCTCATGAATTTAACTGGGATATGTATATGACACCTTTAGCTATTATTGATTGTGAGTACATGAAACACAGTATTTTTATGGCAGTTATTACTATCAGTTTTTTTACACTATTACAACACAAACCACTGCCCTATCTCTGATCATCATTGGCTCAACACATGCTATGCCTGAGTGGATCCATGGGTCCCACAAAAGGCACAGCCATCCTGGTCCCAGACAGGAGATATCTTAAAATGCCACAGGTCTACCACATTCCAATGATGGGTGGAGAAAGCAGAATCGGCTGTCACAGAACCACAGAGATGGTCACTGGTCACCCTTGAGATTTGTTTACTCATAAAATAACAGTCATAAACAGTACATGGTGACCTCTTCTATGCTTGGCAGTTACTCAGTCTCCACACACTATCCCTTTTTGTCCTCCTTGTTAGCCCAAGGTGGGAAGGATTTCATGGTAGAGACTGATCCAATATGGAGTTCTCAATGCCACTTTTCTGATATAAGGCAAATGTCTTCTCAGTACAAGTTCACATGGGCCTAAGATAGAACATTGAATGTTCCCAATTGAACAAAATAATCTGAGACCCTAAGGAGAAAAAAAAACCTTTTTAAAAAACCTACAAATTTGAAATATAAACCACCAAGCCAATTGCTGGGAGCCTCTAGAAGTGATCCCTATATTTTTACTACTGTGAGTAAAATCTCAGATAAGAATATGCAATGAAAATAGATTTACTTAGAAATATTTATCAAGAAATTGAATACCACCAACCCAATTAGCCCAATTGAAAAATGGGGCTCAGAACTAAACGGAGAATTCTCAACAGAGGAACATCAAATGGCTGAGAAACACTTAAAGAAATGTTCAACATCCTTAATCATCAAGGAAATGCAAATCAAAACAACTCTGAGATTCCATCTTACACCCATCAGAATGGCTAAAATCAAAAATTCAAGTGACACCACATGCTGGAGAGGGTGTGGAAAGAGAGGAACACTCCTTCATTGCTGGGGGGAATGCAAACTGGTACAACCACTTTGGAAATCTATCTGGCACTATCTCAGAAAACTGGGAATAGGGCTTCCTCAAGACCCAGCTATTCTACTCCTTGGAATATACCCAGAAGATGCTCCAGCACACAACAGGGAAATATGCTCAACCATGTTCATAGCAGCCTTATTCATAATAGCCAGAACATGGAAATAGCCTGAGTGTCCCTCAGTAGAAGAATGGATAAAGAAACTGTCTTACATTTACACTATGGAATACTACTCAGCTATTAAAAACAAGGAATTCCCAAGATTTGTGGACAAATGGATTGAAATAGAAATGATCATAATGAGTGAGTTCACCCAGAAGCAGAAAGAGTCAAATGGTATATACTCACTTATATCTAGACACTAGCCCAAGGGCCATGTCCCATGAAAGTCTTCACTCACCAGGAAAGTGGGTCAGAGGGGAGGACATCCTATTTGGACTTTAGGTGAGATTAGCATGGGAGAATGGGGAGATAGAAGGATCCAGGAGGTCCTAGAAACCTACAAGTAGAACATTATGATGAGTAAATCTGAGCCCAGGGGTCCTGCTCAAACTATGGCACCAGCCAAGGACAATATGTGCAGTAAACTTCGAGCCCCTACCCAGATCTAGCCTATGGGCAGGACAGTCTCCACAGTGGAGTGGAGAGTGGGGATTGACTTTCACACAAACTCTGGTGCCCCATATTTGACCATGTCCTCTGGACAGGGAGACCTGGTGGCACTCAGAGGAAGGATAGCAGGCTACCAAAAAGAGACTTGATACCCTATGATTATATACAGGGGGAGGAGGTCCCCCTCAGTCACAGTCATAGGGGAGGTGAGTAAGGATAAAGCGGGAGGGAGGGAGGGAGGAATGGGAGGATACAAGGGATGGGCTAACAATTGAGATATAATATGAATAAACTAATAAAATATTTTTAAAAAGAAATATTTATCAAAAAATGCTCGAAACTGTGCTATATCTCTTTGGTGGCTTCTGAAAGTCCTGAGAGACTGCCATCTGATAATCTGACATTGAAGTGACTGTAGCAATGGCCAATGGCTCTTCCTCCTCCACAGCACAGCTGCAGACTCCATAGCCCTGAGAGTATGCCCAGGCAGCGCAGTGTGTGTGTGTGTGTGTGTGTGTGTGTGTGTGTGTGTGTGTGTGTGTATGTGTGTGTGTGTTTGTATCTGTGTGTCTGTGTATGTGTCTGTGTGTGTGTCTCTGTGTCTGTGTGCGTGTCTCTGTGTATGTGTAGGCTCCACTTTATGCTTTGAGGCATGGTTTCTCCGTTGAAGCCAAAGCTCAGGAAAGACTAGTCCAAGCAGACACCTTGCTCTGGGTCTTGTCTCTGTCTTCTGACACCTACAGTCTTGACATGGCTCCTGGGGATATAAACTCCAGTTCTCTCAGGTGTGGGGCAAGCACTTTGTCTACTGAGTCATCTCCCCAGCCCATACCCAGCTTCTTAAGCTGTTGGGGCCTATAACTAAACATGCAGGTGGCATACAGCATAAATAGTGGCAACAGCAAAAGGTTTCTGACCAAAACTTAATTCAAAATCAAAGATGTAAGGAATCTGAGATGTTTCTCAAGGTGCTTGCCCTGACATTGAATGGGCACGTGCACTATGCACTCTGCACTCTGCATGCCATGGTCTTACAAAACACCAGCAAATGGTGACTTAATAGTCATGGCTCAGACTCCAGACTATTATATATTATGAATTGAGGTGTTTTTACTATACATACAAAGTTGTCTGCTCTTATAGAAATGCAGTGGTTTAATTACAGGAAACAGACTTTTTATGCTTTAATAACAACCTCAGCATGTATCAAATTAGCATATCTTTAGACTGTACTGTGTGGTGGAAATAGTTTTAATATTTTCCTATGGTAAGTTCTCAGCATGTATCAAATTAACACATCTTTTGACTTTAATGTGTTGTTTGACTTCAAAAATCGCTAACCCAATATCAAAAAGAATCACTAAGTAAATTTTGGCTTGGGATCAGGAAAGAATTTCCAAGTTTCTGAAAGGATCCTAAACATTCTTCTGACACTTGTAGTACACAATTATGCAAAATGGTATTCTTAAGATTGACGAGTATAAAATCAAAACACTGATCAGCTTTGAAAACCAATAAGGATGTTCTATATCCCACAGTACCAAACACTCAGCCAAGATTTAGTTCTACAGTAAAAATAGTCACGGAACTGGCACAGCAATAGGCTGGTTGATCAGTGGAATCGAATTGAAGACCCAGAAATGAATCCAGACACATATGCTCACTTGATTTTTGACAAAGAAGCCAAATCTATTCGATGGAAAAAGGATAGTATCTTCAACAAATGGTGCTGATCTAACTGGAGGTCTATGTGTAAAAAAATGCAATTAGACCCATATTTGTCACCATGCACAAAACTCAAGTCCAAGTGGATCAAAGACCTCAACATAAAATCAGAGACACTAAATCAGTTAGAAGAAAAAATGGGGAAGAGCCTGGAACACACTGGCACAGGAGACAACTTCCTGAACAGAACACCAACAGCCTAGGCCTTAAGGTCAACAATTAATAAACGGGACCTCATTCGGCTAAGAAGCTTCTGTAAGGCAGGAGACACTGTCAACAGAACGAAGTGACAGACTACAGATTGGGAAAAGATCTTCACCAACCCTACATCTGACAAAGGTCTAATATCCAAAATATATAAAGAACTCAAGATATTAAACACCACCAAACCAAATAACCCAATTAAGAAATGGGGCTTGGAACTAAACAGAGAATTCTCAACAGAGGAATATCAAATGGCTGAGAAACACCTAAAGAAATGTTCAACGTCCTTTATCATCAGGGAAATGCAAATCAAAACAACTCTGAGATTCCATCTTATACCCATCAGAATGGCTAAGATCAAAAACTCAAGTGACATCACATGCTGGTGAGGATGTGGAGAAAGAGGAACACTCCTTCATTGCTGGTGGGTACAACCACTTTGGAAATCTATCTGGCACTATCTCAGAAAACTGGGAATAGGGCTTCCTCAAGACCCAGCTATTCTACTCCTTGGAATATACCCAGAAGATGCTCCAGCACACAACAGGGAAATATGCTCAACCATGTTCATAGCAGCCTTATTCATAATAGCCAGAACATGGAAATAGCCTGAGTGTCCCTCAGTAGAAGAATGGATAAAGAAATTATCTTACATTTACACTATGGAATACTACTCAGCTATTAAAAACAAGGAATTCCCAAGATTTGTGGACAAAGGGATTGAAATAGAAATGATCATAATGAGTGAGTTCACCCAGAAGCAGAAAGAGTCAAATGGTATATACTCACTTATATCTAGACACTAGCCCAAGGGCCATGTCCCATGAAAGTCTTCACTCACCAGGAAAGTGGGTCAAAGGGGAGGACATCCTATTTAGACTTTAGGTGAGATTAGCATGGGAGAATGGGGAAATAGAAGGATCCAGGAAATCCTAGAAACCTACAAGTAGAACATTATGATGAGTAAATCTGAGCCCAGGGGTCCTGCTCAAACTATGGCACCAGCCAAGGACAATATGTGCAGTAAACTTCGAACCTCTACCCAGATCTAGCCAATGGACAGGACATTCTCCACAGTTGTGTGGAGAGTGGGGTCTGACTTTCACACAAACTCTGGTGCCCCATATTTGACCACGTCCTCTGGACAGGGAGGCCTTGTGGCACTCAGAGGAAGGATAGCAGGCTACCAAGAAGAGACTTGATACCCTATGATTATATACAGGAGGCGGAGGTCCCCCTCAGTCACAGTCATAGGGGAGAGGAGTAGGGGAAAATCGGAGAGAGGGAGGAATGGGAGGCTAGAAGGAATGGGATAGCAATTGAAATGTAATATGAATAAATTAATAAAATGTATTTTAAAAAATAGTCACATCCATCTCAGCATGCAAATTGTCCTTCATCTTTAATAAATGGTGAAGTTATATGCACACCAAAGAATTGCTTTAAAACTAGTTCCTCTGTGATTCTTCTGAGCAAATGTTTGGCTTGTATCACCATTTTAATTATCTCTATGTCCAGGCCTGCATACAATTTTCTCGTGTGGCGAGGGGTGCTGAGAACCATTTAAGAGGCCAGGAGTGGATGCTCTCGCTGTACTGAGATGCTGTTTCCTAACCTAACCCTGCAAATCTGCTAGGAGGGAGAATATTCGTAGATGTCCTCACTAGCCGGGCTTTCCAGCATGTGAAAGGATGCCTTTTAGAAGCTGAGGTGCGTTTTGTTTGTCAGGACCTCAGTGCCATGCCCAGCCATTGACACTCCAGCAGCTCATCATCCTAAGGTGCCTCGTCTTCTCTGCATCCCTAAGGACTCATGAGAGGAAACTGAATGCAAAGGCTGGACAGAGTGCTTCCTCTGCATCAGCCATCCTGCCCTCCGAATCCAGTGCCTTGTTACTTCTCATCCCCTACGGCAAGCGGGGGTTGGCGGATGAGATCCTCATCCTCAGAACCCGACACTCAGAGCCAGCAGGGCTCTGGCTTCTGCACATCCTATAAAAAGCACATGGCAGAGACTTGACTCCAGCTTTGCAGCCTGGGACCAGGGACTGACTTTCCCGAGCCTCGGTTTCCTCATCCGTAAAATGGAGATAACGCAATACAATAACTGGTGGATAAAATAGTGCACATAGCAGGCTTTTAAGATGCCAGGCACATGCTCAGTAAAGGCAGCTATGGTTGTTATTTATGGGCACCGGCTATTGAGTTACAGAAAGTAGTTTCCAAGGCAGAGCTGCCCTGAGAGAAAACATTGCAGCCTCTGTAGGCACAGGCAGGTTATTTACTCAGCACTGGGAGCCTCCCTTGCAGTACAAGCCTTTATTGTTCAGAAGATGGATTTGCAGCAAACAGCAGCCGTTTTTCCCCATCCAGTCAGTCCATGTGGAAAATACCAAGATGCGAAGATCAATGTTTTCTTTCAATAAGTTCTCATTATCAGATTCTTGACTACAAATGAAGTTCTAAACATTTAAAAAGCTGTAAGTTATGATAAAAAGCCACCACTTTAGATGTTTTAATCCTACTTTAACAAATTCACTTTAAAGATAGTCCTGGAAGGCCAGGTTTGAATCTAGAATTCTTGGAACTCTCAGTTATATGCCTAAATTGGGCAATATAATTGCTGGCTTGAGCCCCATCCATGCCTGCCACCTTCTCCTATGTTGGGCTCAGTTCTGCAGCCTGCACCCCTGCACACAGGAGAATGTGTGTTCCTCCCCCACCCTGGGTTCAGGTCTGCAGCCTGCACCCCTGCACACAGGACTAAGGATGTCCAGCTTGTTCATCCATGCGGTGCCCCAGCATTATCAACCACTTCACAAACACACCTCAGGCCCAGGGTGCTCACTCCAATGCTGTGGATAACTTTGTGAGAATCAACTCAGGTAAGAGGCATGTGCGACTCATGAAAGTGGGCTCTGGTCTATAAGGAAGATGACTACAGAAGCCTGTACAGCCAGAAAGAGCTAGGAGGGAGAAAAAAGAAGGGAAGTCCAAAGCTTTGCAGAAAAAAAATGATTCAAAATATTCAACAAATGGTGGGAGAGGGTAAGTGGTGGTCCTGTTAATCAGTTAATGCTGATATAACTAATAATACATATTTCCATTTCCTTGTCCTTTGTTAAAGTCCTTGAGATCTCCAAAGTAATGTGTGTACTTTGTATGCTATGAGATAACTTAGGTTTTTAGCGCCCATAACTTCTGGAGGGGGGTAGTTTATTGCCAAGGGAACCAATCTTATTACTAAAAGGTCCTAACCTTCAGCAAGGGTAATGGAACTCATGACCATTGGTGACCAATTATTTAATTATCAATTTTACATAATAAAGTCTCCATAAAATAAAAAGAAAGCCTGGGTTGCTCAGGATGTGGAAGAAACTGCAGAGTGTGGTCAGAAGTAAAGGCCACAGCCTGAGGCTGGCGATTGGTGTCTGAAGTGCAAGACTGGGCTTGTGACACTGAACCCTTCATCTGTGGGCCTTCACTAACTCTGTGCTAGTTACCATCACAGAGCTGGGAAAACGCTTAATATGGTAAAGCCAAACTTGTGCTGGCAGGAGTGAAGTCATAGACGAAAACAGGAAGCATGTTTCGTGATGAGAGACAGTGAGTAAGTGTTGGAAAAGATCAAAAGAAATACAGCTGAGTGGGCTCTGTGGATCTGGTTTCCTCGTAGATGTGCAGAAAATGATCTATAGTACTTTTTAGGGTTTTTTTTTTCAGTCTAAGTTTTCAGAGCAATGGCGTTGCCTCTCCTTAGCATCTTCAGACAACTGCGAAATTCATTTTTATATAAGAAAGAAACCATGTAAGAGTCATGGGGCTCAAACATTCATGCATTATCAGATCTCTCCAGGAAGCAATGATGCGTTGTCTCAGGCTGGAAGCCACTAGCTTTGCTGTTTGAACTCAGGAGTGTGATGGGTGTTGACGTCCAGGGATTGAGTGGAGGGAGGGACCAAGAGCCCTGAAGGAAAATCAGTTACTGCAAGGTGTGCTGTGCTTATTCTTATATGGAGAACAGTCCCAAAGGTACTAGGTCTGGTCTGACGTAATCCAGGCTCAAATCCTAGATCTCCAGCTAATAGGGGAACCGGTGGGATGGAAGCAACCACTCCTTAAACCTCTGCTTCCCGAACTGTAGGGGAAAGAAGGCAGCTAACTGGGCACGGATGCTGCCCTGAGTCTCAATATTGTGCCACTCAGTCATGGTTCTGCCTTATATTCACCCATTTTATCTTCACCACTTTCTTTATTCTGATCCTTATTTAAAACAATTAAACTGGTGGCCAAAGATATGAAGTGCCTTGTCTAAGGTCTCTTAACTGGTGAGAGTCAAGCTGGCCTGCTTGCAAAGTTGGGGAGAGGGGTGTCCATTTCTTTTCTTTTTAGTTGTTTTTTTGGGTGTTGGTTGCTGTAGTTGCTGCTGCTGCTGCTGTCTGTATATTTATTAAAGTTGCTCCAGGCATTCGTGAGGCTTGCCGCTGTCTGACACTGGGCTGTGCACTAAGTATCATGTCATGCCAGCACAGTTGGTCACCACGGTAATCTGTGATGTCATTGTAACACAGAAAAGATGCCATTCTCCTGAGACCAGAGAGCCACTTTGTGGTAGATCTGGGCATAATCTGGATGGCTGGATTTCAATGCCCACCCTCTTCCTGTCATATCAAGGTGCCCTATCAAACTGAAGGACCGCACAGAGCATCTGGGTAGACTGTCGCACAGTGACATTATGGTCCTGGTGCTTCCAGCTCCGCGTTTCATGCTGCTTTTACAGAAAACAGCATCGAGGACAGTGGCTGATAGGAAAACTAGCATAATGTTCTGGAATACTATAAGATACAATTGGCTGTTTCAGAGGAGATAACATATCCTAAATTTGTCCCAGTTCGGGCAAATGTTAAATGTGCTACTCAGCTTCATGTCAACGTTATGAGTACTTGGCAGAATTAAGATAACAGGTTTATTTGGGCTTACAGCTTTGGAGGTTCTGGTTCTTGCTTGTGCAGAATCATTGCTATTTTAGGCCTCTGCTGAGAATATCAAATGGCAGGGAGCGTGGCCAAGGAGTAAAAGGAAAAAGGGAAAGGGGACTGGGGCCTTAACTCAGTACAAGAATCTTTGTCAACAATGGATGATGGGGGAGGAGAAGGATGGAGAAAGAGGAAGAGGAGGAGGAAGAGAGAGATAGAGGGAGAGAGAGGAGGGAGAGGGAGAAAGAGAGGAGGAGAGAGAGAGAGAGAGAGAGAGAGAGAGAGAGAGAGAGAGAGAGAGAGAGAGAGAGAGAGCAGGGGGGAGCCCAATTTGGGATAGTTCCACAGGACCGGAGACTTCCCACTTGGTTCTAGTCTTGTAAGTTTCACCATCCGCAGCCAGAGCCACCATAAAGAGCACCAGTCCCTTAGCACAGGGCCTTGGGCGGCATCCCTGTCCTGGTCTCCAGGATCTCTGTCCATCACAAGGTAAATGTGCTCAGTTGGTCTCCAGATTCCCGGTCTTCACTGCTTCAAAATTGCTCAAACATCCAACTCCACAGTCTCCTTTGAGACTCCAAAAGAATACTTTTAAAAGTAAAGTTAGTTACATATTTTGAAAACACATCTCTGGGTCAAACAAAAGGCATGCAATTCCTATCTGAAAAGGAGGAAGAGGAAGAAAAACTTAGCACTAGAACCAAACCCAGCAAGACCTACACATCTGAATTTCCAAGTTCAGTCGTATTTTTCTTTGCTACCACTTGGGGGAGAAAGTGCCCACAGTAATGTGCTTTTTCAAAAAGCAAGCTGCTTTCTTCTTGACAAATGAGAGATGCCTAGCTGAATCAAATAAGGACATTTTGACCCTTTGATGATGAGATAAGAGAGTGGGGCAGTGTGGACAGGGGAATAAGGGAATCACAGAATAGACAGACTAGAAAGTGGACAGTGGTTTTTCTCTCAGGTAAGCTGTCACAGCAGAGGCTGGCACAGCATGTGTAAGTTACATGGCCTCCCTAGGTGATGCCAGTGGGCAGCCAAGGTCAAGATGCACTGGGATCAGGGTGAAGCCATATATTTTTAATTTATCTTAGGGGTACAACTCATGATTTCACACTTATAGTGCATTATTTACCTTATTAGACAGAAAAGACTTTCTTTAAAAGGTGGGGTGGGGTTTTGTTCATATATTTGGTGAGTCTGCCATTTAATCAGAATAAAGCATTTGTATGCAATTGGATAAGTTAACATCTCATGTAAAGAGCATTCAAAAGTCTGAAGAATCCTGTCCCTAGGCAAAGAACTATAGGCAACTAGTGACTGCTGGGAGCAGAATTAGCCTCTCCCAGAGATAGGCCACCTCATCAGCTATCCATTGCAGAGCAGTCACCCTGAAACCATATCCATGCAAACGACAACATGAACTCAGCAGGCTGTATTCATATATATTTATGCGCACGCACACACAAAACAATAATAAAGAAAAAAAAGAGGTTATCAGCTGACGAATGGGGAGGTGTGGAGGTTGGAGGAAAGGAAGTTAGGAGTGTGATGTCTATTTCAATTAAAAATGTACTGAAAGAAAAGAAAGACAGAGAGAGAGAATGAGGGGGAGGGGGAGAGAGAGAGAGAGAGAGAGAGAGAGAGAGAGAGAGAGAGAGAGAGAGAGAGACCGCCATTCAAACACAGCCTTTGGAGAGAGAGACAAAGTCCTGGGTTTGACTCCCAGAACCTCTGAAACCAGAGAAGGTAGTACATGCCTGTAATCCTGAAAATTGAAAAGCAAGAAGAGCAAGATGTCAAGGCCATCCTTGGCTCTACAGGAAGCACAAGGCTATCGCGTGCCCTGTGAACTTGGGCTGACATCCTGAGGATGAGATTATGTGATGTAGGAGAAGTGTGAGCATCAGAGAGAGGCCCAGGGCAGTGCTGCTCTGAGAGACACGCTTGTGAGAGCTTACCCCTTTAGAGAGACTAGTACTAAACACAACCCCCAGGGTCACACGTCCAACAGCCAACACCCCGAAGCCAAGCCCTACATTCTAAAACCTAGACCATCCCAAAATAGAACAGACAATGGAAAAGCTAAGTTAACACATGAACCAACACCTAGCTGTACCCACCTCATGCTGGAGTCCCCCGGGTTAGAGCTCCCACTGCCACATAGCTGGTTTTCTATGACTAATCCAGGTCTTCTTCAAGGCTCAACTAGTGGTATTCGGGGCAATGCTACCAGTCATTCCCGTGACCTCACTGTTTTTGACAGGGGGCTAACCCACATACCAGAACTAGCTCAAATCTTACAATGAAGCATTCCTCCTGGGCTTGTGGCCTGGACACAGCAGACTCTGGAAAATTAACTAGCCTAGAACAGGGAAATATCTCTACTGGAGAAACCAGACGGAGACCCTAGAATGGTTTTCTGCCTCTGTGACCCGGGAAGCCCAGTGCAAAGCTGTTGAACCACGGACCTGGATGCTTCTGGAGAAAAGGCTTGGTCTGCTGCTGACATCTCCGCAGAGGGCCCAGGAGAAACTGAAACTGTCCGGTGAGAGGGGGTGCGGGCACGTCCCATGAGAATTAGTCTGCATCTCTGCATCCTCAGCTTGCCGGGATTTAGGATCACCATAGAAACACAACCCTGGATGTGTGCGTTGTGAGCATACTTCCAGAGAGATTTAACCGAGCTGCGCAGTGCCATTAAGTTTTCCTCTATTGGAATCAGAATTACCACAGCCCTCACGTAGCCTTTTTTTTTTTTTTAATTTTTCTATTTGTGACTCTTACGCTCAAGTTTATTTTTAAGTAATGTTCATCTAGTAAACTCTAAACTACAAAGAGTAAGGAATTTAAGTTATATACATGATTTGTAAATTAATTATATAAAATAATTTACATATAAATTTTTATAACATACGTAGCACATTTATTAAAATAGAGGAAGCATTTAAGCTTATTTGTTGAAGCACCCAAGCTAGAAATTGTGGAGTAGCAAACACCAGTAGAAAGATGGCTCAGCAGTTAAGAGCTCTTAACTGTTCACCCAGGGGACCATAGCTTGGCTTCCAGCACCTGTGTCAGATGGCTCACAATTGCTTTAGCTCTAGCTCCAAGGGTTCC
Organism: Acomys minous; assembly: GCF_964271855.1. NCBI lineage: Eukaryota > Metazoa > Chordata > Mammalia > Rodentia > Muridae > Acomys > Acomys minous. The sequence goes on along the minus strand of NC_140494.1, from coordinate 78,770,844 downwards.
CACACCTTCCTCTGAACTCTACAGGCACAAGCACTCACACATGAGCATACCCACACACAAACATACAGACAGACACATAATTTTATATAAAATAAATATTTTTAAAGATCAGGGAGACTTACTCAGGAGTCAGCATCACAAAGGAAGTGCCTCCTACCTGTAAGCCAGAGTCGCTTCTGACAGAAGGAAAGCAAACAGCCTATTTTCTGTCACTGTAATGGAATCTATAAATCTGGGTACTAGAGAAATAAGGGATGTTTCTTTGGTTTGTATTTCAGGAGGTTCAGGGACATGACTTCAGCATGAGCTTGGCTCTGGTGATGGCCTTATGGCACACGGCACCAGTCCCAGCAGGTCTCATCAGGGTTCTGCTCCCATGACACCTCCACTCCAGGAACCGAGCTTCCAGGAGCATAGCTTTTTCCCCCCCTTTATTAATTTATTCTTGTTACATCTCATTGGTTATCCCATCCCTTGTATCCTCCCATTCTTCCCTCCCTCCCATTTTCCCCTTATTCCCCTCCCCTATGACTGTTCCTGAGGGGGATTTCCTCCCCCTGTAGTACATATACACTATGGAATACTATTCAGCTATTAAAAACAAGGAATTCCCGAAATTTGTGGATAAATGGATTGAGCTAGAAATGATCATAATGAGTGAGTTAAGGCAGAAGCAGAAAGATTCAAATGGTATATACTCACTTATATCTGCATATTAGCCCAAGGGGCATGTCACATGAAAGCCTTCAATTACCAGGAAACCGGGACAGAGGGGAGGACATCCTATTGGGACTCTAGATGAGAGAAGCATGGGAGAATGGCAAAGTAGAAGGATCCAGAGGGTCCTAGAAACCTACAAGTAGAACATTATGATAGGCAGATTTGGGCCCAGGGGTCCCGCTCAAACTAAGGCACCAGCCAAGGACAATACAGGCTGTAAAGAAGTTGTGTTTAATTTGGACTTTTAATTTGACTATACAGTGGCCCTATGCCTTCAAGATCCAGCACAGAAGGCTGTGTCAGGATGCATGCAGAACTGGCTGCCAGTGCCCCAAGCCCAAAGGTCTTAACATGCACTACTGTGTTCACAGGCAAGGAAGAAGATTAGGCTCCAGGGCAGCACAGGGCCGATTCCTTTGCTTCACACTCCATTAGCTAAATGGTGTTATTAGAGTATGTTTGGATGGAGGCAGGGTCGCCAGAATTCCACTAGCCTAGGGCTGTGAACCCTGGAAAAAGCCGGAGGAATCTCGCTCTATGCCTGCATGTGGAAGAAAGGGGCATTTTAGGCATTGCCTCTTCCTGTGGAAAGTGGACGTCACTCTGTCTTTCTGTTTTGTTGCAGCTGTACCCCTGTTCCCCTCCTCCCCTTCACCTCCTTCCCCTCCCCCTCTGCCCCGTCGCCTCCTCCTTTTCCTCCCCCTTCTCTTCTCCTCTTTCTTTTCTCATCCTTCTCCTCCTGCCTCCTTCCCCCTCCCTCCTCCTCTTTCCTCTTCTCTTTCTTCCTCTTCCTCTCCACCCTTTGCTTCATACTTGCAGAACCTACCCACTAAACTGCATCCCCATCCCAGACTGGCCCATCTCTAAGGCCATTTTTTTCCTGCCTTCCTTAAGGAACCAACTCCACAAGCATACTCGGAGCCTAAGCACCTCAGAAATCTGCTTTTCAGACTGGGACACTGCTCTGTGAAGCAGGTGTGCTTACAAGCAGAAGGGCCCGAGTTCAACACCACTAAGACCAACAGTGAGGGGACATCTCATTTCGAAGCATTTGCTTTCTTATGATCGTACTTTTAAAAACAAACTACTCTGCACAAGTCTTGGGACTTGCAGGACCTCTCCTACCTCTCCTGTGATTTTGCTTCTTCCTCCAGGTAGATCAATTCCTGCGACCTCTCTCCCTGTCCACTGCAGCTCCGGCTTGCTGACTGACACCCCCAAGTGGCTGGTTTAATTTAAAGTCATGCACAGATACACTCACACTCCAGACTTGCCTGCTGTGCCTCCTAGGGAGATTTCTCGCTCTCTGAAATGCCATTCATATCTTCTCCTGTCTTTGAACTCTGACTCCATCCCCAACCTGGTTTATGAACCAGCCTCAAACTCCCCAAGAATACAGAATCTGTGAGAAGCCCAAACTGTTGATGGAGTCAGAAGCCCTTCTGAACTTGTGCTGACTTCAGCCTTCTCTCCGCCCAGGGGAAAGGCCACCTCTCCTCAGGACAGCATCCCTCCCTCCCGGGATCTACACTGGTTCACCTCACCAGGATACTCCACTGTAGTATCTGGCCCCTTTCTCCCGCGTCCCGCCCCCCACACCCTCCCGCCCTCCCCCCCGGTGCCCGGTGTCCTTTCTTCCGCTGATTTCTAGGAAGAGTGTGTGACTTATGTAAAGTCAAATTACAAAACTAGTGTTCCAGAGCTGAGGACATAGCTTGGCGGTAGAGTGCATGCCTACTGTCACGTGATTTGGAGCCCTAGATCTGCCAAATTAATTGCTTAATTAACCACACCTCTAGCATCAAGCTAGTTCTGAGTTCTAGCAGCCCAGATGAACTTTAGACTTCATAAGTCAAACAAAATACAGTGTCCTTTTAGGATGCACAGTATTTGGATAATACTGCTTTCTTTTATTGCATTTGGTACACATATGCATGTGACGGGGTGTCTGTGTTGAGTAGATAAGGGTTACACTTCCGGCTTCCTGTGGTAATTTGAGACGAGTCCTTGCTGCTGTGTTGACAAGCAGTTTTTTTATCCCCTTGTGTGCAGTTGACTTGCCCACTCTTCAGGCAACTACATATCTACTTTTGAAAGGAAAGATTTTTTTTCTAGAACTCCCTGAAATCCTGTGGGGGGTGGGGTAGGAAATGTGTGCATATTTGACTTGATTTTCCACTTACAAAAGTTTTAGAGCCATTCTTGTCCCACACAAGTTCTTCGTTTTTTTAGCAAAGGAATATTCTATTTTATGGGAAACATGGCTGTGGCACAATTTGTTCAGGGAGTCATCAAAGCGTGTGTTGTTCTCCTTCAATATAGTTTTGCAACTTAGATATAAGGTTGTTATACATTTTTCAGTGTAAATGTTTAGGGAAAGTCAGCTTCTCTTTGGGTAAATAGTGCTTAGATTGCTGTGTTAAAAATCTGTGCAACACATATGAATTACACATACTCACTAACACTGGGATTACCAAAACTTTTAGTGTTAGTCAGAAAATAAATTTTCTATTAGTGGCTTTTTAAAAAATGCCCCATTTGCCTTGTCCTTGGAGCAACGTGAGATTCCATTTGCACGCTCTAGATAAACTGGCGTTAGTGGTTCTCGTGGGGCCAACATAAGCGGCACAAGCGAGGTCAACGCCACTCTCAGCGGACACTGTGCCCAGTGGCCAGATTCCTTCCATCCCATGTTCATGTTTCTCTGATCTTCTTGGCCTGCCCCCAAACCCTCCTTATAAGACCCTTCAGCATGGACCTAGCACCCATATAAATGCCATTCTTAAACCGATATCCACACGCGTTGTTTTTTTTTTAAGTATTGGGGGAAAAAAGTGTTGGTTTTCCAGCACAGTCCGCAAGGCCATTCACAATACACAACACGTGGCTAACCTGTACCTTCCCTGTCACCTCCCAAAGCTCAACACTGTTGCACACTCCTTAGGAGTCACGTGCCCTGCACCAAGCAGAGGGGGGCGGCTCAAACCCCACCCTTCTGGCCACAAGAGCTCTAACCACCAGCATCATCTCCGGTTCACAAAGCAGCATGTCCCGAAATGGACACTGCTTCTGTATGTAGTAAAGGATCTAGTGATTCCTGCTTACCATCTAGGTCACCGAAGGTGGCCCAGACACTGGCTAATCTCTGCCAGCAACTCTGAGATGCTGCAGTGCTGCTCCGGAGCCTGCCGCTGAGAGACGCATTCCTCTCCACAGCACCTGATCCCCAGTCTTTGTCTGGATCCTTTCTTTCTCTCTGCCCCTCTGCCCACAGTCAATTGCCTCCTTTAAGTCCCTCCCCATAGTCTCTTCCCAGCACTCCCCGGGCTGGGAGTGGAGGCGGGGGGGGGGGGGGGGGGCGGGGGGGGCGGGGGGGCGGTCCAAGCAGTGCGCACCTTCTGCATTTATCCCCAGGCGGCTGTGTCAGGATGCCTGAGAAACCCTCCATTGCCAACTGCTTTGAGGCCAGCTGGCTGGCGGCGCTCCCTGGTTGGTTCCGGGCAGCGGTAGCGAGGCCCTCTGGGACTCCCTAGGCACCTTGGCTGACTCTAGCAATATCTACAGTAGTCATTGTCACCACAGCTGTGGACATCGTGGGGAACCTCCTTGTCTTCCTCTCTGTGGTTAGGAACCGCAAGCTGCAGAACACCGGTGGGTGCTTGTGCCTGGGTTCCTCTCATTCCCTGCCACTGGTTCGAAGCCCTAATCCTTGACTTAGATCCCACACAACACACACACACACACACACACACACACACACACACACACACACACACACACACTGCACCCACAAGTCCCTTTTCTCTCCCCAGTGGCAGGTGTCTCTTTCCCTTCACTCATTCCATCCTGGTCCCAAACTTTGGTTCTTTGAAGAAATTAGGGGAAGTTCTGGTTTCCGGATGCAAAGTTATTCTGGAACTCACCTCTAGCCGCTGCTCAGTATACACTGGACACATTAGTGTCGGTGCGGACTGAGCCAGGCTTTTCTTGCGCACTTGTTTGTGGCATTATGGGACTGTAGGGACACACACTGCTACTATCAGTGGCATTTCAACTGTTTCTGCTTGACGGAGCCCTCTTTGGCCATGGAGGCTCTTGACCCGTGGACCTGTGGAGGACACCCTCTCTCTACCTGCTAAACTGACTTCATACACCAGGTAATTAAAAAGCCCTTGCTGGCAGAGTGACTGGGCCTACTGATGAGAGTAACAGATGGCTGTGAGCATTCTGTTAAGTTCTGTATCAAAATTCATCTAGTCGCTGGAAGATCCTGTTCCAAGTAAGAGTGTCAATTTAGACGCTGCAGGCACAGCTTCCACCCACACCAACTTTTCTGAATGAAGACAGGAAAGTGGTGGGACTCGCTCTGAGAATTTAAGCAATGATTTGACTAGATCGGGTAGCAATCCTAAAAATGCGTTTTTCTTTCCAATCTATTCTCGGTTCAACTTTTCCCTGTGTGGGAAAGAAAACCAGAGAAAGGAGTGTGTAAACTCACCTCTTGACAGGGTCCTGAAATGTACTAGCCAGGTGAGCCTGAGAGGGTCCTGAGCGACGCCCTGGTTCATTTTGTAACTCTTATCTTACCAACTAAAACAGAAAATAGTGTGAAAATGAACAGTGGGAGGCTTTAGATCGACTTTCTAGGATGCCAGGCTATTTGAGAAAGCCATTCTCCCAAAATGATTATAAATGTCTTGGGGACAGAGGGTCCTGACCATTTTTATCTATAAAAAAGAAGCCAGAAGTGCAGTGTGAGTTTTTAGTCATCCTGTGGGAAACCTAACCTCATTAAGGAGTGTAAACCTCACACAGGCACCAGTCACTGGGGCTCGTGTTTCCTGGAACACCTCTTCAAGACATTAGCGCAGCTTTGGAAAACAAACGTGTAATAGCAAAGAGTACGTTTCTGTCAGAAAACTGTGATACACACACACACACACACACACACACACACACACACACACACACATTGCCATGACATAGCAGCCTCAAACATTTCCTGAACAGACAGGCAGGAGCTCAGCTGCCCCAGGCTTTGCCCATGTGGAACAGGGCACCTAGCCCTCCAGGACCTCATGCTTCCTTCCTGGACATGCTGGGTGCCCAGAGACGGTCCTGTATGCTGAGGCTCCTTGTTCAGCCCTTACGTTGTCTGCCATAGAGAGTCACATGAGGAAGTGGCCACTGCTGCTTCCTGCCTGAGGAAGATGAGAATCAGGCCCCTTTTCCATGCCACCCAGGATTGTCCCACTCTGTGCTCCCTACAGTCCCCAGGAAACCTTCCTGACCTGAGTGTGCAGCCATTGCTCCCAGAGTCTCCCTGACGGTCTGTTCTGGGGCACCTCAAGAGCTGAGGTAGATGGCTCTGTGAGTAGTGTGTGTGGTATGCAAAGGTAAGAGGAACAGAGGGGCAGATCTCCAACAGCCACATAAACGCTGCCTGGACATGGTGGCCTACCTGCAATTCCAGGACTCTGGAAGAGGAGAACAGGATCTCTGAAGCAAGCTGGTTAGCCAGGCTAGCTGAAACAAAGAACTCCAAGTTCAGCAAGATACCTTGCCTCAATATGTAAAGTGGAAAGCAACCAGGGACACTGATGTCAAGCTTTGGTCTACACACACACACACACACACACACACACACACACACACATACACCCCGCCTATAAACAGGGGTTTCTTGCCACCACCACCACCATTGTACAGCCCCCAAAACACATGTCTAGAGAATGACACACACACCCCTGAGCATCAACCATCATCTTCTTCTTTCAAACATTTAGGAATGAGCAGCAAATTTCATCACCCCTATCTGTCATTAATTCACCCTGAGTTCCTGGTTAGCAGTCAGGAGCCATGATCTGACAGTGGACTTCTGTGCTCAGCTGTGGTACACAGGCCATGGAGAAGGTGTTGCTGAAGAGTGGACGCTGCCGTTTCTAAAGTATTTAGTCATTTGTAAAACGAAAGGGCATCGGTGGCAGACAGTTGCCTAGGAAAATATAGAGGGTGTATATTCTGAGTACAGGTCTATATACAAGGTCTGTTCTCCGCACACTACTGCTTCTTCAGTGGCCGGTGGTACTCAGGGCTCTTATCCGGATCCAGGGCCTTCCTAGGAAGTACAGGTGACTAGCCTTTCCCCAAAGATTCTGTGCAGAGATAGTTGCCCGGCTCTGGCCCCCTCTCTATAAGGAAGCACAGCACATGATACCTGAATAAGGTGGGTGGCCCTCTACAATGTCACTTTAAAGGCTTAAAAGGAAATGGTTAGTAGGCCTGTGGTCACTGGCCCCAGGAAGGCAGAAAAAGAGGAAACTCACTCCAATCAGGGCCTAAGCTGCCACCAACCACTCACCAAGATGGCACTTGATGTCAGCTGTCTCTGTTGCTAAGCTACTGGCTGGGGGGGGTGGGGTGGAGAGGGGGGCTTGAGGGTTTTATATCAGCTGAAGAACAAGCCAGGCCTCCCTAGCCCCCCTCCCTAATGGTTCTGAGATCTCAATTCACATTTCAGCTGTGAGCAACTTATTATCTTTCCAGTGAGCAAAACTGAACATTTTTTAAAAGACTGTAAATATGCCTTTAGCTGTATAAGGAGAGCTCTTCGTGCTCATCACTTCTCTGGGTGGAGTTCTCAGCTTCCTGGGGCATCGAGACTTTCCTGTCCAACTGCCTTCATTTCCAAAGCATTGGCCTCTGCATTTAGACACTACGCTCTGCAGAACATGGCAACCGCTGAGTGTGTCCCCGGCAACTCGCAGTGTAAAATGTGACTTGCTAAAGAGGTAGAAGTTTGGGAACAAATGTAGCCTCTCTGCCTGGGGAGCTGGCAATCACCAGAGAATTTTCTACCTCCTTTATTGTCTTTAGCCATCAGGACTACTGCAGGCAAAGTGTAGAGCAGGCTGCAACATCTGTACAGATGCAAGAGCACCTTGCGATGTTCCCAGGAGGATTAGTGTCGGAACACATCTCCATGGAGACCTGGCACATGGCTCTACATCTCATGTCTTACCTCACTGGGATCCTATTCTGGACCCATGAGCCAGATGCCCAGTTCTTTCAATACAACTAATCATAAGACAAGAACAACCCTCATGAATGCTGCTTAACATGCTCGTGATGGTTAACATTGCCAACGGGGCAGAATCATGGAGACAAAGCTCTGGGCAGACCTGGGTTAACTGACATGGGAAGATGCACCTGACTGTGGGTGGCAGCACTTCATGGGCTGTAGTCCTGGACCAACTGAAAAGGGGAAAGTGAGCTGAGGCCAGCAAATACCTCCCTTTGACCCTGACTGGGAATGCCATGTGACCCAGGGCTTCCAGCCCCTGCTGCAGTGCCTCCCTATCACAACGGACTGTGCCTCAGACGCATAAGCTGCTGCTTGAAATGAATTGCTTTGACCACAGCAACAAGAAGGCAACTAAAGCAGCGGCTAAGCATGTCAGGTAGAAATCTTCATTTGAGAAAGATAGGGAAAAAAGGAAGAAGATGAGTGGGCCACGACAGGGGAGAAAGAGGAGGGCCCAAAATACATGATATACTTCAGTGAAAATCTACATGTGGAACCAATAGGTATATATGAGAAACACACCAATAAAAATAGGAAAGGGGGAAACTGGAGTACAAAAATTGAAAAATTCTACAATCCCTAGTCCCAGGAATATTCTTGTCTAAGTATTACTCCATCTCTCATTCTTTGAAGACAAAGCCATTTGGGAGAACGCACAACAGACCATCATTTTATTCTGCTGCAAAGAGCAGAATTCACCTTGCTGCTACTTTGGCTGACCATCTCACCACCGAGTCCTGTGGCCTATTTCTTCCCTTCACGTGTGATGAGCATCAACTCTATCCACCCTGGCCCACTCTCATTTCTCCTCTGGCTTTCTTGTCTTCCAGTTCTTTCTCCAGCCTTTGCTGCTGTAGAGTCACATAACCTGGCCCCCGTCTCTTTATCTAGGAGATACGAAATGTCTAGTTCAACTTCCAGGATTCTTACAAGAAGCCCTGCTTGCACACCACCGAGTCTGACAGCACATCTGTTGGTGTTTTGCGGTTGCTGTTGCATTTACTAAATTAATAAGACAGCACTCTTCCTGGTTCCCAGCTGATCTCCTCTGAGCGCTGTGGGAGAGCGTTTGCTGACACCGTAGCAGCTATTCTTTCAACCTCACATGTCTTATGCTCTTAAATATATCTTCTTTCTTCAAGGTTTCGAAATATCATCCTTGGTATTTCCAGTACACTATTAATTTACTTAAACATGGTTAAAAAAAAAAAGAATTATCTCAGCCTTTCTATGAGTCAACCTGATGTCCTGAAGGTTTTTTCATAAATAGGACTTTGGATGAAAACAATTTTTGCCCTCTGGAAATTTGAGAATCTAATTGGGAGGTTATCTTAAATGTACCTACCCATTGCTTAGGTATTTGAAAAGGAACCAGGTTTTTAATAAAGTATTTGTTCAATCTTTTCAAAATTGCTTACACCCAAAATGTTATTGAGAATGCTTCACACGATTTGGGTTGATATTGTTTCTGACTTTCACTGTAAGGTCCTGTTTGAGGTGCACTACTATTCTTGTTTGAAAACGATCTTGTTGAAAGGTGTGAGATTTGTTCTGTGTGACCAGCACCATGCCTTTCCGTTGTCTGACTTAGGAACTTCCACTCTTCCCACTTCCTTGCTCTGGCCTGCACCACCCTGGCCAATGCTCCTCTGTGTTGGTGCACCATGACAGGCCTTTCTCTGAACTTCACACCGGGCCTTTCCTATGTATAAGAGATCATAAATGTACTGTAGATTTAAATAAAGGATGGGGGAAGACCTTGATCAGAAGGTGGTTAGCCTTCTTGGCAAGCATAGGTCAGCTGTGTGCCATGCCTTCCTTCGTTGGCTGTCTTCTCTGTGAGGGGAGTGGATGCCCTTGGGTCACTCACCACCCCTCCCTAAGCAGTCAGAATGCTATAAGGAGATTCTCAGGGGTACATGGTGAATAAATGCCTGGCCCAAGTGAATACTGACTCAAAGCTCAATGCCCAAGCTCATTTTGTATCTTGTATCTTTTTGGGTTTTTTAAATTTTATTTAATTAATTTATTCAGATTACAACTAAATTGTTATCCCATCACTTGTATCCTCCCATTCCTCCCTCCCTCCCGCTTTCGCCCTATTCCCCTCCCCTAGGTCTATGACAGAAGGGCATCTCCTCCCCTACCATATGGTCACATCCTATCAAGTCTCATCTTGGTAGACTGCTCATCCTTTCTCTAAGTGCCACCACAGGCCTCCTCACCAAGGTGAAGCGGTCAACTATGGGGCACCAGAGTTCATGTCAGAGTCAGTCCCCGCTTTCCAAACAACTGTGGAGAATGTCCTGTCCATTGGCTAGATCTAAATAGGAGTTCAATGTTTACTACATGTATTGTCCTTGGTTGGTGCAGTAGTTTGACCAGACCCCGCCTGGGTCCAGATCTGCCCATCATGATGTTCTTTTTGTAGGTTTATAGGACCCTCTGTGTCCTTCTATTTCCCCATTCTCCCATACTTCTCTCCCCTACAGCCCCAATATGAAGTCCCCACATCTAACCCAATCTCCTGGTAAGTGAAGACTTTCATGGGACATCCCTTTTGAGTTAGTTCCAGTTATAAGTGAGTAGCTCATTTTAAACATGAGTCAAGTCTTCAGGTTTTAGAAGGTGAACAAAGGGGGGCGGTGACTGGGGACAGAGGTGGCTTTGCCTTTGAGCATTCTGTCTGATGAATAGTAGATGACAACCACCTCCTCAGATGAGGAAGACACTGTTGGGTGTGTGTGTGTGTGTGTGTGTGTGTGTGTGTGTGTGTGTGTGTGTGTGTGTTTTACTGTGACTAGTGAAGGGGTTCTACTTTAGGGAACACAGCTCTGCTGTTGCGGCCCCTTCCCACTGGAGCACCTTGAATGACAGAGTCAGGCAGAATGAGTTGCTCCAAGACTTGTACCCGAATGTTCACTACAAGCCATTGCACAAGGTGAGGAACTGAGCCGCATGCTGCCTGATTGATTTCTCACCTGGCTGGGGAAGAAATTGATGCAGCTGGAGTCTCCTCCTGAATCTCACCCGGAGAGATGCCCGCATCTCGGCGTCTCACAGATGGGCGACAGCATAAGAACTGTAGTCACCTAATTGGGATTCATGCCAAGAATGCTAGAAGACAGTAGGACCACTGGGCAGATGACTCTCCAGCAGGGATTGGTGGGTTTCAGCCTTTTAGGAACAGCCGGCTTAATAGGGGAGAGTAATTGAATCACTTTCCACGTGGAGCTAATGTGTTCTGCTCGCTATTTACAAGCTGTTTGCAGCCTCTGGGGCATTATTAGGGGACAAGGCACATTAACACGGCAGTGCTTGCCTTAGCTTTCCCAGGGAAACAGCTGGTAGAGCTGGCACCAGCTTCCAGCCAGCTCCAACTTTTTCATGTTTCATGTTTGTGCATGCCAAGTGCCTCTTTGCTGCCCATCCAGAAACTGCCAGGACCTGCAGCAATCAACCTTGTTATGTTGGTGAAAGGAAGTGTTCCTTACAAAAGTAACAGTAAGGAGTGTGGTGTGGGATGGGGCATGGAATGATGAGGAAGTCACAGAAAAAGTTCAATAATTTCCCAAATGCCTATGGCCAGAAATGAGCAGAACTAAGTATATGGCAGGGTGCTCTAACCTCCAGCACCTCCTCCAAACTCCAAAAGGAGCCTTAAAATCCCAGAACAAAGCATAGTTCTGATCCTAAGACAAAGCCAAGATGAAGTGGTCCCTGCTTTCTGGGAATTCAGTGCAGTTTAAGCTGGTGTTATCAGCAGTTTTTCTAGTTACTGTGACAAAACACCTGACACAGGCAACCTGAGGAACAAAAAGGTTTGACTCTGACTGTTTGAGAGTGCAGCTCCTGATGGTGGAGAAAAGCCCAGGGGCAAGGCCATGGCAGACAGCCACACTGCAATCGCAGCCAGGAAGCAGAGAGTGGCGAAGGTTGTTTTCTCTTCCTCAGGCTGGGATTCAAGCCCACAGGATGGTGCCGCCCATATTCGGGGTGTGTCTTCCCTGCTCACCTACCCTAGCACAGAAACACTCTCCAGACACAGCTAGAGATGTGTCTGTCTCTGAGGTGGTTCTGTCGGGTTGACAATGAAGCTGAGCTGTCCCACTCAGAAGGCCAGAGGCTGCCGACAATGGACACAACAGCCACCCTGGGAAAGAAAGTCAAAGACACCAACCAGAACCCCCACATGCCACAGCAGGTCCTCGGCTGTGCATGTCTCACTTTGAAGTAACAGCAGGAGAGGAAATAAGAGTTTTAGTCCACAAAATAAATAAAACCCTCAAATGACAAGAGTAGCAAGGATGGCCCCAGAGCAGCCTCTGCAGGACGCATCATCCCCGGGCATCTTCTGTGTGGCCCTCAGGCCCCGGGGCCATACTCTTTCTCACCCCATGCTCCTTGCCAGGGTTCACACTTTGCCATCCTGGCATGTCCCCCAGGCCCTCTTGGATCCTGCCCTGGCTCTGTATGCCAGTGTAGTTCTGAGGTCCTGAGAACCTGAGGAGGCTTTTCTCTCTGTTCTGAGCTGGCCTGACCTGGAGTTTTGAAGTGAAAACAAGCACTTCTGCAGGTCCCTAACACTCAGTCTTCCGCTAGGGTGAGCATGGGGACCAGGGAGGGCCGGAGCCAGCCCTCTCCCAAACATGTGTGGAGTCTGACCCAGGTGAAGGTCTGCTAGATGAGTTTCTGACCGTATGGCTCTAGCCGCACATGTTTTTAGGCCTCAGCCTGGTCTCTGCCTTCCCTGATGCTCTGAGGGGGAGCCCTCCGTGTGATGAGGACAGAAGGAGGGGAGGTGTAGAATGAAGGCCGTGGGATGGGGGTGGGGGAGAAGAGCACCTGCATCCAGCCCAACTTTTAAGTAAGTTTCTTCTGTAGTTTCATTCCACCTCCTCACTGCATTGAACTGACCTCCAACAAGCAGGATGAATTTTGTCACGTGGCCAAAAACCTGAAAAGGCTCTGTCCTGTGTATACGGTGCCACTGAGAAACCCTTCACGTGAAGACTGCCTGCTGCTTTTGAGTGTATAGAAAAAAGGGCTGGAGAGATGGCTCAGTGGGTAAGAGCACTGTCTGCTCTCCTAGAGGTCCTGAGTTCAATTCCCAGCAACCATATGGTGGCTCACAGCCATCTATAATGAGGTCTTGTGCCCTCTTCTGGCAGGCAGGCCAGAATATTGTATACATAATAAATAAACCTTTTAAAAAAAATAGAAAATGCAAGGCTTGATTGGGGCGCGGGGCGGGGCAGGGCGTGATGTCAGGGACAGGAACTGCTCATGCCCTGAGATTCAGTGCGGAAGTCCTCCAGCTTCCTGGTGCTTCGTTCACGGCGCCCCGATGTTCTTAGACAGCAAAGCTGGGGAGCAAAGGCTGACCGGAAGGCGTGAGCCCCGGGGTTCCAGCTATGTTGCTGGATGGCCATGTGACTTCCTGGAGCTCTCGCTTCCTGAGCTGATGATGACACTGTCAAGGGACCCATTCAGAGGAGAAAGCTCAGGAAAGGGTTTATTTCAGCTCCCATGTTCTGATCACAGTCCTTTACGAAGGGAAGTCAAAGCAGGAACTCAAGGTGGGAAATAGAGGCAGGAACTGAAGCAGTAGCCGTGGAGGAACGCTGCTTACTGCCTCACTCCCACTGGCGTATTCCCCATGGCTTGCTCAGCCTGCTTCTAACACAGCCTGCTCTGCCCTGGCACTGCCTGCAGTGGCTCAGCCGTCACACATCACTCATCAGTCAATGAAATGCCCCCACAGGCTTGCCTGTTGGCCAGTCTTATGGAAGCGTTGTCTCAGTTAAGATTTCCTCTACTCAGACATGCCGAGGTTTATGTCACATTGACAAAAACCATCCAGCATACTGTGCCTCTGTGCCTGTCCTGTGCAGTTACTTGAGAGTACCCACTCCACTGGGCATTGCTCTCATTTCCGTACCCACCACAAGGTAGGATGCTTACCAGTGCCTTGGAAGTTACCAAGAGAGCCTGTGAGAGTTGGAGGAGGCCAGCACAGGCGCAGTCAGAGCCCTCAACTTTGTCTCAAAATGGTTTCGACTCCCAGTGCTGATGAAAGTGGTTCAGAGAAACACAACATCTGCATGTCTGTGTGTGAGTGTGGTGTGTGTGTGTGTGTGTGTGTGAGAGAGAGAGAGAGAGAGAGAGAGAGAGAGAGAGAGAGAGAGAGAGAGAGAGTTTATATGTGAGAGAAAGAGAGAAAGTGTGTGTGTGTGAGAGAGAGAGAGAGAGGAAGTGTGTGTGAGAGAGAGAGTATGTGTGTGTGTTTGTGAGAGAGAGTGAGAGAAAGAGGGAATGTTTGTATGAGAGAGAGTGAATGTGTATGTGTGTGAGAGAGAAAGAGTGTGTGTGTGCATGCATGCATGTGTGGATGAGAGAGAGTGTGTGTGTGAGAGAGAGAGAATGAGAGAGATGAGTGTGTATGTGTGTGTGAGAGAGAAAGAGAGTGGTGTGTGTCCATGTGCATGCATGTGTGTGTGAGAGTGAGTATGGGTGTGCACATGTGTGCAAGCATGCTTGTGTGTGTGTGTGTGAGAGAGACAGAAAGAGAGTGTGTGTGTATGAGAGAGTGAGTACGTGTGTGTGAGAGAATGAATGTGTGTGTGTGTGTGTGTGTGTGTGTGTACATAAGGAAGCCTGAGTACAGAAGCCAGAGGTAAAGGTTGAGTATCATTCCTGTATCCTCCGGTACCATCTACCTTATGCTTTCAGACAGGATCTCTCAGTACTATGGAGCTCACGAATGACGCTTGACTGGCTAGTCAGTGAGCCCTGGGGATCTGCCTGTCTTTCCCTGGATTATAAAAATTGTCACCACGCTGCTTTGGTTTTGTTTGCTTGCTTATTTGCTTGCTTTTTAAAGTGCAGGTTCTGGGACTCTAACCCAGGTCCTCCTGCTTGAGTTGCAAACATTTTCCCCACTGACCTATCTTTCCCATCACCAAAAGGAAAGATCAGGAATTATGGGGGTCCCTACTGACTGCTCATCTGTGTTCCCTGCTTCAAGTAATTTGTCTGTGGTGAGTCTGGCTTTGGCTGACCTGGTGGTAGCCTTGTACCCTTATTCAGTGATCCCTGTGGCCATTGTCCATGATGGCTGGGCCCTTAGGAAGGCCCACTGCAAGGCCAGCCCCTTTGTGATGGGCCTGAGTGTCGTTGCTCTGTCTTCAATATCACAGCCATTGCCACCAACAGCTACTGGTACACCTGTCACAGTGCAAGCTACCACCAGGTCTGCAGTTGCTGGCATGCCCCCCTCTACACCAGCCTCGTCTGGCTCCTCACTCTGGTGGCCTTGGTGCCCAATTTCTTTGTGGAGTCTCTAGAGCATGACCCACGCATCTACTCCTGCCTCTTCATCCAGACAGCCAGCACCCAGTACACTGCAGCTGTGGTGGCCATCCACTTCCTCCTTCCAATCGCTGTGATGTTCTCCTACCTGCAAATCTGCATCCTGGTGCTCCAGGCCTGAAGGAAGGCCAAGGCTGAGAGCAAGCTGTATCTGAGGCCTGGTGACTTGCGCAGTTCCCTAACCATGTTTGCAGTGTTTGTGGGTTTTGCCATATGCTGGGGCCCCCCTCAACTGCATCGGCCTTGCAGTGGCCATCAAGCCAGAGTCAGTGGCTCTCCAGGTCCCAGAGCGGCTTCTCATCACTAGCTACTTCCTGGCTTACTTCAACAGCTGCCTTAATGCCATTGTCTACAGGCTCCTGAACCAGAACTTCCACAGGGAGTACAAGAGGATCCTCTCAGCCCTCTGGAACACTGGGCATTGCTTCCATGGTGCTCCCCAAAACTGCCTTGCTGAGGAGCTGCAGGGCTCCATACCGCCTGCTGCCAGGGCCTCCACGCCCATCAGGGGCATGCTCTCTAGCCTGCATCAGCATGTGGACCTAGCAGCAAACCTGTAAAATAAGGAGTTGCTGTCAGTGCTATGCAACAACCTATTACACACTCTATCCCACAACTGGTGCACCACAAGTGCAAGAGGCCACAAGTGCAAACCTGCGGACTTTCCTGGTGGCAAATCAGACACTGGATTCCAAATAGCTGGGGTAGAGGTCAAGCCCTACCCATGAGATGTCATTTTTTCCCTGGCACCTTGACCTGCTGCTGATGTTGCCCCCTTCTTGAGAAGGCCAGCAGGAAGAGATCTTTTTTGATTATCTAGGCTAAAAGAGCAAAATTTGCAGTACTGAAGGTGGGTGACTTCCAGGGGCTCAGGAAAAAGGCAAGCGCACAGGGCCCTACCCATCAACTTTCCCTACACATTACAAATGTACCACACTGCACACTGTATCCACATACACCGCATACATATACACCAGACACATACCACACAATATATATCAGATGCATGCCATACACAATCAAACATCATGTGCATACACACACCAAGCACAACCACACAACACACACATTTATAACAGACATAACATATATATACATATATATACATATATATATATACACACACATATACGTACTGCATACATATAAACCAGACACATACCACACGCACATACGTAAAATATATATGCCACATACACACAAAGTATACACCACATATGTACACAACACACAAATAGCACACGTGCACATCACCCCGTTTCCTTCAGATATTGAGTGTGCTTGGTGAGTGTGGTCCCACAGGACTATGATGCCTGTCCTCTGGGAGGCCAGTTGGTTGACAGATGGCTATCATCAAAAGTTCAAAGGTGTCTTCCTTTGTACCAGTCCCTGTGGTAAATGCTTGATGTGCCTTATCGTTTCTAATCCTCACAAATGTCTTGGAATAGATACCACTATGTGACTGTGTGTAAAGAAACTGAAACTCAAAGAATTTAACCGATTGGCTGAGTGCAAAGAGGCAGAGGTAGGTGTGAGCGAGGCCTGTCGGCACCTCACTCTGCCCCTGCAGATCTGGCAACAACTGGCAGAGGTGCATGAGTTAGTTCAGTACCTTGCATGCATGTGGTCCACAGTCAGAGAGGATGCTGGTTGGTTGCCTCAGTTGGCCCTGGGGCATTCCCGGAGTCAGGCCCAGAAGACTGGTGTGCTGCTAACTCAGTGTGAATCACACGTTCACTTCCCTGCAGTGGCAGGAATCCAGGCTGGGCTGACCGCTTGGTGACCTAGTTACCTGGCATTCCTTTAAAGTGTGAATTCCCTGGCCCCTGCCAATGTTTCCACTGTGGAAATCTGAGACTAATATTAGAAGTCACAAGGGGAGTGACGAGGGACATGGTGGCGCCTTTAGGGAGTGAGGGTGGGGAGAACCAGCTAGAGGACTGCACAGCTCATACCTCAGTCTGACAGAGCCCTCAGGCTCTTCTCCTGCTTTTCTAGGCTCTGGGTGGAGGCCAAGGCCAACCTGCTTAGGCAGACCAGGCTCTGCCTTCTCTGTCTCCTCTCTTCAGATACCAAACAGAAGTTTCCCGTGAGCACTGGTTTAGAAAAGAGTCATCACTCACTTGTCAACAGGGTGACCCTACCCTTCCAACCATCCCTGTGTCTTAGTGCTAAATGTCTGTGCATACCCAGTAACCGTTGGCAGAAGGAATACAGTCTCCCTTCACTTTCTCAGCCCATCAACATCACTGGTCCACCAGGTCCTGACATGTTAAGTCTCATAACCAGGACTTTTTCTTGTGTCTCTGGGTTTTCAGAGATGAGCCAGTATCAAGAGAACAGAGCAAAGTGGGGAAAGCCAGAGCATGAGGGGCATCAGGCAACGTGCACACGCCATGGAACGGTCTCACACTCCTGGCCCTGAGCTTAAACAAAAACAGTCTTATTAAAATGGTGCAGGGATGACTCATCTTCTGCTTGATGCATTCTGAAGTCTCTGCAAAGGGGCTTCCCAGCCATCTTCCTTCTGGGGCCTTCCTCCAGATGCCTCTGTTTTGAGCTCTTCAAGAGACCTCAAGTTCAGGTACAGACTTCTGACTGGGTTAACATCGGAGATCAGGTAACATTTTAGCCACCATGAATCACCACACAGACAGACACACACACATACACACACACACCCCTTGTCAGAGACACATTTAGGATATAGATAGGCACAAGAGACCAACAACTTTTCCTTAACAAAGTATAGCCAGTCATATACAAGAAAAGAAAAGGGTGAACTAAAAATTGAATTGTTTAAGTCCTTCAAGACGGGGACAGTCTAAAGACAGGATCTCATATAGTCCAAGCTGGGCTCGAATTTGGTATGTAGCTGAGGCTGACCTTGAACTTCTGATCCTCCTGTCTCCTCTACTTCCTGAGTGCTGGAACTACAAGCACGGTTGCTACTCCATCTAGCTCAGAGGTGCAAGCTTTAAAGTGTGTCGTGTGCCATTGTCAAGTATGAACTCGGGGCTCCAAGTGCAAAACTAATAACTTCCACCCTCTGCATGTGAGCTGCTTCTCCCCATGACTTGAATTCTGGCTCTGGGGAGAGATTTCTCTGGAATCCTCTTACATTCATGCACTATGTACCCTTCCGTGACTGGACTATTTCACATGGGATAATGGCCCCCCTGTTCTTTTCTGTTGTTACTTACAGTGAGATTTCCCCTCTATGAAAGGAGGAATAACCTACATCCATACTCACTGAGCTGCCACTGTGACCCAGAACTTGCAGTTCTAAGTATGCACCAAGAGGGGCCGAAGTCGAGATCTCAGCGACTTATGTGCACACCCATGTCTGAGGTGGTATTGCGCAAACAGCCCAGATGTTTCTTCTACCACCGGCCCCTTAGGTGAATTTCTAGTGCTGGTTCCATTCTTAGTGTTTTGGGGGACTGTCATGTTGTGTGCCAAAGTCGCTGCATGATTTAAGTTCGGCAAAAATGCTGGTGCTCCAGTTTCCACATCTCCCTGCTAACACTGGCTGGGTGTGTCACTTTCAGCTTTTTCACGATCACCACCATCCTAAAAGATGGGAAGAGACTGCCACTTCCGTTTGAATTTACCTAATGCTCAGTGATTTCAAGCAGCTTTTGGAGCCCTGTTGCCCTTTTTACATGGATTCCAGGAAACATTTACGCCTCCACCACGGACTCATATCTTGAAGACAAGTTCCCAGTGTGAAGGGATCCAGAGGAGACTCTGGGGGGAGCAAATAGCTCACAGGGGCAAAGAATCAATGACTAAGATGATCACTGCTGTAAAGGGAGGCACTGAGAGCCCATTCCATCTCCTGCCTCATGAGATCAAGTGAGAAGAGTCATCTGAGTAAGAATTGGGTTCTCAGTTGAGTTATTGATCTTAGCCATTCTGATGGGTGTAAGATGGAATCTCAGTGTCGTTTTGATTTGCATTTCTCTGATGACTAAGGAGGTTGAGCATTTCTTTAAGTGTTCTCAGCCATTTGATATTCCTCTGTTGAGAATTCTCTGTTTAGTTTCTGAGCCTCATTTCTCTATTGGGTTATTTGGTTTGGGGGGGGACATCCCCCTCAGTCACAGACATAGGGGAGGGGAGTAGGGGGGAAGCGGGAGAGAGAGAGGAATGAGAGGATACAAGGGATGGGCTAACAATTGAGATATAATATGAATAAATTAATAAAAATAAATATATAAAATAAAGTACATGCCTAAAAAAAAATTGGGTTCTCACCAGAGTCCTGCTGCTGGGAGAAACTAACTTCTGTGTTTGTTCGTGGCACAAAGTCTGTGGTATTTCATAATAGCTGCTACACCAATGAAATAAAGTATTCTCTCTCTCTCTCTCTCTCTCTCTCTCTCTCTCTCTCTCTCTCTCTCTTTCTCTCTCTCTCTCTTTCTCTCTCTCTCTCTCTCTCTCTCTCTCTCTCTCTCTCTCTCATTTTGGATGTTTGGGTTTGGTTTGGCTTTTGATTCCCTTGTAGGAGTCTAAAATCGGATGTCATATTACTTGTGAGAAGCAACAACTTTACACATGTGTATGTGCATTCTTTAGTGATCAGGGTAATTGGCAAACAGAACCATCCTCTCAAAGCCTCATTTCTTTCTTAAAGACCATTCAGAAACCTTCATTCTGTTTTGAACTATATGCAGAGTTATTACTACTTACTGCTGCCTCACCGTGTGACAGAACACCAGAGCTTAGTCCCCTGTCCAGTGCTGATGTTGTACCCATTGGTTGACAGGCCTCCCCTGAGTTTCTTTACTGTTACAGATATTACTCCCATATAAGATGAGTGCTGTACAGAGCATTTTTCCGATTCCATGGGTTAACTGTCCACTCTGTTTCCTTTGCTCTGTAAATAATTTCCAATCTGATATCATCATCTATTTTAGTTTTGTTCTTTGTGCTTTTTATATCATATCAGAGAAATGGTTGTTCAGACCAATAAAATTCCCTTTCCCCACCCCCACATTTTCCTTTAAGGGTTTTATAGCTTCGGATTTCACATCTAAATCTAGTCCATTTTGACTTGACATCTGCACATGGCATAAAACAGCAGTCTAAAGATGGGGAGAAAACTTAAATAAAGAAAAACAAAGTGAGTATACAATGTCCTAGAGTCCTGGGATGTGATGAAGAGATAAAAACCAACAGGGAAAAGCCCATGAGGCCTCAAGCTACACAAAGAGTGAGAGGAAACTGGTATCACCTGGGAGTGTGAGAGGTGGTCCTCTCCAGGGAAGGGCACCCCAGTTGGTTATCCGGTACCCTGAAACAGTGCCCTGGAAATATACATACAAAAACATTCCGTATACTGAGTATGTTATACTTAGGCATATATAAGTATGTACGTGTACATATATACAATAATAAGTAATAATATATATGCCATGAATTTGAAGGAGCTCAGGGAGTACATGGGTTTGGAGAAAGAAAAGGGTAAGAAGAAATATTGTAATTATAATCTCCAAAAAAGGCCAAACGTAAGAATCCATAAGTCAAAAGGCAGTGAATTAGAAACTAAAGGCATACATAATCTATTCAATAAAATTATTGCAGAAATTTCTCCAAATCTAAAGAAATAATGGACATCTAAGATCAAGAGGCGTTTAGAGTGAAAAATAAACATGACCAAAAGAGACCTCCCTACAACTTATTAGTTGGAATCCAAAAAATACAAGGCAAGGAAATAATTTTAAATACTGTAAGGGGGAAACAGCAACTCACAAAGGCAAGCAAATGAGAATAGAAGCAGATCCCTCACCAGCAGCCTTGCAACCCTAAAACACAGAAGTCATTGGTGTGTGTCAAGAATCTCAAGTCAATAACTACCTCCTACGATATCTATACCCAGCAAATCTATCTGTTCAAATAAAGACGTATGGGACACACACAAACTAATGAAGTTCATGACTACTATACAGAACATACTGAAAGAAATACTATACACAGTAAAGAAAAATGACAGTATCAAGCATAAAACCAAAGAAATAGAAAAGCCACAACCACATGGATTCACTGCTAAACTTTATGAAACCTTCAAGGGAAGGCTAGCACCAATACTCCTCAAACTACTGCACAAAATAGAAAGCAAAAGTGTAATACCCAAAAACATCCTATATAGTCAATACAAGCCCCCCCATCAAAATGTTAGTGACATTTTTCTAAAATTATAATGACCATAAAATTCATAGGGAACCAAAAAAGATCTTCCATAGCCAATGAAAGCTTGAAGAAGAACAAGAGTGAATCCTTACTCTTTGTGATTTAAGCCATATGAAACCAGCACAGTACTGCTGTTAACACTGCATATATCAGCTGAACAGCACAGAAAAGCCAGATATAACCAGTGGTCCTCAGCAAGGGCACCCATGACCTATGATGGCAATAGCCCTCTAGCCGACTGTAGCTGGTGTGTGCTACTTTATGGGGTCTTCTTTCTTCTACCCTTCCCCGGCCCCTTCCGTCTCCCCTTTTAACCCCATAATATTAGATAGGAGAGATAAAAGGATAGAGGGAATGGGTGACGTCATTGTTAGACTACCTTCTGCTGGTTAAGGGTGTTGAGTTCCTTGCGGCAAGTTTGCTCTTTGCTCTCAGGATATCTAATATCCTCTTCTCGTTTCTTTGCACGTGACTACTTGACAGATTGCCATCAATTGCATCCAATGGCAACCAACAGCATCCAACCACCAGCCAGCAACCTACACTGTCTACTGGGGCTCTGGCATTTATACACCCCCTACAAAGCCCCCAGAATTCCAGATATCACGCAATCACAGTAACAATCTGCAGCTGGCAAAACCAGGCTTCTGCTAGCGCTCAAGGCAAATTACAGCCAGCCCCTTACCCCCACACCTGGGATTAAAACAAAAACTTATTTCCGTGATTTTTTAAGCAAAAATTACAAAATTAAAGAAGCAGGTAGTAGACTGCATGAGCAATTATGGTTTAGAAAACCTGAGCAACAAAGTGAGTCCATGCTTATGTGCCAGATCTTTCCAGTTTGCAGGTGTATTGCACCGAAGCCTGGGAGACAGCTGGAAAAGCCTAGATGACTCCTGAACGAGCCAGCTAGTGTCAGAGCAGGGCGGGCTGATGCTAAGGGAAGGGTAACCACAGCTCCTTCATGACAGCTCTGTAGCTATGGGGCAGAGCAGTGGGAAACAGAGAGACTAGCAGAATGCTGAGGTGGGCCTGACATGAAAACAGAATTCATCCAAGCCTGGAAGCAGGTCTGGGAGGCGGGAGGAGATTGCTCTTGGTAGAGAGCATCAACATCTGCACTCTGAGGCACAGAAGCATCTCCGAGTCTTGTTGTTTTCTGATCATCAGGATAACATCTTGCTCCTACCTCCAAAACATTGGGAACTCATGCTGCAAACTCCAATTAAAGCCTTGGTGAAGCCCAGACTCAGATATCGACAGATTAAACTTGTTCAGACTCCCACAATAAACTCTTCACAGAATGAGTATGGCCTTTGCTGAGAATGCAATTTTTTCCAAACTTCAGTTTGACTACTTTTCAAAAGATCCTGATTCTGTCTATTATGAATAAAGCTGCTATGACCATAGTTGAGCAAATGTCCTTGTTGTATGGTACAGCATCTTTTGGGTATATTCCCAGGAGTAGTATAGCTAGGTCTTGAGGTAGAATTATTCCCAATTTTCTGAGAAAGCACCAGATTGATTTCTAAAGTGGTTGTACACGTTTGCACTCCCACCAGCAATGGAGGAGGGTTCCCCTTTCTCTACACCCTCTCCAGCATGTGCTGTCACTTGAGTTTTTGATCTTAGCCATTCTGCCAGGGGTAAGATGGAATCTCAGAATCGTTTTGATTTCCATTTCCCAGATAAGTGTTTCTCAGCCATTCAATATTCCTTGGTTGAAAATTCTGTTTAGCTCTGTATCCCATTTTTAATTGGATTATTTGGTTTGGTGGCGTTTAATTTCTTGAGTTATATATATATTTTGGATATTAGCCCTGATATACGGTTGGTGAAGATCTTTTCCCATTCTGTAGGCTGTCATTTTGTTCTCTTGAGAGTGTCCTTTGCCTTACAGAAGCTTTTCAATTTCATGATATCCCTCAAGCAAAAATGGAAAAAGAAACTGTACTACATTTACACAGTGGAATACTATTCAGCCACTAAAAACAAGGAAATCTTGAAATTTGCAGGAAAATGGATGGAACCAGAAATGATCATCATGAGTGAGGTAATCCAGACCCAGAAAGACACATGTTATATACTCACTTATAAGTGTATATTAGCCCAACATGGATGTCCTCTGAGAGACAGATCCAGCGGAGGATCAGGACAGATGCTGGAGACTTGCTACTGGACTCTGGGAGGAACGCTGAGAGTGATGTGGAAGAATAAAGGGATGGAAGGACCCAGAGGGTTCAGGAGCCCCACAATGAGACCAGCGAGAATGTCGGTTCTGGATCCAGGGGGGTTACACATACTGTTGCACCCACCAAGGACAGCGCATGCAGGGAACATAGACCCCCCCTATTCAGATCTAGGCAATGGACAGCTCATTCTCCATTGTTGGAGGGGAGTGGGGACTGCCTGACATGAACTCTGGTGCTCCCGATTTGATCACCTATCTTTGGTGGTAAGCCTACGCTGGCACACAGAGGAAAGAAAGCGGGCTATCTGGATGAGACCTAATAGGCTGTGGTCAGATGGTGGAGCAGAGGGACCCTCCTGGCAGAGGTCTAGGGGAGGGGAATAGGACAGAAGAGGTGATGACATCAGAAGTTGCTAGGCAGACTAGGAGCAAGTATGCTAACAGTGGCTGAGATAATACCATCATAATAATTATAGGCTAAAGCCAGGCATGGTGATGCACGCCTTTAATCCCAGCACTTGGGAGGCAGAGGCAGGTGGATCGCTGTGAGTTCAAGGCCAGCCTGGTCTACAAAGTAAGTCCAAGATAGCCAAGGCTACACAGAGAAACCCTGTCTCGAAAAAACAAATGGACAAACAAATAATTATAGCTAATTTTATAATAAACATTGTTAGATATTTTTAATTTTCTACAACAAACCATAAGCAACTCAGGGAGGAAAGAGCTTATTTCCACTTCACTTCAAATCACAGTTCATCATTGAAGGTACTCAAGAAAACACGTAGAAGTGATGATTGCTGGCTTGTCTCTAATGGATTACTCAAACTGCTTTCTTATACTATCCTGGACCTCCAACCCAGGGGTAGCTCCATCCTCAGGGAGTAGAACCCTACCATAACAACCATCAATCAGGAAGATGTGTGCCTCTCAGGTTTGCTCACAGGCTAATCTGGTGGACGTTTTCTTAACTCACTTTCTTTCTTCCTAAATGACTATTGTGTGTCATGTTCACATAAAACTAGGCAGCACAGTACAAATCTGGCAGAAACGGGCACACGTTTCTGGGAATCACAGGATGACATCCCTTCAGTGATGAACAGGGATAGCCATGTGGTGTACTGTCCACTAGGGAAGCTCACCTGAGCACCACTGTCTAAGGTTTTAGTCAGAGTCAGTCACATAGGAACTGTCTGCCTACACTACTAGCCACATGACAACATATGACTACACAAACTTCGCTTGAAAGTTTGTGGCAACTTTCTCATGGTTACCAAAAAAACTTTAAAAGTCTGATACTCATTAAGAAAAAGGAATGAGCCTCCAGCCCTTCATATTTTCCTAAATGGCTTCCTGAGACATACATGCATTTTCTAATAGGACTGTGCCAGTTCAGAAAAATGGGTGTTAGAAAGCGAACTGCCAAATATTTTGGGGACATGTTTGCTTGCTTCTTTGGTTTGTTTATTATCAGCACTGTGGATGGATCCGTGGGCCTCAGGCATGGTGAGTGCTCTACCACAGAGATGCAGTCAGGGCATATTGTTGCTGTTCGTAGTAGCAGCAGTAGTAGTAGCATCTCTCTGTCTGTCAGTCTGTCAGTCAGTCTGTCTGTCTGTCTGTCTGTCTGTCTGTCTGTCTGTCTACCTGCCTGCCTGCCTGCGTATCTATCTGTCTGTCTGCCTACTTGCCTGCCTGTCTATTTGTCTGTCTGTCTGCCTGCTTGCCAGACTATCTGTCTGTCTGTCTGTCTGTCTATCTATTTATCTATCTATCTATCTATCTATCTATCTATCTTGAAACAAGGTCTCAACAGCAAGTTGCCCAGGCTGCACTCAAACCTGAAATTCCCCTGCCTCAGCATCTCAGAAGACACAACTACAGCCATCTAGCAAAGGTAGAATGTTTATGGTAGATCTAAATCTTGGATGCAGCCAAAAAAAAAAAAAAAACTATTCAAAGATAAATTGGACATGCCTGTTAAAGAGAAAGCATTTATTCTCAGTCTTTGCCATAATTAGTATCACTAGAGAAACTGGAAGAAAATGGTGATTTTTCTGCAGCCTCGGTAGTTTATGGCAGGGCTTTCACCGATGTCCTGCTAAAGCATAGAACACTCTGTGGTATGCCACCGAAGCTGAAAACTATGGCTGGAAGGAAAGGCTGTTTTCCCCTGTGTTTTATGGATTGGCTTCCGAAGCCAAGGCAACTCTCTACATCACTGTATGGCTGAAGTACACACAGCTTCCCAAGAGTGACATTTGGAAGACAAGCAGCCATTTGGAAGCACACATTTAGAGTATGCTTTACTAGATATTTGTCGCTTAACATGCACATCACAGGACAGGAAGCGTAGAAGATTCACTCAGCCGACTTGAGGAAATAAACTCAGGTGGTTACGTACATAATTTTCAAAAAGGCATTTGTAGTTTTCTGAGGGATGCTGCATTACATAATCAAATTAAATATTTCATTAAAATTATTTACTACTATTTGTAAAAAAAAAGCATTTTAAAACATAAAGAATAATTACATAAGGGATATAGGTTAGCTATGAAAACATAAGAGATAAATATATGGATGTGAAAGACATAGTTTTAACAAATATGAAAGAAGACAGGGGACATAGCTCAGTGATTAAGGCACTTGCTGGGCAAGCCTGGGGACCAAAGTTTGGATCCTCAGAAACCCAAATACATTCCAGATTAGCATGGCAGCCCACCTGTCATCCCAGGGATTCGCAGAGCAAGCCTACTGGTATGACTAGCCATATCAGCATGGGAGCTCTGCATTTGATTGTGAAACCTGCCCAGAGAACACAGTGGAAGACTGATGAAGATGATTCCCCACAACAACCTTAGGCCTCCTCACTGGCACACACATGTGCACACCACATAAAAGTGGGGGGAGGGAGATTTTAAAAGTGTAGATTGTAGTGGGTAGAAACATGGTTTTTGTTTTGCTTCCAAGTGTGGGATGTGAAACAGACTTGTGAGAGGGCACGTGGTTTGTCTGCTAGAAGAGGAACTGCCTCATGAGAGGGCATGGTCTTTGCCAGCTGATAAACATCTGGGTACAGATGTTTATATATATGTGTGTATATACATATACATATATATACATATACGTACACACACATATGTGTATATATATAAATCCAAAACCAGATCCTTGGTCCTTTTTTCATTGCTTCACATCGCTTGGCTGTTCATCACTTTTAGATGCTCCTAAAGAAGCATCTCCCTAGGAGGAGTTCCAGGTTCTGGGTTCTGGCTGCTGTTCTGGGTTCCAACTGCTATGAATGGTTGTGGTCACTTTTGCTGACTTTCTGGTTTGCTGCTTAGTGGGTCTGCTGGAATCCTGGGGATGTGGAATGGAATTCTCCCCCCCCCCCCAGGAACTGAATCTAAAAAAGTTCTGTTTCTCCATTCCTATTAACCCTCTTTCTCTCCTATCTAGGGTAGGTGGGTTGGAAGGAAAGTAGAGTCATTAAAGAACCCCAAATAAAATAGTTTTTTTAAGATCAAAACCTACAGTGAATATAAATAAAAACATATATAAATGTAAAGTTATAAAGGATTTTCCTGTGGAAAATCCCATGCTTTCAGGAGATCTTAACATGAGCATGGTCATGGCTGCAGTGTCTTTCATGGTCATTAAGTCATAAGCTGGAAATTGGATAGCTGGCTGTAAAGCTCTTAAGCCAGGCCAAATTGTGCCTGGTAGTTAATCTCCCTTGAAGTCAGGCCAGCAATGGAGCCAGCGTGCCATGCCAGCAAGCAGGCCAGCTCCAAGAGAGTTTTTTCGGCATCAGCTGCTGGTCTGAGACTCTAATGTGCTTTGTGCTAAGTCAGAAGCTGTGCTCCAAAGCTCTGTGACAGCTCAACTGCGCTTGGCACTGTAAGATGACTGGCGTGTGCTTGGCAGAAAGAAGGGAAGTGAAGACATGATGACACATGGGCCTTGCTCCGAGGACAGCTTCCCCATCTCTCTAAAGCACACACACACACACACACACACACACACACACACACACAGAGAGAGAGAGAGAGAGAGAGAGAGAGAGAGAGAGAGAGAGAGAGAGTGTCGTGGCTTTCTAATCAGCCACATGACTGTATTGGTCTCCAGCCACAGCTGTGGTTGAATTGGCAGTAATGATGACCGTGATGTGAGCTTAGGTCAAGGAGGGCTTCACTGACTGTGACTCAACACCAACAGTTGATGCTTACTGTGGGCTCTGCACAGGTGCTTTGAACCCATTATCGTCCTTATTATTTCAGTGAATTAGTTAATTGGGTGACAGCTTCATAGAGGTGGCAGAAAACAGAAGTTCAAATTAAGTAATTTTCTTAAATTCATACATGGAAGCACCTCTCACTCATGGGGAGAAGGCAGGAATCCCTCTGGGTCTCTCTGTCCCCAGTCATCAAGCAGAGAAATCACACTGGCCACCACTGCACAGCTGGTGTTAAGGCTGAACTCTGACAACACGTGTCCACTAGGATGTGACATGTGATTGGAAAACAGACCTGTATATCAAGCTCCAAAGTGCAAATATCTCATCATATGTCTTTCTAGGTTTTGAAGAGCACTCTGATCATAGGATCAGTTTACACTGTCTCCAAGCAAGCATTTTGTTCCCGCCACATTAGCCCTACCTTGCCAGCTGCCTTGCCCAGTCAGAGTATCTCAGGGAGAACACTCTCTTCCTGGGCACCCCCTAAACTGGAGGTAATTGCCCTTCACCAGCTACAGACTGTTCTAATTGCACATGAAAGTTCAAAAGAAAAACGGAGCCCTCTTAATGTTTGAGCAAATTGCAATCGCCGAATTAGGTTTTGTACAGCTAACGGCCCACGGACTGATCTGCACGCTGCAGCTGACCAGGGTGTGGAGAAGGAATTGCTGCAGAGGAAATTAATCTTGATGTGGGCATGAAAAGTCTCAGCCCTCTTGCTCCCTTGGCTATTCATTTTCCTGGGTAAGACTTGCCGAGCCTATCGTTTTCGTCTCCATCTAGTGAAGAAATTACAGCCTGTTCTTGGGCTGAGGGAACTCATAGTTCCTGGGAGGTAACCGCTGTGTGTACTTTCATCCCATTATCGTCTGTATTATGATAAAAAATGTGCAGAGCTCATGTGAGCACAGCTTGACTGGAGTCAGGAGAAGGAAGATGTGTTCTTCTCAGAGTGCATGTATGGAAAGCCCAAGCTTTGTAATGGTCCCTGCAGGGAGATAATTGAGCCATGAGTGAGGAACCCCACTATATGGGATGAGCGTCCTTACAAGAGGAGGCCAGGGAAGCTCTATTTCTTTCGGTCTATATTCAGTTAAGTAAGCATCTGGCCATCTGGAGGCCAGGAGGAAGTTTCCTATCAGGCAGAGTCTTCTCTTCAAGGCCTTGACCTTGACCCTTGAGCCTGCAGAAGTGTGAGAAATACATTTCTTATATTTAATCTGTTTTGCTGAGATACAGAAGAGAGCCAAAAAGCCCTGGTGGCAGAACTATCTAGAGCTGTGTTAGCCCCTGTTTGCATGGTGTAAGAGCTCGCAAGAGAAGCCCCGAGGGTTCCTGGACAGTGACTGGTAGACAAAGAGTTCACCTTGAGTGGCCAAATGAGCTAGAGACCAATGCTGTCAGAAGATGGTAACTGAGAGCAAGTCGAGTGAAGAAGAAGCAAAAGCAAGCAGGGGACATCCCTCTTTCCTCAGACCTCTTTGTATCTGGGTTGCCCACTGGAGAGTGGTGCTCATCTTCTTCATGTTAGGTCTTTCTAGTCAGCGACTCTCTCAATTAACACCATCATAGAAATACCCTGAGCAATGTCCTCTGGGAGATTCCATACCTTGTCAAGCTGACAATGAAGACAGCAAGTGCGCCTTTTTCTTTCGAGGTTGGTTCCCTGTCAACATTCCCAAATGGTGGGTTGCAAAAAGTAATCCCAGTCGGAGATAACTTTTCACTGTATAAGCACACTCAGAGGAGGAGTGCTGGAGGAATGCATCCAGCCCGGAACAGGAAAAAGAGAGAGAAGAGTATAAAGATGTGCACCACCACCTGCGTAGTGGGAAATCTGCCTGTATGGTGGGATTCCTGCCTGGGTGGCACTCACATCCAGAAATGCTACCAAGAGAAGGAGGACACACGAATGGAGACTGCGTCTGGACTCGTTCCTGACTTTGCACAGGAATCTCATGCTTAGTTAAAGCTGAAACATAGACAAAGATGAATACACTGGCAATGTGCTGGAGATAGAAATGACCCTTGCCCCGGAAGATGACAGGAACTGGAGAGAAGTGGCCAGAATTACTCTCGTTAGCACAGAAGGTAATTAATGTCTTGGAACCTGGGTCAGACCAAATATATAGCACAGACAAGCTAACCACAAACTTTTCCTATGTTACATCCATCTTTCCCCACAATTCACCTTCTCTGCCTTCCTGACTCTTTCACCCTGTCACTGTAATAGCCACATCCCACACCATTATCTGGGAAAACAGAAGATGTAACTTTCACAGTCCTTCCCCCACTCAAGTTAGTCTCGAATATCCTGTCTAATTGTCTTCCCCCGCATGTCAGTGTCTGGAGATGGATGACTGCTGTCTGTGAGCACAGGATATTCATTCATTAGCTGAAGTCCGGAAGAGCAGAGGGCCTCAGTTATGGCCCAACAAGAACAGGGCCGACTCCAGCATTAGAGGAGTGGGAAGATGCCTGTGGAGGCTCGTCAGGGCTGCAGGCATCTGTGCAGCAGAGCCAAGTCTGTATTTGAAAGTCATGCATTCTCAGCTCTCAGTTTGATTGGGTCCAAAAGGAAAACAGGCAGGCACCAGAGCAAGTCAGTGCAACCAAGAAGGGTGCAGCAGAGGCTAGGAACAAAGCTGAAGAACACCCCAGAACATATTTGATCTCACAGGAATTTTTTAAAGATAGAATATGCACATATTAAATAAGTATACAAAAACAGCATTGACACACAGTGACAGCTTCCAGAACTTCTGCTGTGCATCCCAGAGAGCAGACTTCCTATTTCCAGTATCTTGAGGGTCGTTAAGAATAAAGACACTGGTCATGGTTATGCACACTGCCATACTAATGATGGCTTCATCAATCTCCATGCATCTCTTCCTGAATTCTCCTGCAGCTCATACCTGCTTGGAGATGACTGAGTACCGGGCAAAATGAAGAACGCAAGTCCTGGCTTAGATTTATGACCTCCTTTATCACTCAAGGTAAGGCCTTAAGAATTCAGAGTATTAAATTTTTATCTAATTCACAGGACTAGATTAAATGTTGAGCTATATGATAGATGAATCAGGAATTAATTAGTGTCAGTATTCATATAAATTGCTTGTGATAAGGAACAATAGAATCATGGGAAGTAGATACGATGCATCATCATTTCTCCTTATTTACCCCAACCCAGAGGTGAGCCAGGAGAAAGACACAGTGTACATTTGAGAAGTGTGGGCAGAGTGGTACCTAAATTATATTCATTTCCTTTTCAAGTAGTCAGGAGATGTGCTAGGCACCTGAAATTGAAATTCATTGTTCAAACTAGCCAAATGCTTCCACTCAAAACAAAAATCTGGCAGCTGGAGAGATGACTCGGAAGTTGGGAGCTTGCTTATCCTTCAAGGACCAGAGTTTGCTTGTCAGCATCCACATCACATGGATCACAACCACCTGGACCTTCAGCTCCATGGATTCTGATGCCCTCTTCTGGCCTCTGTAAGCACCAGCACATACCCAAAGCACACACAGAGGGACACCCGTACATGTAATTAAAAATAAAAGCAAATCTTTTTTTTTTTTTAAGTCAACGTCTGGTTTGGGGGTGGTGTTCTTGTTGTTTTGTTTTGTTTTGTTTTTGTGGTTTTGGGTTTTTTTGTTTTGTTTTTTGATTTAATAAAGTTTTATTTTTTCAAATGTATACCTGATTTAGCCCGCAGCTGGGGCATCTCCACCCTTTGTGTTTCTTGTGTAAATTACTTGGGCTCTGGGCTTTGAAACCAGCTTGATAAGTCCTTTACTAAGTAGCTCCTGAAGGGCTGCCCTGGCCAAGGAACCACGAATCTTCAGTCTCTCAGAGACCAAAGCTTACAAGCTTATAGTTGGGAACTTCCTTACAGAGTTTGTCATATGTGGCTTTGTCAAACAGGACTAGATTGTTGAGCTTGGCTCAAACTTTGCCTTTGGACCACTTCTTTTTGGCCTTGCCACCAGACTTATTTATTGGATCTTTGTCTTTTTTTGGCCAACTTTCCAGTATCTTTCTTCTTCTTGTCCTTCGGTGGCATGGCAAAGCTAGGAGAGTGGCTATGACCACTGCAGCCTCACTAAGATATCGGAAAAAAAGGAAGCCTGGCTGGCCAACAGTCCCAGAAACGTCTGTCTGCCTCCATTTTTTGTTTTTTGTTTTTTGTTTTTCTTGTAACATTATCATTCATTTTGACTATGTAAATGACCAGGGAAAAATTTCAATGGCAGAAATATTAGCACTCTCACACTATGTGCAGTTTGTCAACATGACATGAGAGAGGGTTCAGTTGTTACTAAGATGAGTTCACACACATTCAGAAGTCACTCCGATTGCACCCAGAAGTGCAGGGTGAGGCCTGGTGGTCACCACCATAGGCCTTTCCTGTCTTCTGCAATGATGGGGACCCAGCAGCAAAACAGTGAAGGGCCTGAACCAGAGAGGTCCAGAGGCAGAGCATTCCCTAAAGATGTCAGGGTGGGTAAAGTGAAGCTGGGGTGACAGAAAGCTTCCTTTTGCCATCATAAAATATCCTGAAAAGTAGAACTCTTTGACCTTTCAAATGTCATGAACTGGGCCAGTGAGATGGCTCAACAGATGGAAACATTTGGTCCACAACTCACAGCCAGAGTTTTAACCTCAGGACCCACAAAGTAGAAGGAAAAAACCCACTCCCACAAGTTGGCTTCTTGGTTCTACATATGTGCTGTAGCACACGTGTGCATGCACACATAGACTAAGCAAATGGAAAAATAATTAATAAAGTATAAAAAATGAAATTAAGCATCATAATCTAACTATTACAATGACTGTCCTCACTCATAGCTACAGTATTCCACACTGACTCAGTTTCTCTGGTTAGCCTTGACTAGGACAGCAAATAATACAATGTCTCTGAAAAGACAAAAACAATCCTTAGAGATGCTGCATGTTTGCATGAGGGGCAACTTGGGGCAGGTACAGGAGTGGAGGCAGCTTCGCTACAGTTCTTTTCTGTCTAACTATACCATCTGTGAGTTCTCCCACTGAATATAATCAGAGTGGTTGCTTTTGTTGTTTGTTTGGGTATTTGGGGGTTTTTGCTTGCTTTTTTGCTGTATGTTTCTGGTTTTGATTCAATAGTGTCTGACTATGCTCAAGTTCACAATCCTCCTGTTTCAGCCTCCTTAGTGCTGGGGTCACAGATATGCAGCACCCTGGCCAGCAGCTCGATACCTTGTAGTATCTAGTTTATCTGCCATATGTCTCTCCAGTGCACCTACCAGCTGCACTGGAACATTTACCTCCTTGGAACAAATGACGTAAGGAGACACCTGCCTTCCGTGGACATAGTCTGTTGAGATGCCAGGCTAGGATTATTGAGAATCATCTGCTGTGACTGGCTGCGACAAAGGTATTGTAGGAAGAACATAGGCTGCACGTAGTTTGTTGCGTAAAGAGTCAAATAGGAAAGCAGCTTTGAGCTACATTTCATTTATTTTTAACACTACATTAAACATGTGGTAAGTGATCTGGGCAAGTGAAGCTGTAGACGAAACAGACTAGAGATGAAGGTCTTTTATGCCGACCTAAAGGCTGAGGCACAGTCTGGGAAGGCCTGTTATCAAAGCACTCATCAGTTGGGGAGGTAAGTAGCTTCTCACTGACTCACACCAGTGTACTCTCCCACCAACAATACAGGAGACACCGTGTTCACCATACACATGACTGCACTATTCCCAACAGCCAAGCCAGGGGCGTCCAACCTACATGTTCATGATCAGGTGGGTGGTTTTACAATGCAGAGTATACAAATAATGGAGTTTTTGTTCAGCGCCAAACAAAAGTGGAATTGTGACACCTGTGGGGGAAATGAATAGGTTATTATGCGAAGTAAGCCAGTCTAGGAAATAGCAAACCTATCACTGTGTACAATGGAAGTACAGTAACTAAAATAGTTGTTGTTTTTTTCTTAAAGACTCCTCCCCAACCCCCCATGCTATGCTGGCTGCCTTCCATCTTTAGCAAGCAATGTCCTTCAGGCCACGTGTACCTCTCCAGTGAGGTGACTTAGGGACAATCTCTGGCCTGGTTCCAAGGACAGTCCACTCTTGGTTAAACCTTTGTCCCTCCCTCCTTCTTTTCTACTTCCTCTCCGTCTGGGCTGCTCGATTACTGGATCTAGAGGCATGTATCAGAAGAAGAAAAGCTGCATTCCTCTCCACCGTCCTGGGTCATGGGTCACTGGGCACTCAGGAACGACACCGCGGAGGGCTGGAAGACGGCCACTGCACGTCCACTGCATCCCATGCAGTCTCTTACAAGTGCATTAAAAACCAGTCATTCTAACTACTCCGCTCCCCAGGGAGCAGATTGCCACAGCTCCGTGAAACTCAGAAGGAGGGCACAGCACAGAGATGCGACCTGAAGGTGAAATCCAATGTGAGAGGGTGATTCGGATCTCAGACGCACCCTCAGACGCTCTTAGAGGCGCTACTTATGGCACTCTCTCATCAGGAAGACACCACGGTTCTGAGCCTCACATCCTTCCTAGAGAAATAGAACAATGGAGAAAACTCAAAATGCCTGGGGTGCAGGTAATAAGCACGATGGGGAGAGGCAAACATGGATTGAGAATGTAGGCCAGGCCCCACCAGCTGCTAAGAATTGGGAGAGCACGAGCCCAGGGTGGAGCTGCTGTAGTGGAGCCGTGTGCTTCCTAAGACACGCAAGGACTGCACACTGGTGTTGGGGGTATCGACCAGAGGCGACCATTTAATCCAATAGGACTGCAAAATAGTGTTTGGGGGGGCCTCGACCAGAGAAGACTGTTTAATCCAATAGGAAGATTTTGATTAGCCAGCCGGTGACCCCAGTGCAGCACTGAGCCTTTCTCAGGGTGAGCTTTTAAGCACACACACACACACACACACACACACACACACACACACACACACACACTCACACACACACACCACACACACCATGTCCTGAGCTGGAAGGCACCCACCTTTAATCCCAGCACTTGGGAGGCAGAGGCAGGTGGATCGCTGTGAGTTTGAGGCCAACCTGATCTACAAAGTGAGTCCAGGACACCTAAGGCTACACAGAGAAAAACCAAAAAACAAACAAGCAAACAAATGTGTCCTGGGTTGGCATACTTTAATTAACAAGAGCAGTTGCCCAGAAGCACATTGCAGAAGCTGAAAAGCAAGGCTGGTACATTTTGAGAATTCCCCAGCTCTATATGACTTTGTTGACTTGGGCCCTTGTTTTTATTTTTTCACAAGTGGTGCTGTCTACACACTGAGTTTTACAGCCTGAATGGAACTTCCATCATGGAGTCGGTTCTGTTAAAGCCTGGGGCCCTGGTACATCAGCACTGTAGGGACCCACAGCCGCATTGATGATAGGCTGAAGACAGTAAGATTGAAGTCTCTAAAGCTAGCAGGACCAGGAAGTCGGAATGCAAACGCTCCCATGCATATTTATTTGGGGTGAAAGTTAATATTTTGGGTTACCATGTTTACAAATTGAAAAGAATTTCTCTAGTTCTCCAAGTTCTGACCTTTTGATAGGATCAAACTTTCTGATCTGATACTTCTTCAGAAAGACAGTAAAGAAGGTGACAGTCAAGGCTGACTGGGAATGTGGCTCAGCGATATAGTCCTTGCCGGTCATACAAAAAGCCCTGACTTCAATGCCCATAACTCTAGTGGAAGTTTTGGTTTCTTTAAAACTCAGTTGTGCTTCGTAAATATGTTTTTGTTTTCATCTAAATGCAGGATATGGGACTGCCTTAGTTTATCTAAAGCTGAGAATTGCCTTGTGTGACTCAGAGAGGGGCATGGTCTTCGCCAGCTGGAGACAGTTTAATTCTGAGGACTCAGGATGTAAATGTGAGAGCCCCAAAAGAGAAGACATAAGGACTTTTAGGAGACCAACAAAGGCTGCTTGTTCATCCTGCAGTGTTGGCTGTTGCTGCTAGATATCCTGATGCCTGAGATTTGTATTTTTCCAGAGAACCCGATGGCCCTAGCCTTCTACCTTGGCTGCATAAAAGCTGGGAGTACAGTTGTGTTTCATTGGGAGTCAAAGACAGGCAATCCCTGGGGATCCCTAGGCAGATATTTTGGATAAATTGATGAGCTCCAGGTTCAGTGAGAGACCCTTGCTGAAAAATTCAGGTTGAATACGATTGATAAAAATTCAATATGTTGGACCTCTGACCTCTATCTTCATGCACCTGCGTTTTTGTACCTATACCCACACACACAAAAACATGTACACATAATACCCACCACATATACACACGTAAATCTTGCTGAGATTTTAAATGGAATTATAATAATCTCTAAATAAATTCGGGAGGTTTTATACTTTAACAATATCAACTCTTTTAATTTAATCATAACATACTTCTCAATTTATGTAGATTTGCCTTAATTTCTTTCAGTAATATCTACCCTTCCTCAGAAAGTCCTGGACAAGGTTTGTAAGCTTTATCTAAGATACTTCTCACAGAGGAAGTTCATAATCCCGGAAGCTGTGTTCTTCAGTGTCCTCTGTGGCTATAACTCACAGGTGGCAATAGTGTCCACCAGACTCACTCGCAAGTCTGAGTCTGGGCAAGTCGAGGATTGTGCCGCTGTGTGGAGACATTTTTCTGGTGGATGAACCTCTCTGCTCTGGAAATTTGTGGTTGTGCCATCGAGAGCTGGAGGCAGCCACTAAGTTTCAGAGTGGAATGGGGATCAGGGAGTCAGCCGTGGCTATACTGCTGACTCTCTCCAGAGCACTTGCCTACCTGCTTGTAAGATGTGTTTCGGTAACCTCTGCCCCCATGGGAGAGCACTCAGCCTGCAGAGGCAAAGACAGCTGTGTTTGCCACTGACTCTGTTCATCCAACTCTAAAAGAACAGTGTTTAAAATTTAACTTCTACCTCCTATGTGCAAGTGTGACTCACATAGTTTTAATTTAACAACCGATCTAACTTGCTTTATCAACCGCACTAGGATTTCTAGATGTGTCCATTCTCTTCGGTGATGATGATTTTATTTCCTCCTATTCAACTCTTTTCATTTTTCTTCTCATTCCACCTTCATATATGGATGTATCCATGCATACATTTGTGTTCGTGTGTGTGAAGGTGTGCAGACACATGCCTTCATAAGGAGGGAGGAAACTAAAGGTCATTTTCAAGTACTACTTCCAGGACACCATCTACTTTATTTGGCCTAAGACTTGCTAATTCAGCCAGGCTGTCAGGCCAATGCCCCCTCTCTCTGCCCTGTCCCCCTCCCCCCACACACACCCATGCTGAGATGCAGGCACCAGTCTCCATGCCCAGCACGGAAAACTGAACTTAGGCCCTCATATTTGCACCGCAAGCTCTTTACAGGCTGAGCCAGTTCCCTAGCCACGCATGGTTTATTCTCATATTCTTCCCCGCCTCCATCTCTGTTTAAATATTGAGTAGACTTTGCTTTTGGAATTAGCTTGTGTGGAGAAAAAAATTTGTTGCTTGATTAAATTTGTTTAATGGTTTCCACTCGGTTCAAGGTTTTTTTTATTACTTTTGATGAATTTCACCTTTTTGTTGCTTTATCAATTTATATCATTTTATATCTTCTTACAGAGTGTTACTGACTCTCTGGAGCAGCTATGTAAGTATCTCTTTCAATTTCTATTATTATTTGTACCTTCGTAGCTTGGGTTTTATTATAGGGTTTTCAGTGTTTACATTTTGTGAAGGAAAGTTGATGTAATGGCCGTTTGGCTATGATTGATTCCCTTATATAATGTCTGCTGATATACAGGGTCTTGGCACACATGTATGACATGTTCCTCTTCCCACTGATAGTGCAGGCTGATGGAAAGCAACCTGAGTATTCCCCGAGGTCCTTGGCTATTCAACTGTGAATGTTTCCTTTATTTTCACAACACTGTAAACCTTAACCACTCATTTCTTATAACTACAAAACTTGCTTGACATTTTATTTGGAGGAACTTTATTTGTCCACTTAGGCTATTAAATATATTTGTTAAAATAAATTGATGTTGTTCACCCTAAAATGTATTTGCTAAGTCTTCAATTAATGAGCCTATAACTTTTGGTCTACAGACTAAATATTAATGACCCCACTACTTTATATATACTGAATGATTTTCTTCCCTAATGAGAAAACATCAGAATCCAGGGAATTCTTTCTCTGGTGTCTGCTTGAAGTAAATGCTATCTTTAGCAGATTCAGATGGAGAGGCTCTCTTCTCTGTGAAGGTTGAGTGTATTTGAAGCAAAGGTCTTTAAAAAAAGAGACACAGAGTGATCCAGACAGGCCTGCTAGGTGGCTTCATGGAGATGACATTATTCCGTAGTTGGTAAAGTGGCTTCAGGCCAAATCTGTTCTCTCTGTGTTGGTCACTGCTTGGATGTCCTGTGTAGAATGACCCTGAAAATTACATGTGAAAATGCCATTTCTCTGCCTGGGCTTTTGAATGGCAATTAGACAGATTCATGATGAATGTGAAATGAAATCCTATTGAAGTGACCACCTACATATCGGTAACGTGAACGAAGACACAAGGCTCTGGGCAGAGGTGATAGGAGGGTGTCTAGGGTGTGGAAATGAGACACACAGTGTCCAGGGAACAGATGACAAGCTTGTAAGAGTCCCTGGCTACATAGAACCGATCTGGAGTCTTCACAATTCAAAGGGTAATTAAAACCACTGGTGAACTGAGTAACCCAGAAAGCAGGTCATCATGTCTTTTCTCTCTAGAGCAAAGCTGATGTTCTATGCTCTGTCCTGATGGCCCAGATCTCTAATTGCAAAGGAGGTGTCTCCTCAGAGGAGCGCTGGACTGTGGCCTGCTATGCAAGATACACAGGTGCTCTGGAAATGTCGAGTAGCTTGTTTTGTCACTGAGCCCCAAAGCAAGCAGGTGAGGGTGCCCTCTGACCCCTGCTTCCTGGCCAGTGATTACTAATGAAAACTGCAGCCTTCGTAATGCAAAGGATGCAGCTAGCTGGCCGCTAGCCACTCTTTAGGACCAATGCAGGGGCCAGGTTAGGATGGGGGCAGATTACTGAAAATGCTCTTCTACCTGAAGAAATCCACTGTTGAAATGACGAACACTGTCAGTTAAATAGACTTTGGGGGTTGAAACAATCTGAGCTGTTTTAGAGCACACATTTGTGGGAGAATTCCGTTATGTTAATTAAGATCACTGCTACATGCATTCTTCTGTCTTAAATTCATTTACTCTCGTCCGTTCCAGCACTAGACAGTCACTTCGGAGGGCTCTGTGCTCAGCGGGAGGATAGCTCACAAAGTACACATTGCAAATAGACCTTGGCCTGTGTTGCTTGTTAAGTGTTAAATTCCTTTGAAAATGTTTTAGCCAGCAATACTTGTTGTGATGGCTACAGAACTCTATGCCTCCAATGTCGTTCTCCTTAGCAGATTTCCGTAAGAGAAGAGTGACCAAGTCCCACCCACCACCGTAGTGCAGACATTTCTTCACACAGAAGCACAGCCCTACACCTTGGTTTTGTAAGCAGAGAAGTTCTGCCCTCAACCCCAGGCAGCTAAAGCAATACTCTGAAGCTTCCTAGTAAGAGAAAGGAGGGTGTTAATCTATCAAGTGGAAAAAAAAGGGGACTAGAAAGCGGATTAGGTTTTTGCCTCACTGTAAAGAAGATGTTGGGCTGCCTGGTGGTGGTGCTGCACGCCTTTAATCCCAGCACTTGGGGGGCAGAGACAGGTGGATCACTGTGAGTTCGATGCCAGCCTGGTCTACAAAGCGTGTCCAGGACAGCCAAGGCTACACAGAGAGACCTTGTCTCTAAAAACAAAAAAACAAACAAACAAACAAAAAAGATGCTGGGCTACAGGGCTTGAATCTTGTTGTTTCCCCCCAAAAAAGTTTTCTTTACAACCACACTTATAACGACACTAATGTCTTAATGAAAAGCTATTTCTCTCATGTTCTTATATCTGGTGTAGAATCTGTAATAGTCAGAGAGTTGCCACCCGCACGCACTGTATGGAGTTCAGAACAGTTTCTTCCAGATGAAAACTTACCTCCAGTAAAACGTCAAGGTGAATCTACATGTGGATTTTGGGCATCTGTACTAAATATTTTAAAAAGAAATTCTCATCCTATAAATGCAGTATGCTCTATTTTTAACTGATCACAAACTCTTTCTTGACTTCCTACCCCTGACCTTTCATGATTTTGATTATTATTGGCAGTACAAATACGCACTGACCCAAGGCCATAGCACTCAGGGTTAGCACTAAAAATTCATTACCACAGTAATGTTGACCTAGCAAAATGGCCATCCAGCTTCATGTAAATGTTTCAGAGGCCCCAGTATTGGAACAATAGTTGGAAACACAAGATACACAGAGCATGACAGAGGTTCTGAAGGCAGGTTAGAGAGGGTGGAGGGAGAGGGTTAGGGTGTATCCAGCAAGCCTGAGGGTTAGACTGAGGCACCGCCACTTTGTCCCATACATCTCAGGGTACCCAGAACAGAGAGGGTGTCTCTGAACCACACATCATTCTTCAAAAGAGGAGCTACCCACACTTCCGGAGGTGAGCTAGGAGATGGTTCATGTAGCTCCTCCCACCCAAGTCAGAAACTGAACTCTGAGAATCCTGCAGGGTCTGTGAGGAATCAGGGTGGCCCACAGGAAGTGTTCAATGTGTATTTTTTTTTATTTGGTTTGGTTTTCTTTCTGAGACAAGGTCTTAATGTGTAGCTCTGCCTGGCCTGAAACTCACTATGTAGACCAGGGAGTCATTAAAAATCTCAGAGAGCCACCTGCCTCTGCCTCGCCGGTGCTGGGATTAAAGGTGTGTGCCACCGCCATGCCTGGAGACAATACGTACTTTTTAAAGAAACCAAGAATCCATGTTAAATTGACATAGTACTAAATACAAATTCATCTGCGAAATCCAAACCAGATGCTTTCTTTTACAGGATCCTGGCACATAAGGATGCAGAGGCCGATGGACAGAAGCACGTCCAGCAGCTCCCATATAGCCACTGTCGCCAAAGGGCTGCTGCCCTCACACACCCAAGCTGCCGTACTCCTCCGTGTTGGAGACCATGGCAAGGCTCATAGTGATAAAGAGTTCTGTGGGTAGAGAAGAAACCTGGGGAGGGGCAGGGCGGGGTGAGGTTGGCTCACAGGAAGAAGGGACACATCTTTCCATTCTCAACTTCTGAGGTGTGAGGATTCCAAGCAGTGCTCACTGTGGTGGAAAGCAGCCATGACTGTGGAAGTCACTGTTTTCCAGGATGTCTCACCTGCTCCCAGGGCAGGCTACAGTGCTGCAGGCTAGGGATCTGCTCCACGCTCTCAGGAGCCACCATGCAGAAGAGAATTTTTGCTTGCTCTGGAACCTGGGCTCCTCTTAGGGGATCACTGAATAAATGTCATCTGCTTACTCTAATAGCTGAAAGGGTGGGCAGACAGTGCCCAAGGATGACAGTGCAAGTCAAAACTTTGAGGAAAATGGGGGCACACTCACCTGCTCACCATGGAAATTGTGCAAGCATCCAGAAGCATAATTTTGATCATGAAGACACCGAAGTATGTTCTCATTAAACAGTGTGTTCTAAGCCCTGTTCCCAGGGATTGGTGATAAAGTTAATATTTCTCTCTAGGGTACCCAGGCTAAGGTCGTCATCCAACCCCACTGGGTTTATAGAGCCGTGCTGTGGGCTGCAGGTGCTGTAGAAGTCAGGGGAGGTTTTGTAAGCACTAGCCAAGTTTCTGAGACTGGAAGTTCTGCAGTCTAAAGGCATTCTGGTGGTGTGTGCATCAAGCCACCATGAGTAGAAGGGTACTGTAGTTTCCTACTAGGGAGAGCTTATGGGGGTGTACCATAAGGAGGGTTGCTCTGAATCCATGGTATAGTAAGAACATGGTAGCCCAAGGAGGAAAGGCGAACTCTGGTATCTGGTCAGGAGCTTTTGAAGCATCAGTTTCTACCTTGGGAACACATGAAATTTAAGGGATGATTTGGCTGTCCTTTACTGGGAGGATGCACGGTTCCCACATAAACTGCAGCAGGCTTCCAAGCCTGTGCTGCTGCAGCCTGCATGACAGAGCACACCAGCTCTGCAGAGAAAGGCCTGCCTCTGCCTCTGGGGGATGCTTAGCAGGACGTTATAGTGAATTGCTCCCTGGAACCCCACACTGGGAGCTTATTTCTTCAGACAAGAGAGCACTTGAGATAATAGCATCAGATTGAACACCGGGAGGAGCCAGAGTCCATTTTGGCAAGTTAAAGGGCCCCAAAGTCTGATGCTTTTGAAAAGAGGAAAAAATGAGCCCTTGATCTCTGTTGTGCACCAGGCATACACTGAGGGTACAGAAAGCTGAGGAAGGAGCTCACCCAAGGGTTCCACCTTAGTGGTTATGGGTGGTAAAGTGTGCTCCTCTATGCTTTGAAGACAAAAAACCGCTGGGGGAAACCTCCTCCCCTCCCTCCCTTCCTCCCTCCCTCCCTCCTCTCTGTTTCTCTCTCTCTCTCTCTCTCTCTCTCTCTCTCTCTCTCTCTCTCTCTCTCTCTCTCCCCCCCCCCTTCTCTCCCTTCTCTGTTTCTGTGTGTGTGTTTTCAAAACCGATAAGAAAAATGGAGATAAGTCGTTAACAGCCATTTCTTAGAAATTTGCTTAGCACCAACAAGCTTTCCAGGGCCAACAGGTCTCCCAGGCCTTTGATCAGTGGGGGCAATCTTTCAAGACTTCAGTAAAGCCAATTGGCGACTCTGAGCACACTGGGCTGGAACAGCAAAAATCAAAGCATGATGAAGCGTGCCCTGGCACCCACACTAAGCTCATTCCAGACAAGCTCAGCTTGGACCAGTGAAGCAAGGCAAACCACATGATCTACCCAATCACAAGACACGTCATTCTTAACTGTAGAGGACAAATGCATGTTTCCTTCTGGTGACCCTACAGAGACCTCTATGCATGTCAAATGTTCCAGAGACTCACGTTCTGCCTCCTTGGCAAACTTCATGGAAAACAAATTATTTGTTCCCAATTGGTTGGCTCTGCCTGTCTCAAGGAAACTTCTGTCTGGGAAGCCGAAGCGACAGAAGTCTACCAGAAGCCTGTAACCGCAGGCCTGCGACCCTCTGCGGAGTCTGCTGAGGCTGAGGAAGCTGGGTCTGCTGGAATCGTGCACAGGGCAGCCACAAAACAAGGCAAACTGTAGACAAACTGGGGATCTCTGGTATGCCCTCAAAGCAAGTGTTCTGCTTGCTTTAATTGTCAACTTGATGTAGCCTAGAATCATCTGAGATGAAAACTTGGATTAAGGAATGATTTAAATCAGATTGGCTGATGGGGGCAATCTGATTATTAATTCATATACAAAGGTCCATCCCTCTGTGGTCAGCATCATGCCCTACTGAAGTGATCTTAAGGTGTATAACAAACTAGCTAAGCCAGGCATAGTGGCACATGCCTGGCCTGTAATCCCAGCACTTGGGAGGCAGAAGCAGGGGGATCTCTGTGAGCTCAAGGCCAGCCTGGTCTACAAAGTGAGTCCTGGACAGCCAGGGCTACACAGAGAAGCCCTGTCTCAACTCCTCCCACCCACCCCCCCAAAAAAAACAGAAATCCAGCTAAGCTAATGAGCCTGTGATGGAGCCAGCAAGCAGCTGTCCTCCATGGCATCTGCCTCAGCTCCTGCTTGACTTCCTACTC
The DNA here is from genome assembly GCF_964271855.1 of Acomys minous. Taxonomy (NCBI): domain Eukaryota; kingdom Metazoa; phylum Chordata; class Mammalia; order Rodentia; family Muridae; genus Acomys; species Acomys minous. The sequence continues at coordinate 78,727,308 of NC_140494.1, read as the reverse complement.
TGACCTCCCTTAACAACAGACTGTGGCCTGGAAGTACAAGCCAAGAACGCACTGGCTTTTCTCCCCTACGACGGTTTTGGTCAGTGTTTTACCAAAGCAGCAGAATGGAACTAGAATAAGAAGTAAAGGGATTAGCAGAGTGTTGATCCAGTCCTGCAAAGAGTTTAAACAAAGGTGTTGTCTTAGTTAGGATCGTATTGTTGTGAAGAGACACCATGACCATGGCAACTCTTATAAAAGAAAACATGTAGTTAGGGTTGGCTTAGAGTTCCATTATCATCACTGTGGGAACCATGGCGGCTTGAAGGTGGACATGGTACTAGAGAGGATCGGCAGGAAGTGAGTGTCCCACTAGACCTTAACAAGAACATTTGAGACCTCAAAGTCCCACCCCCTAGCGATGTAGCTCCTCCCACAAGGCCACACCTACTCCAACAAGGTCCCACCTACTCCAACAAGGCCACACCTACTCCAACAAGGCCACACCTACTCCAACAAGGCCACGCCTCCTCCCTTGGGGCCTCTGGGGGCCATTTTTATTCAAACCACCACAGGTGGAAACCAACCGACGGTGCTACCAGTAAGACAATAAGAGTCCTAAATCTCGTCTCAGCAGGCACACTTGGCAAACACACCAGCTGGATAGGACATATGAAGAGAAGACACACTCATTTCCTCTAGAGCAAGCATGGTTATGGCTTCTACCCACTTCTAGACAGAGCCATCCGCGTGGCAACCGTAAGCTACTCATGGTGACCAAGCACTTGAATTTTGGCAGCTGGAAGGCAATGGGCTGTCAGCATAAAATATGCATCAAATTTCAAAAATAGTATTCTAAAAACGGGCTGGGGATATAGCTTAGTTTGTAAAACATATCTCTAGTTGGTTCAGTCCCCAGCGTTATATGAACAAGACACAATGGTACAGCCTGCAATCCAGACACGCAGGTAGTAGATGCAAGGGAGCCAAAATTCAAAGGCATTCTCAACTGTGTACTGATTTTGAAGGAAAGGCAGCCAGGGACACAGAATATCTTATGAGGCAGACAGATGGACAGACAGGCATATACACAAGAATCATGAAATAATTTCATTACTAAATTTAAATTTTTATTACATTAGGAAGATAGTTTTGGGTATATTTTATTAATGGAAAGATAGCTTTACAGATCATTTTGCCTGTTTCTTATTTACTTTTTAAACATAGCTTCTAGGACACTCTTTTCAGTGCCATATTCTCTCTGGAGAGCAATATCTGAAGAATTTCATCCCACTCTGTGGAAAAGAACTATCTGCAACTGTGCCCACCGTTACTAGCCAGAGAAGGTACTTGGAGGGTCTTTCCTGAGCATCGGTGTATCCAGTTTGCCCATCCTTAACCCCAGAAGAATTCAATGTATCCTTCATTCACAAAAATCTCAACTCATGCGAATTTCTACTACTGCTGCACTGAGCTAGATGCAGCCACAGAAGCAGATGGTGGTGAGGTCACAGCGAGGTTGTGAAAGCCATGCTGACCTGGCTTGTCTCATGAGGTCTCCACAAGCAGGACGGCCCCCCCCCGTGGCTTCCAGGCGCATTTGCCTGGTGAGTCTGTGGGTGCAAAGGAGACCCTCTGTGATGAGGGATCCCAGACGCTGTCCTTGCTCAGCTTGTTTTGAAAAACCAACCAACCAACAAAGAGGAATTCTATGCATCCTGCCTGTCTTCTTTTAAAATAAAGTGAAATAATTTTTTTTGTTTGTTTATTAGTGTGTGAGATGAGTTTGAAGGAAGGGTAAAAATGTGCCATGGAGAAACTTAGAGGCAATAAATAGCATGGTGCCATTTATGACAGGCAGATTCTAATAGTGTTTATTACAGGAGCTTACGGAGCTCCTGGAGGGAGACACATGTCTGCAGAGAGCAGGCGATGAGCAGAGGCAGACTGTCACTGCCCCAGGGCAAGATGAGTTATTATAAGATAAATAATCATTCCATTATTTAGACAGAAAGTAGAATGCAGTTTTACCTTCTGGCAGAAAAAAAGAAGCATCCTTGCCAATGGTGATAAAGAGACAAATCACATACTTAGAGACACGTGTTACAGAACATGCAGTGGTCCAGTTCTAAAATGTTTACTGATATATTTACCTTTAAATAGATTATGAGGGCTAATATTCTTAGACAAGTAACTAAAGAGGTTAAGAAAAATAATAATTACTCTGAAAAAAATGGGCTTGATGCGAGCAAAAATCAAAATAAAACAAAAGCAGTCGAGAAAATAGAGCTAATGAGGAAGGATGTGTGTGCCTGAAATCCTAGCTACTCAGGAACTGAGGCAGGAGGATTGTGAGCTTGGGTTACATAGTCAGATTAAGGAAGAGAAGGAGTCAGGCCTGGTGGCACACACCTTTAATCTCAGCACCCAGGAAGGCAGAGGCAGGTGGATTGCTATGAGTTCGAGGCCAACCTGGTCTACAAAGGAGTCCAGAACAGCCAAGGCTACACAGAGAAACCCTGTCTCAAAGTAAAAAAAAAAAAAATTTTTTTAAAGGAAAAGAAGAAAAATAATTATTTATTAATTAACCCAACATACCAAGTAACAGTAGTCACAGCCATCAGGAGCCAAGGCTGGGTAATAAAAGTGACTGGAAAATGCAATTAATAAGCCATTGTTTCTTAACTCTATTATAATCATTGGTTCTTGAGGCTACTGCCAATGCTCAGGCTGCAGTGTTAGCACACAGAGTTCTCCTGAGTGTGAAAGTGAAAATGAACTTCATAATGAAAGAACCTGATGATCGCTCCCCGAGACGGGCTGATGACTGTGAGACACCGATGACTTCCTGTGAATGCTGTGTCTTCTATGAAACGTTCTTTATCCAGCATCCAACTGAGCCCAGAAACCACAGGACTCCATATGATACTGTAGCAAAGGAAGCTTTTCTCAGGCCACCAGTGTTCCCGCCTCAATCTAAAACTGAAAAATAACAAAGTCAGATGAACAGGACAGGAACACACAAGTTCATTTGGTTTGATATATGAAAATGTACAACTTGCAAAAGAAAAAGTAAGTCTTTCTCCCCTAAAAAGGGAAATCTGTATGTTTTAATGTTAAATCTGATGAAGTTGATGGTTGTGGAGAAATATGATCCAATCCATTTGATTAACTCTTGCTCCTTGAACTATAAGGGGTGTGTGTGTGTGTGTGTGTGTGTGTGTGTGTGTGTGTGTGTGTGTGTGTGTGTGCATGTATGTGTGCATGTGTGTGCATGTGTATGTGTGTATGTATGTGTATGTATGTGTGTGTATGTGTGTACGGATGTGTACGTGTGTATGTGTGTGTGTGTGTGTGTGTGTGTGTGTGTGTGTGTGTGTGTGTGTTTCTGGATGCTGGTGAGGCCTATAAGCACTGCTTTAATTTCTGGTCCATTTTCCTTCTTTGTTAGAGCTTTGCTTGAATTTTGTTTTTGTTTTTGTTTTTGGTTTTTTTTTTTTTTAAATAAAATCATTCATACTACATCTCAATTGCTATCCCATCCCTTGCATCCTCCCATTCCTCTCTCCCTCCCGCTTTCACCCCATTCCCCTTCCCTATGACTGTGACTGATGGGGACCTCCTCCCCTTGAATATGATGCTAGGGTGTCAAGTTTCTGCTTGGTAGTCTGCTATCCTTCCTCCGAGTGCCATCGGGCCTCCCCATCAAGGGGACATGGCCAAATAAGGGGCACCAGAGTTCATGTGAAGTCAGTCCCCAGTCTCCACTTAACTGTGGAGAATATTCTGTCCCTTGGCTAGATCTGGGTAGGGGTTTGATGATGACTGCACCAATTGTCCTTGGTTGGTGCCTTAGATCAAGCAGAACCCCTGGGCCACCTATTCCACTCCTTGGAATATACCCAGAAGATGCTCTAGCATACAACAAGGACATATGTTCAACCATGTTCATAGCAGCCTTATTCATAATAGCCAGAACCTGGAAACAGCCTAAGTGTCCCTCAGTAGAAGAATGGATAAAGAAACTGCGGTACATTTACACTATGGAATACTACTCAGCTATTAAAAACAAGGAATTCCCGAAATTTGTGGACAAATGGATTGAACTAGAAATGATCATAATGAGTGAGCTAACCCAGAAGCAGAGAGACTCAAATAGTATATACTCACTTATATCTGGACACTAGGCCAAGGGGCATGTCCCTTGAAAGTCTTCACTTAACAGGAAAATGGGACAGTGGTGAGGACATCCTAAGGTGAGAGAAATATAGGAGATAGGGAAATAGATGGATCCAGAGGGTCCTAGAAGCTTTGCTTGAATGTTAGTACTTTTATAAAGCTCTTTCTTGAGCGTCTTCTTACATTCTGAGGTGGTCCCACATCCTGCCTTGTGACTACTTCCTCCCACTCTTCCTGTTCTGTGGGTTGCACACAGGCTCATCCTGCTGCTTAGCACATGAGCCATCATCAGTCAGCTCCACCTGTTGTTCACCTTACGGTCACTTTCTGTGTTGGCCATTTTCAGTGTCCCTCATCACACAAGACCGAAAGCTGTCAACATGCCTCCCCAGAGACTCAGCCATTCTAAGCAAGTTCCAAGCTTTTCCCTCATCCTTGCCCAGCAACGCTAAAGCTCTCCCAAATCATACTAACCCCAAACCCTGCCTCTCACTTCTGTTCCAGATTCCTGTCTTAAACCTTCCTGGGATCGTCAGAGAGCAAAGGCACACATCAAAATTTACGTGAGTTAAAGGCAATTGTACAACTGCCTGTGTAGCAGAGTTCTGTACAAGGACAAGGTCACTGCAACCAGCAGTTTACATCAGACTCCTGCAGGGACAAGCAAACTTTGAATTTAAAGTCACATCTGAGAAGTGACTCTGTGTTCCTTGCTTCCAAGTGTGATGAACTTTGTATGCTTGTTTAAATATTAAAAATTGAGAGTATTGCTTTAAATGACCCTGTCTAACATTTGAAACCATAATATTTTTGTTAATATCAAATCGTTAGACGTATATTCCAAGATTATGCAGTAAGCATATTTTTATATTGTCAGGCTATGGAATGAGACAACTTAATTCTATGCTGTACTTCCAGAAAAGAAATGATTTTCAATTTCCACTTAAAAATATACTCCCAGAGACAGTGGCTGCCTTGTCAGGAGTAAATGATTCATTTTACAAACTTATCAAACATACATTCGTGATGAGAGTGGGGTTACCTACTCAGCCTGGGCTTGGTGGGTGAGTAGCCAGCATAGCCAGACACAGATATAGACAGGCAGCATAAGGAAAGGAAGAAGCGAGCTCTCACTGTCACAGATTATTTCAATTAAACATTGATTTCAGCATGGCCATCAAAGTCAAAGACAGTATACACAAACTGTCCTTCTATGCCCGGCAATAAGTAATCAGAAATGCAGTAAATGTCACTTACGATATTTTTCAGATAACTGATAATAACCCCAGCAAAGCTGTGCAATATCTCTATACTAAAGCCATTGAGTGACACGGCAAATCTTTATTCTTAAATGAGTAGAGGATTATAATATGATCATAGATTAGAAAATTCAATATTGTCAAGATGGCAGTTATTTATTAATTGATCTACACATTCAACATAGTATCAATATAACTTTGCCCTGATTATTAAAAAGATTGTTTTAAGATATCTGTGGAAATGCAATGTTCTAGAATTGACAGGAATATCTTGAAGAAATAAAAAAAAATAGAAAGAGTGAAAAGTTGAACTGAACATTTGCTAGCTGTTTTAAGGCTATAAACATTCAGATGGATAATGACCCTGCCGAGGCCTCCGGTTCTCTGGTCCTCACAGGGCCCTCCAGGCTTGGGGTGGTCAGCCCCATGGACCCCTTAGCACAGGGCTATGATTTCTTCCATATTTAACTGCTAGCTCATTCTTCTTCAGCTAGTCTTTCCTGTCCACGTCTGCATTTTCTCCTGAATTTTTGTCTCTCTCGAATCCACGGCCACTGTCCTGCAAACTCAATATACCTTCTTATGGCCCAAACTTATGGGCCTTCGCTTCCCCCTCAAAGCCCCGCAAGGTCTCACCGACTCTCTCTGCTTGACCTTTAAGCAGTGTGAGCAGGGAGCCGTGTCTGCGGAGGTCCTTCACGGATTGAGACTGACCCATTCGTTGGTTTAAAACAAGAAAGTTAAATGTAGCTGTCAGATCTTTCTTAAAGTGGTCAAAGCAGTTCACGGCGAGAAAGTTTCAAAACACACTGTGTGGAGGAGCTCCTGCCTGAGAGGCCACCTGATGACCTGAAGATGGGTCACATCCTTAGGTGCCGGAGTTAAAAGCTCAGGGCCAGCCGGGTGTGGTGGCGCACACCTTTATTCCCAGCACTTGGGAGACAGAGGCAGGTGGATCGCTGTGAGTTGGAGGCCAGCCTGGTCTACAAAGCGAGTCCATGAAAGCCAAGGCTACACAGAGAAACCCTACCTTAAAAAAAAAAAAAAAAAGCTCAGGGTCTGGTTGTTGCGACACCCTTGGAAGCTGATAGAAGCTTCAGCAAGGGGACCTAGTGAGAGGGTCTTGGGGTCATGTCTTTAACGGGGTCGATAGGGTCCTAGTTTCTTTGTCCTCTTTTGCGTTCTGACTTGTGATGTGAGAAGCTCAGCCCTGCCACAATGTGCCACCTCCGCGAAGACTCGGATAATGGGGCCCTTTGATCTTAAGCCCAAGTCTCCAAAACTATGAGTCAAGATCAATCTCGGCTCATTACAAGTTAATGGCCTCAGAAAAGAAACCCTGCTGCATTCGTGGAAAGCTAAAAAGAAGGAGGAATAGACTGGAAAATGGAGGGCTGGAATGTGAAGAAGGGACTCAGAGAGCAAGCAGGCTCCTGTGGGATCCTCAGCTGAGCGGCGATTCTGTTCCGGGCAAAGAGAAACAGGAAAAGGCAGCGTCGCCCAGAGCTCTGATCAGCGATGGTGAGGAATCTGGAGAGATGACAAGTTGCAGGAATAGCGGAGCGCATGGTCCCCGCCTGTCCTTGGAGGGAACGTTGAGCAAATTACACTCATTTCCTTGTAAGCTTAAACTTGGGCTTCAGTCTTTGAAAAGACGCTTGGTGCGTTTCCAAATGCAGGGAGTGTTCTCGATCTGCACTCCCGAGTCTACGATTAACAAGACAAATTGCCAGCCTGAAAAGTGATCCGTCCAGGTCAGCCGAAGGGAATGCTGCCCTGAATAACGCAGGGCACACACTTGCCGGTTTCTGACCTTGTTAGCCAGGCTCTCCTTTTTTCCTTCTAAGATTTAAGCGCTGTTTATTCTCTGGGGAAGCCTTCGTTTTTATGCTCCTTAAAATACCTTCAACTTGACATCTCCTTGGATTCCCAGTACACTTGAGGACGCTGACCGACAGAGAATAGAATGCTGGCTGGCCTCGGCCCTGCCCCAGACCTGTGCTGAAGCTGGGAGCTGCTCTCTCTCCCTCTCTTTCTCTCAATTAGTTCTCTGCACATGTGGCTCTGACAGCATTTCCTCTGCCTCCCAGGAGGGTGGTTGAAGGCAGAAGGGCAGGGGCTGGAGGTGCCTGGCAAAACGAACCTAGCTGCTCATATTCCGCTTTCACAGCAGGGTGCTGTAGAGAAGGGGTCTGCACACCCACCCACTGCCCTGTGTGCAGCAGGTGCCGAGGTGTCAACTCTGGTTCCACTTTCTACAAAGAGGTCCCGGCAATCTTCTCTCTGCATTTGGGTCCAATAAAAACCTGCCGTGGTAAGCCATCATGTGTGTCCTGTGAGGCTTCTTTCTTCAAGGTTATAGCTTGACTGGGGAAAGACTACGCACATGAAAATCTTATGTAGTATAGGATATAATCATACTCTTGACTTTATTTTTAAAGGGTGTGTCTCAAGGCTCTTTCCTCATTTTAAAGCAGGGTCTAATGGAACTGAGGCTGGACTTGAACTCACTGAGGGCCTGGCTTTCCTAGCTCTACATGGAAGTGTTGGGATGATAGGTGTTGGATGCCCGAGTCCACTTTTATTCTGCCTGTATATTTTATCCTCTCCTGTGACTTTAAGTACAACGTGTGTGTGTAGAGCTATTGATGGCTATATTCTCAGTCGTGACTCTCTCCTTGGTTCTAGAGTCTATGTCTAAGCTTAAAATTATCTCCCCTCACATCAACTCACATCTGAAAACTGATGTGTCCCTTCCTCGTCTCCCCTTGCGGCCTCTACCAATAGCCTCTGTACAAAAATCTCGCTCTCCACCCCATCATGCCACAGCTGTCTTGCTTTTTTAATATATTTACAGAACCAACTCTATCTGAAAGCATGCTTTTGTTTCCTTTGGGTGCCATTTGGCTAAATCTCTAACAAGAATACCTGTTTCAAAAAATAACCTGTCAGGAAATTCTGTCAGGTAAAGTGAGGACTGAGAATATAGCTGTGGCTATCTCTACCCTCACCCGGTATTTAGAGTTACAGGAGAGGATGGAATATTATACAGAAAAAAATAAAAGTATATTCAGGCATGGTGGCAGGGTACCTACAATCCAACACTTCAAGGTAGAGATAGCAAGGCCAGCTACAAGTAAGTTTAAGATGTTTGAAAAATAATGTAAAAAAAAACACCCAAAGTTATATAGATGCTTTGTACGCACAGAGGACGATGTCATGTCACAGCTCCTGTAGGTGGCTTGGAATAGTGCCCAAGAGCCCATTGTCAAACACTGAGCCAGTTATTAAACACAGCCTTTGTAAAAGCCAAATTAAATCAATTTACATTGAAAGAAAGCCTATTAAAATAAGCGTAACAGATGCTCATCACTCACCTCTCTCACGACGTCATCATCCGTCTAAGGCTGAGTCTGGTACCTGACGACAGGAACACCTGCACATGCTGTTACGCCACTCTCTGAGCTATGAGGTCATCATACCTGACGCAGACGCCTTTGAACGATGACTCACTTCTGTCCCGCTCAGCCACGGCGGAAGTGTTCATTCAGTGTTAGAACTCAGCTTGCCTTTTTGCTGAAGATCCAGCTGTGAAGTGGTGACCAGCAAACTACAGAGACCATCACAAAGGGTGTCTCTCTGAGGGATGGTATAGAGCCATACATTTGGAGTCCAGAGGACAATTGTCAGCCATAATCGCAGTGGCTTCATATACACACTGGAAGATTCTGAGTAGTTGAGCAAAAGCCCAAAGGAAGAGCTAGAGTGCATGCCTTGACAGTGCTTGTGTGTGTTGGGGAGAGGGAACGGACCCTGCAGGAGGAATAGAATGGGGGGCCCAGACCTAGGTCTTATCTTGTAGAAACAGACACTACTGACATGCTTAAGCCGCCCTGTGGCATGATGGACTGAACACACACAACAAACCCTCAGCAAGGATCTGGCCAAAGAGATCGAAAGAAAAGAAGGTTCACACTCCAAATCAGCAAAGAATCGAAATGATCACTCAGGATGTGCGAGCTAAAGACCCTCCCACGCTGAGAAACTGATGTGCTTCCGGGATCGTGAAAAGCAAAGGTGCTTTCTGGCAAGCCTGGTAACCCCAATTCGATCCCCAGGACACATGTGGTGGAAGGAGAGAACTGATTCCACCAAGGTGTGCTCTGACCTCTGCACCAACACACACACACTCACACACACACACACACACATACACACACACATGTATACACACACACACAAATTAGAGTAAGAGTCCATATTTTACTTGTTCAGCAGTCAAGAGCCCCCGGGGTCTTGCAGAAGACCTGGATTTGATTCCCAGCACCCATAGGGTGGCTCACAAACATCTGTAATTCCAGTTCCAAGGGATCCAGTGCCTTCTTCTGGTCTCCTCAGGCACTGCACATATGTGAGAGCCAGACATGCATGTGAGCTACTTGAAATTAAACTAAACTATAGTCTGAGGACCTCTCGGCCCTGAATAGAGAAAACTCATGAAAAAGTTTAATCAAATTGTAGAACACAGGTGATTATTCGATGGGGTTCAATATAATTAACTCTCCACAGGAAAAAGTCCCAGGAACCTCCTAACATAACCCTTCTACTGACCACAAGTCCCCATGAACCTCCTGGCAGCTCCCCTCCACTGACAGGAAGTCCCCATGACCCCGCTAGCACACCCTCTCCACTGAGCTGAAAAGTCATTTTCAATGTATTTACTTAAGGATGTGCTTCTTAGCGTGGCTGAAGCTCATTAGTAGCAGCTGAAAGTAATTAGAGGCCTAATTAAAACAGAGTAATAAGGTGGTTTAGCACTAATGGCACGAGACTCTTGTTACCTACTCAATTGGAGCTCTTTGTGTCTCATCTGTAATGGGGAGAAAGCATGTGTTCTGCCAGATACAAAAGGGGTCTTGCAGAAGGTAGCAGCAGAAGAAAAACTCACTGTCTCTCCTCTTGTGGAAAGCAAATCCCACATCCAACAGCATGAGTGGTACCTGGGCTGTCTTTCATCTTGATATGAAGACAGGTATCTATGGAAACAGCAGCTTGCGTGTAGAGGGAGAGAACAGAGAGACCTTAGCACTGCGCATCGGGCTGCTGAAGGACAGAGCAGCTCCTAGGAGGATGTGAGACCCTTCTCCAAATAGATCACTGTAAACTGTGGGGCGCTGAGAAACTTTGCTCGGTGTTGCTGTTGTTGTTTTGTTTTGTTTTGTTTTTGTTTTCTTGAGCCCATTTGGTAACATTAACGTGACTTGGCAGAAAAATGACTATATTCCCAGGGGAAATAGCCCAGGGGTAGAGCATTTCGACAACAGAAAATGACTGTATTCTAAATGTTATTTTTCCTAGAGAGAGAAATCTAATGAAGAAAATGATACCATTAATGGTTCAAAACAAATGTTTACAAATATATTCACAAAAACCCATGGAACAATTTGAAGATGGTTATCTGGATGTCTTATTATAATTTCTAAAAAAATGTAAAAATGTGATCTACGTAGAGACTCCCGCCTGTTTTAAGATTTATTCAAAACCAGTTGACATAGTCTAAACAGGAAGCTTGGGGCTAGAAATGTCAATGGTTTTCCAGTTTAGTGGAATTTTGGTCTCTAGCAGAACTGACCTATCATATGGTGTCTCCTTTCTAGTAATATCTGTCTCTAGTGCTGACCTGAGCTCTTGGCTTCCTGGTATAAGAGCCAATAAGCTGTCTGTTGCCATTGACAGGTCTACCCCAGGATGACTGGCTGAAATCATAGGCAAAAATAAACCCTCATCAGTTATGTTTTTCTGTTGAGCATTTTGTCACAGAAATGAGAAAAATCACTCAGATGTCCCTAGTGGTTGGTTTAACCCTCTCACCCTGTGCAGAGCTAGTGAAGCAGAGGAGGTTAATCCGTTCTCTCCATCATGTCCCTCTTCCTGCCTTGGCCTCTCAGATTACAGAAATGAGGCATCATGGCCAGCTCAAAGCAGGGACATATAACACAAACACTGCTGATTCTTGGAGTCATACAACTATTTGCTGTTCTGTGCACTGTATGGTGTTCAGTAGCATCCCAGGCCTAAGACTCGGCAGCATCTTTGGCAGGATTGTTGGGCATTGCTGTGCTAAGGAAGAATGAACAATAATATCTCCAGGCAGTGCCAAATGTCCTTTGAGAAAAAAAAATCACTCTAATCTTAAAGAAACAGTGGTTAAAATCCCCCTGTGTTTATCATAACACTGTGAGGGGACCCGTGTCCCAGGTGCTTTGCCAAGCAGATCACAAATATCGCCACGCTCCATTATCACTCAGAAATATCCAATAAGGAGCATCAGCCTGGTTTATGCCTGGGACACAGATGCTAGGAGAGTTCATACGTGGCTTGAGGTCACAGATCTAGACGGTAAAGAGGCCCTCTGACTCCAGAGACAACATAAGTAACAGCTACTGCCCAGACTGACCACCAGCCACATCACCCACCCACATCACCCACCCACACCACCTCTAGGCTTCTCTTCCAAAAGCAACAGATGCTCCCATGTTCACAGGGAGACCATGATTATGACCCCAGAGACTCCAGCAACTGTAGTCTAGAGTCCCCTCCTCCCAGGACCATGTCTCACATCCTGGGGTCTCTTTATGCATGCCAGAAGAGTTAAGCTCCATCCTCTCTCACCCCCACCTATCTGGGGCTTCCCATAAAGTTGCTCAGTGTTGGCCATTTTACCTTCTTTCTTTGTTCTGCCAGCCCAGCCTGGACAATGCCTACTGAATCTGGTGTTTCTATAATTCTTTTATTATTGTTGTCATTGCTGTTGTTGCTATCAGACAATTTCATACATGCATATATGTATTTTGAGCATACTCACCCTGACATCCGCCCTCCAACTCTTTACAGATCCCTCTGGACTCCTGCAATTTCATATCCTCTTCTTTTTTAATAACTCACTAAGCACAGAATTAGTACTCTCCAAAGGCATGCGAATGGGAAGCCATCCACTGGAGCATCATCAACCTGCACTATGACCCTCTAAGCAGCAGCAGCTGTCACTGGCTCCTTAGCTGGGGAGCGGGGCCACTCACCAGCCCTGCCCTGGTCCATGCTAGAATCTCTTGCTAGCTTGATTTTGTCCAGATCTTAGGCAAGTAACCATAGCTGCTGGGAGTTCATAAGAAGTGTCCAGGAGACACTGTTTCACAGAAGTCCATGCCAAACCTGGATCCTACAATCTTACTACCTCTTCTGCAGTGGTCCCTGAGACTTGGGGGCAGCAGGTGAGAGTTCTGTGATTCATAATTGTTCTCTCTTGACTGTTTCATTAACTAATCAACATGTCCTTCTACCTAATTAGGGACCTTTTGTATTGTTATCTTTTTTTTATAGAACCAACTGGCTTGGTTCTCATCTTCCAGTTGAACCCTAACAGCAACGGATGCTAGCTAACATCCATGACGACCCATCACTAAACATCCCTAGAGGCACAAAACAGCACTGGTAACACTTACTATACATACATTAAACAGCATACATGCAGAGCTCTGCATAAGCTCTCAGGAACCGTGGTGCTCGTCAAAAAGGTTAACATATCTGATCTTATGTCTGTGATACATGTTCATGGGAGAAAATGAAACAGAAATTGCTGTAACCGTAATAATGATGAATTACCTTTAGCTTTGATTCTACTTTTCAATGAGGACACTGAACACGCAGAAGATGGAAAGCCCCGTGCACTGGAAGGAAGCAACAGAACATGCCTAGTAAACGTTTTGAAAGGGAAGACATTTAACAAGGCAATGAACAGTTGGAAGGAAATGAAATTGAAAAGGGAGGGTAGGAGTTCCTTGGGTCAGCACCCGAGGGAAGTGCTGAAAGCAAAGAAGTCGGTGAAGAACAGAGCCCTGCCTGGCAGACCCCAGGGGTGCTTTCTGATTAGCAAATCATTTTCCCTCCTAGTCACAGGAAATGAGCGGCAATGAGTTTTAATCACAGCGAAAACATGCTTTACACTTATAGCCCCAGCATGCAGCTCTAATATCTTTTCCAGGTACTGTATGCCTCTGAAATGTCCAAGGCTTTCAATTATGGCTTTGTAATAGGACCCAGCTTGAACCAAGCGTCTAACCTTCTTCCATCCAAAGCATCCTTAATTCACTGGAGTGTTTCTAGGATGCCTCTGGGGGTTGCCATTAGCGGTCCAGGACTAACAGCTATGTACAGGAGACCTGAAATCTTACAAAGATGACTTCCTATGGAGACCTCAGTCCCTCTAGCATGAGTTATAGAATCTCTGCCAGGACCCCTGTAGTTACCACAGTGGCCTCTTCCTATTTCAACAACCACTTGGACTCCTACAGGGACCTTCCGTCACTGAGAAATGGCGCATCCAGGTGAGTTTGCCAGGGTCTCCCTGAAGTCCTTTGAATACTTTCCACGGTGTTTCTTCTCCTCCATGGTATGACATCCGGCAAGTTTGAGTGCTTATAACCTCATGATTCTCCTAACTCTGCCTGGAAGTCTGTAATAAAGACGGCTGAGGCCCATGCTGCTTACTTGATATTTCTTCAAAAGTATTCATTACACTTTACAATAAGTAAATACAAAGTATGAGTAGAAACAAACTGTTCTTTTTAACCTGGTTCTGTCACCAGTGAGGACTGGAAGCTTGGGTGGGTTTCATAAGTGCTTTTCTGTTGTCGTGACAAGTATCGTGAGCGAAGAGTTTGTATTCATCGTATTCAGCTCCAGGTTAGAGATCGTCTTCTAGGGAAGTCACGAAAAGGGAAGGGAAGAAGAGGCTTGAAGCAGAAACAGTGAAGGAACACTGCTTATTGGCTCGCCACTGATTCTTGCCCACCTACTATTCCCCATACCTCCCTGCCTAGGAATGGTGCTGCCCTCAGTGGGCTAGGCCCTCCTACATCAATCAACACTCAAGACATGGCCATAGGCCTATCTGAGCTGGCCAATACCTCAATTAAGACTCCTTGTCAGGTAGCACTGGATTGTGTGGAGTTGGCAATAAAAACTAACAAGTACAGCATCAGTCCTGTCTCTCTCCTTGAGGGCATGGATGACTCCAGAGCTAGGTAGGAAATATCCAGAGGCTCCTGGGACATCTTTCAGTACTAGGAAGTTAAAAAAAAAAAAGGTGCTCAACAAAAAGCCTAAATTGACAGGGGCGTTCCAACAGGACATAGTAAACAACTGAGAAAAAAAATTCCCAATGACCAAAGCTGAGAGAACTTATTCAGCAAATAAAGTAGAATTCAATTACAATACAACCTGAAAAAGAAATACCCATGAATTTTTAGTGACACAAACAAATGAGTAGAGAAATAAGAAGAGACAAATCTCTTTTGCCTAAGAATTGCAAATGATGGGTATAAACAACAGTATTTAGAAGGCAACTTAACAACATTTAGCAAAATAACAATGGTTGGTTCTGTCTTAGTGGCCAGGACCTCCCCAGCCATGCACTTTTGATCAAGGTTAAAGTACTGGGCATAAAACCCCCTTCTGTGTAACAAGCTTTGAGTCCTATGAGAAAGCAGTGGTTTACTCCGTTGCCATCATGCCACTATTGCCCCAGTGGGTACTTCCTGACTGGCAGGTGGGTACTGTAGCATTCAGAGTCAGAGACACTCCTTGCAGGAGTAGGCTGCAGTGAGTGTGGAAACACAGAGCTGCTCAAATGCGGAGAAGAGACTTGAGTGCTCAGCCCCAAATGGGACATCTCTGTCAACAAACCCCCTACCTTCTGCCAAGGCTCCAGAAACATTGCAGAAGAAGGGGAAGAAAGACTGGAGAGCTGGAGAGCTGGAGAGCTGGAGAGCTGGAGAGCTGGAGAGCTGGAGAGCTGGAGAGCTGGAGAGCTGGAGAGCTGGAGAGGGGAGAGGAACGCGGTGAGATGCTCTCTCCCGAACATGGCTATTGCACTCATAAGCTCATAATAGCTGTGATTACCTACTTAAGATCCATATCAATGCAGCCAAAACCCCTACAGAGGTGGGTAGAAAATCTGCAGGCCCCACCCCTTACAGAGGAGCTGTTGGCAGTCAGAAGCTGGTGGGGAAGGGAAATCCATTCTTATTTGAGGGTACAGGCCCCTGAGAGGCTCCCCATGCTCCAGTGGGTGGCCCCACACCCATGCACACAGGAAGCACTCAGTTGGACTTAGTGGGTTATCAAAAAAAGGAAGACGTGGAATTAAGAAGTGTTGGTGTATGGGAAAGTTGGAGGGGAAAATATGGGTATATATGACCATGTTTCATTGTACATCTCTATAAAACTCTGGATGAATTATTTTTAATGAAAAAAATTCCAAATGACATATATGGATTCAGAAATCCCCAATCCCAATATATGGACTGTGTCCACCTTCTGAAGAGTGTTGGTGTTGGGAACAGTTAGAAGAAAACCAAATCCTACCCTAGTAAAGGACCAAGCTCGGTAGCCACCATGATTGATCATGTGCACACCATGTCCCCTTTCATGATGGGATAAAAGTGACCCTTACCTGTGTCATCTTCCTCCCAAGACTTGTTAACCTTAGTCAGATTGAGAGAAAAACAAAGAAGACCCCTACTGCGCACAGCCTGTGACCTGGGGTGAAAAGGACTCCTCAAAATGCACCTGAAGGCTTTATCAACCTGGACTTGGTTCTCCACCGACCTTTCCTTCTAATGTACCCAAATAACTCCTGTGTACACTTAGATTTTCTACACCTAATTTATTTAGGATTCATAAACACTTCAACCTCATGTCTAATGCACCCACCAACCAGAGGAAGGGGAAAAAGAATGTTAATAGGAAAAAAGGAATTTTGGACCTATTGAGATGTAGTTCCTTGGGCCAATACCAATCTCTGTGTGGTCAAGATACCAGCAGTCCAGTCCAATAGCTGACACCAAACAGTCACAGGAATCTGTAGCGGTGGCACAATCCAGAAGAAATTGCAAGGTTCCACGAGCCAGCAGAAGTGGCCAGAAGCAGCTGGAGTACCAAGAGAAGTTCTCTGGAACATTTCTTTCTGTGAATTGAAGACCAGTGAAGACAGGAGAAGACCAGCCAAGACCAGCAAAGACCAATAAAGACCAGTGAAGACCAGCGAAGCGTTGCACAGCAGGGTAACAATGCAAAAACCTTCTCCTACTGTCCGTGAGGTTCTATTTATACCCTTCCAAACATCACACTCCCTCTCAGGTGTCTGCTCCCAGCAAAACATCGCATGCCCTCTCACAAGATTCTCTTCCAGAAAAATATCACATGGCACAACTGAGTCTTAAAAAAAAAAAAAAACCAGAAACTTCCTCTTCACTCCTGTTCAGTTCAATTCCCTCTGAGAGATTATACTATATTAAATGTGCCCCCACTTTTAAGCTCACTGGGGGAATCCTAAACATACCGGGTCAGTACAACTTGAAACTGCCACAGGCACCAGAAAAGTTGAGAAATTATCACAGCCCAGCGAAATGCAGAGGAGTGAGGAAATCCAAAGCAGTGTGTCTCTCAGAGGGTTCTGGAACAGCAAATATATTCAGGAAAGCTAAAGATAAGTAAGCTATGCCTTTGAATTAATAAGGTATCAACTTTTAGTGAATGGGCCAAGCAACAAGACATTATGGGAAATGGAGTGAGAGGACTAATTAAAAACTGTTTCTTCTACCATTTATTTTACAAACTTAAAACAATTCTAACAAAGTCTATTTTTTTCAAAACACAAAAGAAATTTAGAAATCACACACATGAAAAACTCTCCTAGCTGAATGTAGTGGTGCACACCTTTTAATCCCATCACTCAGAGCAGAGGCAAGCAGATATTTGTGAGTTCAAAGCCAGCCTGATCTATGTAGCAAGTTCCAGCCCAGACAGGGCAGCATAATGAGAACAAACTTGCCTGCATTAGCATCCATAGGTGGCATTATGTCTTCCTTTGCGTTTTCTAAATAGTAAAGAAAAAGACAAAGGTGAACACTGAGTTACATATCCAAAGCCACTAGGCTTGTTTGGTTGGTTGGTTGGTTGGTTGGTTTGGGTTTTTTTTTCTTTTGTCTTATTTGTTCTAATAATTTTGCTCAAGATTTAAACATAATAAGGATTATAGAGCCAAAGCTGGAAGTGACCACTCTGAAAATGCAAGCTTTGTCTTCTGCTCAGGGACAATAAGTACCTAGTAGCTACAAACCCCTTTTGGGGAAGAGAAGGAAGAGATTATTTGGCTACCTTCTTCTCCTGTTAGATACAGCCACTGCTGTCACAAGGACACAGCCTTGTTCTGATCATGGCAAAATCCTGGTCAGTTTCCTTCAGTCAAAATGAAATAGGAAACATGCCAACTAAATGGCCCATGTAGATCTCATGTCCAATTTCTCTTTATTTCAGTTGTTTTATTGCTGTGCTCTCACCCCACACGTGGGGGTAGAGTGCTCCTCATTGGATGGAAATGCTTCAGACAGCATCACACGCCAGTAGCCCAATGCTTCCTCCATTGTAGCATCTGAAGAGGCATGCAATATGTCTTTCTGATAATGGGATTGCCTTTCTGCCTGGCCTTCCTGGAAGTTTAGAACAAATGACATGTTAATTACATTAGCCAGGCTATTCCCAGGAATGGGTGGTCTTTTTCCTATATATTTTTTCTATTCTAATTTCATTACCTAAAGGAATGCCTTTTAATATGGTCTACACTAAAATCCTTTCAAGTCATAGATGGAATACAAATAGCATCTTTGTATACCCACAGTTTGGGCAAGGTCACAGAGGAAGCTCCAGCAAAAGCAGCCTCTTAGAAGGGCCAATTTGCAGTCATAAAAATGAATGGGTACAGCTTCTTTCCCATGCCATCTGTTCACTCACATTTATAATTCAGGAGACAGCATCACAAACTTCTCCAAAAGTAATGAAAGTAAGATAGCTGCATCGTTCCCTACAGAGCTGAGCTCCAAGGCTTTTGTGGGTTTTTTTCTAGAAAACAAATGTATACTAACATCAAAAGAAAAAAAATGGCTTTTATTTTCCTGACTCAGGCATGAATCCATTGCCTTGTTATTTTTGTTGAGCAACCTGTCAAATGTTGTTTCCAATGTCCCTTGATCATCTTCTATATCTTTTTTGTGTTGTTATTGTTCACTTTTTCATTATTTGCAAATAAGACTATAAAGTTTAGCTTTGGGATCAGTGATAATGTTTATCTTAAGGGAAGGCTGTCTTAATGAGTTAACTGCATCCATCTATTTAGTTCTCAAAACGACCATGTAGACTAGTGGTGACAGGGTCCATTGCATAGATGAAAAAACTGAGGCACATGCTAAAATCGAATATTATCTTAGTTTGCTTTCCATTGTGTGACCAAACACCACTTCCAGAGGAAAGAGTTTATCTCATCTTACAACTCACAGTCCATCATGAAGAGAGGTCAGGCAGCATTCAAAGTGGGAACCTGGAGGCAAAGAAATGAAGCAGAGGCCATGGGGCGCAAACACAGCTTGATGACTTACTGTCTGTTGCTTGCTAGGACCTGCTTTCTCATACACCCTGGAACCACTGCTCAGGGGTGGTATTGCCTACAATGGGCTGAGACCTCTACAGGGAGGGAATATCAGGATACAGGAGATATAAAGGGGAAATGGGAGAAACAGAGGTGGGCTTTAATTGGGTGAGGGGAGGGGGTCAACACAGAATGAAAGAAAGGAAGAAGGAACAAACAACACTAAGGTTGTTTGAAAACCCTTAAAGATTCATATTATTTTATATTTACTATATAAAATCACACACACACATACACACACACACACACACACACACACACACACACACACACACAGCTGACAATGTTCCCTACAAGAACCATAGCTCAACAAAACCCCCATTATCAGACATGAGGAACCACCTTTCAAGTTGTTGGTCAGGATAATCCAAGAGACTCTCAAAACAACATAGGCTATTGCTGTTGTCCCTAGTCGCCTCCCAGAGGCTGAAGGCCAAGCCCTATTGCTGATGACACTACACACTTAGGACATGGGATTTGGAAAATTAGCGCTGAGTCTGACCTGAAAGCCTCCTTCCTAAGCCCTAGCTGTCAGAAGATGCCATGCAAGCTGCCAAGGGAGAAACTCAATCAACAGTCCTACTAGCTAACATGGAAGAGGGAAATCTCATAAGTGGCTCAAAACAAGACAAAGAACTACAGGCAGTTAATGACTGCGAGAGAGAAAGGACTAGTCTTCCTTGGGGATAAGTCCCCTCCTTGCTTACCCTGTACTAAGTGGGCAGCCTTGAAACCATATACACACATAGCAGGTCCTCACAGGAGTGCCTAGACACAGGAAGGGCTCCTTGTTAGTTATCAGCACATTGTTACAGTCAGGGTCACCACTGGTCCGGTGACAGCCTGACCTCAGTTAGTATGTTCTTCTCCTAACAATAATTTCCTTATCCACAGGAACTGAGTCGAGAGCAGTAGTACTTTTACAAGAAGAGGGTGACTTACATAGGAAACCAGGCCTTGACAAGACCATTCTGCAGAGCAGGGACTCCATGAAAGATGTCTTCCTGAGGACGAGCCAGCCTTACTTTTCTTTGACTCTTACCCAGTAGTTTCCAGACTTGAAGATTTCAAAATTCAACAATAATTTCTTTTCATGTGTTTGTTTCACAAGGTGCCACAGACTGAGATGAAGTTGTCTATAGACTGAAAAGCCTGCAGTATTATTATTATTATTATTATTATTATTATTATTATTATTATTATTATTATTGTTGTTGTTGTTGGTGGTGGTGGTGGTGGTGGTGGTGGTGGTGGTGTTACCATTATTATTCTCCTTCTTCTTCCTCTTCTTCTTCTTCCCCTCTTTCTTCCAACAACCCCAACTACTTCTTGGCTTATGGAAGGCATGGAACGCTGATGAGTGGGATTAGAGCCCTTATAAGGACACCCCCATCCTCCTATTCCCTTCACCTCCTCCCCTTCTCTCTGTCATGCAAGAATATAGACAAGAAAATTATGCAAACCATAAGACTTCTCAGCCTCCAGACAATTATTTGTTAAGTCACCAAATCTAAAGCAACCGGGTTATGTCAGCCAAAGTAATGGGATTTGAAACCATGCAGCAGAAAATTCCCCAGCAGCCATCACATCCCATTGCCGTTTAGTTTACACAGTCCACTAAACACAGTGTTGAGATGAGTTGCTGGCTAAGTGACGGGGCCATTCTTTTCTCTTTCTCTTGTTTTTCTGCCTCCTGCAACTGGAGACATTTCTATTCCACTTAAGCGTCTCTTACCTGCAGGCAGATGAGCTACTTGAGGTCCTGAAGCCACTAGTCTAAGCCCGTTGTCCTCTGACGTTAGTGAGACTAATGGTTTCATCTTAGGGAAAGGGGCACATTAATAGTTTGAGTAGCTCCGTTTAATTAAGGAAGAAAGCAGCGGAATGTGTCTTATTGTTCACTGACCACTCCTCAGGAGAATCTAGTTGGTGTTCTGCTCTGTGTTTCCACCCCAAATACATGACCGTTTAATAAACTCCAGTCTCAGAAAATATTTGCCAGATTGTTTAAATTTTTTCCTATATAAAGATTAATGAAGTAGCAATTCCTAAGTGAACACTTCTTTGGGTAAAATCCTAACTTCTCTTTCTTCCCAAGTCACAGATGTGGGTGTGCTCTGCGATTCGAAAATAACTAAGGTTTTATGGCCAGCAAGGCTCAGTGGCCTGTGATGTAATAAAATGTATATGTGGATTTGGTCTCGTGTTCATGTCTGAATCCTAGCATCAGTATGCATTAGTCTGATTTGGGGAAACTCATTTAGAGTCTGACCCATATCTATTAAGGCAATACTCTAAAATTTATCTCATATAGTTCTTGAAAATACTGAGTTAGAAAATAAACTAAAATGAATTATAAGGCTAAATACAACACTTAAAATACTCAAGCCTCTATGAAAATTTAATGATCTTGTATTGGTTTTTTGGTTTTTGTTTTGTTTTGTTTTATGATCTTGTATTGTGATTAGTGACATCAAGAAAGTGAAAAGAGGACTGGAGAAGTAGTTCAGTGTTGAAATGCTTGTCACTCAAGTGTAAGGACCAGGGTTCAGATCCCCAATGGCCAAGTAAAACCTGGGTGGTTGGAGCAACTGGCCTATAGTCCCAGAGCTTGGCAGTCAGAAACAGAGAGTGTCTGGAGCAAGCTGTCTAACTGGATTAGGCAGGATGGCAGCTCCATGTCTGCTGAGCAGCCATGACTCTCTATATAAAATGAAAACAATGGAGACACCTGGCATCAATGGGGCCTCCACACACATGCACATACCTGTGCTCCCACATATGCAAACTTGCACACATAAATACATACATATACCACACACATAGATAGATACACAGAAAAGAGTGTGAAAGTTTCATAGGATAATAAAAACATTTGCAAGTCATAATTCTAATTAAAAAAATCATCCAAAATGCATGAAAAGCTCTGACAACAGAGGAACGAAGGCACACGTCCACAAAGCCTTCTAGGAGAATGTTCAGCAACCCGTGCTTGTGGTTGTAGAACTTCACGAGATAAATCAGGAAGACAATGAAGTTAAGGCCAGTCTGGGAAGCACAGCAAGAAATCTCCTTTAAAAAGTAGGAAACTGAGGCTACACAGATGGCACAGTCAAGAGCACGTGCTACTGTTGCACCTAGGTTTCTAACACCCATATCTGACCCATATTAGGCGATTCAAACCACTTGTAACTAACATTTCAAAGGGTCTTGTACCCTCCTTGGCCTCTTCAAGTACCTGCCTGCAAGCAGCACACATATAGACAAGCAGTGGGTACACACATATGCATAAGTAAAAACAAAGTGAAAGCAAACAAAAATGATTACAGAGAAATTATTTACACAGCCAAAACATAAGCAAGAAAATTCCAATCAACTAATGAATGGACAGATGAAATCCACTATATGTGTATAATGGGAGAGGCCCATCCATGAAAGGGCCTGAAATAATGACATGAGCTGTAACATTAATAAAAATATGATGATAGAGCCGGGCGTGATGGCGCATGCCTTTTATCCCAGCACTTGGGAGGCAGAGGCAGGCAGATAACTGTGAGTTCAAGGCCAGCCTGGTCTACAAATCGAGTCCAGAACAGCCAAGGCTACACGGAGAAACCCTGTCTCAAAAAAATAAAAACAAAAAAAGAAAAAAAGAAAGAAAAGAAAGAAAAGAAAAAAGGAAAATATAATAATAGATTAAAGAAAACCAGATGCAAAAGTCGAGGTAATATAAAATTCCACTTGTATAAAAAGTTATATATATGTTGGATCCATGGTTGCAGAGGCTGGCTGAGGTGACAGAGTGGATGGAAGGGACCTGACCACCAGAGAGTCTAGGTCTCCCTGTGCAAGGATGACACTTCTCTAACGTCAAATAGTGGCAGAAGCCTTGTTTGTGCACTCGAGTTAGCTGCACTTAGAGTTTGTGAATGACGTTCTGAGGGAAGGACTTGAAAAGATTTAATCTGCTAGCATTTAAGGTCCCAGCTAACTATAAGGCACTCCTCACTCCAACTGGTCCTTCTCCCTGGGCTGTCATGACCCATGGTGACTTTATGAGTCTCCTGACCTTTTCCTGTTTCATTAACTTCTATTGGTGTCCTTATTCCATGACTCACTGCGAGGCAGTCTCACCTAAATTGCTGAGCTCCAAGTGAAGAGACCTTGTCTCAAACAAAAATGGAGACAGTGGAAAGTTATCGATGAAGACGCTCAGCGTCCACCTCTGTCCCACGCACACATTCATGAACACAAACATGTACAGACAGACGGGAGGAGAAACAGAACCATCAGATGCATTGGGTAGAAAGTGCAAATGTTGTAGGAATTCAATCAATATAAGAAAACAAGCCTGGCCCAAAGGACAACCCAAACAATATAGTATCTTAGGCATCTGATTCTAAAGCTCTGCTACATGCAAGAGAGAGAGCTGAAGCTTCCAGTACACCGCCTTGCTGTGGATCAGGTCCACCTCCCCACTCAACATGCAGAACGCATCACCTTCTACCTACTGAGGGCTGCTGTCTCTGTTGCCTGGCTCTCAGCTAAGCCTTAGTGTATAGAGAGAAAGCCTCTTCTCCCATTGTGCCTGCCTCATTTTAAGCCCTGCTTCATGAGACCATGAGACTGAAAAGCTTCTCTGATTTTCATCAAATTAAATTTAAAATAAAAAATAAAACCCCTCATAAACCCATCATGTTCTTGAATTATTTTTGCTGTTCTTACTCATACATTTTGAAAATATGGCTGACCTTCATTCCAAAGACCCTGTGCTAAACGCTGTCTATAATTACTTAGTTTTTGTCTAGCCACTGGGTAGAAGCCCTCAGGAAATAAAACACTGGGCTATCCAAGGGTGGTGCTGTTCATTATACATCGGTGGAGCCAAGCAGAGGGCATGTGAGGCCCCCAAGGATGCTGTGGGCCTCTGAGTGCCCAAGGTCTCTTGGAAGCCTTTCTTCCTTCACTTGATAGGGTCTTTAGTTTGGCCCAGGGAGATTCAAGTCTATAGAAGACTCGAACTAACATAACTTTATCTTCATTTCATATTTTGTTTTGCAGCAAAGCGGATTGTAACTAATTGCCTTTGAGAAACTAGTGTTTAGAAAATTGCACAATTCACAGCAAAACTGATCTTTAAAGCCTTTGCTGAAAGACAAAAAGAAAGGCTCCATTTCATTGCTATTGAGTCCTTGGCCCTGGAGCAGACTCCATGGTGACCTTTCAGAACACAGCCAGATGTCTCAAACAGGTCAACAGCTACACTGAGTTTCCCACTAACAGGAAATTAGCTTCTGACAGGCTGGGGACATAGATCAGTTGGTAAAGTGCTTTGCCTTAAGAGCACAAAGACCTAATTCAGTTCCCAGAACCCACCTGAAAACAGGAAGAGAATTCTAAGCATAGTGACACAGGCTTATAATCCTTCCGCTGGAGAGGCAGCCGCTGCAGGATCCATGGGTTTGCGGGCCAACTGGTCCAGCCTGCCTGGTGAGGCTCAGGCTTATCGTAGAACCTATCCCAAGAAACAACAACAACGACGATGACAAAAGGTGGATACGCTCAAAGAATGAAACCCAAGGTTGTCCTCTGTCCTCTATATGTACATGAACACATGTGTACCCACACATTGAAAACACAGAGAGAGAGAGAGAGAGAGAGAGAGAGAGAGAGAGAGAGAGAGAGACCCAATCAGACACATGGGATTAGCTTTAGGGTTAAGAATGCCCCAAATATTACATGCTGCCTTGTTACATGATGTGCAAATCTGAGGTTGAAGGGATGAACTAAACCAACGCCTTCTTGCCCAGTGCCCTTCCCCCCTCCTCACTGGCATGCAGGCAGCAAGTGTTAGAGTCTTGAGAACTGGAGCCATGAAGTCTTATCAAGCCCATACATGGTGGGTTTACGGGATGATTAGAGACATCTGTTTGCAGGCAGGAGGTGCAGGCAGAAGCACAGAGCACAAACATGGTGAGTAAGGCTCGCTAGCCACTCAGTCTTCCCTGACACTGGTACGCTCCAGAATAAATAAATAAGGGACAATGTCTCAAACAATAAGTAACTGAGGAAGACACTGAATATGTCATACACACACACACACACACACACACACACACACACACACACAATCTAAACCCAGCAGGTAATGGTGTGGATGATGCCAGAAGGAAGGTGTGGTCAGCAGAAAAGCTACTTTGCCTCCTTGGAAAAGCATTCCCACTCTGACCAGGGATGTCTAAGGCACCTTGACCTCCCCAGCTCTGGTGATATGGCTGGAATAGGAAGAGCCACACACGGGCCAGAGAAGGCTCAGCCAGGCCCTAACTCTGTGTATGCATTCATTCCAGTGATGACCAGGGAGGGTGGGAGAGAGGACTGGAGGAGGGGGGGAGACGTTTAAAGGGAAAGAGGAGGAGAGGACTGAGGAGAAGGAAGAGGAGGAAGCGGAAGAGAAAGAACTATTCTTAGCGCTAAGCACCAATGCCTCTCTTCCTACTTAGCGAGTAGGGGGAGTCAGCACAGGCCCTCATGTTGGGGGGATGGATGATGCCAGGCTGAGGTTTAAAGCCAAATGCCACTGTCATTCTCTGTGTGGTTCCTTAGGAACAAGGTGTCTATGTACACAGTTTGAGACTGTAAGGTTTCTCTCCCCATCCCATGCCTCCTCTGCCCTCTCATGTGAACCATGACATGACTGCTGTTTTTTCTTCCCTATCTTTTATTGCTCACCCACTGCAAAGTGACTTCTATAATACAATGCCTCCGCCATAACAGCAACCCTGTGAGGCAGGAATTATCAGCATCTTATATGTGCTGTCTCTAGCCCACGTTGATCTACATCTTTTCATCTGGCAGGCACTGCTGATGAAATGAGTAGGATCTCATTTCAGGCACAGCAGTATTCACATCCCCCTATTGTAGAGATGAACACGCTCATACAGAGAAACAAAGAAAATTGTCTAAAGTCTTACCTGAAATGCCCTGGCAGGATTTCACAGAAAACCTCATAGCTAGGGAAACCACAGACCAGAGGCCTAAAGTTAATGTACTCAGGAGGCCTTCCTAGGGCGTCCCTCTTAACAGCTCTGTTGAGCTTCTTCCCTGACAACACTGTTAACACCAAAGGTCCCTGCAGTAGTTAGTTTTTATTTCTGTGATAAAACACCACAACCAAAGAAACCTCTAGAAAAGGAAGAATTCATTTGGGTTTATAGTTCCAGAAGGGAAGTCCACAGTAGCCCAGGAGACATGGCAGCAGACAGCCAGCATAAGACACTGAGAGATGGAATATTCAGCCACACAGAGAAGGAACTAGAAGTGGGCTGAGGCCATAAGCCTGCCCAGCCCAGTGACATGCTTCCTCCAGCCAAGCGTCACCTCCCAAAGGTTCTTCAGCCTTCCCAAAGAGCAAGCAGCACCAGCAGCAGTGGACCAAGGACACAAACACAGGAGCATGGCTGGGAAGCTTGTGGCTGCTTTCCTTCACCAGGCTAGACACATAACATTTAGTGAAGACCGAAGACCATGGAGCTTACACTCAGTAGCAGTGGTGTACCAAACCCTTGGCCTGAAGACGTGGTGATTCACATTGCTGATACATGGGAAACTGTTGGAGATGGGTGCAGAAGTCGAAGTGTGTGGTAGAAAGCTCCCGAGGTGTGTCAGGGGTCAGTGTAGCATAGTGGTTGAAACCTGGCCTTGGTGACAAACAGACCAGAATTTAAGTCCTGGCTCCGCCAATAATATCACTAGTGAACTTGAGCTACAGGCATGTACCCTCATTGTCTTATCCATAAAGCCCCACTTCGTGGATTCGTATGGACATTAAATCCTATGGCTATGAAACAGTACCAATTATTAGTCCAAAAATACAAACAGCTAGAAACAGGAGTTCTTTGGGTTTCTATAGTTTAGGTAATTATTATTGTCATTAATATCTTTGTAAAGCTTTCATGGATCGGGACTGAAGAGATGGCTTAATGATTAGAAACACATACTGTTCTTCTAAAGGACTTGAGTTCAGTTCCCAGCACCCACCTCCAAGTGGCTCACTCATAGCCACGTCCACCTTGAGGGAATCTCATGCCTACTCTGGCCTCTCAGAGTGCGAACACACAGGTGTGAACACACCCAGAAACACACAGGAGAGACACATGCATAAAAGTAAGATAAAACTCTACAAAGAAGTCTTCTGCATCCCAGGCTGGCTTTGAAATTACTGGATAACTGAAGATGACTTTGAATTTCTGATCCTCCTGCCTCCACTTCCTGAGCCATGCCCTGGTTTATAGACAATGAGAGCCAGGGCTTCATGTATGCTTGGCAGGTACTCTTCCAACTGAGCTACGCCCTCATGTCCTATCTGGTTTTCGTTGTTGTTGTGTTATGTTGTTTGTTTGTTTGTATGTTTAATGCTATTCTGCCAAATGGCTAAAAATGTTAGTCAACTTTAACAAATAATCCCTCAATTGAAAGTCTTGTTCTAGTGAAGATTCTAACAAGCTCCCAAAATGTTAATGGTGACTCTGGTCTCTCGCCCACAATTTGAACGGTAAGAATCCAAGTCTTTCAGCACTGCCGGCTACGTAAGTTAGAATTGAAAGAGGAAATGAGGAAAGAAGGAAATGGGCTGTTTCACTTTAGAAACACTTTAGACACACTTAGTTTGTGTCTCTGCTGGTGTGATAAAACACTGACCAAACGCAGCTTGGAAAGGAAGAATTTACTCGGTTTATACGGTTTATACATCCCAGTCACACTCTGTCACTGAGGGAAGTCTAGGCAGGAACCACAGAGGAGTGTTGCTTCCTGGATTGCCCCACCCTCACTTGTGCCCCCCACCCCCACCCCCGGCCCTGTGGCTTGCTCAGGTCCTGGGTTGCCTCCAGTGGCTTGCTCAGATCTTTTATGCAATGCATCATCACCTGCTCAGGGGTGGCACTACCCACAGTAGGCTGGGACCTCCCACACCTGCATTAACCAAGAACATGCCCCCACACATATGCCACAGGTCAATCTGATGGGCACAGTGCCTTGGTTGAAGTTCTCTTTTGCCACGTGATTCTAACTCACAAACCTCATCCCAGAGCACAGAGCTGCTACCGTTCATCTTTGAGAATGGAGTGTATCTGTGCCCCCAGGGTTCACTGTCTGCATCAATGCGACTTCACGCACTGCCTTTATCAGTGTGACTTCATTATTCTGGACTACTCTGCCCCAGAGGATAAAGTTGCAAATAACTTGATCATTTCTTTTAAGAGTATCGAGAAACGTATTTTACACGAGCCTTAAACTACTAAGCAAGTCTGTACCATTTTATCCACCCAGCTTCCAATGTCTGCCCAATGCAGCCCCAAAACCATTGCTCTTATCTCTGTTTCTAAATATGTTATGGATTTACTAAACATAAGCAAGCTCTCTAATGGCCACAGGCGAGTCTCAAACCTCGCACAGATCCTTTTCTTGTCCTTCCTGCCGACAGTGGAGTGGTGCTTTGAACTGAAGGCTGATATCCTCATGAAATTCATATGCCTAGGCCTGTGCGTCGAGCTAGTGAGCCGTGGGGATGGGAACGCAGGAAGGGGGTCGGGAGAATGGAGTCCTTGTGAGCAAGTTTGGTTAGACAAAGAGATGGAAAAGAGGGAGTCCTTCTGATGTGCAGAGAAGGGTCCTCAACAATGAATCAATCAGCAGCAGCATCTTGCTCTTGGACTCACCAGACTCAAGTTGCTAGAAACCCATTCCTATCGCTGAAGCCCCCTGGTCCATAGTATTTGTTACGTCATCCCAACCTCACCAAGACAAGTGATCTCCTGAAGGGCACCAAAACCTAAGCTGACGTTGCTTTACCTGTTTCAGTGGTGACTTGAGGCATTCTAAAATCAAATGCACCTCATAAAGTACTTGCAAGTTCACAGAGAAGTCAAGTGGGAAGTGTAGGGATTTCACACACACCTCCTGCCTTCACTCCAGCACCCCAACACTAGAGGCACCCACCTGAGTGAAACATTTGTTGTACCTGGTGAACCTGGGTTGATCGTCACAACCACCCCATGGTTGTGGCATTAGGACTCTCTCTCTCTCTCTTGATATGGTACCTTCAATAGGTTTCAGCAGGCCTGTAGTGTCAGGTATCCATCACTGTTGTACTAAAGTCCTCCGTGCTGTGCCTAGTGACCACTTCCCATCTCATTCACTCCCTGGACATCACTGGTATTTTTCTATCCCATAGCCTTGTCTTTTCTAGAAAGTTCATGGCTATATTCATCCAGGGTCTACCCTTTCCAATTAGCTTGCTCTGTAATTCACACTAAAGTTGCTCCCTATCTGGTTATGGCCCAATCCTTTTGCACTTAATACCATCCCATGGTTTTGTGTACAGAAGTGTTTCCATCCTCCAAAGTGATGTCCCTGGCTTTAGGACTCAGAATTGTTCATCTCTATAACTGTACCTCCCCCATACATGGGAGAAAGAGATGGAGGTGGGGCTACTGTGTGTGTGGAGGGGGGGGGGTAAACAAGGAAAGAAGGAAGCTGAGGGTGATGAAGAAGGAAAGCGATAGAAGGGGACGCTGAGGGAGTCCCTATGTTAGCGATATCAGACACAAAGCCACTCCTAAGACACAGGTTCCACTCAGAGTGAAGACTCCCTTTCCCAGAGGTGGGCTCTTCACTAAGGCAGGGGCTGCCTTCTACCCAAGGCTTTCTTGTCCCTCCTGTGAGCTGTGCCTCAGGAGTCCTGCTCCTGGCCCTGGCCCGCCAAGACTGGATGCAGGCTGCTGATGAATACCGGTGCTTTCCTTCATTGCCTCTGTGCCTAGGTTTCCAAAGGGGGAAATGCTCTCGCCAGTTCCTAGCCAGTAGGAACGAGAAGCAAAGCTCTGAATGGAGTGTGGTCCTCAGACCCAATTCTGCTTAGCTTCTCAGTCTTCTGAAGGCATCTTTTCTCTCCCACCCCAAGCTTGGAAATGACACCATCTCTACCCTGGTCCCAGACCTTTGACTCCAATCCCCGACTCCCTGCTGGTCACACCTCGGCATTAGGAAGGACTCTGTTAGGCTTCCCTCCTGGGCGACCCTCAGTCTTCCTGAGAAGTTTGATATTTGATAACCAGGAAAACTTGCTGATCTTGTTTTAATGTGTTATTTATCCCTTAACTGATCAGTCAAGAAACATTTTGAGTGCTTATGATATTCTGGTGACCATGTGCTGGAGCCAGGCACATATATTCTCACCCTCAGAACCAATTCACCATGGTAAAGAGGGTTTGAGGGGAGTTGGTCATGGAGATGCATCCCGGCAGAAGTTTTAAGATGCTGCCTTTTTACAGTTACAGAAAGGTCAGAAGGTCAGCTCTATTTGTCTGAGCTCCACAAGCAATGTCCTGTGGCTTGTGAGTCAGGCAGGGGGCAGCAGGAACTGCTCAGCTGGCTGTTTTGGTGCCCTGAAGCACTTGTTAGCCTGCCTCACCCACTTCCTAAGAGCTGAACTGTCTGTCCTTCTGTCTCAGCTCCTGATGCTGGTCCCACAGGAGGTGTGTCTGAGGAAGGCCTTGGTTTCGATGAGATGCAGTAACAGCAGCCAGGCTCAGAGCACGCATCAGTAGCTCTAAGTACTTGGAGCACACAGCTTACAAGTTAAACGCATTATCTCAGCACTGCAGACAACTGAGTACCCAAATCTCAGAGGAAACAGTCCAGCCAAATGTCAACACTTAAGGGAATTACGTCTCAGACACGCCCAAATGTCATCATTGGCTATTTTACAGTAAACCAGGACTTCCTGTCTTCCTAGATTTCTGTAGCTCTAATCTCTAACACAAACGACCATGTTGTACTAAGGCGAAAAATAGTTTATTGGAGTAAGTTCTCATCTTTAAAATGTATGGGTTTTTTGTTTGTTTGTTTGTTTGTTTGTTTTTGTTTGTTTTTTGGCTTTGGGTTTTTTTGTTTGGTTTGGTTTGGTTTTGTTTATTTTGTTTTTTGTTTTGTTTTTTGTTTGTTTGTTTGTTCGTTTTTTTTTTCTCTTCACAACAGGTTTTCTCTGTGTAACCTTGGCTGTTCTAGACTCGCATTGTAGACCAGGCTGGCCTCGAACTCACAGGGATCCACCTGCCTCTGCCTCCCAAGTGCTGGGATTAAAGGCATGCGCCACCATCGCCCGGCCATATGTTCTTTTACTTTTTATTTTAAAACTGACAATGAGCAATCTTTACACATAAGGAGACACGTTCACTGTTGTGTATATTTTGTGTTTAATTAGTAGTGTGACTTTTCTGCTTGGATAACCACGACACAGCCATATTTATAGTGTTCCTCTCCTGATGGTGAAATGTTGTGTTTTCCTAGTCTGTTCATGTGGTTTTAGAAGTAATCAAAGAAATGTGCTTTGTTTCTGATACTTTCAATGTGTACATCTCTTGGTCTACCTTCTATAACTGTCCTAAGGCAAATTTTATGCAGCTTTTACCATCACAAAAAAGATGACTTTGGAATGAGCAATAATAGATCTCTGGGTAACCTTTCAAAAAAAGGCGGAAGGCTCCAGTCTTATTTAATTCCACACAGCAGAGGCTTTCATATGCTATTTTACAATTCCATAAGGTATGAGTTAACCTCTAATAAACTGATAGGAATGCAAAAAAAATGGTTGTCTATAGAAATTTAAATTAGATGGGACCAGCTGAAACAAAATTAGCCATCACCTTTCAGGTAAAAGTATTCCAGTTTCTTTTCCATTTCCTTACGGTGTTATGATTCATATACTCACTCAGTAAAACCTTTGGCACATGTTGGTCTACATCTGGAAGTCATAAGTCATAGCAATTTTTAAAAATTGGCCTCTGTGGTGACAAATTTCAGTTAATTAGTATTGATTTACATATTAGTATTAGCAGGATATAGAATATAGAAGCAGCCTCCTGCTATTTTGGTCAGCACAAAATAGACACAAAATGCTTAGGACGTAACAGCAGCAAGTTTTCTTGAAGTCCAGGCCTGGCCCAGTGCCTTTTGCCCAAATTCCTAATTAACTTGACAGGGACTCACACATTTGCTGCCCACATCCATTGTCTGTGTCACAGCAGTGATGGAGACGGGGCCACATGGGGCCCTAGAAGGGTTTCCTTGTTTAAAATGTACATAGGCGTGACAAGTATTTCTTGTCAGATAAACTTAGGGGTGTACTATTTAATGATTTTACAGTAAAGGGTCACAGCAAGCAGCAGTGTTCTCTGCAGAAATCTCCCTGCCAAGCACCACTTGCCTGTATGTGGGTCAGTGAAAAACGATGGGGCAAATGCGTAAATCAGTGGCCATCCTCAGACAGCAGACAGTCTGTTTTGGGATCGGCCAACTGTGTGGAGCTGCAGAGCTGTTTGGAAGCCTGTGGAGTGTTGTCGATGTCTACCAACCAAGCTCTAAGGAAACTGTAATACATGAAAAAGTAAATTAATTGTGTGGAGGGTTATAACTTATATTTTCTTGTGGAAACAACTATTTGGAAAAAGCAATTTTTAAAAAGATGGTAACTATGGTGGGGAGCTGTCTAACTTTTTTATGCATTTTAGAGAGGTTATTTTGCTCAAAAATTTGAACTATCTTTCTGACTGTCTTGTCATATACAAATATTAACTCTGCTCACACCAATCTATACAGATCCCTGAGGGCTTCCCATGACTCAAATCCAGTCAGGTCTCTCGGGCTGTCTTCAAGCTCTCCTCCTCTGTCTCAGCTGCACTCATTCATTCTATGACTGAGTCCTCCAGTGAGGGACTTTGCCTGGTGTTGTTCATGACAAGGTTTGCTGCCTAACCCAGGCTCCTCTAGGGTAATGCCTTCAATTCCTACAAATGCTTTTATCTCTGTTGAGCTAACTGTGGTTTGACAGCTTTCTTCTATTGATACAACACATTACGTCAGCGGTCTCAGTGGCGCACGCCTTTTAATCCCAGCACTCTAGGAGGCAGAGGCAGCTGATCTCTGTGTGTTCGAGGCCAGCCTGGTCTACAAAGTGAGTCCAAGACAGCCAAGGCTACACAGAGAAACCTTATCTTGAAAAAAGCTGATGTGTCCCAGCCCATGGGGAAAATCGAACCAGGGTTCACCTGAAAGAGGGAGTCGGGATTGAAAGTGGGGTACAGAGAAGCTAGAAATACTGAGTCAAGTCTGGAAATTTCTGACCAAGACTCTCTTAAACGCAGCTGAGTAAGACTTTATATATAGCAAGGTCAATCAGTGTGCTAACCCCACTCTCCCTAGCCCCCAGGCAGGAATACAATTGCCTGAATATCTCCCTGTAAGAATCTCCTTAATCCTCTGAGTGGTTCTCTGCAAGAACTTCCCTGTTTCTTTCAAAGGTAAATAACCCAAAGATAGCCTAGAACCCAAGACCTTCTTCAGCATAGGTCAGCAACTCGAAGGTCACAGTGTGCAGCCTAAGCACAGGATTTCTAACATGGCAGAATTTGGCATGGCTCCCCACATCAACAAACTAACAACAACAAGAAAAAAAAATCCTCGAACAACACATAACATCAATTGACATGTAGCTGACATGTGAATGCTTGAAGGATCTTGGAATCCTGGGACAAACTCCCCATAGTCATTGTGGTCATCTGAATAGAATGACCCCCATAAATTCATATACTAAAATGCATAGGGAGTGGCACTATTTGAAAAAGATCAGGAGGTGTGGCCTAGCCAAAGGAAGTGTGTTACTGGGGGTAAGCTTTGAGGTTCCAAAGGCCCAAGTCAGGCCCAGTGGCTCTCTCTCTTCCTGGAGCCTGCAGATCTGGATGTAGAACTCTCAGCTCCTCCTCCAGCACCATGTCATCCTGTGCCAGCATGTTTCCTGCCTGCTGACGAGGTGCAAGGGAAAATTTCTAATTAGCATTAAAGCAACCAGAACAGCAGAGCTCTCTAACTCATAAGTGCAGGTCGACAGGTATTCTAGCCCAAGGTCCCAGATGATAAGTCACAAAAAATGCGGAGATAAGAGACAAAGGCCTACTGAGTGTTCCAGGGACCGGCTGGCCATAAAAGATAGGGAGGATACACAAGGACAAATTCCTGAGAGAAGCAGGTACCAGACATGATCAAGTGAGTAATGAGCCAAGACCCCTCATCCAATTTTATAGTGTTTGCTTAATCCTCTTTGAGGCCCGCACACAATGTTCCAGGTTTGAGTTTAACTAGATGTGTTGTCAGCTCAGATAAAACATCTACCCTCAGGTTCCAAAAAAGACAGGAACCAAAGACTGTACCCATGTGATTAAGTCTGACCTTACCCCAGATCTGCCTACGCAATTTGCTGATGTTCAAATGTTTAAAACAACCAATCGTGTGTGGCCGCGCCAAAACTTCCCACTCCCCCCCCCCCCCCCGACCCTTGCCCATATAAACCCCTAACCCCTGGGCTTCTGGGTCGACCCCTCTGTCTCCTGCGTGAGATACGTGTCGACCCGGAGCTCCGCCAATAAACTGCCTCATGTGTTTACAGCAAGATGGTCGTTTGTGTGTCTTTGGGTGCGCGCCATCCTGAGGCTTGAGTGAGGGTCTCCCTTTGGGGATCTTTCAGAGGCACTAAACCTCTGAAACTGTGAGCCAGCCCCACGTCAGTCAGTGCTTTCCTATGTAACAGTTGCAGTGGCCATGGTGTCTCGTCACAGCACTGTTGAATCTTACTAACTCTCCTTTTCCTTTCTTGAAAACAGTTACAATAGCAGTGCCTCCTTTGTGCGGATGGAAGACTTAAGCAGCTGTGATGATGGCTAGGAAGAGCTCGCACGGACGTGGACGTGTTTCCCTCCCTTGACCGGCTTGCCTTATCGGAGCATCCCATGTCCTGGACTGTGCCCATAAAGACAACCTAAGAAGTCGTTTCCATCCTCATCTCTCCATGTGGTCCAAGTTGAAAGCTATGGTGGGAGGCTTGTTTATTTGCTTAAAATTGCTTCTAAGTTTAAGTATACAGACGGAGGGAGGTTTTTTAATGTTCTCACAAACTTTGAATAACTGGGTTTTTAGTTGAAAATAGATGTTTTCACACAGTATATTCTGATCATGGTTTTGTTCCCCCAACTCCTCTCAGATCCTTCCCACATATTCTTTTTTCCCCTCACTTTCACAGCAGGATCCTCAAACCCAGCTGACCAGGCGACAATGGCACTCCTGTGCTGCTCTCAGCTACTGCTGGCCAAGTGTCTGTCAGGATGGAAGGGGCTAATTCATAGATTCTTTTATTCGGTTCATTACAACACTATTAACTGAGCCTAATAGAAAGAAGAGGTAGCAGGATAAATAACATGCAAGCTTCGAAACACAAGGGTTAGGCAACATCATTCTCGGCATAGCGGGAGGCACTGCGTGTGAGGGACCGCCGCAGTGGGTGCGCGTGAGGACCTGAGCCTCCTAACTGCTGCCCTGCCCTGTGCTCACACAGAGGGGCTGTGACTCTGAGATGCTCAGCTTGGAGCGCACAGAGAACCTGGCACGCTCCAGAAACAGGCAGCATGATCTATGTGAACTAAGCCAGCCACAGGATGGCTACCCGCTAATGCACTCTGCAAGCCCTGAGCAGGTAGCTCAGCTGAGGGAGTGGTTGCTGGTGAAAAAACTAAGCACAGGAGAACGGGCCTTCATCTGACTTGGATGTGGTCTCAGTCCTTTCAAGGAGGAGGTCTGGTTGTGTATTAGCTAGTACTCTGGCAAGGCAAAATTCCAGAGATAAACTGTTTGCCAGGACAAGAGAGGTCAGAAAGAGGCTGGATTCCGCAATCTCTTCTGAAGCCCTGCCTCCAGTGACCTATGCACATCCCTGTCCACCTCATCTCTTAAAGGGTCCACAACACCTCTACACCTCAGACCTAGGACCAACTCCTAACCCATAGACCCTTTGGGAGAGCATATTTAAACTCAAACCACACCAGGCAGTTTTTACATTACCTATTTCCTCCAAAGGTATTCTGTTCAATACTTTATTGAGCAACACTTTTACGGAAAACACAAAACTTAGAGCAAGTAGCCACTTCCATCCCTTCCATGCCACGATTGCACATGCTACTGAGTCTCTGGGGGAAAAAAGTGAAGACTCAAAACAGCAGGCTTAATTACTGATTTTATCTTTTAAATGAAAAATGGTAGAGCCTTGAGTTCCTGCAGTGTTTAGTCTCTGCATCTGTTCCTCAATTCATCAAATGTTTATTGACACCTTCCTATGCCTAGA
This sequence comes from Acomys minous, assembly GCF_964271855.1. Taxonomy (NCBI): domain Eukaryota; kingdom Metazoa; phylum Chordata; class Mammalia; order Rodentia; family Muridae; genus Acomys; species Acomys minous. Next base: position 78,691,121 of record NC_140494.1, on the reverse strand, counting down.
AGGGAAATTTACATTCATCTCAGCGGCTGCGCTCCTCGAGTGGTGCTTGCAGAACTCTGAGAACTGGGGGTTGAAGAGGGGAAAGTGGATGCAAATTTCAGAATCAAAACACAGTGGAATATTATTCTACATCCTCTGAGGTCAAGGATTCTTTATTGGTTTCTGAATCCTAAAACCTGGATAAAAGAAAAGGATTAGTGTGGGCAGAGAAAGGGGCTTGGAGATATGAGAAAGGGGAAGTAGAGAAAAGACATGTAAATACAGCACAATGCCAAGGATGCTTTAAAGGGCCGCCACAGAGCCTACTGCTTTGTATGCCAGCATGTACTGTTCAGCTTTTATTTACATTTTGACACACCTAGAGTCACTTCAAAGGGTGGGGGGCGGGCAGGAAGAACCTCAAGTGAAGAATTGCCTAATCAGATTGGCCTGTGGCCAAGTCTGAAAGGAATTGTCTTGAAGATTGGCATGGGAGGGCCCAGACCACTATGGGCACTAGACAGGCAGGGTATGAGCAGCATAAATAATCAGTGGTGGAATACTTACTTGCCTAAGCAGATGGGCATGGGATAGTATTTAAAAATAATAATAATAACAGGTGGTGCCTCAGAGAACAGTCAGTAGCTGTGATGATTCCAAAGAAAATGGCCCCTATAGGCTCGTATTTGAATGCCTGGTCCCCAGTTGGTGGAACTGCTTTGGAAGGATTAGGGGGTGTGGCCACTTTGGAGGGGACACGTCACTGGGGCTGGGAGTGGGCTTTGAGGTCTAAAAAGCTCACATCATTCATTATTCCTTAGCTCTCTTCTCTCTCTTCTCCCTCCCTCCTCAACCCCTTTCTTCTCTCCTCTTCTCTTCTCTCTCTCTCTCTCTCTCTCTCTCTCTCTCTCTCCCTTCTCTCTCGCTCTCTCCCTCTCCCTTCTCTCCCTTCTCTCCCAACCCTCTGCCTCTGGCTTGTGGATCAGATGGAAGCTCTCAGCTGCTGCTCCCGTGCCATGCCTGCCTAAGGCTGCCATGATGGTGATGTGTTAACCCTCTGAAACCCTAAGCAAGCTCCCCAGCTAGGTGCCACCTTTTATAAGTTGCCTTACTCATGGTGTCTCTTCACAGCAATAGAAAAGTAATTAAAGCAGCAGCCCTCGCACATGGGCTCTGGCTCTGCCTCTGCTGCAGTTCTCACCCTGACCTCCCCGTGATGGTTTTCATCAGGCTGTTTTATCATAGCAACAGAAAACCAGAAGTAGGAATTTGGCTTTTTAAAAAACCGAGTAATCCAGATTCCCTTCCACGTTGTTGTAACAGAAATGAGTCCTCCACCATACCCTCGTCAGGGGCCCATGTGGATGCTCAGCTGACAGTGCTAAGATCGGCATTCCATAGGTTGTGGTCCATCCCAAGGCACTTTATCTCCTCCACAATACAGAAAGAGGATGTGTGGGCAGGATGCTCTGAGTGTGTGGCCATGTACCTGCTCTGGCTCTCCAGTACTCACGACTGAGATGAAAGTGAACCCATCTGGACAGCTCAAGGTATAAACGGTAGTCTGCCAGAACAGCTCCTGGTCAGCAGCACCAATGAGTCTTCTCAAGGGTCCATAGAATACCCCAAAACAGGATTCCTGAAATTCAAGCTTTCTTGGAATATTATGCTTTAGTTTTAATTTCATATTTTAAAATCATACTTAATATCAAAATTGCCTTTTGATATAAAATAGTACTCTAGTGTCTCATCGAAAGTCAACAAATGGTTTCAACCCTCCTGACATGTACTCTTTCTCGGCCCCTTTTTGTACTGAGAACTGAAGACCGAGTAATTAGTTCCAGACCTTAGCATGAAGATAGATACGGCACCTCTCTCTTCCAGGTCATGTCTATTTTTTCCTTCTGGTGGTGACTTTAGAAGCCATATTCTGAGTGTGGTGGTGGCACTAATGAAACAAAGTAGGATGCTGCTTGCCACTTGGAGAAAGGACCCGTGTCCGATACGTTGTGACACAAATCAGGATTAGACTTTTATTAAGTTTAGTCACAGATGGTGGCATGATTGGATACGGCTTCTTGTTAAGTGGACATCTCCCTACATACTCTGAGAGAGAGGGAGGACAGTCATTATGTTTCTCCTCCCGTGAGTCAAACACACGTTCTCCTTATAAAGGGTTTTGTTTATGGATTTTGCTGTTCAGATTGAGTCTTCTGCAATAGTCCAGCCTGGCCTGGAATGTCCCATCTCCTGTCTTGGCCTCCTTATTATGCACTGCCCGCCCAGTAGCGCTTTATTGTTGTTGTTCTGTTGTCAGGTTGTTCTCACTTTTTTTCCTCTTGGTGAACAGTTTCTCACTTACTTTGTCCTTGTCTCAAGTTCACAGGATCAGAATTCCTAGAAGTCAAGATGTAAACATCTTTGTTTCCTTTGGTAAGGGGTGGAATAATGCTTCCTGAAACCATTGTCCCCTTTTTATGATAGGACTGATACTGGTGGTTTCAAGGCTTTTTCAAAGAGCACACTCATGTGATACATATTTATGGAATACAATGTGAGGTTTAAAAACATGTATATAGTGCATAGTGCTCACGTCAGGAAGATGGCATGCTCATCATCTCAAACATTTATCTGTCGATAGTGTGCCAGCTTTTAACACATTTTAGATATTTTTTAAATTAAAGAAATGATTGATTGAGTCATGCGTGTCACTGGATATATGGTTCCGAGTGTCCTCCCATTTTTAATCTACTCTTACATCTTTGAGTCATTTAACATCCATAAAGACTGCTCACACTATTCATTATGAAAACATTCATACGTCTCTAACCCATAACAACACAGTAGTAAGAAGGAAATAAAACTTAAATAACAAAAAAGAATTGGGAGGGGACAGCAAAATGTCTCAGTGCTGACAAGCTTGAGGATCTGAGTTTGATCCCCAAATTCCCTCGTGTAAAGACAGAAGGAGAGAACCAACTCCACAAAGTTGTCCTCTGACAACTCCATATGTATTGCGGCACATGCAGTCATATAATAATAAACAAAATAAAATCTAAAACTTTAATTAAAAAACATACTTTTTCAGGTAGGATATTTTTCACATTATTTAATCTTAAGAATGGAAAACTTAAAAGGCATTTGTTTAGCAAGCAAAATATTTATACTTTATTGACAACTCAGAAGTTACAGTACTTTCAGACATTTTTCAAACTTTTACAAAGAAAAATAAGTTACGAGAAATGACACAAGTCCAATGACACTTTCAATGAAGCTTACAAAATCATTCTGAAAAAATCAGCTTGAATTGTCACATCATGAATATGTATTTCCCTGTGTGGTCACCGTTCTAGTCCATCTGTGGTAGAATAGTTCAAACAGATTCAGATGTGTGTCTCTGTAAGGTAACATGCTTGAATGTGCGAAGGAACTAGCCAACGTCAACGGGAAATCTCAACACTCAGGTGAGCTGCCATTTGACTCATTAGACGATAAACTACAGACGCAGCCATTTCTAAGGCATGGTTCTTTTTATATCCTAGGTCAAAACCAGCCAGATCCAGTCACGTGCAGCCTAGTAGCATGCAGACATTTAATGGTAGGAGCACCCTGTTATCCTCGGTAGGCAGCTTTCTCACATTTTCTTAATTAAGGATAGATAACTGAGCCACGCTGATCAAAATAAACCCATTTTCCAACATTTCATAATTTTACACTATTGATGCTTTATACTTTAACAAATTATTTTATTGCTCAACAGTTAACATCTGCTGAACCACTCACGTGATACAAACAACTGTATTCACTTTCTCCATTGGCTCTGTTCTGTATCTTTCCCACCTTGACTGAAGAAAAAGGAGTTGGAGACAAAGCCTAACGCATGCTGCCAGTAACAAACGCTCTGGCATCTGTGGGGAATGCAGCTCTGTCAGACTGCGCTAAAATGGCGCCGCTACGCACTTAAGCTGGCATTTCCTAGGACCATGAATACATACACCAAATAAGATAGAACCCTATTAGGAAATTCACAAGTGCACTGCCATAAACAGTTCATCATAACACTTTAAATATAATCATGTAAGAGGACTCAGAACTGGCTTTGGTGACAGGTCCGAGAGGACAGAACAGCAAAGGAGTTGGGCACTGCAGACACGGGTTGTCTCCTTTAAGCAGCACTATCTAACCTGAAAACTTCCCAGCTTCCACTCGTTCAACGATGGGGAACCTGGGCCACGTGGAGGGAAAGCCTGTGGGGACAGTGTTCTGACGAGTAGCCTCAGACACTAACAAACACTCCTGGCAGTGTCAGGGAACAGAGACACATGGCGAAGGGCTGAGAGGCTAGCCCATGCGAGGTGAACGACAGCTTTCCTCTCACTGCGTCACAGTGGAAGCGGGGCCCACGTGAAAGACTAGCCTTCAGGGAAAGTTCCCACTGTGGCCGAAAGTAACTTCTGGGTCACTTCAGCCACCTTGTGATGGGTCAAGAGGAGAAACTGAATTCAACATGTGTGCCCGCTTCCCCTTCCTCCAGGCCCCAAACAAAAGTAAGAGCCGCTAGAATCAGAGTACATTCTCCAAAAACCTTTAGAAAATAGTAATTCTGTAAAATAAATATGAGAAAAAAATGACCCAAATGATAAATATGTCTTCAGGCATCCTTAAACAGGAGTGCTTGTTTTTACACTTTGCATCTAAAACAGTGTTTCACACTGCAAATTAACACTATTTCCTCTGTTTTCCTTTCTGTACTGTGACTTCTCTTGTGTTGACAATTCAGGGGCATCCAGTGGGCTGTTGACTCAGCAGTCATATTACCTCAGAAGTCCTAGCTGGTGAGATGTTCACACTCCGTGTGGAGAGCTTAAAAATTCCTGCAGCAACCCACGATTTAAAAACCCACTGCACTGGAGTTCCACCAGCAGCCGACAGACATGCAAAACTAAAGCTGGGCATACAGAGGAGAGATGTCACGTGAACACAGCTGACCAGAACTGCATGCTGCTTCCTTCTCAGTGCGCTTTTAACTCATCTTATGCCACTGCACATTTTAAAATACCGAATACACTCCTCACAGTCAAATTCCAATGAAATTACTTTCCTTATAACCTCATTCACTTTCTCTACCTAAGACTGAAGACTTGAGGTATCACTTGAACATAAACTATCATAAGCAATTACTAGAAACATCTAACATAAATGTTTACAAAGTTTTGGTTCTTATGAATGTGTACCAAAATAAAGCTTCGGATATATTTACAGGCTCACACCTGAAGACAGAGTAATGATGTAAGGAAAGCTCAGCTCAAATAAGTTAACATCTACATAGAAAAATAGAGGATTCCACAGATAGCTTGGTGACATCTTCCAGACTAACATTATAGAACCAATGGTCTAAGAAGTCCAGATGGCCACCTTCTCACTCCTTTAAACTCCCTAATTCTTCATCATCAAATGGGCTTGGTCGCTTTGGCTAGTGTGCCTGAAGTGTCTCAGAATTTACTACACAGTTTTCTGTTGTTTCACATTTTCCTAAGCATGCATTTTAGGGTTCCTTTACTCTGCCCCTTCAGATCAACGGAAGACTGAAGTAGTGCTATGGGGCTAGAAAGATCCAAACTCCTGTATCTTGTCAGGAATCTCTGATGCCCTCAAACCATGAGAGAAGGAAGCATGTGACTGGAATTCTGCACAGTCAACTAGCTCTCCCTGGAGGTCTATGAAGCCACCAGGCAGATTTTTGGAATTTTCTGGATTTTTATCAGACACATGCTCTCAAAGGATGAAAATATAATTAAGTTAACTCTACACTAAAATTTAAGCTGAACGTGATTTTTCATTCTTGCGTGTGACATGAAAAACAGCATTTTAAAAAAAATCTCTGCATTGGGTCAAATACCAGGTTCTCTTGACTCAAGGCCAAGTGCTCTTACCAAGTCACCTAACATTTCTGGGACTCCATTGCCTACAATGGTTAACTGTCCCGGCCAGTTTTATGTCAGCTTGACACAATCTAGTCATTTTTTCAAGAGACTCTCAAGTGAGAAAATGTCTCTGCAAGACTAACCTGCAGGCAAGTGTGTGGGGGCATTTTCCAGATTGATGACTGATGTGGGAGGGGTACGCACATTGTGTGAAGTGCTACCCTGGGTTGATGGTCCTGGGTGCTATAAGAAAGCAGGCTGAGCAGCATTCCTCCATGGCCTCAGCATCAGCCCCAGCCTGGACTGAGTTCCTGCTCTGACTTCCTTTGATGACAGTCTGTGATGAGGAACTGTAAACTGAAGGTCTTTCCTCCCTAGGTTGCTTTCGGTCATGTGTTGTATCACGGCAATGAAGTCGTAACTAAGACAGTAACTAAGGGAGCAGTACTCCAGAAACTTCAAAGGCCTTTTCACCTATGACTGACACAGGAGGTCAGAACCTTGCTCATCCGTTGCTCCCCGCAACTGTGCAGCTCTACTGTCAAAACAGCTGAACAATGAAGCTATCCTGACTCTGGAACTTTCTAATGCTTATATGATGGGAACCTTCTATCCTTCCAGGGACTGTCAGCAGCATCACCCATGGGATAAAAACACAATTGATGCATTTTTGTACACACAGACACAGGAGGCTCACCTTCTACTGTAGGATGCTCCAGAGAGATTTTGTTAACTAATTTCTATAATGTTGAAGTCCTTTATTTTCCCCATAGTGGTAAGAAGGACAACTCGTACTCAGAGTGTTTCTTACAAAAACAGTGAATAATAGGGTGTGCTTATTGTTTAAGTTTTGAATTTTAATTTGTTTCTATTTTTAAAGCCAATTTAAAATTGTTCATTGTCATTAGATAAAAGCAAGAATCTGCCATAGTTTATCACAGCTGCAAATGAAGTCCAGGTCATGGCCAAACTACAATACTCTGTCAACAACAGCAAGAGCTTGGCACTGGGTTTACATGTACGGTGATCATTGTACCGGTTCTTAACGGCTGTTAGGATTGGGGTGACAACAGAAGGCTCGCAGATCTTCTCCCCCCTATTTCAAACCTGACGCTAAGCATGTAGAGTTCTCATTCAGAGAGGGGCTCTGTGGGGTGCCAGACACAACGCCTGTCGTTGGGTAAATAATTTCCTCAACGGTGACATATGTGCCCAACAAGAAGCCGACAACTCCGGTGAACGCTATGGAAATGTTTTTCAGGATCATCCATATATTGTAATGTTCCTTAGAAAATGTAAGGATTTCCACGAGGGGGGGCAGGATCAGGGCTAGAGTGCTGCTGCTCACAGCACCCACAAAGGAGATCACGATGTCTAGGCGAGGAATGAGAACCGCCCCAGCACCTGTAAGGAAAAAAAAAAACATGGTTCTTGTTAACATGTGCACTACACATGCAGGGACTATGTATAGATCTTTTTGACACAGTCAAATCAATTATCAAAAGTCACTGCTAATGGGGAAACTAAAAAAAAAAAAAATTTATTCTGAGCTGAGAAGGAACAAACCCAGAAACATTTCCTGGACTCACACTTATCAAAACATCTCTCATGTAAACAACTATTAACTTTTGCTCTGAGACTGGAGCATCTATGTCTATGCACTGAGCTTCTCTGCCAGGCACACAGTGGAGTTTGTGACACACACAACAACAGGGCCAAGGAGACAGTCAGCTCCTACAGCAGCTCCTCAGGACACAAGGCACCAGACTGACATTCTCAAGAGAGCATGCCAAACTCTCACTGTACAGGAGGAGCCAATGAAGGATGCAAAAATTAGTGGACACACCAAGATGTACCGCAGGGCAGTGCAAGCTTCGATCCTAGAAACTGGGCTTCTGGGTCAGTACGACCTTGAGATTGAGGCCAGCCTGAGCTACATAGCAAGGCCATGTCTCAAAAGCCCAACATCTGGGGATTAACTCAAGGTTACAGTACATGGCTGGCATATGTGAGGCCCTGGGTTTGTTTTTAGTACCAAAAAAAAATGTAAAAACAGAATGTGTTCTGGATATATGTAGAGTTGCAAATTATCTCCCTAGGATAACTGTGTCTTTGCAGTAGAGAAACACAGAGGCTACTTTAACCAAGTGAGCAAAGGTGGTGTTGGGACGTGGTGCACTGAGCAGGGCGCAGCCCATTGCTGCGCATCTCTTGCTAACAGCGTAAGGCTAAGCCAGGAGTCATGGTGCAAACCCGATATCTTGGCAGGAAGACAGTGAGTCTGAAGCTATCCTGAGGAGCACACATCCAAACACAGTCCTGCTTCTAAAAATTAACTGTTGGCAAAATACATAACTTATGCCGTTCTCATTTTAGCACATGCAAGTCAGCAATTATAATAGGCAGGTACCGCTACTTACAAGTGATGCTAACCAAGAAGGACCGCATCCCAAACTCACAGACGCGCTTCCATTTGGCATGAAGTCTGGCAGTGACTGCGGGAATAATGATCTCAGCTGGGACATAGAACTGAATTGAATAGGTCACGAAAATGCCGAAGGAGTACAGAATTTTCACTAGCTGATACAACCTGTTAGAAAAAAAGAAATTTGACCTTTGGTTTTTCTCATTGTGAATCTGACTTTCCTATTTATTTATTTATTTATTTATTTATTTATTTATTTATTACTTTTAGTGGGGAAACAAGGACTATATATCGAACACGTGCCAGTTTAGTCCGCTCCTCGTCAAATTTACTTGTGTGAGAAAAAGCCAACCAAGCTAGACACGGTGGTGAACATCCACAGTACCAGCACCCAGGAAGCCACGGCAGGGGCAGGAGGATGTCCCAAATCCGGATGTAGCTACAGAATAAGAATTGGTCTCAAGGAAGAACAGAAGGGAACTAACCTGACTAACTTCATTTCTAGTCCTCATACTGATGCCTCACTGAGAGCAGCCTGGGAGTCTGAGCTCACAGACTCGGGAGCGTGGTGCTCAGAAGACTGCGTTTAGAACCAAGGCAGCACTAGGCGCTCACACTCGGCTCCAAGAAGAGATCTGCAGAGCCTTCAGAGCAGTCTTGTTTCAACTTTGTAAAAAACGTTGACTATCGCTGTTACCTCTTTAAAATACTGAGTCACGGCCTCAGTGATCTACATGGAGAAGGAAACTTGTACAGGCTCTGACTCTGAGCCTTCCCTGCTTGACGTGTGTGACAGGGAATCGTCACAAGGAGAGCATGGGAGCCATTTCACCAGCAGAGTTCTCAGAGCTGCACCTGCTGCGTGGGTTAAAATCTCTGCAGTAAGGAGATAGATTTGCTGCTATCTGGTTTGTGGTGTAAACTTATCCCTTTGAGGTCAGGGCTTCAAACCGCACATCTGTGTTCGGCTTTACATACATCTGTAGAATTCTCCAACTACTCATTGTGTGTGATGCACAGAGGGTCACACATATTACCAGGATCCAGTGCAGTGTGACAGGACAAGGCAGGGCAGCTATTCCTCCACCTTGTAGCATTGCTGATGCCATTTCAGGTTTAACTATCATTTTTACTCCTTGATGGAGAATCCCATGGAAAATTCCTCAGGTCTACTCTAGAAGTTGAGGCCAAGATGCCTCAACTAACGTATCTTAGCTTCTGTCAAACTGCTTGCTTGCATAAAATCTTCCCGTGCGGCTGCCAAGCAAGGTACCAGGAGGATGTGGGTTTTCCCTTTAAAAGCCCCTTTGCTCTAAATACTCAGAGCTAAAATTGGGTTCCCAAATACATGAGGGTAGTCCCAGGCAGCTAGGGTAAAAACTTAAATTGGCTACAAACTGCCTGTGGGGCCACGTCTGGAGGGCTCCCTGGAAATGGCAGTACTTCAGCTCATGTACAGCATGTGTCACAGTCTTTAGACCCCCACCCTGGTGAGGGCCCCTGCCAAAACTCAGCATGCCCTTTGCCTTTTGTGTGTGTGTGTTTGTTTGTTTGTTTGTTTGTTTACGTGTTTTGCCTACATGTGTGCCTGTGCTCCACATGAATGTCTGAGGCCTTTGCAGGCCAGGAGAGATCCCTTGGGTCTGGAATCCCAAATGGCTGTAAGCCGTCACGTGGGTACTGGCACTTGAACCTGGTCCTCTGGAAGAGCCGCAAGTGTCGAGCCATCTCTCCAGGCCCTCAGCGAGCACTGCTCAGTAAATATCTTAGCAAATCCCCTCTGTCTAGAGAAACTGACATTTTCAGTGATATGACGAGAATGTGTGGACTCACAAAAGTTGGATAAACAATAAACCTAACTCCTCTGAGCTATGAATGATAAAATCAGTAAGCTGTATTTCAATACTTTAACTTCTTTATATTTTTTACATTTAATATAGTCAAAAGAAATAGGCACTTGCATGTTTTAAAAAAGCAAACTAGCAAGAGGCTGTGGCTGGAGTGTGCTGAGTCTGGGGCGGTGCTGAGATGGGGTGTGCCACAGTGGGAGGCAGTGACCACCTCCTGTCTTCTTCCCCTGTGGGAACATCAAGGCCCATGGTCTCAGAGCACAGGGACTCAGATAAGTACAGGGAAGAGTGCATCTCCCTGGAACGAATCCTATTATCCTAAAAGGATATAACGGATTCTACTTTCAGCAGAGCTATTAATTAGGGCTTAAGCCTCTTTCTGACAGCTTGAGACTACAGCAGTACTAAGCAAGGATTCAGTAGGCTTTCGCCACAGCACAGTCATCTTAAGAGTGAGTAAAAGAAACAGGGCTGAGAAAAAGTACATTTGAAAATATGGCAAATAGCATAATTAGAAACAAGGAAAGTCCTCAGGGCTGGAAATAATAAATCTTAATTTAAAAATTACCCAGTGGTATATTTAGCTAGGGCCTTAAAAGCTAACTATGAATAGTTGTGGCTGAAAACATGAAAAATTACCAAGTGACTATTTTTTCTCATATTCTGATAAGCAATTGTAGAAAATTAAACAAACATTCTCATTAGTTCATTATTCATTTAAAAGAAGAACATTGCTTTTTTCTAATTATATTTTATTGTTGTGTTTTCAAAGTATGGCTGATAATATACTTTAGATGAAAACACTATTTTGCATATAAATATAATTATACTCCACTGACATAAAGCTGGAGTCACACAGGCTAAAGCGTGGTTAGCATTAATACCATTCTATGTGCAGCACTATTATTTAGTGTTACATGGAGCACTGTTCATATATATATATATATATATGAGAAGTGAGTGCTACAAGAACTGGTTTTTCAACCCTGGAAGAGTGATAAAGAAATGACAGTGAGTTCCAACATGCTGCATAAACGCATCCATTTCATTTTCCCCTGTTTCGTTTCAAAAGCCCATTTATTTCTACAACTGGCATCTGTACTTTCAATTACACTTAATACTTTTTTCAACTTTTCAACCTTTGTTCTCATTTCAGTATTAAGTATCCAAAGAGCCGTGCACTCTGCGTTGCGCACAAGAGACATGAGGAAGCACACATATCAGGGCCGTTCTGCGCTCACACTTTCCAGAACACTCTGACCTTTGAAAGGACAGCGCCACCCATATCTCTCAGCCAGGAGACCACTAACTCTTATTACCTTAGCAGTCCACAAACAGACAGCAGGACAGAGTGCACACAGACAGACAGAGAGACAGAGGACAGACTGTACACAGACAGACAGACAGGTCAGACAGGGAGACAAAAGACAGAGTGCACACACAGAGACAGAGGACAGACTGTACACAGACAGACAGACAGACAGATGACAGACTACACACAGACTACACACTTCACACAGACAGGGAGACAGAAGACAGGCTGTATAGACAGACAGACAGAGGGCAGACTGCACACAGAGAGACAGAGAACAGACTGCACAGACAGAGGACAGACTATACATAGACAGACAAACAGACACACAGACAGACAGACAGAGGACAGACTGTACAGAGGACAGACTGTACAGACAGAGGACAGACTATACAGACAGAGGACAGATTGCACACAGACAGAGGACAGACTACACACAGACAGACAGACAGAGGACAGACTGCACAAAGACAGAGGGACAGAGGACAGACTGCACACAGATAGAACAGAGGACCAACTACAGACAGACAGACAAGAGGACAGGCTGCACACAGACAGAGGATGGGCTTGAGTAGCCCTCGCTGTGGAGGAGCTCTCTAAAGGAAATTGCTCTCTACCTTGACTCACTCTCCTGCTTTTCAAGACATCTACTGTGTCTCAGGATGATTTTTGAAGGCTTTTTTCTAGTTGAAAAATCAGTAATCAGGAGACTTGCTAGGCTTTCTTGAGGCTAAACTACGATTGAACAGTCTTGAATCATAGATCCAACTTTCTCCATTCTAACTGAGAACCGTAGTAAGCAGGGGTCGGTGGTGACCAGTGTGTAGGGAATGGAAGTGCTGCCTCAAGGAAAGGTCTCACACACCCAAGCTTGAACTGGGACTGTATTAGCCTGCCTTCACAGAGTCCTGCCCTGTCTAAGCTGGGAACAGGTGCATAGATTTGTCTGCATGCATCCTCTGCAATTCCGTTTCCAGTTAAGACTTTCCATAAATAGTTCTGGGAATAAAGTCTGTTACTGTTTCTACCCATGTCTCATATTTAAATTTTTAATAGGCTGTCAACTGCATTTTCAGTTACCACAGATAATGAAATCACAGTAAAAAGTTTAAATGCTTAAATCATAAATCTAAAAATATACCTTCCCCATCGAATCTTGGTAAATTATATCTAAAGCGCGTAAGCTAGGGCTCATGAGGTATCTCCACCTACCACATGTCCTGGGGGAGGTTCAGGGTTATGCTGCCTTTGATTTCATCACGGAAGCACATATAGCCTAAAGTGGCCAGGCTGATGTACAGCACCGTGACAATCGCCATGCCGATGTTCAGCGCCTGAGGGAAGCGTTTGGACTCTCTCATTTGGTTTTCCAGTGGAAGCACCTAAGAGGAGAATGCAGCTGTTTTTAAAGGAACAGGGTAAGGAATTTCAGGATAACCGGGGTCTCTCAGATAGACAAGTTGGTCTTTTGTAGTCTGTGTAAACAAAGCTTTTCTTCTTTCTACATATAAGCTAGTTTCCTATGTGATATGTATGCGTGTGTGTGTGTGTGTATGTGTGTGTATGTGTGTGTGTTGTATGTATTCTCACGTTTACACGTGTGTGTAGCAGATGCCCATGTCTCCCTGTATTGCGTTCTACTTTGGAATTTTTCCTCCTGGGTTGTTTTTTTTTTTTAAGAGAGTGTCTCACAGTGTGGCCTGGAACTATATAGACCAGCCCAACCTCAAACTCACAGAGATGTGCTTGCCTCTGCCTCCACAGTCTGGGACTAAAGGTGCACAGCTTGGTTCCACCCTGCTTCCTGATACAGCTTCTGGGCTGGACTGCATACCTGTGAGTTCTAGGGACCTACCTGTCTCCACTTTCCTGGGGTCACAGACACACCTGTACCCAGATTTTTATGTGGGTGATGGCATCACCCTTGTGGTGCAAACACTTTACCAACTGATCCTGAGCGCCTGTGTTCTGTAGATTGTTACTTTTTTTTTTTTTTAAATTCCTAAAAAAGTTTGAAGATCAGCTCTTGGCAGGCAACCTGCTAGTTATTTTTTATATGCCTTTTCTGGTTAGAATAATTTTAGATTTGTTTTTTAAATGCAAAGGGAAACACAGATGGCTCCCACATGACTATAGAGCAGCTTTCCTGTGATTAACATTTTATATTACCAGTTGTCACAACTGAGCCAACACTGGCCAAGCACTAGTGACCGAACCCCGAGTTCCATTTCAATTTCTCTAGTTTTCCCATGAGCGACCTTCTTCTGTACTGGGAGCCCATCCAGGACACCACACTGCACTTGTCACCCTGGTCCCTTGGTCTCCTGTCGCTGTCTGGTTTCTCTGTCTTTCTTTGCTCACTGTCTTGACTTACTGACATCCTCTGCACAGCATCCCTCTAATCTGGGCTTGCCCTGATGCCTTCCTTGTGACTAGACAGGTGCTGTGGGGCCCTCAAGTGCTTTTCTTGTCACATGTTTCCATCGTGAGCCTCTGTGGTTCAGGCTGGCCACTGCTGTAAAGCCACCTTCCTCCCCACCCCCTCCTATGCTGCATCTCTAACTCTAGCCCATTCTACAAGGACTAAGTGAGCATTATCTGTGCCTCCCGGAAGGAGAAGGCTCTGTGAGGGGTCTGCCTAGCAACCCTTAGTTCTATCATTCACGTCACTGTGGACTCTGGAGACTGGTCACGCACACTGAGTTGCCATGCCTGTGTCTCTCGTCCTGCTCCAGCTTTTGTCACTGCGTGCATCCCCAGTGCCAGCTGCTAGCTGCCTCGTCACCGTCCCTCTGCGCACTCCCTTCTTCTGTGGCCTCCTCTAGAGACCATGCTCATCTTGGATTCCACGGTCTCAGTCTCCATCAGACATTTTCCCCCACAGAATTTGGTTTTTTTCTTGGAATTAAAGTCTCCTTGCTAAGTGTACTACATAAGGAGTACTGCTTCTAACCCCTCAGGGGACAAAGTGACAAAAAGCTCTCGCTCTCTCTCTCTCTCTCTCTCTCTCTCTCTCTCTCTCTCTCTCATACACACACACACACACACACACACACACTCACACACACACAACTGCTCTATACTGGGTGTGTGCATGCACGCATGTGTGTGTGAATGTGTGTGTGAGTGTTTGACGTGAATGTAGGACTGGGACTACAAAAAATGGCAAAGAGATCTTCGCAAGTGGACAAGAGACAGTGATAGAAGCATATGGCATGAACGCAGGAGGACTATTCCGTATAAGGAGGGGACCAGCCAAGGGGGAGAAGGGAAGACAGTATGAGGCAAACAGGAACAAAGCACATGATTGTGTGTATAAAAATACCACAGGAAATTTTGACCTGTGTCCTAATTAAAGAGATTTTAAAAATTAAAATACAAAAGGAAGAGGAAGTGAGGCAGTAAGGCTGGTTTTGAGTGAGAAACTATATGTTGGACTTGGCAGTTGTTAATTTGAGATGTCAGAGAATCAACGTTGAACTAAAAACCCAATGATTAAGATCCTGCGCTAATGCCAGACAGGCATGAAAATGCACAGCTGCAGCTACAACAGCAGAAAGAGGGGCTGCAGGAACTCTAAGAGTTTGTAAGGATTCAGACAGCAGACGCCGCACAGAGGGGAGGGCTCTGCCTTTGAGATTCATCCATTTCCTTCACAGGAAGAGACTTTAGAGTGCTTTCTCTGCTATCTAACCAGCACACGGTGCGACAGCAGCCATGAAGACAGCCGACGTTACTGTCCTCCCGTCCCTAAACCTACAGCTTCTGGGCCATTAGTAGTGGAAGTATTCTGAGTAGAAATATTCAGTTGTAAGGGGCCTCAGGGTGTGCATCTTGGCATTTCAATAATGTCGTGCCTCAAAACAAATATGCTGTGCCCAATCTAAAGGGAGAATGATCTTTGAGTTCCACATGGCAATAACTTTATAATTGTTTCCAGAGCCTGTAAATATTCTAGTCTATGAAATGTGATGTTTGGGCTGGTGGGTTGACACACAAGCCTGATGGCACAAGTTTGATCTCCAGAACCCAGAACTGCTCAATATGGTGGCTCACGTCTATAATGCCATCATTCTGTGGTCAGTCGGGAGGTGGAGGAAGAAGAATTACCTAGAAGCTACCTGGCCTGTTACCCTGGAGTAGCTCAGAACAGCAGAAATAAGAGCAACCGTGCCCCCATGAAGTAAGAAAAGAGAACCAACTCCTGAAAGTTGTGCTCTGAACCCCCACGCCACACCAATACACACACTTTTTAAAACTGTATTATAGGATTCGGCGGTTAAGAGCTGCTCTTCCAGGCGGCCTAGGTTTGATTCCCAGCACCCACACGGTGGCTCCCAGCCATCTGTAACTCCAGTTCCTTAGGCCTCACGTGAACAAGGCATGCATTTGGTGCACAGCTATGCGTGCAGGCAAAGCATCCACATGCATAATAAACACTTTAAAATAAAAGTTCTATTTGGGCATGCTTGGGATATGTGGAATTTCTGACATTCTGTGACACTTACAAGAGTTTTCAGTATACTACCTTAAGGCTTTTATAGGGGTGAAAATCTCCCCAATAACGCTAAAGACATAGTCTGATATCATCACTTAGTCTACCATGGGAGGACTTAGCACCTAAGATGCATGTCTAGAGTAAGTGACTGGTCAGTAGGAAAACCAAACAATAGTTCAAGCCTGCCCCACTCACTGCTAGGTCTCAAATCCAGAACAAGTCTCGCTCAGAACCCATGGCTCCTCCCAGCCTTCCTTACCCCACCCCATACCCTAAGCCTCTGTCCCGGGGCTGAGTTTCCACCTCCATTCCTCCAGCTTGATCCCTATATAATTCAGCCGCTTTGGCTGTACTGGTCTCTTGGTCCTTGGCCGGAGGCGCCTCTCTTGCTCTCACTCCTCCACTCTCCTCTCATGGTCTGCTTTGGTATGCCGCTGTGTTCAGCCTGGACTGGTCCCTCTGCCTGCTTTCTCTCATAGCTGTAATAAAAGTCTTCTCCATATCTAGGAGAAGCTATGTCCTCCTCCTTTTAGCTCATTTTTTCATTCACCCACCAAACTGGGAATCATGCCCTATGGGTATAAGAAATTAAAACCCTGAAAGGAAACATATTTTTATATAGTTTGACTATGTAAAATCTTGTGTTAAAAAAAAAAAGTAATGGCTGGTTCTTACCACTCCTATGCCTTCAAAAGCGAACACAGCAGTACCAAAGAACAGTGGGTACTTCTTCCAACCAGCCACGATGGGCAGGTTGTGGGGATCCGGCATGTTCTGCAGAAAAGCCAGGAAACAAAGAAACCCGGTTACAGCCTCACCTAATGCCAATTATTTCAAATTAAAGAGCAAAATCAAAATCACATTCTGCTAAGCATCACAAAGCAAGTGGGGTTATGAAATTTAGTAAACACTTTATGTACCCTTCGTTAAGGGGGGTTAAGCTGTTAGGCTCTAGTTGCTGAAGACGCTGTTTCCCTCATACCCACACATTTCTCCTAAGCTCCTACGTCCACTGGCCAGTCCCAGGCAGCGCACTGCCACATAAGAAGTACACAGGTGTACTCAGAGACCCTAAGTCCCCAGGTGGGGCGGTGGTCTCCGTGTGACCCCACTCCTTCATTGTCCTGTGACACCTGGTAGCTTCTGATTTCCGTCCCAGCTGCCCCTGGCACTGTGTGTGTGTGTGTGTGTGTGTGTGTGTGTGTGTGTGTGTGTGAGAGAGAGAGAGAGAGGGGGGGGGTGGAGAACGACCCCACTGCTCTTAATTACTTTGCACCAACTCAGAGTAATGCTTCACACTGTCCTGATCTGGACAAAGTCACTGCAGCATGCCGGGCTCAAGCTCTGAGCACAACGACAGTTGCCCAGACACCCCAATGTAGTGCCTCCTCACCACCATTTTCTTCTCTGCCTTGCGTACTCAGGAGAACTCAAGGCCAGGGGCAGAAGATAAACAGGCTGGGGTGTGAAGGCACGTGGGTAGTTTGGGGCCTGTGGAGATGAGGAACGGTTGAGGCACATGCAGAATTTCGGGATAGGAAGAGGATGATGTGTGACAAGGGAAGCAAGGACAGGGCGAGCAGGGAGCCAGAGCGTTGGGGCCATCTGCTGCTCCTAAGCTGTTACACGCGTGAGCTCCTTGCACTCTTCCTTCTCCCGGGGGGGGGGGGGGGGACCCATGTTCTCTGCTCCACCAAGCCTAACATGGCCAGCTAAGGAGCTGTGGCCTCAGAAAGGCTCAGGCAACCTTCTCTCCTACCTGTTTGAGAAGCCAGAGGAAGAAAGAGCGAAGCAGGCCCAGCATGTGAGTTTGTGTGAACTGTTTGTGGAAATTTTATGATTATCTTGGAAGTAATGTAGCTGATGGGTTAAATCATGAGGAAATAAAACATAGATCCTCAACTCTTTTGCGGGGGTCACAGGCCTCTGCCTACTGTAACGGGAGTAAGAATCCTGAGACTTCAAAGAGTGACCCCCCCAAGCTCCAATTACCTCACGGTCTTAAAACAAAGGAAACGTGTGCCGTGGCGGTGGAGGGCATGTGGCCGCAAGCGAAACTTAGAGAATTGCACCCACACCCACCTCAGTGATTGGCTCGGAGCGCCAACGCATGACTACTTTGATGAGGGGAGGCTCAGGAGGCTCTTAGTAACCGCACAAGCCTGTGTCTCACAGGAACTCTAACAGGAAAGGTGGGAGGCTGGAAAACACTGATACAAACCCGCAAGCAGCCTCATCAGTGTTCACGCCAGACCCGACTCGAGCCCTGGCCCATCTTAGCATCTACTTCATGCATTAACATTACGCCCAAAGGGAAATCAGCATTTACTGCCGATCCGTGTGCTACATACAGGTCTCTCCATGTCACAACTGTCACCTCCAAAGGAAGCTTTGCCCACGTGAGAACACAGGATGGCTACCCAAAAGCACACTTACCCGAACAACATACTGGTAAATTATCACAAGACTGGCAGCCATGGAAACATTGGCAAGGAATGAAAGTACGAAGAGGTTCTTCAGCTCACGAATGAAGACCAAGAGAATCATGAGAGGCAGAAAGCAGAGCATGTAGACCCTGAGGTCCACACTCCTCCTCTCGCATGCACCAGACAGCTCCGAGCTATTCGAAACAAGCGCTGTGCTCTCCAGGAACCCTTCATGAATCTGCAGCCCAGTCACCAGGAAGGAAGAAGGAAGAAAATTATCCATCAGCTTACAATCATGACACAGACAATAAACCCACACCCTCTACAACCAAGCTCCTTGACAGTGGTGACCAGTGAGGTCAGGCCAAAGTGTGTCACTGTGAGAGTGGTGATCAGTGAGGTCATGTCATAGTGTCTCACTGTGACTCTGGTGACCAGTGAGGTCATGTCACAGTGTCTCACTGTGACTCTGGTGACCAGTAAGGTCATGTCACAGTGTCTCACTGTGACTCTGGTGACCAGTGAGGTCATGTCACAGTGTCTCACTGTGACTCTGGTGACCAGTGAGGTCATGTCACAGTGTCTCACTGTGACTCGGATGACCAGTGAGGTCATGCCACGGTGTTTATGTGCAGTGGTGTTGAGGAACAGGTTTTAACAAATGTGTGCAGTAATGTGCACTGCCACCAAATGCAAGGAAAGCGTGTTCCAAGAGTGACAAATTCCAATTCCAACTTCTGCAACTGCAGCTGCTCTGCCCACATGACTGTTCACTGCTGCCTCAGGCTGTTCCCTAAAGTCTGACTGCTTGTCTTTTCTGTGGCTCCCATTATGTTTCTTCAACCACCCAGGGAGCCACTCTTTCCACCTCATCTTCTCATGACTTAAACGTTCCATTAAACTCGGGAACAGACAATGCTTCAGAAGAGACAGTCATCAAAGCCTTTAGATGTTGCCCCCAACACACACCTCTCTGTGTCTCTGTATCTCTGTCTCTCTCTGTATCTATCTCTCACACATACATACGTACGTACGTACGTACACACACACACACACACACACACACACACACACACACACACACACCCTAAAATCTACCAGGTGTGACAGTACATACCTAGGAACCCAACACTTAGGACACTGAGGCACCAAGCTCCTGAATTCAAGGCCATCCTCAACTGACAAATCACACAGTAGGGTAGGGACTATGACTGAGGGCTCCATTTCAGGAGCATGCCCAGTAAGCTCAAGGGATGTCAGCCGTGTACACAAGACTGCACAGCAGTTACGTCCAGGATAATTGTAAAAGCATGCTGTGTGACAGTTTATAAACAAAACCACAGGCACTCTTCCTAGATTTGAACAGGGCTGTTGGCAGCTCTCCTGGGAGAGTGAGAGAAAACCCAGCAATGAACAGGCATGGGGGCACACATCTGTGGGCCAGCACTTGTGAGGCAACGCGGGAGGATTAGGAGGTTCAAGGCCAGCCTGAGCAACACAGAAAGTTCAAAAGGAGCCTGGATGAGAAGACATCATCTCAAAAAGCAAGTACAGGTGGTAGGTATGGTACAGCAGGCTCCATCACTGCCATCTGGCAAGATCCCAGATGGGCTCTGTTGCCATCATGTTACAGGTGACCGCAAGATGGCATGTGACTTCCGAACCTTTTTATACAATAGCAAGTTACTGGACCTTAGAAATAAACACTCATCTTTCTACCTCAGGCTTTCAGCCTCTGTATACTATCTTTTATCTCCTCTAAAGGACACCAGCAACATAGAGAACATCACCCCAAGTATCTGTGCACCTACTTCTGACATCTGAATTTGAAATAATCAAGAAACAGATAACCATAGCACAGTCTGGCCCAAAGAACAAGTGTGGTTGATAAAATGTCAGGCTCAATAATACCAACAACATCAGAAATGCAACTTATAAAAGAGTACACTAAAGGAGAATCTACAAAAAGTGACAGCAAACAAAAGGTCTTTATCCTCAACTATGGTTTCCACTGTGCAAGAAACAAGGCATCCGAAGAAAACAATCGTACGGACCGCAGAAACATACTCACTTGTTTCACATTTTCAGCTAAGAAGACAATATAAACGCTGCAGAATCCCAGCTGTGTTATCACCAGGAAAAAGTCGACCACGCTCCTGAAAACAGAATCACGGAAGAAAGGGTCACTATGAGTTCTGGACAGGCAGGGGACTTTCTTGACTATTTGAAAGCATTTTACAATAGCATGTTTTCTTTTTACCTACTGAGATAATGAACACTTAAATACTTGTTTCATCTGAAGATCTTATGTTACAGTCAGTAACGTACACGGCTAGGACCAACAGTAAAAGCATGCGCCATTCAGTTAAAAGGGAGTTTTTACATCACTTCCTCCTTCTGTAAGTCGGCTGTGTAAGAACAGCTGCTTGTCAAAGGACTTACGGAAGTATGTTCAGACTTGGGGTGCGACTCTTAGTGGAGCCTCCCTCTTTCCTAGTGTGCCCAGGGACCTTCATTCAAGGCTCAGTACTAAAGAAAAATTCCTGATTTAGACTAAACCCATCTTTCTACTCCTCATGACCTCCCTCACAGCATCATGGTATAGTACCACCCTGCCAGCCTCTGTCATTTGCACACATGGGAAGTACACTTGCTACTTCCCAAGCCAATAAAAAAAATACAATGTACGAGGACTGGAACTGTGACTTTGACCTCTAAGGAGACATCTTTGGCAATTTTTATTTTTTAATGAGATGCACTAGAAAGTTTCAGAACATAAAACAGTTATGTAGTAGGAGGGAGCAACTATTGCCAGATATCTATATGATGTCATTAGAACATGGCAGGTCCCAGGCACAGCATTCTGCATAGTGGACTTGGAGCAAGGACAGCCACACAGTCAGACTGACTGACTGACAACTCCTGTCAAGTGTCATCAACACCGTAACAGCAAACTGGGAGGGACTAGAACCAGTGTATCCAACTGGGAAGACGACTTGCTATGCTCCCACAGCTCTGTCATACTTAGGTACATCCTATTTGACAAAAATAGTTAAAATTAGCATAACTTCAACACACGGACATTAGAAGCAAGACCCGTGCTCACCGGCCCCAGGCTGCCTGCCGCTGAAGGCAACTCCACGGGCTGGCCTCCATGGCAAAACTCACGGTGTCGCTGTACCCCAAAGTGGACTTCTTAAACCTGAAATTTAATGACATACATACACAGAAAAGTATTAAATTGGTCTATAAGGCCCTTCCATGAAAATTACATCAAATAAACAGAGATTTGTGAAGTTGGGGACGTACATTATCAGATCTGCTTTCAACATGCAAATATACCCACATACTCATGAGCATGACTGAAGAAATTTCAGACTATCACTGTCCTGTGTGTGCAGGCAAAACTGTACCCACAGCTGTGGTTTCCTTATCTGTAGACTTCAATCAACATTGTATTGGTGCTTTAAATATTTCAAGCATCTAAGAGCACCAACTACTGTTCATCTGAAGATTATTTCATCCTATGACAGCACTGTGTAAGTGTGCCAGGCTCTGCAATACAGTTCCATACAAACTGGCTCATTTGACCTTCAGGAAAGCTCCATGAAGTCAGGGTCTTGTCTCCAATCTCTATTCCACTTTCTTCTCTGCAGTATGAGTCATAATTTAAAGAAGAGAAATGGTTTCAAGTCTCAAGAACATCTACTGAGCTGGAGCCAGACCACTGGTCCACTACAATCCAAAGCATTTTAAAGGTAATTGATTGTCTAACAGAAGCATTTCCTGATACAGAGCTACAAGGGAATGTATTATTTTTTCTCATAACCTGTCAGCCCATATATCTGCAACCATCAATGAAGTTCTCTGCCCCAAACTGACTCGGTAATGTGCTGAGGACCTGGGGTTTCACTTCAAGTGCACAGCTCCTCCTCGCTTTCCTCCGCATCTTCCCACTCCTCTTCCACTAAATGGAAGAGCCCACCCCATCTCCCCACTGGAGCACCTTTTGAACGTCTGTAGTCACAGGCCACCAGGATGACTCAGCCGCTGAAGGACCTCCCCACAAAAGCCTGGAGACCTGAGTTTGACCCCCAGGAGTCCCCTAAAGTAGAGGAAAGTGCTGACTACACAACGTTGTCCTCTTTCCTTCACATATGTGCTGGTTTACACATATGCCCACATACACCCATCATATACATATAAAGACCATAATAAATATTTAAAAAGGAAAAAGAAAGTCCAGCCATCCCTCCACACCCAGAAGCTCCTCATGTGGGGGTTAACCACCCGCATGTGGAAAATTCACGAAGACATGTGTCTGTGCTGACAACATACACACTTTACTTTCTTGTCATTACTTGGTTAGCAATATGAAATAATAGTGTGCATAGCATGTACACCTTATTAAAGACAGTTAGAGCATCTGGAAAGTTGTGCAGAGGTTTTGTCATTTTATGTGAAGGGCGTGTGCACTCTGAGAACACTAAGGGTAGACTGGGACCAGATCCCAACCACATGAAACTACAGAGAATGCTAGCCTGCCCCACGGTCATTGTCTTAGCTGTGCCTATGCACTGGAAGGAAATACAAGCTCTAGAGACAAAGCACAGTACATACATCAGACAGTGATGCTCTAAGGAAATGCAAAACTTTACAATTAATCAAATAGACTTAATGAGTCCACATTTACCTCTGACATAGAAAGTGACTGCAACGTACCAATATGTGCATACAGTGGACGGAAATAATTCCTATAAACACAAGGCTGATTGGTCCAAGCTGTGGAGAAGAAAATGAAGAGTTAAACAATCATTTTTAAACACTGAGTGAGCTCAAAGTAATAAGTCAATAGACAATTCATTTACAATGGAAAAATATGTTGGATCCATTGATTAAAATCATCACAGGCATGAAGGAAATTAGTAATACATAGAAATTATTTCAGGTGACATTTTAGACAATGATGCTACCTTGTTGACTTGGCAACCGAAGCCTTTGTTAGGGTACAGACACTCAGCAAAGAATGTGGAACATAATATATCCAGCACAAGAGGATAAATCTATGGCATCAGTGTCTCACTGGCACAGCATGTGCTTACACACCCCTATCTATGGCATCAGTGTCCCACTGGCATAGTACATGCTTACACACCCCTGTCTATAGCATCAGTGTCCCACTGGCATAGTACATGCTTACACACCCCTGTCTGGACAAAAAAAAAAAAAATCACTGCCCTTCTACAGATCACTCCTAGAGAAACCCGCAAGTGTGTCAGAAGCTGCAATTAGGACATTGTTTCAATGTTTCATGAGAAGTTTCAAGTGTGTGCTCGCCAAGCTCAGTGATGCTCGGATTATGGCTGGGTAGCAGAAGCAGGCAAAGCTTGGACAGACAATAAAAAAATCCAGAGTTACTTTACATACAGGAGGGTTCAAATCCAGAAAAGAGGGGAGATAGCTATAACCTCTATGAAAACCAATCCATTTAAACACAAATATTCTAATTTACTCCATCCATGAATCTGCCTCAACAGGGTTCTCAAAAGCAGTAATTATAGTAACTGTCTCTAACAGTGTTTTGATATTTGTCTTTAAAAGACATTACTCATGTCAACTATTTTTCTTAGGTATGAATAGTGCATGTGCACTTCTTCTGACTCTCAAATACTAATGAAGTTATACCATAAAAATAATCCCTTCCCTTAATACTTCAGCAGCCATGCATGGGTATGCCGCTTAAGCCCCTGACCACCCATCTTCAGAAATCGAGGCCTGGTTAGGGTTGAGAGCTGGTCTTTGTTGTTAAACGTGAGAAATAAGCAATCATATAGGAATGAAAACAGTAGCTCTCACTCGGGGCTAGGTTCCACAGTCACAGTACATGTACTTGTATCAGGACGAGAGCCAACGGCCACCCACATGTCCTCTGACCAGTTTATGCTGGGTGAGGTTACACGGTGCCTCAAAGGCATGTGTGCAGACACGTAACTGTATGTGTAGTGGAGGGCAGACAGCCTTACCACGATGCCTGCGTTCTTTATCGCCAAGGGGAGCCCTAAAAGGCCAGTTCCGATGTTCCCCTTGAGAAGATGCATCAGAGTTTGCACGAATCTGGAAAAGTGAAAATTGTAAGGTGTAAGCATCTGACGTAGGGACCCACATACCCAAGATGGCTCCCATCCCGGCAGCGGGCACTCAGTCACCCCAGGCTCCAGTCCTACTGTCATTCAATAAAAGGCAAGTACAGAGAATTGCTGTGGAAAGTAAATGAAATGTTTAGTGAAGCTGTTGTGCACATAGAGCAGTAATTTGAAACTGAAAATTTCCCATAGGATACTTTGCTGCCATGGTGTCAAAAACATTGCAGATCTGGCTGGAAACACAGAACACCTTGTTATCCTGTCTAGATAATTACAGGTCTAAACGCTTGACCTATGATGGCCACCCTAAAAGGAAGTTATAAAATACGAAAATATATATACAGACTTTAAAACTATCTTCAGGCAAAATAATAACTTATATTATCATGAGCTCCCTCAGACCCTGACCTTGGAACTTTACTGGAGGAGGCCTCCTTGACCAAGAAGAAACAAACTGAAAGGAAGAAGAGTACAGAATTCAAATTCATGAAACAAAAATAATTGCCTGGAATTACTTTTTTGCTTTGTTTTTTTTTTTTCTAGTTTATACTCTTGATCAAATTCAGGTGACTGTGTTTAATCACTAAATTACCATTAAGGCAAGAATTTAATGATCATAAGTCACCAGAACGGGTTTTTATAATATGTTGTTCCAGTAGCTTGTCTCCTCATTCTGCACGAGCCATTTCACTCCCACAAGCTCCTCCCCTCTGAATAGCCATTCTCCTAGTACACTGTCTCCTCAAAGATCTCTCTCTCTCCCTCCCTCCCTCCCTCCTTCCCTCCCTCCCCCTCCTTCCCTCCCTCCCTCCCTCCTCTCTCTCTCTCTCTCTCTCTCTCTCTCTCTCTCTCTCTCTCTCTCTCTCTCTCTCTCTCGGACACAGAGCTATCCCACTGAGCTATCCCCATGCTCTTCAGTAACCTAGCGCCCCTCTCTCACAGACAACAAACTCTTAACCACCGCTGCACCATCTGTAGCATTCGGTAAAGCACTCAGACCTGTGGGAGACCGGGAAACCAGAGCCATGACACTCACGAAATCCCATGCTGCCCCTCAAGCTGGTAGTGCTTCTGCACAGGAAGGATCTGCTCCTGCTCCTCGTCTGACGACCCATCGAAATTCTGTTCGTTGATTAAGGGCCTCATCACCTCCATATCTACAAAACAGAAGAACAGTCCTGTACCACCGCTTGTAAAACTGAGGTAAGTCTATGAGCTTTTGAATATTGGCAACTATCAGGCTAGAGAGATGACTCACTCACTCACTCAACAAAACACTTGACCTTCAGTGCAAGGACCTGAGTTCTGATCCCTGGGCACTCACAAGGGAGCCAGGAAGCCATGGCAGCTGCTTATGACAGCAGCACTTGGGAGACAGAGCTAGACAGCAAGCTGAATGGCCAACCAAAGCAGCAAGGGATCATAAACTCTGAGCTCAGCAAAAGATCCCATCTCAGTAAATAAGGTGGAGAACAACCTAAGAATATACTCAAGGTCAGCCTCAGGCTTACAGGAACACACACTCACACAGACACAGGGACATGTGCACCCACATACGTGCCACCATGCATACGCTCTGCATACCTCCCCACCCCCACATCTCTCCCTCTCTCTCATACGCACGCGTGCGCACACACACACACACACACACATGTGCATGTGTACCCACACACATGTAAGCATGCATACTCTGTGCACCACCCCCTTTCACACACACAAACACACACACATGCATGTGTACCCACACACATGCAAGCATGCATACTCTATGCATACACACATACATCAGACACACACACACACACACACACACACACACACACACACCGAATGCCATCTGTATTCCCTGCAGCTGAGTATTTTAGCTCACCTTAGTCTCCCTGAGTCTTGACGCTGTCACAAACAAATAACCAGACTTACTTTCTAGATGTTCTGTTTGAATTATACAGTACAGAGGGAAACGCTTAAATAATATAGAAAACAGTTCTTATTGTATCCACATGAAGTTTACAGGACAAGAAATGTGAAGAAATAATCAAATTTATTTTCCATATCTGGTCAGCTTCAGAGCATACCGTAACAGGTAGATAATAACCCCGGGTACATGCTCAAATTACAGCCATTCAAATGTTAAAATTTTAATATCAAAATGTTTTCTCTAACAATGTTTTCACGTCCCTTTTCATCACTATCCTCATATTGCGTTAAGATCACTAAATCTGAGTTCACTAAGACTGAAGGACAGAGATCTTAAACACTTTCATCTTCATCTACCACTCATGGTAAGCTGACATGCCAGAGGGCGGAGTAACAGTTAGAAGTGATCAGCCTCGCTCTTCAAACTCTTCAGTTTACAGTAATTTCAGGCTTATGTCCACCCCCCTCAATAGTACTATGTCAGGTTGTGTGCATTTTGTGCAGACTTTTCCTACTTTTCACCATTTGCTGCTATTGCTTTTACCCTCCTAAACGCAGACTCGCTTCTGTGAGTTACTGCAGAGCTGACACACGTGATCTCAGACCACTCACTCTATGGTAGCACCTTTCCTAAGAACTAGAGAGACCAGCTGGGCGTGGTGGCACACACCTTCATCCCCAGCACTGGGGGAGGTGGAACTCTGTGAGTTCGCGGCCAGCCTGGTCTACAGAGCAAGTTCCAGGACAGCCAGGGCTGCACAGAGAAACCCTGGGGGGGGGGGGAAGGGGGAGAGAGGGGGAGACAGGGAGAGGAGGAGAGGGGGAGAGAGGGAGAGAGAGAGGGCAAGAGAAAGAAAGAAGACAGAGAGGAGAAGAAAAAGAACCAGGAAGACCTCTTTAAATTCCACATTACAGTTCTTCCCCTCCCAGCTGCACCAATCAACTCCTCTGAGCTGTTGCAGGACAGGAGGTCAAGGGCACGGCCACAGACTCCATTTACCTGGGCTGTTCTGCTGGTCACCTGTGTCTTTTAGGGTGTCCTTAAGCTCTCATCTCCTTAACTTTTTACTATCTAGACTGTCTACGTTTTTAAACCACGTGTATCTATGCATCCATATGTGAGCCTGTGCAAGTGTGAGTGCAGGTGCCTGTGGAGGCCAGGAGGCACTGGATCCCTTGGAACTACAACCACGTGCGGTCGTGAGGCACCTGATGTGGGCACCAGGAACAAAACTCAGGTCCTCTGCGAGAGCGGTGAGCATTAACAGCCGGACCATCTTCCCAGCACCTGCCCTGACAGTTTCAATGCTATACAATTTCGACCTACTGCCTATACACCATAGTTCAAATGTGAAATGTCCCCTACTCATGGGTTTGAGCACTTGGTCCCCAGTAGATGTTGCTGTTAGAGAGACTGCGGACCTCGTGAAGTGGAGCCTAGTTAGAAGGGAGGCTCTAGGCAGGCAAGCCTTGAGGTTCACAGCCCAGCCTGCTTCCGGTCCTGACTCTGCGTCCTGGTCGACTAAGATGTGAGCAACCGGCTTGTACATGTTCCCACCAGGACAGTGTCGCCTGCAGCCATGACCACCATGTTCTCCTGCCATGGAGAACTAAACCGTAAGCAAAGATGCACCTTCCTGTCATGCATGTGGTCACAACAAGGAAGGAAGTCAGTACTTCACTCCATAACGATGGCTTCGTTCTTTCTCCCGCTGCATCTTGTGTTTTCTGTTTTCACCTGCATTATTTTATGTGTCTGTTCTTTCCATCACATGTCTATTTGCACCTTAGATTTAGATCTACAGCCAACATCAGCGTCCACTGGAGTTCTGAGAATTTCCTCAGTCATCCACAAGTATGCCAACTAGGAGATCTCAGAAAGGCCCGGTAGGGCTCGCTAACAAACTGCCATGCTCCAACCCGAAATTTCTGACTAGGTATGCCTGGGCTGGAGCTGAGCAAGGCTGTGGACGCACTCTGAGAACACAGTACCAGCAGATTCTTCAGGAAGGACACACTGACACATAACTCTCCCGGGATCCATCCTTCATTCAAAATATAGTATATAAAATACTGGGTTTCATTTTTTCAACCTTCCCTTCTTCCATTCCCCAACTGTCCTCCTTCTTCCCCCCACGAGCCTCTCTTCTGCTCCCATGTCCCCCACATTCATCCCCCTTCTCCTCCCGTCTTTCCCTTCACCGTCAGGCTCTGTCTATCTCTCCTTATAAGCGATCGTTGCCAAGGCTGCCCCTCAGTCCGACTGCCAATATTGTCCTTTCCTGGCCTCAGGACCGGAACTGCTAACTTGAAGATTAGAACTCTCTCTTAGCACTTCAAGAAAATCACACTGAAAGAGATTTCCCCATGTTTCTTCCTAGTCTCCTACTTCCTCCTCTTGATAGATCCTGATGCCGCCTCTGTCCACTACATGCAGTACTGTCCACTCTCTATGCAGTGCCCCTGTCCACTACATGCAGTACTGTCCACTCTCTATGCAGTGCCCCTGTCCACTACATGCAGTGCTGTCCACTCTCCATGCTGTGCCCCTGTCCACTACATGCAGTGCTGTCCACTCTCTATGCAGTGCTGTCCACTCTCCATGCTGGGCCCCTGTCCACTCTCCATGCTGTGCCCCTGTCCACTCTCCATGCTGGGCCCCTGTCCACTCTCCATGCAGTGCCCCTGTCCACTCTCCATGCTGTGCCCCTGTCCACTCTCCATGCTGGGCCCCTGTCCACTCTCCATGCTGGGCCCCTGTCCACTCTCCATGCTGGGCCCCTGTCCACTCTCCATGCTGGGCCCCTGTCCACTCTCCATGCTGGGCCCCTGTCCACTCTCCATGCTGGGCCCCTGTCCACTGCATGCTGTGCCCCTGTCCACTCTCCATGCTGGGCCCCTGTCCACTGCATGCTGTGCCCCTGTCCTCGTTCCATGTTTATAGCACCATGATAAACATGGTGTCTTTGTTTCTCACTGTCTAGGTCAGTGAGACCTTTGGTCTCCTCACACTGATTCATGAATATTAATGTTCGCTCCACAGGGAATTCACAGGCTTAGGACTCAGGCAGTGCAGTGTAGCACCCCCTGGAGCTCAGGTTATGGATTTTCAATGATTTGGTAAGGCTTTGCAACACTGGAAGAGACTTTACAAGTCTGCTTACATCATTCCTCCTGAAGTGATGTAACAGAGAGGGAGTAAAATCAGCTAAGCTACAAATTCCTGTCATCAGTCTAAACTCACGAGGATTTTTATAATGCACACTCCCTGCCTTTCATCTTGGGGTGGGTCCTCTGACACTGCCATCTTCAGTGCACTCCCCCATGGTTTACTATGTAGGGTTGCCTTGTTTCTTACCCTCTGGTATCATATAATATACAGGCTAGACCTGAGCACAGTGAAAATTCACAAGGCGACAGGTGTTTCCCCGTGGCCGGTCTACCGTGATACCATCTCATAATCCCTCCCACCGCCCCCGCCCAGAACACAACAGGATCAGTTACATGCACCTCGTCTCGGAGCAGATCCTGCTCCCTTTTCTGTTATGCCCACACAAAGCAATGCCGTTGTTTCTCTACCAAAGCATCACTGGAGTTTTATGAGGATCACAGTAACAAAATGGGACTTAAGACAACAACAACCCAGCATCCCAAAGGGCCAGCAGCCTGAAGTGAACATGTTGAGAGAGCAGGTTCTTCCAGGGGCTGGGAGGGAAGGCTCTGGCCCAGGCCTCTAGCCTCTGTCCCATCTTATGTGTGATCATTTTCATGGTCTTTTGCACTCCCCCATAACTAAGCCTGTGCCGTTTCTGCTGCCTTCTACGGCTGGACTTATCTCCAAGATCGCCTCCTGAGGTACTGGGTAGCGTCAGGCA
This sequence comes from Acomys minous, assembly GCF_964271855.1. Lineage (NCBI taxonomy): Eukaryota > Metazoa > Chordata > Mammalia > Rodentia > Muridae > Acomys > Acomys minous. The sequence goes on along the minus strand of NC_140494.1, from coordinate 78,660,772 downwards.
CCACCATCACTTTCCTCAGCTCGGCCTGCACACCTCAGTGCACCCTGCTGCCCTGTGGGCTTCTGACTTCATTCGCTTTGATCAGCATAGCTTGTCCAAACTACCAGTGACGCCCACTTTCTAATTTCTCTCTGCCCTGGGCTGTGCTGTAGTGAGGGAGCTCTCTGTGTTCTCTATACAGACAGCAAGCACAGCCACCATTTCAGATCCTCAACCATCCATCATATGAAGCCTGCTGCCAGGGAGATCACCTCCTCGTCCCTTCTCAGCTGCCGTGAAAAGTCAAGGAAAAGGTAAGTCTCCTCACAGCTTTAAAAATGATCAACTCTAAATGAGAAGTTTTCTTTCACTGGTATAGGCGGGGAGTTTGTTTTCAGTATCTTTTTAGATAAAACCTGAGAATCTAATCTGCAAATATTTAAATGGCTGTAAATAGTAGTTTTATAATTTTAGGCTTACTTTCAAATCAGCATCACAGATTTACAGACTTCCACACACAGGTCAGCTGGACTCTCCTTCCCTAACTCAGGCTGTTTAGCAACTGACTTAACTTTGTTAGTCCAGCCCCTGAGCTCCACTTCGCCCTGGTTCTAAAGCCATTCCCGATGTTATAACAACCCAGGAAACATTAGCCACGACAAACTAAAATATTCCATTTCTATACTTCCTTGCTTTCAATCCATTTTCTTATTCCTCATGTCTGAACATCTTAGCAAGAGTTAATTATTCCAGGACACTCCTCTGACCTTCTCATAACAAGGTTTAAAGAAATGAATCTATAAAAGGAAAGCAGTTAGCAGGTCAGTAACTCCGGAGTCCACGTTGATGTAATACTTTGACTCTGCCACGGAAGCAGGCTAAGTCCTGCCCAGTGCATAAATAATGTTCAAAAGCAGCTGAAAAGTCCCCGTGGCTTCCCATTGTTTCAGACTTCATTACAGGACTAACAGTACATGCTAGGAAATAGTTATCTCCTTTAACTAAACTAAGAATAGTTAAAACAGCGTCCAAGTTCTAGAGCTGACGCTATTAGCCTAACGGACACGAAGTAACCAACCCAAATCTAAAGAACTGCAAGATACTCTCATGGTAACACCAGAATAGCTGTATCGCAGTCAGAAGCTACAACTTAAAATGTTCATTAATAACCAAGCCACGTGTCCCAGAACCTCGGAGGATGAGACCTGCTATAAGCAAACTCAGTCACTTAGACCCTCAGAAACTCCGTGAATCGTTCACTGTACAATGTGAAGTTGTACTTTGTTCTGATTTTCAGGACACTGCACATAAACGCAGCAGCAGCAGCGTCTTGCGTGTGGCTGACTAGAAAATGCAGCGATGTTTTCTGACACTTACATGTAGCACTAACACTGGCTTTGGTCAGGAGACCACACAGCATACGGCAGGCCTGAACCTCTGCCTGTTGGTGAGAAGACATTTAATAGTGTGTTGCGTTTAATCTAACGAGTCCATCCTGTCACCTACCATAGTATGGTGTTTTACACCCTGTTTTCCATACTGACTACCTGAAATCCAGAATGTATTTCTGGGACACACACACTGCAAATACTTGGAGACTAACCTCTCGTAGCCAGGAGCCGCTGGGGAGTTTTAAGCAGAGGCGTGAAGTCAGCTGGATGACCTCTTTCCAGGGCCTCTGCTATATCATATACACACGGCCACTCACAATGCTACCTCTGGTCTGACTAGACGAAGAAATGAGACAGCAGGCAGGAAGTGTGGAGCCCACTCCACAGTGCATGACCCATCCCTGGGCAGCAGTCTCAACCGTGCTGTGAAACAACGCTACAATTATACTTTCTAGCATTTTAAAGTACAAATCTTTGACAAGAAATTAGAACTAACTTAATAAAATAATTAACAATGAGGATTTTGTAGCTACAAAATGTCCAATAAGATTGAGTTTGCAAAGATGGGAAGTTATACCAGCTATAAGGAAACAGAAATAGAAACTAATGCAAAAACCATTCTTCAAGACACACACACACACACACACACACACACACACACACACAAATTAGTATATTAATCTTGTAATAATAATCATGGTGATGATGATACCTAAAGACCCAACATGGTAAAAGATTTAAAAGAGTTAAGAACACATGAAATGACATCTGAATCCTCTACATCAAGTAACTAAAATTACATGAGCCTATGTAGTTTACACATAGTCTGTTATTTGCTGATGTTTTGAGGTAATTTATGGCCAAGCAGTAAATTACACAGTCAAGATAAAAGGCTGTTGTAAAACAGATAAAGTTAATAATGCCTGATAAAATACTATTAACAGTGGATTTCAAACTACTGGGGCATAATTATTTCTATCTACAAGCTAACTTGTGGGAGAATAAGAAGCACTCATCTGATTCAGTATTCTACACCTTAGATATAATATGCATCGTATGCACATATGAAGGAGACTTGAATTAGGCAGACCACAAACGCTCTCTCATAGCACCCAACTCTTGCTTCAGCCTCATTGTGCACCCTAAAAATCAGCTCACGCTCCAGTTGTAGCTAAAGACTGACAAATGTAACAATACCTAGTGAAGAATACAGCGCTCATTACTCTCACCCAGTAATTCTACGTCTGACAAGCTAGTAATAAAGACACTTGCTGACACATACATTCTTTAAAAACCTGCTAAGTACCCAGCAATAAGCATCTTACTATGCTCACTAAGGCAGGCCCGCTCTATAAAATGCAACCCTGGCTTCACATTGTGGTTATGAGGTCTCAGACAAACAGGGGCAGTCATACGATGGATGAGTCAAGAGAGGGACAGCACACTCATACTACACTGCAGTGTTTAAAAAGAAAAGTGGAAATGAAGACAAGAAAATATACCAACGTGGGAACAAGCTAACAGGGTAGAGACGAACCACAGAACCATCTGTATCCTTTTCTTTTCCATGGAAGTATTAAAAACATTAAGTAACTGCTATATTGCTCTTACTATTCCAGCAAAATAAGAAACCACTTATATACTGGCAATAAGAATAAGGTAAGGTACAAAGTCTTTTATGAAAAATAGCATACAAGGGGCTGGAGAGATGGCTCAGGGGTTAAGAGTATTGACTGCTCTTCCAAAGGTCCTGAGTTCAATTCCCAGCAACCACATGGTTGTTCACAATCACCTATAAAGAGATCTGATGGCCTCTTCTGGCATGCAGACAGAATCCTATATAATAAATAAATAAATATTTTTTTTAAAAAAGAAAGAAAAATAGCACATGTTGCCACCCAACCCTATGAACCACTATCATGATCATGAAATAAGCCTACTTTATTCCTGTGGTTGAGAGAATATAGTATGTCATTGGCTTGTGAACTAAGGCCCAGCCTTTGAGTTTAAGGAGCCCATCCTCTGTCTCCAGCCATGCTCTCCACAGATGCCCAATGGTAAAAGGCCTTCTACAATACGTAACCCTTGGCCACTGTAGAAAATCAGAAAGCATGTGGGTAACAGTGTAACAGCACTTTCTAAAAACTTAATTATCTCACCATCCTGAAATGACCCCAGTAATAATTCAAAGTTCTTTTGCCTCCATTGTCTTTCTCTCTTTCCCTCTCTCCCTCGCCTCCTCGTCCCTTCCCTGCCTTCCCACAGCTTCAGGGCTACCTATATGCTGAGAACTTCCAGACCTTCCTCCCTAGACCTCAGCTTCCAGGAACTCTACACACAAACAAGCTATAAACCAAACTCCTCGCCTTCCTCTCCCAACCTATGTGATTCTACCCATCTGGCAAGTCATCTCTTAAGTCTAGGCTTTCAGGGATCATATCTATGGTTGATACCAGTTATTATTGTTTTTTTAAGAACAAAAACAAAAAAAAGCCTATGGTTTCTGTCAGGAGGCCTCTGATCTGTGTCCCCATGGACACTGTCTTAGGGCTGCCTGCCTGAGTATCCTCCCAACATGGCAGCTGGCTTCCCTTCAAGTTAGTAATCTTAAGGGAGAGGGTGAAGAGCAAGGCACAGGGCCTCTTACGGCCCGACTCTGACGTGGTAAACCATCACACCGGCCAAAAGCTAGTCATCCGAAGTGAGTTCTTAAGTCCAACACATACTCAAGGGAGAGAAAACAAAAACAAGGGGACCAAAAAAGGCTGGACACAACTATGAAACTGCCATGAGCACTCAACCCAAGGCACCGTCATTCCTCAGACATATGGGTACCTGTAGCATCCTGTCTTCCTTCACCCAGGACCCTGGGAAACCATGCTGGTCTACATCATCCACGGTCTATCACCTCTGTTTCCATCGCCACCACCATGATGGTCTGAAGAGCATGTTGGCCTGGTTCCTGATCAGTTCCTGCTTTTGCCCCTTGGTCTATTCTTCACCTGGGAGCCCCCATAACATGTCTCATGTAGACTAGGCTGGCTTCAAACTTGTTAGCAGAGGATGACCCTGACCTTCTGATCCCCACCCCGCTGACCTCCTGAGTGCTGCACCACCTGCCCAGTTTATGCACTACTGAGGGTCAAACCCAGAGCTTAAAGCATACCAGACGAGACAAATACTCTAAAGGCTTACCTACACTCCCCTCCCCCTCCCCCATAGTCCCTTTAAAAACCTAACTCATGCAGGGCCCACCCTTTAATCTTGGCACCTGCACCCAGGAGGCAGAGGCAAGCAGATCTCTGAGTCCCAAGACAGCCGGGACTACAGAGTAGGACGCTGTCTCAAAAACACATGAATAACCCTAAGTCAGTCATGTCCCTGAACATACTTGGCTCGCCCTCACTTCAAATTCCCTTTGCTGCTCTTTCTCCCACCGCACCCTTCACTGGACAGGCTGTGTAACTGCCTGACTGACATCTCTGCTGTTCACCTCTGTGTCTGCTTACTAAAAACAGTGGCCAAGGGAGCACATCCTGGTGGGTTGGTTGGTTGGTTGATGGTTTTTTGGGAAGTGGTCTTTTTTCATTATGTATCCTGTGCCCTCAGTTACACAATGAGACCTCGCCTCAAAGATCCAAAAAGTGGAAGGCTAGGGAGGGAAGCAACTAGCTTTTCCACTTAACAGATACAATACAGGCTGAACATGTTTCTATATCATGGTTAATAGTTAAGCAGTAGATAACTGTATGGCTAAATTGCACCTTAGCCTTTCTTTGGACATTTGGACAATAAAGACCTTGACCCTTATAAACGCTGCAATGAAAGTCGTCTGGCAGGCATCTGTATGTGTGCTGTGTGACTGAGGAGTACAAGTGTCACGGTGTGTGGGGGGGGGCAGACAGACAGAGACAGACAAAGAGACACAGAGAGGGACAGAGAGACAGGGAGACAGAGACAGAGAGAGAGAACACCACACTCTGGGCACTGTCTTTTCAACTCCCACCTTGCTTGAGGCAGGGACACTCTTGTCCCTGGTGCTGTGCTAGGCAGCTGGCATTTGGGAATGTGAGTGATTCTCTCGCCTCTGTCCCCGCTCTCAGTGTACAGTGATGACAGACTCCCAGGTCCCACTGCCTTATATGGGTTCCGGAGTCTGAATCCGGGTCATCAGGCTTGCATAGGGGTGTTCTTACCCACTGAACCATTTTCTCAGCCTCATATAAAGTTATATTGCAAGATTTACTTGTTTGAGAAATGTTCTACACATGCAATTGCTTAGTGAAAATATATGCGTTTGTGGAGGGAAGGGGCGGAGTCTGGATCTCACTCCGTGGACCAGATTGGCCAAGAACTCACCACGTGGCATAGGCTGGCAGTCCACTTGCCCCCATCCCATGAACACTGGGACTGCAGAAGTGCACTGCGACCACGGCAGCTTTATATGTGTTAATGGTAATATATACTATTCTGCTCCTGCCAATCCCCTGCCAATCCTCACTAACATGGGTTACCGATGAACTGAAAACTCAGCTGAACTTAGTTTGTAATAACAGGGCCCTACCTTTAACGAGCTACCTTTAATGGCAAGACAAAAGAACTTGCCTCCCTGAATTCCTATGAGGATCAAAGGCACATCCGCTAGCATGGTATACAGCACCCTGCTTGGCAGTCTGCTCTCAATGAAAGCGACACTTACGGTTTCTATCACTCTTGTTAACTCTAAAGAGAGCAACTATGAAGTGCTAGCACATTATTACAGGGCTGCCAGCCTATGAAGTAAAGTACGTTTTAACCTCTTTCTTGAGGATTAACATCCTGCATGGAATTAGAAATATTCCTAAAAAACGCAGTGTGCCGCTGGGAAGGCACCATTTTATCCTGATTCTGGCTTCTGTTTTCTCTCTGACAGCAGCAAACAGAAGCCAGGTCACCGCCCAGGTGTGTCCTGTTCTCCAGGAGGCAACGCCCCGTCCAGCAATTTAATGTCTACAACAGCTGAGCAGCGACTAGTCAAATGAGACTTCACCTAGAGACAGCCAGAGTTGCGATCTTGGCTTAGAAAACAAAACAATGGCAACTTCCTTAAAGCATCCTGGAAAAAAACAGAGTGGCAACAGCTCCCCGCCTCCCTTTGACGTGGACAGACAGGGCGACTCCCCGCGCTGGCGCACAGTGCTACAGGCATTGGCCCATGGACAGACAGATGCACAGAAAGACAGACATACAAGAGACGGAAGACCCGCAGGCAGACAGGCGTCCACACACACGGTGAGCGACCTGCAAGGCCCCGCCAGGCCTGGGAACCACTGTGCGGTGCTGTCCCCGGAGGAGCTCACCCCAGCCCGGGTCCGGGGACCCATCAGCCTCTGCCTGGGGTCTCTGCAAACCTCGTCACCCCGTCGCCCAGCGCTCAGTGCGCGCGCAGGGACGCCCCCGCGCGAGACACCGGGAGCCCGGATGCCGCTGCCACGGACGCGAAGGCCCGCGCGCCGGGACCGAGAACCCGAGAGACGCCCACGTCCTGGGTCGGGCTCCGGCCCCGCAGACACCCACCGAGCTCCTCGCATCCCGCCGCCTCCGCCGGCGCCGGCGCTTCCATCCCTCGGGGGTCTCCAGGTCGCTGCTGCCGGCTCTGCCGCCCGCACCGCCGAGCATGCGCAGAGCCGCCCCGAGGGGCGGGGCCCGGGCCGGCCTTGACCGTGGCCCACGCGGGTCTACGCCTCGCGGGGTGACAGGCGTGGCTCCCAGAGGGTAAAGACCGGTTCTCTGAACCCCGAGCCGTGGCGTGCCATAAGACAGAGCCTCCGACTGCGCAGAAAACAGGCAGCCTGCAACTCCGACGGCGACTGGCAGTCTTCTTCCACCCCAGTGGAACACTCCCAAACGCAGCTGGATGCTAAAGACAGCTGACGCTAGGGTTAAGGCTAAAAGGGAGATGTCCACCCTGCCAAGCACTACACTACATTGCTGTGTGGTTCTGGGAATACCCGAGAGCGAGCGCAATACAGTCTATAATCCACCGTGTTCATTGGCCATGCAGATGGAAGTCATTTCGCCACCACTGACAGTAAGCCACTGATGGCCAGAAGGGGTCTATCACCGCAACAGGAAGTCAGCCTGCATGCAAAGCTGGCTTTGGGTGGACACCAATAACTGTATGGTGAATCCACAGGGGGGGGAAAAAACACTTCTGATTAAAAAGACAAATGTTTAATTTTGAGATTGAAGATTGTGTAGTGGCTTACTGGAGTAACCCAGCACTGAGAGGAAGAGGCAGGCAGGTTTCTGTGAGTTCAAGGCCAGGCTCAGCTACATATATAAGTTCTTCCAGGACATAGAGAGCTGCAAACACAGACCCTGTCTTACATAAAATTAAATTATAAAAGACTACCTCTCATGGTGATAGATGCCTGTAACCCCAGCACTTGGGAGGCTGAGGATTAGGCTCCCGATCCTTGGCTTCAAATGATTTTCCAGGCCAACCTGAACTGCATGTGATTCTATTTAAAAAAAAAAATAAGTAAGTAAACAAATTATTTAGAAATTACTTTTTCACATCATAGTTATTTAATGTCAGGACATCACACAAAACTTTTTGTTTCTTTTCGGTGTTTTAGGGTCACTTTACGAGACGGATATGTATGTTTCAGTGGGAACTGGGCAGTCTGGGTTCGGGCCACTGATAAATCACAGCACATTCAACATTAAAACTTCCCAGATTGCCGGGCATGGTGGTGCATGCCTTTAATCCCAGCACTCGGGAGGCAGAGGCAGGCGGATCGCTGTGGGTTCGAGGCCAGTCTGGTCTACAAAGCAAGTCCAGGACAGCCAAGATAACATAGAGAAACCCTGTCTCGAAAAACAAAACAAGTCAAACAAACAAAAACAACTTCCCAAATTAAGAAAGAAACTGTTCTGTAGTGAGAATTTTGGTTTCTTTTATTAAAAAAAAACAGAAATATAATAGTTTAATAGTATAGTATAGTATATTGAAATATTATAATATTTTAATCCCAGGTGTGGGGAATATGAGGCTGCTTCACAGCATTGGATTATGATTTGTCTCACGCTCTAGCAGAGGCATGGTTTTGCCAGCTGCAGATAGTTTCTGTGATTGTGTGATGTCAACTGTGGTCTGAAAATAGAAAATGGAAAATCTTAGAAATAAAGAAGTCACAAATTAAGGTCACATGCCACACTCTGCTCTGAGGTAACCCTAACGCTGACCCTCCTTTGCCCTGTTTGTGAACCACTTCTTCCTGTAGAGCATTCATGCTGCAGCCACTACCTGCCCAGTGCTCACACAGTGTCCACTACCTGCCCAGTGCTCCCACAACATCCACTATCTGCCCAGTGTCTTAGTTTATCTTACCCACTACCATATTACCATAGAGCTGGCATCCAAGTGGAGGAAGAAGCCCGGTGTCCCAGTGCTGATCTCACACATGTCCTTTGTGTTATCAGTGCTGCCAACCCTGTCATTGACCTGGGTCCTTCATCAGTCAAGACCATACCACCACAGACTTGTCTACAAACCAACATGGAGGCATTTTCTCAATCGAGGTTCCCTCTTTTCAGATATGTCTAGAATTCTTTCAAGTTAACAAAACACAATCCAAACATCTACAAAAGAAAAATAGAACACCATGACAAAGTGAATAACGTGCAAGCAGCAAGCAGGAAAAACAGACAAGGCAAAATTAGGTATAGGTTCCATTTAGCAGCCCCAGAATACAAAAACGCAACAGAACTGAAGGCCTTATCATGAAAGGCTATTTGTTTCCAGAGCTGACTGGACCACTGATCATCAATAGCAAGTGAAAGCCACTTAAGCCAAAATATAGTATTATGAACTTAAAAATACTGAAAACATTAGTAAGATGTTAATCAATAAACTAACAAAGAAAACAATTCAAAGAATCAACGAAATGAAGAGCTGGCTCTTTGAGAAAATCAACAAGACTGACAAACCTTTAGCCAAACTAACTAAAAGGCAGAGGGAGAGTATTTAAATCAACAAAATCAGAAATGAAACATAATGACAGACACTGAGGAAATCCAAGGAATCATCAGGTCTTACTTCAAAAGCCTATATGCCACAAAATTCAAAAACCTAAATGAAATGGACAATTTTCATGATAGCTACCAACTATCAAAATGAATCAAGATCAGGTAAGCAAATTGAATAGTCCTATCACACCTAAGTAAATAGAGGCAGTCATCAAAAAACAAAAAACAAAAAACCCAGGACCAGATGAATTCTACCAGACCTTCAGAGAAGAGCTAATATCAATTCTCTGCAAACTGTTCCATAAAATAGAAACAGAAGGCACGTTACCAAACTCATTCTATGAGTCCACAGTCACCTTGATACCAAAACCACAGAAAGACTCAACAAAGAAAGAGAATTTCAGACTAATTTCTCTGATGAACATTGATGCAAAAATATTCAATAAAATACTCACAAACGAATTCAAGAACATGTCAAAACTATCATCCACCATGACCAAGGAGACTTCATCCCAGGCATGCAGGGGTGGTTTAAAATATAGAAATCCATCAATATAATTCATCATATCAACAAACTGAAAGAAAAAACCCACATGATCATCTCCTTAGATACTAAAAATGCATTCGACAAAATCCAATACCCATTCATGTTAAAAGTCCTGGAAAGAGCAGGGATACAAGGCTCATACCCAAACATAATAAAGACAATATACAGCAAGCCTATAGCCAACATCAAACTAAATGGAGAGAAACTTAAATCAATTCCACTGAAATCGGGACGAGACAAGGCTGTCCACTCTCTCCGTATCTCTTTAATATAGTACTCGAAGTCCTAGCTACAGCAATAAGACAAATAAGGAGATCAAGGGGATACAAATTAGAATAAAAGAAGTCAAACTATCAATATTTACTGATGATATGATAGTATACATAAGTGACCCCAAAAATTCTATCAAGGAACTTATACAGCTGATAAACACCTTCAACAAAATGGCTGGATACAAAATCAACTAAAAAATATCAGTAGCTCTCCTGTATACAAGTGACAAACAGGCTGAGAAGGAAATTAGGGAAACTACACCCTTCACAATAGCCACAAATAATATAACGTATCTAACCAAGAAAATGAAAGATTTGTATGAAAAAACTTCAAATCTCTGAAGAAAGAATTTGAAGATTTCAGAAGACGGAAAAATCTCCCATGCTCATGAATCGGGAGAATCACCATAGTAAAAATGGCCATCTTACCTAAAGCAATCTATAGATTATATGTAATTCCCAACAAAATATACCAACCATGTGGAAAAACAAAAAGCCCAGAATAGCTAAAAAAAAAAAAAAAAAAAAAAAAAAAAGATCCTGTATAATAAAAGATCTTCTGGAGGAATCTCCATCCCGATTTCAAGCTGTACTATAGAGCAACAGTAATAAAAACAACATGGTACTGGCATAGAAATAGGCCAGTTGATCAATGGAATCGAATCTAAGACCCAGAAATAAACCCACATACCTTCAGAAATTTGATTTTTGACAAAGAAGTCAAATTCATACAATGAAAAAAGATAGCATCTTCAACAAATGGTGCTGATCTAACTGGATGGCTAAATGTAGAAAAATAATAATAGATCCATATCTATCATCCTGCAGAAAACTGAAGTCCAAATGGATTAAAGATATCAGCATAAAACCAGACACACTAAATCTGTTAGAAGAAAAAGTGGGGAAGAGCCTTGAGCTCATTGGCCCAGGAGAAAACTTCCTGAACCGAACACCAACAGCTCAAGCCCTAAGATCAACCATTAATATATGGGACCTTATGAAACTGAAAAGCTTCTGTAAGGCAAAGGACACTGTCAACAGAACAAAACAACAGCCTACAGACTGGGAAAAGATCTTCACCAACCCTACATTGGACAAAGGGCTAATATCTAAAAAAGATAAATAACTCAGGAAATTAACCACCACCAAACCAAATAATCCAATTTTAAATATGGGGTACAGAACTAAATAGAGAAATCTCAAAGAATATTGAATGGCTGAGAAACACTTTTTAAAATGCTCAACATCCCTAGTTATCAGGGAAATGTGAATCAAAACAGCTCTGAGATTTTACCTTATACCTATCCAAATTACTAAGATCAAAAACTCAGGTGACGGCACATGCTGGCAAGAATGTGAAGAAAGGGGAACACTCCTCCGTTGCTGGTGGGAGTGCAAACTTGTACAATCACTTTGGAAATCAATCTGGTGCTTTCTCAGGAATTTGGAATAACTCTACCTCAGGACACAGCTGTACCACTGCTGGGAATATACCCAAAAGTTGCTCCACCATACAACAAGGACATTTGCTCAACTATGTTTATAGCAGCTTTATTCGTAATAGCCAAATCAGGAAACAACCTAGATGTCCCTCAGTCGAAGAATGGATAAAGAACCTGTGGTAGATCTACACAGTGGAATACTACTCAGCTATTAAAAGCAAGGAAATCTTGAACTTTGCAGGCAAATGGATGGAATTAGAAATTATCATTCTAAATGAGATAACCTAGACCCAAAAAGACAGGCATGATATATACTCACTTATATGTGGATTCTAGCCCAACATAGATGGCCTCTGAGAGCCTCCAGCCAGTGGGGGATAGGGACAGTCATGGATACTCGAATCTGGATAATGGGGAGAATGCTTAGAGTGTAGGGTTTTATGTAGTACAGGGGACACTAGATAAGCTGAATGCAGATATTAGGGGAGGAGTGCTGACCTTCTAAGGACTAGGGGAGGGAGGGAAAGGGGATGAGGGAGGGGACGGGATCGGGAGATGATGAGGGAGGGGTGGGATCAGGAGGTGTTGTGGCAGGCCGTGGGATTGGGGTATGTGGAGGGAGAAGGTGGTAATTGGGATGTAAAGAGTTCAAACTGCAGAACAAGCAGGTAACTTATGGGAATAGCTCTGAGACAGGCAGAGATATGAATGTAAACGCATAGAGAGGCTTCATGTTGGTCACAGATTCTCTGTGACTTATTACTAGAGGCCATTCTTAGTATGGCATGAAGGAAGATTTGCAGGTGTCTTTTTTTTTTTTTTTTTTTTTTTTTTTTTTTTGGTTTTGGTTTTTCGAGATAGGGTTTCTCTGTGTAGCCCTGACTGTCCTGGACTCACTTTGTAGACCAGGCTGGCCTTGAACTCACAGCGATCCGCCTGCCTCTGCCTCTGCCTCCCGAGTGCTGGGATTAAAGGCGTGCACCACCACGCCCGGCTTGCAGGTGTCTTATTTCTGCTCATACAATGAGCAGAGGAAGAGTCTTAATTGCTCTGCACAGCCCACACACCTCATACAATTATAATGCTTGTGAGAAATTATGTTTTCAGAACAAAAGAGCTGGACACTGATGCTGGATCAGACCTGACAGGATTCGTTCCTCTCAGCATGCTGGACACTGACATCCTGCATCCTTCTTGCTCCAGCCCCAGACGCCTCTGTTGCTGTTGCCCATCTGAATGGGACAACTTCCCATTGTACAAAGCTTCTGATCCGAATTAGTCCAGTATTTCAATCTGTCCCACACAGGACTCTTACTAAGCCTAGAATCTCTCAACATTTAGAAACTGAACCACCTTGCTTGCTTAACCATTTCCCCAATTTTTTGGGCCCCTTCTAAGGTATTATATGCCCTAATTCAGCCTGGAGAAACTTTGAGAGAATGATGTCCTATTCCTTTTAAGAGGGGTTGTGTGGGCTTCTGTTTGCTCTCTTGGTCTACAAATGCTTATTTTCATCGGGCAGTGGTTAAAAGTTATTATTGGTCTTATACAGAGAGAAAACTAGGCTGAACTCAGGGATGTCTCTCTTTTCCTTTATCTTTCATCTGTAGGTAAGGAGATAGGAGCTGAAAATAAAGGGGTATATAGAAACACAGAGGGAGGATAGAACAAAGGTAGATGATTAAACCTACTCCTTAACTCAAGGCCTTACTGTTACTCACAAAGAAGATTTTCTCTGTCGTTGGTATAGAATCTTGTATATTGATGCAAATCATGGTCATGTCAAATACTAGTCTGATTTAGCACAAGAATATATATCCTAAGTCTAACAGATAGATATGATTCTATAGATATATGAGGTTAAATTGATAAATAAGGTCTTCAAAAGCCTCAGAGACCCACAGAATATGGCAATTAAAGATGATTTTATTATTCTAAAGATTCTTTGACAAGACAAGTTAACTCCTGACAACACCATGCCAACCTCAAAGAAGATGATGAGCATCAAAGAACCTCCTTATAGAGTCGGCTTCAAATGTGGCAAACAAGCCACTGGGCAAAATGTCCTCCTTGCTGCCACAGACAGAATTCTGCCTAAAAATGGGCAAGCTTAAATGCAGGTAGAGTCGATGGCCAAACTCTGCCAAGACAGAGTAAGCAAGTCTTCAGTAGTCTGGCAGAAATATTTGGCTAGAAGGCGGAATATGAGGCTCCAATGTTATAGAGAGTGTTGGGTGACTGTTCAGGCAGTAAACTGTCTCAGTCATTTTTTCATTTTGGAAGCTGCTAACCTGTACTGCCGGTTTACTCAGGCATTTAAGTTTTATTCCTTCTCAACTCTCTGAAGGGGGTTGAAGACCAGATAGTTTAGTTTTACAATCAAGTTTAGTTGGTTAGAGGATAAGACCTTTTTAAATCAAGATAAAGTATTTTAGTTGATAGAGATGAGATATGATAGATATTGGTTTTCATTCAGAATTTTAGACTCACCAAGATAGGAAAGATGTTTACTTCAAGTTTGCCAAATGCAAATAGCCAAATCACTATGAATGTAACATTTATATAACTCATGACTGTCTTATGGTTCTCCCTGCTGTATATAGTTTGTTTTATCCATGTGCAATAAAATAAATATATATGGTTGTTTTTTGTTTTGTTTGTTTGTTTGTTTAGTTTTTTGAGACAGGGTTTCTCTGTGCAGCCTTGGCTGTCCTGGACTCACTTTGTAGACCAGGCTGGCCTCGAACTCACATGATCCACCTGCCTCTGCCTCCCGAGTGCTGGGATTAAAGGCGCGCGCCACCACCGCCCGGCTGTTTAAAAAAAAACAAAAACAAAAACCTTGATCTTTAAAATTGGAGAGAGAGGGCTGGGCGCTTAAGAGCTTGGGCTACTCTTCCAGAGGACCCGGATTCAATCTCCCAATAACTCATCCTGCAGGTCACAGCCATTTATAACTTTAGTTCCAGGCCATCAAAGGCCTCTCACGTGAGTGGTGGACAGACATACAACCAAACAAATACACCCATACACGTAAAATCAAAGTTGAAGAATAAAATTTAAGTGTTAATAGGTGAAAGGACACAATACTATCTAAAATATTTTTCCTTAGATAGGATATGTGGATATAAGAGCGTCTATTCCATTTTGAATTTCTGCCTTAAGGAGACGTAAAATAATGTTTAATTATTTTTAATAATATTGAGCCTGAAGGTGCAAAAATAAACATTAAAAACCGGAGTCTGGGGTGCTGTGTCACGGCGCAAAACAAAGCCGTTGAGCATGCGCAGCGGCAGACCGGCGCAGACTTTCCATGTCACAAACAGGCGCTGCGCACGCGCAGACTTTCCTCAACGGTCTTTGAACAGGCGTTGCGCGTGCGCAGACTTTCCTCAACGGTCGCCCAGCCGGCTGTTAAAGGACGCGGTGGACGCTGGAGTGGGTTTCTTGTTCTTCGGGAGCCGACCGTTCTGAAGCCATGGCCTTGGTCAACGATGCCACGCTGGGCTCTAAGACTTTACAGATGCTTCAGGATGTGGCCAGTCGCCTGCGAATCCACTCAGGCAGGGCCACGTGCGCCTGCAACTCGGGGCATCCCACGTTGTGCTGCAGTGCCGCGGAAATCATGGCGGCGCTCTTCTTCCACACCATGAGGTACAAACAAACAGACCCGGAACACCCTGAAAACGACCGCTTTGTCCTCTCCAAGGGCCACACGGCGCCCATCCTCTGTGCGGTTTGGGTGGAGATGGGCCGTATCTGTGAATCCGACTTGTTAAACTTGCGGAAAATCCACTGCGACCCGGAGGGTCATCCCATCCCGCGGCTGTCGTTTGTCGATGTGGCCACAGGGCCCCTTGGGCAAGGACTGGGCGTGGCCTGTGGAATGGCTTATACCGGCAAGTACTTTGAGAAGGCCAGCTACCGTGTGTTCTGCCTCATGGGGCATGGTGAGTCCTTCCTGGAAGGCTCTGTCTGGGGAGCCCTGGCCTTTGCTTCCCACTACAACTTGGATAACCTCGTGGCCATCTTTGACGTGAACCGCTTGCGACAGAGTGGCGCTACGCCGCTAGAGCACAGCCCAGACGTCTATGTGGAGCGCTGCCAAGCGTTTGGGTGGAATACCCACGTGGTGGATGGTCACGATGTGGAAGCCCTCTGCCGGGCCTTCTGGAAAGCAACTCAAGTCAAGAGCAAACCTACTGCCTTGATTGCCCAGACCTTCAAGGGTAGGGATATTCCAGATGTTGAGGATGCAGAAAATTGGCATGGAATGCCTATGCCCAAAGTCAGCGCTGATGGAATCGTCAAAATCATTGAGAGTCAGATACAGACAAACAGCAATCTCATGCCAACGGCCCCTGTTGAAGACTCACCCCAGATCAGCAGCTCCAATATAGAAATAACCTCTCCGCCTGCATATAAACTGGGTGATGGGAAAGCTACTCGGGAAGCATGTGGCTTGGCTCTGGCAAAATTGGGCCACTCTAACAAAAGACTTTTTGTTCTAGATGGCGACACAAACAATTCCACTTTTTCCGAGATATTCAAGAAAGAACACCCCGAGCGTTTCATAGACTGCTTTATGGCCGAACAAAGCATGCTAAGTGTGGCCCTGGGGTGTGCCACACGAGGACAGACTGTTGTTTTTGTTAGTACCTTTGCTGCCTTCCTGACCAGAGCCTCTGATCAGATCCGAATGAGAGCTGTCTCTCAGACCAGCATCAACTTTATTGGTTCCCACTGTGGGGTGCCTGTTGGAGAAGATGGGCCTTCCCAGATGATGCTGGGGGATCTAGCCATGTTCAGGAGCATTCCTCACTGCACTGTTTTCTACCCAAGCGATGCTGTCGCTACAGAGCACGCTATTTATCTGGCAGCTGTCACCAAGGGAGTGTGCTTCATCCGAACCAGCCGGCCCAAAACTGCAGTGATTTATACTTCACAAGAGAACTTTGTGATTGGACAGGCCAAGGTGATCCGCCGCAGTGCAGCTGACGAGGTGACAGTTATTGGAGCAGGAGTCACACTACATGAAGCGTTAGTAGCTGCCGACGAGCTTTCTCAACAAGGGATTTCTGTTCGTGTCATTGACCCCTTCACTATCAAACCCCTGGATGTTGCCACCATCATTCAAAGTGCCAAAGCCACAGGTGGCCGGATCGTCACAGTGGAAGATCACTACCGAGAAGGTGGCATTGGCGAAGCCGTGTGTGCGGCTGTCTCCAAAGAGCCTGACGTCATCGTCCGTCACCTTGCGGTAAGGGGAGTGCCTCCAGGTGGGCAACCTGGTGAGCTGCTGGAGCTGTGTGGAATCAGTGCCAGACACATCATAGCAGCTGTGAAGGAAGTCATGATGAAATGAAGTAGCCCGTTTCTTCATACATCAAGGTTGTTGGCTTCTGGTCTTAAACACTAATATGTTTGTGTTAAGTTTATGTTTGTTATAGAAATCCTCTCTGATAAAGTTATGCTGTTCTTAAAGCATCACTGTTGGATACCTTTATTTCTAATAGTAAGGAAGGAAAACTTGAGCTAACATTCTGTTCAATTGACAAATGTCACTCTTGCTTTTTAGTTGTTAAGGTGAATTATACATTTTTAACTTTCAAAATAGACAACACTTAGTTATAAAATTTTGTGATAACCAACTGGGATGGGGATAATGCAGGTGTAACTGCTTACCCAGTGTGTATGGTTTTTGTAAGTTAAGGGATATGTGGATTGAATTGTGGACTTCATTAGCCCAGATTCTGAAGCCAGTGTGGCCATTTGTATAATGGCGTTGCCATGCCCTGCCTCCTCCGGGCGCTATTTGATGAGCTGCCGTGGAATTTCCTCCACAGCTCATCTACTTCCTGCCTCTTTGCTGGGGACACTGCTCTCTAGTACCACCTTCCTATAAAGAAACGCAGGCACAGCTAGCTCTGGTTTGTGTATTACATATTAATACGTTGTTATGTGAAAATGGAGGGTTTCTTTTATGGTAACCAAACTACACTGTTAACTTGATTATATTCATCTCCAGAGAATAGATGTGATAAAAACTTTTTAAATGAAAAAAAAAAAAAAAGAAAAGAAACCAAGAGTCCTCTGCAGGGAAGGAAACCCTAAAAGGATGGCAGACCAAAGCTGCAATTAGAGAAATGTCAGGCAACTGTAGCACCAGGAAGAGACGAAAGGAAGGATCTGAAAATGTAAAATTGGGCAAAGAGATTTTTTTTCTGCTTTTGGAGAACATCAAAATACTTTTCCACAGACATGCCAAAAGCCGTGGTGGTAGGGCCAGGTAGACATACTGACAAAGCTTCCGTTAACACAGTGTTGGTAAAAGAATTATGAGAAAATATAAACACAGCACAGACCATGCCATGGATAATACACACAGCCAATACCAGTAGTGCCAATGGTACCAGATAGATGGTGAGCAATGGCGAGTGTGGGCTGGTGCTACAGCTGCAGGCTGACATAAGGAAGCTAAGTTCTTGCTTTTCATAGTTGTGGGGAAAGGCTGATAAACAAAACTGAAGACTTTAAGTGTATGCTTTCTAGAAGCATGGGAGCAAATGCAAAATGAAATCCCCAAGAGTTCTGAGAAGCCTCTCAAAAAAGAATTGTAAGTGGGCAAGACTCCTTCCTTCATTACAAGTCCATTACAAGTCCTAATTGATTTTAAACTATATACATGGTAAAAAAAAAAAAAAAACCTAAATACACACACAAAAAAATAGCAGCTCTGCAAATTATTAAATTTTATTAAGACAAACATCCCAGAGTCATCTATAACATAAGTTTATTCATTTTTAAAATCATATGCTTTCCCATTCTATAGTTATTTCAGATTCTGTACTGTTTTGGTAGTGATGGTAGTGGGGCTGTGGGTGATGGTGGTGGTGGTGCTGATGGGGATTAGAGGGAGGGCAGTAGGTGTGTGTGTGTGTGTGTGTGTGTTGAGTGAGAGAGAGAATGTGTGTATGTGTGTGAGTATATGTGTATGAGTGTATATGTATGTATGGGTGAGTGTGTGTGTGTGAGTGTGTATATATGTGTGTGTGGGTGTATGTATGAGTATGCATGTATATGTGTGTATGAGTGTGTGTATGAGTGTGTGTATGTGTGTGTGAATGAGTGAGTGTGTGTATGTATGGTGCATGTTTATCTAAATTCTGGGGTTGAACCCAGAGTCTTACTGCCAAGTGAGCCCTCCACCACTGAGCCCAGCATGTTTTGTTTTCTTCTCTGAGCTGGAGTTTCACCGAATTGCTCAGGTTGGTCTCAATTATTCAATCCTCCTGCCACAGTCTCCCCAATAGCCAGGATCTCAAGTATGAACTATGGCGCCCAGCACAAAGCCATTGTGTCAGTGTCAGCCATCTCTGAGGCTAAGGTCATAGCACCTCAGATTCTACATTTTTAGTGCAAAATGAAGAAGAGAACATGTTTTCTGAAATGTTTAAATTATTATGCTTAGAGTAAAAATTATCTCATATATTAATTAAAAACTACTGACCCATAAGGTTTAAACTAACACTATTTCATCCAGCTATGATACTCTCTTTCAAATCATTTACATGTATGTAAATGTAACTTATAACTTAT
Source organism: Acomys minous (assembly GCF_964271855.1). Classification (NCBI taxonomy): domain Eukaryota; kingdom Metazoa; phylum Chordata; class Mammalia; order Rodentia; family Muridae; genus Acomys; species Acomys minous. The sequence goes on along the minus strand of NC_140494.1, from coordinate 78,641,529 downwards.
GATGTCAAGAGTCATCCTAAGTTATAAGTCACTTTCCTTTGAGGCTGGGAAAGGTAAACGTTCCACAAGCTGCAGTCTGAAGACAGTGAATGGCAACACTGTTTGTTACACTTACTGACCTACGGAGGGAGTCCTGGGAAAGCCTGGCACGGTTGAGAAAGAGGAAGAAAGCCAAGCTGCAAAGCCGCCTCACAGCACTTTGCTTTGCCCAGATTGGCTGAGCTCAAGGAAGTTTGCTCAGAATTGTGGAGCAATAGAAACTGTTAACCTTGCAATCGTGCCATGTACAACAGAGCTTAGAGGCAACACTGTTGGGAAAGCCTTTGGACAAGCACGTGATACATTCTGAAATGTTCTAAAAAGCACAGGTGTAGAAAGCCTGCAGGTGTCTTCCGATCATCCACTGCCCTCAAAGGTGGGGCTAGATTTTGAGGTTCACTCTGGATTTGTCCCCTTACTGCAAGGGTTGTGACAGAGTCAGGCAGCATGCTACCCACCATGTCCCTCCCCAGTTAATGCCTGCTGCCAACCAAGTTCACACCCACTTTCTGCCTAGCTCCTTGCCCTGCACAGCATGCTCAGTGGCTCCCTTGATCTCTGCTTCAAAGGAGGTCTGCCCAGGGGGTGTCTGGAAGGGCAAACACAGGGCAGAGCCAAGCTGGGTATTCACCCCATTGGGCCTTCCTTATAGAGTAAAGCGTACCATCCTCTCGAGAGTCTGACGAGGGGGCTGTACCCTCCTATGTTCAGCTCTGTAAACACCTGCTTGCTTAATCACTCTTAATTAGTCAGGAACCAATTGCCACTCAGTGGGTTCCTGGTAAACAAAGAAGCTAGCTGTTCTTGGCTCTGTGGGCTGGAATCTGAAATCAGGGTGTCAGCAGAGTTAAAATGGTGTGAGCCTCCACCGGGCTGCAGACTACCGACTTCTCATTGCATCCTCACACAGCACAAAGATGAGATGGCTCTCTGTGGTTCTTTTTTTTAAGTAGTAGCCTTGTTCATAAGCTATCACCCACATAACCCCTCAAAGGCCACACTTCTTGTCACCCTCCTGCTGGGGTTAGGATTATCTGGTGCTCCACCCACAAAAAGCAAGCAAGCAAACAAACTTAGGTAATCAGTGCTTTCCTTACTCCACTGACTTGAGTTAGCCTCTCTGCATGCCTGATTCCTCTTAAAGCCTCTATGCGTGAACATCCATGGCCTTACTGGTGTCAGTGGCAGCCAGTGGATAAGTTACGGATTTCCAATGCATAGCTTAGTGGCTATAGTTAACATACAGTGTACATGGTATGTTGGAAGTTTACGAACATAGATGTTCAGTGATCTTACTACACAAGCATAGCCCACACAAGGCGACGGGCATGCTTACTTGACCCATTTCACAGGGTACAATGCCTGTCAAGATATCACATACACTGAAAGTAGATTCAATTATTTATTTTATTTATTTTTGCTTTTGTAGCACAAGGTCTCATGTAGCCCAGGCTAGCTTCAGCCATACGATGTGAACAAGGCTATCCTTCAACTCCTGCTCCTCATGCCTTCACTTGCCCCCAACACACACACACACACACACACACACACACACACACACACACACACACACACACACACCCCTCTGCTAGGATTACAGGTGTGCACCATCTCACCAGGCTTACATTCATTTTTTTCCAATTATGCAATAACACAATCAAGCCTGGGGAAGCCAAACCTGGTGGCACAAGCCTGTAATACTACAGCTTGGAATGGGAAGGCAGAAGGATGGCATGAGCTACACAGTGAGTCAAAGCCAGCCAGCCTGTAAATAGACTAGGACTGTGGATGGAGCTCAAAGGTACAGCATTTGCCTGGTGTACACAAGCCTGGGGGCCAGTCACAGGAAATTTTACAAAAGAGAGGGAAAATGCTTTAGACCAACCAACGCATCCCAAGTCTCACACCCGGCAACCAACTGCAGCCGTGCCTCTAGGAAGATGCTCAGCAACGACTCTACCTCACAGCACCTCGAGGTCCCGAGCTAGCAGGTGGGTGCTGTCCACACTGCCCCTCACTGTACAGTATGGACTGAAACATCACACATTTCTGTGAACTTGGCCTCCTGGGGTCAGTGGACGATTAGGATGGGTGGAACCAGGTGCCTAAGTGTGCTGCAGGTGTCACTGCTAACATACTACCATACTATTGGTCTTCAGAAAAGCTGTTGGGGGGGGAAATAGACCCGAAATGACTCAGAGTAGGAGCTGGAAAGGACACGAATGGCCCAAATAGCTCAGATTTTAATAAATGTGTATTTTCAAAGGCTCAGATGAGAGAGCAAATGGTCTAAATGTTTCCCCATTCCACTGTAAGCATTGTCTCTAAGTTAAACTATGAGGATGCTATTTCGCTTACTCTGTCTTCAAATCAAACGTTGTCCTGCTGAGCACGGAAGCCTGGGATTCCTCTGGATGCTCAGATCCTCCTGTGTAAATTTAACTGTCTGTTTCAGGGTTTTAACATCAAGGTCTGGCTTGGGATTTAATTTCACAGGCTGCGCCTGTCAGCTTGTATGTAGCCCACTTTCATCACAGTTCAAAGGGAGTATGTGAAAGTCTTCCGGTAAGTAGGTCACTGGAGAGCCATGGTACATGCCAGGAAGCCTGGGACTCCTGGATCTGAAGCCCTCGTGCTGATCCGCGGTGCATGCCCACAGTTTTGTAACCCTGTTGGGCATATCAGTTCCACTGAGAACCGTAGCTCCCCAGGGAAGTCGGCCTGGGATACACAGGTACCTAGTGGTCCACATGAGAGGAAATAAATGCCGACATCCGGCCTCTGGCAGCACAGACATTCGAAGGCTTCAGGAAGACGGTCCAGTTGGACAGTCACATCCCAGTCCATGAAGCTCACATCGCTAGAAGTTTCTGGGACTTGAAGAGAGGTTTTTAAAAAGGGGGTGGCAAACCAGGTGTACTGGCACACACCTGTACTCCCAGCACTCAGGGAGGCAGAGGCAGGTGGGTATCTGTGAGTTGCACGATTCAAGAGCCCATTTGACACTCCAACCCTGCATGCTCCTTTATCCTGACTACCTGAGAAAATGTAAGCACCTGGTGTTGCCACCCAGTGAACTGCTTCCTCTTTCTACCACACAGAAACAGCTGGAGCACTGAGCCCAGCAAACATCAGGCATATGTTCAGCAAACAACAGATGCAGAGTGCAGGGCAGGTGAGGAGCTCCACAGCTGGCCTGACGCTGACGCAGCAGGACCACGGTGACAGGGCACACTCAGCAAAAGCTATAACTCCTTGTCCCCTCTAATTGAGAGTCACCTTGATATATAACCACATTTTCCCCTTCCCCCTTTTTTATATTGGAAATAGATTTCACCCCTTATGTAATAAATCTTGACTACAGAGTCTCCTCTCTATACAACTCCCAACTCCTCCCAACCTCCCTTTCCATCCAGAGGCACCCCCTTTCGTCTCTCATGGGAAAATAAAGAGGCGACAGCCAGCAGAGGTGAGCTGTGCACTGTCCCCTAAGCCCCATCATCAGACCAGAGCTCTCCCTGCCTTCCTAAGGAGGCCTTCTGGGCCCCAGAAACATTCATGTTAGACCTCTTACAGCTAATCCCCTGCCTGCCTGGTCCCCCTGGACCACAGCCAGAAGCATTGAGCTGCACTCTGTTCTCTGAGCTCCACTGTCAGGCCCATGGCTCTGCCTGCCTCCCTGAGGAGTCCTGTCATCATCAGGAGCATCCAGCCAACACCAGGGATAACCTGTACCTACTATGAGTGTCATTGCCTTCCTTGTACCGTGATTGAGAAGCAGCTTGGAGAGTTCAACATCTGTGGGTGTGGCCAGGTGGCCGGATACTGTGACTCTCAGGGCCTGCCCACTAGAAACACTGTCGGGAGAGGAAGCGTCCCTTCCAGCATGAGTTTGAGCCAGAGCGATGACGGGCCGAAGAGCTGCCACTGCTGCAGGTTCAAAGCCTCCAGCTTGTAGTGAGCACAGTGGAAGACAGACTGGCAGATGAACCTGGAGGAGTCAAAGAAGCCAGCAATGGATCCAGAGCAGCCGCCATAGACCTCACAGCAACAAGCAGCCAGCGGGGACAGTGCCCTCTAGTGTTCACCTCCAGCAGAGACAACAGCTCACGTACAGTTTTTTTTTTTTTGTTTTTGTTTTGGTTTTTTTTTTTTTTTTTTTTTTGGTGGGGGGGAGGTAATTTCAAATAGAATCATTTGTTGTATTCCTCAAATGGTAAACAGTCACCACTCAGCTAGAGGCTGTCATGTAATTGAGCTTCTCTGGTCAATGGGGGTCCTACCAAGAGTGACCCCAAAAATTCCTACAGCTGAGAAACACCTTTAGCAAAGTGACCGGATGCAAACTTAACTTTAAAAAAAAATCAGTAGTCCTCCTTTATACAAATGATAAACAGGCTAAGAAAGAAATCAGGGAAACAACGCCTTTCACAATAGGCACAGATAATATAAAGTATCTTGGTGTTAACTCTAACCAAGCAAGCGAAAGACCTGTGTGACAAGAATTTCAAGTCTCTGAAGAAATCATGGGATTTTGCTCATCCATCTCCCCCTGGTTCGGCTCACATTTAGGAAGTCATTTTGATGAGACTAAAGTGTAGCTTTGACGTAACTTCAGATGTTACCAGCAGACACATCTTAAACACTTCAGGGTCCCCTGCCTGAGGACTAGCCCAGCACACAGCTGAGAGGGGTCTTCCCCCATCATCCCCATCACAAACACCTCCTCCCCCTGGGTGTACTCCCAGTGCCATTGCAAAAAAGCCTGTCTTTCTACACCGCTCTCTTGAGCCGAAGAACAAATACAGTTTCTATGGCATCTTTCCCCATACCAGGGACATCAGTTAACTTTCAAAGATGCATTGGCTGAAAACAGCAGTAGTGAACGCTGACTGTGCAGCACACACAGAGCCGCACATTTCCTAGATGGTCTCAGAGAACCCCACAGCCTCTCTGCAGGCTGTGTTCTTGACGCTGTCAAGTTTCCAGTGTGCTAACCCCTTTGGCTCCATACCTCTTATCTCATCAGTCCCAGCAGTGCAGTCATCCAGGGTTCCAGGCTTAGGGCTGGCCCTGAGCCACCCGCCCTTATCAGCCATGGCAGCAGAGTGCGTGATGACCTAGGTGGCGACAAACCAGGAAGTTTGTGTCCCGTCAGGGAGAGCAGAATCCTCCCTTTCACACCTCTTTCTGTGCCTCTGTCTTCACTCTTGAGGGGGGGAAGGAGTCCCAGATTTGTGTTACTAAGTTGTACTAAGCACCCAACTTTCCCTTTTCTACCTCCTCCTCTTCAGAGTGGCTTAGTACCTTAGTGCTCTGACACAATTAAAAAACGAATCTGTTCACGTCATCTCAGTACTGGTTTTCACAATTTACTAAAACGTCCTTGTAAAAGATTTATTCTTATCCCAGCCTACAAGGCAAGTCGACCAGGGTACCTGAAAGTGGGAGTGGCTATTGAGGGGATGGAGACACGAGGAATGAAGCAAAACCAAGATGAAGGCGGCATTAGCCAGATTCAGAGTTCGAGGCTAGCCTGGTCTACAAAGCAAGTTCAGGACAGCCGAGGGAGGGAGGGACAGAGGGAGGGAGGGAAGGAGAAATAGAGGGAAGGAGGGAGGAAGGGAGGGAGGGAGGGAGGGAGGGAAGGAGGGAGAAAAAAGGAAGGGGCTTAGCCAAAGGTAGCCAGTCATGGGCATGGGTCTTTGGGGACTAGATTAATTTTCTTGAGAGGCTTGTTACCCCCACACAGTTGCCTCTGATTTCCCACATGGGCTTAGGACCCTGCCGGCTTCTCGGCTGCATTGTAATGTACCCAGGAAGCCTGGCACTAGACCTGTGAGCCAAATAAACTTTTCCCTATGACCGTTACCCAGAAACACTCCAGGATCCTCCTGGAGCCCCAAATAGACCAAGACCGACTCTAAGATTTTCAAAAACCTTAAATAAATATTGGAAATATGTTGCCATAACTTTAAGTTGCAAATCGTGATTGCTTACTAAAAGCAGTCCAAACAGCCACAGACAAGGGCTAACCGACCAGGCCAGCCCCCCAGTGCTCATGACATTTAAAAAATGGCATTGTTAATGCAAAGAGATGCGTCTTGGGAAATGCCAGTTATTATTGAAAATCGCCCCTAAAATCCCTGTGGAGGGCTCTGGACTTAGCTGCTAGCACATTCAAGCGAGCCACACGTCCCCAGGCAGGATAAGAAGGCTGTATGCGTGGGTCAGGCGCTCCATTAGGGTTCTGGAGCAGGCAAGTTCTTCATTCGTGGGGGGCTTGAATGCTAGGGATCCTCAAAGATGTGGCGGCCAGAGCTTTGCACACTCCGGGCACATAGCAAGTGCTTTGTGAATGGTAATCCCCTACCATTTCTTTCATGGATGTAGGTGTGTCTATAAATCCTAGTGACAGAATATCAATAATTAAAATCTATTTTTTAAATCTATAGGTTAGTTATCTCAGGAGAGCAACTAAGGCACCTCAAGGCACATATCACAGTCTCAGTATGACATATACCCTGCAGGATGACAGGCTCCACTAACCTCTCCTGAGTCTCCATGCCCATGCCTTAGCGCGATGATTAATAATGCTTGCATTTGCTGCCACCTTGTGGCAAGTTGTATTATTACTAACTGATCGGGATTCTGTAACCAGTAGCTGTATCAAGCTGCTGATGACAGTGTCTATATGGAGGTGCCTTTTAAATACAAAAAGCAGCAAATCCCATGTGATCTGCACAGTTACAAACCAGCAAATGCAGAGAACATTCCTCCTGAACCCTCAGGAATCCGGTCACTGAAACGGGTCTGGCGCAATGAGCCTTTGACGGGTAACTTTCAGCTAGATGCTTGCTACCTTAATGACACAAAGCGACTAGGACAACCCCTACTCAACAAATACATAAATCAGACTAGTCAGCTAATCATGGTTCCCTGGGTTTTCAATCATAATTTCCTACTTTATTTTTGGAAAAACCCATGCAATGGCGTACAGTTTAAAGAAGGGGAAAATCCTTTTCGGGACAAGCAACGCAGCTTGGGGGTTAGTGGAGTCAGACACACTCCACGTCCTGGGTTCTCTGCCTGGTTCCCTGGGTGTTGTGGTGGGCTCATCTGGATAGAACTTAGGATAGACCGCGCATCTGTTACCTTTTCCATTACTGTGTTGAACTACACCGAAAGGGGCAGGGAGGCGTTAATTTTGTCTCACAGTTCAAGGATGCACTCCACCACCGTGGGGCAGGAGCGTGAGGTCACGTTCATTACTTGGAGATGAACTCTGGCAGTCAGCTCGCTTTCTCCTTTTTATTCATCCGGCGGTGGCGGGGTGGCGGGCGGGGTACGGGGGGGGGCGGGGAACACGGCCTGTGGAGTGGAGCTGCTCACAGCAGCCCAGTCATCCTCAATCGCCTCAGGATGGTCCTGCAGAAACCTGCCCAGAGCTGACCTAATTCAAACAGTCCCCCACAGGTGTGCCTTGAGGCTTGGCTCTTCGGGGATTCTGGAATCAATCAATATCAGCCGCCACCGAAGGTAACAGTTCTGCATTTGTAAAATGTCTGCTCACCCTAGATGGGAAACTAGTCGACCAAACCCAGGTTACAGGCAGCCACATTATCAAAAAGTCCCACCCCAGGGCTCTACAGCTTCTGTGACCTCTCTGAGGAAAGGGGACCAGGGAAGAGTCATTAATGGCCCCTGAGCCTTGGGACCCCTGTGATCCTTCTACCTCCCTTCTCCTCCAGGGAGCCTTAACAAGGCCCGATCTCATGAGCGCCTCCTGCAGGTGGTCAGTATGGTCCTGATTCAAGACAAGAAAAAAATCCAGAAAGCTCTAAGGCGAGACAGAGACATGTACATATATTATTTTCCGTTTCTTTGAGGTAGTTATTTCAACCTAGAGCTTGTCACTCTAGGCTACCATTAAAGGCTCTTCCCTTTTCATCCCTTGTTCTATAAAATAAACCTCCTTAACACAACAGGAAGCTCCCTTTCTGGAAGACTCTTATACTTGCTTGGTTGATTCTAAAATACACACACACATACACATTTCTCCCAACACTGTGTGTGTATGCTTCCTTTTGCTTGTACAATGGAGTCTTTGCAGACATGGGTTTTAGAGATAGTGTGTTGCATTCACCACAGGCCACGCCTTGATTTTAACCGTCCTGGGCCATTTTGTAGATGAGCAAACAGGAGGTTCAAAGTGCTAAGCCAAGCTTAGGGTCACGAATCCGAAGTCAGCATGGCTAGATGGCAGTTTTCTAGTTGCTGGCTCACTGAGGAGCCCAATTGTGGTCAAGAGTGACCGAGTAAGAAAGAGGCTCTGTCACAGAGTTCCTCATTTTCTCCCAGGAGTGACAACTAGGACATACCAGCATGCAAAGCCCCTTAAGAGGAAAGAGCAATGGTCATCTCAAAGTCAGCTAAGCCTACCTGTGATGGGGGGCACAGGCATGGGCCAGCAGGAAGCCAAGAGAAGTGAGCCTTGCCGGGGATAGAAGCGGCATGTGACTCCTTTGTGTGTCTCATTTTCTACGCATTTACCAGGAGACTCCCTGCCCTTGCCTTGAATGGGGCTGGGACAGCCGAGGAAGGGGCCTTGCCTTTCTACACAGTGCTTGCTCTCTTCCAGCAGGACTTCAGGATGCCAAGCAGGCAAGGGGTCCCGAGGATGCTAATCCTGGTGCTAGCCAGACTGTCCTCACGGTGGCAGTGTAGCCTTAGTTAGCAGACGCTGAACGTGGCCCTGCTGAAGTAATCACACTCCCAGGGCTGGGCCTGGCGTGGATGAACTCTAGGGTCTCAGAGGGACTCTCTGTTCTCAGTCACTTATCTAGTTTTGTGCCACTTTAAAACCTACTCTACATAAAAGCTCAGATAAAGGGGATGCAAAGAGTTATCTTGGATTTTTAACGATTTGCATTCTGCCCTGGACCTGGGATCTAAATGCTGAGTAGAAGACAGGTGACACATGACTGTGGTGAGTGCTGACCGCAGCAATGGTGGCAGTGAGGGTCACCGTAAAGCAGGACAAAGTCCTTCAAATCTCATCTTAGCCGCAGCTTCCATCCGAAGTGTGGCTCTGTCTTTGACTGCCGGTTGGGCCATGTACTGCCTGGATCATATCTGCATCTGTCATCAGATTCCTCTGGTCCCCCGGCAGCATCCCTCATCTCACACCTCCTCAGTCCTTGCACTGCTCACAAGGAGCACCTCATGGCTGAGGGAGGCATGGAACACCCAGGCACCCTGCCCTCCCTAGGCACTGGAAAGACACCTCGAGGTCCGTCCACGCCAACTTTAGCCCTTCCACTACATCTCACCACCCAAGCTCCTCTGTGGTTCTTCTCATGTGGGAAGGGGCAAGGGAAATATGTCCAAATGAACACTGGTTGATAGGCAGCTTCGGAGAAGAACGCAGCAGCTAATTCTTACAATTCATAAATAGGTGCTTATCTTTTGAGAGCGTGCTTTCCAGGATATCTCTGTGTTCCTGTCTTCAAGAAACTAAACTGTAAGTCAATACAGATCTGTTATTTCGAAACTCAAAACTTATTTTGAGCATCAGAAAATGGTCAGGCACCACATAATGACATTTTAATCAACAACAACCTGTGGGCTGTGGTCTCTTACTATTACAATAAAGCCTAAAAGTAACTACCCCTGGAACTGTCATTCTACTTGCCATGTTTAATATGTTTAGAAACACAAATACATAACATGGCTAATAGTCTGCACAATGGCATACAATCCAGGTATGTAGTATGGAACCAATGGGCTCCACTACATAGATCAGGAGTGCAGTGAACTCTACCTCAGAGACCAGATGTGCAGTGAACTTTACCTCAGAGACCAGGAGTGCAGTGGATTTCATCTCAGAGACCAGATGCACAGTGAACTTTACCTCAGACTAGGGAGTGCAGTAGACTTTACCCCAGAGATCGTGTAGGCAGTGGACTTTACCTCAGAGACAAAGTGTACAGTGAACCTTACCCTAGAGACTAGGAGGGGGTGCAGTGAACTTTACCCCAGAGATCATGTAGGCAGTGGGCTTTACCTCAGAGACCAAGTGTGCAATAGCCTTTATGCCAGAGACCAGCTGTGCAGTGGAGACCAGAGGTGCACTAAGCACCACCTCAGAGACCAGGGGTGCAGTGGATTTTACCTCAGAGATCAGGTGTACAGTAAGAGCCACCTCAAAGACCAGTGTGTATGGACTTTGCCACAGAGACCAGGTGTGTCATGTCAGGGGCTCTACCATTTGGAGGATGGTAAGGACACTTTGTGACATTACGACAACTGAAAGACAGACAGCGTGCGTCTCAAGGAGGGCCTCAAAATCAAGCAGCTCGTGTCCGTGCTTCCATCCTGTGAGACCTAATGAAGATCGTGTCTTTGAGATCTCCTTGGGAACGGAAGGACTATGCGAACATAGAGAACTGTTATCACCAACTGGTGATTTCTGTAATTCTCCGCCAGAGAGATGACATGATAAATGACTTCTGGGGGCTCTTCCAATTCTCCCATGATAGCTTTTTAGCTAAAAAAAAAAAAAATCATCCTGTAGCTCTCCATTAGTCTAGAAAGCAGTGCTGTCCTTAAGAGGCACCCATGCGACAGTTACCGCATCCTTCTTTTTCAACCTGGCCTCCAATTCAATTCGGAGGTTTTAAGGTGTTTGACCTGAAGCTAGTTTTGAAGGCAGTAGATAAAGAGACATCGTAAGTCTCTTCATTCTCAAACTCCATGCCTTATCAAGACTCCTCTATGGTAACAGTGTATGTCTGCTTCTGCCTCTCTTTGGCCTCTCATTTGGATACTGTTTACCTGGCACTTACTCTATACATCTGTCACTCTCAATATGCCTTCTGTTGATAAGTGGCCACCCAAAACCCCATGTACTACTGTGGTGACACCTGGTATTTGGTACTTTTAGCTCACGGACCTCTTCCACTCTCTCCACAGAACACCCCCATGTAAATTCATCTTTCAGAGCCGCTGTCACAGATTGTGGAGATGGCTCCATGGCCACAGCCAGCACTGTGACCTGAGCGCAGATCCCTAGAACCAATGTAAAACTGGGTTTAACTGTAATCTGGTGCTAGCAAGATAGAGACAGGTGGGATTTAAGGATGTGAAGAGACTTGTGGTGGCCAAGAACCAACTGGTCGACCACCGTAGCTGAATCAGTGAGCTTTGGACTCGGAGAAGAGGGCCTGTTTCAAAAATTAAAGTAGGGAGCCATAGATGAAGACATCCCAATGTCAACCTCTGGCACACGCACATATGTATGTGCACAGGCTCACACACACACACACACACACACACACACACACACACACACACACAGGTATGCACATGACACACCCCTATATACATATACTAAGAATTACACACTAAACCCTAATCACTAACTACTTGTCCCTTCCTCTATTTTCCCTCTGTATGTTTGAATGCCTTCAGGAGAATGTGCCTCCGCCTCCGTGTCAAGGTTCTCCAGTGCTCCAGTGCTGCTCCACAGCCTGTTTGGTTGATATTGTTAGAGGAAAAGGGTTCTGAAAGCCTGAGATAAAACAGTGAGAGACCACACCGAGACAAAAGCAACAGAACAAAAGCTCGGTGTGGCGCAGAACGGAAATGTTGGTCTCCTGAGCAGCCGCCTGCTCTGCAGTGGCTGGAGAAACAACCAGCTGTGAGTGGGGCACACATGCTTGGGAGCGCCGAGGCTGCATGGCTGCCACGCAGACCCTGCACATACAGGGGGACCGTCTCGCTCTAATAACAGAACTATTGGCAATACAAGAGGCATTTGTTCTGTGCCTGCCGTGCCTTGCTTCCTTTTGTAGCCTTATCTCTTTTACCTGCTGCCTCTCCAAAAGGCTGCCTGGCTTTGGTTCCCTGTTTCTCTAACCTGGTCCCTATGAGAGTTGCCATGGAAGAGGTGACAGGGCCAGCTACCCAGGGAAGAAACTCTCCCCACTTCTGTATGGCCCCCAGAAATTCCAAAATCTACAATAGTTTTGTTTCATTTTGAATTTTCATGTAAATGGGACCACAAGCTGTGGATTGTTTGATTGTTGATTGACTGATTGATTTTCAACTGGCTTCTTTTGCCTCCACCAAATTGGCCTGTGGGAAAAATTGTGGGGCATTTCTTGATTAATGGTTGATGTGGGGGGGGCCCAGTCCACTGGTGGTGTCACACCTTGGGGGTGCTGGGTTGTATAAAATGGCAGGCTGAGCAAACCAGGAGGAGCAAGCCAATAAACAGCATCCTTCCATGCCTTCTACTTCACTTCCGGCCTGAGCACCTGCCCTTGACTTCCCTCAGTGATCAACTCTGACCTCAGGGTTATATAACATGAATTCAACCCTTTCCTCCCCAAACTGCATTTGGCTGCGGTGTGTTTTATCACAACAACAGAAAGCCTAACTAGGACAGCCTGGGAGGGTCTTCTCTGTGGTTACAGTAGCTGGGGCTGGCCTGCTTCTGTGGGCTAGCACAGCGTAACACACTCACCCTTCCTGTGGGCTCACATGCCTTTGTGTCCAGTTTGAGGCTGGTAAGAACACCGCCACTGAACACACAAAAATCCTTCATGTCTCTGCGACATGGTACCTGGGGTGCGGAAGGCCAACTTTCAACTCAGAGGACAGGAAATTGGGGAGAGGTGGTGAGCAGGACATCTTTTTTTTTTTAGTGCTTTTATTGACATAAGTAGCTTCATATAGCAGCATATTCTATGTATACTATAGTTTGACAATGAAGTACATGAACAAAATATTTAATAATCAAATCTGGATTTATAATGTCTTTCTGATTGGGATATGCATTAAATTTTATTGTCTGCTGTTTTCTTAAAGTTCCTTCTTTTTTATTTTCTAAGTAATTTATTCAGATTACATGCGGATTGTTATCCCCTCACTTGTATCTTCCCATTCCCCCCTTCCTCACTCTTTCATCCTACTGCCCTTCCCTAGACCTGAGACAGAAGGGCCCCTCCTCCGCCACCATATGGTCATAGCCTATAGGTCTTGTCCAGATAGCCTGCTTCCCCTTCCTCTGAGTGCCACCAGGCCTCCCCAGCAAGGGGAAGTGGTCAAATAGGGGGCACCAGAGTTCATGTCAGAGTCAGTCCCCGCTCTCCCCACAACTGTGAAGAATGAGCCGTCCATTGGCTAGATTTGGATAGGGGGGTCTAGGTTTACTACATGCATTGTCCTTGGTTGGTGCAGCAGTTTGTGCCAGGTCCCCCTGGGTCCAGATCCGCCACCCTTGATGGTCTTCTTTCAGGGTTCCTGGACCCTCTGGGTCCTTTTATCTCCCCATTCTTCCATGCCACAAATTGGACATCGTGAAAGTTGGTTCATAATGAAGAGTTCCAGAAATCATGGAGAACGTGCTCACGTTGTAATTCCATGATTCACCATCACCTTACCAATTCAGGCTTATAAAAGCTGTCCTCTTGAAGGAAAAGATTTTTTTTCAGACAGCGTGTGTGGAGACAGCGCGTGTTTCAGACAACAGTCATGCCTGAAGGACACTAAGCCCACTATTGTTTGCTGGGAAGCATAGAACTGGAAGGTTAGAAGGGCACAGGATTGAGTGGGTGCAGCTAGAAAATTGTAGCCTGCACTCTCAGTCAGCCACCTCAGCCCCCAAACTGACAACTCAGCAGCCAACATGATCACAGGCAAAGGGTTTGTCCAAAGTGCACGGGCAAGGCCCGGATGGACTGGACTTAGCGTGGGATAGAGACTCATAAACTTAAGCTGCGGGGTGGGATGGGGAATGGAGCCACACTAAGCAGTGTCAGAGTCTGGACACGCCAGGAATGCCAGCCCAGCCTCGACCCCATGAGTCCGTGAGTGTTCTCGCCCCGCCCCCTGCCTCACCATGTTCAGGCTATGGCTTCTGTAGCCTTGCTGCTGTGTGACCTGCAGTCTCCCACTTCTCAGCCTGTGTCTCACCCTTTCTGATTGTTGTCTGTACTTCGCTCCCCATGGGGGGAAAATAAACAAACCAGATTTTCCTAAACCCAGCCCTCAATGGCTGTGGGAAGGCTGGCTGCCCTGAACTAGAGACCCGCAGGCTGTGGACACAGCACCGTAGTATTTCTCAATTCTCAGAGACTTTCAGCATCCTCCGTGGAGGCCCCGGCCCAGAGGCTAGCTACATGAGCACTTTCCAGAGATGAAGAAAGCACAGAAAACAATTCTTCAAACTTTGATATTTGCTTCATGTGATCTTTATTTAGACCACTGTATGCTCCAGGCAATTCTGTTAAAAAGAAATCTGACTTTGGCCCTCTGCTTGCTCCTTTGACCACTGATGAATGAGGGGTTTGGGGCTCAGCTTAGTAAATGTTTATCTGGGAATTAAGCCTCAACGTGGGCGTATTGGTGAGCAAGACAAGACAGTCACCATGTAGCAGTTCCCTGGCTTCCGGTTTGACATTGCCCGCGACTAGGATGCCTGAGAAACAAAGCCCTTCCCACTCTGGGCCTACACAATCAGCTCAGGCCATGACCTGGCCGTATATTGTTTTCTTATTCACTCACCATCCCTCATTTTTATCTCTAGTTCTCCTGTGTGGCTGGTGGCTTCTCAGTGCCACGGTCAGCTAAGGTCTCTGTGACAGGGCCTCTGAGTTTGAGGCAGGGATAGTGGAGAGAGAAACGTCCATGAATTCTTAAAGCAGGTAAGGAAAGAAAGGCACATATACCTTACCTGCCCTGCCCCACCCCCACCCCACCCCCTGCAAAATATTTTGAGCATTTATTGTGAAAACCGGTTTGTTATCAAAGCCAGCATGGCTGCCCCACGGCGACTCCCAAAAGTTAATTTCTTGCTACATAGTATCTTCTCCCACTCTATTTCCTCAACAAGACTCCCAGCAGAGGAAGCCCCTTGACCTTGAAAAGCTTCGCTTTCAGCTCTGCCATGGGGCTGCTCTTTATAAAGTGTTCTCTTACAACCCGGAAAAATTCCTAAGACGCCTCCCACATTGCTACAGCGTATGTATGTTCATGTACGTTCACAGCAACATAGTTCACAGCACCCAAACCTGAAACATCTGACTGCCCGTTGGGAATGATGTCTGAGTAGTCACACTGTGTGGCCTCATCATGTCAGCCACAGACTGGAGCAGTTGAAACGAGTGAGCTGCTGTGAAAAGCGTAAAGGGCAATGTGAGCACTGTAGGAACTGAAAAAGAAGCAACCGGGGAGGCACAAATGAGAGGTATCCCCCACAGACTCCTGCATTTGGATGCTTAGTTTGGGACATTATGAACCCTAACGGAGGGGCAGGGGGGCATGACTAGAGGAAGCACTCACTAGGGGTGGGGCTTTGGCTTGCAGGTGGCGCTCCACTTCCTGTTTACTCTGCTTCCTGTTTGTAGTTGCAGACTCGATCTCCCAGCTTCCAGCTCTGGCTGCCGACTGCCACGCCCCACAGACCCCCATCCTACTCCCATCCCCCATACCCCTGCCTCCTGTCCTCCTGTCCTCCTGTCCTCCTGTCCTCCTGTCCTCCTGTCCTCCTGTCCTCCTGTCGTTAGACTCTCCATAGGGAAACCTAATCACAAATAAACTGTCTTTCTTTAATCATGGATTTTTTTTTTTAATCACAGCAGAAAAGTACCTGATACATCAACAAATCAAGACAGGGTGTTTTTCAAGACAGGGTTTTTCTGTGTCGCTCTGGCTGTTCTGGAACTCTCTCCCTGTAGACCAGGCTGGCCTCAAGGATCTGTCTGCCTCTGCCTCCCAAGTGCTGGGATTAAAGAAGTGAGGCGCCACCACCCAGCTCTAAATTCATCTTTACAATAACACAGCTAAAGCTAAATACTCAGCTTGAAGGAGCACACACATGTGTGGTAAGATGTTAAAAGTGAAGACCTGGACTAGGCAGTGTACTGTGCTTTTCGGACCATGAGACGCACTTTTCCACAAAAAGTGTGGGGAGGTGGGGGTTAGGTGTGCCATGTGGTCCAATTGCTGTTTTTACTATTTTTCTTGTTTTACTGCTCTAAAAACTGGGTGCATCTAATGGTCAGGTGTGTCTTAGCATCTGAAAAATACGGTGTGTGGATCTAGACCTGTGACCTATTTACAGATCAGTTCCTTAGGATTGTTAACCAAGGATTATAATTAATACCCTTGCAACCATAAAAGAGGAAGAATCCCCAAAGATACCATCCCTGATTCATGCCTCTGGTGTTACTGACGTTTCAGTGTAGTCCCGTTGTCTGTCGACCCAGGCATGTTATCTAAGTCAGCACACTCCACCTCCAACCTGACTCTTTTTACCATGTAGACGGCAGAAAGATATAAGACGCAACTGCAGGCCTCCTTCCAGCTGAAACAAATATCAGGGGAGAGATTGATTTGGAGCTAGACCACATAGCAAGTAAGTAGGGAAGACGCATCAGCTGGTGGGACAACAGCTTTGACGGAAAGGTCGTGGGCTCAGGAGCAGACGGCTAGAGTGTCAGTGCCCGCACCATACATAACCTTACAGCCACTGCCTGCCTGGGTGTGTTTGGTTCCAGGAGTTGTCCTTGGAATTCCAGCTAAGAAGACAAAGCTGTAGCTTGGGCTCCTGCTGATGAAATAAGCTTTAAATACCCTTCAATGAATGTCCTGCCTTAACATTTTCTGAACAGATTCTGTCCTTCACAAGCCAGTACTAGCTTATACAGTCTCCAATAGAGACTATCTTCCCTTTCTTGGCTAAAATGATAACCCAAAAAGAAAGGCCAGTAGCGTGGGTTAGGCTTTTTTTTTTCTTTTTTTCTCATTAGCTTTATTTTGATCAAGAAAGACTCAGCGCAGGTGGAGAGATGGCTCACTGGGTAAGAGCACCTGCTCTCTGTAAGTTCAAAGCATGAGTTTGAATCTCTGACCCACAGGGGAAAGTCAGGCATGGCTGCGTGTGCCTGGAACCCCAGCACTGGAGGCAGAGACAGGTGCATCCCAGGAGCTCACTAGCCAGCCCAGCCAAAATGGTGACCCTATGGCTCAGTGAGAGACCCTGTCTCAAATCAATAAGGCAGAGTGATAAAGCAAGACACCTGACACCCTACGCCAGACTCTGTGTCCATGTGGACAAGTTGGTATACCCGAGTGCACACTCACATACATGGACCACCCACACAGCACACATACATACAAGAGAAAGAAAGAAAGAAAGAAAGACAGAAGGAAGGAAAGAAAAAAGAAAGAGGAGAGGGAGGGAGGGAGGAAGGAAAGAAAGAAGGAAGGAAAGAAAGAAGGAAGGAAGGAAAAGAGAAAAAGAAAGGAAGACAGTGTTTGAACATTTTAGTTTAAATAGGACTGGCCCATACATCCTGGAAGTGTGGCAAATAAAAAGGTTTATACTTCAGGCTTCATCTTACTGAGGTACATGACCACATTGCTACACTCTCATCACTTGCCTTCACAGTGAAGCCACAGCGCGCTTGCATATTAAAATTCTACAAATGTCGAAGAATGTGTGACGGTATGAAAATCAAATAAACTTCAACTTGCTGTTAATGTCACATCGACTGAGAAGATCCCAGTCCATACCTAAGAACAAGGAGGCTTGTGACAATCCCACAGTGGCAGGAAGTGTGTGTGTGTGTGTGTGTGTGTGTGTGTGTGTGTGTGTGTGTGTACGTGTGACATGGGTACTTACTCAGACAGGCCACCCTCCAGCTAAAAGGATTCAGTGGGGTGTCTGTTCATCTTCAGAGACCGGTTTAGTATCCAGGCGGGAGTCCTGCCTGATTATGCCGTGTGACTCTTAACTGACAGTGCTCCACCAGAAGCAGCCTCGGCAAATGGCATTTCCTGGGGAGGACCCTTCTGCTTCCCACATGTTGAGTACAGTGGCAAGATGACAACCTAAGGCAGGAGAAATTACAGGCACATAATCACAGCAAGGCCACCTCTCGCTGCTGGGGCCACCTCTTATTGACTGCTTTCTATTGTGACTAAAATAGATTCACACTAAAACTGAGCTGAGCATAGTGGGATGTACTGTTGGCTGAGGTCGGATTGTGAGTTCAGAGCCAGCCCGGCCTGCATATTAGCTTTGAGGACAGCCTGAGTTACACAGACGCCTTGCCAGAGTGTTTTTCATAAGCCACTAACTGTGTTAGGAAGATACACGCTGAAGTGGATGGCACCATCCTGTGGGCTGGTGGCCCAGACCGAATAAAAAGGGTTAAGGGAGTATGCAGGCAGCCAACATTTGTCTTTCCCTGCTTTCTGGTCTCCCCAGAGGCAGGCAGGCAGCTCATGCTCTCACTGCCATGGCTCCCCGGTCATGCTGCCTAGTACCCTCCTGACTGTGAGCCGAACTAAGCACGTCCACTCATAAGTTGCTTCTTCTCTGGCCCTTGGTCATGACAGTGGGAAAAGGCAGCAAATACAGACACTGGGCATCCATTGAAATAAAGATAATTGTTCCCAAGGTCTCATGCATATCTTAGCTTCCCTGGGCCCCTTCCTCCATTAGAAATTATGTTTTATAACTTCATGAATATGTTAAGATATGTTCAGGGCCCTGACACTACTGTGGGTCATGTCCACATGGGACAGTATTATACGTACTAAGTAAGGGGACACTAGGATCAGGCAGGAAGAACTTTTGTCAAGCATGCTGTAATTCCATCGTTCCTTCTAAGAGTGCCTCAGTTTGCTTAAGATTGGTTTGCATTCTTTGTGTGCTTTCTTTGAAAGCACGTGACTGGTCTGACAGCGGATGCTCCCAGTTTTAAGCTGTCAGTCCCTAAGTGGTTTTCATTCCCATCCCAAAACGTATTTATTTTTACTTCCCCATCTCCCTTGAAGAAGTACGTGGTTTTGAATTGGTTCACCCTAAGCATGTGAATAGTTTTCAAAACTGAGAGTATCTCCTCAGAGTATCAATGGAGGGGCGCTAATCAGGAAAGACAGGGAGAATGCATATCTCTCTCTCTCTCTCTCTCTCTCTCTCTCTCTCTCTCACGCACACACACACACACACACACACACACACACACACACACACACACACAAGTGCAAAATATGTGAACAATTTATTCCAGTTGAGAAAGTTCACAGTGATTGGTCAATACAGTCAGTCAGAAAGATCTCAAGTAAGAGAGTATAGTTGTACCTAAGGAGCTCTGAGTATAAATCAAACCCAAATTAGCAGAAGAGCAGAAATAACAAATATTAGAGTAGAAGAAAACAGACCAAAAATACACAAGATCAATGAAACATAGCGCTGTGTTCTTTGTAAATATAAACAAAGCTGAGCAATACTAAGATAATCCTTCAATTTGCATTCCTCTATAATTTTGCATATATTTTCATATATTGATATTTTTCTGTACATTCTTTGCTTTTTGCCTAAGCACTTAGGATGCAGCAGTGTGAGCTACTGGGAAGCTCCTTTCCTCCCTGGACCTGACGCCCTCCCGGTGAGGGACGAGTGACTGACGGGCAGACTGACGCCTGTCATTATTCATCCGGAACAACACATCTGTTCCACTCAAACCTTCAGAGAGCCGAGATTTATTACACATTAGCGACTACTTCAAACATTGCAGATTAATGAGGCGTGAGAGATTGCTTCAGACTTCCATGATCTCAGGAGTTTGGTAAACACAACAAGCTTTGAAAGGTCAAATGGGGCCACAGCAGGGCTGGCTCTAACGCATTTCTGGGCCCGCTTTTTCACTTTGAGAGAAGACTCAAAAGACAGCTCAGGGTTACTGTGCATGATCCTTATCTCAGAGATATATAAAACCTCTCCGGCCAGCTACCTTCAGGATTAGCCATGCTTCTGTGCGCTTATCTGAAAGCATGGAGGCTATAGGTCACCTGCCTCTCCCACAGTGACTCACCCTAAGCACTTTATTGCATCCTGTGAGCACCAGGGGCATGCACAGAAGGGAGCAAACTGGATGGAAAAATATAAAACAGCAGCATTCTTGCATCAAAGGCCAAATAGGACCGCAGGAGGAGGGGGCGGGCCTCTTGGAGCATCCATGGATGCCTGCTGGGAGAAGCGCCCTGTGAGACCTCTGCAAGTGGACTCCCACTTCTGCTGTGGGCTCCTGAAATCCAAGCACACTGCTTTTCGCTCTGTGCTGATTGTGGAGGAAGCCTCATGAAATTATTCATGGGCCCCCAACTCTGCCTGAAAATGTCTCTTCCATTTCCTGTCAGGGCAAATCCCTCTGGGAGGCTCACTTCCAGTAGAATTTTCTCTCCCAGAGCTTTCCCTACTGTCCTGTGGCTAAAAGTCAGTCATAGGCTCTGTGTGTGTGTGTGTGTGTGTGTGTGTGTGTGTGTGTGTGTGTGTGTGTGTGTTTCCAGGATAGCAGATGACCACTCTGTGTCGTCTTTCAATGACTCATTGTTCATATCTGTTCTGCCCATGCCATGGATCCTGACAAGGTACGAACACTCAGTAAACACCATTGTAATGGGTGTATGAATAAATTAACTGGAGAAGATATTGCGAATGAGAGATGGTGAAACATCTAGTGAAAGCAGATTCAAACCTTCCAACCCCTTTTAAGTGACAAACTGAAGGGAATGGAGGAAGGAGGAAAGGAGGAAGGGAAGGCAAGAGCAGACCTTAGGTGGCTCAAAGAAAATCATTGACACTTTAAAAAAAAACTCATCCAAAAATAAAGGTCTCCTTACCCTACCTTTCAGAGAGATTTGCTGTAATCCCATCTCTGTTCCCCCGGCACTCTTTCTAGGCAGATAGCACATTGACAAACATCCTTATAATTTATATTGTCCCTGTCCATACAGAAGAATGTTCCAGCTCCAGGTAAGCCACCGGAAACTATTCTGTGCTTGACAATGGTCATATAGCAGTGAGCGAGAGAAGCTCTAGGCTTGCCTCCCATGGAGTCTATGAAATAGTAAATAAAACAGCAACTAAGAAATTTAAGTTGTTAGTAAATGACTAAAACATGGATGAAAGGCACATCCACAGTATTGTCATGGGTGTTTTCGATTGCGGCGTGATGAGTGCAGGGTAGGGCAATTAAGCTGGCAGCAGGATAGATGGCAAGGGGGAGGGACAAGCTGAAGAAGGCTATATGGACCACAGCATGGGAGTGCACACACATACATGCACACACACATACACACATGTTCACACACATGCACACACATACACACATATACACACTCGCACACACATACATGTGTGTATGCACAATACACATGCACATACACACATACATACACACATATACATGAACACACATACATACACACATGCGCACACACATTCACACACAAATGTGCACACACACACAAGCACACACAAAGCTGAAACCATCCTTTTTTTTTTGTTTTAATCTTAGTCTGTGGCCCATGAATCCTTCTGGAGAGTGCAGAGATAAACATCAGGACCTTTGAGCCTCAAGTGCATTCCTTGTGTGTTTTTAATGTTTGCAGTTTCTTTGTCACACAGCAAATTTCACAGACCTAGTCCACGTCCTAGAGGAGAGTGGAGCACAGTGTTTTCACATCATCGTGAAGGGGACTTTCATCTGACAGCTCAACTAGCCTAGGAGATGCTCAGACAACGACTGCCCACTGTTTCTGGGCATCCCTGCCTTCAACAGCGTCTACTACCAGGTCAGACCTTGAACCAGGGAGTGTATGAAGCAGAGCCACTGGCCAGTGCTAGTGGTTGTCATTCAAAGGGCTCAGGGTCCGAACGGAACAAAAGGGACAGAGAAGGGACAGGTTCACCATCTGCTTGAGTTGGACCATCCATTTTCTCCTGCCCTACAACATCAGTACTCATGATTCACAGCCCTTCTGACTGACTGGGACCAGGACTCATGTCACCAGCCCACCAACACTCCAGCCAGGAGGCGGACTCAGAACATTGACCCTTTTTGTTCCTATGATTTTGGGAACAGACAAAAACAACATTGGCTTTTTTGTGTCTCAGGCTCTCCAGAAATAGACCACGCAACTTCTCCCCAGTTCCCACCCCATAGCTGTGTGACCGGGTCCTGTATAACCTCCTCTATATCTACAGAGTCCCTTTCCTAAGATCTTCATTAACTGCCAGTTGGGAGCTCTAGGCTCAAATATTACCGTATAAGTTGAGAGAGTTTAGGAAGTTATTCACTCCCTTGGACATAAGAGGATATTTTTTTCTATATGGGTCTATAGGACGTAAAAATCAATACTCTGAAAAAAAAAAAAGAATGGGCAGGATTTAGAGCCTGGCTGATGACGGGAGTGGAGCAAAGACAAGGACAAGAAGAAAAAGGACTGCTGCGCTTCTGGCCCAGAAGACTAAACAGGTTAAGGTTTCCAATAGGACATGGATCATAAGCTGGGGTCCCTCCATGTCACCTCCTGTCTGGGAGATTAGGGGCTTGGGGATTTAGGCCACTTCACTGATTATTAAAGTATTGGACCTTATTTCCACCCTTCTGTCATTAAAGGCAGATGTTGGCAGGGAATGCATGAGAAGACGGATGAGAAGAGAGCATAGGTACAGAACAGGGCTGGGCAAGGAGAGCATCTAAGGTGGCCTCAAGCTCTAATCACAGCATCACATTTGTCTGAAAGTGTGGCTAGGACAGGGAGGTTGGCCTGCACCTCTAGACATGAGAGACAAATAACAAAACACACAGGGCTGAAGAGACATACTGGAAAAGTGCAAAGACATCAACAGCCATGCTGCTTAAACATGTGCACCTCCTGGGCAGGCCCATCCATCCAGAGTGCATCGAAAGGTGATTATTTACCTCAGCTCTTCACTTTTTCTCTTCTATGAGCTAAGCACACATTCAATGTTAGAAATCCCACTAGCTGACTGTTACAGTCGCTTCCTTTGTGAGTCCTTCATTAATATTTTTCTAATTCATTTAATTATTTAGAAATGGAGGGATTATATTGCACTGTTTTATGCCACTTAAATTTTGTGGCTGTCAAATCATTTCTTTTAGTTATTAGCATAATAACTCATTGCACAAATAATGGGTTTCATTATGACATTCTCATGCCTATATAGCATATAACTTGATTTTTTTTTTAATGCAGAAAGCACACAACATTGATGAGACCCTGTCTTTTTCTGTTTTCTCAGGAGAGATCTGCTAAGCAGGACAGGGACTCTCAAGGTCCGAGAACACAGCTCTTCCAACGATGCTCAATCCATCTCTCTTATGGTCAAACCTTAAAACTTTGGAAAAATCACAAGCATTTCTATTTCTAAGAAAACAAATATTTAATTATTTTCAATAAGACTGGTCAACAAAGCCGGGCGTGGTGGCGCACGCCTTTAATCCCAGCACTCGGGAGGCAGAGGCAGGCAGATCGCTGTGAGTTCGAAGCCAGCCTGGTCTACAAAGTGAGTCCAGGACAACCAAGGCTACACAGAGAAACTCTGTTGTGAAAAACCAAAAAAAAAAAAAAAAAAAAAAAAAAAAAGACTGGTCAACAGCTCCATTTGATGAAGAAAAATGGACGGGGTGTGGGTCTGGGGAGAGGGGAGGCTGGGGGACTGGGAGTCACGGAGGGAGGGGAAACTGTAGTCAGAATGTATTGTATGCGAGAAGGGGGAAGTTCCATTTGAAAATCTCATCTCCCTGAGACTGTAGAAAACTAAAAAGAAACTAAAATATATTTTGCTATTGATGTTCCCAAGCCCTGTGGTAGCTGTGCCGTCAAGCTCAATCTGTAAGCAGTGGCAATAAAGCAACAGCAGAGGACTTCTAGATGTCCCAACAAATGCTGCCTGTAAGCCAGGTGTGGTGGCACTCACAATCATGATGTCTTAGTGACTGGCTCAGTGCCACAGACCAGAGAGTGTGGGAGCGCGAAGCTGACTTTTTCCATCTGTACAACTTCAGAGCTCACATGCCCTTCTCCCATAACCCGGGCAATGGCTGCATTCTGTTCCTCGCCTGCAGCTCCGTTATGGACTATTGACTGTCAGATCATCTCCCCTGTGGAGTGTCTTCACGGTGACAGGTGACACATCTACCCCAAGAAATACAAAAGTAAACCCAGAAAAGGCTTAGCTTAGACAACTAGGAAGGAGGGTTGTCCCTGAAAAACAGTCAACTTTCAACTCCAAGTAGATGAGATGGTACATCATAGCATCAAAAATGTCACGTGAACATATTTTGGTCCTTGCTCATAACGCAAATCAAACACAACATATTTATTTGGGGGCAGTGTGTTAGTCCACTTTCCTTACAGTCATGACCAAATCCCTGACCAGAAGCAGCCTAAAAGAGAAGGGGTTTACTATGATTTAGAGTAGAGGGATACATCCCATGGTGGGGAAGGCTTGGAGGCCAGAGCAGGAGGCAGCTGGTCACATTGTGGTACAGTCAGAAGCAGGGAGCAGATGGGAAGTGGCCCCAAGACCCCACTTCCTTGCCAAATTCCCTCTATGTAGGCTTCACTTCCTAAAGTGAACAACATTCCAAAATTGCATCCCCAGCTGGAGGCCAAGTTGAGCTAGAGTTCAAACACATGAGCCTGGGGTTGGGCATTTTACAGTCAAGCAGCAGCAGGTTAAAAAACGGGATGCCCAGTGAACTGCGGTGATGCAAAGCCAGCCCTGACGGATCCAATGCCCAGAAAGGCTTTGGTTAATCAGAGACTAGAAGCCTTAAGGAGAATTTAGGAGATACTTCAACCGTGAGCAGACATCACTAAAAGCCTACTTGAAGCCATGTCTGAGAATATGCCTGAGAGGACTTGTTGGTTTTCCAAACCATTGGCTTCTTGGAACCCTCTCCCAAAACTGGGTCATTTCTGAGTGAAGACTCATGGCTCCAGTTTTGAGCCTAATGGAGAGCACATAAGAAGCATCACTTAAAACGACAAATACCGTTTGTTTCACTGGAAGAAAAAATTCATCACTCCAGGTAAATAATAGCTGCTTCCTTTAATTATTCAGAGGACTTTGATGCCCAAAGAGCTTCTTGGCATCATGCCAGCTGCCAAGAAACTTGCAGCTACAGTAAAAGGCGGGAATCCAGTGACAGTGACAAGAGGACTTTGGGTGCCTAAACCACTTGTGTTTCAGCTGTTTCAGTTTCATTATCTTTTCAAAAATAGAGACTGTTCGATATACTTCTAGTTTTATGTTATTTTTGGAATATTAGGTTAAATCATTTTAAATTGTAATTTTTTTGAGACAGGATCTCACTACGCAAAGTTAGCTGGCCTGAAACTCACTCTGTTGACCAGGCTGGCCTCAAAATCAGAGCTCCACCTGTCTCTGCCTCCTGAGTACTAGGATTAAAGGTGTGTGCCGCCATGCCCAGCAGTTAAACTCATTTTTCATCTACAAGATGGGCAATTCTAAATAGTTCAATTTATAAGTCAGAGTCGAATGCAGAATGAGTTCGTATGCATGAGGAATAATCCCAAAGGGGATATGGCAAGGTTTTACCTGTCTGTTGTACCCTCGGTGCTTTGTATTTTTCTCCCAGCTCTTGTATTCTCTAAATGTGCAATGGCCACTGACACCATGGCTCCTTCTCCCCAGCCCTGCCAGAAAACGGGCATCACTGCACTGTGCTTAGTACCCTATATCACACATCTAACAGGACAGATGTGCTTTCTCTGAAAATTCCTGTAGAGAAACCACTTAGTCTTGTTTGCCTTTCTATTCACTGTACCTACATGCTGGATGGTTTTAAACACTTGCCTGATGAGATGAGTCAATGCAAGGCTGGCTTTGCTGCATCCGAGCGTATAATTCATGTACGACTTTTTTTACCTTGGCTCTGGTCACTGATTTTTTTTTCTAAAAATAATTGAAGAGAGTTTCCTAATGATGTCTCATATTTTACATCGTCCCCTCTATTAATACTATGACCTTTGAGTGACATATACTTTTCCTCTGTTCTGTTCAGATGTAGCATTTACATTTCATCTTAGTCTATGCTGACCTGGTGGTGGCTTTTTTAGCACGGTATGACGACAGTTCTAAGGTCATTCTTGGATGCTTTCCAGATTTCTTAAATTAAGTGAAAGTTATGTTGGGAGGATGTCCTTGACTGGTCCTCTCTGGCTTGGAATTGTTTCTCTTAATGAAGCGACTCTCTACCCTGATTCCGTGGCAGATAACCTTGAGGCCAATTTAGCCCAGACTCTTTCTTTGTGCCTTATAGCTAATAACATTTGCGTCGCTTTAAGAATGGACCATTTTGCCAGAGGCAGTGGTGGACCTCTTTAATCTTAGCACTCGAGAGGCAGAGGCAAGTGGATCCCTGGAAGTTCAAGGCCAGCCTAGTCTACAAAGAGAGTCCAGAAGAACCAAGGCTACACAAGGAAACCCTGTCTCTGGGGGCGTGGGGGGGGGGGAGAATGATCCGTTTTGGGTCTTAAGCACAATGTGGCTTGACAATTATAAACAACCCCTCTCTCCTACATGGAGGCAGGAGGTGGGTAATGTTAATATCTCTTAAAATTGAATCTACGTACAAACCATGTGATCGCTTATGAAAATGAGAGTCACAGGATAGGTGGTCCGAAGTGCTACCAAGATGTTCCTGATGCTGTTGGTCCTGGCCTGCGGTCATAGTGGCAAGGATATAAGCTCTCTGCAGACCTCTACTGACCCTTAAGTGAGCCATCTGGGTTCACACGAACAGATCTCACTGTCTGATGATGATGATGCGGCAAGTCCTGGCCTTTGATTGATGAGGTTTCCAGCCTTTCTCTATTTCCCCTCATCATTTTACATGTGCTCTGTCAGTGAGGTCGCATCCCAGGGTCCTCACTGCGGCCTTCTCACTGTGGCAACGCCATGGATTCAATACATTGAAATTCCCACTTAAATCGTCAGATACAAGCTAATTTGGGCAGCCAACTTGCATCAATAATGTGTCGATGAACAGTATGGCATCGGATGTTAATTTCTGTCTAAAAGCAAAAGTCCTTAGTTTGCATTCTTTCTCTGCCATTTAACAGCTATTAATCTCATTAAGTCAATTAGTGCCAATATATGCTGAATAAATACCCCCAAAGGTATATACGTTCTTATGTCTAAACCTGGAAAACTGCCTTTTATGGCAAAAAGGACTCGCAAACACCAGGATCCTGACATGAGATTATCTTGAGTTTTATATCCTACTGTAATCATGGCATCTTTACAAGTGGCAACGCTGGTGAAGAGAAAAAACAGATGGAGTGGTAAAGCCATATGAACTCCGAATGGTTTCCCACCTTCAGGGTCCAGAGGGACCAGCCACACCAACGCCTCCATGAGGATACATGGGGGAAGGGAAGGGACCAGGGAAACTATTGTATGTATCAGGGTTGTCCAGAGGAACAGAACTGGGGACGGGGGTAGGTGGCTTACAGGCTGTGATCCAGACAATCCAACAATGGCTGTTTAACAATGGAAAGTCCAAGAATCTAGCTATTGTTAGTAGCTGTTCAGTCCACGAGGCTGGATGTCTTAGCAGGTCTTTAGTATACATCAGAATCCAAAAGAAATAAGCGCTGGTGCCAGTGAGGGAACAGACTTGTCCATGAGAGCAACAGCAAACAGGCAAAAAGCATCCGCTTCCTTGTTCTGTGTCCTTTATATCGGCCGCCAGCAGAAGATGTGGCCCAGATTAAAGGTGGACCTTCCCACTTCAAATGATTTCATTAAGAAGAATCCCGCACTGGTCTGCGCAGCCACTTGGGTTTTAGTTAATTCCAGCGAGCTGACAACCAAGAACGGCCATCACATTATGTAATTATATTTTAGTTTTTTTATTTAAAAGCTTAAAAAAGAATTGCAAAACAAGATATGTGGCATTGCTGCTCTGATATCAACCTTTCAAAAAGTTCCCAATATCCTTAGCTCTAAAGTTTAAGTTGTTAACCCCACTCTGGAAGATCCCATCAGTTCTGTTTCTATTTGTAAACTTATCTGAATCTTGCTTCCAGGCCTTGGCCACTATGTCCCAAAAACATTTTTTTTTCTTTTCTGTTTCTTGCATGCTTTGACCTTTTTTCTGGGCTCAGGGCTTTTAAGCCCTGTCTGTGCTGTGTTGTGTTTTCTGCCAGTTGCCCACTTGTCTAAGCAACAGTCATATGTCCTGCTGTAAATATTACCATCTCAAGGCACTTCCTCTGAGCACATAGCCTAGGCTAGACCCATGACTTGCTCCTTCAGTGCATCAGTAAAGTTAACCTACTAATAATTACTGTAACCTAAATTATATATTTTCTTCCTTGTTCATGCCTATCTCCTTGACACAAGATGTTACCATGGAAACAAGACAAAGAAATGGGACCACGGCCATGCCTGCCTTGTACATCGCTGGAACCCCATAAGTACTTTCAGTGGCTCTCAGAATTTGTTGAATGAATGAATCAGTGAGCTACAGGGCAATATAAGTCAAGTCTCATGGATAAAATGATGCTAGGTTGGAGTCACCAGGAAAAGAGAAACTCTGGGATCCTAAGAGAGTCGAGGAAAGCTAAGCCAGGAACTGTTCATCTGGAACACAAAGGATGAGTGAGAGCTTAGCAGGTACTGATGAAGCCCGCATGGAGAGGCATCATCGCTCAAGGCTGAGCTAGGACTGCAGGAATAGTGTTCAGGGGCCAGGAGGTCATGGGAGGGTCACACTTCGACATTAGTGAGGAGCTGCCTTTGCAGGGTGACACCAAGGCCAGGAAGCAGCTGATGTCTTACTAATCTCCTGACTAGGCATATCCATAAAATGCAACTCCCATGTCGACTGCAATTGTCTCCAGAGGAGACAGCAAAACGCCTCATGGGGCCCTTCATCCCACTCCTGTCGACACTGGTCACTGCTCCCTGAAGGGGAGATAGCAGGATTCCAACTTTTTCACACAAGCATTCCTCTCTCTCTCTCTCTCTCTCTCTCTCTCTCTCTCTCTCTCTCTCTCTTTCTCTCTCTCTCTCTCCCCCTGCCTCCCCTCTCTCTCCCTCACTCACTCTCTCGCTCTCCTTTTCTCTCACTATCTCTAAGGTCTAACTCCTGCTTTCCTAAGAGAACACAGATTTTCAACTAGCTCCATCATGTCCAGGATCCTGACTCATGGGACCCAGTGTCAATATGGTTGTCTTCTTACCATCAATAATCAATGCACAAGATAATAACAAAGATATCCTCATAGTCATTTATTAACTCAGGCAAAGCTATGTCCTCAGGGGGCCTAGTTACATAGAAAAACCAAGCCACTTCCTCTCACTCTGTCTTGGGTGGTATGTTTTTCTAAGAGCTGCTGGAAGTCTTCTTGAAGAGATGAGGAAAGAGAATCCGAGGCTAGTACCAAGTTGTGTGTTGGCAGAGCTCGGACCTGAAGCCCTTAACATGGGGTAGCTGGAAGTGGTTTGCCTTGAAACTTCTTGTTGTAAAAGGAAATTAAGAGTCCTCCTTGCTTTAGCAGATTTGAGTCAGAGCCAGCAGTGACCTTCTGTGCGTCCTGCAGCAGCTCTCAGTGCAAAGAAAAACGGGCAATGGCTCCGAGTGAAGGCGACTTGATTCCTTCCTGGGAATGTGGAGGTAGAAGTTAATTTCCAAGAAGCAAATGGCTCCCTCATATATTGGAAAAGAGGGAAAAGATGGAGAATTCTAGAAAGGGAAATTCCTCTGTGAGATGATGGGCGGTTGCTTGGTCACAGCCCCCGAGTTATTTCCAGAGACTCAAATCCCACACTGCCAAGGTCCACCATGACTGATGGTGTCTTTTCCAGCGTTTTTAGCCTAGACTTGTATTAACTGATGGTGTTACTGAGGTTTTTCTTTCAAACCTGCAAATGTATTTTCTAAGAAGGTAGCAAATCAGACTGCAACCTTCCGAACTTCAATTTTAATTGCCCGTTGTCTTTATGGGAAACCGCAGTCTCTAGCCAACAAGGCTCTTTGGTTAACTTTTATTTTAATTCCACCCATTCGGTGAATTATCCATGTAATCTGGGTGTTTCTGAAAGGCTCTGATAGCATTAGCATTTTAAAGAAATGTGACTGCGTAGTGGGCAGTGCTGTGCTGCTTCCAGCTGCCTATGGCGTCAATGATAAAGTGACAGGATGAGGCAGGACCGCACCATCTGTGTCCCGGCAGGAGAGATGATGATTCGTGACCTCTGAGTGCCTCTTCACCTTCCCCCTCCATATCTCATTCAGCCTTCCATCATTTCTCTGGATACCACAGAGCTGCTTAAGTGGCTTCCTTTACAATCTTCCGTCTCCCTTCAGTGCGGACTTCATGCCATTTCCACTCATACGTCTCTAAGATGCACTGCTCCTGTTGCACGGCTGCCTCCCTCAAGAGCCCTCAGGGACCCTCCACTGCCAACCAAAATCAATGGCACTGGGGGACCCTGGTGTTCAAGAGCCTTGTCATGTGACCAAAATACACTTTACAAACTTCTTTCTTTCTAGCTCTGCTCCTGCGTGCTCCCTATGACTCAATCAATACGATTTCTGTGTCTGCCTAACTGCCACTTTACATCTACCCATCCGAGCCCGGCCTGCAGCCTTCTCTTCTCACAGCGTGGTTTCCTGTGTTGCCGCCCCATTCCCCTTGTGCTTCTTTCTTTATACTTATCCTTCAACGCACATTTCAAGGTAAGGAGATGGCTCCATGCACACTATCAGGCACTCGCTGTAGACTAGACACAGGAGAGAAAGGTAGGGGAAACTGCCTCTGCTTCCAAGCCTTGCCATTCCCAGGAGTTACCTAATTTTTCTAAGCCACGAGAGAGTCAACCAGGAAAGAACAGGAACATGCACCTCATCTTAGTGACTACGAAAGAGAAAGTGTTCCTGTCACTTGTGAAAGGCAGTGAGAAAGACTCACAGCAAGAGGGACAGCTGTCACCAGGAGCTTTGATCTAGTGGAGAAAGTGTCCTCAACTCCAAATACAAGTGCGAGGACACTTTGAGGCTGGAGGGATTCTGGCTAGACCAACTCAAGAAGATTCTGGAAAACTAAAATAGAAAGATGTCAGGTACAAGCTCGAGGAGGCAGTCAGATACTAACAGGGTTTTCACTAATGGATTCAGCAAGATTCTGCTACTTCTAAACTAAGTGGACTTAGAGCAGAGTGGAAGATTACGACCTACACAAAGCAATGAGTTCAAACTTTATGATCTGGGTTGGAAAGGTGGCTGGGAGTTTAAGAGTGCTTGCTGCTCAGTTATGGGGGCCAGAGTTCAGACTCAGCATCTATATCAGGCAGACTGCTGTAACGCCATCCCGGAGGGATTCCGTACTCTCTGCAGGAGCACACACACTCACACCAACACGAACACACATAAATAAAATAAACCGGGGCTAGTTAAGAGCCCGTATTGCTTTCATAAAGGACATGAGTTCAATTCCCAGCTTAGAACTGCCCATAACTCCAGCTCCAGCATAGTAAATGCAATTGGCTCACACCTGTAACCCCAGCACAGAGGACACAGAGACAGGAGGAGTCAGTCAGCCTGGCCAAACTACGAAGCTTCAGGTTCAGTATAAGATCAAAAGTAAGGGCAAAAGAGATTGAAGAGATTCTCAATATGGACCTCTGGCCTCTTTGCACCACATAGAGGTGACAGAAATCTGGACGATTGGACCCATTAACATGTCATCACCACCAGGCCCTATCCTTTCCTGAGGATAAGTAGGCAACTAAAGTCTTCTGGGAGAGACTGTTTCTTCAGTGATGTAGCCACCCATAAGTTACGCAGCCTCCTATAAGTAACCTATCACCCATGCTCCTGAATAACCCTACTCAAACGCATTAATCCACCGAGCTAGACTTGGATAGCATTGTTCCTGTTGACAGTGCCCTGTCTGAAGCCGGTAGGTGGCTTGTTCACAAAACAGTACAATATAAAGTCAACTTCCATGCCCTGCAGAGTTTTCACTCAGAAAAAAAATCATTCCATCCTCTTCCAAATGAACCCACGGGAACAGTGGTGGGTCACTTTAATCACTTGAACCCAAGATGCCCAAGCTGAGGTACCACTCTTATGATGGGGAGCAGAGTCTCCAGTGCTTGAACTGAGCTCCTGAAGCATGCGAAAGGGAAGCAATGAAAGCAGTTGGAAACAATGCATCATCCTACCACAGGATGCTATATTAGTCAGGGTTCTCTATAGGAACAGAACTGACTGTGTGTGTGTGTGTGTGTGTGTGTGTGTGTGTGTGTGTGTGTGTGTGTTTCTGTGTTCTGTGTGTGTCTGTGTGTACATGTGTCTATGTGTGTCTGCGTGTGTGTCTGTGTTCTGTGTGTGTCTGTGTGTGTGTTTCTGTGTTCTATGTGTGTGTGTGTGTGCATGTGTGTGTGTCTGTGTGTGGTGTGTGTCTATGTGTGTGTGTGTCTGTGTTCTGTGTGTGTCTGTGTCTATGTGTGTCTGTATCTGTGTGTGTCTGTGTGTGTGGTATATGTCTATGTGTGCGTGCGTGCGTGCGTGCGTGCGTGCGTGTGTGTGTGTGTGTGTGTGTGTGTGTGTATCTTTGTGTGTTTTATTAGAGTGGCTTACAGGTTGTGGTTCCAGTAGTTCAACAATGGCTGTCTCCCAGTGGAACGTCCAAGAATCCAGCTGTTGTTCAGTCCACGAGACAAACTACCTCAGCTGGTCTTCAGTATATGTTGGAATCCTGAAGAGGTAGTCTCTATTGCCAGTGGAGTGAGAGAGAGGCCAGGCAGGCAAAAGGCAGAGCTCCCTTCTCCCTTGTCCTTTAGGCTGCCACAAGAAGGTGTAGCCCACATTCAGGGTGGGTTTCCCCACCTCAAATGATCCCAATATGGATTTCAGGTGGCTTTTCTTACCGCAGTGATACGGATTAAGGTGGCTGGTCCTTCCCCCCCTCAAATGATCCAATTAACTAAAAATCTCACAGGTGTACACTTGGGTTTTAGTTCATTCTAGATGTAGTCAAGTTGACAAGCAGGAAAAGCCATCACAGGTGGTGACGGAGTCACTCCAGGTGCTTACCACTAGCGTCCTGCAACTATATTTCTAAAGCTCCACAATCTATAGTTACTACACTTAGGTATTCCTTGTTTTAATATAAGGACTTCATCTTACTTTCTCTAGTCCAGATTTGATTTATGCCTCAATTAGTTGCCGTCCGTGTGTTCAGAAGCATACACAGAGATTCGGTTTACAGAATAAAGCCTTACCAAATCCAAGTCCAATTCCTTGCATGCCTCGGGGTCATAGCTCACCGCATAGCATCTTAATTATGACTTACTACTCCTGGAGTGCTTCCCAAATTAACTCAAAGAGCATCTCTTCGTTGTCTGATCCTGTACACCCATGCTCCTGGTCAACCAACACAGCTTAAACCTCTGCTCTGCACCAGGCCCTGGTCCACACAATCGCCATGGCAATGGGGAACGCTGTGGAGTCTGATGCCTGAACGGGCTAAGGAGTGAGGCGGTAGTCATAATGCACGCCAAATAATTGCCCCAAATATGAAGCCTGGAAAAAGCAGAAGTGAGTCACTCTGGTGGTTTTGGGAGGTTGGTTTGTTTGTTGTTTGAGCTCTGGATGTATTTAGGGTGGAAAACTGTTCCCTACAGATCTGGCAGAGCAAGGGCCTCTTTTGCTGCTGCTGTTGCTGCTGCTTTTGTTGGTTTTTTTCCCAAGGAAACTGATAGCTACGCGAGTCAAGCACTGCTCTGAGGACAAATTTAAACCCCATTTACTTCACCAAGGTCTCTGACCAGCTTCAAGGAGGCCAGTTTATGGCATCACACATTCGAGCTTATCAAAAAATATTAATTTCACTTTGATGATGCCATGTGGGTAGAAGACAAAGTATTTGAACCAAATGTTTGCATCAGACGTTCTAAATTGGCACACACACACACACACTGCAGTTTATCCGAGGTGAGGAGACTCTCGAAGACTCACTTTATGTGGTTCCCACGAGGGCTTGGTCCTCTCTGTGCTAACCGATGGGACAGTGATTCTTCCTTTTCGCTGCCCTCTCACTATTCAAAGCACCCCCTTTCTCTCCCAACTCCCACCTGTATCCTAGCATTCTCAACACACACATGGAATGTTTCAGGGGGTTATGACTATTTGTGTAGAGATGTTGTTTTTATCAGCTACACCACAGCAAAGTCAAACTATGTGCCCTGTTATATTAAACTCTGAGCTTTTAGCACGAGGGGAAAAAAACTTGATAAAGGTTAATGCCTCCTTAATATTTGCACAGTGGATGTTGAAGACACGTTTTAAAATCTTGAATCTTGAATTATTATGACAATGTGCAAAGATGGTGTGACAGCATTTGTAATCCATTAGTACACTTTCCAATACATTAGTATCAAATGAGGAATTGATTGTCCTGGTCCCAGCAAGCTTCTGAGCTTCGTCTTTGCTTATTATCTAGAACTTGAAGGCTTTGTCCAGAGATGCTCCCAAGTGTCTCTGGCAGATCAGAAATAAATCAATTATTCCACCCACCTGCTAGGTATAATATACTACCTCGAGGAACATCCTTACCCAGCAGGCACGCAGCATATGTTCGTCTCCTCTGGAGCAGACTTTGAACACCAGACTGCCATAGTGTGAATGAATTGTGACATGATCTTAGTAATTTGGGGACAGCATCTGCCACGCCGCACCTGGCACCGTGTCTCCCTCCCACGGTGACTCAGCAGGTGATTAACTGTCCCTGCCACTCACATCATTTTGAAATAGTGCCTAGATAACCCCACATGGACCGTCACGAGCTCCTGGAACAGATGGAAATCTAAGCGTGTCATGGATTTCATACATTCATTCTCTGCTGAAGCTAGCTCCTTAGAATATTATTTATTTTAATCATCTCTTCTCTTGGGAATCCTAACACTAGTCTCTATTTGGCTGATGTGCCCTGTCCAAAACAGGAATTTAAAGGCTTCACCTCAAATATTTATGTCTTTAGTCTTTAAAAGGAATCCACAAATGTGCAGAGGATGTTTGGACTCATAGAAGGTCCCAGAGCATAGAAACCTTTGTAGGGAGCTCCACACAGGAGCCTGTGATGAAAACGTTGACAGGACCGAGCATATCTCAGTTATTACAGAGGGACAGTGTGGACCTGCACCTGGGGGCAACAGGCTGCTTCATGTTTATTACTGATCGATGGCCCAACCATTTCCACCCACTGCGGGGTGTTAGCGTTTCGTGAACATGAATGTGCCTGACTCCCCCATTCCATCTCTCTCGGAACTCAGGTAGCCCAGGCTGGCCTCAAACTCACTATGTTGCCAATGATGACCTTGAACTTTTAACCCTCCTGCCTCCCCCTCCTGGTGCTGTAATCCCAAGATTACAGGCATGCACTGCCACATCCATTTGGTTGGAACCTGGGATGTCATGCAAGCCAGGCAAGCACTGTGCGAATGGACCACATCTCCAGCCTCTTCTTCAGGTGTAACAGCTTTCCCTGCCACCTCACTGAAGCTAGGCTGCTTCTCCCTCCAGTACTGTCTCGGGGAAACCTTGGATTAATTCCATTATATATTTTATCCTCTCTGAATTTCAGATAAATACGTTGTTGCCCACACAAATGATCCACTTCTGGACTTTGTGCTGGATGTGGCCCAATGACCTCTTTTACAGGTCAGAAAGATGTAAATTGGCTTCTGAGGAAAACATTGTGTCTTTCCTTGTCTCCTTTAACTGCCTGAAACACCAGTTTGATGCACAGGCTACAGCCGCTGTGAATCCCACTGAATGAGAGTAAAGGCCACTACCCAACCCCTTTGATCAAATTATGCAAGCTTTGATTTCTATTTATGGAGATAGACATGGATATCTCCCTAAATTGGTGTTTGAGAAAATAGCATTGAACATAGGAGGACGTGGGGTTTATATAGGGCCCAGATTGCAAGGCTAGGGAGGTTCAAGGGTTGGGGGGTTTCAGAGGAATTTTGGTTACATGGGAACTTGGTTGAACATTTCAAAATTATTTGGCAGAACATCTTATCAGGATGAAGGTTAGGATATAGAGTGTGGAGCATGTCTAATTCCAGAAAACAGGTCAAGACACTGTCAATTTTAAGTTGTACAGAAAACAGGAATGATTATTTTGACCTTGTAATAAGATAGCTTCTAGTCATAAGATGGAACCAGGCTAGCCCATCATAGCCATGTCCTGCAAATGTCATCAAAGTCCACACAGCAACCTAAGAGACGTGGCTCTGGAACTGAGGACCCCTTAAGCCCCAAGGTTCCTGCATTAAGGTTATTTTAGACAAGACAGAAACAACCATTTTCTACTATTGTTGCCTGTGTAGACAGGTCAGAACTGATCAAAGTGCCCTGGCCATTTCTTCTGCCCTTGCTGATGTTGCCATCTGTCCATTTCTCTGAGCCATGATGGTCTCATTAGCCACCAAGTCCCTAGGTTCCCTCTCTTGTCTGTCTCTGGCCCCTGACCAATGGCAAAGGCGACTGGGATGAGGGAACCATCTCCATGTCTGCTTCCCTTGCAACCTCCACAACAGGCATCAATCTTGCTGACCTTCCTCACACTTCATATCTCTGTCTGTCTCTCTGTCAAGATAACCACTGTCCTAGATAGCATCTTAACATCCTAAGCCAGGGCCACCTGGCTAACCCACTCCTGAAGTCCTGACTTAGGAAAGCTGTTGAGATAGTTCAGTGACTAAAGCACTTGCTATCATGCGTGAATGCAATCCCTAAGAGCCACAAAATGGAAGAAATGAAACTTGTCCTAAAAGTTGTCTTCTGACCTCTACAGCCTTGCCATGACACACAGATGCCCTTACACACACACACACACACACACACACAGAGAGAGAGAGAGAGAGAGAGAGAGAGAGAGAGAGAGAGAGAGAGAGAGAGAGAGAGGTGGGGGGAGGGGGAGAAATATATACATAAATGAATGTTATAGCATTCTGTAAGCTCTGGGATGGTGAAGGTCAGCTGTCTGAACTGCTAACTTTTAGGATAATTTGAGACACCTAAGTCATACAGATACATGCTACTCCGTTGCTTTCTCCTTTCTATGTCATCTGTGAACAGAGTGACAGCAAATTACCACATATGGGTGTCATCATGTGCTTGTGACTCATTTCTGGAGAGCCCAGTCTTAAAGCTAGAATTGTGGGTCTTCTGCATTTTTATTTATAACACTAGTGTGGGGTTGGAGAGTTAGCTCAGGGCTTAAGAGCACTTGCTGATCTTGCCAAGGACCTGGGTTCAGTTTCCAGAACCCAAATGGTGATTCATAGCAATCTGTGACCAGTCCAGGGACTTGTCCCCTTCTAAAGCCTCTTCAGAAACCAGGCATGAAACTGTGCACATACATGCACACAAACATTCACACATGTGAAATAAAAATAAATTTAAAAATGTAAAACATTTCATGTGCAAGTGCTTGTGAATGCGAGAAGAGGACATTGGCTCCCCTGGAGGAGGAGTTCTGGGTGGTTGTGAGCCACCCAGCATGGGTGCTGGGAACTCAACTGTCGTCTGTCTGTCTGTCTGTCTGTCTCTCTGTCTGTCTGTCTGTCAAGTGCTCTTCATCGTGAACCATCGTTCCAGCCCCTGTTTTGTTCTAGGGCTGGGTCTTGTTAGGTGTCTCGGGCGTAAAATCACAACTGTCCCTCTTCTCTTTCCCAACTGCTGGCGTCCAAGCACAAGCCACTACACCTGGGCATGCTGACTTTCAGTCTCATGTTCGTTCCCATTGTCCCCACCACTTTGGTTCTTATTCTTTAATTCCTGTTGAAGGGAAACAAAAAAAATTTTAATTTATAAGATGACAAAGCTTGTTTATTTGTTTGCTTGGTTTTAATTTCAGATGAAGTTATCTTTGTGTCTTCTTATCTCTCTCTTTAAAAACAAAAACAAAAAACAAAATCCTTACTCTTCTCTCGTATATTATTATATCCCTTCCCTCTTCCGCTCTCAGTCACTGCCACCACCTCCCTTCTCCCCACCCCATTGACTCTTCCTCCGTTCCCCTTTAGAAAATGGCAGGCCTCCCAGAGATATCAAACAAACATGGCATACCAAGTTGCAGTAAGACAGCTCCCTTCGTATTAGGGGCACATGAGGTAAGCCAGTAGGAGAAAAAGGATCCCAAAAGCAAGCAAAAGAGTCAGAGACAGCCCCCCCCCCATCCTCACCGTTAGGATTACCACAAGAACACTAAGCTACACAACCATAACATATATACACAGGGCCAAGGTCAGACCCACTCAGGCTCCCTGGCTGTTGGTCCAGACTCTGTGAGGCCCTATGAGCTCAGGTTAGTTGATTCTGTGGGTTTTCTTGGGGTATTCTTGACCATACTGGCTCCCACAACCTTTCCTTCCGCTTAATATGTGGCTGTGGGTCTCTGCATCTGCTCCAATCAGTTGATGGATGAAGTCTCTTGAATGACAATTACGCTAGACTCTGGTCCATATAAGTATAGCAGAGTATCATTTAGGAATCATTTCATTCAGGTTTTTGGTTTTTGTGAGGTTTTGTTTGTTTGTTTGTTTTAATTTTGGGGGTCGTTTGGGTTTTGTTTGTGTGTTTGTCTTGCTTGGTTCTATCCTAGGTCTCTGGGCTACCCAGCCTCAGGTTCATGGCCCTACAGGCAGTGTCAAGGGTGGGCATCCCCTAGTAGCATGGGCCTCGAGCTGGGCCAGTCATTGTTGGCTGGCTACACCCACTATTTTTGCACAACCATTACCCTAGCATATCTTGCAGGCAAGACAAATTGTAGGTTGAAGGTCTTATGGCTGGGTTGATGACCCGGTACTTCCACTGGGAAGACTTGCCTGGTTACAGGAGATGGCCAGGTCAGGCTCCGTGTGCCCCATTACTAGGAGTCTTAGCTAGGATCACCCTCATAGATTCCTGGCAAGTTCCACCACAGCAAGTTTCTACCCTGCCCCCAAAATACCCCTCAATTCCTGTTGTCTCTCCTAGTACTCTCTCCCTCTAAATTCCCCACCCGATCCCCCCCCCCCCGTTTCTATCCTCATCAGCCCCAGCCCGCCTGTGATATCTGTTCTATTTCTACTTCCCAGAGAGATTCATGCGCACCCCGCCCCATAAGAACTCCTTGTTACTTAGCGTCTCTAGGTCTGTAGATTGTAACATGATTAACCTTTACTTTGCAGCTAATATCCACTTACAAGTTGCGCACATACTATGTTGGCCTTTCTGGGTCTGGCTTATCTCACCCAGGATGATTTTTTTTTTCTAGTTCCACCCATTTGCCTGCAAATTTCATGATGTTATTCTTTTTAACAGTTGAGTAGTATTCAATTATGTAAATGTTCCACATCTAGGTTGTTTCCAGTTTCTGGTTATTACAAATAAAGCTGCTATGGACACAGATGAGCAAATGCCCTTGTGGTAGGCTGGAGCCTCCTTTTAGTATATGCCCAGGAGTGGTATAGCTAGGTCTTGAGGTAGAGCTATTGCCAATTTTCTGAGAAGCCACCATATTGATTTCCAAAGTGACTGTACAACTTTGTATTCCCACCAGCAATGGGGGAGTGCTTTCTTGTTCCACATCCTCGCCAGCATGTGCTATCACTTGTCTTTTTAATCTTAGCCATTCTGACAGGTGTAAGATGGAATCCCAGAGTCAGTTTGCTTTGCATTTCTCTCCTGGATAAGGATGTTGAATATTCCTTTAAGTGCTTCTTGGCCATTTGAGATGCCTGTGTTGAGAATTCTCTGGTTAGATCCGTACCTCTTTTTTAAATTGGATCATTTGGTTTGTTGATGTCTAGTTTCTTGAGTTCTTCATCTATTTTGGAAAATTAGCCCCTTGTCAAAAGTGGAGCTGGTGAACATGTTTCCCATTCTGCCATTTTCTCCTATTGACAGTGTTGTCTTAAGAAAGCTTTACAGTTTCATGGGGTTCCATTTATTAATCGATTTTAGTGCCTGCTCTATTGGTGGTCTGTTCAGGAAGTTGTCTCCTGTGCCAATGTGTTCAAGGCTATTCCCCACTTTCTTTTCTATTAGATTTAGTGTATCTAGTTTTAAGTTGAGGTATTTGATCCACTTGAACTTGTTTTGTTCAGAGTGATAGATATGGATCTATTTGAATTCTTCTATATGAAGACATCCAGTTAAACCAGCACCATTTGTTGAAGATACTATTTTCCATTGTGTATTTCTGGATTCTTCATCAAAAACCAGATGTCCATAGGTGTGTGGATTTATGTCTCAGTCTTTGATTCAATTCCATTGATCAACCTGAATGTTTCTATGAATGTATCATGCTGTTTTATTGCTATAGCTCTGTAGTCGAGATTGAAATCAGGGATGGTGATATCTCCAGAATTTATTTTATGTACATGTTTTGTTTTGTTCATGTGAAACTTTGTATTTTTCTTTCAAAGTTTGTAAAGAACTGTGTCAGAATTTTGATGGAATTGCTTTGAAGTGTAGACAGCTTTTGGTAGGATGGCCATTTGTACTCTCCTTCAGCATGGGAGATTTTTTTTTATCCTCTGATATCTTCTTCAGTTTCTTTCTTTGGATACTTGAAGTTCTTGCTATACAGCTCTTTCACTTGCTTGGTTAGAGTCACTCCAAAATATTTTATATTATTTGTGGCTATTGTGAAAGGTGTTGTTTCCCTGACTTCTTTCTCAGCCTATTGGTCATTTGTATATAGGAGGGCTATTGATTTTTTAAAGTTATTCTTGTACCCAGCCACTTTGCTGAAAGTGTTTATAAACTGTAGGAGTTCCCTGGTATAATTTTGGGGGTCACTTATGTGTACTGCTTTATCAGCTGCAACTAACCTTATCAGCTGCAACTAATGATACTTTGACTTCTTCCTTTCCAATTCGTACCCCTTTTATCTTCTTTAGTTGTCTTATTGCTCTACCTAGAACTTCAAGTACTATATTAAATAGCTATGGAGAACGTGAATAGCCTTGTCTTGTTCCTTATTTTAGTGGAATTGCTTTGAGTTTCTCTCCATTTAATTAGATGCTGGCTATAAGCTTGCTGTGACTTGCATTTATTATGTTTAGATATGAGCCTTGTTTCCCTGATCTCTCCAATACTTTTATCATGAAGAGGTATTGGGTTTTGTTAAAGGTCTTTTCTGTATCTAATGAGATGATTTTTTTTTTCTTTCAGTTTGTTTATGTGGTAAATTACATTGACAAATTTTTGTATTTGAACCATCCCTGCAAATCTGGGATGAAGCTTACTTGATCATGGTGGATGATCTTGTTAATGTGTTCTTGGATTCAATTTTTGAGTTTCAGTTATTAAACTGAATTTGAGATTTGAGGCTCAGTTTTTTAATATTTTCGCATCAATGTGCATGAGGGAAATTACTCTATAATTTTCTTTTTTGATGAGTCTTTTTATGGTTTGAGCATCAGGATAACTGGGACCTCATAAAATAAAACTTAGCAATGTTTCTTCTGTTTCTATTTTGTGAAATAATTTGAGGAGCATTGGTGTTAGCTCTTCTTTGAAAGTCTAGTAGGATTCTGCATTAAAAATATCTGACCATGGGTTTCTTGGTTGGGAGCTTTTTAATGACTGCTTATATTTCCTTAGGAGTTATAGGGCTATTTAAATTCTTTGGTTGATCTTGATTTAACTTTGGTAAGTGATATCTCTCAAGAAAATTGTCCATCTCTTTTAGATTTTCTAATTTGGTGAAGTATAGGCTTTTGAAGTATGACTTAATGATTCTTGGATTTCCTTGGTGTCTATCGCATGTTCCCTTTCATTTCTGATTCTGTTCATTTGTATATTCTCTCCATGTCTTATTATTTTGGATAGGGGTTTGTCTATCTTGTTGCTTTTCTCAAAGAGCCAACTCTTTGTTCATTGATTCTTTGTATTGTTCCCTTTGTTTCTGCTTTATTGAGTCTAGCCTTCAGTTTGAGTATTTCCTGCTACCTGCTCCTCTTTGGTATGTTTGTTTCTTTTTGAGCTTTCAGGTGTGTTTTTAAGTTGCTAGTATGAGGTCTCTCCAATGTCCTTATGAAGGAACTTAGTGCTATGAGCTTTACATTTTTGCTGTGTCCCATAAGTTTGGGTATATTGTGCATTTATTTTAGCTGAATTCTAGGAAGTCTTTCATTTTTTTTCTTTACTTCTGTCTCAACCTAGTAGTCATTTGGTAAAGAGTTGTTCAGTTTTCATGAGTTTGTAGGTTTTCTGTTGTTTAAATCCAGCTTTAATCCATGTTGGTCTGATAAGACACAGGAGGTTATTTCAGTTTTCCTGTATCTGTTAAGAGTTGGTTTATGACCGACTATGTAGTCAATTTTGGAAAAAGCTCTGTGAGGTACTGAGAAGAAGGTATATTCTTTTGTGTTTGGGTGAAATATTCTGTAGATGTCTGTTAGGTCCATTTGGTTCATAACATCTGTGAGCTCCATTATTTCTCCCTTTAGTTTTTTTCTGGATTACTTTGCTCATTGGTGAGAATGGGGTGTTAAAGTCTCCCATTACTAATGTGTGAAGTTTGGCGTGTGGTTTAAGCTTTAGTAATGTTTCTTTTACAAATGTGGGTGCTCTTGCGTTTTGGACATAGATGTTCAGAATTGAGACATCATCTTGGTGGATTTTTCCTTTGATGAGTATGAGTGTCCTTCCCTATCTCTTTTGACTTTGGTTGGAAGTCTATTTTGTTAGATATTAGAATGGCTACACCAGCTTGCTTATTGGGTCCATTTTCTGAGAAACTCTTTTTCTAACATTTTACTCTAAAGTGTTTCTTGTATGCAGCAGAAGGATGGATCCTGTTTTTCATATCCATTCTGTTAGTCTGTATTTTTATTGGGGACTTAAGACCATTGATATTGAGAGATATTAATGAGCAGTGATT
Organism: Acomys minous; assembly: GCF_964271855.1. Lineage (NCBI taxonomy): Eukaryota > Metazoa > Chordata > Mammalia > Rodentia > Muridae > Acomys > Acomys minous. The sequence goes on along the minus strand of NC_140494.1, from coordinate 78,598,671 downwards.
GTTGACTACTGTTATTTTTTGTTGTTGTTATTGGTGGTGATTGTGTGTGTGTGTGTATGTGTGTGTGTGTGTGTGCCTGTGTGTATCTTCTTTTGTTCTTCTGGTGTGAAAAAATTGTTCAGTTTAATTTACTTCTAAAAGTAGCCATGAACTAGAATAATAGTAAGACAAGTAACAGCCAGGACATCATTAGTGATGCTAAAATTAACTATTGGACATTTATAGGCAGTGAACTGTGTACATAACTGACCCAATGTAATCTTTATTACAGCCCTGTAAATTCTGCCCCAACCATGTAAATGAGAAAATGTAGTGTTTGACAAAGCCTGGTGAGTTAACTCTGTCAGACAACTGCTAAAGGTCAAGTTTTCAAGACTCTCATCCATATAAGATCAAAGTTCACATTCTTTCTACGATACTTAGATGACTTTCTTAGACATAAACTGCTTACTTCATCATTTTCTCATACTGAAAAGTGAAGGCTTTCCATGAGTAAATTCCACAATTTAAGTAACTCAAATACTTTTTAAGGAGAGCAGCATCTTACTCCTATTACTTATGTTTTCAGTAAATTCTAGAAAGAAAGAGAAAGGATTGAGTGAGAATAAATTATCTTTTCCTGTCCTTTGTGGTTTAGAAGCTCAACACAGCCTTTGGTGGGTTAATGACCTGTGTCAGTTCATTTTCAGTTACTACAACAAAATACTGGAGGCTGAACACTTTATAAAGAAAAGGGGTTTCCTTCTGACTGATGGTTTTAAAGACTAAGAATTTCCAAGCCTGGGCAGCCACCTGGTCCTTGAGGGTATGCTGTACCACACAATGGCAGACGGTACCACACGGCAGGAATATGTGTGAGAGCGTGGTAGACAAGGCATGGCACTGGTTTGGTAGACAAGGTCAAACGTCAAAAAACCCTGTTCCAGTCTCATGAAACACACATAAAACCTTCCAAGGATGGTGCCCTGTGACATACTGACCTCCTGTGGGTCAGACCACCTCTCTCTACAGGCCATTGGCCCATTACAAAACATCCAAATTGCAGCTTAACCCATAGTTCAAAATGAGAAAGTTCACTTGAAACATTTAACTATAAAGGGAGAAAAAATAAACAAAATTCAGAAAATCTCCCTGTGATCAGTCTTTACTGTTGGAGGATTTATGTCAAGCTGTGAAAATTCTCTCAGTCAAGTCAGAAGTAAAAGTGAATAATGAATCTTAGCACAACACCCTATAGATAAGATGGGTGGCTTCTTCAAAAAGCAATTTGCAAACTTTCAGAGATGATCAGGGAAGTTGAGGTCACCATGAACTAGAGATGACACCTTACATGTTCCATCCGAATGATGCCAAATGATGTGATGTTTTTAGGGATGAAAACTCCTCATACCGCCGAAAATTATTTTTGAACATAACCACAGTGTGATGGAACTCAGACATGGGGAGCAGCAGACACATGTGAGGCACCGCACACAAGAGTCCGTGCACAGGTGTTTCCCTACCTCTCTCTTTCTTTCAGAGATCTGTCCGTGAGTTTTCATAAATTTAGTCCAGAAAAGGAGCAAAAGAAAAACTGCTATCTTCTGTTTTCCTGCTGTACGTGGGCAGTCTGTGGACCCTCAACGCTGAATCAGGTGTGACCTAGAATAAGGTCTTCTTATTTCGGAAACAACCTATACGCAGTGGCTGCGGCTGTGTGGGTGAAGCAGGAGGAAAACAAGCAACAGAAGCCACACAGTACAAGCCTAAGCAATGTGAATGACAAGCCTCATTTCTCTTTAACCACGTGACAACTGAAGGTGGCACTAGGATGGACGGAGCCCTGGTGTCTCTCGAGAGCACACTCCGCGGTGTTTCCTGCCTGGTGCAGCACCACTCACTCCTCATGTTTGCTCTCAGGACCTGCCTGTCAAGTGTCTGCTCGCTTCCTCTGAGTTCACCACTGCTGTAGCTGCTGCAGCGCAGTAAAACCTCGTCTTAGTAAAACTAAACAGTAGCATAGGAAAATAATAATAACTGTGTTTGCTATTGCAAAAACTATTATGCACTCACATGGCGGTTGTTGTTTTTATTTCTGAGATGGGACAGCTCAGAAAAATGTAGCTCAGGCTAGCCTTGAACTTGCTATGTTGCTGAGAATAAATACCCTTAAATTTCTGATCTTCTGTCTCCACCATCCAAGTGCTGGGGTTACAAATCTGTGCCCCTTCACCAAGCTTTCTAAATCCATCTTAAAGGCATAGCTTTAGTTGTATAAACAACTGTGCTGTGTTCTTCAGTCTTCCCTAATGTCATTTGTAACAAACGGTTTTTATTCATTTCTCATTTAACCTACTTATGTTTGCCTCCCCATTTCCAAAAACAAAAACCCAAGAAAATTTAAAAGATATTGATATGTAATACAATTTGGTGAGGGAGAAGGTAAATTAATGTAGGAAGAACTTTTACTGCTAGTAGCAATCTTATGTAGGTACTCCTTAACAAATCTTTGAATTAAAACAAAAAAGTTCTTAAAGTATTAACATACTGTGAGTAGGAATGAAAGGAGAGAATGCAAAGATGTCAAACCCGAGGTAAAGGTAAAAATGCCAACAAGAGGGCAGACCTGGAAGTAGCTCATGCCTGGAGCTTTCGCTATGTGCTGATTCTAGTACAAGTCTCTGCAAAAGCCAAGGTCTAAAAGGCTGACTCAGCAGTCAATAGATGTAGCACGAACAGCAAGCTTAGCATGTACAAATTTAAAAGCATTTAGGAAGTTGGAAGAACAGGATAGAATGCACATGGCAAAGCAATACAATCATATTAGTCCTGTGCGGCTCAGTTGCGCTGCTCTCTTACATGGCTCAGGAGACCCTGCCTGGGGAATGGTGCCACCTACAGTAGACCGTGTCTCCCCACATCAATTTACTTACTTAGGGACTATCTTCTAGACATGCACACAGATCCAAGGTAGACAATCCCTCATAGAGACCCTCTGATGATTCTAGGTTTCATCAAGTTGACAAAGCTAGTCAACACAAAAGCTGAAGGCCAGATTAGCTGCTGAGCTCTGATTGGTAAGGTTGTTTTCCCAAGTGCAGGTTAACAATTCCGTTATGCTATATTATATTATATTATATTAATATTTTTATGTATACTACTACAGTTGTACAACTAAATGCATAGATAGCAATGGTCAGAGATTGATTTTTCTACTGGTAGATCGAGGATTCACAGCACAACAAAAGGAAGCTAGAACGGCCTACAAGTATGTGGTGGTTTGACTAGGAATGTCAACGGGGGGGGGGGGGGGGTGAGTGTTAGGGTTTCAAATGGTCAAGCCCAGGTCCGTTGTCTTTTTCCTGCTTCCCTTGGATCCAGATATAGAACTCTCAGCTCCTTATCTGGCACTACGTCTGCCTGCGGGCCGCCATGTTTCCCACAATGCCGGTAATGGACTAAACCTCTGTAAGCAAGCCACGGTCAGATGCTTTCCTTTCTAAGAGTTGCCATGGTGGTGGTGTCTCTTCACAGCAATGGAATACTGAATAAGACAGCGTATACCAGGTGGGGAGATCTGTGTAAGCACTCTTTGGCTTCATAAAGACTCGATGGATGGGAGCACTTGCCACACACTCATCAGCAGCGTTCAGACCCCAGCACCCATAAAACAAGCCATGCATCGCAAATGTGCTTCTAACCCCAGCACTGAGGCTGAGGTCGAAGGATAGCCTATCCAAGGAAACGTGATCTCCATGCTCAGGAAGATTCTTCTCAAGAGAGTAGCAGAGAGTACTAGAGAAAGATGCCCGATACTTCCTTGTGGCCCACATGTATGCATCACGTGCACCCACATGTACACATGCACGTACACTCTCACAGACACAGATGCAAATAAATAGATGTTTTATAAAGCATCACAGATGACTGCATATTGAGCTCTGTACGTACAGTTGCCTAAGAGGCTACCACACAACACACATTTCCTCCCTCTGTCAGCTAAGAGGGCCTAGAAACAGTGAGACTCAACCAGCACTCAGTGCCCAGATATCAGTTTCTAATTACATTCTAACTAAAGATACCACGTCCCCAGGGAAACAGCTGGCTGTAAAACTGGGGATGACACATAATAGACGAGATGAGCCTGGAATAGCTTACAACAGAGGAAGCACTACAATTAGCCAAAATGAACAACGAAGCCCCCAAACAAAAACAAAATTTTCACAGTGATGGAGGCATGTCAGGATGGCACAGGACCCATGTAAAAGAGCCTTCAGTGGCAAAAGCTGAAAAGACATGGAACAAAATGCTGTACCTCCAGATGACAAGTCAAAGTACACAGTAAATAGTCACAATTCAAAACTGATTTAAAAACAAAAACAAAAACAAATGGAAGATGGCCACAGCTTCCATGAAAAAACATTTCAAATGGCTTATACAGGTGCTATATCATGCATTGGGGGGGGGCATAATTCTGTACACCTCAGTCTGGGCCACACATGTGACCGTCATCTAAGAGCACGGTGTGGAAAGAGGGAGGGTGACATCACAATCGGGAGACACGACAAAGAACTGTCTCACCAGGCCACCTGGGTCATGGTGACAAGTGCCTTCTTATATCATGATGCCTGGGGCAGATGACTTCCCTGACCTTTCCCCCACTGGAGCAGGGAAAACAAACTCTACAAAGGGCATTCCACAAGCTACACAGTCATTCGGCTTCAAAACTGTCATGACGGCCGGCCTCATCCAAAGCGAAAAGTCAGAAACTGGCAGGCAAGGGGCACTTAGAAAGAAGGGTGAGATGACTAAGCATAGTGTGGTGTCCTGGGTGGACCGCGACAGCAAGCACGTTAGGTAAGAGCTAGAAAACATATGGGTAAAGCGTGGGGTTTAATTGGTCTCTTTTTTAAAAAAAAAATCAGTTTTGGTTTGTTAATTAGAACAAATAGATCTCGCCAGTGTGAGGTGTCAGCACTAGGGGCTATTGGATGCAGAACACGCTTATTCTCTGACTTGTGTTCACAGATTTTCTGCAAATGAGAAACTAGTCTAAAGAAGTTAATGTCTTTAAAGCAATGGTGCATGCCTGAGATGGCAGGGCTTTTAAGGTGGAGGCAGGAGGATGTAAACGTCAGGAGTGCACCCCTGTTCCCCTTTGAGCTTGATCTAGGGTGAGCAGCACAAACTGGCCCATTTTTAGAAACTGTCAGGGTTGGGAACATAGCCCAATGACAGCATAGCATCCCAAATGAGGCGGCCAGATAGCTCATGGAAAACGACTGTGAGAGCTGGGTGTCACAGTGTCCTTCCGTACTGTGCTGTTCCAGACTGCTTGTTGGTGCCTGCTGACTCTTCCCCAGCCCCTCACCACTTTTGCCTCTCAAATGCACATGCTCTGTGTTTTAAGACTCACAGAACTCACTTAGAGCAACATATATATATATATTTTTGTATACACACACACATACACACTGAGGTAGGACCGTCTACTGGATCGTGAGAGGCCTCTCATGTCCTGTGTCCCTGAAGAACTGACTCTCCCTCAGCCAGCAAGTCATCAATTGCCAATAGCTCTTCAGCTGTGGGGTGGGACTTATCCTGACTCACTTTGTCACCTGATAATTTTTCAGGACTAAGCTCTCATACTACCTCTTAGCTGCTCCCATAGAACCACAGGTCCCCATGCATACTTTCCTTTAAACTTGGAGCCTTCCTAATTGTGTTTCTCTTAAAGCAACATCATCTAAAAAAAGATCTAGTAGCCAATACAGTTCAAGGCAAATTCATGCCTTCGTGGGGCCGGCACTTCTTCCTGAGGAGTGAAGCTGAGTCTCATTTCATTTGGGCTTTAAGAACCATCTAACCAGAAAGTCTTTGATCCTGTTGTGGAGTTGGACGGGTACAGCTGTAGTCTACATATATACAACTACCTAAAGTCCATTACAGTAGATGCACCCTATGGCTTTAAAAGCTCCTCCCATACCCACTCTTCTGAAAATAGGAAATCAGCCATCACCTCTGCAAGACAGAGACTCCTACGGACATGGACTCAGGAGTCTGGGGAGGTTTTGAGAATCGCTGACTCCGAAGTCACATTCCACTTGTTCTTGAACTAGAAATGTCCTCCAACAAACTCTTAATTCTCACTCTGGGTTTGCTGACGGTCTGTAAGAACTCTAACCATTGCCTGCTGCCAGTGAGACGTCCCTAAGCTTTGGCAACAGTGAAGAGCTCTAAGTGGGTACGGTCTTGGACATCTTGAGTTGCCATTTTCTTTCTACTTCCTTTTCTGCTTTTCCTGCTCACTTTCGTCTGATGGCTCAGCTGGTAAAGGCACCTGTTACCAAGCCTGCGTATGTGAGCTTGATACCCAGGAACCAAGAGGAAGGCAAGGGCAGAGTCCCACACCTTGTCCTCTGACACCTGCAGTGAGCCATTCATAAGTCACCCCTCCCCCCACGCCAACAAACAAAAGAAGTAAATAGCAGGGCATGATGGAGCACACCTTTACTTCCAGCTCTCAGGAGGCAGAGACAAGTGGATCTCTGAGTTTGAGGCCAGCCTGGTCTACTGAGCTAGTTCCAGGATAACCAGGGCTACACAGAAAAACCCTATCTGATAGACTGATAGATAGATAGATAGATAGATAGATAGATAGATGATTGCATTTCTTGTCAGAAAAAAATATTGTGTATTTCAATGTAGGCAAGAATAAAGGATATGACTAGCATTCTCAGAACAACGAAGTTTCCAGAAAAGATAAAATAACCAGGCTTCACCCCGTCCCTGTCAGAATCGGGCAGCACTAATCAGAAGTAGCACCTGGAATTACTCCACACGACTCATCTGAGAACCGGGCAGCCCTGGGTGGAGGACTGTGGGTCGGATTAAAATTGACGGCCACGTTAAAGTAGTAAAGTGAGGTGAATGACGAAAGGAGAATCCAAATGAGAGAGTTTGAGAACCAGCAATCAATCAAGTGGACATGTTGAGAAACACCTATGTTCCTAAAGTAAATTCAGTAACATCCCCCAACTCAAGTGCTTAGAAAGTTCTCTTGCCGTCACACCTATGTGTGTAGGTGTGATATGTGTGTGTGTGTAACATTACATGTATCAGTGTATGTGTGATTTCTATATAGTGTGTGTAGTGTGTGTGTGTGTGTAATTTCCAGTTTATACTGTCATTTCCTCGGTGAAATCAACAGAGTCAGAGTGAGATTCTGTCACCAATTATTGTTGGAATGTGGCTGAAAAGGGAAAGAATTTGGAATCAGTTACCGAGGACCCGGCTTGGCTCCCACCATTAGAAGCGACTCCCCTAGCCCCAGTACAGTCTGATCCACCTAACAGGCAGTTTCCCAAGGACGCTGCGAGCTGTGTGGAAGAGGGGTTCAAATGATGCGAATACAGTGACCGCGCGGGGTGAGCCTACCAGATTCCCAGCTGGAAGTCACTAAGGTGAATTGAAAGAGTCTTTGCCTGGAGTTTTTCCTTCCTAGTGCCTAGTCTAGTCTGGGAATAAGGTCAAGGTCTAGGGTTAGGAATCCCAGTCTCGGCTGCGTTCCTGGCGGCCTACAGCAGCCCACTGGCTCTCCTATTGGGCAGTGTCTTCCCGCGCTTCTCTCGCGCCTCACGGAGCCGCAGCTAGCCGGGATGGGCGGATCTAAGGAGGCCTCGGACTAGGGACTGACCGCGCTAGGGCTAGAGAGTTCCCGCTTTGGGGGAAGCCGGTGTGTACGAGTCAAACCGCGTCTCCTTGGCAACCCCGTGGGGGACCGGCGGCCAATGGCGCTGGGCGAGAGCAGAGGGCAGGACCCGCGGCCCAGGCCGGCGCAGACTTCTCCAGAGAGCCCAGCAGGTAACAGGCGCAGTCCGTGGACCCAGGACCTGTGCCTTCCTTCAGCTGCAGCTGGCACGGGGATGGCAGGAACCACGTTCTGAGCAAACTCAGGAGCCGAGCTTCCAGCAAACGTAGAGCCCTGCCTCAGTTTCCCTCTTTTATTTATCTAAACTTTCTGATCTAGTTTTGCCTCTTATCGCCTCTAGTGTCTGCTCAACTGCTGCGATTCCTGAGGTGTGGAAACAAAGGGTGTGGCGATTCCTCTTCTCTGCTCCCTTCCTCCCTTGCTACCCTTCTTCTCCTCATCCTCTTCGCCCCCCTTCCACTCTCCCTCCTTTCTCCCCTTACCCGTTCCTCCTCTCTTTCCTCCTTCTCTTCGTCCTCTTCCTCCCCTCCTACTCTTTCTCAGGTACTTAATTGCTTCACACATTTCTTAGGAGGGTTAAATTCATTTAGCACTTTGTTCATTTATCCACAAGTTAGTCCACTGATGGGACAACAGTGCGTGCGTGCGTGTGTGTGTGTGTGTGTGTGTGTGTGTGTGTGTGTGTGTGTGTGTGTGTAGGTGGCAGAGCAGATGAGGGCATCTAATTGCACCTAACCAGCGCTGGGGTCCTCTATGCACTTTCTGCACTTCAATTGCTGGACCAGTTCCCCACCTCCTATTCTTAGACTTTTTCCTCCTAAATTTCATGCTTTGTGGGGCTCTTGAAAGGTCAACAAAGCCAATGAGAGAATGCACTCAAAGGCACGGGGACTCCCCTAAGAAGGAAACTGAGGGCTTCTAGACAGCACTCCTCCAAGCAGGAGTTAGGAACTGAGCAGGCCACATGGCAACCGGCACCTAGGTGCCACTGAATTAATGACGAATGATGCTGGTTTCAGCCGGTACCATGTATCTCAACCGAACACTGACGCAGTATTTCTGTTTGTGTGGGTGCTTCAAGCTAGTGAAGCCACCTTTGTGTGCTTGAATAAGCAAGTGTTTCGATGCTCAGAAAACCCATACTGAGTGGCTTGCCAACAGCAAAACTGTTATATCTTATATTGCTATGTGTACACGTTTTATAAAGCCGAGTAATTTCCCTCCTCACAGGTTAAATATCAAGAAGAGCAAGCCAGATGTAGAGGGCTCTTGGCATGGAGAAACAAGCCCACACCACAGCAGGGTGAGTTGGATCTGACTAGCTGATCTCTATGCCCAGAACTCTTTGATGTAGCTCAAGTTCTGAAGTGAACTGTGACAAGAAGGATGGGCTGATTGCTTTGGGTAAGTGGACTGGACTTAGGACGTATCCACTCAAGTGAGACTCTGTCTCTGCCCTGGAAGACAGTGCTTTTCAGCTTCCAGTGATGCTGCTGGCCTCCCAGGTTCGGGACTCAAGCTGGTCTCCTCGGCCCACACATGTCCACAGCCCAGCACTCCCTGGCCAGCTTGCTTTTCCTCCTGTAGTCAATGTTTCTCTGCTCCAGTTCTTAAGACTGGCCACGTTTTCTCCACATTTCAACACAGCCCACAATACATGTATTTCCACAGCACAGCAAGAATTGGGTATTTTCTATAAGGAATGGAATTCATAAAAGAGTCACTGTGTAGAAAATGGACCAAGTTCCTTCTCACAATTACCTGGGCCACCTCTTCTCTGGTGCCCACACCATGAAGATTTTACTAGCCATCTGGCCCCTGGCTGTACTCAACTTGGGGGCAGCAGAAGTACATCAGAGCCCGGTCTTCACTGTGACTGCTGCTGACACCAGGCACCACTGTAGGGGTCTCACTTCCCGTAATTGTGCTCGGGCTGTGACTCCGACATCGGGGAAAGGAAAGCAAAGCAGTGTAAACAAGGGCGACTACATTTTGAGCCCTACTTCCTGACTATAGAGGGATTCTCAACAAGAAAACAGACTATATTACAGTCTAGCTGAAGCTTCTGAAACACACACATACACACACACACACACACACACACACACACACGCATACACACACACACACACCACCACTACCACCACCACCACTACCACCACCACCACCACCATCACCAAATGCAGAGCCTTAAATAACATGAGATCATCTCTATGTCGGGATGAGTGGTTTCATCTCTAGGTCCAAAGCGGTTGCTTCGGCTCCAGCCATCATGGCTGTTTGCCTTCCATCATGGCAGTGCTCTCACAAAAGGGGGAAGGAAGGACAGGAAAGATTTTGCTTTCAGGCGTCTGATGTAGAGATGTCAGGCCTCGCTTGTGTTCACTAACATTGGCCAGAACCAAGTCTCAGTTGTAATAAAAGCTCAGAGATGTGGCAGCTGGCAGCAAGCATACACCCAGTTACCACTCAGAAATCCCATATATAGTTGGTGCTGGACTCAGCTCGCCTGATCGCTGGCGTGCCTGTGTGAAGCTGTAAACATTTAGTAGAAACCATCCTCTGATTTCTAATCTGGATCTTTCTTCACTCTGACACTGCTCATAAGTTCAAATTCACAGTTAGCTGTACACGGTACAGGCAGCCAGTCTCAGTCGCCACACTACAGGACACCGAGGAGCTGAGCTGTTGATGCTCAGCTCAGTAGGTTTATTCACTGTATTTTCAATCGTTGATTTTTTTTTTTCAGTATGCAATGGCCCTGTCCATCCATAGCCAACTACAGTGTAAGCTGAAGACCAAAAGGATGAGGAGTGGCCACTGCTGAGTCTGTAGACTCGCCCCACTGAGCCTCAGAGAGATGGAGAGCAGGGGACACGAACGTACCCCAAGAATAGTGGTCTGTGTAGGAGGCAGGATTTGAATCGAAATACAGCTGGTTCCAATCCATGAACGTTTTCTACACTGGAAGTCGCTCACGTCGAGGTGTGAGGGGCAGCCTGCCTAGAGTTTACAGCACAGCCAGGGCACACTAGTGTGACTGTGACAACAGGGGACAGTAAGGCAGTCTGGAAGACTGAGGCTTGAGCTTGTGTAGCAGCAGATCGTCTCAGCCCTGTGAATCTGAAGACCCGGTGGGTCCTCCGAGTTTCTGAAAGCCTGTCGGGTCCTCTGCGTTCATTCCTTGAAAACAAAGTGTGTTGTACTGAGTGTTAAGCCCTGAAATGCCAAGATTATTTAAAAACAGAACTGCTCCTTAGAGAACTTGGAACTTAGTGGGAGAGAGAGGTAGATTTTTTTCTGGTATAAGGTAGTTTCAGTTAGTTACAGAAGTTAATGTGGCACACCACCATTGTGCAGAAGGAGGGTCACTCATCCCGAGAGGCATGCGGCCATGGTCCCCAGAGCAGAGAGGCTACTGACTCTCATGCTGTTAAGAGACCAGTAAATGTGGGTCATTCTCCAGGGACTTGTTAGCAAGTTTATAAACATCTTTTTTTTTCAAGACAGGGTTTCTCTGTGTAACCCTGGCTGTCCTGGACTCACTTTGTAGACCAGGCTGGCCTCAAACTCACAGAGATCCGCCTGCCTCTGCCTCTGCCTCTGCCTCCTGAGTGCTGGGATTAAAGACATGCACCCACCACTGCCCGGCTTATAAACATGTTCTTGAAGCAATTGCTTTCAACAATATTTAGCACCTATTGAGAGCATATATAGCTCTAAAAACCACAAGAACACAAATATGTACCAGACACCCATAAGAAGAGAAAGATATGTGTACTATATACAAATTCATCTGCTTCTATGCATTACCAAAAACAATATAAGACAAACTCTGGTTGTGCCGGTGTCCACCCAGCTAGAAAAAAAACAAGAGCAGAGGAGATGTAGAACGAACACACGCTGAACTCAAGCCAGTGACAACAGCTGTCTGTCTGTCACGCCACAGTGACTGGAAGAGCATCTCACATGGGGAGGGTACACTGTCAGAAGTGATGTCAAAGACGGGCAGAGCAGCATAACCACCACGTGCAGAGGACCAGAGGAGAGGGAGTGAGGAATTCAAAACTGGGTAGAAGCAGAGTGATCTGGAAAGTGATGGAGTCTAGGACGAGCAGGGACGTGTGGGGCGTGCAGCCGTGGGGCAGTAGCTTCCTGACCAGGGTCTGCTCTGGAAGTCTTCTGAGGTTACACCTGAGACGCTGTTTTCACCTTCTAACATTGCTTAGCAAGGCTATGCACTGAGGTTAACAGGAGCGTTTGCTGTTGTTCCCCCCAAAACACGCAGTGTAACTGCCTTGGGCTCCTCTTCCTAAACCATTGTATGAGGAGTGACAACAGTGTGTACAAATGACAATGAATTGGAAACAGAATCGATCCAGCGAGCTCTGTCCATGTAAATGCCTTCCAACCCTTCTCAACAACATGGTAAATGAAAAACACAAACGTCTTATGTCCTACTTTGCATATTCAAGTTACATGCTCCTTAATGTGGTGCAAGAATAGGAAAACACTGGTTAGTCAACAAAACCACCAACTCATAAAGGACAGATGATCAGATTATCTACAAGGTTGGCATCCACACAGCTCAGAAAACTAGGTGAGCTCTGGGTGTGGCTCAGTGGTAGAGCACTCGCCCAGCAGTTGAAAGCTCTGGGTTCAAATCCTGGTCCTGCAAAGAAAAAGAGACTCAAGGTAGAATGTGAGACGTGAGTGGTGCTCTTGATCAGTGACCCAGAAATGTCCAGACCTCATTTCAAGCCAGTCTCAGGGGATCTATACACCTTCCCTTAGAGTGGCAAAATTGAATGAGATACTACTTTGAGCAGCGATGACACTGAGGACTCCACCTCATAGTGTTAATGGGACCACGCGCTAAGGAACCATCATTCCGAATACCATAAAAAAAAACTCTGTAATATGTAAGAATGAAAGGATGGATATTGGAGAGGTTATTGTCCCTTTCTGTTGCTATAACAACATGCCCAAAGCTGGATAGTTTATACATAACAGAGATATATTTAGCTCAGTTTTGGAGGCTGAAAGCCCGAGAGCAGGCAGCCTTACCTGGCTGTTTCTGTTGCTGGCATCAGATGCAGAAGACAGAGAAGCCGGGAAGACGCAGGGGCCAGGCTTCTCAAGACTCAGCCCCACAAGACCTAAGCAGATTCCTGCAATAACTAAACCTCTTCCAAGCATAGTGCCACGAGTGCCAAATTGTCTCCCTCAAGGCCAGACCTTAAAGGTCCCACCTCTCTGCTTCAGCATGCAAGGAACCCCACTTCTCAACCTGCAGGAGATTCAGTCCAGCCATGCCCTGACAAAAGCAGCTGGCAACTGCAGATGGGGTGATGGTACCTTGGTCGGGTTTTATCGCTGGGATAAATTCTGAGAGCTCAGAAAAGTACCAATAGTACCAGTTGTGCTCATGAGTCAGGTTTGCTCTCCTGGCAATTGTGTCACATAAAGATACAGATGAGAATAGGACGGGAGTGGGTTTGAGCAACAGGGGCCAGGTAGTCTGTTTGGAAAGGTGATGTTTTAAGATTCCCTCAGTATCTCGTGGAATTGCCAGTTGTGGACAAGACTGGACATGGATGCTTGGAGTTCAGGGCTTGTGGCTGAAGAAACTTCTAAAAGTCAGCACAAGCTAGTCAAAAAAAAAAAAAGAGGGGGCCTGGAGAGATGGCTCAGAGGTTAAGAGCAGTGTCTGTTCTTCCAAAGGTCCTGAGTTCAATTCCCAGCAACCACATGGTGTGGCTCATGGCCATCTATAATGAGATCTGGTGCCCTCTTCTAACATGTAGGCAGAATACTGTATAAATAATAAATAAATCTTTTTTTTTTAAGGTTCATGGGAAATTGCCAACATTCAGAAAGCCGACTATCTCATAAAAGTTTTTATTTCTTTAAAAATCTAGTATTAGAAAATAGGTCATACCATTGCTTAATGGCCCATTCTGCTGAGGCCTGGTGAACATCTGGCCCTGGTGTCAGATAGGAAAGGCAGGAAGCCTGTCCTCAACGCACTGCCATTGCCATCCCGTCACGTCGACCTGTGTCTCCTGAGGGATGGAGGAGATTGTCTGGAGACTGCCTTACACAGAGCATGTACTGCATATGAGACCAAACATTCTATCAGTTTCCTCAAAGCTTACTTGGAACACTTTGTGAGGACAGGGAAGTCCTTGTGGTCTTTTATAGCTATGATTTCCCTTAGAGAAGAGGCCAGCACCTTCCAACTTACACCTACTGTCTGCTCACCTCCCTGTCTGCTCACTTCCTGTCTGCTCACCTCCCTGTGTGTCTGCCCACCTCCCTGTGTGTCTGCTCACCTCCCTGTCTGTCTGCTCACCTCCCTGTCTGTCTGCTCACCTCCCTGTCTGTCTGCTCACCTCCCTGTCTGTCTGCTCACCTCCCTGTCTGTCTGCTCACCTCCCTGTCTGTCTGCTCACCTCCCTGTGTGTCTGCTCACCTCCCTGTGTGTCTGCCCACCTCCCTGTCTGTCTGCTCACCTCCCTGTCTGTCTGCCCACCTCCCTGTCTGTCTGCCCACCTCCCTGTCTGTCTGCCCACCTCCCTGTGTGTCTGCTCACCTCCCTGTCTGTCTGCCCACCTCCCTGTCTGTCTGCCCACCTCCCTGTCTGTCTGCCCACCTCCCTGTCTGTCTGCTCACCTCCCTGTCTGTCTGCTCACCTCCCTGTCTGTCTGCTCACCTCCCTGTCTATCTGCTCACCTCCCTGTCTGTCTGCTCACCTCCCTGTCTGTCTGCCCACCTCCCTGTGTGTCTGCTCACCTCCCTGTCTGTCTGCCCACCTCCCTGTCTGTCTGCCCACCTCCCTGTCTGTCTGCTCACCTCCCTGTCTGTCTGCTCACCTCCCTGTCTGTCTGTTCACCTCCCTGTCTGTCTGTTCACCTCCCTGTCTGTCTGCTCACCTCCCTGTCTGTCTGCTCACCTCCATGTCTGTACACTTAAAAGTTGCTCGCAATGTGAAAAGTCATCACAGAGGCTATGATCCACTTTCATAAGAAAAATGCTATTTTATGTTTTTGTGTCAATGGGGATGCAGAGATAGAGTATTTTTCATCTCTGTTAAGGGTTCCCTTTCATCATCAGGCCAGAAGCTTAGAACAGGTCGTTACTTGTGCCTTCCTGCACCCCTCTGTAGAACAAGGTGGTTTATAGCACTTCCAAATCCATTAAGCTTCTCACAAGTGAAGAGAAGACTGACGTAGTATGAGCCTCCATCACACTCAGGCAGTGGAAATAAGCATTGACTCCTGCTAACTCAGCAAACACCACGGGCAATGGTAAATAATTTATTGGAAGGCAAGCAAAGTGCCTGAGGCAAGGCGTGTCCATGCTTCAGTAATTAGTTTTCAGTAAGGAAGCCATGAAGCGGTGGCCTGTAGGATGGTAAAGAACAGCACTTCCATTGGCCTTTTGAAGGGGAGCCACATTGACCACTGTGAGCTCACAGAGATCTGCTGGGAAAGTTCTGGGTCACCGCCAAAGCCCCTTGCCTACCTCTGTGTCTCCTGGGCTGCAGTATCTGATGTGACTTTGGAAAGGTCTGGTTACGTGCAGTAGCTGGTTAGCTCAGGCAAATGAGTATGTACATTATTTCAGGATGGGTTTTATTAAGAGATTTTGATAAGCCGGGCAGTGGTGGTGCACGCCTTTTATCCCAGCACTTGGGAAGCAGAGGCGGGTGGATTTCTGTAATTTCTTTTTTTAATATATTTTATTAATTTATTCATATTACATCTCAATTGTTATCCCATCCCTTGTATCCTCCTATTCCTCCCTCCCTTCCATTTTTCCCTTACTCTCCTCCCCTATGACTGTTCCTGAGGGGGACCTCCTCCCCCTGTATATGCTCATAGGGTATCAAGTCTCTTCTTGGTAGCCTGCTATCCTTCCTCTGAGGGCCACCAGGCCTCCCCATCCAGCCCAGATCTAGCAAATGGATTTCTGTAATTCAAGGCCAGCGTAGGCTACAGAGTGAGCTCTTTAGATATCCAAGGCTACATAGAGAAACCCTGTCTCAAAAAACCTGAGGAGGCAGGCAGATTTTGACAAAGGTAAGGCCTCCTCAGATTTCTTACCATGCTTGAAGACTTACTTGCAGTTGATTCCATGTCTCTTAAGGAAACACCCTCTCTCTTGTCTCGCCCTGTCTCCTTCCTCCTAGATGGCCTCCTTATTTATATGAGGAGCTGTCTTTTTGCTCTCTGAAGCTCCAGACCACTGTTTGGTAGCATGCCTCAATACCCACCCCCAGCTCAGCCCTGCGGTAGGTACTATTGATGTGCTTTCTATACTTCCAAAGCTGCCATGTTTAGATAATGTCAGTCGGCCAGCAAAGCTGTTGGCCTGATGCTGTCGGGCTGTCTTTTATGAACCAGAACATGAAAAATCAACATTGTAGCTCAAGCCTGTAGTCCTGGGATTCCAGAGGCTGAGGCAAAAAGGTTGCCAACATTTTGAGGCCATCCTGAGCTATATCCTGAGTTCTGGGGCAGCCTGAGCAAGAGACTGAGACACAGTCAAACAAGTAACAACACAAAGAAACCCAAACAGAAGTCTGTTTCAAAGCTCTCTGAGAGGAGAATCCAGCGACTGCTGCATGGCCCTGGACACAGCCAGATGCCTCGATGTGTCTTCTATGAACACCATTTTTATTTATTATTTAAGTGGCATTTTTATAGACTCAGGCACAGTGTGAGGGACTGAGTCGTGTACACACAAGCTAGGGTGAGCAAAGTGGGTGATCAGCATTGCTTGTCATGTCTGTCATTTCTTACTGACAAATGCATTGGCTAGTCTGTCCTAAACACTTTAAGATGTGTAGTGTTTGCCATTGATCGTATTCAGTGTGCTGTGCCATGGGGCACCAGAACATACTCCTGTCAACAGTCCGTGTCTCTCGTCTTCTCTCCCTCTGTCCAGCCTGGTAATGCCCATGCAGTCAACATGCATGAGAACAGCTGCTCCAAGTCTACATGAGTAGATGCTGGGTGTCTGGCTGGCTGGGAGGGCTTACTTCACTTCATAAATGTCCCCCAGCTCCCACCATGCTGTCACAGATGGCAGGACTGTGTAGTTTTCATGGATGAATAGTATTCCACATTCTTTGTGCCACATTCTCTTTGCCATCTGCTAGTAGCCATTTGGTTTGGGTCTGTGTGTGCCGTGGCTCTTGTAAGTAGCAATAAATTTGAGTTGTGGGTGCTTTCTCAATATGTAAATTTAATTCACCTCTGGTATAAAACCTTCAGTGAGATCCCTGTATCATACAGGAGTTCTACTCTGTTTCTAGAAACTTCCACAATGGCGACATTAATGGACATGCCCACCAATGCTGCATAAAGGCTCCTCTTCCGGCGTCTTACCATTTGCTCTTTGTCCTTTGATAATAGCTGTTCTTGCTGTGGTGAGACCTCAGATAGGCAAAGCAGTCTTGAGCAGAAAGAACAACCCAAGTCATCATATCTCAGGACACAGTAGCATTCAGTCATCCGTGGCATCAGCAAAGACCAACATGCAGACCAGCGATGTGGAACAAAGGCCAGAAATGACCCCATAAATTTACAGCCATTTGAGATCTTACAAGTTGCTAGAAACACAGGGAAGGAATAATCCTTTCCGTAGACTGCCAGGGAAGCTGATGCACATAAAAGAATCTACACCTCACCAAAAACAAACAGCAACTGAAAATGAATTAATTCTGAAATGCAAGACCTGAAACTTGAAAACTACTAGAAAGAGACATAGGAAAAATATGGGGTCCTTGACCTTGGCAGTGATATTTTTTATAGAACCATGAACACAACACAGAAAGCAAAACCAAATATAACTGATGGAGATTCCATAAAACTAAAAAGATTCTTCCTAGCAAATGAAGCAATCAACAGAGCATGAGTGACAACTGACAGAAGAGACAGCCAATAGACCAGAGATGACAGCCAACACAACATGCAAGTGTATTTGCAAATTACTTATCTGACAAGAGGTTAATATCTAGAATACACACACACACACACACACACACACACGTGATGCAATGTCAAAGCTCAGACAGCACAGCTGAGAAGCTGGCTTCAGCCCATGCCGTCACTGTAACCACAACGTCATCCACGCTGCACCCGCCCACAGCTGCCTGCTGCTGCTCCCTCCACCGCTGATGTCATCAGCTTCCTTTTCCCTTCCCTCTCCTTCTCCAGATGCTTAATTCCACACTACTCCATCACCATGCAGGCCTGCTTGTCCTCTCCCTTCTGACCTCTCACATTCATGCAGAAGGCTCTAGGCTGACCCCGGAACCTTCTCTCATGAATTGTTTCCACAGATAAACCCTAAGGTAAACACTGGGTTTGCATGCCTTAAGCAGACACAGCCCACCCAGTCCCCAAAGCTCATGGCTCCAAGTCTAAATCTGGTGACTTTCTCGTCTCTTTTTGGTTCCTTGGTCAACTCTTCTAAAATGGAGATACAATAATACCTATTTGGGGGAGGGGGTTGAAAGGATCCATAAGAGGGAGTAAAGAAAAATCCTTAGTGTAGCGTAGCTGGGGTGTGACCGAAGGAAGAAATGAGGCTATAAACACCCCTGCTGTGCTATCTGAAGGGGCGACGTCACCACTCTTGTCATTTAAAAAAAATTTTTAAATATTTTTAAGATTTATTTATTTATTATGTATACAGTGCTTGCATGCATGACAGAAAAGGGCATTAGATCACATTATAGATGGTGATGAGCCAGCATGTGGTTGCTGGGAATTGAACTCAGGACCTCTGGATGAGCAGTCAGTGCTCTTAACCTCTAAGCCATCTCTCCAGCCACCACTCTTTTAAAGTTTACTGGAACTGCAGTCTTAAACTTGCACTTCTTTTCTCAGCAAAATGCACATGTTCGTACCTTTCTGCTTTACGTGCAAACGAGCCAGTCCCTGGCCTCACTCGACTTCTCAGGCTCTCGACCTCCCTCATGTTGTGGCGACCCTCAACCACAAAATTATTTTGTAACTACTTCATAGCTGTAATTTGCTAGTTATGAGTTGTAATATAAATAGCTGACATGCAGGCTATCTGATATGTGACCCCGCCAGGGGTTGCTGACCCTCTCACCTGCACCTCCGCTCTGTGAAACAGAGCCAACGGCCTGCGAACCACACCATCGGGTGCTAACAGTGGTAGCCTCACTCCTCAGTAGCAATTGTCTATAGAACTGACTTTTCTACTTTCCAGAACAAAACGTCTGTTGAAATCAGCAGCTCTTTTTTCTCAGAGCCTACATTGACAGAAAAAATAAATCTTGTTTACACTAGCGACTAATACAAGTAGTTATGAAAAATGTGAAACTGTAAGGTCATGGCTCTATTCTTCGCAGCAGCGTGATTCCAGCTAGAGCTTAGCCGTGCTCTCTACAGAAGAATTGAGATACTTGCATTTCTTGGGTTTAAGTTTCAAATAAAAGTTGAAAAGCTTTAGCCCAGGACTACCGTAAGAGGTTTCTTATGGTACTTTGTAGTTACCGCTCTCTAATGTCAAGTCTTCTGGAGAAACAAGAGAGATGACATTGCTCAAATGGTCTGGATGACATTGCTCAAATGGTCTGGATGATTCTGGAAACACAGGACTTCAGTTATTGTGGTCAGTGCCATATATTGTAGGCCAAAGGACCTAGTTTCACTGCCTAGTACACACAACTCCACAGGAGGGAAACTGTGACCTCTGTCTGACCCTTCTACAGATGAGCCGTGAGTCCCTGGGCTTGACTGGTGTCCCAGTGTGCCTGTCAGTTATGACGGTCATCTGTGTGTGCCTATTTTCACTTGTTGGATCCTTAAGTGCTCAGAATTTTTTCAGAATTACTATATGCCGTAGGATTAGCATATTCAAAAAAGATGGTGTTTGTGTGTTAGAGGTGGTTTTGTTTCCGTTTTGTTTTGTTTTGTTTTTGTGGTTTTTTGGAGTTTTGTTGTTGTTGCTGGGTTTTGTTTGTTGTTGTTTGGTTGGTTTGGTTTGGTTTTTTTGTTTGTTTGTTTGTTTGTTTGTTTTTGAGATAAGTGTCTGGAACTCACTATAGAGTCCCGGCTGGGTGCCTGGGACTTAACTGTACTTCCTGGGTTCTGGGATTAGAGGTGGATGACAAGATAGTTTTCAAAGGAGTATATATGCACTGTTCTGGCTAGTCTTATGTCAGCTTAATTAATACAACCAGTCATTCAAAAGGAGAGAGCCTCAATTGAGAAAGTGGCGCCATGAGATCCTGTTGTAAGGCATTTTCTTAATTTGTGATAGATGGGGGGGCAGCCCATTATGGGTGGTGCTGTCCCTGGGCTGGTGGTCCTAGCTTCTTTTTTTTTTTAATAATGTATTCAGATTATATCCGATTGTTATCCCCTCACTTGTATCTTTCCATTCCCCCCTTCCTCCCTCTTTCACCCTATTCCCCTCCCTTAGGTCTGTGACAGAGGGGACCTCCTTCCCCACCATATGATCACAGCCTATCAGGTCTCATCCTGGTAGCCTGCTTACCCTTCCTCTGAGTGCCACCAGCTCCCCCCCCCACCAAGGGGAAGTGGTCAAATAGGGGGCACCAGTATTCATATCAGAGTTAGTCCCCACTCTCTGCACAACCACGGAGAATGCACTGTCCACTGGCTAGATCTGCATGCATTGTCCTTGGTTGGTACAGCAGTTTGTGCAGGACCCCTGGATCCAGATCTGCTAGCCTTGATGGTCTTCTTGTAGGGTTCCTGGACCCTCTGGGTCCTTCTGTCTCCCCATTTTCCCATACCACTATCACCTAGAGTCCCAATAGCAAATCCCAGCATCTGTCGTGATCCCCCATTGAGTGAAGATGCTCAGAGGACATCATGTTGGACTAGTATCCAATTATAAGTGAGTATATACCATGTATATCTTTCTGAGTCTGGGTTAACTCAGTCAGGATCATCATTTCTAATTCCATCTATTTGCCTGCAAATTTCAAGATTTCCTTATTTTTAATAGCTGAGTAGTATTCCATAGTGTAAATATACCACAGTTTCTTAATCCGCTCTTTGACTGAGAGACATCTAGGTTATTTCCAGATTCTGGCTATTACGAATAAGGCTGCTATGCTCATAGTTGAGCAGATGTCCTTGTTGTGTGGTGGAGCATCATTCGGGTATATTCCAAGGAGTTGAAACTCAAGTGACAGCACATGCTGGTGAAGATGTGGGTTGCTGGTGGGAGTGCAAACATGTACAACCACTTTGGAAATCAATCTGGTGCTTTCTCAGAAAACTGGCAATAAGGCTGCCTCAAGACCCAGCTATTCTACTCCTTAGTCCTGGCTTATATAAGAAAGCAGGCTGAGCAAGCCATGGGGAGCAAGCCAGTAACCAGCACCCCTCCCTCCATGGCCTCTGCATCGGCCTCTGCCTCCAGGTTCCTGCCCTGCTTTAGTTCTTGTCCTGACTTCCTTCAGTGATGCACAGCAGTGTAGAAATGTAAGCTGAATGAAGCCTTTCCTCCCTAACCTGTTTTTCAGTCATGATGTTTCATCACAGCAATAGAAACCCTGAGACAAATGCTGCCAGGTCTAAAATTATCTCTTTTTTTATTAAAGCAATTAGCCAGTGGCCTTGAGGCGTCCTCCTACTGAAACTACTGACCATCTGAGGATGTGGCGGAGCTGCACCTCAAAGTGCAGGACCCCTCTCCCGCTCCATCTTACTCTTCCGAAACTCTCTCCCTTTTCTATATTTACCAGAGCTTCCCCTTGTGAAGCTGAGCTTCAGGAACTGATGGAACAAATCGACATCATGGTAAGCAACAAGAAGCTGGACTGGGAGAGAAAGATGCGGGCTTTAGAGACACGGCTGGACCTTCGGGATCAAGAGTTGGCCAATGCCCAGACTTGCTTGGACCAGAAAGGCCAGGAGGTACTGCTGAGCACACGTGTCAGTGAAGTGTTCATGTTCCAAACGCATTTGTCACTTACACTTCGGTCAGCAAATACGGTGTTAAATGTATGCTGCTATCAGACAGGTGCAGAGCCTAAACCAAAGCAGGTGTTTCCTGATGGTGACAGACTCAGCACATCAGTGCTGCCAATAAATGTAAACAGACATTTACGATACATGTGTAGGGCTGGAGAGATGGCTCAGAGATTAAGAGTCCTGTCTCTTCTTCTGAACGTCCTGAGTTCAATTCCCAGCAACCACATGATGGCTCACAACCATCTGTAATGAGATCTGGTGCCCTCTTCTGGTGTGTAGGCACACATGCGGGCATAGTACTGTATACATAATAAATAAGTAAATCTTTTTTTTAAAGATACATGTGATACTGTTCAGAAACAAAGGTAAAAATGTTTTTGACTGCTAGCTGATATAATGACCCAAACTGCCTTTGTTCAACAAAGCTTAGGACTGTTTGCTTCTTCCCATCTGCTAGAAAACATCTTGTGAAAAAGCATGTGACGAGTAAATTGCCAAAGTAGAGTACAATGGTAAAAGTGTACGAGTGTGTGAGCATGGATGTGTGTGTGTGCATGTCTGTGTGTGTGTGTGTGTGTGTGTGTGTGTGTGTGTGTGTGTGTGTGTGTGTGCGTGCAGTGCCTGCTTAGGAAGGCTTCCTTCTATTCCATGGCTGCTCACTGCTGGGCTGGTGCCCACAGGAGAAGGTGGTGGTACCCAAGCCTTGGGGTTCAAGGAAGAGCACACACAGACTTACATGTCTGGACTCTACTGGGATAGGCATAGAAGGGAAAGCTCTCCAGTCAGGAATCGCACGTTATCACAGACATTTTCATCGGCTGTTTTCCAGCTCTGTTGCCTTCTGGATGAAACTTGATTTCGGCAAAGCTGAGGCTGTTGGTGTTTTGCAGGTGGATGTGGCTGTTGGTTCTGGTTTCCCTTTGCAGGAAAGGCAGGTCCACTGGTCCTGGCATGTGCAAGGACCTGCAATGACACAAACAGATATGTAAGCAGGTGCCTTGTCTACATTTAAAGAGAATAGTCTAAACGTGTTCTTAAACATGTTAATAAACATGTTTCCCCATTAATTTTCCCATTAATACATTAGTTCTTACAAAATGCAACTATTATCCATAGAGCTACTGGAGTGAAAAGGAAGGGACCTTTGTGTTACGTTAACAGACGTTTCCTGTGAGTTGTGATGGCACAGCCTCCCAAGCCAATAATACAGAGGAAATTCTAAATCTTAATTTAAAATTCGACAGCTCCAGGGGTCTCTCGTCAGACACATTTCCGTACTGTCCTAATTCATAGGCAGGGGGCAGGGCAGCAACATTGGGCTTCTTTGAATTCAGTTATTAGTGCCATTTAAGAACTATAGGACCGAGCCAGGCAGTGGTGGCGCACACCTTTAATCCCAGCTCTCTGGAGGCAGAGGCAGGTGGATTGCTGTGAGTTCGAGGTCAGCCTCGGCTATAAAGCAAGTCCAGGACAGCCAAGGCTACACAGAGAAATCTTGTCTCGAAAACAAAACAAAACAAAAACAACAAAGAACTATAGGACAAATATTTACTCTTGGCTCAATGGTGCAGTTTTTCTTGAATTGCACTTCTTTTTTGCACATTTTCTGGTTGGTTTTTTGTTTGTTTGTTTGTTTGTTTTAAGGTAAAATTCCAAAAAAATGCTAATTTAAAGTTTGTTCTTAATGCAGGTGGGGTTACTTCGACAGAAGTTGGACAGTCTAGAAAAATGTAACTTCGTAATGACTCAGAACTATGAAGGGCAGCTACAAACTCTAAAAGCTCAAGTAAGAGAGTCTGTTAAATATAACATTTTGATGCGTCTTTTAACCTATAAGATTGTGTTAATTTTTTAAAGAATTATTTTACATAGAAGCAAATGCTCTTGAGTCTTAATTGCACATTTATCTCTGACTTCCATTATTTTCTGTGCCCTGATTTGTCCCTCTTCATAGACTGCCAGCTTGGATACCATCTGCCCTGCCTTCACCGAGACAGGGTACTAGACAGATAACTTTGTTTCCCCAAAGGCGGTTTCTTTTAATTATTACTTATGAGAACAACAAAACCCAAAATTCTCCTCTGTGGTTATTTCCTAATAAGGATAGGCTTTCTTCCAAAATTTGGATGTTTGCTACTATAAAGCAGCTGAAAGTACCAGGTTGATCTTGCGCCTGTCGGGCTGTTCATAAATGGCGACGCCTTTGCAAACGCCGATGTCTTTGTCACCTGTCACTTCAGCCCCCCATTAGGCCCTCCTTGTCTCCAACCACAGATGACTCACAGGGCGGGAATCAAAAAGGTAGGCCCAGCAGCTGCTGGGTCTTTAGCCTAGGATAGAGTCAGTAGGGGATTTGATGGTGAACTCCTACCACCAACTTTTCTTGGAAAACAAAAATTGCATATGTAATATCCTAGTTAAGGAGCTTGGAGTACTCAATGCTCCTCCCTAAGTACCTTTTCTAGAAAGGGGATTCAACTATTTTTGTTTTTTTGTTTTGTTTTTAATTTTTTATTTCTTAATTAAATATTTTACATATACATTTATATTATTATACATATATACAAAAAACTACCTACAGCAAAAAGAACCATAAAACAATTAGGAATTATATAAATGTTACATTCATAGTATTTTGGCTATTTGTATTTGGCAACTTTGAAGAAAACGTCTTTCCTATCCTGGTGCATCTAAAATTCTGAATATGAATCGGTATCTATCATATCTCATCATTATCAACTTAGAACACCTATCTAGGCCTAAAAAAATCTTAACCCCAAAACAACTAATCTTAATTGTAAAACTAAACTATCTGGTCTTCAACTCCATCTGAGACTTGAGAAGGAATAAAATTAATTACCTGAGAAAACAAGAAGTGCAGGTTAGCAGCTTCCCAATGAGAAGATGGCAGAGACAGTTTGGTACCTGAACAGTCACCCAACACTCTCTATAATGTTGGAGCATCTTCTTCAGCCTTCTGGCCCAATATATCTGACAGACGTATTTGTGAGGCAGGAACTGTTGAGGACTTGCTTACCCTGTCTTGGCAGAGTTTGGCCATCAACTCTCTACCACAGACAGAATTCTGCCTAAAAATGGGTAAAATTGGATGCAGGCAGAGTCGACGGGGATTCAACTATTAAGAATAGGATAGGAAACATTGGGAAATGTTTCAAATTAGCAGTCTACATTCTGCCTGCAACTCAGGCATATGCCAGTCGATGGAAGCTTGTATTGTGAAATTTCATACAGTTTTCTGAGCCGAGACCAGAAGCACCTAAACCTATGGCAATTGATCTTGCCTTTTTTTCCCCCTACAAATCTGAATGACAGCCAGGTGGATATGTCAGGAGAGGTGGAGAAGCTATGTGTTTCTCTGCCCTCCTAAGCACTGTCCAAAGCCCTGGACGTCGTAGGCCAGTACATGAACGTGGTAGAAAGTAGGAAGAAGAGACAGACGGCTTCGGGGTCTTGAGAACCGATACAGGGGAGCTCACTGGGATTTGCTTTGGCTTCTTCATACATCCCAGACATAGTAATGGTGCAGACAGACAGAGAACAGAGTACAGAAAGATGTGTGCATATAATCTGAGGCTTGGAGGAACAGCTGAAAGGGATGTGAAGAGACACATCCAAGACTCTATTCTTAAGGCTCCACTATGAGCCTTAAAAATATCTCTGTGACCCACGGGAACAGAAGGCAGTAAAACCAAACCTCAAGCTAGAGGAGACCAGCAAACAAAACACAAGAAGCCAAACTTAAGTTGAGCCTATCCATAACTGTATTAAACAAAAAATGGTCTAACCACGCCAATTAAAGAGGGTCAGAGACATAAAAACAGAACCCAGCTCAATGAGTTGTTCAAGGAATTCCCTTCAGATACGATTACACAGGAAAGTTGAAAACTGGAGCGTTGGAGCAGATGTGCAGCTGGGACGTCTCTCCTCCGTAGAAGAGAGTAGCTCTCCAGCAATTACCCAGGGCTGCTAAGTGCTAAAGGATGCGCTAGGACAAGCAGGGGAGAAGAACCTAGAGTCTGCAGCAGCAACTCAGCGACTCCCTTACTTTTTTCAACACAAAACAAATCAGTACAGACAATAAACAGACACTCGGGAGTCTCTTCAGATGCTACAAAACGTCGTAGCAGACATACATGAAAGTATGAGCTGTCAATTGCGTTGAGAGTAAAATTGCCAACACAAGATGGCATCCAGTAAAACTAAGGAAATGTTGTAGTTTTTTAACTGTTAGCTTTGCTGCCTACATACAATTAAAACAAAACTGAGCAGAACATCAAGTGAGTCAGCGGCTCGCTGCACAGTTAACGAAGGCCCAGATTTACACGCACAGAAGAAGAACCGTGTTCAGCCTCGGTAGCCAAGTTTTTAATAACAGGCTCCATCCTCACTAACTGGGACGCGTAAGTCTTACTGCTTTTTCTAATCGTGTCTTACCTTCCGAAGATCTGTGTGGCAAAGGCATATCGTGCAGGCCAACTGGAAGTAACTGTGCCTGTCTCCTTTCGTTTGCAGTTTTCTAAACTAACCAATAACTTTGAGAAGCTGAGGTTACACCAGATGAAACAAAACCAAATTCACCGAAAGGAAGCCCCCAGCAAAGAAGACATACCCTTTGAGCTGAGCAGCTTGAACCAGAAGCTAGAGGTGAGCGCCACTTGGGCCAGGTTCCTGTGTTCTGAAGGTGGTTTGCTGCTGCGAGTGCTCATGGCACTCAGATTGGCCTCTCAGGGCACCCTCTGCTTCAGGCACTTAGTGAGTCCAAAAATAACTCTGATTTATAATACATACTATGTATTAGGAGAGCTAGAAAATGTACAAAGACTTTTCAGCTGTTGAGTGAAAATAAAGGACACCACTGGGATCAGTTAAGCTGAACGCTTAAGAAATCTTGTGATGTCCATTTAACTATTAGGTACTAAATCCCAATGAGCCTCTCACTGTTTTCAGAGCAGTGCCTGAAGTCCAAGTTGGTAGTTGTTGTTGTTGTTGTTGTTGTTTTGTTTGTTTGTCTGTTTGCATAGTGCGACTCCATTTAAGTTGTCCCATGTCACCAAGAATTCCTCAAATCCATCCCTGAGAACCTCAGGACACTGCCCAGATCTTCCTTCTCACCCTTTTCATCTTACAGCTCTAGAAAACACAAATCAGCTGTCCTCTCTCCCGTGCTCTTGAGAAGCCTTTGTGGAGAACGCTGAAGGCACGGAGCCTCCCTCGTACCTGAGCCCCTGACAGCTGGCTTGCTGGGCGCCAGTGCTGCTCGGGGGCCACTTTTTCCTCAGCCTTTGTGTTACCCAATTCTATTCCTTCCATTCTCGTGTCCTAGGCCCAGCAGCCCATCCCCAGCCAATAGTCTCGCTCTTATCCCTGCACAGGAGCTCAGGGTGATCCCGTGTCTCCCAGTGACCAAAGTTTAGGTCACCAAGGACAGTTTAGGGTGCGTTGGCCTTTCTCATCCCTGTAGTCGTCCAGCTGGATCTGCCCTTGACCTTTCGTCCTATCTTCCGTCAAGCCTAAGCCTCACCTTCAAAAGCCCCACGGAGTCTACATCTTATTAGTAATATTGAGTTCTTCAGATATAAAGTCCCTTCCATCTACTGAAGAGCACTCAAGGAAATCCTGACACCTTCTCCCAGCCTCCCAGATGGGGTCACTGGCCTCGCAGGGGTGCTGAAGCCCCGGCTCTGTCGAACCCACCCCTCCTTGACACAAGGGTTAGAACAACCATTCTCCATTTGGTTGGTTCTTTTGGGCTTGTGGAGGGAAGCCACATACATGCACATGCTCTGACATACACTTCCTCATGGCTATGTTTATACTTACTCAAAAGTGTATTAAGTAAATACAGTGTAACTTGGATGATTGTAAAGCATCTTACATAGCTGCTTTTTTTTTGATTTTTTAAAAAATAACAATATTTTATTTCTGCTAGCAGGTGTGGGCTGCACGTGGTGGTGGGTGTGGTGGGCTCAGTGCAGGTGCGGATGGTGGAGGAGCTGATGCCTTGGTGGCTGGAAGGCAAAGGAGACAGTTAGACACGATTCCGGGAAGGCTGGAGGGTAGGACTCGTGGCACGCTATAGCTAAGCCACCAATAAGACTGGGAACCTCTTGGGAATCTAGCTGCCCATCACTGTTGAGGTCCAGCTTCTCCCCCAAGTGGTCCAGAGCTCCAGGATCTTTGAGAAGGCGACCGGCTCTGTGTCCATGAAGGCGAGGCACTCAGTTTTGGAGAGGTGACAGCTGCTCCCATCCTTTCCACTGTACTTGTAGAAAGCAGGCATCAGAGACTCGATGCATCACTCAGTCTCTGTAGCCTTGGACATTTTTGCCAAGTTCAGGATCGAAGTCAGGCTGCAACTGAGGCTGATGGCTACTAAGACAGGAAGGAGTGGCCCGTAGCTGCTTTCTTACAACCGTCTGGAAACTACACGCGTGAGATGGGCTGTTCTTGTTTTAGAAGATGTAGCATGTTCTCCTTTGGGCCAAGCATGTTTGATGCTACAATACCATCACTAGGGACACTGCGTGGGTGCAGTAGGAGAACAGTGTGGCTTATAGCACAGAGCATCCCATGCCCTGCTCATTTATTCACTCTGTGACGTTTACACAGTGCTAGCCTCACAGAAGTCCCATCGTCCTTCCGCACATTAGGCTGATGGGGCTGGGGACAGTTCCATCAGCAACGTGCTTGTCTCACAAGTGCAAGGACCCGGGATCAAATGTACACATTTGTATTTAGATAGATGCTGACTCATTCAGGGGTGAAAATGCATGAGTTCAGAAAATTCCCTTAAAATACTTCAACAAATAAAGTGAGAGATGAGACAGACTCGTAGTGACAGTTAAGCTGGGTGAAGATCATATCTACTTTTATGTAAGTACAAAAATTTTTTCTAATAGAAAGTTAAGATTCTCTTGTGATTTATAGAGTCACTGACACATCACTAAACACAGCTTCCCAGTGTTAGAAGAAGGGTTCTTTTAAAACAAACAAACAAGCAAATAAAAACCTAATACTCCAGTTATCACCAGAGCCACTCTCAACCTAAGCTCCCCCAGAGGAGGCTCTGTAGTCCTAAGAATTCCCCCTGGAGGGCCGGGTGACCCCACAGGACCGAAGTCTACATCCTCCATGCAAACTTCCAGGAACACCCATACTCCTAAATACATCCTGCTGGCTGCCTAGCCTTGGACACAAAGCCTCTGATCACCCAAGGCACCTGGCTGTTACAGTACCCACTGATATCTCTGTGACACTGTCCAGCCACCCTGGACCTCATCTATTTCTGTTTTAGCCTTTATGAGCTAAGGTTAATGCTATTGTCTCCCCCTAAGGCATGTTGGGGAATATTTATTTTAAGATTGCTTGTGGTTGTTAAGTAGGTGGTGATAAGTATTTTTATTATCTAAAAGATACGTTCTGATATGGGAGTTCGGGTCATAATTCTAATCTCAGCACTTTGGAGGCTAAGGCAGAAGACCTTGAGTTCAAGAGGTTGGCCTCAACACTGATCCCCTATCTGAAAAACATCAAACATATTTACTGTGAGTCAACCTTATCACAATTTTTGTTATTTTCCCCCAAAGAGTTCTCTTTAAATTAAAAAAGTTTTCATTAATTCCAAAAGTTAGCATACAAAATAATAGGTTTCCTCACAGTACCATCATAAATATTAAAATCAAATTCTTGAAATCTAACTTGCATTGATTTTTTTAAACACTACCCCCCCCCATCTACTTGGAAGTTAATTTTGTAAATGTGTCGCTGTTGCTGAAGACTCATTCACTACTTGATTTTTACATCCTTGAGTGTCAAAATCAGTCCACCGCACTAAACGGACTATTTCCATTACCCTAATAACTAGAGCCTATCATAAGGTGTTTTCATATGTGTAGACGGGCAGGTGTGTGCCCACATTTCCCCAGCTGTATTACCTCCACTTGCTTTCAGATTGCCTTTAATTACTACAAAGTCTTCCTCACTTACAGACTTCCTTCACTGATTAGGACACATTTAGGGGTGAAAATGCATGAGTTCAGAAAGTTCCCTTAAAAATACTTCAACAAATAAAGTGAGAAATGAGACAGACTCGTATATTTTTTAAAAAATTAAATTTCCCCCCCAAATATTCTTCAAAATCATTTCTGGGTAGGAAATATGAAAAGCGCTGTTTTTCTCATTCTATGCAAGATACAGTTTGCATTCTCAGAATCAATATAGTCCACCCAGTCCCTGCAGCCATTTTTAAAAACACTCCAGGCAAACCGGCCATGCTCCAACTTAACATAGTGGGGAAAAAAATATCCTCGTGGCTTTTATGTGGCAGTTTTACTGTATGTGTGTACTGTAATAGCTTGTTTACACACTGGGCTGCTCCTGGCCTATATATTCCTTTAAAAGTGGAGCAGGGGTGAGTCATGAGAGAGTTCCACCAGGTGTCATAAACAGGGCATTCAGTTTGTAGTCCTCTAAAGCCGGGACAAAAGGGCACACTGCAGAGGCCAGCCCAGGAAGACGTATGATGTAGGGGCATCTTCTCCGGCACCTCTGAAGCCGTGCCCTTTGCTCACACTGTTCTGTTGTACATGAACAGGACCGCCGTGCTCTACTCTGCACGACTTTAATGGGCACTTGAGCAATTGAGCATGCTGTATCCAGCTAGTCCCATGGCTTTTTTTTTTCCTCGACTGACATATCTAAAGGAAACCCAAGATGGGTTTTCTGTTCCCCAAGTGAGCCGACTTTAGCTTCACCCGATCCATAATGGCTTTGAAAGCCAGAGGCCGCTAAAGCCAGCATCTTAGCTCAGGCTATTGTAGCAGACCACAGAGGTTAGGAAGCTTTAACCAAGAGCCAACAGGGTCAGATTCTGATGACGGCCTCTTCTTGGTTCGTGGACAGCTATCTGCTGGTGGTACAGCAGGAAGAGAGGGAAATGAGAGGAAATGCTTATCTTTTGTTTGGGGGGGGGCATCAGGACACTATGTGCGTGTGTGGAAGTCAAGAGGCAGCATCAGGAGTCTTCCTCGTCTCTTCCTACTTTTTCTCTTTTTGAGACTCCATTTGGCTAGAATGGCTGTGCCAAGGATCCTCCTGCCTCCACCTCCCCAGCACTGGAATTATAGGTGGGCACCAATGCACCATGCAGGACTTTTATACCCTGGGTGGGGATTGAACTCAGGTCCTTGGCTTGCAGAGAATGCTTTATCAGATGAGATGTCTCCCAGACCCCTGTCTGTCTGTCTGTCTGCCTGCCTTCCTTGCTTTCTTTCTTTTTTTCTTCTCAATTTTTCAAGACAGGGTTTCTCTGTATAGCTCTGGCTGTCCTGGAACTTGCCATGTAGACCAGCATCCACAACCATGCCCAGGCCGATCCCTGCATTCTAAATATGTTATTACAAGGACACTGATCCAACTCCCACTGGCTCAGGGATCTTAACTCAGTCACCTGCCAGAGGCCCAGCTTTCAATCGTTACTGTGTGCAGTAGGCCTCATTCAGCGTGTGGAGTTAGAAGAGGCACAAACATATTTCTATGTGTGCTCAAATTTTTATAATTTCCACAAAGAATACACAGGCGAGGCCAGCCTAGTCTGAAAAATCTGAGATTCCCAAATGCTCCAGAGTCCCAGGCTGTTTGAGCAGTGACATGACGCCATAGGTGATATGGGTGACACAGGATGGGTATATGAAACATAGCACCTAAGGTCACTTTTTGGCAGAGTGCACACAGAGTGTATGAAACAGATGAGTATGTGTCTAGACTTGGATGGCATCAGTAAGGCATCTCGTTATGAATAGGAAAATAATCCAAAATCTGAAATGCAACTCCCTGGTCCCAAGTGGTTCAGATGCAGGAAGCTGAGCCTATAGTAATCAAGCAATCAGTGTGTAATTCCAGCATTGTCTTGTCGGGTTTCCTAATAGGTAAAGAATGGACTCTTTGTCATAATGAAGATACACAATGGAGAAGAAGCCCTGATCATTGCTTTTGGTGGATAATTATTTTCTTTCTTTCTTTCTTTTTTAATCCTCTCCTCTCTGTTTTAAAAGGAATTTAGAGCAAAGTCTAGGGAATGGGACAAGCAAGAAATTCTCTATCAGACTCACCTGGTGTCTTTGGATGCTCAACAAAAATTGCTGTCTGAAAAATGTAATCAATTTCAGGTAAAGTATTGTTGTTGTCTAAATTAGAAAACATAGTTAGAAGTGAATTCCTCCCATCCTTGCCATTCAGCACGGAATCCACTTATGCGTGGGAACGTGACCTGGCAGGGAGGTGAAACTACTGTGGGTCAGGTGAAAGTGCAGCCATGTGTGTGAGCCCTCTGTGACCATGACTTTAGCCTCCGGGTCTGAAAGTCAAGTACTGCTGTATCATCACACAGCTTACACTGTTGGGCAGTTTGGGGATCACGGTCAGGAGGGTCATGATTTTAGGCCAGCCTGCACTAGAGTAACAGGATTGTGAGTCAAGAAACCAAGACAAAGCCAAAATGTAGCATCCATCCACGGGGTTTGTTTTAAGTGCCCCTCCCCCACCTGTAAGGCTGAGCGTGTCTTCATGTGCTTGGTAGCGCTTTCCACTTTCCCTCCAGTCATTATCACACACACACACACACACACACACACACACACACACACACCCTGTGCCTTCTGCTTGTGTCACGCACTTTACCTTTTGCTATATAGGGGTTTTACATATTAGGAATTACTAAAACCAATTGTGTGTTGGCAACTGTTTTTTCCTCAGCCTGTTTCAGGTTATTATTTCTTTACCATAGAGGCATTTTTCAACTATTATGTAGTTGAATTAATTTTTTTCTCTTTTTATAGTCTTCTAGATGGTCTTTATTGGTTAAGAAGACCTCTCCTCTTCTAGACCCCTTCCCTGCTGAATAGCTTTGCTCCAAAGTTATGCAGATACATTTTTTTCTTCATAGCACGTAAAGCTGGTGTTGTACACAAGCATAACGCTGCACTGTACAAGCACGCTTCATACTAAAATACATCTTTACTAATTCTTCTTCTTCTTCTTCTTTTTATTTATTTATTTATTTATTTATTTATTTATTTATTGCCTCTTTGGAAGCCTCAATATGATTTTCTTCACTCGATTTACCTGCCTCTCATATTTCTCAGAAACAGGCACAGAATTACCAAGCTCAGCTGAACGGGAAGAAGCCGTGCATGGAGGACAGCAGCCCTGAGCCCCCTCGCCTGGTATGCGAGTCAGACCCTGGCTGCGGGGCCAGCCACCGGGATGAGTTCATCATTGAGAAGTTGAAGTCGGCCGTGAGCGAGATAGCCCTGAGCAGGAACAAGTTGCAGGACGAAAACCAGAAGCTCCTGCAGGAGCTGAAGATGTGCCAGAGGCAGTGCCAGGTGAGGGTCTGGGCAGCCAGCAGCTCCATCTCCAGCTGTCGCCGCTGAGCTGCAGGCGACACCTCAACAGGGATACGGGCAATTATAAAGCAGCTTTCTGTTGCGCTGTGCATTGTCAGCTCAGGTCAGACCTCCCCTCCACGCGTGATTCTCACCAGAGTAAACTCAGTAATCAGGTGGGTACAGTAGCCTCCGGAGTCTTCTAATAGCATGATGACAATGGTCACTGTCACCTATGCATTGGAATGGCAGTTACAAACCTTTGTGCCTAAAATCCACGCCCCAGTGTCCAACTACCACCCCCTTCCCTCCTATCTTATTTGCAGGCATGGAGCTACCCTTTGGGATATACCGCTACTAACTCCACAGGTTAATCCATTTCCCATCACTATAAAAACACCTGAAGTAGTCCAGGAAGATTAAAGGTTCCTTTAGGCTCAAGGTTTGGGAGGGACCTGGTTACTTCAGCCCTGTAGTAGGGCAGAACATCATTACAGGAGAGTGAGAGAGACCAAAACCTCATGGTCCACAAGCTAAGGGAAAGGAGGACAGGCTGGGGTGCTCACAGGGCCCCATCTCCCAAAGGTTCAAGCACCTGGCCCACAGAAACTCTTTGGAGACTAAGCCTGTAGCACACAGGCCTTTGGGAGATCCTCAATATCTGGTCCATACAGGGTCCTAAGCCTCCATTGAGCAAGCTTCTAGAACTGACAGTCGCGGTAGCATCGTTGGATTGATAGACTGACGGCTTTGTCTTCCTTAAACCAGCTTTTTTCTTTCTTTGTTCTTTTTGCAATTAACAGAGAGGTTTGGTGACAGCATCCTTCAAAATCAGTCCCTGCTGGTCCCATACTCACCCCTTCCTGTGTGCATTCAGACACTTGAGGCATCCTTACCAGCCTTTCTCTGCTTCCATTCCTCCTTTCCCCA
Source organism: Acomys minous (assembly GCF_964271855.1). NCBI lineage: Eukaryota > Metazoa > Chordata > Mammalia > Rodentia > Muridae > Acomys > Acomys minous. Next base: position 78,564,652 of record NC_140494.1, on the reverse strand, counting down.
CCTCCAAACATTGTTTCTTTCTACTGCTTTGTTCATTCGGTTCACCCGTTCCTCAACTCCTCTCATTTCTCCCCATCCTAAAGCACAGTCCCCGGGAAGACCACGTCTCTGAGATACCCTGCCCCTGCATCATCTGCTCGTCCACTCTCAGGATCTCTTCTTAGTCCTGGGCCAGCCTCTCCTTCCCGACACTGCTATGCCACCTACAGGGCTGCCCTGAAATGTCTGCATCAACGTCTGCTCTTGCCCTGAGTTGGAGAGGAGACAGATCTTAAGGCCCCCACGTTCGCTCTTCCAGTGGCATTTCTAAGAGAACTGTGTCTCCGCCATCTTGAACTCCAGCTTTTTCTGGAGAAAGACATTATTCTAGCAGGAGCTGGAATGCACAGATAAACAAACAGACCAGATTAAGCTGAAAATAGTAGACACTGAAGAAGCCACACATCCTGTAGACATAGGATAGGTGTGGTGACATTTCCCCTGGTCCCATCATAGCCTAAGATCAGCCCTTCTCCTTACGGAGATTGCCCGGGGGTCTCCCAGTATTCAGCTCACTAGTTGCCCACCTGCCTGTGAGAGCTATTTGCACAACTTCTGGGTCCAGCAGGCTCCTCTCCTTGTCTGGGGTGGGACATAGGTCCCACCTTCTGTCTGAAGACAACTCAAGCACACATTTCACTGCTGTCTCCACTGCCGGAGCCTGCACCAAGATCTCACTCGATGACTATGCTTGTTATTATTCTAGGTCCTTCCAAAATACTCTGCCCTGGGCTTTAGCTCACGCTGCAAGGACTTTGTGTTTTGTGTCCTCTTGGGCTCTTGTTGGCTCTTGTCCCTGCAAGACTGTTCCCTGCAGTGCCTGCTGAGCCAGCAGGGACAGACATGAGGCTCCACAGAGCTTTGCTAGCCAGACCATGTGAATAGTCAGCTCTGCATTCATCAAAAGATGCCGTCTCCCTGTCTCAGCAAAATACAACAAGATGGGGAGGAAAGGGAGATGCTCAGGGTTCACCTCTGGCCTCCACAAACATGCACGTGCACTCTCATGACACAGGCAAGTGTGCATGCACGCGCGCACACACACACACACACACACACACACACACACACACACACACACACTACATTATTGAAAAGCAAGCCAACTTAAAGAGGAGCATGTTCAAGAAAAAAAATCTGTTCCCTAATAAAAAAAAATATTTTTTAAAGTAATTCCAGCTTTCTCTTTGAGAAAAGCACCAAGAGCCCTGCCTTTTTAGTCTACCCTGTTTCATTTCCAGGTGTCGCTCATGACCTGCCCTCCCTTGTGCTTGCAGGAATGCTGAGAATCCACTGTCTGTTAGTTCATTTGAAGGTCTGAAATCACTGCTCCTCTCAGAGCATTAGACACATCTCGAAATAGGCAGATGGGCCCTGGATTTGTTTTTCAAAATTTGCATTTTGCTATTTAAGAATAACCAGAGATAAATAAAATAGGAAGAATCTGCATTTGAAAAAAAACCAAAGTTGTCCTCTCTTTTCAGTCACCTGACAGAACGTTCCACATCTTGCATGCAAATGCAAAAAAAACAACTATTCCTATTTGGATCGATGCCATTTAATATGTTGCAGCACATTCTGATAGCAGCTGGGTCTGCGTCTTCTCAAGGGACACCATCATTTGTCTTTCTACAACCTTGCAGTGTGTCAGCACACATATCCCAGTGCACAGGATTATTTACTATGCCACACGCCCCTCGTGTTCTCAAGTATGCAGCGTTCCCCACTAGAGAGTAATGACAAAAATAAATGGTTCTGCGTCTTTCAAACATCTATGCTGGGAAACTTAAATTCTCATTTGCTTGTTAATATATCGCTAAGAACTAGAGCAACTCTGTCCAAGGAAAGTATAATCTAACCGTAGATCTAGTTTAAACTCTGGTGTCTTTGTTACTGAGTTTTGTTTTTTCTTTCTTTCTTTCTTTTTTTCTTTCTTTCTTTCTTTCTCTTTCTTTTTTCTTTTTGGTTTTTTCTGTGTAGCCTTGGCTGTCCTGGATTTGACTTGTAGACCAGGTTGGCCTCGAACTCACAGAGACCTGCCTGCCTCTGCCTCCCTGAGTACTGACAAGGATTCCAGGCATGCACCCGACACATCATTTTTATTTTTGAGATAGGGTGTCATGTAGCTCAAGCTGCCCTCACCCTCCCTGTATAGTCTAAGGTGACCTTGATACCATATTCAGTTTCTGCAGTGCTAAGGATAAAGTACAGGGCACCATGCATGCTAGATAAAGATAGAGAAATAAATGGATTTATTGCAAGTGGTATATTTATTCAACCAATACATGTGTGTGTATCAAAACATTGTCACTTAAAATGTTATCAAAAGGTAAAATGTCATTAACGAAATATCTTAGTTTTCATAGTAAGTCGTCAAAAATCTGTGTGTGTTACACCTACAGCACACCTGCATTCTACTGCTAAGTACCTGATGATATTTAGAGCTCATAAAATATCACAGTTAAAGGGACCTCCCAGTGCTTAAATTGTTCCAGACATGCTTGAAAGTGTCCCAAGAACAAAATCATTTTCCTGGATATTTGGCACATTGCAAATAATTGATTTGACTTTCATGCAAAATTGTACCGATTCAAAACTACATTCTAGTTTTAAAAATCAATTCTCATGTCAGCTCGGGGTTATCGACTCCAAAGCCAAGAAGATAATTCTAGCTTGATCAATATCAACAAATTCTCCCCGTTGCTCTTGAGCTTTTGCAGCCCGTTTACATAATGCTGCCAACTACCTGTGTTGCATCTGTCAAATCACCATCACCAATTCTTACAATGGAATGTTTCCATCTTAACATTCGCACACCTATGTCTCTGGATCTTTATAGAGCATGCTTCTCCTTGGATGCTTGGCACCACAGAGAGATGGTTCCTAGTAACAGGGAACAGACCACTCCTGTCACTGACACTGTAGGTGGTTGGCCTGGAGCTAGGGCTTCCCCACTTCTCACCCCCAGAAAAGACACACCCACTTCCTGCCCACTGCATTGTTTGATAGCCCAGGCCGCCTTTCTTCACTTGGGAACAGAACGGTGACGTTTACATTAACAAAAATGGCTTTTCTACTGTATAATTTCTTGTTTTACATCTCTTTAGTTTTTGAAACTAATAACTCCATCTGAAAAAGCCCATGTTCAAAACAGAGAGTATCTAAACTAATCTCATAAGACATAAGACACCATTTTGAATCTGTCTTTATACTTACTTATTTCCGAGTCACCAGGAATATATGTGGCTAAGTATTGTAATTAATTGGTCCCCTCCTAAACCCAGGCCAAACAGCCCTTGGAGAAGATGTATAACTGAAGGCTCTTTGTTTTAAGAAAAGTTCCTGAGAACTTCCCTCATTTAAGTGGAATCATCACTCGTGATTCCCAAAAGCAGAACCAACCCACAATGCCTATAAACTGGTGGACAGAACAGAATGTGGCATGCCCACATAATGGGATATAATTCAGCCAGAAATGGGAATAGCTGTAGTACTGCATGGATGAACCTTGGGAACTTACTGAGGGAAGAAACCAGCTGCAGGAGCCACATAGTGTGTGGTGCCTTCGATCCCTAGGGAACGGCCAACACTGCTGCAGCAGATCATCCAGCAGGCCATGGTCATGAGCCTGAAATGGATACACAGCACTGCCAACAGATGCCAGCATGCCTCACCACACCCCCCACACGTGACCACTCCCTGCTTGCTTCCAACAACAGAAAGCCAGGCTCTGACGCTCTCCACATCCAAAATCACAGTGCTCTCTCTCCTCCTTTCACTTCTGAACTGCTCAAGACTCTCGTGGACCCCAGGGTCAATGCTTGTCCTCGTTACTTCGGCAGAGCTTGAGTGTCATGAGCAGGAGGGGACTGAGGGCTCCTAATGCATCGTGTTGCCAGCTTTGCCGGAAAAGCTGACTGGTGGCTTTGGTCATGAGGTTATCTGTCATTGGCTTACTATTTTATTAATCAGAAAGTACCAGCATTGATTAGCGCTCACACTCTGTACTTTATTCAAACTTGACTGCTGCTTCAGGTTCACACACAGTGTGACGACATTGATGTGGTTTGGCTGTTCGTTCTTTGTATCCAGAGTGGTGGGCACTCTGAGATCAATTGGTATTTGTGTCACAGAGCACATAGTGGGAGCTCACTGAAGATTTGTCCAATGAAGGAAAGATGAAATGGAACCCTGTAAGGCAGAGGAAGTAAATGAGTAAACATGCTTTACTTCAAATTAAGTATGTTGATTTATATGTTGGCTCTGTTTCTTAACAATTAAACTTTATTATACAACCCAACTAGCATACACAAGAAGGAAAAAAAGGTTAAAGGGACAAAAGAGTGAACCTTCCGGTATCCTGTTCCACGGGACAGGTCCTTAGGTGTCTCTCTGTCCCGCGTGCTGGTCCGGCCCGGTTGCTGCTCCCCACACGCTCTCTCCTGGCCTCAACTTGTTGTTCTCTCCTCCCCACCTTCCCAGTCACATGGAAAGGGCGGTCTCCTTCTCCCTTCGAGGGTCAATTAGGAAAACAATAGCCACGGTGGGGTTCCCAGGTCGGCTTCCTGAATTCCAAGCCCAGGAAGGCTCCAAACAGTCTCTCACAAGGTATTCATGGGGTGCCCCAAGGGTAAAGCCCGCCAAGACTGCTTCCACCTGTGACAAAGCTTAATCTTTCCCACATTCATAGGCATTGATTTTTTTAATTTTTAAATTACTTAACAGTTTCATACATGTATACAGCGAATTTTGTTCATGATCACGCACTATTACCCTCTCTCAGACCCCTCCCACTGTATCTCTCCTTCTAACAAGGCCTCTTTCTACTTCATGTCTCTGTTTGTGTGAGTGTGTGCATGTGAGAAAAAGTGCATGTGTGTATAAGAGAGAGTATGTTTGTGAGTGTGAGTATATGTGTGTATGAGAGAAAAGGGGTGAAGGAATATGTGTGAGTGTGTGTATGTGAGTGCATGTGAGAGAGGAGTATGTGATTGTGTTATGAGTATGTGAGAAAGAGGGGATGAGGGAGTGTGTGTGCATGTGTGTGCATGTGTGTGTGTGTGTGTGTGTGACAGGGAGAGAGAGAGAGAGAGAGAGAGAGAGAGAGAGAGAGAGAGTGAGTGTGTGTGTGTGTGTGTGTGTGTGTGTGTGTGTGTGTGTGTGTGTGTGTGACCTTCTGGGTTTCCTTAGAATTGTTTGCATGGGCATACATGTGGACGTATTTATTGACACATGGGTAACTTGCCTGTGGCTACACCATGGAAGAAAATGACTTCCCCTTCCACAGCAGCCATTAAGTACCAGTGACTCCTCAAGGAGTGGTGAGGATGCTAACAGGCCCTATCTTGCACAGGTGACCATAGCAACTGTGCGTTCATGACTGGAACAGTGATGCCATGTCCACAGGCCATCACGCCAAAGAACTCTTCCTTGTCCTCTGGCTCTGCCACTCTTCCTTCCACAGTATTTCCTGAGCCTAGAGGAGGTGGCTGATAGAATGTCCCATTTAAGGCTGCGCACCCACAGTGACGTCCTTTCAGCATTTTGACCAGTAACAAGTTTCTGAATTAATCACTACTCATTGCAAAAAATGAAGCTTTCCTGACCAGGTTGAGAGCACTACAGTATTTAGAAAGCAGTTTAACAACATGTCTGCCTATCAAAGTAGCAGTAGATGCCTCTTCCTTAGATCTTAAGATCCCCCATCACCCGTGAACTAATGACTACCAGGTTTACAATCCCAAGTATGAATTCCTTCCTGTAGAGCAAGCCTCAAATCCAATCAGAGTGTGACTGGTTACCTCCATAGCGCCTATGCCACTATTGCCCTAGCGGCACATGCTGCGGGCCATGTGGGCAGCGTGCAGAGTCTACCACTGGGTGATAGCATGGATGATTTTTCTCCCACGACAGCACGTGTAGCACATCCTGGCACTGTGAAAGCTGTCCTGCAGGGAGGAAACTATCGGTTTGATCTCCCTGTATCTTGCAGTCAGAGTATATGTTTCAGCAGTGGTATCTTGTGGGCCACCAAGAGCGATGACCAGGTCCCAAGTTGTTTGAAGGGCTAGATGTTGTTTTTCTGACGTATTGTACAGCATAATTCTAAAGTGACCATCAAAAAAAAAGTGACCATTGTGACTGCAGGCCATGGAAGCAGGACTGTCAGAGGTGAAGAACGAGTTACAGTCACGTGATGATCTCCTGAGGATTATAGAAATGGAGCGACTGCACTTGCATAGGGAACTGCTGAAAATGGGAGAATGCCAAACTGCTCAAGACAACAGGAAAAGGTACAGTTCTCACAAGGGACGACTGGAGAGAAGCTTCTCAAAGCAGGGTGTGTGTGTGTGTGTGTGTGTGTGTGTATTCAAGGGCTTCATGGGTGGACTGGAATAAAGTTTAATTAGCATGCATTCTTTAGGATTGCCATAGAAACAATAGGGTAGAGCTGGTGTCTGACTATAGATTTGCAGAGAAATGGGGTTTGTTCTTTATTGTAATTGCTTCTACCTTGATTGCCTATAAGCCTGATGCTAACCTTTTCACTTGCTGTGGTGTAGTGACTGTGCTTCTGCACTCATGACCTGTAGCTCCATATAGAGAGTCATTGCTTGTCCTGGAGGGATGGCTCGGTGGTTGAGAGAGTTCACTCCTCTTCCAAAGGACCCTAGGTCAGTTCCCAGCACCCATGTCAGGTGGCTCACCACCGCTTATAACTGCAGTTCCCGAGGACCTCATGCCTCTGTCCTCTTTGAGTAGCTGCATTCATGTGCACAGATGCACATACATACACACAATTTAAAATAAAATCTGTTTTATTAAGTTACTGATAACACAGATTTTTTTCCCTCCTTAAGAGCAGGCATTTATTCCATAGTGCAAATCCATGAAAAAGTCTCAGTGTTTCGAGTTTTGAAGAGATGGTGTAATTTCTATAACAGTTCACTGGTGTGGAACGTTCTTCTGAGAAATCAGAAAGCTCATGAAACAAATGATAGGATTTTAAAATATATGAATAGCTAAATGATCGAGGGTATTTTACTGAAAGATAATTGGTATTGCTTTGCAGGCAGTAATAATTCCTCCAGACTTGTAGGACACGGTAACGTGGAGAGACAGCTCAGTGCTTAGGAGCAACGACAGAGCTTCCAGAGGTCCTGGGTTCAATTCCCAATAGTCACACAGCAGCTCTTACCATGGTAGTTCTAGGTCCAAGCCTCTGCTGGCACTGCACACATTCACATGGTGCTGAGACATGCAGGCAGGCAGAATGCCCATACACACGGAGTAAAAAATAAACCTTGGGGGTTGGAGAGATGGCTCAGTGGTTAAGAGCGCTGTCTGCTCTTCCAAAGGACCTGGTTTCAATTCCCAGCACCCCACATGGCAGCTCACAACTGTCTGTGATTCCAGTTCTGAGAGATCTGACACCCTTGTCCCCCTACCAAAGCACATTTAAAAAGTTAAATAAATTTTAAAAAATTAAAAATTAAAAAAAAAAAAAACCTTGGGGAAAAGAGGCCAAAGTCAAGCCAGACATGGTGGTGCAGGTCTTTAATCTCAACACTAGGGAGGCAGAGGCAGGCCGACCTCTGTAAGTTCTAGCCCAGCCTGGTCTACATTGTGAGTTCTAGTCTAGCCAGTGCCACAAAACAACAAAAATATCAATGTTCAGTGTAGACATAGCCAGCTTTCTTTCAACATACGGTTATGGCATCTTTGGTCAATACAAACTCCTCCCTCTCCTCTGTCAAACTGCATGAACATTTTGGTCTTCAAACTATGTCTTTCTCCTTTGGAGGGACTCCCTCAGATGTCGCATTCTGAGCCCTGAGATGCCGGGCATTGAGCATCATGGCTTTCCATGGAGGGTGAGCCTCTGGAGCCTTCATCTTTCCTACTGCAGCTTTCACAACTGTTTAGTGTGGCTTCCCTGGCTGCTGCCCATCTGGTCCCTTGGGATTCTTTGACTTGGACTCTGCCTCTTCTTTATGGCTTTACTAAAGCAAAGCAGCCAGGGGCAGCAATGCAGTGGTCAGCGATGCATTCCCAGAGCCTTTCCCTATGATATTAAATTGTCTTAGCTTTTCCACTCCCTCCTTGAGAGCATGAGCACCATGAAATGACATGGTTTGCATCATTAAGAAATAACTCCATGCCCTAAAGAAAAACGATACCTTTGTTGCTTGAACATGATCGTGTTTTCTTCTCATCTGTCCACAGAGGAATTGCCCACTCACTCACTCACTGAACTGTGCACGTTCACCACAAAACATCGGTGGTCAGTTCAGTGCAGAGCTGTCCTGGGAATGCTCGCGGGGCATCTAGAAACAAGACCATTCTTTGCTCCCTTCCCAAACCAGACTTAGTAAGAAATTTTAAGACTACTTTGGAAATTGATGCTTTAGAAGAAGCACGGAAAATACAAGCCATTGCTCACTGAGCAACACAAGGACACTGGGAAATAACATGTAGTATATGCTTTGGTGATATAGGAAAAAATAATATGTGGCATGTGCTCTGATTATGTGGGAAATATAATACATAACGTGTACTCTGATGATTTGGGAAAATATGTAGTGTATACTCTGATCATATAGGAAACATAATACATAGTGTGCACTCTAATTGTACAAAAAATATGTAATATGTACACTGATCATATGAGAAACATGTTCACTTGTGTGCACAGGGGAGAGAGTGACATTCACAGAAAGGCTGAGCACACAACTGTGGTGATTACACACACACACTCTGTTGTCCTAAGTAAACGTGATTGTGGGAGTGGAGGGGTTATAACTGCGGTGGTCAAAAAGCTCAGTCAGGCTTAGAAGCCCCCCTCCTCAAGCCCCATAACCTCAGGGCAACCACTGTGAATCTGTACCTTTTGAGAGATCTTTTCTTTCCAGTCTTTCTCCGCCATTGCTGAGATTTGGAGCTGTGGTATTTAACGCCCTCAGAATGTCTCTGGAAAGTCTCATACTCACAGGTGACTCCTACTGACTCACAGAAGACTACAGTGGTGACCTCGCCTAACTTCTGGTAGCTGCTGCCCCTGCCCTCCTTCCTCCTGGCGCTCTACTCTGTGTTGTAAAGATTGGTTCCGGCTTACCATATGGGGACGTGTCCCTCAACAGCTGTGCCTCCTATCTCTACAGCTTCCAATGATCTAGAGTAACAATGTAATTACCAACTCACCAAGCAAAGCTGCTTTATTTTTAACTCGTAGACTTGAATCTTCATTTGCCCCTTCTACTATCAAAGAACCAGAAAGGAAAAGGAAAGAATTGTTTTCAGGGGTCTCGGACCAAGCAAATCACGAGAAAGAATTAAACAAGGTATGGATTATGCTGAGACCCATTCTCCTAGTTCAAAAAGAATCTGCAGAAAACTGGCTTTCAAATCTTCCTGCTCCCTTGTTTTTTCCTGCTGTATTTTCTCCAAAAGTGTTAATCTACCAAGCAGATAATTCTGAAATTCTGTGTGAATACAAATCTTCAGTTATTCTGCCAGGAGGAGACTGTGGGTGCAATGTGGAGGCTCGCCCAACCCTCGTGAGAGCCCAGACTGGTGCTCAGCCCATGGGTGACCTTGGGGGATTGCTACAAGCCTGAGGCCTCTCTAGGCTACATATCAAGATCCTGTCTCTACCTTTCCTCCCCTTAAACCCTTAAAAGACAGATCCTGACAGAGCTATCTGTCTGAGAACTAACGCAGGCCCAACAAAGAACATATATTATAGAGTAATTGTCATTTCCTTCCTGGTTGGAGCACTGATACCACATAATCCCATTGAACTGACTTTACTAATTTTAAAAATATAATTTTCAGCTGTGTGGTGATGGCATATGCCTTTAATCCCAATAATTGGGGGAGGCAGAGGTAGATAGATCTCTGAGTTCCAGAACAACCAAGGCTACACATACACACACACACATATACACACACACACATACTCCAAGAGACTGTGTCATGGTAAAAGGAGTGATTAGAGCCATGCATGGCTACAGCATTCTGGACATCAGAGGCTTCTGACAGAGTCAGAAATACAGAGTAAAGCCAAGAATCCTCTAGGTGAGACTCTGAGGTGGAGGGAAAGGCCACGGCATGGACCTCCCAGGCTCCTAGAGGCCCAGACTGCTGAGCTGTGCAGGGCAGTAGCAGATGGCTAGGGTAACTAGCTAGCTGCAGCTTCCAGAAGTATCTGCAAAGAGCATTTCCATTCCATTATAATAACAGTGTTAAGGGCCATGCACTATGAATCATGCGAGTGGTTTGTCTTTTGTGGGTACAGAGCTGTTTTCAGTCACCTATTTTGTGATAAAATTCACATTAAAAAGCCATGTCATTGGAAGCACAGATAAATCAATCTCATTTAGAAACATGCTGTGTGGAAGAGCATGTTGTTTTAATATATAACCACTGTAAACTAATAAAAAAACCTTAACCCTCTTTCAGAATAGCATATTCTTTGTTCTAATTTTCATTTTTAAGAGGACATAAAAAGTAAAATATGGACTGTAAAACTGCAAAACAATATGGCTGGTTCACCAAATAAACTATAAGGAGGAAAAGTTAGGGGCAGGGATCAAAGAGATTCTTAGGGAGAGAGGAGGCTGGCATAGCAGATAGAGGGCCTTGCAGCTAAGCCTGATGACCTAGGTTCCATCCCCAAGACTAATGGTGGGATAAGAGGACTACCACCTGTGAGTTCTCTGAACCTCCACATATGTCCCAAGGCATACACACGCGCGCGCACACACACACACACACATATACTTTAAAGAGAGCCATAATATATTCTGGGGTTAGGTCCCATCTCTCAGACTCCTGCTTTTGGGGAGCTGGGCAATAGACCCCTGGTTCCTGTTTTATAAGGTAAGGTTAGGACCATGTGATTTCTGATCTCAGCCACTCAGGCAGGCAGATGTGGAGAGGATGGCACCCAGCCTGGGATGTAGCAGATGGGCCTCTGGCCACGGGTACCCTCTGCATTAGCTCTCTTTCCTTAGATGTCAGTCCTGAGCCCTGGGGGTCCCAGGATGTGCAGCCCACTATGGATGGGGGCACACGTTCTAGAAAGTGACTGCCTTTCTTGAGGACTGTAATTAGAATGAGAGATTGTGGGATTGGGTGAAAAGACCAGGCACACACAAAGAGACTGGACTGGGAAAAGAGAGCTGGGTGGCCATGAGGTGATCCTCATTCAGTTTCACAAACTTGAAAAGCATCTGAGATTGGAGGCAATTTCACATTTGAATTCTGCCACAAAATATTTGGTGATATGAAAGAACTGATCATTAAGATATTATAATGGTATTCTGGGAAGAAAGAGGGAAAGACATGGAAAAAAAAGTAGAGAGACCCTTATTCCTTCAGAGACGTACACTGAACTTTTAAAGAGGACATATGAAAGTCACTTCCCACCTTTTAAGTTTCTAATATATTCGTATAAGTCTCTGTGGGTTTTCTTGACGCCATCCCTAAACTTATTTCCTAGAACACAGTTGATCAGAACACTCCAAAATCCCTCTGTGCACAGGGCTCTCTGGTCCCCACCCTTGGATGCACTCTTTGTCTGGGAACCCAGTCTTCTCCTGGCTTTCTGGCTCCCATGTACCCTTCAGTATTTTGTTTGATAACCTCTCCTCTGGGAAGACCATCCTGACACAAGCCCCACCCCCAAGCCCAGCTGGGTTAGGCTCCCTCCAGGACAGCTCTCAAATGTCAATTACTATGCTGAACTCTAAATATCTGTTTATTTTTCTCCCCCTGCCTTGTATGCGTGTGTTCCGAGAGAGGGGCAATTGTATGATTTAGCTCTGACTCTCAAGAGTGTGAAGCAGTGAGTGGGGTCTTTGAAACAATACTGGAGAGAGTTACCAAGGTGGGAGTAACAGGAGCATCTGACAGGGAGAGTTTGGCTGATGCCCAGCTGGCTTTTGAAAGCTGGGCATGGTAAGGAGTCCAGGTCCAACAGGTCCTGTTATGGGAAGACAAATGACGATGACAAGAGTCTTCAGGGTGTCACAAGAGACCAGTAAGGCATTCTTACCAACACATTAAGCTTAGTGTGTTAACGCATGGTTCTGAGATGCAGTATGCAGTCACGCCTGACACAGCAGGATTTGTACTTGTTTCAGTGTATGAAAACCTTAATTAAAGCCAAGAACTGTGAGTCCTAGTCTCAGATCTGGCACTTGCTCTTTGTATGATTTGAACAGCTTGCTTACCCTCCTTAGGTCCCCTTTTTTTTTCTCCATAAGAATGTCCTTATGGCTAGACTAGGTGGTGTTCACCTATAATCCTAGAACATCAGAGGCCAAGGCCTAAGGGTCCAAAGATAAAGGCCAGTCTGAGCTGTGTAGGCAGACCCTGCCTCAAAAACAAAACAAAGTACACAGCAACAATTTCTGTCAAATCTGTAGGAGAACTGAGTCAGCGGTGACACTTGGGATGTGACAAGAAGGTAGTGGACTTTTGGGGGGGGGAAGGAAACTGACTTAGGGCGCCACTTGTCGGTTGGCAATGCTCAGAAGCGGGGTGGGTGCCAAGGGCTGCAGGCATCCTCAGGGCAGGAGGACTAAGGGAGCCACTCACTTCTGTGAGCGAGAGGGGCTGTTCATGTCTCTGCGTCACTCTCACTGCAGATGAGGAGCCAGCTGTACCAGGAGGAAGAGCAGCGATGCTCCGAGCAGGAGCGGATGAGGATTGAGATCTCCGACCTCACCCAGGAACTTCACCAGAAGGAGATCACTATAGCAACTATCATGAAGAAAGCTGCCCTTCTGGAAAGACAGCTAAAGATAGAATTAGAAATAAAAGAGAAGATGTTAGCAAAGCAACAGGTACGCATGCGGGGAAAGCAAGCTCTGAGGCTCACTCATGCTTATCGTAGCCCCTCCCCCTGCAGCCTCCCCTCCCCCCCTCCCCCCACCTCCCCCCCTCCCCCCACCTCCCCCACTCCCCCTGGATTGTTGAAAGCCTTTGCCGCTGGGGTCCATGTTTGAGACTTGGCATCAGAGATGCTTCCTAGTGCCCTACAAAACCCTGTGCCACGGACAAAGTGTCATCAGAGAAACACTAGGGGCCTACCAGACAGCACACACATGAGTGGTCAGTCTCCTGCTGACATCATCCTGCAGCTGACTTCCCACATCACATGTTCCCTGCTTCCTTCCTCAGTTGTTTGCAATAGGATGTTTCCACTAACGCTTTCTTCTAAGGAAGTAATTTCAGCTTTCCTGAGGCCCCTGACCATTTAATAGATCGCTGTTAGTGCTTTAAACATGGAGGCTACAACATAAAAATCGGTACCTATTTACTAAACCCCCACTCAGTACACAGCAGAGATTGGGAGGTTCTCCGGAGGTTCTAGGCTAAAACCCTGCACACACTGCAAGGGATGCTCATGCCTGCCTTCCCTCCCTGTTTGTTCTCTGACTCCTTACTCTCTTACTAATAATTGCAGCCTGCTTTTGACAGCACCAGCTTTATGGCCCTTTCACTCTAAATCTAGGTAATTTTTGGAACACAAAACACGAATCACGACAATTTCTGTAAGAGCAGTTAAACTGCGTCTCTACAAAACCAGTAAAGATTGGGTCTTCGTGCAGTCATAAGCCTTGTGCTGACTGACTGTACCACACACAGGACACCAGCACAGGGCACTGCGTGCCAGTGTGCTAGGCGTGGTCAAGAGTGGCCACTGCGCAGGAGCAAGGCTCATTTTCATCCCGCTCTGTTTCCTAGATTTTATCGATGAGCATATATGTTATATCTCCTTAAAACAAGAGTTGTATATAGAAATAAGCCTTAGACAAAAGGGCAGGCCAGGTATGGAGGCATGTAGCTGCCATTTCAACATTAGGTAGACGATACCAGGGGAAAAAAGAAAGAAAAAGCTACAAAATGTAGTAATAGGCACACAAGGAAACACAGCCAAAACACTAGATGGAACGAATGACGCGCAGAAAGCCATATACTGCTTACTGTAAAAGTTAATTGGGCACTGAAGAAGTGTAATGAGCCAGAGTCTCTACAAGAAGGTTTTTTAAAATCGTGATTATAAATTTCTACACATAAGAAATGGGATTTCGGACCTGGTAGGGGAAAAGTAAATCACTATTAAATTTAGCACTGCTCAAAGAGGAAGAGAGGCTGAGAGAGGAAAGGAGGGAGCCTGAATGGGGGGACAGGTGTTTCCGTCACTGCCACAGAAGTATTTGCTCCGGGAACAGAGTTAAGAAGGTGATGAGGTTCCGTTGTTTGTTTGGTTTTTTGTTTGTTTGTTTGTTTTTGTTTTTAAGAAAATATTTATTCATTGTATTTTTCCAATGAAAAGTAAAAATTCTATACATGTATAATTTACAACAGGATGTTTTGATTATTGTATACATTATAGAAAAGACAAATAAATCTAGTTAACATAAGCATTGACCCATATTGTAGCTATTATTTTTTATAATTTATTTATTTATTCATTCATATTACATCTCAATTGTTATCCCATCCCTTGTATCCTCCCATTCCTCCCTCCCTCCCACTTTCCCCTTACTCCCCTCCCCTATGGCTGTGACTGAGGGGGACCTCCTCCCCCTGTATATGCTCATAGAGTATCAAGTCTCTTCTTGGTAGCCTGCTATTCTTCCTCTGAGTGCCACCAGGTCTCCCCATCCAGGGGACATGGTCAAATATGGGACACCAGAGTTCATGTGAAAGTCAGTCCCCACTCTCCACTCATCTGTGGAGAATGTCCTGTCCATTGGCTAGATGTGAGTAGGGGTTCCATTGTTTTACATGTGCCTTTTATCTGCTCATCTTTCAGGTCTCAGATATGAGATACAAAGCTGTCAGAACAGAAAACACACACCTGAAAGGAATGATGGGCGATTTAGATCCTGCACGGTACTTGGTAATATGCTGAATTCATTCCCCAAACTGAACTGGAGGTGGCTTGGCTGGTCAGGGCTGACCGGCAGTGTGGGCACTGCGGATGCGCACCAGGCACCTGGCGCGCCACATGCCTACCGAAAGTGGCTTGCCCAGGCTGGGAAGCTTGCTGTGGGCTCAGTTCCAATCACTTCCCAGACATGCAAGCATGCAGTTTCCTGGCTTTTCATCCTGTAGTTGCTTAAAACCCTATATCTTAGACAGCCCGACTAGTGCCAACCTTATGCTCAGTGAAGCCCTTCCTGCAAACCCAAATCAGAATGATTTGTTCTGCCCTTGCTTAATTCCTATTTGGCTCTGTCTTATGGCTTGTCCCTTTCCACGTGATGACAAACAGGAAGTTGGCATGGCCAACAGCTCAGGACATCCAGTTAGAGCAAGTGTTCATTCAGTGTTTGTTGACTGAATACATGAAGTAGCCCCTCGCTGGAAAACAACTTAAATGGCTCCAAGCCTCTTACTTCTGTTGGCTGACGTAGCAGTTGATGGTTGGCTTTTGTAGAAGAAATTTTGTTCGTCAAAATACTGAAATATTAGCATTATCTGTTATATTTTCCTTTATTCATTCAGAAAAAATTATATATATATATATATATATATATATATATATATTATATATATATATCAAGGAGGAGAAAGGGCAAGATAGGAAAATTTGGGCATCATGGCTGTTTAAGTTGGCCTGTTCCTTTAGCCACAATAACGTAAGCAAGTGTGTCGAGGCCTTCGCCTGGCCCCTTGCGAAGCCATTGTTCTATTTCTGTCATGTTGTGCACCTGTTCTCACAAGAGTCCGTATTCCAGCATCAAGACATTAGAAGCATCTGGAAGCACTCTCCCTTCTTCCTTGAGCATGGCTGTGGACCCTGTGATTGGAGCAAAGACGGATAAAAAGGGAAGCTTGCTGGTCTCCCTATCTGCTACATTAAAAACCTGTCCGTCATCTCTGCATTTTCATTCCCTAACACGGGACACACTAAAGTTAAAGCGGCTCCCAGCTCCATGGAGATGTGTGTTTGCATCATATTACGTATCACACACACACACACACACACACACACACACACACACACATCAATCCGAATATTTGTCTGTATATACCACAGGTAACCGTAACCCTGCTGAGGGGCTTTACTCTGCTCCCTTAGGCTTTGTTCGTGTCTGTTACCTGGTTTTTAAAGAGGTAAGCCACACAAACATAGCAAAGCAGCCCCTGATCACCCACAATGCTTTCCCAGACCCACATGGGCTACAGAGGCATTGTGCTAACAAGCCAGTAGCTCTGTTGCTTTTTCCCGACCTTGCACAGATAAGGTGGGGGAGACAGTCACCCACAAAATAGCTATTTAACTCAACTGTTGCCCAAAACTGACCTCCATCTGTGTGCGTGGACAGCAGTGCAAGTCAGCAAGTCCTAGGAAGGTTACCCTCACCTAAACTGTACGGAACTGCCTAAGACTTAGCCCCTAATGTGCAGCCAGGGGACCTCAGAGCACATTCCGTGCCTTAGCCTCTCCACCCCGCCTTTCTTCCACATCTTGTTCCATGTGCCAGACAGTATACTGCAACTACTTGGCTTGTATAAATCACTATGTATATTTGCACACCTATATAAGCACACACACACACACACACACACACACACACACACACACACACGTTTATTTGGGGATTTTAAGATTAAAAACAAAAACAAAACAGGGGCAGGGGGGGTGCACAGCGGGGCAGAGGGATGACTCAGCATTTAAGAACATCTGCTGCTCTTGGATAGAACCTGCTTCGGTTTCCCATACCCAAGTGGCAGCTCACAAATACTGCCACGTCCAGTTCCAGAAGATCTGACGCCATCTTCCGATACCGGCAGGCTCCTGCCACACACAAGGTGCAGGGTGCACATACATACACACAGATACATGTAATTATTTTTTAACTAGGCTCACACACTTCTGTGTGTCACACTTCTGTGTGTCTTATTTTTGTTTGCTTTTAAGTGCCTTTCCACACCAACTGGCTCACGCATACTTTGCCCTTTTTAATAGTTTTCTAATCTTCCATAGTGTAGATATAGCCAAACTAAGACTGTTTTTTTCATAATTATTCTAGCCTTAGTGTCTTCAACTCTATTTTCATCAGAATAAATAGATCATTAAAAAAAATCCTAACATGTAGATCTTGGAACAGCTTCCAGGAGGAGGAACCTCTGGTCACAGGATATGTGTGTTTTAACGTCACTACTCATCGTAGCCTATTTCTTTTTCTTTTATCACTGTGCCTTTTCATTGCCAGCACTATTTTTACGCTCTGTTTCAATAGCACTTTGATTATCAGTTCCCTGACAATGGGCCAGAATTGTTTCCTTCCCTAGTTGGCAGTTTGTAGCAATATGAACTAGATACACTTTATGCATATTTCTCCCATGTTAGTTTTCTTTTCCTTGTCAATTTACAGGAACATTTCCAGTCTGTTTTCTGTAACTTTGTATTTTTGCCACATAGGGATTTTTAAACTCTGTCCCGTCAAAAGTCACCCTCTCTTGATGGCCGGCTTTGGAGCTGCCTCCTTTTGGTTTTCCGCATGCACATACTCACTTTTGTGGGTTTTTTCAGTGGTTTTATATTTTTCCATCCCATTGTTCGATCTATTTAAATGAAATCTGTAACAGCTCAGTTAAAATTTTCATGTAGACTAAGCTCAGTGTAGCAGGTTTCTCCTTGTAATTTCCTGTGGGCCCTATCTGAAATGGAATTCATTCTTGTGTTAATCTTGAAAACTTACTGCTTCTCTTATAATGAGATAAAGCATGATTCTCCATTTCTTTATAACACATTCCCAATAATACAAATTTCTTTGACTAGTTCATGTTTCTTTCCTTTAAAATTATTTTCCAAGTTATTCACCATTCTTATCACTGTCCTAAATGGAATATTTTGTTTTTACCACATCAAGCATCTAATTGCTACTGTCGAAGAAGGTCCAACTTCCTTTATTCTGTCTACAAGGGCCTTGCTAGTGTAGCTTAGCTCTCTGCCCGTCCTTTCCCACCACTCACGTTGGGTCTCGTTAGGGCCACACTGCCTTTGCTAAGCCCTCCAAGAAAATCTTAAGTCATGACAGTATTTGCTGGCAAATTTTCTAATTTCTGACTATAAATGTCTCACTTTTTGAGTTTTGCAGGATGTAGGTTTTTTATTCATGATCCTGTGTCGTTCTTTCTGCTGTATCATGAAATTCAGCTGCTAGTGTTTGTCAGGGCCTTTTCCACAGCGATGATGCTGCGTGTTCCTTTTTTGATGTGTTTGAGACTACGGTTGACATATTTCCTGGTTTTGATCCAACTTTGGGTTCCTGGGCTAAATCTTGGTCCTGAATTAGCTTGATATCAGTGTGTTCGCTTAGAGCAGCAGGATGCATTAATTCACAGAGGACTCCAAGAGGAAGCCAGAAGTGCCAAACAGATATCCCTCTGACTTCTGTGTGAGGCAGCCCTCTTTCCTCTGTCTCCACTGGTCTGTGGCAGTCTTTGGTGTTCATGGACGGGAAAGTGCCACACGCCAACCCTCTGTGTCAGTCTCTGTAGTCCCACGTCTGACTCGTGAACCAGATTTTCCCCTTTAATGGGGCGTTCAATTCAGGTCCTTTGTGAAGTCTCAGTTTTAAAATAAGGTTATATTTTGAGAAACCAGAGGCTAGGACTTCAACAGGCTTTTGGAGAAAGCCACAATTCAACCCATAATAGTCACACTGTGTCAGTTTAGACCATTGCTGGGTTTGGTGTGATGACACTTTATTTAACTGAGCTTTGTCTACAGTTCTTCGCACTTGTTTTAACCTAATGCTGTGTTAAACACACACTGGAGGCTCCTGGCTGGGGGATGTCTAGAAGCAGCTAGATAATGCTGGCCTTGCTTTACTGAAAGTTGGAACAAACTTAACTTAGAGCACCTTACCTTTTCTTCCTGGTTTGATCAAATCTCTATTTCTTCCTGAGGTCATTTGGATAATCGGTATCATTTTAAGAAATGTACTCACTTCAGTTGGTTTCCTGTTACTGAAGTTAGTAAGCGCCTACAGCTTTATTCATCTCTCACACTTCAATTTCTTTTGTTAGGTTTTCTTGTTAGCTCTCCAAGGCTGGCCTCGAACCCCTGCATCAGCCTCCTGTGTGTCAGGGCTACAGATATGAACTGTTACGCCCAGTCCTGGTTTTAGCTCCCTTTCTTAGTCTTGCTCTTGGATAGTTGAACATTCTCTTCTGCTTGTTTTAATTACGCCTGACACATTTGTTTTACTAACATGTAAAGTAACATCCTTGAGGGTTCTATTGCTTCATTTACTTTTTAAATCTTGAACTTTCATTTTTATTCCCTGTGTGTGATTGTTTTACATCTATCTGCATCTATGTACCATATGTGTGCGGTGCCAACAGAGGCCAGAATAAAACATCAGGTCCCCTGGCACTGGAGTTACAGACAATTGTGAGCCACACTAGGTGCTGGGAATTGAACCTGAGTCCTCTAGAAGACCAGCCAGGGCTCCTAACTACTGAACCCTCTCTCCAGCCCTCTATTTAATTTATTATTAGAGTTTGTCGGTTTCTTATTCCTGGTTTGTTTTACTTTGTTACACTGTTCAAATTTTATGAAATGAAGAAAACTCTACTCCTGTGTGTTAGAATTCTATAAGTACAAAAATATCCCATAATCAGATAAGTATTTCAGCAAAATTAGAATAGATAAATATAAATTTTAATTATTAGAACTGAACACTTTACCCTAGGTAAAAAGAAACAAAGTATTATCATTATTTTCAGCATCCTAACATTTGTGATATTTGGGTAATATTAAAATAGTAGTTGGCCTTTCTTTCTTTCTTTCTTTCTTTCTTTCTTTCTTTCTTTCTTTCTTTCTTTCCGTTGTTGTTGTTGTTGTTGTTGTTGTTGTTGTTGTTTTGGCCAGAACATATGCCTGGGTACCACATGGCCTGCAGAGGCCAGGAAGGTATCTGATTCCCTGGAACTGGAATTAAGGATTAAGAAGAGTTATGAGTTGCCGTGTGCATGCTGGGAACAAAACTTGGGTCCTCGGCAAGAGTAGCAAGTGCTCTTAGCCGCTGAGCTCTTGCTCCAGCCCCAGTATTTCCTTTCTAGACAAAGGAGTGACTGACCTTGAGATTGGTCTTATCCAGATAAGTTCAGATTTGAGACTGCTTCTGGTGGCCTAATGCTGACGTTCCTTGCTTTCTTCCGTGGAGAAGAAGCAAGTTGACCAAAGACGCCCTTGCAGTGGCGAGAAAGCCACTTTGCCTTGCAGGCAGCTCCCTCTAGCAGTGCAGAAAGACTGGCTGGTCAGCCACAGTGGGGCTGAGCTTCTCCAGGTCTCAGTGAGATGCTTAGATGCCCTCCTGAGAGTCTTCACCCAGAAACCACACCTTCCTCTGCATTTCCTAAACCTGAATACTGTTCTATCCAAGAAGACAGTAAGGAGACATGGCCTTTGTCACAAAACAAGTAAACATTTTAATAGCTTATATGTACATACTCGATAAGTATTTATAAACTTATTGTCAAAAAGACAGCAAGTAGACATGACGTTTGACACAATGCTTATATGCACATATTGTAGGATTGATATTAAAATGGCAGTATGAATGGTAGTCCATAGGCAGCTATTCAAAAATGTAAGAAAGTTTGGAATGACTTTGAACATTATTCTGTGTGAATGCTTCAGAGACTTCAAAAAGAAATGTCAAAGCTCCAACTGTTTAGGTTTCTAGGCCTTGAATTCCAAATGTCTGGGGCTTCAGAAGCAATATGTTACATTTTGTGAGTCAAGCATTTTGTGCTAAGGTATTTCCTTTCTGGTCCCAGAGAACTGCTGGCCGTTCCGCCACAGTGCAGCTTGGGATATTCAATTCACTGGGCAGAGGACAACAATAGAGAGCTGCCACACACAGCTTCCCACAACTTGTTGTGTGAGGACAGGATCTATTTTACAAAACTTTATGAGAACAGTGTAAACACACACACACACACACACACACACACACACACACACACACCTGCCCTGGAAATTTCCTATCATTAAAACAGCCTGTTCATTTTATAATTTAAATATATTTTATTTTATATTCTGGCGGTGGGGCATTAATATACCAAGTAGCAAAACTCTATTATAAAATGACACTGTTCCAAATGCGCAGGGTTGGCGCTGTCTCAACTGCAAGATCAATGCAGTAAAATGGTGCAGCTCTCAATCCCAGTCCATAATAAATTCAGCATGTAATTTGTTACATCACCCAGTTCTGGAGCATGACTGTTTTAATCAATATGCAATTTGAATAATTGGAATAATTTATTATTTTTACTGTCTTCTCTCTTTTATAGCAAAATTAACTCAAAATAAGCTAAAGAATTAAATGTGAAATAATGAAATCATAAAACAAATAGAAGAAAGTGAAAGTAAATATTTAATAGCTCCTTTTAAAAAAGTAAATTAGGCTGTAAGGCAAAGAGCAAAAGAAAGATGTTTTACTAGATTACAACAAGGAATCCTTTCCTAGATAAAATATGTCACACACCACAATTAAAACATTTTTTAAGTCAGGCATGGTGGCACATGCCTTTAATCCTAGCACTTAGGAGGCAGAGGCAGGCAGATTGCTGTGAGTGTGAGGCCAGCCTGGTCTACAAAGCGAGCTACATAGAAACCCTGTCTCAAAAAAAACCAAAAAACAAACAAACAAACAAACAAAAACAAAAAACAACAACCAAAAAACAAACTTTAAAAAATATTTTTTAAAAAATAATCACATACAAGGGGGCTGGAGAAATGGCTCAGTGGTTAAGGGCACTGCCTGCTCTTCCAAAGGTCCTGAGTTCAATTCCCAGCAACAACATGGTGGCTCACAACCATCTATAATGTTATCTGATGCCCTCTTCTACAGATAAAGCACACATATACAATAAATAAATCTTTAAAAAAATCACACACACAAAAAAATAACTTTCAACCGACTAGATAAACACTGAATTTCTGTCTCTAGTATCAAAACATGTTACTAAGCAGAAACTCCTAAGTAGGAAAATGGCCATAGAATACAAGAAGCGACTGACAACATAGAGTGAAAAGTGCCAAAAAAGAGCATGAAAACAGGCAGGCGATGTTAGCTAACTCCTTTAATCCCAGCTCTGGGAGGCAGAGGCAGGTGGATCTCTGTGAGTTCGAGGCCAGCCTGGTCTACAAAGCAAGTCTAGAACAGCAACGCTACACAGAGAAACCCTGTCTTGAAAAAACAAAAAAAAACAGAAAAGAACATGAAAACATATTCAACTTCAGTGACAAAGGCTGCTGTTTATTTACCATTAGCAAATCTAACAAAACTAATACTAAATTGTGAGTGTAATGAAATAAGACCTTTAATCTGTTTTTGGTGGGAATTTATTAGATTTTTTTAAAGGATTTATTTTTATTTCTCTGTGTGTGTGTGTGTGATGTGTGATGTGTTCAATGCCCTTGGAGGCAGAAAAGGGTGTGAGATTCCCTGGAGTTGGAGTTATATCTGCTTATGAGATGCCCTGTTTGGGTGCTGGGAACTGAACTCTGATCCTTTGGAAGAACAGCAAGTGCTCAGAACCTCTGCCACCTCTCCATCCCCAAATGTATGGGAGTAGTGTGTGTGGGGAGGGGTTAACACCTCCTACTGAGGTCCTCAAATGCCTGCATTCTCATGTTCTACAGGAATGCCATTGTAAGTCTGTGTGTGAGGAAGTCACAGCTCTATTGCTAATTTGTAAACAGACTATTTTCAAGAATAGGAGTGAGTAACTAAATTTCACACCTCTTCATGTAGCCATTAAAAGTCTTTTAAGACATATTTTAACTAATTTACTAATGTCAATAATTTAATTCATACCTGAAATGTGCAGAGGAACAGAGAGTTCACCAAAACCACAGCGCTCAAACGAAAAGGCCCTGCCGAGGTGAGTCCAGACGTGTGGGAGATGCACATCTTGTACAAGGTCCATTCAGTGGGGGTCTGTTTTACTCCCTAGGACGTGGATGTCGCTAACAAGGATCATTCTCGGCACACATCCATTAACAAACTTGAATACGAGAACGAAAGGCTCCGAAGTGATCTGGCAAAGCTCCATGTCAATGGGAAAGCAGCGTGGCCCCATCAGGGCGGCTATGATGAGGCAGGAACATGTGCCTACCAGAGCCAGCTGAAAACGGAGACCTGTGGAGACAGGTATGCTGGCTTGGCCGGAAAGAACAGAGAGTTCGCTATCCCCTGCGGAAGGTGTGTAAGTCATGTAAAATGATGGCGTCTTTGGCTGTCTATAGTTTACCTGGTAGTGATAACTCGGGAGTCTGGGCACACTCTTAAGATGTACGTGCTGGCAAAGAGACATCCAGACATGACAGTGAGCTGGGCGGAGAGTCCCCAGGGATTTCCATTTGTCGTTCAAGAAGACATGCTGTACCAATAAACAAGCAATCATACTTTTTTTTAAACACTTACTCCATTAGGTATGATGTTAAAGCCAAACAGAAACCGTGAGGTGTCACTTCTGTCTGTCCTCCCATGGTACAGATGCTGGTGTTGTCACTTGCTGGGTGACCAAGAGCTGGCCCCGTAAGCAAGGGCCCTACTGACAGTCAGTGAGTAGAGTTCATGGAAGGTCAGTCACCACTGTCCACTCTCTCTAGTCCTGTGGTGTCTAACATGTTTTAGTTCGAGTGCTGAGTCACTCTATCACCAATGACACATGCTGATTAACTCAACTTTAACAAAAGATTTCTGGAGGCAGAGCACTGTTTTCCCGAACTCCCTGCACGCTCAGCCACGCAGAACTTTCCAGGTCCATGAAGACATTAGTTTACATTGTGGCTTCCTGAGAAGGGCTACGGCAAGCTGCCTGCACCAAATCTCTCTGGCATGAGCCTTTCATGGTAGTTAAGAAGGTCCAGACGATGCTGCAATTCACCCTGCTCTCAGAAGCTGTAGAGATGCATGAACACCCAGCAGTGTTTCCATGGTTTCTTCACTGTAGGGTGTTAGTGGGGATTGTAGGAGGGAATTCATGTAATATATGCCGGTGCATGAATGTTGACCACTATCACTAATACTATTAGTAATAAATTGAATTTATAATATTAACACTTTAATGATAATTTATGGTGGCTAAAATGTGTGTGACTGTGACCAGGCTTAATAGCTGAGCCTGAGGTTTGTAGGTGATGCCAGGCTCATCTTGGTAGCTAGCCAAAATCTATGGAACAAACCAGAAGGGGAGCGGTCTGCTCAACCTTCTCAAGGCTCTAGAGCTGGGCTCGCCCTTGACTACCTCAGTCTTATAGCCACTAGAAGGATGGAATCTTCTTAGTTGTGGACTTGTTTTGTTTTTATGTATGTGTGTGTTGTCTTGTATGTCTGTATGTGCCCCGTGTGCATGCCTGGTGTCCACAGAGGCCAGCAGACTGTGTTGGATCCCCTGAAACTGGAGTTCCAGATGGCTGTGAAGCACTCTTTGGGTGCTGGGAACCGAACCCTAGTTTTCTGCAAGAGCATTGAGTGTTTCTAAGAATTGGAGCCGTGTCTCCAATCCCAAAGATGGAGTCGAACAATTCTACTGCTACTTGAAACTAAGTCTCTCCAAAGTGTTGAATTAACCCCTCTCTAGACAGTGGAAAAGGGGATGAAGGTCAGGGTGCTGTGGTACTGTAGCGAGGATGCCATAAGGATATTCTGGTAGAGGTGCCATGGTACGGATACTGTGGTGGGGTGCTATGGTGGGATGCAATGGTTGGGATACTGTGGTGGGGTGCTATGGTGGGATGCAATGGTCGGGATACTGTGGTGGGGTGCTATGGTGGGATGCAATGGTCAGGATACTGTGGTGGGGTGCTATGGTGGGATGCAATGGTCGGGATACTGTGGTGGGGTGCTATGGTGGGATACAATGGTTGTGATACTGTGGTGGGGTGCTATGGTGGGATGCAATGGTTGGGATACTGTGGTGGGGTGCTATGGTGGGATGCAATGGTCGGGATACTGTGGTGGGGTGCTATGGTGGGATGCAATGGTCGGGATACTGTGGTGGGGTGCTATGGTGGGATACAATGGTCGGGATACTGTGGTGGGGTGGTATGGTGGGATGCAATGGTTAGGATAATGTGGTGGGGGTGTCATGGTGGGTATACTATGGTGCGGTGCCATGGTGGGGATACTGTGGTGGTGGTATCATAGCTGGGAGTGCCATCCATGGTAGACTGTCATAGTGGAGGTGCCACGGTGGAGATGCTGCAGTGTTGGTGGTATCTTAGCTGGGAGTGACATGGTGGGAGTGTCATAGTGGGGGTGCCATGGCGAGAGTGCGTTTGTCATAGTGGGCTACCATAGTGGGGGCTCCATGGTGGGAGTAATGTGGTGCAGGTGTCATAGTGGGGTTACTGTGGTGGGAGGGCAATAGTGAGAGTGTCATAATGGAGGTGCTGGGGGTGCCTAGAAGCTTCAGTGTAAGCACTGTGGGAAAACAAAGAGGTCTCTGACCACAGCCAAAAGCCAGCCAGTCCTGTGATGGCTGACCACATGTAGAAGCCTGTTTCAGAGGTCGTTTTCTAATCTAGCAAGGCCCTCACAAGGCTTTCCTACTACTCCACAGTGCAAAGGCCAGCCCTAAAGACTTGAGGGGGGGCAGCTACAGGATGATGTCAGTGAGTCATTGCGGGCCTGGGCTGCCACCTCCTAGCCTCACTCACTGGAGCTACTCTGGTGGCCACACATGAGGTGCCACACCATTACTCTGCAGTTTGTTATTTTAAAAATATTGTCCTTGGCCCTTAATCTGCCTTTGTCAGGCAGTACAGCATATATTAAAAGTGCCCAACAAAAACAAGACAGTGGGGGACAGGGGCAGGAAGAAGGAAAGAGCTCGGCGGGAGGTTATCTTAATAAGCAGCCTAGGCAGCTGCAAAACTGTGCCCTGCCAGTTACTTTTGCTGAAAGTTTCATTAAATTTGTTTTAATGCCTCGCCTGATTTCCATGTTCTTCAGTGACCTGGTTTTGAAAAGAAACAGCATTTCAAATGTCCTGAATAAATTATTGCCATGTAAAACTCACTATGGGGAAGAGGAGTGGAGATTTGGGGACAGTTTGAGCTTAGCAGTGGAGCAGTGGAAAGCAGGGAGCTCCCCGCTGGTGCTAGCAATGGAAGAGGAAGTCTTTCCCTCACAGCCCAGCTCAGGGATTCAAGTGACAAAAGCTATGTACACATATGTGCGTGTGCATGCATATGTATGAATATGTGTGTATAAATATGTGTGGTATATGTGCATGGTGTATAAATGTGTATGTATGTATATGTGCATATGAATGTCTGGTATGTGTATTGTGTAGTATATGTGTATCTATGTGCTTGTGTGTATGTGTGCATCTGTGCATGTGTGTGTGTGTGTGTGTGTGTGTGTGTGTGTGTGTGTGTGTGTGTACATGAGGGTCTGTGCATCTAGAGAATATCCATATATTTATTAGGCATAAATTAACTAGAAAACACTCGTTATCTTTACACACCAATGGGTTAAACTATTTGGAGAAGGAAAAATAAAACTGCATCACAAAATCTCAAGGCCACAGTGTAAGGAATTCTTCCTTGGAACTGAGAAAGATTCAAGCAGTCTGTGATCTAAACAATCTGTTCTTCATTCCTAACTTCTGTTGTCTCTCACCCCTACTTGGAGTGATATCTTAATGTTCACTCACTTGAATTTTGAAGCGTTTTCAGGTGATCCACAAAGCATTTAGCTTCTAGAATAATATAGTCATCACTCTAGAAGTTTTATGAGACATGATGGAATTTGGCTAAAATGCTCTGAGTCTTGTTCTGAAAAGATAGTGATTTGAAGCTACAGGATGATTTACAAGCTGATTTAGAGTACTGGGACCCAGAACTATTAATATATAACTCATTTTAATGACAAATCAATTTTGTAATAAATGGAGCTTGTCTTTATATGCGAATCCACACTTAAAAGTGAGGCCACAAGGGCTGGAGAGATGGCTCAGTGGTTAAGAGCATTTACTGTTCTTCCAGAGGGCCTGAGATCAGTTCCCAGCACCGCTGTCACGTAGCCTACAACCTCCTGTAACTCCCTCTGACCTCCACCTGCGTACAAGTGGTGCACTAAGCCCACACAGGCACATACACATGAAAATAAAGAAATCTTTCAAAAAGTGGATTCATGATTTAGATTCTTATATCATGAACAGAGAAGAGATTAGTAATAAGAAAGGTTAATCATTTAGATGGTTTCATGTCTAGCTAATAAACTAATAGGAAAAAGCCACAAGATTGGCAGGTTTGTCATTACCACTTGTCAGGTCCCTTGTCTGGGGATGACTCTAGAAGCCAACACAGCCGACCAAAGGTTCCAGGTCAGGAGACAGTGCAGGTCGCAGAACGGGAAGCTTCTAGAGACTGTGAGGTGAAGCTGGAAAGGGGGTCAGCGATAGGGGGTGGGTCCTTGTCCCTGCCTAGGACACCATCCCATAGTCCAGGAGGAGGGCCCCCAGAAGTGCCATGGACCACACATGAAAGGCCTTGCAAGCTGCAGAGTTCTGCCTCCCATCCAAGCAGATGAGCCGGCCATACTTTGCAGCCCTGAAGCGGGGCCTGTGGGAAAGCTAATTGAACAGTTCAACTTGTGAGTGGCTATTAAAAGCCTTATGCAATAATTCTTGAGCCCACTTCAAATTGATACGTGCAGCATTTTGTGCAAGGTGGCTTTATGAAGCATTTGAATAGCTATGTTCTAGAAGGGCTTTCAGCTATAAAGATGATTTAAGGCAAAGCACTTTACTTCATAATGTAGTCTTTTCCTTCAATCTCAATATTTTATTGATCTTATAGTATAAAAAATGTTCCTATATAAATCTTAGTAATTAATGCCGTAAAGCCATCTCTGCATCCACAGCAAAATGGATAATTGGGTAATTATTCAGATAATTTAGAACAAATAATACTTTGTGTGAAATTTCTGCACAGTTGAGATAACACACACACACACACACACACACACACACACACACACTTCTCAGATCACCTCTATAGTTGACATGTTTTTCCACCCTGAAGTGTAGACACCAGGCGCAGGCCAGAGGATGTATGAGAGAGCATTATAAGGCTGTTACAGCTCAGTTTGAACCATGAGACGCTTCACCCATTGTTCACATCATAAACCATGTTATTTCCATTTAATTTGCTGTTCTGTTTCCATGGAAATTATGGTGTAGGATAATAGGGGAAAGATTTATTTCAAGATAAGTAAAACTGGGAAGCATGTTTGTTTCTCTGAGCTGATCTGCAGAGGCCTAGCACAATGCCCCGTGCCATTTGTATGCACAGACTTGAAGAAGTCTGCCAAAGAAGCGAGTCTTTGTGGACAGGGCTTCGGATGAGAACAGAAAAATACAGTGTCGGGTCTCTTTTTTTTTTTTTTTTTTTATTATTAATCACTTTACAGCTCGATCCCAGCCTCCTCCCTCCTCCCCTCCCAGTCCCACCATCATGCACCCCTCTCCCTATTCTCTCCTCCTCAGAAAAGGGCAGGTCCCCAAGGGGTACTAACCCACCCTGGCACCTCAAGTTGCAGTAAGACTAAGCACATCCTCTCTCTCCCACTGAGGCCTGACAAGGCAGCCCAGGTAGGGGAAGGGATCCAAAGGCAGGCAACAGGGTGGAAGACAGCCCCTACTCCTATTGTTAGGGGACACACATATTGGCCAAGATGGACATCTGCAACCTATGTGTAGGGGGTCGAGGTCCAGCCCATGCATGCTCTTGGTTGGTGGTTCAGTCTCTGTGAGCCCCCATGGGCCCCACTTAGTTTACTCTGTATGTCTTCTTGTGGTGTCCTTGACCCCTCCAGCTCCCTCTATCCTTCCTCCCACTCTTCCACAAAACTCCCCAAGCTCGGCCTATTCTTTAGCTGTGGGTCTCTGCATCTGTTTCCATCAGCTGCTGGGTGGAGTCTCTCAGAGGACAGTTATGCCAGGCTCCTGCCTGCAAGCATAGCCGAGCATCGTTAATAGTGTCAGGGGTTGGCTCTCTCACATGGGGTGGGTCTCAGGTTAGGCCAATCACTGATTTGCCATTCCCTCGATCTCTGTTCCATCTTTACCCCTACCCTTCTTGTAGGCTAGACAAATTTTGGCGTCAAAGGTTTTATGGGTGGGTTGGTGGCGTCCTCCAGTGTGTGGTTTTAAATTGTATCAAAACACAGCTCTGAAAATGGCTAACACCTGTGGAAATCTGGGTATATTAGTAAGGATAAAGAAGAGTCAATTGAACAGATTTTTATGTTTTCACGGTCTTTGGTGATCTGATTAAATTTAAGCCCTACTTTTATGAAAGCATTTATTTAGTCAAACAGCCTAAGTGGGATGGTCTTTGGTCCAGTTTTAAGGGCTGTCATTTTGTTCCATTATTATTATCAGTGGTTTTTTTTTTTTTTACTTGTATCTTCCACCTAATATTTTAGCACAAACAACAAATTCCATAGTGTTTCAATCTCAGGAGAACATAGTAGGTTTCAATCTCAGGAGAACTTGGGCTTGAGATCGAAGTTACCAATTCCTAGCAACATGTTCTTATTTTGAAGGTCAACAGTTGTTTTCAGGGCTGGCTATTTGGTGTTGGCTAAACGACTGGTGTACTCTTCCCTCTCAGCTTTCCTTGGTTGCCTGGCTCTTTGTATAGAGCTGAGGCCCCATCCGCTTTGACATGTCCATCGGTGTTTTTTGTTGTTTGCTTCACCTTTGGGTAGTCATGTTGGTGAGACTTGTGGGTGACATTCCTGGGAGATAAACTCACAGCAAATCTGATCGCCTGGCTCTCCCGGTCTTCCCGCTCTGTCTTCTGCAATGCCCCCTGAGCCTTAGGTGCAAGAGCTGTACTGTAGATGAACCCACTGGGACTGGGTTCTAACACTCTACATTTCGATGAGTTATGCTTTTTTATAATGCTTCTATCTGTTGCAAAGAGAAGTTTCCTTCCTGGGGGTGAGGGCTATGTTTATCTGTGGGTATATGGACAAACATTTTAGATGTGGTCAGGGGCTATCCTGGTTTAGTAAAACTGTGCGTTCTCCTCCAAGACCCATGGCCTCGCTAGCCCTGGGGTGTTGGCTAGGATTCCAGTACCGGGCATGATTTCCCTCTTGTTGAGTGGATCAATCAGAGAGTTGTTATCACCAAGGTATGTGTGCCACTACTGCACCCTTAAGGATACAGTGCAATTCTGCTTGTTGATGTAGGTCATAGATATCATAGCTGTGTAAAACTGTCACTTGTGTTGCTCCTTTGGAATCTAAAGTAACATTAGGCAGACTGAGCAGTTTATATTTAGGAATATGTAAATATATATATATATATATATTTGAATTTGAAATAGAGTAAGGAAGGGTGTATAGGAGGATTTGGGGAGAGAAAAGAGAAGAAAATGATGTGATTATGTTGTAATATTAAAAATAAATAAAAATTCATACAATTAAAATAAATGATTGAGCCGGGCACAGTGGCACACAGCTTTGATCCTAGTACTCAGGAGGCAGAGGCAGATGGATCTCTGTGAATTTGAAGCCAGACTGGTCTACAAAGTGAGTCCAGGACAGCCAGAGCTACACTGACTCTGTCTTGAAATAAATAGATAAATAAATAAATTGATTGATTGATTGAAGTGGGCCTGGAGAGCCAGAGGCATATATTGCCATAGTTAGAGGGCCTGGGGCATCATGGGAAGGCAGAGGCACTAAGGCAAGAGAACTCTAAATTTAAGGAAAGACAGGGAAGACCCTGTCTCAAATGAGAAATACAAATAGAGCTCAGTAGTACAGCACTTGCCTAACATTCTTAACAAAAACCTAGGTTCAATCCCCAGCACCAAAAAAACAAAACAAAACAAAACAAAAACAAAAACAAAAACTGGGTAAATGATTTAACGACTGGGCAAAAGGACATCAAGATGACACCTGGTCTCTCCTGGCTGTCTGGAATCTGGTCGAGCTAGTTCACACAAAGACATGGTTCCGCCCCCTAAAAGCACAACTTGTTATGAAAGCCTGTGAAGTGCAGCAGAGAACCCTAAAATGCCTTCTTAGAACTGCACGTGGCAGTAGTGTTGTGTGTTTTGAGATTTCTAGGGAAAAAAAAAAGTTTCAGCTTTTTAAATGGCCTAAAAACACAAAAGCACAACACAGAGTCAGGAAGGCTGAGGCTACAAAAAGCAGTGTCTTCTGCTTTATCGTGCTGCAGTCCAAGTTTTTTAAATGAATTTGAGATTATTCAGAAAAACCATTTATTTTCAAATAAATACCCAGAAAAACTCAATCATTCAATTGGTCCTCCCTAGTTGAACATCAGGGAAATCAAAGCCTTCAGCTACAACAACAAACATGGCCTTTGGTGGCTCCTGTTGCCTTGTACATTGGAATGCTTGGTCCCCAAGTGGTGGGACTGTTTGGGAAGGATGAGGAGGTATGGCCTTTCTGGAGGAGGTGTGTCACTGGGGGAGGGCTTTGAGGTTTCAAAAGACACATGCCATTCATTCCCAGTTAGCTCTCTGCTCTGTGGCTATGGCCCAACATGTGAGGTCTCAGATGTTCTTTCATTCTGCCATCATAGACTCAGACCCTCTGAAACCATAAGCCAAGTTAAACACTTTTTAAAAGAGATTTATTTTATGTATGAGTGCTCTATCTATCTGCATGTACACCTGCATGCCAGAAGGTGGCAACAGATCCCAGTATAGATAGTTGTGAGCCACCCATGTGGTCTCTGGGAATTGAACTCAGGACCTCTGGAAGAGCAGACAGTGCTCTTAACCACTGAGCCATCTCTCCAGCCCCACCTCACCCCCTTTTTTTTAAAGTTGCCTTGGTCGTGGTGTTTTATCACAGCAAAAGAAAAACAAAAATAAGATACCGGCACTAACGTCCATTTCTTCTCTTTTAGAATTAGCCAGGACTGTGAGCTGAACAGAAGCCCAACACCACCCTTGGCACCTTTGCCATTTCAGATCAAAGAAATGACAAGTCCCTTGGTTAATGACGATGAAGTGTTCCCTCTGGTGAGTTACTGGAAGCTAACTTTTCCCCCCCTGAAGAATAGGTTATTTAATACTGATAGCAATACAGAGAAGGTCAGAATAGCTTAAAATGTCACTTCTTTTTCTTGTGGTGGCTGTTGCTATTGTTTTGAGGCAGGGTATCACTATGTAGATCAGGTGAGCTCAGAGATCTACTTGCCTCTGCCTCTGGCATGCTGGCATTGAAGGGATGCAGCACCATTTCTGAAAGAAGGCTATAGGATGCTCTATAGGACCATTAGACCACACCTATCTTAAACAGAAAGAGAATCTAATACCCCATCAAGAGTTGCTGGCGATGCCTTTTAGTTTTTTTGGTTTTCATTTTTTAGAGACAGGATCTCACTCTGGCCCAGACCGACCTAGAATTCACCATGTGACCCAGGCTCGCTTTGAACTTGCAGCGCGCCTCCTGCATCAAGTTCTCAAGTGCTAGGATTACAGACATGAACCGCTATACCCAGATAGGTTTTAACTTATAGTAGTTACATGTATAAATTGCACATGGCCATGTGCTGAGTCATCCTGGAGAGCATCTAAGTAAGTGTTAATTCCCTGAGGCAAGAGGATTAGCCCAAGAATGCAGATCACTTCCAGTGAGAGAAAACTCTGCTCTCTCCCAGTGCTACAAATTTAGCTGCTACAAAGAGGCTGTTTTGTGTTAGTGAAGGGTAGTACATGTCCTGGGCTCAAAGTTGACAGAAGCTAGCTAAGTAGCTCTCAGTGAGAGAGCCACTCTGCTATTGGGCCCATATGTAATACCTACTGGGGTTGCCAAGGACATAAAATGGTACAGGTACAGTTGTCCATCCTGAGCTTGGAAGCAGGACAGAGAGTTACCTACAGAGTATGCAGCCTTCTGCTGCAGGGGGCACAGCCTTACTTTGGTCTTAAACATCTATGACACGACTTTCCCTTTGAGGCATTCTCTCTGCTGAAGATTTTTCTAGAACAATATTTACCACTCATCTGACCCCAGTGGCAGGATTTCTACTGTGGAACTCTCCTTTGTTCTAGACCTGCCAGCCTTCCGTGCTGCCCAGCAACAGCAATGGGGTGTTGTGTCCAAAAGCACAAGACTCCAGGGTACATTAACTTGGGGTCTACATGGCTATCCTTGCCTGCCCCACACAACCTAAAAACAGGCCAAGCCCCCGAGTCTTGCATGGGGCTCTGTTTCACCCTCTAGAGTGTGCGCATGTTTCTGGTCTTGGATTTAGCAGCTTCGCTAACCAGATGCCTGTGTTAATGTGATCTTTTGAGTGTCCAGATGGGCAAGGTCCCTTGGAATTCACTGTGACACATCATCATTAGCACAGGTTAGGGCAAACCTGGTGTCAACAGTGTCCAGCGCTTGTGGTGGACGGCTGCTTCCAATCCTTTTTGCCCTGGATATTTAGCAAATGTGTGATGCTCAAGGCTGTTTCCTTAGATTCTGGTGGGAAGGCTGCACTCAGCACAGAAGGTCCAGTTGCGATGTAACACTTGGATAAGTCTGCAAGACTCTGCTGTCACCTGCTGTGATCACGAGTTTTCATATACTAATGAACTAAACTTATAACCAGGCCACGGGCATAAAGCTTCAATCTTCTTGACAAACAAAAAGGAAATAATACTAGAGGCAAGCTGGGACATTGGTGCACATCTGGAGTCCTAGCACTATGGAGCTAGAGACAGGATGATCAGGAGTTCAAAGGCATCCTCAGCTACATAGTAGTTCCTGGCAAGCCCGGGCTACATGAAGCACAGTCTAAAGGCTGGTGAAGAAGACAAAGTTTAGAAAAAAAGAACAGGAGAATTAAAATATAGTTTTCAAATAATTTTATAATTTTAAAGTAAAACTAATATTGTCCTTTATCCCATAACATTTTTGTTCTTGTTTAAATATATGCTAAGCACATCACAAGCTGTGAAATGTCTCACATCTCACAGCAGGGTACAATGGGTCTACCAGAGTGTCCTCAGCCAGCCTCCTCCCTGCCTAACTCCCCCTAATCAAACCTATCCAGATTTCTGTTTCTGACTGAGCCATCTTTACCCGATCTGCTACATCTTCACTCCCCATTTGGTACTTGCCTATGTTCTGCATTACTGCCCCTGCGAGTCAGCAAAGTGTGCTCTGCTTGGGTTCCCGGGTCCTTACATCCCCTGGACCTGCAGCTGGTCACTGCAGCTTTCCTTTCTGGAGCGCTCTAATGGCGCGGTGCTGACATGGCTCAAAGCCTTGAGGGTTTCATTAGCAGAACCATGCTACAAGGGGAAGAGGGCTCTGCCCAAATATGGTATCTCAGTAAAGCTGCAAAGCTGGTTGTCAGGGAGCTGCATGCCTAGGGACTGTAAAGGCTCTGTATTGGTCTCACCTCCCTCTCCTCCCTCTCTCCAGTCTCCACCGGACATGTCCTTCCCGGCTTCCCTAGCCACGCAGCACTTCCTGATGGAAGAAGAGAGGCGGGCCAAGGAGCTCGAGAAGCTGCTCAACGCACACATCGATGAGCTGCAGAGACACACCGAGTTCACGCTTAACAAATACAGCAAACTCAAGCAGAACAGACACATATGAGCCTTGCACCTTTTCTGTTTGCTTCCTCTCCATAAGAAAAAAAGAAGAAGAAGAAAAAAGAAGCTCTGGCAAAGCACTTGCAAAGAGAACTTATGAAACGGAAAGAACTGCTTTAGTCTGCACCAGTAAATCACTCCCGTAAGGCAGCTAGAAAATAGGATTGTGTTCCATGAAGCTGCTTCTGTTTCTGCGTTTCACATTCTAATTGTTCTGTTAGGATAGAGTAAACATGGCCGGCCGCCCCCACCCCCACACCCCAAGGGTTTCTTTCCTGTCTAAGGGATGGTTTGGGATTAAAAATGAATTATTTCTGATTTTAATCATGTATGCTAAGGTCCCATTTCCTGTGTAACGGGCAGCGAGTAAGGGACGTGCTCACCTCCAAAATGTAAGGAAACTGAGTGCAGCCTCTTGGTGCTGGGCACAAAATCTCAACGACTTCTAAAAGCGAAAGATGCCTAAATAGACACACTGAACTATGCAAACACCCCCAGATTTGTTTAAAAAGCAAAAGGATATGCCTTTGCTGTTTTTACATCAAGGGCTTCGGATGTGCAGTGTGCACAGAAGAGAGCCATGCTGCCCCAAGACACAGCAAATGTACAGTGTGCACAGAGAGCCATGCTGCCCCGAGACACAGCAAATGCAGAGCTCCATGTTGCCTCTGTCTCCTTTGTAATCACTACTGTTCGTAATACAATAAAGGAATGCAAAATTCAATTGCTTTACAGGTGTCCAGTTTCTGCAGAAGTAATAGCAAGAAAATGAACAACGAAATTCACATAACAAATAACACAAGAATAATCATCTGATATCCTGTCCTTTAAAAATGGAATATACACACACAGACTCATTCTCTCTCCCTCCCTCTTCCTCTCTCTCTCTCTCTCTCTCTCTCTCTCTCTCTCTCTCTCTCTCTCTTACACACACACACACACACACACACACACACACCACGTATCTCCGCACCATTTACGCTTAAGCATTCAATATCAGCAAGGCTAGTGTCTTAGAAGCTGGCAAGGTGCCTCAGTGAGACAGTGAGAACTTTATGGTCTGTCATGAGGACCTGAGTTCAGATGTAAGCACCCATGGGAAAAGACTGGGTATGGCCATCCACACCTGTAAGCCTCATGCTATGTGTGGCAGAGACAGGAAGATCTCTGGGCCTTCCTGGCTGCCAACCTAGGTTCAGGTTCAGTGAGAGAGCCTGTATCAAGGGATTAAGGAGGAGAGTGACAGAGCAGGACCCCTGATTTCACTCTCTGGCCTCTACATGCACGCACAGATAAACACACGTTCACACACATGTACTGGAAAAACAATTTTAAAAAGTGAAACTATCCTGTAGTAAGCAGAGCATACAGAAGTATCCATCTGGATCTCTTGACTCCTGGTGCTCATTACAATATCACTTCCTGTAAGTAGGCAGATAGGGAACAAAGATACATTCAAAACCCCTGGAGAGGTCCATGCCCCTAATGTGCCCCTTGTAGGGAAAACCATAGGGTTGGTGGTACCTTTCTGTTAGGGACCAGCTTCTAGCCTGGGCACAGTGAAAATAAAACATAGATCTAACATGCTTGAAGCCTTGAGGTTGATCCTGCACTGCACAACAAAAATAAAAGGGACCAAAACCCCAAGCAAATATAGAAAAAAAAAGGCTTGTGGGTGTTCCCCTTAGAAGATGGGGAGAAAGTATTTGTTTAGAAATGGGGCCAAAGCACACTGAACCCATCTGATCTTGCCTACATCTGTGCATCCCCAAACAAATAGAAATGATGAGATACCTTCACCATCTCCTACGTCCTGGACCACTTGCGCCTCCTCAGGGTAGCCTCATCGATGAGCCTTGTTCACTGAAATCAAGATCTAGGACACACCATTCTCATACCTTAGAGGTAAGGAGAGCGGAAAAGTGTGTCCCAGGGACTAGTTGCCTCCGCGCACGGCTTTACCAAGTCACAGCAGACTGATTTTAAATCACCACTTTAGCACTCCACTTCATATCAGCTTTCTTTAAACCATGGCTTTCATGGGTTTTTTGGTTGTTGTTGTTGTTGTCTTATAACAGGAGGAAAAAAATTAAGATAATTTGATGGGGCTGGCAAGATGGCTCAGCAGTTAGTATTTGCTGCAGAAGTCTGACAACCAGAATCCATGTAAAGGTGGGCGGAGAACACAGACTCCACGGAGGTACCCTTTGACCTCCACAGGCAAGCTGTGGCACGTGCACACCGGGATACACATACAGATAATAGATAATTCCTAAAAATCAATCAAGCTGCTCACTTATCCAGTCATTTTGTTTGTTTGTTTGTTTGTTTCAAGCGTGATACCCTGCTGTCTATTTAGGCTACTATAGAGGAACACCTTAGACCAGTCTGTGGTGGACTGTTAGGGCCTGGAGGGGAGGGATGTGCAAGGCTCCGCCCCCAGGGGAGACTCTGCTGTCAGCCAATGGCTGCTGGGGAAGGAGTGTGGCCACTGATCAGTCGCCCCTGACAGTAAACATCCTCAGGCACCAGCACAGGCAAGCAACCCTAATCAAACCCACTGGGTTATTTTTTTTTTTAAAAAGTCAAGAAAGTAAGAGGGGAGTGTGACAGGCAGAAATAAAAAAAAAAAATCCTTTCCTATTTTAGATAATACAGTTCCCTAATAGGAAGTCACAAGGAATCTATTTTTAAAACTCTAGATGCTAAGAAGTCATTGGGGTTAGCCTTCAGGATACAAGATGACCACACAAAATTGATTGCTTCTGTATATAGCAGTAATGGCTGTATATTAACATAAAAATACTCCTCTTGTGATCACACCAGTGAAATGCCTACTAGAATACATTTAGGAGTTGGATACAATAAAACTGCTAAAGGCTCATCACAGAAATCAAAGGGTTTTTTAAGAATGGGAGTGGCAGGAGCCATACTATGGGCTGGAAGGCAACACAGCAAATGCCTCAATTTTCCAAAAATTGATAATATGTTTCAACACAATTTCTATCAAAATCCCAGCATGGGTTTTTGGTTGACATGCGCAAGATCATTTTAAAGATTACACTGAAGTTCAAAGAAATTATAAAAGTTTTAAAAGTTGAAAACTATAAAGTAACAAAAAGAGTGAATCTATCTAGTTTCAAGGCAGCATCCAGAAGTCGCTCGACTCACAGCAAGGGTGTGTCCTGACTCCCTGTGAATTTAAACTACCTGGAGGTGAAGACGCAGGCGATGCTCTTAGCCTTCCAAGCATGGAGGCCTAACCACACCTATCTTACACATGCTCCCATTTATACCGTCCTGCACCTGAGCAGTATTACCCAGCACACGTCTACTTACAATAGCGATATGTTGACTTCTGCGCTTAGCCTGAAAAGCAGCGGTTTCATGACCCTGTAGAGGGATAGTCAGGATTGAGGGGTTCCTCATTGGCTACTCTTCCTGTTGCTGTGATGAAATTCCCTAGGAGAAGCAACTTATTGGGGAGGAGGTTTGTTTTAGTGCATGTCCATCCTGGTGAGCAAGGCACAGCATCAGGAGCCTGAGGCAGCTGGCCACACTGCATCTTCAGTCAAGAATCAGAGTGATGGATGCCTGTGTTCAGCTTTCCTTCTCCTTTTTTTAGATAGTCTAGGATCTCAGCCCAGGGAAGGATCTCGTCCACAGGATCTTCTTGCCTCAATCCACCCAGTCAAGATAATCCCCCACGGGCATGCCCAGAGGCCGTTCTCTTGAGTGATTTTAGATCTTAAGTTAACAGCTGCGCTGGACCATTACAGGTAGCGATAATGACCGTAGGAACAGTCCCACCAACATGCCCAACAGATTCTTCACAAGCATGCCCAAGCTATTCAGAGGAGGTCTGACAGCCTTTCAACAAATGCTGGAGGGACTGGACAGCAAAAGGGAAAATGTGTTGGGGTTGGTCTGGTCCTGTGTATTCAAATGCTAAATACTAGCCCCCAAGATGTACTTGCTGTCCAGTTGAGCACATTCTCACACACAACAAGTGATGCTGTGTGAGCCTTGCTCCCCAATTTTAAAGCTGATTGGTTAATCAAAATAGCTAGCAGTCTGTAAGTGGGCAGAAGAGAAGTAGGCGGAGCTTAGGTCCGTGGGGTTGGAGTCAGATGGGGACCACTAGGAAGGGAGAGCCAGGACAGGAAGCTGCAGAGAAGGAAGTCACCACAGGGCAATATGGACTACAAGCAGGTGGCCATGAGGGCTGGTCTGGCGGAACAGAAGCAGCCCAGGCAGGAACAACTATGGTTAAGTAACTTGGGGTGTGTATCTGGGAAATAGCAAAATAGCTTAGAGGGTTGTTATCTGCCCAGTTATGGTGCATTAAGCTTTTATAAATCTAAAAGGTCTGTGCCTCAATTACTTGGGAACTAGCTCGGGTAGAGATGCCCTCTAGAGTCTACTACCCCTTCCACAACATACTGGTTTCCACCTCATTTGATGTATGTGAGAATGTGCTTGTCTGGACAGCAGCCAGATCTTGGGGAGCATTTGAATACCTAAGACCAGAGCAACCCCAACAAAAATGTACCCCTTATGCTCAAATTAACTTTTTGAAATCAATCAATAAATACACTTAATAACTGCACAACATGGATTATGTCAGATATGATGGCATTATTAAGCCTGTGACCCCAGCACTTGAAATGCTCAGGCAGAAAGATTCTGAGAAGTTTGATCAAAGTCAACCTGAACTATGCATGGTTTGAGACCCTGTTAAAAGCAACACCAAAAAACCAGGGCTGGGGGATGGCTCACTTAGCAAGGTGTTTCCCATGAACGTACGAATCTGAGCTCAGATGCCCAGTATCCATGCTCCATGCACACATCGTCCACTGTGGCATGTGCCTGACATTACATGGAAATGGGCAGAAGCCTAGAGCCACTGTTCAGCCAGTCCAGACACACAGCAAGTGCCAGGTTCATCAGAGACTCCTTTTCCCCAAATTAGGTAAAAAGCAATAAAGATATTCAACACTGACCTTTGACCTCCAGACATGAACACACAAATATACGCACACACAAATACATGTGCGCACACACGTGCATGCATGCACACGCACACGCGCGCGCGCGCACACACACACACACACACACACACACACAAACACAGGCACACACACACATGCACAGGTCATGGACATAAATGTGAAGCCATAAATCTTTTTAAGAAAAACGCCTAGCTGTCTCTGACTCTGCCTTGCCTGGGAGAGCATGCTCCTAGTCCTGCTGTGACTTGAGGTGCAGAGGTGGGTTGCTTCCCCTTTCAGGCCTCCCCTTCTTTGAGAAGAAAAAGAGGGGGGAATGTGGAGGAGGGGCATGAGGGAGGGACTGGGAGGAGAGGACGGAGGGGGCTGGAATCAGGCTGTAAAATGATTAAATAAATACATTTAAAAAATAAAAGCCTAGGATTAAATACTGTGGGACTCACAGCTTGGCAGGGCTCTGAGATGTGACAGGAAAATCAAAATGCATAGAAAGGCAAACTGGTAAGTGGGGGAGCTACCAAAACCACAAACATTTGCTCAGCTAAAGGCCCTGTTAGGAGGATGAAAGGGAAACCTACTGGGAAGAATTTGCAACTCACATAGCTGACAAGAACTAGTGTCTAGAATGCATAAAGATCTCTCCAAACCCAACAGCAAAACAGCCAACAATCCAATTAGAGTACAGTTAGAAGACCCGAGGAGCCATTTCAGCCCCTGCACTGAGGAGAATCCAGGGGTGGCAAACAGGCAGGAGGGGAAGGCTGAGCATCAGCCTTTGGAAAAATGCAAATTAAACTATAGTAAGAGTTGGGCTGGAGAGATGGCTCAGAGGTTAAGAGCACTGCCTGTTCTTCCAAAGGTCCTGAGTTCGATTCCCCGCAACCACATGGTGGCTCATAACCATCTATAATGAGATCTGGTGCCCTCTTCTGGTGTGTGGACATACATGCATGCAAAACACTGTGTACATAATAAATAAATAAATCTAAAATAAAAAACAAAACAAAAACTATAGTAAGAGTCGAGATGCTGGCGTCAAAAAACAAAAAGCAAAAATCCTCAAACAAGGCTAAAAAGGTTACAGCACTTGCTGCTCTTGTAAAGGACCCAGGTTCAATTCCAGGCACACACATGGTGGCTCACCACTGAAACTGTACCTCAGGCAATCTAACACCCTCTTCTGACTTCCACAGCTACCAGGTGAGCATGTGGCACACATACATGCATGCAGGCAAAGCATCAATGTACATAAAATAACAAAATAATCTTTAAAATATTTTAAAAGAAAACACTCAAATAATAAATTTAAACAGAAGAGTGAAAAAATGAAAAAAAAAAGTGATAAAGCGACAGCTAGCAAACACAAAGTAATTGAAAGGGTGAAACCCTGTGAAAACCTGTAATTCGTCTCAGTGGCACCAATGTCAGTCTGTCCTCAGACACTCATGATAAGTGTGAGGAAGTTAATCTTGTGGGGAGCCAGGTATCTCTGTGTTATTTCCTACAGTCGCATGTAAATCTATAGCTATCTCAAAATAAAAGGTTGCTTTTAAAAAAGCAGCTATTCTTAGCCCCCACCTGTTCAAACAGGCGGCAAGCTGGATTTGGTCCACAGGCTATGGTTTACTCTATAGTGCTCAGTACAGACAAGAAAGGCCACGCTCTCTAAATGGCAGTGCTGGAGAAAGCAGTCCCCTGGGTATGGCATGCCACTGCTCTGTTGATTGCTCAGCAGTTGGGGCTACCCACATAAGATTAGGCCCATTGATGTTCCCCTGTGGGCGGTGAGGGGCTCGTGAGGCCTTTCCCCTTCTTGAAAAAACAACTGGTAAGTGGGGAAGAGGTATTTCCTCAGTGGTGGAGCCACTGGTAAGTGGCCCACACTCCTGTGACTTCTCACCCACACTCCTGTGAATAGGATTTGGTGTCTTCTGGGTCCTGTGATCATGCTGTGGTTTAATATCTGCACCATAAAAATTCTTCTCATTTCCCAGCCTTTACATTCAGTCACTTTTACCACATCCAAGCAGGAAAAGGGGTTTTAAATAATTTTAAAATCTGTATTTAGCCACTGGAAAGATGGCCCAATGGCAGAGAGTGCTGGCTGTACAAGCCTGAGGAAGGAAGCTGGAAGTTCAGCTAAGCATGCCTATAAGCCCAATGCTGTAGAGGGCGGGGACAGGAACACTAAGTGTGCCTATAAGCCCATTGCTATGGAGGGTGGGGACAGGAACACTAAGTGTGCCTATAAGCCCATTGCTATGGAGGGTAGGGACAGGAACACTAACTGTGCCTATAAGCCCATTGCTATGGAGGGTAGGGACAGGAACACTGCTGGGGTTGCTGCCGCCAGTCTGGCCCAGTTACACTCTAAGCAAAATGGTTGCGTGATCTTTGTATCCCGGACAACCATCATCCTTCATCCTTTTGACAGCATCCTGCTCTAACAGATGCATGGTGTATCTCAAGGCTCAATCAGTCCTCGGACTGGTGGTGTCCAGCATTTTTAACAAACTTGTTGATTATTTCAGTGGCTTTTTGTTTTGTTTTTTGTTTGTTTTTTGTTTTGAAGGGGGTACTTTCTACTCAGATCCTCCCTTCTTCTAATTGACTCATCTATTTTCTTACTTTTGAGTTGTGCCCTTACATACGTGGGATACTAACCCATTATCAGATGTGTAATTTGGAAATATTTTCTTATTTTGTGTTCTAGGCTATTCATTGTTTCCTTGACTGTATGTGAGATTTTTGTATCCTCAATTTGTCTACTGTTATTTTGAGGTCCTCACCGTAGGGAAAACAAGACACTAAACCCTCCTTGTCCAAGCTAGTCCTGCAGCTTTCTTGTTTAACCCTTGGTTCTCCACTCTCTGCCGACCCTGCGTGCCTATGTGCAGTGGCTAACCGAACCCTTACCCTTCCTATACACCCAAGTGAGCAGTGAATGTTACCAAGTGTCATATACTGTAAGCGTTAAATAATGTAAAACCCTAATGAGAGAGGACGTGAAAGGCTTCTTAGGGTCCCCCTCACTTTCTCTCCCACTTCTAACTTGGGCCAGCTTTTCCGAAGCCATGATCTCAGAGACATGACCACGAAACAAATGACTCCAAACCCCAGTGCAAATTCTTTTGCTATATTTTTTCTATCTCTTGCTTAAGTGTTTGCACTTCATAATCTCATAGTTTCTCCATAAAAATGCTCATAATGGTCTCCAATTGCCTCCGTTCATAAACATTTCTGGATTACTGCCCTTTGTGAGCCATCACTCACCAGAATCACTCACCACATACAAAGGGGGCTGGGCTGTCTTCTCACTGGTAGCTAGCTAACCAGTTTCCAGAAGAGTCGCCCACACAAAGTCGCTGCACTGTGAGCACCTGAGACCACAGCTCAATCAGGAAAGGGCCAGGAAGCTCTTGCTCCATGCCCATCCGTCTTCTGCCCCCACGATGAGTTATTTTTAGTTTCCAGTGAACTGATGAAGGTAACTCTGTGTGGCTTCCTGTGTTTGGCATGCTTAGCGCTTATTGAAACCTTTGAATCTGTAGATTTATACTTTTCAGCCAATTTGGAAACTAAGCCAATTTTTATTAATGTTTCCAGGTGTACGCTCTTAAGAACGTACATTTCCTGTTGAGGGAACATATTGCTTTCTTATATCTATTTATCTACCTGATCAAACCTACTGATTTTACTATTCTGATATTTAGTTGCTTGAAAGATG
This sequence comes from Acomys minous, assembly GCF_964271855.1. Classification (NCBI taxonomy): domain Eukaryota; kingdom Metazoa; phylum Chordata; class Mammalia; order Rodentia; family Muridae; genus Acomys; species Acomys minous. Next base: position 78,521,226 of record NC_140494.1, on the reverse strand, counting down.
AATCATAAAAACAAACAAGTAAAAAATAAGCAAATATTCCTGCGGTACCCTCTGTAGCCATTTACTTCCTGTACATTTGAGGTCAAGTTACCATCCTACACATCATGGGGTTTTGTTTGTTTGTTGTTTGTTTTGTCTTGTTTCCCTTTGAAACAAGGTTTCTCTGTGTATCTTGGAACTATCTCTGGCCTGGAACTCACATTGTAAACCAGGCTGGCCTCAAACTCATGGAAATCGGCCTGCCTCTGCCTCCAGAGTGCTGGGATTAAAGGCGTGTGCCACCACACACCACACACACACAGGGCTCTCTTCCTGCCTTTTACTCCTGACCTCCTATCTGCCATCTTTCACAGTGCATGACACATCTTTTATTTACTTCATTGCTGTCACAACTGTTGCCATGGCCTTTGTTTCTGTATGCCTGCCTCATCTTTTGCCGTCTTCTCGTTTTCCATTTGTTTTACATTTCTGCTTTATGTATATGTCTTTGTAGAAGTAACTGTGACTTTGGAACTCCAATCTGGAAGGATTGTGGCAGGTGGGTATTTTAAGTTCTGCCAACTTGCAAGTGCAGAGGCTGAAATGGGCCAGCTGGACTTCCAGGCTGCCAGTGACAACACTGGAAGCAGAAGTATTTCCAGGTGGGGGAGTTTGTAAAAGAATTTCATAGCGGGGGTTCTTAATATAGTCCGTTCTGAACCAGCTGGTAACTTCAGAGCCACATCTGATCGCAGAAACTTAGCAGGCCTTGTGAAATAGCCAGGTGACCAATACTGGAAAAGAAATATTCAAAAGTTGGAAAAAAAAAACCCTTCCGGCTGGGAGAGTTCAAAGACAGACAACTTTTATGAAACAGTGGGGAGAAAAAAAAAAAAAGCCAAAGGAAGTAGAGAGGTTTAGCCAGTCTTACCATTTTCACCAAGCACTCAGCTTCTCTCTGGGTGTCACAGTGCTTATGACTTAGCAGCTGAAGGGATTAAAAGCCTTTCTGAAAAGGCTGTTCTTTTCCAAAGAACTGGAAGGCAGAGAAATAATGCAAGCCAGTGGCCAACATGGACTAACGGACTAATGTCAAGGAAGTTTACTGTGGAAGGCACGATACAACACAAGAAAGCAGGACCGCTGCAGCAGAGGCGGCGTGGCCAGCCAGACCAGCACCCTTGCCCGTCCTAAGAAACATGGGGACAGGGACGGTCGCCCACAGACCCTGCACATCTCCATTCTTACTGCAGACACTGAGGAAGGATTTAAAAGGCAGCTCTCATGTTTCCTTAATCCGAAGATACTGATTCTCATGTCTGATGTCTGCACAGTGGTCTGTGGCAAGTACCATAGAGAACACGGGAGAACCGACATGGCTCCTGCAGAGAGAAACCACATTCCTGGTAAGGTTAGGAGACTCGCCACATGAGATAGCATCAAGAAATAGCTGCAGAGGATGCAGACACACATGATGGTGGACATAACCAAGACACTTCCTTCTTTCTCTTCTCTAGCAAGTACATGATGCTCTAAGATCTTCTGTGGGGTCGGGGGAGCCATCTGTTTAATCTTGCCTACAACCCAAGGCAAGCGTTAGCATCTCCAACTCACAGGTGAGCCTGGCTGCTGTAGGAACTGGAGAAAGGTGCATGCCTATCACTGAGCTAGCCAGAGAGAATTAGAAAAGGCAGCCTCCGAACTCAGCAAACTGAGCTTTGCTCTCTCCGGTGCAGGCTCATAAGTAACCAGAGCAGCCACACAGTGTGGAGCAGGTGGCACAGGTAGGCAGGCCACACAGGCTCCCTGGAACCTTCTCTCTTCAGGGCTCCTGGTTCTCTGAGCTCTGTGTGACCTTTTACTCATGTGAGAATGTCCGGGTACCAGAGGTTGTATGAGACTATATAGCCAGACATAGCCCCCCCACAGGCACCTGGCCGGTGCCACACTGAGAGAGGGCTGCATTTGAATTCTTCACACTTAGTTTCACACCCCCGGCAACTGCACTAATGGGTCACAGAGATTTTGCTTAGGCAACGAATGGATAAACAAACACACAGAGTTGCATTGATTTAAAGACAAAACAAGCAAACAAAAAAACATGATACCACTTCCACCCACCACTATGGTTCCTATTCCTATTTCCAACCTGATTTCTCTTCTGGAACATTCTGGCTAATGAGGACTGGGCACCAAGAGCCCCATATCCCACAGCAGAAACCTCAGCATGGTGCTCTGACACTCCTAACACCTCATTCCATTTCTTAATGAAACCACTGAGTAATGGGATAATGTGGATGCCAGTGTCACAACCCACTGCAAAATGCACCACACTTATACCTTGAGAAGCTATAGGCATCCACCCAGCAGATCCACAGTAAACCAACACTTCATGCCAGCTAGGGGTGGCTCACAAGGTTATATTAAGTTCAAAAGTCTGCGCTCAGCCCACCGCCACTGAGCATGCCTAGTCGCTGCCTCTGGAGATCCAGTTCAAGCCTGTGCGTCTTGCCACAGAACTAAGGAAAACAGCGAGTCAACCAAGCCTTAAAAGCTGTGACGGGCTCAGCACGTGTACAGCCTGGGATCTGAGCTGCTGAAAGCCTGGGAAGCAGGACTACACGTGTGTTCTGTGAGGTTCTGCACACACGGACAAGGGCAGAAACAGGCATTTATTGAGCTCCCGAGGTGTACTGGATAGGATGCTATGTTGGCTTTGTATTTCAATTTATCCTTTTACCATCGCAATGGTAAAATTAACAGATGTGGAGTCCCAGAGCTCAGATTAGGGAATCTAGGCCTGCTCAGCTGGAAAGCCAAAGAGGTGAGAACCACAAAGAGCTTTGGTGCCCCAAACTCATACTTTTAGATAACTCAAATCTCATATGCCAACACCCCCCAAATGTTTACACAAGGAGCCCACAAGACAGACATCTCATGTCTCCTGGGCAGGGCTCCTCCTCTTCACCTGGATGGCTTGTGGGAATGCCTGTCAGGCGCCCTTGTACGGGACGCTGAACTCACCCACTAACAGCACTTCAGATGCCAGGTGAGGCCTATGCACACACACCTGGGCAACGCAGATTTGAGTGAAGCCACCGGAACCCACACTAGCATGGAGACTGTGGCCTCTGAAGCCGCTGCTCCCCGGTTTGCTTCTTCGCCCACACTTGACAGTAGCAGCTTAAAGCCCATTAGCTTGGGCCACCCCTCAGAATCCATGGCTTGTAGAACTGGGAACTGAAACTTTAGGATTTGAACTGTTGACCCAAAGAATGTGATCCGAGTCAGAAGTCTGAGGCAGAGTAGCAACAGGGCAATCTGACCTACCCCAGAAGTTCATAGTTGCAGGATGCTCTTTCTGGTGAATAACAGAGGCCAAGCCAAGCCAGCCTGTTGGTTACCTGGACAGGAAAAACACCCCTCAGGAAAGCCTACCTAAGCGTGGCCCATCATCCCCTCTAAAAAGAAATCCTTTGGTAGTAAGCCTTTCCCATCCTCTTCAGTTCACTGTGGGTTTTGTGTAAATTCTTTTAAGAGAGACTGGCTATGTTATTGAGGATACAGGCCCAGGATGACATCATTTTCTTTGTCACCTCTATGAAGTAAAGTTCCCCGGAAGAGGTTGCACTTATCTGCAACAGGCTCAAAACAAGACTCTGAGTCCCTTACACTTAGGATCTTCTTGACACTTTGTCATCCCACACTTGACAAATTTTTTTGTTAGTAAATCTCCATACAGAACACTCAGGGGTGGGAAGCGGCACTAACTGGCTCACCCAAGTCGGCATCTGCAGACATCAGGGGCAGATGTTCTCTCTCCCAGAAAGGCTCTCCCAAGAAATATCCAGAAACATCTGTGCTGTCAGAAAGTCATGTGACCACCGCTGACACGGGGAAAGCCCTTCTCTCCTTGCAAATCTCTCTGTAGTCAGCAGTGACAGAGTCAAGGGACAGCCATGGAACTCACTTCCAAGGCTCCATCAGGGCCCAGGATCCAACCGGAAAGCCCGCTGCTCAAATAAAATGAGGCTTGGCCAGTTCGCATTTGAACTCCATTTTGGAATGCCAAAAGCCTATATCCGCCAACTAAGAACAAAAATTAGCCTGACCTGTTACCACCAGGACTAGCGTGTGTTGCCGTTTGCAAATGCGGCATCCAGCAGGAAAGGCTAACCAGCAAGGAAGCCTGCCTGGTCATGCTCCAATGAGAATCCCGACCTGGCTGAACTGAAAGAGGTCAACTAGCACTGCTTTGTCCCACTCCGGGCCGTCCTTCCCAGGTTCACAAAGATTCATCAAAGCATCATCTTCCTGCAAGGATAGAATGGCAGCCAGAGAAAGGGAGGTGGAAACAGCCTAAGGGGAGGGCCAAGGAGAGAAAGAGGCAAAGCCTGGGGCCAGGGACACAAAAACAAATACCCAGTTTAAGACTATTATCTCCTTTATTCAAAAAAATAAATATTTCACTTTGAGTCAACATATTTCAAATCCCATCAAGCACAGAGAAGAAATGCTGTCGCCTTAGAAAGTTGTGAATGGAGCAGGAAAGCATGTTGCTGGGAAAGGGAGGGAGGGCAGCCTCACCCAGAGAGCCTCCTCTCCCCACGTGCATTGATTTCAAGAGAAAAAGAAACACACACGCACACCTGCACGCACGCACGCACACGCTGCTTTGAAGTCTGAAAGGCACATGAAGTGGACCATCAGGTGTATGGCACATTCACTGATAAAATGTTCCCTATTCCCTCCGCCCCCCATAAAAGTAGAGAAATCTTAATCAAGTCAAAGAGCAGAGAAGACAGGGCACTCCTGCTCGGAGCTCGGCACTGTGGGCATCTCCGCAGAGGACAGCTGGCGAGGAGGCGGTCACTCGCTGACCGCCGGACGCGTGGCCACATACACAAACACGACGATCAGCAGCACCACCACGGCCACAGTGGGCAGCACCACCGTGGTGATCTGCTGCCGGGCCTCCTGCATGGCCTGCTTGCGCTCCTTCTTGTCCTTGGACGTCTCCTTCTTTGGCTTCCCTTTGAGCTGACGCATCTTTGTTAGAGGATGCTGGGGAAGATACGTGCAGAGAGGGCTTGGGAGGAAGGGCTGGACACAGTCCTCTGTCCAGGCAGGAGATCTCTGCAAGGAGAACAACTGTGATCAGGAAGGAATGGAACAAAGGAAAGAAAAATCTCAGGGCTGGGGAGAGGGCTCAGTGGGTAAGAGATAACACTACCTATGTGAGGACTTGGGGACTCAGATCCCCAGTACCCACATATTAGGCCAGGCACAGCTGCACATGCCACTGCACATGTCAGCACGAGGGAACAGAGACAGGCAGCCTAGTCAAAACAGTGTGAGGCCCTGCCTCAAGTCAGTAAGAGAGAACAATAGCTGAAGACCCCCTCCCCCTGCTCTGGCCTCCGTGTGTATAGCAAACACCCCATCCTGGAGAGAAGCCCCTTAAGATTCAGCAAGGTCCAAGGGGAGAGTCATTAAGACTCTGTCAGGAAGTCCCTGAAACTGAGCAGATGCACAAGGCTGTCTCCTCCCCCAAGGCTACGTAAGCAGTAAAGACTTCTGAGAAGACCCAGGCCAGATGAGCTGAACCACCTGGAAAGACTTCAATCTCTAGAGCTGCCTGCAAGTTGTGCAATGCTCCGGGATTGCGGTGCCTATGCAGTGTCACCTGTGCTGCGGTGAGATTTTGCTAAAACAGCTTCCTGTGCGCCATGCCTGCTCCTATAAAGTGACCCTGAACTTATTAGTTCACTAAGTTGGACTTTGACAGTATCAATACTTTTGTCTGTCATTGGCTCTCTATCTGAAATAAAACAGATACATGGCTCCCCAGGAATGGTGTCATGTCCTCAACCTGCCCACATGGCATAGATTCCTCACATACATGCACCACAAACACCACACACACACACACACACACACAATAGTTCAAGCAAACATAGTACACATATTTACAACTTGTAAGACAGGGGAAGAGAAACAACAGAGGCCATGACAAGGCGACTCTGTCCAAACCCTCCAGAGCACCTGCTAGTGCTGGGCACCCTGCAGCACTGAGGCTAGAAGTTGGGGGCTGGTTCTGCCTTCCAGGGACCACACTGCTTGGTGCAGGCTGTGCTGAGGGGAGAGTGGAGTCTGGTCAGATCCACAGTGAAGGCATGAGTCCATGGTCTCACCAGCCCTCAACTGGCTTCTGTCTCGTGTTAAATTCTGAGACTCACGGAGATGCTCAGGCATCCGAAAAATGAGTTAACACCCTCGGATAACTATAGCCTCTCTATGGAACTCTGCTTCTTAGTTTTAAGTGGCAGAAATAAACTTTGGCTGACTCAAATTAAGAACTTCACCCAAAACTTTTGGCACCTCATAGATTCCTCAAAAAGTAAGAAGGGCAGCTCAGAAAGTGGGCAGCGTAGGGGAGGCTGTAGTGCCAAAATTCTTGCTCAGATCCAGTTTCCAACGCACAGACACCACAGCCTGTGTCTTCTCCCCATGGCAGTACTTCGGCCGTGCTAGAAGCAGACACGACGCTGATTGCCAGGACCAACTCCACCCCACCCAGCCCATGCTCAGGGTCATTTTGTCCACAGTTCACCCTCCAACTCACTGCACACAGAGCAATCGCCAAACACGGGGAAGGAGTCGGAGTTAGATACCAGGTGGCAATATACCAACCAAGATGATGGCCAGGGGAGCATCCAGGGACCCACATGAGGTTAGGGAGAGCTACTCCCTGGTGCTCCTCTGACAAAGGCTTTTATAGCAGAGACCAGACCGCGCATTCTGTATTGTCTGGGGTGGCCTGCTAGCGTGTGAATGAGGAGGCAGACATTCACAGCTGAGTGACCCTTCGGTGGAAGAGGCTGTTCTGAGTCAGGTCTTGATAGTATTCGTTTTTGTTTAAGGGATCCTAATCTCTCGCTGCTCCTGTTTCCTTTGGAAACCTGAAGATGCACTTCATCCAATCAGGTGACTAGCATAAATGTTCTTAGATTGCGTCCCAGCAGTCCCAGACAAGTAATGCAGCTTGCCCCTCACTTTTCAACAACTCCACTCAGAGGTGGTAGTAAGAGCAGCCGCTGGGTTCTTCTCCAGCAGCTGTGACAATGCAAGCCTCCAGCCTGAGGCTGCTGAGGGGTGCTGGAACCTTTAGGAGGCGGGGCCTGGGTCACTGACAGGCACATCCTCCTCTGTCTCTGTCTCTCTCTCTCTCCCTCTTTCTCTCTCTCGTTCTCTCTCTCTAAGGTAACCCAGCATACCCAGGGAGGTGCAGTGAGCATTGTGTCCCGGGGGAGGAAAAGGAGAGTGGTCTAAGTGGGCGGTGGGGTCTTTGGACATGGGGCAGTCATTTGATGAAGATGTCGGAGTTGCTTGCCAGAAGCCCAATGGCTAGGCCTTACTGGCGGAGCAGACGTGGCCAGTGAGGACCTGGCAGGGACAATGCACCCAAGCTCTGGAGACACTGGGTGGGCCACCAGCTGGCTAGTGACATGTCATGAGAGAACTGACAAGACAAAGGCCCCGTACAGGAGAGAAGATCCCAGGAAGGCATTAAAGCTCTGGTCACACCTGCCCACGTGTAAGATTGTCTACTGAGTGTTGCTATGGAAATACCCAGGAGATGCCTGAGAATCTGGAGCGGAACTACGACAGGTCACCACAGCAAGGCAGACGGAGCGCAGGGCCTGGGACTAAACCCTGCTCACACACCCGCAGCCTGGAAGCTGCGGGTCAGGAGACATGGAGAAGAGGAAAAGAAACTGAAGAGAATGCTCATCGTGGGACTCAGGAAGGCCAAGGTCACTGCCGTGAAGACATGACAGATATAGGACACACCCACTCGTCACTGCACCAGGCCAGCTGTGGAGGGCTTCAACAGTAGAGGAGACAGGCTGTGACCAACAACTGCGCGTGGCTGCTGAAGTCCCAAACTTTTTATTTGCCTGGCAATAGCATGTTTCAGAAAGTAACTGAGCATGTTGCTCCCTTCCTTGAGAGAATTTTGCCATTAAAAAAAAAAAATTGGCTCCACATACTCCAAGCACAGCTGATTTCCATGCTGGCATAAACACCTTCATATTCTCCCAGACTGTAAAGACAGACAGCACACATTCTGAAAAGCGAAGTGCAGACAGCTGGCTTAACATTCTGATAGAAGACCATGTGGCCAAAAAGGGTTTTCTGATTTTATTTTAATAATGAGGGTAACCAAAGGGTGTCTGAGGGTCTTGCAGAATGAAAGAGAATCCTGGGTATGAGAAGGCGCAGAGGTGAACACACACTCGCAGTGGAGAAGAGCAGAGGGGAGAAGTTGATGGAAGGACACAGGGACACGGATCTGCCCCGGACACAGGAGCAGTCACAGGAAGGGTGGGTGACACTGGAGGAAACTCGGGAGTGGGTTGGCACCCCGAGGGGACACAGGAAGGGTGGTTCTGCCAGGACGACACCCTGGGGGTGGGCATACTGAAGAAGACATAGGAGGGCTGGTTCAGCCTCCCAAGAGGGGACACAGGAGAGTTAAGATTGTACTATAAAGGGACAAAGTCTTCTGGGGATATTTGTTTGGTTGGTTTTTGTTTTTTAAGTTAACTGGAGAATTTAGCTTCAGAGCTGGGATGCAGGTCAAAGGAAAGGGAGGCTTAAAATAATTATACTAAAAGGAAAAAAGCAAACAGGGAAAAATATCCCACATGGTGGCATTGTTCTTCGAACATGCTGGGGACCCCAAGTCGCCAGCCTGGGCCTAGGTTGTATCTTGTAGACATCAACAGGACTTTGGAAAGCAGCTGAGCCACCTGGCCTGCGCTCCAGGCCTGAGAAGCATGAACGGCCACTGTGGTTGAACAGGCTTCTGCATCTGAAATGCGTGGCCTTCCCTTGAGACACACAGGAGGAACTACAGACGCTGCTGCTCTATGCCCTGTGTGACAACAGCAGGGACCAGGGCGTGGTTGGAACCAGGAACAGGGAGGTCCCAGCTCTACTGCGTCCCACATCCTGAGGCCACTGGTGTCTGTTTCCATGGTGATAAACTCCTTTTTCACCTTGAGCTGCCTCAGATGTTCTCTGCACTGAACATGGAATACAGCCCCAGTTTAAATATTCCTCCAGAGCCACAGCTTATCCAAGGAGGGAATAGCACTGCCCACCACCAACCTACAAGTGACCGTAAAAGTCTATAATGCCATCACCCTCTGGGCACACCCCACACACCTTCCTGCCCGCCCCCAGCTCTTTGGGGCCACATCTGATGGGTTCACCTGTCCCTTGCAGAGAGGAAAAAGAGGTTTTAAGCTCGCCACTTCAGCAGGCCTCCCTCAGCAGCAGCTCCGGCCTGTCCCTAGCCCATGCTCCCAATTGTAACTGTTTCCCCAACAGGATTCCTTACACATATGCACTGCTACATTCTTGGATGGACTTTTTTTTTTGTCCAGGTTGGAGATCGCACTGTACATACCTGATCTATGCAGTAAGACGGAAGCTGATGCCACCAGTTGGCCACCACAGCCTCTAGCCCCCATCACCGAGGAAACGGAAACATCACAAACACTGAGTTCTACCTGGTTCTAATGGGACCTCACATGTCCAACCCCCACCAATGGAAGCTGATGGCAACTGGCCAATTATGGATTCTTCCAAGTGGCCAGTGGGAGGAGTCGGAGGTAGGGGTGGGTGTATGAGGGAGATGAGGAACTGCTGTGGTTATGGGTTTTCTCTGATAACTTTACAGCCTCCCACGCATGTGCACATTGATGGACACACACACACACACACACACACACACACACACACACACTGTATATGTTCTAAATGACCTCTTTCCCCCCACCTCATTACAGAGATCATAATGTCTATGGCATTATGTATATGAACCCTAGCAGGGAAACAGCTGGAAGCAGGGCTCAGCCTCAGCTCTGCACAAGCAGTTACAAGGCCCCGTGCAATTGACTCCATCTTCCACAGCATGACTCCTCTGTAAACCAGGTGGGACGGCTGCTCTGCAGAGTTACTGAAACAGCAGAGACAACCTACTACCTGTTCTCTTACTGTATGCCATGGGGCCAAAGCTGAGCCCGGTGAGGAGCACACGGAGGGTGACGGCCCAGAGAGCGCTGTCCTTTACATGAGGCTGGAGGTTCTGAACACACCTACGGCTTGGTTGTTTTAAGTTTACCGGGAGACAGAATCCTCAACACTTTCTCTTTCCCTTAGTAAGAAACCAGCTGCTGGGCAGTTGTTCAAAGGCTAGTTCCTGCTATCAAGGGCAGATTCTGGAGAACAAAGGTTACTCCCAACCCCTCCATCCCTGACCTAACACTGGAGCCTGAGCATTTAAAACACTGCCAAGGGGCAGGAGGGTTAGTGCGATCAATCAGTAAGAACGAGCAATGCTCTGGCAGAGAACCTGGGTTTGGCTTACAGTGCATGTGGGGCAGCTTAAACAGCCTGCAACTCCTTCTTCGGGGATTATGATGCCCTCTTCTGGCTTCCACAGATACCTGCACTCAACTGCACATACCCACCCAGACACACACACACACACACACACACACACACACACTTTAGAAAACCTTAAACGTGGCTGATCTCCAAAACACTGTGCTGCCTAATGCAGACCATATTTTATAGTTACATGCCAAAATGAAGAATGTAAAATAATACCTTACCAAAAAAGTTTATGTAAAGATTATATGGTGAAATGACATTATTTTGGAGACTTGGGCTTAGATAAAGTTAACTTCACCTCTTCTCTGTCTTAATTTGGCTCCTAGAAACATTTTAATTTCCTCAGTAGCTTTCACAACACTTGCCATAAACACTGCTGGCTCAATGAGAAGTCCCATGCTCAGCCCTCCTGGAAGTGTCAGCACCCAGGCTGTACGCACAACACTGAGGACTCCCCAGGCTTCTCACGGCCCAGTGCCATTGGCTCTCCCTCCCAGCAACATGGCCCATGACCACTGACACCAGAGCACTTTTACTGACAATTAATTCAGTGCTTCCCCTTGAGGACCGGCTTCTGGGCACTGTCAGACTGCTGCAGCCCCTCGCACCTCGGTCAGCCCTTACTCATGACCTTCCCAACACTCTTCAGGCAGAAGCAATGGCTTCTTGTCTGTGACACCGCAGGACTTAGTTTATACGATGGCTCTAGCTAGCTGGTGGCCTCTGTCGCTCACCCTTGACTTCTCAAGGATGGGCAAATGCTATCTTTGAAGCGGTCCTTTGGCAATGCGTGAGGCTGGAGAGCTGCAGGGATGCATTGTGTACCGCTTCCAAGCGCTTGGCTCGTGCTCACCACAGCCCCACGGGATTGCCTTTTTACTATTTTAGATGATGAGCGGCATTCAGATGCCTACAATGAATTTCCCAATTTCAAAGACTAGGAGGGAGCAAGCACAAAGTCAACTCCATGATAAACATGTGTGAAATATGTGATGAGTAACTAACTGACGGAGGGTTGGAACTAAGACCTGATTACTCTGTTACTCCATGGGGCCACCAAATCACCCACAACTAAGACCAGTAGCTACTGTCTCCCAGGCACCCCCCCCCCACTAGCGCTCCAGCAATATGCAAGTATACCATGAAGACAGAGAAACTGAGGCTAGGAGCTGCAGGCCCCAGATCCCAAGCGAGAGGCACCGCTGGGTTTCCAACCTGGCTCAGGGGCTGCTCCACACCTCTCCTCCCAAGCAGCCAGAATCAGCATCTTTCCAGCTTGCCAGCTTTAAAAGCTGCAGCCGCAGGAAGAGCATGAGCCCTGCAGGCTGTCTTACCGACTACTGACTGAGTCTGTCTCAAGACAGGCTCGCCCCGGTGCCTGGAACAGCGTGCTTGAAAGCTTTTTGCAAACTTTGCTTACTAAAGAGATGGGACTTGATTCACTGAGAACTCCACTGGGCTGCACAGTTGTGCAAGGTAAAAAAGCCGGGCTGCATCCTGTCAGAATGAGCGTGAGGGCTCGGCGGCTCCAAACACCCCAGTGGTCAGTGCAGCCTTCACCGCCCATCGCTATACTTGCCCAGGGCCAACAGCATGAAGGCGGACAAGAGTTGGAGACATGGCCACCACGCACAGCGTGACCCAGCCTGGGGTCCATGTTAAGTTGCTGAGGACTGTGGCAATTATATCTGACCACTCAACACATGAAGAAGAGTCCAGTATCCACGCCCAGGGCAGGTGGCCAGCCTATTCTCTGTGTAGGCCTCACTTCTTAAGCAGCAGAGAAGATAGTTTATGGAGCTGCCTAAGACTGCGACAGTCTTTTTCTCCTGCTGTGACCACTTTGCTCCACTCTGGCACAGAGTAGGGGCAAGGGGCAGGCAGGCTACTAGGGAGACTAAGAAAGACAGGAAGTCTCCCGCTGAATGTCTGCTAACCGCCTGCTAACATAAGTGCTTTCCCGGGAACACAGAACAAACAATGACAGCCATGCAGAAGCTGGCTCCTCTGTCACCTACTGCTAACAGGCCAGAGGCCTGAGCAAGCACAACCAGATGTGTGTGTGTGTGTGTGTGTGTGTGTGTGTGTGTGTGTGTGTGTGTGTATGGTGTGCATGTGTGTGTATGGTGTGCATGTGTGTGTGTGTCTGTGTGTGTGTGTGGTGTGCATGCGTGTGCGTGTGTGTATGTGTGTGCATGTGGTGTGTGTGTGTATGTGTGTGTGCATGTGGTGTGTGTGTGTGTGTGTGTGTGTGTGTGGAGTAGGGGATTAGAACTACAAACAGAAGCACACCTCACAGTGAGGGCAGAAGGATCAAGAAAACGCACAATTTGACAACACTAGGATCAGTCACGCCTGAAATAGAACGGACTGGCAGGAAATGCCAGGGTTCTCAATAACTCCGGCAGGTAACATTTCTTAGCAACTGGGGTTTGCAAAGTGCTTTCCTGTGCATTATTCATTTCATCCTCACAGTCACTCTGCGTGGCACTTGTGTTCCTTACTTAACGAGAAAAGACAGCACACACAGAGCAATTAAGGGCATGGCAGGGGCTCAGCCCTTTGCCAGTAATTCTAGGGACGGTGACTCTGGACGACCACTTCGCCTCTTAGACCCTTAATTACCTCATTGTAAATTAGGGATAAAAATACCTCTCACTCAAACATTTCTTAAGTTGTACTGTACACTGGGACAATGGCAGGAAGGAAACAGTGCCATGGATAGGGACTGTCTCCACTCAGGGCATGTGAGGAGACAGATACCGGCCTCCAGGAGGCTGCTAATTTTCTAGTAAATGGCAGCAGAGGGCTTCAGGAGAAAGCGACCCTGCCAGAGCCTGGAAGAAGGTAAGGAATGGCCTGTCAGTCAGGAGGGTAGCAGAGCAGAGTCAGCCCCGCTGGTGGCCTTGTCTGGCATACCTCAGGATGGCACAGGTCAGCGAGACTGCAGAGGGCAAGAGAGTTCTGCCAGTCTCAAGCCCTGGGCAAATGGCTCAAGTGCCGATTTAACATATCAAAGTGGCCACCAGGTTCTCCCTGCAATCCCTTAGTCCCTAGCCACTGCAGGGCCCTTCTGGCTGGCATACCTCACCCCTACCCTGAACTCCTCCAGCCCAGGGCCTGGGCTGCTCTTCCCTATAGAATCCAACCATTTCGTAGCTCTCTCTTTGCACCTCTGGGCCTCCTGGTGGCCGCACCTGGTTTCCCTGCTCCCCTCTCCTCACAGGGCACAGCTCAGGCAGTCATGTCCACTCTGCACTCTCCCAGATGTCCGTGCCTCTGCCTCTACCCTCCCACATATCTAAATGTCTTCCTTTACCATACTTAGGAGCAGCCATGTTCCTTTTATTTTATTTTATTTTATTCAAGTATTGTGCTGAAAGATCAGAAAGCTAGAACAGACCAAGAGTGCGATGAAGACCCACAAGCAATCTGCTAACTTTTTTTTTTTTTAAGAACTCGGTGGCAAATTCCCCAGAGGCAAAAACTGAAGCAAGGGGCTCAGTGGTGAAACTAATAAATCTTTCACGCATGGTGTGGTGACTTGGTCCTGGGGAAGGGCGCATGTGGTCACATGCTGGGTACACTTAGAGAGCCTGACAGATTGGCAAAGTGGCATGAAGAGAGAGAAACGAACCAAAGACTGATCTGAACAAAACACACTGGAGTGTGGAGATTCTGGAAAACAGGAAGCTGGACACGTGAGGCAACTCTGAGAACCTGTGAGGCGCATCAAGGCCTCAGCAGGTAGCTGAAAGGCGGCCAGCCTTCAGCCTGAGGAGACGCTGGAGCCTTCTGGCCTGGAGCTATGGAGCTATGGGAGATGAGATATGGTCAGAAAAAGCTGATGAGTGCGCACAGGCCAAAACTGGATCTGAGAACTGAGCCCTGCTCCCACTGGATCTGAGAACTGAGCCCTGTTCCCACTGTATCTGAGAACTGAGCCTGTTCCCACTGGATCTGAGAATTGAGCCTGTTCCCACTGGATCAGAGAACTGAGCCCTGCTCCCACTGGATCAGAGAACTGAGCCCTGCTCCCACTGAATAAGAGAATTGATCCCTGTTCCCACTGGATCTGAGAACTAAGCCCTGCTCCCACTGGATCTGAGAACTGAGCCCTGCTCCCACTGGATCTGAGAACTGAGCCCTGCTCCCACTGGATCTGAGAACTGAGCCCTGCTCCCACTGGATCTGAGAACTGAGCCCTGCTCCTACTAGATCTGAGAACTGAGCCCTGCTCCCACTGAATAAGAGAATTGATCCCTGTTCCCACTGGATCTGAGAACTAAGCCCTGCTCCCACTGGATCGGAGAACTGAGCCCTGTTCCCACTGGATCTGAGAACTGAGCCCTGCTCCCACTGGATCTGAGAACTGAGCCCTGCTCCCATTGGATCAGAGAATTGAGGCCTGCTCCCACTGGATCAGAGAACTGAGCCCTGCTCCCACTGGATCAGAGAACTGAGCCCTGCTCCTACTGGATCAGAGAACTGAGCCCTGTTCCCACTGGATCAGAGAACTGAGCCTGTTCCCACTGGATCTGAGAACTGAGCCCTGCTCCCACTGGATCTGAGAACTGAGCCCTGCTCCCACTGGATCTGAGAACTGAGCCCTGCTCCCACTGGATCTGAGAACTGAGCCCTGCTCCCACTGGATCTGAGAATTGAGCCCTACTCCCACTGGATCTGAGAACTGAGCCCTGCTCCCACTGCATCTTGGAGATTTGAAAGGAACCAGTAAGAAAAGAGAATCAGGAAAATAAAATGAGTAAGAACAGAGTATCGTGGAAGCCAAGTGAAGAAAGTATTTTGGGGGGAGAAGGGGCTGTCCACTTGGTGTGGCCACAGCTGGGCCAGCAGAGCCTCTGAGCTGTTGTGAAGGGGACATGGAAGCAGGAAGCAAGCGGGAACATGCAGCCCTTCACAAACCCTCAGCAGACAACTCCTCAGTGAGGACTCGGGGCAGTCTTGTTTTGCCATCTGTTGGCCCACAACTACAAGCAGGTCACTTCATCTCTATATGGCCCAGGCTTCTCACCTGAAAAATGGGGTGAGTAGTTGCACCCAGAGAGCTAAGTGTGAGAACAACACCTGCTGCATAGTGAGTAAATGCAAGTACGCATCAATCCGTTCTCATGACAGGGAGTATTGACAAAGCCACTGTGCATGAGAAAGTAATGTGGGAAAGAAATAAGCAGCCCAGCAGGCAGCCAGAGGGAGAAGGGAAAGTCACAAAATACCTGTTCAGGTAGGGCATGGGGTTGCTAGAGGTCTGTTGTGTCTGGCACAGCACAGGGTCCGGCTCCTTACAGGCTACGCATCTCAAAACAAGGTGAGGCAGCTGCACCCAGACAGAAAACCCTGATGAATCCTCAATTCTACCACGCCCCCTATGCCACAGCCCTCCCTTCCCAGCTTTGAGTTACTGCCACGTTTCCCAGACTAACTTACAGCCGTGTGCCTCTGCTGCTTATGAGAAAATACTCTTGGCTCAGAGATGACTGGATCTTGGCAGGGACCTCATGAGCACAGGCCGGCCTCATACGCACCTTCCATTATCTAAAGCTCTGTGTATCAGCAAAGGCTGAGCCGCATGTCAAAGCTGTGGCCCTGGAAGATGAGCCCTGAGCCCACGAGCAGAAGTTACAGGGAGCTAGGCTAGGGAGTTCGCTATCTCTAGGAGAGGCCAAGGGAGGTGAAGAGATGACCAGCAGTCTGCAGAAATTCCACACTCTGGTCAAAAAGACATCCCTCACAGCTGCCGCTGTTTCCCTCTAGAGCGTTCTCTGCCTGATGAGCAGGTTCCTCTGAGACGGAAAGCACATTGCGCGTGTGAAAGTGCCCAGCAATGTAACCAGCTCTTCCAGACACTGCCAATCTTCAATGGCAAATCCTACTCAAACCCACAGGCACCCTCAACCTCACCTGCTATTCAGTCCGATACTTTAAGACAGCAGGCACGCCAAGCAAGGCCATGTCATCTATCAGCTAACAAAAGCCCAACAATACAGTGGCTTAGGACTATAAGGCAAGGCTCAGGGGAGAACTCACAAGGAGATGCAGGCCAGTCAGATGCATGCGTTCAGTCTAAGTCTAATTTCTCCATCTGAGCATCTCTCTTTGAAGGCCAGTTGGAGGCACAGCCAGCCTAACAGTAAAGCTCCATTTTATCGGCTCTGTTATCTTCTATGTCACGGAAGCCCCCTATAACATTAGCCTTGTCTGGGTAGAATGTCACACACCATGATGAAGCCATCTGCGGTTCTCCCTGACCCCTGACCACATCCTCAGGCCTTCAGCTCTCCCAGGTACCGGGCCTTCATTCCAGAGAAAAGAAACCAATATTAAGGTTCTAGAACTAGCCCGGGGCCCAGAACACAAGTAGGTAAAGAGTGAGTGTCAAGCCTCAGCAGCCTGGTTCCACACCCTGCTCTTCACTAATAAGCTTGTTAAACCTCATCCAACAACTATCCATGTTTAATATTCTTACATGTCATTTCCCACAGATTAAAACAAGATCCTCGAGGGGACACAGCACATCACCCCGTGGCTCTAGCTCACCTGTGGCTGATGCATGGGCACACACCCCTCTCCTTCCTAGATATGAATACAGCCTTCGTGTTCTTACAGGCACAGACGTCATCAACAACCAAAATACCAGAAGCACCAGTGTCTACTGAGCCTTTAAGATGAAAACCCAGCTCTAAGCTCAAGTATAGTTAAGCAAATTACACAGCACAGCTGATGGCAGATACATCAAAGGAAGGAGCGAGGGGCTGCCTACATTTAAAAAAAAAAAAAAAGAGTCGCAACTGCCTATCCCCAAAACACCAAATGCAAGGCAGCCTTGGTATACTAGATGCCTGATGCTGGTGGTGGGACCTGGTGGGACACAGATGGAGCAGGAGGGGGCTGGTGCAGACCGTGATGTAGGCCTGTCTCTCTCTGGTTACAAAGGATATGAGGAGGGTGTGAGGAAGAAGCAGGGAGGTGAAGGTCCTGAGGCAGGAGTAGCCTGAAATGTGTCACGTTCAGAAAGATGGCTGTGGCAGTCTGAGCAGACGGGCCCATGTGGTCGGTGGGGCAGCAACTGGCGGAACTAGACAGATGGATTGAAATGACTAAGAAAGCCAACTGGTGACAACTTGAGGCCTATTATCTGGTTTCACTGTAGCCCCAGATTCCTTGGGGAAAAAAAAAATCCAAATATTCTACAAAAGATGGTGAGCTGGGTGCTATAAAGTTTACCAAGCAGTATTTGTTCATGGGATTTCCTAAGAGTGGGTCTTGGGGTAGGAGAAGGAAAAAGGCCCCATCAGACAATGACTTTGAGCTACTAATGTTCATTTGTCACTAAAAAAAATGACAAATATTTGGCCTTGAATTTAGAGACCCTCTTTTGGTTTGAACTTGGTTTAGCCTGACTTAACTGCTTGAATGAAGTGCACAGAACAGCAGGGAAGGCGAGCTGCTCACATCTCAGACTTCCCAATATCCCAGCTTAGCCACGGCTTCTGTCCACGCAGATCCCCGTGGAGTCACTATCAGTAAGGCCAGCCCAGCGGCCTACATCGAGCAGAGCGCGTATGGTCCCTGGCCACACTCATGGCTGCTGACTCATTCACTAGGGGGCTGATCTGGCTCCTACAACATTAAACTTCGAATCTGACGTCACTGCACCCCAAAGCTACAGAGGGAGGAATGGGAAGATACAAGGGATGGGATAACAATTGAGATGTAATATGAATAAATTAATAAAATATATTTTTAAAAAAGCATTAAAAAAAAAAAAGTAAAGCTACAGTCCCCATGGCTTTCATCGGCCATGCCTCCCAGTTTCTCAACTTCCAAATGCCAGGGTCGCAATGGAGCCAAGGGCTTAGCTTGGCTTAGCTAAAGCACTCAAACACACACACACACACACACACACACACACACACACACACACACACACACACCATCCCCGCCCCCTGCACCACCCCCACCCCACCCCATGATCCCACTGCCCGTGCTGCATGGTGCTGACATGCCTGGGCCTCCCGGGTCCTCCATCTGCTGACTGTGGCCCTGGAACAGTTCCTCCACAGGCACGCGTCTGTCAGCACATAGCACTGCTACTCCAAGCCTTCCCACCTGGCTGGTGTCAGTCAGCCTCATCCTCTTGTTAACACTGCTGGAGCCAAGAGCCCGGGACTTGTCCAGGCCTTCCCTCCTGTGTCTCCCCGACACCCTTCAGCCCCCACCCCTTGTGCTCCCTCTCTATCCCCACAGCCTTGAATTCGGGTCTGATCTTTGTTCCCAAAGGTTGCCAAACAGCTGCCTAACCTGTGTTTCTCTGAAGCTCACCGTCCTCTCAGCTCCTAGGTATGAAAACATGCCTAAACCCCTGGAGCAGCACTGCTCATATGGACAGGGAAAAGCATGCCTGCCTGCCCATCCCCCTCACTTCCCCTTACCAGCAAAAACATACGGCAAATTTCAAAATCACTGTAGCAGCAGATATGGAGATACGCGTGTGTTTTCAGCAGAGGGGTGCCGATGACTCACCTAAGCCTCATGCCTGTTTGCAAGTATAGTCACTGGAAACTTTTTCAGCAAGAAAATATTACCGGCATGAATATGCATTACTCGATATGCAGGGTTAAAAAAAAAAACCAGCCTGTCAGACTAATAATGAGAAAGCCAAGTGAGCAGTAACTGATCGTTCAACATTCTAACCGTTAGACACCGTGAAGAATTCAAGATTTTGCTGACACAGCGCCATTAGAGTACCATTTCCAAGATCTGAGGAAACTGGAAGCCAGAATGGCCAAGCCCAGTAGGGCCTGGGCTAGCGGTGCCCGCAGTGTAAGGCACGCACTGCACCACTGCATTTCAGCAGCAAGCCAAGCAGGGCCCCGGGCTAGCGGTGCCAGCAGTGCGAGGCACACACTGCACGACTGCATTTCAGCAGCAGGTCATCCGTTGTCGCTAAACTGGAGTCAGGCCTCACAATGGTGGGTCTAGGCTTTTGAGTCCCACACCCACGAGAACGGGTTAAAAGAGCCGGAGAAATGACCCCGCAGGTAAAGGTGCTTTCCACCAAGCCTGACAGCCTGCACCTGATCCCCGAGAACCACATGGTGGAGAGAGCTGGCCCAGGTTCCTCTCTGCCCTCCCCAAACACAAACACACAATAAAGTAAATTTTTTTTTAAAGAATAGGTTAAAAGACACAGGATGGGACTCAATGCTGCTGTCTTTTTTTTGGGGGGCGGGGGTCTTAGGAAGACAGTCATACTCCAAAGAGGAATCTGACCTAGAACTCCTTAGCGTAAATTCCACAACAGCATTCCTCTAGCTACAGAATTAACCTTGTCCCAAGTAAGCTCCACCATGGTGTGGCTCCTCCTGGCTGCCCGAGCTCACGCCCCACCCCAGCACGTCTCCCACAACTACCTACTACTCTGCCATCTTGACAGACCCATGGGCCTCCCACCATAAAGGTCACATGACTTTCTCCTCTAAGGGTGGGGAAGGAGGCCCCTCTCTGAGCCCTAGGGCTCCTGGTCATAAACGTGACCGCAGAGCCGTGACGCCTGCAGACTCCCTTTGTGAGGCGTCTCCTGGTCCTTTTTCCCTGTGATTCATCAGTCATATTTCAAACTTAAGATCACAGAAAGGCCACCAAAACTCCAGCTGGGATTTCAGTATTTCTGTTCATTACCTTGAACAGGAAGCCTGTGAAGAGGGGGTGTTAGGTCAAGATGGAGGAGGGGGTGCTTTTCAGAGATGCGCCGCCGTGTGTAAACACTCCTCAGAGCAAGCTCAAGGTCAAGATAAGGAAAGCTTCAGGACAGAATGCACTTAACAGGAGGGCTGCGCTGCCGTAGCTTTGCGTTTCTTTCCTCTCTGTAGGATGTCAGTCTTCTCCACCACCAGCTTAGACTCCTCCATGAGCTCCTGAGTTACAACGCTACTGAACACTCTTAGGGAGGAGGACCACTCGGGGAGGAGAGGGGGTGCTATGATGTTATCTCACTGTGCATTGGCTGCAAACTTAGGAAGGTGCCCAAGAAAATAGTGATTCACCTCTGAGTCCTAGGAATTGAACAAATCAGCCCCTGTTCCAGTCCCAAAACACAACAGCCACCCACACACAGCACGCCCTTGAGAGCCTGCCAGTTATTTTATTGCATTTGAAAAGTCAGTCATTGCCATCTTCAGTAAAGATAATGCTCAGCCTACAGGGAGGGGCAGCCAGGCAGCAGCAGGTGCCGGGCAGCCAGCTGACAGGCTGTGGCAGTCAGCTGGGCAAACAAGAAGCTCACTTGGTGTTTGATTAGGTTTGAGACTGACTTAGAAAAGGAGAAAAGGTGACCATTACCAGACGACTCGCCAAATCTTGGTTTGAAAAGAAAAGCAAGTCAACTACTACGTGCCTGGCTGAGATGGAGGGAAAGGATCTCCAGAGAGCAAAACATGGTTACATGAAGCTCAAGGTGCCTGCGCCACACCCACATTTGCTAACTGTAGAAGAGCAAACAGAAAAGGCTCCTGGACACAAAGGAGTCATGGGAAATGACAGGCACATGGAGGTGGTCTCATTACTTGTCCTTTCCTCTAAGGGACCAAGAGTCCCTGCCACGGTGACACCTTAACGTAGAGTGCAACCCATGAGACCAAGTTCAAGTGGGAGGTGCACAGCTGCCTCTGTTACAGTCCCAGCACCACACCGAGTGCCAGAGCCTCACGGTTAGGAAAACAAAGCCGGAAGCCAGGCATGGTGGCCCACACCTATAATCCCAGCACTCGGGGAGGCAGAGGCAGAGTGGATAGCTGTGAGTTCAAGGCCAGCCTGGTCTACAAAGCAAGCCCAGGACAGCCAAGGCTATACAGGGGAATCCTATTTCAAAAATCAAAACAAAACAAACAAAAAACCGTGAGGTATCTAACAAGCCGAACGGATAGAGGAAATATGATACGGAATTATTTCAGCCATCAAAGGCAAAATTATGTCATTTGCAAGAAAATAGATTATACCGAAGATTATCATATTGTGCAAATTAAGCCAGCCTCAAAAAGACAAATTTCAGTTTTCCCTCATTTGTGCTTCCTACATTTCATGGAGATATGTAAAGTGATGTACGCATATATGACATGAAAGTGAAGTAAAAGTGCTTAGGGGAAGAAAGGCAATGACGGGTGACAAGGGTGACAGCAACAGCAGAGAGACATGGGGGGAAACACACTGTAAGTACAAAATGCCTCTATATGACGGCACAACATATAATGGAAACGCACAATAAAAACTTTTTTTTTTTTTTAAATTTTGCTCTATGCTACAACTGCAAGCACACAGCCTAATAGATTCTTTGTTTACAGCATCATGGGAGGTTTGCTGATTTCTCAACTCAAATATTCCCAGTAAAAGCGTACTGGGATCAATCACCGGCCTTGCGACCTATACCTTGAGAGCATGGTTCTGTTTAGAGGCCTCCTGTTCAGTCCCATTGGCAACTGGTATCAAATACAGAGGAAGGCCTTCCAAAGGAAGAGACCGGAAAGGTCAGCCTATTTCAGGAAACAATGGTTCATTGAAACTGCATCCTGCTCTCTAGCTAATCTGCTTCCTTCTGGACCACAACCTGGCCTCGCACTGCGCTGTCTGTTTTCCAACCTCCCCATCAGAGGACAAATCAAATGTCAGTTGACAATCTGCTTTCTAATTAAAAGTTGATTTCCTTTTTTTTTTTTTTTTTAGAAACTACATGTAGCTGAACAATGCCACACGGCAACTCAGTGTGCAGCGCCACCTTGATTGACAGGACTATTTGCAATTGTTTTAAAAGGGAGAAAGAAAACATCATCAGAGGTGGCAACATCAAGCTGATCGGACAGACTTCCTGTTGACTTATGCAGAAGGACCATGCAGCGTTCATACTGCTGGCACCTAAAGAAGCCCTAAGTGGGAGAGGGCACTTTCAAAGCTGCCAGGCTGGCGACAGAGAAGCATCAGGGTACACAGAAGAGCCAGACTCCTGAACAGAACCTGGAGTTGGAAAGGGTGGGACTCCGGGTTTCTTGACACAGGCAGCCAACAAGGAAGGGAGAAAACAGACTACCTCTACGTCGGCTCATGCCCTCAGAGCAAGCTTTGACCTTCTGAGTTTGCCTTCCGTCCGCCTGCCTGTCTCCCCAGACTGCCGGGAGAAGGAAACTGGACGTCCTGTGTAGAATGACCTGCAAGTGGGAAGGCACTCTAGACCCGAGAGACTGCTATGGCTGTGGTCACCAACGAAGGGATGGACTTGTCCACCCAAGGATAGCACCCACGAAGATGCCAGGAAGAGCTTCTCTGGAATAATTACCAGGTGCAGGCAGTTTGAGAAAGGGAACTACAGGCTAGTTTAAAGTAAAATGCTCTGATAGGGAGAGAGTTACATGCAGCTCTTCACTAAGAGCCTTAGAGGTGAGGTCTGCCAGGCACAGCCAGTGAGATTGAAACCTCACCCCAGACCCTCTCCTGTGCAACCCCCATCTCAAAACCAGCCAGGGCAGACATTTGAGGAAGGTCTTTGATGATCAAGGAGAGGCCCAGCAGGAGAGAGGAGGCACGTTTGTCATCTTCTCAAGGATGAGTAGAGTGTTTTACCTTTTCTTCAAATTCAGGAACCACAGCTTCAAGGATGTCTGCCAACTGGTTTCCAGTCCAGGGTCACCTGAGTTGTTCCTGCCGAGAAATTAAAAGTACAAGTGTAAGAGATGTTTGGAGCTGGGCTACCCAGCCTGACTCCCATCCGTGCTGGGAAGGCAGACACATGCTCCCTTCCTTAGTCAACCAGTGCAGGAGGAAACACCCAGCGGCCCTATCCAGCAGACCGGTGAGAGACCGCAGCAACCTTCGGCCCACTTAAACGGCGAGAGAGCATCCTGTTTCCTGCAACCAGCAGTCACTGGTGTAAAATAGGAGACCCAGGGCTGGGTCCAGGAAAGGAAGTGGATGGCTAGGAAATAGGCACTTCTGAAATAAAGACTTGGGGAAAAGAAAAGAGGAGGAAACGGCATGGATCTCACACCACTGTCTCCAAAGTATTCAAGGATAAAGATGTCTGGGACCCTGAGTGCAGAGCCAAAAACTGATTCCTAAACCCCGAGAGGCCCCGACGGCAGGGAAGAGGGGCATAGTGCAGGCAGGACCTGTAAAACACCAGCAGAAGAGTGGCACCGGAAACACAGAGAGGGGTGACCCTGAGATGAGAAGGGTAATGCATCAAACAGACTCACAACTCAAGGCTAAGCCTCGACTCAGTGCACTGCCTTTTCTGCCTTATCAATAATCTGTCTGAAGGAATAAACTTCAGGTTTGCCACCAGGTTTGTGGGTTGGCTATGGCTGACTCTGTTTCTAGTCTAGCCTGCTTTCTGATGTGACTTCAGTCATCTGGCGGCTCAGCCAGGCTGGAGGAGGGTCTAAAGTGAATTCACTGACCTAATGGTGAAGGACACTCTTCTGTATTTCCCGTTTATTGAACATAAACACACACACAAGTGTGCATGCACATATGCCTGTATATACATTCTACATACATACACACACACATATGGACTGATGCATGCACACACACACATAAGGACATCCCAGACCTATGGCCAATTTCTATCAGTTGCCATATTTCCTCATTAGTAGTGGCGCTGGTGAATCAGGAGTCACACAGGCTTCAAGAACCCAAACTCCCAGGCTGGAGAGATGGCTCAGTGGTTAAGAGTGCCGCCTGCAGCCGGGCGTGGTGTCGCACACCTTTAATCCCAACCCTCGGGAGGCATTCCCGAGGTCCTGAGTTCAATTCCCAGCAACCACATGGTAGCTCACAACCATTTATAGTGTGATCTGATGCCCTCTTCTGGCCTGCAGGTGTACATGCAGGCAGAATACTGTATACATAATAATAAATAAATCTTGGGGAAAAAAAAAAAAAAAGAACCCAAACTCCCATGTGTTGTGGAGCACTGGCTGGTAAAGCTCTGGCATTAAGATTAGGACAATCCACTCTTCAGAAAGCCACAAATGTCAATTTAAGGCACCTGGACTCCACTGGACCACTGCAAGAGCAGGATTGACCACACTGTCATTCCGAAAACACACAGTTTGCACACACTCCAAAGAGAAGGTAGGACCAAAACTGCAATGTCGGAAGCAGTGGACTGGAAATCTGTGAATGAAGAACCCTGAATGGCCTTCAGCCTCGACAGGGTCCACTGCCTACTGAAGTTGGCTTGCTGGCTACCAGGCGCCCTGGCTTCTGTGCCTGGGGAACAGCTCTGTAGCCCGAGGACCTCAGGTACTTCAGCTCTCGTGAACAGATGCTGGTGGAGAATCCGACAGGGACAGTCAGCCCCGTTGTGGCTCTGCCGTCTGCCTATCCTTGCCTACCCATCCCAAGCAACAAAGAGCCAGAACTGCCACTGCTCCTGTGCAGGCCTCGGTTTCCCCAGCCACAAAACAAAGAAGACGACAAGACTTAGGAAACAACAACAACAAAAAAGGCTTAAACCAGTGCCACCGGCCACCAACTCTCTTGCCACTAGGCTGGCACTTGATGAGAGGGGCTGCTTGGTTGTGTGGACTACAGACTGGCGTATGAGCTGCAAAGCAAACTGCCACTGAGCGGGGAGGACGTTAAAACAGATTTGTTCTCAGTGCTGAGGCACAAACTCTGAAACCAAGCAGGCAGCACACACACATTCCCTATAGAGGCTCTTCCTCCCCAGCCAGCTCGGATGGACACCAGCATCCCCGGCTTGTCAGTGTGTCATCCCCATGCCTGGCCCCATCTTCTCACTGCTTTCTCCCGGTCATCTGGTCAGAGTCCTCCTGACTAAACAAACCGTGATGGTTCTACCCCCATGGTCCTCAAGTCAGCAAAGACGCTTTCCCAGTCAGCCCCCACTGGCTTGGTTATTACTGGGTTCCTCAAGGGCAAGTTATTACCTTTACCGTACGTTCATATCAGTGCAGAACTGGGGAGAAATAAGTCCCACCCAATTTCCAGATAGCCTGAGCAGCACCAGAGCAAACGGACCTCTGATGTGGCCCCTGGAACCGTGTGCTCAGAGCCCTGCTCTTCCTCTATGGCCCAGGAGCCAGGAGGAGGCTGCAGGGAAGGGAGGGAGGCAGACAGCTGGTTCTTGGATTACACAGCTGCCGTCTCACCCAGCCCTCTGGCCCTCAAATGGCTTTAGCCTCAAAGCTAAACCTACTGGTTTTCTGTCCGAGTACCACGGAGCAGAGTTTTAAATGTCCACGTTTGAAAACAGAACAAAACTATATAGAGACTCCAATCACACTGCTGTCGGCGTCCCTTCTCTGCAGGCACTGGTCCTCACTGACTTCCCACACTGCTGTCAGCATCCCTTCACAGGCACTGGTCCTCACTGACTTCCCACACTGCTGTCGGCGTCCCTTCTCCGCAGGCACTGGTCCTCACAGACTTCCTACACTGCTGTCGGCGTCCCTTCTCTGCAGGCACTGGTCCTCACTGACTTCCCACACTGCTGTCAGCATCCCTTCTCTGCAGGCACTGGTCCTCACTGACTTCCTACACTGCTGTCGGCGTCCCTTCTCTGCAGGCACTGGTCCTCACTGACTTCCTACACTGCTGTCGGCGTCCCTTCTCTGCAGGCACTGGTCCTCACTGACTTCCCACACTGCTGTCAGCATCCCTTCTCTGCAGGCACTGGTCCTCACTGACTTCCTACACTGCTGTCGGCATCCCTTCTCTGCAGGCACTGGTTCTCATTGACTTCCCACACTGCTGTCAGCATCCCTTCTCCCCAGGCACTAGTCCTCACTGACTTCCTACACTGCTGTCAGCATCCCTTCTCCACAGGCACTGGTCCTCGCTGACTTCCCACACTGCTGTCAGCGTACCTACTCCACAGGCACTGGTCCTCACTGACTTCCCACACTCTCAGGAAGCTTTCTGGCTTTGAAACGAATAGAGAAGGAACTTGGAGACAGAGCAGAACAGGACCGCATTTCAAAACAGAAGGCCACTGGTCCCTTTGCAAACTCACAGCCCTGGCTGCAGACTGCATCAGAAGACTCAGGAGTGTCTGAACTTTAAACTCCAAAGTGAGAGTGTTCCAGAGCTGATGGAGCCACAGGCCCACTCATCTCTCAGCAGGTGTGAACCTTCTGGAAGGCCACTCACCACACTGTGATTAAAAAGCTAAAAAAAAAAAAAAAAATCACATATACTCTTTGAAGCCACAATTCCAAATTCTACGGTAGGAAGCAGAACAGAGACAGAACAAAACTAGACAGTCAAGGATATCCATGGTATCCTTATGTGTAAGGTAAAAAACCAGAAAGAACTCTTGCCAACAAAAGGAAATTATTAGGTAAATAAATGTGGTAGATTCATAAAAATTTTTATTAAGCTATTAAAATTTTAAAAATCATGTTATGCAGAATTTTTAATAAAAACAACTGCAGTAACAGTTAATCCTTAAGTAAGCTAGGTACTACCCTAAGCATGTAATACATACACACTTACAGACATATGCACACATACACTCTCTCACATATACACACATGCACAACACTCACACACACAGACATGCACACACACTCATATACACACACATGCACAACACACACACATTCACACACATACTCCATCAACTCAGGAATGCAGCTGTTTCATTTCAACTTCACAATCAGGAAACGAGTAGGTGAAAATCAAGATACTTGCTCAAGGTACTCTGGCATGGAAGAGAAGGCTCTGGGATTCTGGTCCACACAATCCAGCTCAGAGCCCCTCTTAAACAGCGTAGATCTAACAAGAGCCCTAAAGATGGCAGGCCCTATCCCAAAAGCTGCGGCTGTAACCTTCGATGAACAAGTGCTGTGCAGGTATTATCAACAACCCTGAGATCAAGCCAGGACGGCCTCCAGGCCAACAGAGGCCGCAGAGTGGGTGTAAACCCAGTGGGAGTAACTTAGTGACAGCCTGTCTCAACATTGGGAAAACAGTTTTAAAAAAAGAGAGAGTCCGAAGACACAGCTCAGAAACAGAGTGGCTCGCCGAGTATGCCTGAAGCCCTGGGTTCAAATCCCAGACTGAGAAGAGAGAAAGCAATCATCTGAATGAGACTTGAAAGCCACGGCTAACAGAAGCAAGGCACTGGGGAGCAAACCCCCAAGCTAGCTGAGGGGTCAGTCTTGCCTGCACCTTAATTTGGGGCACTCTGGTCTCTAGCAACTCAGGGAATAAACGCATGCCGTGTAAAGCCGCTCCATAGACAGGAAGTCACCACGGCAGTTGGCAGTTACAAGAACGCCATGCAAACACCTACCCTATGCTGCAGCCAACGCAGGAGAGAACACTCAGGCGTTAAGCGATAAAAACAAATCGAAATTTATACACAATGATCTTAATTATGCATACAAAACACATGCAAATACAACAAAATGTTTTAGTGATTATCCCTGAATACAAGCATGTTCAGCATTATGCTTTTTTAATGTTTTTTTTCAACTTCTATAATTAGTGTAAATTATTTTTACTAAGAAAAGAAAGGTTTTTTAAATTAGCAATTTATGATATTTCTCCAAATCTAACTCAATCACAAAGACTAAAAATCAAGGGGGCCAAAATTCCCTAATTATCATCTTAATTCAATCTCAGACCACATCACCTGAAACAAACCAACAGGTGAGGCCCACCACGGCCGCAAGAGAACCACCAGCCCTCAGTCTCTCAAATTTTAATTGTTCAGACTCTTGGTGGGAGCAAAACGCGTCAGAAGGCGTTTCAGGCTTTGGAAACAAGAGGCAGCAGAGGATGCGCACGTTTTCCATCTTCTGTCTTCCCCGACGAGGGGCGGGGGCGGTGGAGGGTTGCGGGGCTGACGACTCAGTCACAGAGCCAGGTCAGCCCAAAGTCTGTGGCCACGTGCCAAGAACAGAAAGCGCCAGTGAATGCAATGTAAATGTTTAATTTCTCTGCAGATAAGTCACAGAAGGAAACTTTCAAGAACCAACCTAATCTCCTTACCACGTCCTGAGCCCAAGGCTTCCCCGAGTCAGGGCTCCTGTTATCAGCTGTGCAGTCACGACAGCCAAGGTCAGCTTCACTGCATCAACACCTGCGCTCTGACCAAATAGGCTCGCACGATGTATTATGGTTTACCACCACCACCACCACCACCACCACCACCACCACCACCACCGATGTGTAGGCAGCACTGGACCAAAATACACAGCGGGTTGTGTCTCTCTGATCTGCACTTTCATACAAGACAGCAAAAGCCAAGAGTTGCTGGTTCCCTCCACACGGAGGCCAGACCAGGCTCACAGAACACACACCATGCATGATTTCAGACTACAGGGGCAGAGCAAGGGAATGGGAGCCTGCCGAGAGCAGAGGGGTGGGGGAGTATCCTACAGTTTCCCTAAGTACATTTACGAATTGTTTGATTGGCCAGCCAATCAGCACATCACCTATAATGTCTCTTCAACATGCTGCCCTGGAGGCTGAGTCGATCTGGCATATAGGTGACATCATCATCTGGATCACAAGGATGCCAACAGCAGTGTCCAGGGCAAGCCAGAGCTTTAAACACAGGGTAGCCAGGAACAAATGACTTAGTGGGGTATACCTTCCTACAAAGAATTCCCGACACACCTGCAGCTTCAGGGACTAGCCAGTGTGTGTTGGTGTCTCCAACTCAGCCCTTAACTTCACAGTGTTATGAGTGTCTAGTGGTGTCTAGACTTATGGGGTCAAGCAAGAACATTGCACGCAGCCAATTTTACCACCTACTAAGAAGGAAAAGCCAGGGCCAGGAGACTTATGGGGTCAAGCAAGAACATCACACGCAGCCAATTTTACCACCTGTTAAGAAGGAAAGGCCAGGGCCGGGAAGACTGTTCTTCCAGAGGACTGGAGTTCAGTTCCCAGCATCCACATCAGAAGGTTCACAACTTCCTGTGACTCCAGATCCAGGGTATCCGGTGTCCTCTTCTGGCCCACACACTCAAATCACATACATAAAAACAAATCCTTTTTAAAAAGGAAAAGCCAGGGTACATGATTATTACTCAAAGAACACTCGAAGGACCTAATCCTCTGAGCCACGCCATCAAAACAAGTTTCACAGGCTACATACACAATTTCAGATATGTTCCACTCCACAGCTTCTTGTTCCGCTAAAAGTGTACAAAAATAAAAGCACACACATTCTGAAACTAAAAACCTGTTAGAGCATTACCAAATCCTTATGCACCTAACACCTGGGTGGTAACACGCACATGCACACGCACACAGCTAAGTGTTTCATCTGTTCAAAAACCACCAATTCAGCCCTTACCACAAAGGGGAGGAAGAGGAGGAAAGGGGAGGTGGTGGGCATCTTACTTTATTATACAGCCCAGGTGTGTCAAGTTGGCACCCGAGATGAACCATCACAGAACAAATGATCACCAGGTGATCCTGAAACAGGAGAAATGCAGAGGCCTTGAGACCACAGGAGCTCCCAGCCAAGTAAGCAAAGCTATTCTTCCTGCTAAATGTTCCATGCCAGAACAGCTATTTCCTTCAGGAATGTGAACTTGGCTAGAGAGACACCTTGGCAAACACTTGCCACACAAGCACAGGAACAGGAGCTCCCATCCCAAAAGCCCCTTTATGGCCTGGCAGTCATGATGGCCACCTGTGATCCCAGCACTTAGAAAGGAAAGACTGCAGGGCAAGCGAGCTGGCCAGACTAGCCGGAACTGGTGAGCTCCAGGCTCAGTAAGTGACTCTGCCTATGTAAATGTGCATATACACCCATGCAAACACTGCACATGCACAAAGAATGTTCAGATATTATAAAACCCGCTTGTTACTGTTGTATTTAACCTAGTAAATATCTTAACATCATTTCAAATCCTAATATATAAGTGTTTCTAGACATGGTCTCTCTAAATGAAACCTGTTCAGATGGCTTAGTTGGGGAAAGGCCTTGAGAACAAAAGCACTGGGCTCAGATCCCCAGAACTCAAGTACAAAGCTCAGTACAGTGGCAATATGATCAGCAGATAGGCAGATCTCTGGAAGCTTGTGGGCCAGCCTGGCCTACGTGGCTAAAGTTCCAGCCAGTGACAGACTTTCTTAAACAAAGGGTTAACAGGTACCTGAAGTCCAGTAGCCAAAGTGTGCCTCAGACCTGTGCATGCAGGCACTTTTCAGTGCACAGGCCCTGCCCTACACATTCACATTTTTTTAAGACTTAGGTAGAAGAGTCCTCAAACCAAACACTAGTCTGGTGCCGTGGAGGTCAGGAAACAGAAATGGAGGCTGACACTCTGACGTCAATCAACACTGATCTTCCAAGAGGCAAGAGGCAGAGGAGCGCTAACCCCCGCAAGGGCCACTGGCAGACTGGCCTTAGAGCCACGAAAGCAGAAGCACTCAGTGTGCCACAGATGGATGATTCTAAGAACAAATGCAAGGGGAAGGCAAACGGCAGGGCGCCAAAGGCCCATTATTACACCCTACACAATGAAATACAAATTCCTATACAAGAGCAGAAATGGGGAGAATATTAAATTTTAATAATGGAAAAAGAAGAACAGCCAGGTCCTACAAAACAGACTTGTATCCAAATAAAATCCTGGAAAGTGAATAAAATCATGGCAAACAAAAAGTAAGGTGTTAATGTCTTAAGATGCATCTCAGGCACGTCTGGAAAGTAAAACTACAGAAGCCAGGAAAGAGCAGTCAACTGCGGCAGGAAAGAGAAGAAAGCACACAGCTGCAGTCTTGACTCTCAGGAGGATGAGCAGTGGGACCTCTGAGAGCTACAGGCTAACCTGGGCTACAGAGGGAGACCCTGTTCAAAAGTGAGGAGAGGACACCGGCCTCGTGGGCTCCAGCCAGTCACCACACACTGCACCCCGCTGCTGGAGAGAGGAGAGGAGCAACAGAGAGGGAGCATTTTCAACGTGAAGGGGAGCCCTGCAGAGCCAGGTCTGCTGACCTCCTGAGCAAGCATGTCCTCTGGGAAGTATCTGCTACTCTGACCCAGAGCGCATGGAGCAAACTCACTCTCCAGCAGCTTACAAAGCTACCTGCGAGGTCACAAAAGCTACTGAGAGAAAACAACTAACAGCAACTTGTTCAAGCTGACTGGGGCTCATGGTGAGGGGTCCATCACCTCTTTTAGGATGGTGGGCAGAGACGTCATAGCCGGCTGGCAAGCAAACCTGAGCTTATCACTGCAGCTTCTACTTCAGGGCCAGAGCAGAATCCAGGGTTCTCCCGTCAACACCTATTACAGGCCACAGGGCTCACCAAGGCCAACTGTCAAGGTTTCGAAATTCACTGACATCTTAGATACGGAGAGGGACTTTGAACGGGTTTGGCCAGGATCATACATCCCAGTTGATGGGAGGTGCCCTTGATCAAGGCCTGAGTCTATGTGGCCTCTCTGGTGCCAGGCAGCCTGCATCATAAAGGCAGTCTGCCCAGCAGGAGATGCAAGAGAGGAAAGGTTAAGGAAACAAATGGCTTCCTGGACAACAGGATGGCTAATGTCGGGCACCACTCATACCTGGTTCCCTCCGCTGTGTCAGGATCACCTAGCTGTGAGCTGTTCCCTCCGCTGTGTCAGGATCACCTAGCTGTGAGCTGTTCCCTCCGCTGTGTCAGGATCACCTAGCTGTGAGCTGTTCCCTCCGCTGTGTCAGGATCACCTAGCTGTGAGCTGTTCCCTCCGCTGTGTCAGATCACCTAGCTGTGAGCTGTTCCCTCCGCTGTGTCAGGATCACCTAGCTGTGAGCTGTTCCCTCCGCTGTGTCAGGATCACCTAGCTGTGAGCTGTTCCCTCCGCTGTGTCAGGATCACCTAGCTGTGAGCTGTTCCCTCTGCTGTGTCAGGATCACCTGGCTGTGAGCTGTTCCCTCCGCTGTGTCAGGATCACCTAGCTGTGAGCTGTTCCCTCCGCTGTGTCAGGATCACCTAGCTGTGAGCTGTTCCCTCCGCTGTGTCAGGATCACCTAGCTGTGAGCTGTTCCCTCCGCTGTGTCAGGATCACCTAGCTGTGAACCGCCAGCTGTTACCATCCCCCTGGCCCACTGCTCACTTGCTATTGTGTGTGTGTGTGTGTGTGTGTGTGTGTGTGTGTGTGTGTGTGTACACGTGCATGCAGAAGCCAATGGTGACCCTCAGGTGTCTTCCTCAGTTAGCCTCTACCTTGGTTTTGAGACATGGTCTCTTATTTTTCACCCAGAGCTCAGCACAGAGATCTGCCTTTGTTATGTGGGAACTAGAATTCAACCTCCCGCCCTCATGATTGCACAGCAGGCACTTGCCCAGCTGAGCCATCTCCCCAGATCTGAACTGCTCTCCTGATCAGAGGTCAGGGACTTTCCCCAATCCCCACATGCTTTCCCCAGTGGATGTGGGTCAGCTGCTCACCAACCAGGTAGGGTAGATGTTGGCAGTCCAGTAAATAAACAGATGAAACTCGATTACATGGATCCTGGGAAAGTGAGGCAGGAAGATTAAAGACTATTTTGACAGAAATGATCAACTTGCCTCTTCTCTCTTCTTCTCCTCCCCCAGATAACAGATCAGCCAGTAAGTATCTCCTTGGCATGAGGGTGCTGTCCTCAGGACAGGGTATGTGAACCAGCCTTTGCCCCGGTGCCACAGATAGACATTAAGTGAACAGGAAACTTTCCTTACGGCTGTTTTAAGCATAGCCAACTAGTAATGGTGGCAACTGTGGGCCCACCAAGAGGTCCAAGTCTGAGGTCACCAGTATGACACAATGGCCTTGAGAGGTCTTGCAGAGCCTGGTTTATCTAGGTGCAGAAGGGTTAGTGCAAGCAAAGCCCTTGCCGGTGTTAGCCTTGGTTTACGAAGGCTACCAATGAGGAAGAAAGATGTCAGCAGAGAGGAGAGGGGAAGCAGGTGGAGACCAGAGGATCGAGGCCATGAGACGACTACACAGATCCCTGAAGTCAACGGGCTCTTTAGAGTCCCCCGAAGGAAGACACTGCCCAATCTGTGGACATACGGGCCTCTGTCACACAGAACCCTTGCAACCTTTATTTAATGGCAACCTTCGAGTAGGATGCTTTACACCCAAGAGTATGCATACACACACAGACACACACACACACACAGGCACACACACACAAGGCATGGACACACACAGGCACACTCACACACGCACGCGCGAGCGCACACACACACACATACACACACACACACACACACACCACACTGCACTGGAATGGTGGCATTACCTGTAACCCTGGGCCAGCTTTTCATGGTCCTGAGACTGTTTGACCAACTGTAAACCAGTGACAATGCTAATGCAGCATGCTCTAGGCTGTTGCTGGGGACAGAAGGGTTAGTGCAAGCAAAGCCCTTGCAGGTGTCAGCCTTGGTTTACGAAGCCACCGTTCCACGTGAGTCTGACCAACTAAATCTGCCTTGCTACATGCAGAACCTTCAACATCTTCCATTCCACGGTTTTCTTCCTGTGTCTCTGAAAAGCTGATTTCAGAATCTACTAGCAAGTGTGATGACCTAAGCTTTGAGACGCTGGCTTGGAGCCAGAGGATGAGTGAGGGCAGCAGGGCCCACAGGGCTTGGTGAGCTCTGGGGCATTGGTGACAGACAGGAAAGGGTGAAATGCTCAGAAGTGTCTGGAGTGGTGGTGGTACCATTAGACTGGGGAACCCTGAAGAAGGATTAGACTGGAGAACCCCGAAGAAGGAGTAAGCTCAGCTGTGGCATCACAGGGAGACTGTGTTTCCCCCTTATCACTGTCACCCTGCACAGAGCGGCACCCAGCAGCAAGGGGCTAATTTTTACAATGACTAATTGATTAGGTGCTAAATATTGCATTCAGATGCACAATTTCTAGACTCACACCCTTCTGTTGTTCCTGAAGCCACCGTGTTTTTGTTTTTGTTTTTTAAGTAGGGGTTACAAGTGTTAAGCATCGCTGCACAGCTAAAGACCAACGTCACCTCCTGTCATCCTCAGCCAGAGCCACTGAACTGGTGACACAATGACACTCAGAACAAGGCTGCCGAGTAAGCACGTGTGCCGGCTCTCAAACGGAAGCGACTTAACTCAAAGCCAACTCCACATGAAATTATTCTGAAATCTTAGCACCATTATCCTTTTTACAGAGACACGAAGAACACCATGTCTGACATGGAGAAGGCATTCTCTGCCCCCCAGGACATAATTAACTCAGGGGGGAAAAAAAGCCATCTTTAGGCTCAGAAAAGCCCATAATTTATCAAGAGCCACTCGTCCATTTCCTACAAACACACAGATAGGTCAGGTCAAGCAACTCCAGGGTTACAACTTGAAAGGTTAACTGTTGCCCACAGCACAATTTGTTTAGAAAATTAATGATATTCAGGACGGAGGACTCATTAGTGCCAGGCAGTTAGTAAAACAATCCTGGAATCTGAAGTACCCTCTCATCTCCTGTTATAGTCACGATGAACAAGGCAAGCCCCGGGAGTCGCTAAAGGTCACATTGTTTACTGCCTACAACTCTTGTGTGTGTAAGCCACAGAAGAAAAAGTTCTGGTTAGCTGGGGCGAAGGAAAGGATGTAGCTGGCAGGATGAAATACCAAAATCTGCACACTCCCTGATAAACCTCGCTCCCCGCTGAAGTCTCCTCTGCAGCAGATCTAACGGGGAGACGCTGGACTATCATGAACTGGTGGTAAGCGGCCAACATTCCACAAGACAGCAGGCGGGACGTCCGCAAAGAATGAGGTGAGAAGGCAGAGTGGACTCGTCGACAGACAAACGGTATCCCAAAACCAGACAGCCCGTTCCACCAGTGCGGACTGACCATGAAGAAAGCAAACCTGTTTCTTTATCCGTGAATGTAGATTCAGGCCTCCCGCCTTCACCACCCTCTCCTTCACCACGGATCAAGGGAACCTTCCTCAGGCCTCAATATGCTGTAGGGTCTACGAGGGCCAGGCAGTAAGGGTAGGTGTGTGTGTGTGTGTGTGTGTGTGTGTGTGTGTGTGTGTGTGTGTGTGTAGAGAGAGAGAAATGGGGTGTGTATGGGTGAGTGTCTATATTGCTGGCTGTGTGTGTAAAAGAACAAGAGTGGGCGTGTGTGGGTATCTGTGGGTGTTTAGCTGCGGGGGGCGGGGCTGCGTGAGAGCTGAGAGCCCCTTGGGAAGAGAGACCAAGGCACTCCCCATCCTTGCTTCCTTTCTTGGATTTCCCCTCCTCTTTTAAACATAGAACCACAGCCCAGCCTTGAACTCTGGAGTCTCCTGCTCCATCTCCCCAGGGCCAGGAACAGACAGGGGCCTCCATGCCGGGCTCCCTGCTCCTGTAACTGCTGCATGCCTGGCTCTTCTGTTTGGCCTAATCACTTCTGGAGAATTTACTCCAGAAGTCACATGACTTCCGGTCATGACTTCTGTCACATGACTATGGTGACTCCTAGAGGTCTAGAAAACAGGGCAGTTTTTACCCTTTTCTCCAAGGACTAAACTAACCCTTAGTGGATGGCTAATGTCCACCCTAGGTCCCCAGCGTTTGCTCGTGCCCAGGCTCGGCATGTTCTCTCCTCATAACCGGATGTAACGACGGACGTCTGTTCCGTACTTGCAGCACGTGCTGCACTTCGCACCATTCTCTCTGACAACTCAAACGGGACACGCTAATTTTAGGACTTCTTTAAACATGCTGGGAGGGCAAAGACCACTTTCCAAACTAATTTGCCCACGGCACCGACGAGCCAGGATGCCAGCCTTGCCAACCAATTCCACACTTCCTTCTTGCAGCCAGAGTAAGGGCCTCACCCAAGAGCCTGTGAGGCCACTGTAAATCCCATGAACATATGTACAGCTGCCTGTCTGATTTTGTTTTTTCAAATAAGGTGAGGCAAGAGCGCTTTCACTGCTAGTAGGGGTGTAGCCCAAAATAGCTATTATGAAAATAAAATATGGAGGTATCTTAGTTACTGCTCTGTTGCTGTGAAGAGACCCCATGACCAAGGCAACTTATAGAATGAAGCATTCGATCGGAAGCTATCTGACAGTTTCAGAGAGTGAGGCCATCACCGTGATGGTGAGGAGCATGGCGGCGCCAGGTGTGGCACTGGGGAAGGCGCTGACACCTTACACCTGATCCACAGGCAGAGAGGGGATGAGACTGGGCCTGGAGTTTTGAAACCTCAAAACCCACCCTCGGTAACACACCTCCCCCGGAAGGCCACACTCACTCCAACAAGGCCACAGCCTCTCACCCTGCCCCCAAGAGTTCCACTAACTGAGGACCAAGAACTGAAACCAGTGAGGCCAGGAGTGCCGTTCTCATTCAAGCCAGCACAGGATGCTTCTCGAAAATGTAAATACAGAACTATTACATGGCCCAACAATACCACTCCTGGGCCACATAACCAAAGAGTTCACCTGGGGTTTTTTTTTTTTTTAAGCAGCAAAACATCACGTAAGCCATAGCTTTCCCAGGAACCACAAAGCAGGCTCTGGGACACTTCAGCCAAGGAAAACCAGCAAGGGACAAGCACGGGCTGCCAAGAGGAACAAGCTCTGTGGTTAGGTTGTCTTCAGTCTCTGCCCACATTCTTGCTCTTGGTAAAACCGCATTTGTCCTTGGAATAATACGAACCTCAAATATCAAGACCCATCAGTGGCTGCACCTCTCCAGAGGCAGCAACAGCAGCTTAAGGAAGACAGGGTCCAAACGAAGCCACGGGAAAGGCAGGCAAGCATGGGTACCCATGCGGAGCACACTTACACCTACATCTCTGAGCAGCTCTGTGATCACAGAGATGACAGCAAGGTGGGAGCGCAGGGTGGTACCAAAAGATCACGCGGCGCGCCCTTTAAATGAACAACGACACAGTCGAGTGACTTCAAAAGACAAAACTGATATTTCTGGGAGCAGCAAGAAGCTAACTAACATGGCGGGGACAGCTGGCCAATCAGGTCACAGGCAGGGGAGCTGGCAGCCGTCACCATGCAGGTGTTCAGTGAGGCGGCAAGTAGGACGAAAACAACTCAATTAATTCATTGTGCCTCCCTGTCCAGCAGAGCCGGGAGATAAGCCTGAGGTACGATGGCGGTGAGAGACCCAGTCTGCAAATGGTGGGGCTGATAAAAGGAGCACACACGTAAAACATAAAGTCACACAAGACTGACTCTGGCAAGCTCTTTCCAACTGGAGGCTGGGAGTAAACAAGGAAGAGCGATGGACTGTGCATCAGGAAAGCCACTCCTTTCTAATGAGGGGCTCTCCCAAGAAAGCACAGGGAGAAAGACAGGCGAGATGCAAAAGCCAACAGCAAGGCAACGGGATCACCCTCATTTGTAACCTCCTCGAGGTGCGAGACTCTGCCGAGCTGAGACTTGACACGCGCACATCAGGCCAGCCAAGCGTCAGAACGTGCTAGCAAAAAAAAAAAAAAAGCAGATACAAGAGGTGTCTCCACACAGCCAGGAAAAGAGAAAGACACTGTGAGTTTAAATTGAGATAAGAAAAAACAAGGGTGATCAGAGGGGAGCCCCCCACACCCACACTCCCCCACCCCCGCTGCAATGCTGCAACCAGCACCACCACGCCACTCAACCTCAAAGGAAGCAAGGCACTGGCAGTGAGACACAGAATGTGTGAGGCAGCAGGTACCCACAGCGGATGGACAACACCCTGGTTTCATAGAGAAGATGCTAAAGAAAGTGCATAAACTGATAACCCCTTGGCATGTTTAAGGGGAAAGTGTTTATTGTGAATATGAGGGTGAGTACAGCCGGGGGCATCAGAAAGAATCCAG
Source organism: Acomys minous (assembly GCF_964271855.1). Lineage (NCBI taxonomy): Eukaryota > Metazoa > Chordata > Mammalia > Rodentia > Muridae > Acomys > Acomys minous. The sequence goes on along the minus strand of NC_140494.1, from coordinate 78,482,956 downwards.
AGCAGAGAGGAAAAGCAGCAGACTGTACCTGGCCAGCACACACTGGGCCTGGCCAGGAAAGAAGCAGGAGCAAAGAAGAGGAGGTGGAGAAGAAAGGTGAAGGCACAGAAAGGACCAGGAGAGTGCATAGCCAAGACAGCAGGATGATAAGGAGGATGAGGCGCTGGGGGAGCGAGGCCCGTGAGTCACAAAAGCTTAGGGGCAAGGAGCCAGGAGGCCAGCATGGACTCTGAAATATGTATCGGGTACTTGTGACACTGAGGGAGCCTAGAGGCCAGCATACCTTTAGTGTGCTAATAGTCAAGGCAGACAGCCATTTGTCCCTTCTGCCACTGATAAGGACAACGGCTCCCTTGGTAAAGGGAACCCTTTTCATGCATTCCTGAGGAAAGCTGCCTTCTTTCTGACCACCAGAATCTCTGGAAATGGAGTTTTCGTTGGACCTGACAGGGGGGCTGGGGACAGATCACCCAGCAGCTAAAATTCTTGCCACCAAGTGTGACCCGAGTTCAGATTCCCCTGAGCCCATGTAAATGCCAGCTGGCTGTGGTAGTCCATAAGCTGGCCTGCAAGACTAGTCATACCAGAGAGCCCTGCTCAAGGAATAAGGTTGAAGATTGGTCAGGGGTGACTCCCACCCAACACCCATCTCGGCCTTCTATATTCATGAACGCTCATGTGTATACACACACACACACACACACACACACACACACAAATGCAAATGGAACAAGAAAAGACAAAAAAGCACTCACCCAAATCACAGAGTGGGAGTCCGGAGTCTTAGACTGGCTAAAAGTTTGCAAGCTTAACCCCCAGCTTGTCTGCAGGAACACTATGATGCTTCCCAGAGTGGGGAGGAGATACTATTTCAGTTAAACTTCAAGGAGAAGCTGCCTGTGATTGGCTAGTTCTCCACATACATGTGCATGCACGCACACAAACACAAACACACACACACACAGAACTCTTTCTCTTTTAACTTTAGGGGGGAAAGTTCATGACACCCAAGGCTAAGCTACAGAGCCAAGGAGATCCAGGCTTGAAAACAAGGGCTGAACCCTGAAACCCTGCACATGCACCTTCCCCAAGCCCCATGGGAGTATGTTTGGGTGGTTCGCTGTGGCCTTGGTACACTGAGAGCTGCTAAGGCCCAGAGAATGACCTCGGAACCCTGTGTTTGCCAGAACCAGAGAGCGCACTGAAACACCCTCTGGGCTGGGTACAAAGCCACCCGGTTCCCCTGACAACCGCTGCCCTGCTGTAGAAAATAGGAAGCGTCAGGCTCCTGGCTGATATTCTGTTCTCCCTAAAGTGCAAAACCAGGACATTTCCTCACCACACACCTGCTCCTCTGCAACAGCTCTTCCCTTCGTGGCCACAGCCTAACCACAGATCAACCTTCAAGTCCAGGTAGAGAGTTCTGGAAGGGGGCCTCCTCAGGGGTGGCGTGGCCCCAGCTGCACCCTGAAACCCAGAGTGAGTCACATCATCACAAAACCAAAGGACAACAGCTGGTGCTTACAGATGTCAGGCCCTGGGCCAAAGGCTTGTGGCTTGAGCCAGCTCAGCTCATCGCCAGTGTCTCTGAGCTAGGCACTGTTCTCACAGCCAGCTTCAAGACGGAGCGGTTATCCTAAGTCACGTGAGAACCCGTACACGGGTTTCTCAAGCGTCACAGCCCAAGCTCTTAACTGCCACACACTCCTCACTGTAGCCTTTGCCCTCTGAGGCATCAGTAAGTGAGTCTGTAAAATAAAATGACAATGGGCAGATTCCCCAACGTGAAGCATCATGTGGAAGGGCCAATGAGGGGTCCAGGAAGCAAAAAGCCCCAGGGAGTGAGGAAATGCAGGTGAGCTAGGGAAGAAACGATTCCTGGGAAACATGAGTGAGCCCTCACAAGAACACAAGTGTGCTGTGACTCCCCTATCTCCTCTGCAGCATCTGCCTACTCTTCCCTGGTTGGAGGATGCGTCTTCTGACAGACAGGGCGGTCCCTGCATGTCAGCTGTGCCCTAGCTGAGGCCTAAATCCCCATATCAGAGGTGGTAGTTCCAGCTCGCACCATTTTCCTGCTTTCTTTAGTCATCAAGCTAAGCTATGACACGCTTTCTGGTCCCTCGTGGGAGCCCCACTCTGCAAATTGACCTGGACACTTCTCTGGCTGTTCTTCCCGCAATAAGGAGTTTCCCAGACAGACCCGCCAAATCAGCTGGGCAGGCACACAGGCAGCTGATGGGCGCCGGTGGGTAACAGAAGTTTAGGGCGTTAAAGGAGGGACCGTCATAGACTGCGACACACGGCCCTGCGCCCCGCTGCAGTTCTCTCACAGAAGACTATGCTTGCAAACGGTCTCCTTTACAATTAATTAAGACTCAAAAGTTACCACCTCCACCACCATCCCTCTGAGACCCACCCTCTGTGGGAAGAGTGTGGCCCTCGGCTGAGGCAGGCTCAGGATGTGAGGCCTCTCTGCCCTGAAGGAGTGTGAGTTTCCCTGAGTTAAAGGGAGTTAACTCAAGACCACATGGCAGATATATATACAGCACTGAAACCCAGAGGCTAGACACTGTGGGTTGGTTTCCTGGCTCCCTGTACTTGCCTAGAGTAAAAGAGAGAAGGGTGAGTGGTCTCGGGGGAGTTCTCACTAGACAGTAGGAAAGGTAAGAATAAATCTGCTCACTGTGTGGGAGTTGCTTTGAAAAGAGGCCAAAGGGCTTTTAAAGTGATCTCGTGATGACTAGTCAGGAAGTGGCAGAGTTCAAGGTGCAGGGTGACCAATGCACATGCTTAATCAAGGTGCAGGTGACCAGTGTGCATGCTTAAAAGGCTGTTTCTACAATGCCGTTTTGCCTGTCATGTTGTCTCACGTCTGTAATCCAAGCAGTCAGGAGACTGATGCAGGAGGATCACCATGAGTTCAAAGGCCAACCTCAGCTATAGAGTAAGAACCTGTGTCAAAGAATAAATAAACTGAGGCCAACAAGATGACTCAGCAGTTAGGAGCACTGGCTGCTTTTCCGCAGGACCTGGGTTTGAGTCCCAACACATATATGGCGGCTTCCAACTGTCTATAACTGCAGTCAGTGCATCTGATGATGCCCTCTAGTGGCCTCCCCATGTACTGCACACATGATATAGAGTCATGCAAGCAAAACAAACACTCACACATCTAAAATTTAAAAAAATAAAATAAAATTATCTATTTCTCGCTTGTCACTTCACTCTTCAAGCCCTGGCCTGAAGGCTGAAGACCTTCAATCATGTGGCTACCATGGTTTCCTTGAACTGAAGGTCCTGGCAGCTGAAAGCACAACCCCCAAACCAAAAAGAACAGGAATTCTAGTCTTCGCCCTATTGTTGTGATAAACACAATGACTAAAAATGGCTTAAAGGGGAAAGGTTTGTTTCACCTTACAAGTTACAGTGTATCATCCAAGAACCCAAGGCAGAGACTCAAGGCAGGGCCTTCAAGCTGAGGCTATGGAGAAGGCTCGAGGCTCATGGCCAGCCATCTTCCTTAAACAGGCCAGGCTACCTGCCTCGGGAAGGTGCTGCAGGCTGACACAGTGGAGGAAATTCTTCAGCTGAGGTTCTTTTTCTTCCCAGGTGTGTCAAGTTGATAACGACGGCTATCCGTAACAAATAGAACCGGCCATGAAATCAAGGTTGCACGCAGACACTGCCCTGCAAACGCTGGCAGAGTAGATGGCTCCCACTCCCCTCAGGGAAAGGAGAAGGCCTCAGGTCTCAGCTGGTGACTTTTCTAAGAGAAGCTGGTGGAAAACCAAAGACAAACAGCAACGCACTAGTTGGGTCCTATGATTCCCATACACAGTCTCATTTGTAGCTCACCATTGCTTCTTGAGCATGTTATTACTATAATGTATAGGATATGACACAGCAAGGGTATGCAGCCAGACCCCATTCACAAAACCAGGAAATGCTGGGAGGGGATGGCTGCTCCTGATGGAGCCGACTGCTGGTACCAGCAAACCCCAGGCAGCTTCTGAGGAGCCGGTCTCACTGACAACACACGTTGGTTTTAAACAGACACATCTTCAGATTTTTTTTTTTTAAGGAAAAACTTTGAGAATCTTTTAAAATAACTGTTTCTACTTTGCTTCTGTTTCAAGTTGGTAGTAGCTGCTCATACCCGGCTTGCTGTGTGCTGAGCCTAAAGAATCTTTTAGAGGAAACTATAGCATAAAGAAAGCAGGCTGTCTAAGTGCTGGGTTACCAAAAAAATACACCTGTAAAATGGGGACAGATGGTAGTGGCTCTGAGGAATGCTGGCCAACGCAACACCTGGGCAGACTGCCTCCAGGTTCTAACAAGCCAATCAATGCAGAGCGTAATCAACATGGAACAGTGATCCTCCTTTCAGGACTCTGCAAGCAGCTTGGGGGATGAAGCCGGAGAAGAAGATGAAGCACCCAAGCACTGCAAACCTGCTCCTCAAACCTGCAAGACGGCAGGAGGGGCTGAAAGGGTGGACGGCCGGAGCACACTGCGTTAGTGTGAACAGTACTGGGTTCACACCGTCCTCACTCGGGAGGCTTAGGTAAGGACACCAGGAAAAACAGCAAAGCAAGAGAAAAGTCAATGAAAGGTGGACAGAGTCGCAGCCTCACACTAACTCAGCTAACAGTACCTCCTGGGCCCTGTGGGCAGGTCCCCTGGAGCCATCCTTCCTCCGAGGAAGGCCAAAACAGGCCGCAAACCTCAACCATGTAGTCATCCCACAGAGGGTATCAGTCTTCAAAACTACTACACAAAAATGGCTAGACTCCTGCTGGGCGTGGTGGCGCGCACGCCTGTAACCCCAGCGCTTGGGGAGGCAGAGGCAGAGGCAGGAGGGTATCTGAGTTCAAGGCCAGCCTGGTCTACAAAGCCAGGACAGCAAATACAAGACAAGCAGGCCTGTGTGGGTGTATTTGGCTCCACTGTTTCCACACACAGGCATGTGAGCAAACGGCTGTTCTGCTCTGCTCCCCAGTCGTTCCTCCACGGGGAAGAGAAAGCAAATCCTCGCTTTCCAAGGTGGCTCTGAGGGTTTGGCGAGGGGAAGCTGCAGAAAAAGCTCAGCACACAGCAAATCAGCGACAAACAGCTAAGCTACTGCTTAGAGCAGACGCAAAGTGAGTTGCTACAAAAATAAACTTGATTTCTCAGATGATTTCATGCAGTTCGGGAGGATCAAGGATTTTCCAGAAGACTTGGGAAAGGAGGGAAAGGCCACTGCACCTGCCACCCTGCTTCCAGAAGGGTTCCAAGGCCTCTCTGCTGCTGCTCCTCCGAAGGCCCGAGGGTCCTAGTGTCTCCTACTCAAGCATCTTCACACTCCATAAATACACCCTGACACCAAGCAGAGTGCTTACGGCCAGTCTCCTGGGCAAATGAGGGCAGCTGGATCTTCTGTGGAAATTAAACATCCGTGGAGCACAGCCACACTCGGTTCCCAACAGGTATCCGTGACCTACTTACCTCCAGTGCGCCAAACCAGCCTCAAGCAGAAACCAAGTGGAGAGTGAGACAGGGTCGCTGACTCTAGCAGAGCCTGGCATGGACTGTCCTCTGTGTCACATAAAGCATGCAGCAGAGACGGCTCAAAAGCCAGCTCAAGGTGCTGAGACAGGCAGCCAGCTGCAGACTGCTGAAGTGAACAGTTGCTGGAAAGCAGAGTGAGCGAAGGCATGCCAATCGCTCGTGCCCTCTGACTCCCCAGCAAAACAGACCATTGATGACCCAGGCAGACCAAGGGTCATCATCCTTCTGGCCGTGCCTGCACATGCTCCTGAAGCCGTCCGCCTCCTAACTGTGGCTTCCCTCATGAAACTAGGGCCGCTAGGGCAGCAACCCCCATCTTTTCTCTGGCTGTTCTTCAATGTCTTGCACACAGTGGGTCTACCAAGGTGAGCACCTGAATGCACATGCGCGCACACACACACACACACACACTCCACACACATGAGGGGGGAGGGGAGAGGTGAGGAGAGAGAGCAAGGCTCTTAAACTCTGAGCCACCTCTACAGCCCTCATCATTTTCTCAATGAGACATCACTTTCAAACATGGGTGCTTCCTTCCTTCTACAAACTAACTTTACCTTCATTGTCTGGGATTAAAGGTGTGTGCCACCACACCTAGGCCTAAGCTCTTCTTTACCCGAAACAGACTCGATACCAGGGTGGCCTTGAACTCAGATCTACTTGCCTCTGTCTCCTGGATTAAAGGTATGTTTGTATTCCAGCCAGATCACACAGACCTAGAAGGTCTTTGGATGTGATCTGTTGCCAAAGCAGCCATGTTTTAAATTAAAATTCCTCTACACAGGAAAAAAGCAATATTTACATGCACACGTACACACACATACACACACACACACACAGAGGCGGGGGGGGGGGGTGAAGGAGTGAGAGAAAGAGAGACAGAGACAGAGAGAGACAGAGAGAGCAACAGAGCACAGTTCCCAGCCACCCCCTCACAGGGTCAGAGAACAAAGCAAGACTGGGCTTCCAACAAGCCAGCCAGCCGGAGATGGAGCTACAGCTTCTAGTACTGTCAAGCAACAGGACTGCAAGGTGATCTAAATGACAATTAGAGTCAACAGAGGAAGGTGAGCGGCTCTAAGGAACTTGCCAAGGTAAGCTGCAGTAAAACCTCCCAGCATGGAGCAGTAGGCACACAATCCTGGGTACACAAGGGAATACTCCACCTCTCTAGCCGAGCAAGGGCAGAGGCAGCCTGCCAATGGCAAAGCAGAGCAAAGCTAAGCAGGGCCAGCACCTTCCCAACCCTTCTGACCTAATGGCCTCCTCCACCCCTGGGCTCAGCACCCTCCCCACCCAGCAATCGTCCTCCTCTCTGGCCTTAAGCCAGAACACTGCCCTAAAGCACTGTGAATCCCCATCACACAAACTACTTGAGAGCCCTGGGGTTCACTCAGCACTCTCCCCCAGTGCTCTGCTCTAGTAACTGCCACCATGCAGAGAAGTTACAAATGTATTTACTGTGTACGTATGTGTGTGCACGTGTGTCCGCCGTGGCACGACTGCAGGCACCTCTAACTCAACTCTGCTCTGCTCTAAGCTGTGCTGCCAGCCCAGGAGAGGTTCTTTACGGGACACTCAAAACCCAGGCCATTGGGCTGAGATGTGGCTTGGTTCACAGAGTGCTTTACCAAGCCAGCACGAGGCCTCGGGCATCTCCAGCATCACATCACAGAACTGGGCATGGTGGCACACGTGAGGCACAGAGACCAGAGGATTTGAAGTGCAAGGCGAACCTCGGCTATATAGTGTGTTTGAGGCCACCTGGGCTACAGGAATATTTTGAGATCCTTATCTCAAAATAAGATAAGGGAGGGAGGGAGGAAATGAGGCAAGCATGAAGGCTGAGGCACAAACCTTTGGACCCCCAAGTTCAATGCTTGCTCTCTGAAATCACCCAGACTCACCTAAGCTCACATATCTCAGCGTCAGGGCACTCTCCTGCCCCAGGCCACTCTGTCACACAGAGTCCCAGGAGGCAGCCTGTACACTTCCGCCTTCTCAGCATCATCAGAGACACAATGATCACCAGCTTCAATTCCACAAAGCCAGGCTGATCGACACAGCCCTGACCAACACACAACCCCAACGCTACAAGTAGCACGAGAAACACACACAAGTGAATGCTCTGTACAGTCGGTGCTGGGCAAGCACAGGGTAAGACCCAGGGACTCCACGGCCACCATCCAGAGAGCCCAGTAAGTAGCTATCAGTGATGCACTCAAATGTGTCCTCTGGGACTTACTGTGACCTTCGTCAGTAACTCTGCTCGAATCTCGGCTTTCTCAAATATAAAATGACAAGTTCGGGAAAGGATCTCACTTTCCTGAGTGACTTAATGGCCCTGAACTGTATACATTAAAAGCTGAAAAGGTCAGGAGTAGGGAGCTGGAGAGATGGCTCAGGGGCTAAGAACATGTCCTGCTCTTCCAGAGGACTTGAATTCAGTTCTCAGCACTTATATGAGGCAGCTTACAACCACCTGTAACTCCAGCACTAGAGGATCTGACAGCTGTGGACACACATATAGATAAAAATAAACAAAGCTGAGCATGGTGGGCATGCTTTAATCCCAGCACTCAGAGGCAGGCAGATCGCTGTGACTTTGAGGCCAACCTTTGAGGCAACTCCAGCACAGCCAAGGCTACAGAGAGATATCCTGTCTTGAAAAAACAAAAAACCAAAAAAAGCTAGGAGTGATGGCACACACCTATAAAACCAGTACTTGGGTGGTAGGGGCAAGAGGATCACAAGTTCAAACCTGTTTGGACTACTTACAAAAAAATAAATAAGTAAATAAATGAAAGGTTAAAAGGGAAATTTTTGTGCTAGTTATACTTTATCACAATAATAATTATAGGCTAATGCTTATATTGTTATAAATAGTTTTAGTAGTAGGATTACATGAGATATTATAAAGGCATGCCTTACAATGTCTGGTACCTACTGAATTCTACTAAGTCACAATTTATTGTTAATATTGATTTTTTTTTCCGTTTTGGTTTTTCGAGACAGGGTTACTCTGTGTAGCCTTGGCTGTCGTGGACTCACTCTGTAGTCCAGGCTAGCCTTGAACTTACAGAGATCCACCTGCCTCTGCCTCCCAAGTGCTGGGATTAAAGGCACCACACCTGACTCCAGTATTGATGTTTTTTTTTACCACCTACAACATAAAAGAAACCATATCTGGGCTTGATATGTTTGTTGTTTGGTAGAGTGCTGCCCAGCATTCATGAAGCTCTGAAGTAAGGACTCAAATTCCAAAGGTCCTGCACTTGGCAGGAGGAGGCAGGAAGAGGCAGGAGGACCAGAAGATCAGGGTCACCTTCAGCTACACAGCAGGTGTGACACCAGCCTTACACACATGAGACCCTGTCTCGAAAAGAAAAGAAAGATGCAACGTTCCAATAGAGAGATAACCACACTTTAGTATTTCTCCTACACAAATGTATTTCTCAACAAATTTACAATGTAATAGATATACACAATCTTGTAGTCGTGACCCATTTTTTTTTCTTACTTGAGTTATGAAAACAATCCCCATAAACAGAGGGGCCTTTGTTCAAGCCAAGGGCAGAAAGTTGTGTGAAACGTGAGAAAACAGAGATTAGCTGAGCAACTGCAGCCACCTGCTTCCTGTCGCATGCCTCCCTCCCAAGCACCACTGCCTAGGAAGCAAGGAACCCTGGAGGCCGGGCAGCAGGAGAGTTGTCATGGAGTTCTAGGGACACCGGCCATGGCTTCTAGGAGAGTCCAGACATGCCAGGTTCCCACTGGGTAGAATAGCCCCACCCTCGATGGGTCCCCACTTAGATGAGGTGAGGCCAAAGAGCCACCCAATCGGGAGGGAGGGGCCCAAGGGAGAAAGAGGATGACTCCAGGCCCTGCAGGTTAAAGGTGAGACTACAAAAGCAGCCAGCTCAGGAGAGGCTCTCTGCAGGGAGCTCCAGGATGTGACTTCTGTGCTGTCCCACAGGACAGGGTGGGGTTTCCAGCGACAATGCTGGCTTCTGAGTCACCCATGCTCTGGCAAGTAGACCCAAGTGACTTCCCCAAAGCAGCAGGAATGAGGACAGAATTTCACTCTGTGCTACGGTCCAAATCTGGGACTCTAAGCTCTGACCTCATAGCATGCAATAAGCCTGGAGCCCCCAGAACCTGTCAGAGCCCACATCCAGTACTACCGGCTCCAACTAAAGATGCTTATTTACTGAGTGCTCAGGACAGAGACAAAAGCCACCCCACGGCTCACGATGAGGCTGACGCACAGGTACACATGAACGCCATCTGGCTACGCGACAAGGGTCCTTGCTGTAGATACAAACCAGGAACAACACTGGCCCTGTAGCCTCTACAGGACACCACCAACTCCAGCTTCCTGTGGGTCTCTAGTAGAAAAACACTGCATTTTTAAAAAGCCATTCTTCTAAGAAAGCCCCTTAGATGTGCTAGGAGAAACGGCACCCCAAAACAACCCAGGAGAAGGAATCACACTTTTACAAAATGCATGGGTAGTTTACAACTTTCACTCCATAGAGTGTTGTGCTCTGGGGGGGTGGGGGGGGGACGGGACAGGGGGGAGGAGAGCGGGGGGGCTGGGGAATGAGTGTGTATCTCCCTACAGGCAGCTGCTCCTGACACAGACAATTCTATTTCTATCTCCATTTACGCATAATTATCATCTAAAACCACGTTCTCCACAGGGGCCTGGGCAGCAGCACCATGCAGAAAACCTTTGAGCATGGGTGAGCTCTGGGACCCCCTCTGTGAGTGAAGGAAGCAGGCTCACTCATGGTCACACCCCTCAGAGCCCTCCTTCACACAGCGTCAGGCCCTTTCCTTCTGAGACTACAAGAGGAAATCCCTTGTCAGGCGAGACGGCATCCCTTCAGCTCTGAGTTATTTCCTCAGCACCGGCCTGAGGCCGACCAAGCAGACTTCCACCTGACTCCCTTCTTTTTAATGACAGGAACTTGTTTTGATGAGAACTTTGTGAGTTACAACGAGAGAAGGCCCTGGGCTCATGTACAAGACCACAGGGCAGCTCAGCTCTCTCTCTCCACAGGTCTCCACGGACCGTCCTGCATTTTCAAGGCTAACCAGGACCCACGAACCAAGGGAGCTGCACCGTGACTTTGCAACTTGCAACTTGGATGCTGAACTGAATTTGCACACTGACCTCAGCATTTCCAGCATCTACCTGAGGCAGTGCCCACCTGAATTGTCAGTACAGTGTCCGCCGCTCTGAAATGGATAGGCTAGGTCCCACAGGACCAGGGAGTGGAAGGCCATGTAACTCACAGCAGATCGGCTTTGTTTGCTCTTTCCACGCACACACACACACGCCACCCAAGCCTTATCCTCACGCATGTAGCATGTGTGAGGGGAGGTGGGTGGGTGAAAAGTCAGGAAAGTGCGGTAGATCTGTGGTGGACACAGAATTAATGTCTTCCTTTTAAAACCTATAAACAAAATGCCTAGGTGTGTGTACACACACACACACACACACACACACACACACACACACACACACGTATTGGCTCTAGCTCTAAGGAACGGCCCTAATATAACGAAACTAAGCCCTGCACTAACTGCTTGTTCTGTGTCTCGGGAAACCCTGACACAGAGAAGTAAGGAGAAGCCCAGGTGACGGCAGATGACAGCAAAGGCCAGGAACACCAAGGAGCCCACCACAAATTAGGATAAGGAAGGAGGAGGCGGCTCCCTCAGAGCCTGAACACTGGGTCAGAGTAAACTTGCCTTGCTCAGGCCACTGCCTCGGCAGCACTTTATCCCAGTAGCCCTAGGAAACCAGCACACTGACAAAGTCCTGCAGCCAGGCAATTCAACTGGACTGGGGCCTTGGCTTCTTTCATCCACTGTAGGAACCCCACAGCACGCACAGAGAACACTCAGTAAACCTTGCTGGGTGAATAGCAACCGCTCTAACAGGAGGAGAGGCCACGTGCAGAGGCCAGTGTTCTAACTTCCCTTGGAGACAGGCAGCCAGGTCAAGAACTGGCCTGGCAACTCATTCATCCAATTCACAACACTAACTTCCCACAGGTGGTGACCTCCTGCCTCCAGGAGAGCTGCTACTGTAGTGACTGCTGGGGGCCAGGGGCAGGATCCAGGCTTGGCCCTCCTCTCCATTAGACTGTGACCTTGAACAGGCACCTTGCCCCTGGGGTCCCAGTGTCTTTATCTGTCAAATGCAGCATGTAATAAAAGCCAATCAATCTGTTCTCTGCAGGCTAGCCACGGCTCTTTTTCATTTAGGCTGGTCCAGAGCCACGGTGAGGCTTTGATTCTGCTGATTGTTTTTTTTTTTTCAGGCAATACCTTTGGCACCTCCTGCACCCCTCTCAAGTCTCTCTTGTAGCCCAGGCCAATATTACTCCATTTTGGTTTGGGGCTTTTTTGTTGTTGGTGGTGGTGGGGGTAGGGGCAGGGGTGAGGGTGGGGAGTTGAAACAGGGTTTCTCTTTGTAGCTGTAAATGTCTCTGTAGCCCGGCCTGGCCTTGAACTCAGAGATTCCCCCTGCCTTTGGGTGTGCCACCTCATTCCATTTGTACCATTAACTGCCACATACATCATCCAGACTCATGCCCCAGCCTCAGTGACTGAAACTCTGCCCACTACCCTCAGATGTCCTGCATCTCTCTCTGGGCCGCACTGGCCCCAGACCACGTGCTCACTCATGAAGCATGGCTCGCAGCAGGGCTGTCTTTTCCCCAGGTAGACACTAGCACCCTGGGTGTTCTGCAAGCCTTGGGTACCACCTTCTCCAGACTCATCCTGTAGGCCTCAGATATCCAGATGAAATAAACCATCGGCAAACAAATTAGGGGCTTTGCATGAACTTGTCTGTATGTGTGTACACACGCACGCACACGGTATGTGTGTACACGCACACTCGTGGTGCAAACACTACCACCACAAGTGACTAGGGAGAAGGAAATCCCATATACAGCAGCCTGGGTGCTGCTGTTAGGAACACAGACGTGTGAGCTTGGTAGTCCGGCAGCCGTGAGCTGGACAGACGACAATCACCTCCCACTCCTCTCACCTGGAGGCGTCAGTTGAGCCTGAGTATTAGAGCCTCAGGGCAGTAAACGACATGGCCGGTATTGTCCTTAACTAGAAATAGGTAACTCGTGGCAGCGTGCAGAAGATAGGAAGAGTCCCTACTCGCTAAAGCAGCAGACCTGGACTTCCTCTCAGTCACCTCAGAACAAGCAGAAGGTCTTCCAGCACTCGGTGTCTCTAGAAAAGGCCTTTGTACCTGGGGCACGGCTGTGCGCATAAGAGTTGTTTACTGGGAAAGCATGGGTTGAGATGAGATGCCTAAGTTCCTCTCCTGCCAAGGCTCCCTGACACCCCTCCGCCTGCACCCCCTCTCTACTCCCATCTGTTTCTAGACAGCGACCGATCTTCAGAGCTAGCCCTTTCAACGTTAGCACGCTATAGACATTTCCTATGGAACCAATCAAATGGTCAGTCATTCACTTGAAAGCGTTTCCTGGGCATCTACTGGAGATGGCTCGGGAGGGAAGGGTGCTTGCCACACAAGCCTAACCACCTGAGTTGGATCCCTGCAACCCATATAAAGGTAGAAAGAGAAACCCAACTCCACAGAGTTTTATTCTTAACCTCCACGCAAGCGAGGTACCCATGCACGCACACGGACGCGTGCACATGTGAGCACACTCACACACATCAATTAAACATTTAAAACCAGTTACTAAGGAAAGGAGTTTACAAACAGAAGAAACGACTTCAGTCACTGAGTACCTGCTGGGTAGATGTCAACATTCTTATAAAGGACTCACAGAATCCTCACAATCACCCTGTAGGTTATGACCTAGATGTGCCTGGATCCGCTGTGAGGAAACTGAGGCTAGGACAAGACCTAACTTTGCTCTAGTGCCATGACAGGACAGGCTTGGCCCTCACCCGTGATGAGGAACCAGCAGGAGCCGAGTTCCGAAAAAGCAGAGCTCGAGTCCTTTCCTCCCGCCTCTGTCCCCACCATCCCCACTCCGACCCCGCCTCAGCAGCAGAAGATTGAAATGGTCCAGTAAGTCAAAGCTTCCTTCCCAAAGTCCCTGTCCTACACTGTGGACAGCCCAGAGGAGTCGAGCTGCAGGCGCCATCTGCTATCAGCCTGCTAGCTACCTGCTAAGACTCCAGAGTCTCTCCCAAAGACCCCAGTACCTGGCAAACTGTCACAAATGTCCCACACAGCAAGCCAGGGGCAGAGGTGGTGGCCACACGGCAGGAAGAACATCTGGCCCACACAGACTCTCCCCCAGGCTTTGAAAACGCACAGCATCTGGTTTTAGGGTGCAAGGTCTCCTGAAAACCCAGTCTCAATTGGTACTTACACACACCTAGTTCCTCAGGGGAACACCTCAAGACATACTCAGGGACTTTACACCAAATTCCAAGGGTCCTGCCGTCATACCTAGCCTCTGGCAGAAGAAGAAAGAACGTGAAACCAGGCCTGGCTCCCAGGCGCCACACCACTCCGCCTGGTGACTCGATGCTTATGCCCCCCTAAGCAGAGCCGAGCGAGGTCTTTGTGAGCTTTATTCAGTGATTCCTAGAGGCCCGCCCACTGTGCAGAGGTAAGATCTCACCACTGAGATCCGGAGGGTGAGCAACGGGTGCCTCAGCTTTACCAGCAGTCAACAGAAAGCTTATGAAACAGCTGGCAAACTTGTAAACTGTAGCAGAATCAGGAGCTCTGAGTGCACCATGTGGGTGCTGCTGCTGCGATGTGCTAAGTGATTGTAAACATCTGACAAATCAGTTCCAGTCTTAGAGAAAAGCAAGCATATTAACGCATGTACAGTGGACAGGAAAGAGAAAACCTCATGAGCTAGCTCATCTGTCCATCAACAGGAAACCAGTTCATAAACCGATACACCTACGTAGGGTACATATTTTGTACAGAAAAGCTACACACATGTAAATAACCTCACAGTATATTATAAAGACAAGGAAAGCAGTGGCACGGTGCAAACAATCAGACGTACACTAGTGAAGGAAACGTCTATGTCCGTGTGTCTAAATAGGCTGGCAAATGGCTTCAGGATACTCATCCGACTGCTAAAGCCAGTTACTGCTGAGGGCTTGAGAGAGAGGAGGCATCTGGGACAGGGTCGCCGGCTGTCAACAGGGCTGCTCTCCTCCCCCACACTCCTTACATGGGAAGGCGGGGTTCGGGAGCAGACACTCACATACCACCCGGACCATCCTAGAAGAAAGTGAACGGCCTCACTGCAAACACCACCACCCAAACAGATGCTCCTGCCGGCAAAACTGCACCACACATCAGGGTCCATCCCCACGTTGCGCTCTGGGAGGAACTTAAAAAGGCCCGAGCCTAGTTTCTGAGCCTCTGACAAGGGTCAAATTGGGACTGACAGGATGAAGAGGGCAGCAAGAAGATGCAAAAAGAGTTGAGCTCCTGAGAACACACAGGCCTTTCCTACCCTCAGTCTGCCATCCCCAAATGTTCCATCCCCATGTGTACCCTCTTCCTGCAGCAGAGGGGCAGCCTTCCACCATCACCCTCAAAGCATCTCCTAGGCAAGCCACCAAAGGAGTCTGGCCAAACTCCTTCCTGCCAGAGGCGCTGGGTGCCAGTGCCTGCCTTAGAGGGAGAGGCAGGACTGGCAGAGATGCCTGCTTGGTGGAGTCCCTCCACTCCGGCAAGCAGCCCAGGAATCTTTTCCCTCACTTCTGAACCCAAACTGCATCAGTATACAAATCAGAGGGCTCTGCCAACAGAGCAGCGTTAGCGCGGAAAGAGATAAATCAGCGGCATCCTGGCTAAATGTGCATTTATTCTTCTGCCCGCTTGCCAGAGCCACAGCACTGCTGCAGATTTAAACATTTGATAAATATCTCTTCTGCTTCTTGGTAATAATTAAAACAAACAGAACCCAACACACACACACACACACACACACACACACACACACACACACTTAAAAAAAAAAAGAGAGACAGCCAGGAGGTTTTGCTGCAGACATAAAAGGCAGACATGACAGGTACTATTGCGACAGGAGCACTCTTCTGCACCACAAGCCTTCCCACCCAGACAAGAATGCTATACATCCTTGTACACAGTTGGGGGGACCAAAAAGAGGCACCTTGGAACAAGGATGCAAGGTCAACTCTTAAAAAAAAAAAAAAAAAGCAAGCAGTAAGCGGTGAGGCGGATCTGCACATGGTGTCTCACCAGCAGAGGATGTGCCACACTCGAAGAAGCAGTGCAGTGAGGTCCAACAGGTAATCCAACTGCTCCCTCAGAAAGAGCCCTGATGAAGCCCCAGTCAACTCATCTCCTGCCGGAGCAGAACAAGAACAAACAGGAGCGCACTCCAGGAAACAGAAGGCCACGAGCAAGCTCACTACCATCTCTGGCACAGACGAGGGGAGAGGACCCAAGACTGGCACACAGTGGGTTCCATGCGAGAATTCCAGTCACCTGACTGGCCAGGCTCTGCTGCACAGCCTGCAGCCTTTAGGGGAAGATAACCACCGCTCCTAAGAGTTGGCCGCTGCTCACCGTAAACGCACCATCTACTACTGTCTTCCCCGGCAATCCCACACACAAAGTATCTTCCTAAGTGGGGTTTGAAGAGCCCGACCTCAGTCCTGACAAGCTCCTAGAAAGGATAAGGCCCTTCAGGTCAGACTCAGACACCTGTCTCTAGCTGGCAGCAAGATGCTTGCTACTGCAGGTGCCCTCTCAGCATCTCCAGGCTCAAAGCTCAAGGCTGTGAGAAGGATGAGGAAGGGGAAGGAACGGCTCCACTCTGAACTCCATCATCCAGAAAGACCAAGATCTCCCCATTCACCATGCACCGTTTTCCCCATCACAGAGCCACAGGGTTATGGTTTTTTTTTTTATGTGGGCGCCATTTTAAGCCCACTATATTAACGGACTCCTTTCTCGGCTAATCTCCATTTGCTGTGCTTCATACTCCACACAGCCCATTGAACAATCTCCCTTGATAAAGACTTGGCCCTCTCCCCTTGATGAAGCTCCCCAACTCCAAGACAAAGGCCCTAGCCTATCCTTGGCTGAGTGAGCACAGCCCTGCCTGCTCAGAACCCATGCGAGCATAAGCTGTGGTCTAAGACTGTTGGTTAGACACGCGTCTCTGAACCGTCACTGTGACAGCCTCTTACACTCGACAAGCGTGCTTCTGAACAGTGGAGACACGACCAGCCTCTCACAGCTGCGAGATACACGTATCTGTGAGCCATCACTACACCATGCTTTGTGGATCGTCTGCTCTCAGGGTAGTGTCCACATCATGACAGCTCAGCCCTCCAAGAGGGCCCAACTCCACAGCTGTCCCCAGCCTGCTTCGGTAGGTAGACTCTGCTCTCCTCACCACCTCTGCACCATCTAGGAGCAAAAATGGACCCAAGAGAAGAACAGAAGGCAAACTCTGAAGTGCAGAAACGAGGGCACCAAAATGTAAAAGAAACCAACATCAACTCATTGTTAGAACAGCGTGAGAACCGGGAAGGAACAGGTTAAACGGGATGTTCTGAGCCTCTTTGCTTCCAAAACTTAGGAGGGTGACATTTCAAAGACTCACAACAGAGACATTTCCATAGTTTAAAAAACTATCTTTTTTAATGAATATCTTCAGAGAACTAGGAGGTACTTTTATAGACTGACTAGATCCTAATAAAAATCCTGGCACCAATCACAACAAACACCCTCTGGGAATTCAGTTACCTTTTTGGCACACAACTGACTACAGAAATTCGCTGATGTTGCTACTGAGGCAAGTCACAACCTGCCTAGAGTGTCAAACTTCAAAGCCCCAGCAGGGTCTTCAAGGACGAGGTGGAAAGTGGCCAGATGTCCAGCTCAGCCGCACACCTAACTGCATTCCCCTTCCACCGTCAGCCAGGCTCACCTCCTCCATGACCTGCCTGCCTCTGCCTTCTCATCTCATTCAGAAGCCTCCAAATTCAGTCATCTTTCCCCTGTCCAAAAAAAGCAGAGAAATCTAGAAAATAAGCAAAGAAAACCAGCTATAACCACATCCAACTTCCACGACAGGACCTGTCCTTTCTGGCTTCTGGTTTTGTTCGGTGCTCTCTTGAATCCATACATACATAGCCCAAGGCCCTGGAATGTTCTCTGTGAATGCTGGGATTGGTGTGGGGAGGCAAAAGCCGGAGGAATTATTCATAAGGACAAAAATGTACTTTAAAAAGCCTTTCTCCCCTGAGGACAATTCCTACTGGAAGACTTAATCAATCCCATTATCTGGAGTGCCTGAGCAAGGAGAGAGAGGCGGGGCCAGCCTTCCCCCAGCATTCGGCTCACAGGTGAGAGAAAGCAACATGGCTCAGCTTTTACACAGGCAGATCCTGGGCCAGAAGTGAGGCCAAGGGCTCAGGACGTACACCCAGGCCCACTACATACTCCCAAGATCCACTTCCCAGGCAGCTTGCAGTGTCCCCCAGTGCGTAAGGCCCAACATCCCGAGTGAGAGAACGTGTTGCGCTTCTTGTGCACGACCTTACTTAGCGATTGCAACCTTGTAGAGGGTAACAGCTCCTTTCCCATCTACTGCCAACGGCTCTCTGGGTGCAGAGAAGCTGCTGTGACAGACTTGTGCCTCTTGGCTTTGCTTTCTCCCTGGTGAGCCTAAAAAAAAGCCGAAGGCTAGTGTCTAGATATAAGTGAGTATATACCATTTGACTCTTTCTGCTTCTGAGTTAATTCACTCATTACGATCATTTCTAGTTCAATCCATTTGTCTACAAATTCCTGGAATTCCTTGTTTTTAATAGCTGAGTAGTATTCCAGAGTGTAAATGTACCACAGTTTCTTTATCCATTCTTCTACTGAGGGACACTTAGGCTGTTTCCATGTTCTGGCTATTATGAATAAGGCCGCTATGAACATGGTTGAGCATATGTCCCTGTTATATCTAGACACTAGCCCAAGGGGCTTGTCCCATGAAAGTCTTCACTTACCAGGAAAGTGGGTCAGAGGGGAGGACATCCTATTGGGACTTTAGGTGAGAGAAGCATTGGAGAATGGGGAAATAGAAGGATCCAGAGGGTCCTAGAATCCTACAAGAAGCACATTATGACAAGCGGATCTGGGCCCAGGGGTCCTGCTCAAACTATGACACCAGCCAAGGACAATACATGCAGTAAACTTGCTCTCAGGAAGCCGAACCCCTACCCAGATCTAGCCAATGGACAGGACATTCTCCACCATTGAGTGGAGAGTGGGGACTGACTTTCACACCAACTCTGGTGCCCCATTTTTGACCACATCTCCTTGATGGGGAGGCATGGTGGCGCTCAGAGAAAGGATAGCAGCCTACCAAGAAGAGACTTGATACCCTATGAGCATATACAGGAGGAAGAGGTCCCCCTCAGTCACAGACATAGGGGAGGGGAGTAGGATGAAAGTGGGAAGGAGGGAGGAATGGGAGGATACAAGGGATGGGCTAACAATTGAGATGTAATATGAATAAATTAATAAAATACTAATTTTTTTTTAAAAAGCGCGGAAGGCTCAAATGGTAACTCTACTGAAAACGATGGCTTTTGTTTGTTAAAGTCACATTCACAGGTATATCCACTACAGATATTTCAAGGACTGAATGTAAACTTCGTCAAGCACTTATGTTTTTAAGGTATCATTTTACCACTCCCTTAACCTTGAAAGATAACCATCTACTGCCACTTCCAAGAAACTATGGGTGTTTTTTTTGTTTTGTTTTGTTTTGTTTTTTAAGGATTACTGAAAATGACATGGTCAAATCCAAGCCAGTGTGGGGTTGGAAAGCTGAAAATGGAGGTGGACGGGAAAGAGCATTGAGTTATGATAAAACAAGAAAATCCTCCTTCACCTCCCAACCCTGATCATTAAGGAGCTGTTTGGCCCGGTCACTGTGATTCTGTGGCTGCCCCTCAGGACCTAAAACTTGTCTCCCCAAGTTCAGATGAGACACTGCATGCACTAGGGACAGCCGGGAATAATATGGAGTAGTCACAGCCTACACTGCTACTTGAAACTTTTTTTTTAAATGGGCTACACCCAATTGTACTGCATGCCTATTTATTTACTACTTTCCCTTGAAAAGAAATCGGCTTAGTTCATAAACACTACACACAACAGGATATCAGCCCACGACTTCTAAAGCTGGAATAGAAGAGATGGCAGGGCCGCTGTGGCGGGAGCGTCAGTCAGACGTAACTATTATGGGATGTGGGCGGGCCCTTCAGGGAGGGCCCCATTGAGCCAACAGAGCGACCACCCCAGGCTTGAAGGCTAAAAAAAAAAAAGTAAGAAATAGTTCATCCCCTTGGGCGATACGTTCAGTACACCCTCAGCTTCACAGCATAGACAAACAGGCAGCCCATAATACCCACTACGTGCACGAGTGCAGCACTCACAACGTACACCTAGTACCAACGATTACTTTTTCGCTTTGTGTGTTCAATCTTTTTTAGCTCCTGTTTGCCTTTAAAGCTATCGTAATTTCTTCCCGAGAGCGAATAGAAACCTATGTGCACACAAGAAGATGCAAGGCTACACTTCAGTCACCATCAGAAACCTACTTCTGCCTCCTACAAAGTATTTGGCTTTTTTTTCTCCTATTGCACAGCTAAGAAAGTTGAGGTCCAGGGCTCAGCCAGGGTCGAGTCCTGCTTGACACATCTAGACTCTCCCAAGGGCTCAAGAGGCCTCTCTACTGTTCTGAACTCCCCGCATAGAGGCGTCTTGAATATTAAGTTTATTGGAGTTGGGAGAGTGGGGGTCATCTGGTTCTTCAAGGGCCACCACATAAATTGTTCTGTTACTCAACGGGCATCTGCTGAAACCTTGTTTGGGAAGTAGCCAACGACAGACCGAAAATCAGAGGCCATGTCTTCCAGCCACACACTATGCCAAAATGTGCTGTGCAGCTTTGAGCAGCTGCCGGCCCAGCCCGGGAATCTCTTAAACGCTAGAGGGCCCGGACTTTCGCATTGATCAAGGAAGGAGAGGTTGGGTGGGTGTGCGTGCTTCATGCGGTCCCATCCCACTCTCCTCCTCGCAACACCCCAACATACCGTCCACTCCGCGGCCCGCTCAACTTCCCCAGGACAAACGCACCGCAGCGTGAGGTGAACGAGGCACCGGGAGGGGCGATCCTGGAGCCCGCGACACAGGAAACCACGTTCAGCTCCTTCCCCACGGGGACCCCCGAACACCACGAGGGGCCCCTAACTCTGGGCCGGGCCCCTGGGCCGCAGCGGGGAAGAGGCCAGCCCGTCCCCGCCAGCTCCCTGGGGTCCCCCCGGCCGCTCACCGCCACCCGCAAATGCGCGCCCCTCTGCGCGCCGCGGGTGTCCCCGCGTGTCCGCGCGGAGCCTCGGCAGCCCGCGCCGTTCTTCCCGCCCGGCCCCCGAGGCCAGCGCGCCGCCCCAACTTTTCCCGGCCCCGGCCCGGAAGGCGCGGCGGGGAGCGCAAAGCCGTCCCGCCCGCCAGCGCGCACCTCCCGCGGCGTCCCCGGCCTCCTGCCCCCGCCCCGCCCCGCACGCCGAGGCCCGGCTCCGAGCCGAGCGGTCCCCGCAGCCCCCCGCGCCCACCTGCCGCCGCCACCGCCGCGCACGGCCGGGTACGTGGCAGGGGCCGCCGCTCGCCCGCCTCGCCTCTGCTGCTCGCGCCTCGCGGGCGGCTCCAGGGCGCGGGACCGCGGCGCCAGGCGCCCTCTGCCGCCGGGAAGCCGAATCCTGCGCCCTAACCCTAACGCGGGGCCGGGCCACGCGGCACCCTGCACCCTGCACCCTGCGGACGCCTGGCATGCTGGCCGCCAAATGCTGGAGCCGAGGCTCCAGGCCTGAAGCACCCCGAGTCAGTGAACCAGTAAATGGGACATGGGGGGGTCTGGTGTGCAAAAGCGCAGTGGCAGCGGGCCAGGTGCACTCAGATGCCCCTCCCCCCCCCCCCCCCCCGCACTGGGGAGAAGGGAAGGTTTAGGGTCTCCCTGTTTCTAGGGAGTGGGTATTATGTTCCTCATGGTGGGGTTAAGCCTGTCCTGTCAAGTGGTCGGTGAGCAGAGGCACAGGCTTCCTCACGTGGCCGCCTTTGAAGAACTGTTTTCAGGTGGTCCTTGGGTACGTTCAGGAAAGTGCACAGTTTCCTATCTGGTGCAGGTTAGTGCCTGATGGCGGAAGTTTGTTCGGTGACCTGTGTCTGGGGTTTATGAGGAAGCAAAAATACAAGCAGAGATCTTTTCCCCCTCCCATCCAAGTATACTTTCACACCTCAGGGGGACGTTCTAACCTGCGTTTGCTTCTTGTAAATTACACATGAGCACACATGTTCGGCTTGTCATAAATAAAATAAGAGTCCTTGCTCCTTATCAGTATTAAAGCCCCATAAGGCCCTAAGCTTAATGTTATTAAGGACTTTTCACCAAACACATTTGAGTTTTAAATCAACCGCTTAAGAGTTGAGCGGTCTCGGGAGTAAGGGGGAAATGGGAGGGAGGGAGGAATGGGAGGGTATAAGGGATGGGATAACAATTGAGATGTAATATGAATAAACTAATAAAATATATTTTTTTTTAAAAAAAGAGTTGAGCGGTCTCAGGAAAGCTAATCTCCTTTTGCCAAAAGTCAACTCTTCCATAATAGTGCTAACACCTACTTCATGGTGTTGTGGTTTGCAGATCCACAGAGATCATGTGGTGGTGATGCTAAGCACACTTAGCATAGCTGTGGTGCTTATTTGTATTATTACTGGTCTGTTGCAGGATGAAAACACACCTCTGTGTAAGAAGACTACTGTGTTGGGGCTGGGCATGGCGGCACACGCCTTCCATCCCAGCACTCTGGAGGCAGAGGCAGGTGGATCTCTGTGAGTTCGAGGCCAGCCTGATCCAGGGCAGCCAAGGCTACATAGAGAAACCCTGTCTCAAAAAAAAAAAAAAAAAAAAAAAAAAAAAAAGACTACTGTGGGGTCTAAGGAGATGACTCAGCAAAGTACCCACAACCCAAGCATTAGGACCTAAATTCAGATCCTTGCATCCCAGGAGCTTTCTGACTGACCGACCAGCCAGCCTAACCAAAAAGCTGAGCTGTAGGTTCCATGAGTGCGCATGGAACAAGGTGAAGAACCATAGAGGAAAAGACAGTTGATGTTGACCTTTGACCCCCACATACACATTGCAGGTACACAAAGACACACACATAGAAAAATAAAGGCTTTTTTTTTTTTAAGGTTTATTTTTGTTTACATGCGTGTGTGCCCGAGGAGGCCAGAAGAGGGCGTCAGATCCCCTGGATTTGTAGTTGTAGGGCCATCCATCTTGTGAGAGCTGGAAATAAAACTTGAGTCCCCTGGGAGAGCAGCAAGCGCTCTTAACTCTGTGCTATCTCTCTCGCTATGTTTTTATGTGAGGACAGCCTTAAGACCCCTGATGGTGGCTTTGTCACCTGACCAGCAAAGTCAACCCTGGGAACAAAACCACTCCAGTCCCTCCTCCTCTGAGTCCTGGTAACACATGGGTTTCTTAAGAGCTGTGATGCTTGCACAGGTTTCCTGTAGAGCGTCTGTGACGAGTCATTTAAGAAGGAAAGATCAAGCTGGGTGGTGGTGGCACATGCCTATAATCCCAGCACTCGGGAGGCAGAGGCTAGGCGAATCACTGTGAGTTCGAGGCCAGCCTGGTCTACTAAGCGAGTCCAGGACAGTCCAGGCTACACAGAGAGACCCTGTCTCAAAAAACCAAAAAAAGAAAAAAGAAAAGAAAAGAAAGAAAGAAAGATCTAGCCTCTGAGGCGATGTCTAGAAAACACACATATTTTATAAAAGCACTATCAGAGTAGTTAGCAAGCACATAGAGAGCATCTATTTAGGGTTGTGAGTCGTAGATTTTGAGGAACAGTTGTGGGAGGTAAATTCTCATCCTCAAGTTTGAGCTCTGGTGGTTGAGCCACACACAAATGTCCTCCATCTAGGACAGATGGGATGGCATGCAGCTCTGTGTGAAATCAGTAAGCCTCAAGGCTCAGTTTGCGGCATGTTTCCTCCAAACAAGATGTATATAACTTCCAAGGTCCCTGTATTTTTATGAGGCATTTAAGAAATCAGCCCCTTAATGAGGTGACTCCAAAGTTTCTTTACCTTTGGTAGGGACCTGTTTTGCATATTAGTAAATGGGCCCTCACTTCCGTGTCAGAGTTGACCATTTCCAAAGGTCAAGAGCCACTGTTGGCCAGCACTCCCCTGACCCATGGGAGCATGCTCACCCTGGGATGGCTCCATCCATGCTGACCATGTGACCCAGTTTCACCTATGGGTACATTATGAGATCTTGTGAGCTGACTGCTTGAGCCTTGCTCCTTGCTCCTTTGGGTGCTGCCCTATGATCGCCACAAAGAAGCCCGGACTAGCCTCTACACAAAACCAAAGGCCCCAAGGAGAAAAAAAGCTCTGCAGCACAGCCCAGTCCCCACTGAGGCTAGGGCAGACGGACAAAGTAAGCCAGGACTTCAAATCGAGAAGAGATACAAGAATGGTTTGTTCATGACAGTAGATAATGGAGACACCCACCCTTCCTGGTAAGCTTTCCTACAGTTACATGGTCTTGGCGAAATTCACTCAAGAATCAGTCTCCAGCTGGTGTTGCCTGTCATGAAGAATTCAGCTGAAGCCTGTGTCTGGGCTTAACCGAGCATCACATTTTATGTAAATGCCTCTCCCAGAGTTCCTCGTTGAATTGGTTCATCACTGAGCCTGGCAGTTTAAAATTCTTTTGCTGCCAGTATGACAAGGGGCTGGCAAGGTCAGCTTGTAAGCTATCAAGCTTTAAGCCTGACTGACTGGAATGCCAGCAGTAGGTGTCATGGAGGTTAGGTGTATTTATTTCCTCCCCTATATCGTAAGCTCCCTAATGACAAGGGTGTGTGTGTGTGTGTGTGTGTGTGTGTGTGTGTGTGTGTGTGTGTGTACATACCGTGGTGTGTGTATACCTTGATGTACACTTACCATGGTGTGCATGTGGTACATGTTAAAGTCAAATAACTTCCTTGGGTGTCAGCCCCTTCCTTCAACATAGTTGAGACTGGGTCTCTTATTCACTGCTGCATACACCAGGCTAGCTGACCTGTGAACTTCCGGCAGTTTTGTGTTTGCCTCCTAGCTCCCAAGAGCGGCATGCTGGGATCACATCTGGTCCTTTATACGGGTGCCACAGCTAGAAGTCAGCTGGTGTGACCTGTGCAGCAAGTGCTTTTCTCAGCAAGTCACATCTCCAGCCCACAGCAAGATCAGGAAACAGTGGAGAGTCAAGAGCAAGTAGGGTCCCTGAGTCTAGCACCCCATTGTGTCATGAAGAAACGCCTGAGCCGCTAAGAGCCTGACAGATGCCATGGTCGGTCCTGAAGCTGCCTCAGAGCAGACTGTTTTCACTCCTAAACTGTTCTGCTTTTCCTTTTTGACATTTGTTGCAATGTAAAATATCTTCCCCAAGCTGGGCGGTAGTGGCGCACGCCTTTAATCCCAGCACTCGGGAGGCAGAGGCAGGTGGATCACTGTAAGTTCGAGTCTAGCCTGGTCTGCAGAGTTAGTCCAGGACAGCCAAGGCTACCCAGAGAAACCTTGTCTCGAAAAAAAAAAATCTTCCCTGGAGCTGGAGAGACAGCTAAGTGGTCTTATCACTTGCTCCTCTTGCAGAGGACCCAAGGTCTGTTCCTAGCACTCATGTCAGACAAGTCACAACTGCTTGTAACACACACACACACACACACACACACACACACACACACACACACACACAATTAAAAATAAAAATAAATCTTTAAATGCAATGATCTTGGGTAGTCTAAGGATAGGGTTTACAAGATCACCAACACCCCCCCCCCCAAAAAAAGCTGGTGGACAGGTAGATGGCCCACAATCTCTTCATCCAAGTTTCAGAAGGGCCAAGAGCTAAGATCACTTAGGAATTGTGGGAGGACAAACAGAGGTCTCGCCAAGGCTCAACTACTAAAATAACTGCTGGTTTTACTCCACACCCCAAGTCCTAGAAGAAAGCAATTTGGCTTCGAGTGGTCAAGCGCCCTCCCTCAGCCAAATAAAGACTCTTGTAGAAACGCACCTTCCCTGAGCTGAGAGGTGAAAGGGTACAGCTTCTTGTATTGGAAAAGTTATAGGAGGATGGAGGTTGTCACAGGAAGCAAGTTCAGCCAGACTCAGAAAGACAAGTGTTGTGTTCTTTCTCTCGTGTGGGTCTAAAATTTTCTGGGTTTACCCATAGTTACCTATCATTGTATCTAGTATGATTGAAGACATGAGGCTATCTGGGGAAAGGGAAGGAGAACAGGAGGAGGGCGTGGTCACATGGTCAAAAACTCCATCACATACTTGACTGAGATGTCTTTATGAATCTCACCACTATGTACAATGAATATGCACCAGTTAGAAGGAAAAGCCGTATTGCTTTAAGCTCCTTCCTATGTGTCTGCAGTCCCAGCAGAACCTAGCCTGTTGGCTCCGTGCATTTTGCTGGAATCTGAGTTCCACAAAGAACACTAATATATCTATCAAGTAGTGTAATAAAAACCTCTTTTTTGTCACAGTAGTATCATATAATTTTTTTCACAAAGACTTTGAACAAAATGATACCTACTCCAGTGCACAGCAAAGGGTACACTTGACTATTTTCACAAAGCTGTTAAACCCCTTATAAGGAAACGATTTAAGATCTCTGCTTTCATCTGTGCAAAGGACAAGCCCAAATGAAGAGTTCAGCAGATACCTTCAAGCTCACTGTCCCTAACTTCCTGGAATTTACATCAACAGCTAAGAGACAGGAAGCAATCCCTATGCCTTGTCTCCCAGCAGCCAAGCATGGTAGCCCAGTCTTCCAATCTTCAGAGGCTGGGATCACAAGTCTGCCAACCAGCCCCAGCCCTAGCCCCAAACTTAATTCCTTCCCAGTTTTCTCCCTGCTGGCGGATGTTAGGTTTCTGTTTCAAGAGTGTCCCTCACTTGCCTGTTTCCTGCTCCTTTGACTCTTTTCAGGATTTCACAATGGCTGTTTGGGAAAGTAGGACCACACTAAAAGCACCACTCCCCAGAGTGCATCAAAAGTGGCACTGAGATTGTGCTGAGAGTGAGAGTGAGTACAGAGCTTCCCATGGCCTGAAAATGGTCCAGACTGGAAAAGAGCACTTCTGATTTGTCTTAATTTACCATAGCCCACAAGAGCTTCATCAGTGACTCATCTACCAGCTGTGCCTTTTGGTCTCCACATTCCAGCATTAAAACCTATTTCCTGTCACCTTTATCCTTGTCCCCAAGTGAATTTTCTTATCCAAAAAACAGTAGCCAACATTTCTAGTCTGCACTTACATCCTCAGTCACCCCACAGCCTTCAGCTGAACACACACAACCTATTGAGCTTTGTAGGAGATATGCCTGAAATATAGCGTTGTTTCCCTCCAGGGAGATGCTCATAAGCCGATGAGGAAGGTAAATACATGAATTTGCAAATAAGCTGTTGAGGAAAAGAACTCGTTCTGTGAGACACTTTAATAAAGGACGTGGCCTTGGCATTGACAGATCATGAGACCTTGGGGGAGGCCATCTGATGAGCAGGCAAGGGGTCTGGAAGGAAACCACTCCTACATGGTCCTCACTCAAGGCTTCTGGACCTTAGACAAGAAGTAGGACAAGAATGGAAACTTCCAAGAGCATCAGAGTAGGGGCCTGGGGTTCACCACCTTCCCACAGACAGAGTCACAGCACAGGGTCCCCTCACACCCCACCTTCCCACAGACAGACACAGCACAGGGTCCCCTCACACCCCACCTTCCCACAGACAGAGTCACAGCACAGGGTCCCCTCACACCCCACCTTCCCACAGACAGACACAGCACAGGGACCCCTCACACCCCGCCTTCCCACAGACAGTCACAGCACAGGGTCCCCTCACACCCCACCTTCCCACAGACAGAGTCACAGCACAGGGACCCCTCACACCCCACCTTCCCACAGACAGAGTCACAGCACAGGGACCCCTCACACCCCACCTTCCCACAGACAGAGTCACAGCACAGGGTCCCCTCACACCCCACCTTCCCACAGACAGTCACAGCACAGGGACCCCTCACACCCCACCTTCCCACAGACAGACACAGCACAGGGTCCCCTCACACCCCACCTTCCCACAGACAGAGTCACAGCACAGGGACCCATCACACCCCACCTTCCCACAGACAGACACAGCACAGGGACCCCTCACACCCCACCTTCCCACAGACAGAGTCACAGCACAGGGTCCTCTCACACCCCACCTTCCCACAGACAGACACAGCACAGGGACCCCTCACACCCCACCTTCCCACAGACAGACACAGCACAGGGACCCCTCACACCCCACCTTCCCACAGACAGTCACAGCACAGGGACCCCTCACACCCCACCTTCCCACAGACAGACACAGCACAGGGACCCCTCATACCCCACCTTCCCACAGACAGAGTCACAGCACAGGGTCCCTCACACCCCACCTTCCCACAGACAGAGTCACAGCACAGGGACCCCTCACACCCCACCTTCCCACAGACAGTCACAGCACAGGGACCCCTCACACCCCACCTTCCCACAGACAGAGTCACAGCACAGGGTCCCCTCACACCCCACCTTCCCACAGACAGACACAGCACAGGGACCCCTCACACCCCGCCTTCCCACAGACAGTCACAGCACAGGGACCCCTCACACCCCGCCTTCCCACAGACAGTCACAGCACAGGGACCCCTCATACCCCACCTTCCCACAGACAGACACAGCACAGGGTCCCCTCACACCCCACCTTCCCACAGACAGAGTCACAGCACAGGGTCCCCTCACACCCCACCTTCCCACAGACAGTCACAGCACAGGGACCCCTCACACCCCACCTTCCCACAGACAGACACAGCACAGGGACCCCTCATACCCCACCTTCCCACAGACAGAGTCACAGCACAGGGACCCCTCATACCCCACCTTCCCACAGACAGAGTCACAGCACAGGGACCCCTCACACCCCACCTTCCCACAGACAGTCACAGCACAGGGACCCCTCATACCCCACCTTCCCACAGACAGAGTCACAGCACAGGGACCCCTCACACCCCACCTTCCCACAGACAGTCACAGCACAGGGACCCCTCACACCCCACCTTCCCACAGACAGTCACAGCACAGGGACCCCTCATACCCCACCTTCCCACAGACAGAGTCACAGCACAGGGTCCCCTCACACCCCACCTTCCCACAGACAGACACAGCACAGGGACCCTCACACCCCACCTTCCCACAGACAGACACAGCACAGGGACCCCTCACACCCCACCTTCCCACAGACAGAGTCACAGCACAGGGTCCCCTCACACCCCACCTTCCCACAGACAGAGTCACAGCACAGGGACCCCTCACACCCCACCTTCCCACAGACAGTCACAGCACAGGGACCCCTCATACCCCACCTTCCCACAGACAGAGTCACAGCACAGGGTCCCCTCACACCCCACCTTCCCACAGACAGACACAGCACAGGGACCCCTCACACCCCACCTTCCCACAGACAGACACAGCACAGGGACCCCTCACACCCCACCTTCCCACAGACAGAGTCACAGCACAGGGTCCCTCACACCCCACCTTCCCACAGACAGAGTCACAGCACAGGGACCCCTCACACCCCACCTTCCCACAGACAGAGTCACAGCACAGGGACCCCTCACACCCCACCTTCCCACAGACAGTCACAGCACAGGGACCCCTCACACCCCACCTTCCCACAGACAGTCACAGGGACTCCTCAACAGCAGCCCCTTTCTGCACTCAACCCACACCGGACTTTCAGAAACTCTTGACTCCCCTTGGCTCCTACAGCTGTGTTAGCACCTGTTAGCGCCTGGGTGTGTCTCTTAGGCTAGAGCTCTATATTTCCTGTGCTTTGTAGCCTCTACATCCAATCTTTTAGATCCTGGAGAGGAAGCCTGCCTCTGTCTCCTTTTCTCATGCTCAAGCCCTTGACAGCTTGAATCCTAACCAAGTGTTTAATGAAGGTGGATTTTATCCCAGCACACTGTAGTGTCAAATGGCTGAGCTGATGTGGAGTAAGAGCAAAGTCTGAATGTCCTTCAGAACTGCAAAGCCCATGAGGAAAGGACAGACAGAGTGCTGGTGTGGAGCTGCCCCTGAGACTCAGCAAACAGGGCCTTGATTGACTTAAGACCACAGTGACTTAAAGGCACCACAGTGTCTACAAAAACACATGTCCCTTGACATACATCCCTGTGACTCTGTTGCCAGTGGAAACACTGTAAGTCAAAATGCATTGCATATACCTAGAGTGCCCAATATCACTATGTGGCCACAGCGTCTACCGCAGTCTGTCAGTCTGTCTGTGGGATGCCCTGGAAGTCACAGTCTGGTTTACACTATGGTTTACACTATGGTTTACACTATGGTTTACACTATGGTTTTACACTATGGTTTACAAAGCTAACCTAG
Organism: Acomys minous; assembly: GCF_964271855.1. Classification (NCBI taxonomy): domain Eukaryota; kingdom Metazoa; phylum Chordata; class Mammalia; order Rodentia; family Muridae; genus Acomys; species Acomys minous. The sequence continues at coordinate 78,452,832 of NC_140494.1, read as the reverse complement.
AAAATCATTAAAATTCAAGGCTTTATGTGCAGTTCCTATGAGATGCCCTCACCTCTGAAGCGTCACGTCAGGATCATCTGCACCCAGAGTCATGTCCTGATAACAGGATGTGTATGAAATACGAGGTCACCCTCTGTCACTGCTTTCATGGGACTTTGATCTCCATCTGCTCCATACTCATGCTTTTGGCAGAGGGAAGAGAAAAGCACCTCAGATTGCTTCTGGAATCATCTTTCTTACACTCAGTCTAGACAGTGTGTCATCAAGGCACCCATCTTTCCTCTCTTGAACAGATGGGCACCTGGCCCCATGCAAGGTGGCTGGGATGTGTGAGAAGCTGGTCAGCCAGATGTGGGATGCAGATAAGCCTGCCCACATCTGCTCCATGCCTGACTGGCCAAAGAACCCTGAAGGGAACACTGCCTCCAGGACTAAGTCCTGGAACTGAAGCTCCCAAGCTATAGCCCGTGGACTTGGAAGTGATCCACAGATAGGTGTAAGGGGTCAGCAGACACGTAATTTAATATATACGGGAAATACTTTTCTTCTGATGAGATGGTCTCCAATTCTCAAAGCTGTCTGTGCTTTTCCAATGGCTCTGACAAAATGCTGGACAAAAGTGATGATAAGAAAGGAAGTGTTCATCCTGGCTGAAATTTGAGGGGTCGTGGCACCCTGGTAGAGAGGTCAAAGATGGGAGCATGAGGTGGCTGGTCATACTCTAGAAGAAGAGAGAGCAATGCTTTTTACTGTATTCAGTCTGAGACCCCAACCCGTAGAGCAGGGCTGTCCATGGCTAGGATGGATTTCCCCACTTCAGTCCAAGCCAGAAACTCCTCACAGGCATACCCCGTGGCTTATCTCCTAGCTAATTCTGGATTCTTTTGAGTTGACAGTCAAAAATTAACCAGTACAGATGAAAATGGCTTAGAAACCGTCAATTTCAGAGGAACTTTTTGTCGCCCAGAGTCTGTAGTTGAATGCGTATGGAAAGACTTTTGTTTGCGTTGATTTTCATCATGTTTCTTTCACTGTGAAGGTAGGCAGCACACCACAGCATTGTGAGCAATGCCTGTGACTGTGTCGCTATAGAAATCAGATGTTTTACATCACAGCGTTACAGGTCTCGGAGCATAACTTATGCCTCTCGGTGCTTTAAAATTATAGCATTATTAAATCCACAGTAGATGATGTTATTCAGCATGTACAGATTACTTGGTCATCAATATTTTATAACTGTACCTCAGGATAATTGGCTTTTTTGCAGTCTGTATGCTTTATTTTACTGACAGTATTATCTTGAGGTCTAACCTCCACCAGGCTGCTGGTACACCCACAACACACAGAGGCCAGAAGACCCTTTAGGAAAAGTCCCAGCAAGATTCTTTCATCTTGATTCTGCAGCGGCCGAACATCATAAGTCCCAGCATTTCAACTTCTGAGTTCACCCAAAGACACACACATTGCCTAGGGCCCACAGGAGGAACTTATATGAACCATGGGCAGAAAGGAAATGTGAAGGGAGGGGGGCAAGAGGGAGGGAGTGGGTTGATTATAAACGTAGCTAGAAGGGGACATGGGGGGGGCATTAACCTCTTTGGGGCCCAGGGCTTCCTTTGGGATGGTGACTGTTTTGCACCTAGATAGAGGTGGTCATGGCAAATCATTGTGCGTGTTCTAAGTGTCACCAAATTGTACACTGCACAGGGTTTATTTTAATGTGAGAGTTTCTATTCTATTCCAGTAAGATGTAAAATGCAATAATAAGACAAATGACAGAAAACTCCATAACAAACCCTACTGTGAATATTTTTAAGTCCCACTTGGAGGAATGAAGGGAAAATACTCCAAGTTAAGTGCCATTTGTTTCTCTCTCCCCTCTGCCCACCCTCCCTCAGCTCGTTAGTGCTTACTGAAATTTCAGATTGTTTGTGAAATTGCTAATGTGCACTTCAGCCTCTACATTAAATTCTGGTTCGCACTTAAGCATATTAAAACACACCACTAAATGCTCACCTGGCAATCTACATTTTAATCCTCAAACTAGGCTATATTGTGCCAGGATGCATTTTTAATGCACTTGATAACTTTCTCCCTGTGGGACTGACGCAGGAATGGGGGTGTCACTCACTTCTGTCCACTCCGACCCTGTCCAGGCTTGTGAGCTGGAGGAAGTGGGGTGTACAGTCTTGGAGACACTGTTATGTCCCTCTGTCCTTGTCCTGCTTTAAAAGCCTCTCCCCTATTTCCTCCGTGTGAAGGCAGGACTAGAGGTGCTTTCCTGGATAGAGAAATGTGGTTCCTGTCATTCATCCCCACTTCATGCCAGATCGCAGCTTTCGGCTGCGGATACTCACGACACCAGGCAACTGTCTGATTCTCTTCTTTGGTTTGTGAGCGCACTACCTGCTGGCCAGGGAGAGCTTTTCAGAAAGAGATCTGAAGCACCATTTTATCTTGCTGCCTCAAACAGGACCTGGGAGATCACTGTAAGTGTTCTCGCTCTCAAAATCACGCCACACCCTGGCCCTCAGAATCCAGCCTCAACCTGAGTGCTCAGGCACATAGGTACTCACCTTGTCAAGCTCCTCTCACGCCTCTCCCTGTCAGCCTTGCTCCGCCTCTCCCTGTTGCACTAGGCCACAAGGATGCTTCACACCAGGCCAATAAATACTATAAGAAGCTGTTTCACATGAAAATGTATGCCACACACTCTGCAAACTTTGGAAAGACAGGCATGCCTTACCATCTTAAAAATAAAGATTTTTCCAATGTATTTACCATTTGTCCTAATTGTTTCATAGCATGCACTCAAATCATACAAAACTTGTGAAAAAAGAATGTCTATCACTCCTGAATCTCCATAGTCTCAAAAGTTTACTCTTAAATATACATTTTCAATGTTGTGTAACTGAAAATCCCCCCCTCCCCGGGGCATCATGAGAGGCTACAGAGAAAACAGGTTTGAAGACGCCAAGAATTCCTTGGTAAAGACAAAGGGCAGAGCAATTCGTGCCACAGTCCCACAGCTAACTAGGAACACGGGCTCTAGGGCTCACAGGACCATACTCCCTGACTTCTCTGAGCCTCAGTTTCCCCAGCTGGGACATCCATTCCTTCCAGCAGCACTTGCTGTGGGCCATGGTGGGGCAGGCACTACAAGGCTCTGGGTTATGATAAGACCTGCACCTTCCACTGCCAGAAACCCAAAGACTGTCAAGAAAGTAGCAACGCACTCCTCTCTTCCCCTGAATCCCTTTCCCTCTTTCTCCTCCTCCTAACTAACTCCTGCTATGTGTGTGTTAAGCACTGACGTGGCCTGTAAGGACACACGCCAAGACTCAAGTCATACTCTACATGTATCTGTATGTTGGCTCAGTTTTCTTAACCAATATATTTTATTACAGCTTAATAACGGAGCGTACGTCACTTATAACCCAACTGACCAAAACAATAGGAAAAGAGGATTAAAGAACACAATAACGACCTTAAGGATGTTAGTTCTGAGGAACGATTCTCCTGGCGTAATCAGCAGGATTTCTTCTGCTGGAACCTGGAGTAACCAGAACCCTGAACCTCAGCAAGGGGCAGGAGCCCCGAAGCCTTCCCTCGAGAGGTTCTCTCTAGGGGCATCTCGAAGTGGAGCAATGAACAGCCAAAACTATCCCAAGTCTTCAAAGGCCCCGCCTCCAGGTCTGGGCTCATTTATATGTCTCCTCCCAGAGTCTGTTTACAAGCTCCCTCACGAGGTGGTTGGTCTTCGAGTGGATTAACCTCACTTGTTCTCTCACAAGACTGTTCTGATCCCACACTTGGGATCCTAAGAAACAGGTTTATCTCTCCTTCATACACACACACACACACACACACACACACACACACACACACACACATTTGCCTCTGTGTCCACACATGTAAGCAGGAGAACAGCAGGGCCCAGGCATGTTTAGGTAACTGATTAAACAAGGGCAGCCTGAGCTCCCTGGCTCTTTACACAGTAGCATGCACTGGCTTACTGGTCTCCCTGCAAATTCATCCCCTTATGTATAAATAACAGGACCAACCTTTCCCATGACAGCAACTTACTATTTAGGGGGGGCAGTCATGATAAGAGGTGAGGCTGTCAGAACACAGATGGTGGACAAGCTATGCAAAGGAGCACAGTGCAGGGATACCCAGATTGGCCCCTCAGTCTGCACGGTTAACAGGGTCCCATGCCCCTGTGGCTCTCATACTTCCACTTTTCAGAGGACAGACTTTCTGTGAACAAAAGCACAAATTCTTTGTCCTCTCAGAGTGTGCTTTTTTATTTTTGCTTTTTAAAACATTTTATATATTTTTAAATTTAATTAATTTATTCAGATTACATCTCAATTGTTATCCCTTCACTTGAATCCTCCCATTCCTCCCTCCCTCCCACTTTCACCCTATTCTCCTCCCCTAGGTCTATGTCCGAGGGGGATCTCCTCCCCCACTCTATGGTCATAGGCTATCAAGTCTCATCTCGGTAGCCTGCTTATTCTTTCCTTGAGTGCCACCAGGCCTCCCCACCAAGGGGACGTGGTCAAATATGGGGCACCAGAGTTCATGTCAGAGTCAGTCCCCGCTCTCCACATAACTGTGGAGAATGTGCTGTCCATCGGGTAGATCAGAGTAGGGTTCAATGTTTACTATTGTATTGTCCTTGGTTAGTGCGGTAGTTTGAGCAGAACCCCCTGGGCCCCGATCCACCCGTCACAATGCTCTTCTTGTAGGACCCTCTGGATCCTTCTATTTCCCCATCTCCTATATTTCTCTTGCAGATTGTGCTTAATGAACTACAGAAACTCATGACAAACAAGGGGCAGGGAAGAAAAAAGAAGAGACTCATTCACTCATTTGATGATATATTAGTCATTATTCAATGCTATTATGGCTAGTTAGGATCCCATAAGGCAGAAAGCAGGCTCATTCCCCACCCCCCGCACCCCCCCCCCGCCCTGAGCATGGGGGTGTATCAGATTCAATTACGGCCTCACACGTGCTAGGCATGCCCAGCAATCCTTGCTTTGTCTTCTGTTCTGAAGTAAGCTGTCACCATGTTGCCCAGGCTGGCCTGAAACTTACCATCCTGGCTCAGCTGTCTGAATAGCTGCAATAGAGGCCTGAGACACCAGGTCCAGAAAGGGGAGGGGGGGTGGGAGAGTGGGGGGTGGGTGGGAGGGGGACTTTGAGAATTATAGAAACAATTCTATGAATAAAGAGTCAAGAAGTGGGGGCTGGAGAGGTGGCTCAGAGGTTAAGGGCACTGACTGCTCCTCCAGAGGTCCTGAGTTCAATTCCCAGCAACCACATGGTGGCTCACAACCATCTATATAAAGAGATCTGATGCCCTCTTCTGGCCTGGCAGAGCACTGTATACATGATAACAAATAATAAATCTTTAAAAAAAAAAAAAAAGAGTCAAGAAGTGGACTTTGCTAAAAGGTTAAAGAAAGTTGGCTTTTGCTCAAGGAATTAATTGAGAATTTATCAGCTGATACATTGCAGTCTGAGAGTGCCCAGCATTCATTCTCAGCCTCTGGCTTTCCTGCTTTGGACTCTGGAAGTTTCCTCTATGGAACGAATGGGCTGGCCTTAGTGCTGGGCGCTCTCAGACTGCAGTGGTTATGAGCTCCTGACCTCAGTCATCTAGATGGGGTGCGGGACCCAAGGTTTAGGAACACAGTCTGGTTTGGGTGGTCTCAGGCCGGGGGCTGCATAAAAGCAACCCTAAGAGGTTTGCTTATACAATACAAATTAACCTCGTTAATTGGAGGCTAGAAAAGTCTAAGTGGAGGGTTTCCTCAGGTGCAGCTCCTTCCAAAGCCTCCTTCTTCGGCTTGCAGATTGGCTTGAATGTCCTCTGGTTATGTGCGTGCTGGGCATTCTGGGTGCCTCTCTCTGCGGCCATGTTCTCTTCTTTCCAGAAGAGCAGTCAGGCTGGGTTAGCGCTTCTCCTAATGGCTTCCTGTTAATTTGACCATTTCTTTGAAGGCTCAATCTCCAAATTCTTGGGGATTTGGAACTAAGGCTTCAACAGGAATTTAGGGGACAAAATTTAGTCCCCGACACCACAAAATCTCTAAAATTCTGACTAGTCAAGGCAAGATAAACTCCCTGCTGACTCAGGCTTTGTTCTGTGTCTCTTGAGCTCTTGCAGGGTACCTGGGACTGTGTCCTGTAGCGCTTTCACTCTTCTGGCCAAAGTCCCAGTCCAAATCTGGTGATACCTGGCTTCAACCTGCTTTAATTAGGTTCCTCACCTTATCTGCCACCCCCTCCCCACACCCTGTCCAGATTTCAGATCTTTCATGGCTTTGTCTGCTAACTCATTTCTTACCTTGGTCTCCTTTTAGACTATACATTCACCCAACCCATACAGTACAATTTGTTTCCAGCCTGGGAAACATAGACGCTTACTAACGATTGGTACCTGAATAAATAAATATACAATGACGTGCATTGAGATGAAGCTAAGATTCATTTTTCCCCCCTCTCTTTCTCTTCCTCTTTCTTTTGTGGTGCTGGCGGCTGAATCCAGGGTTTCTCACATTCTACCACTGGCTAACGTCTTCAGCTCATCTCTCCCTTACCACCATACTGGTCTGGTGTTTAAGGTGCATATGAGCAGGGTGCAATGATACGCAAATGTGACAAGGCCACAAAGGATTCTGTTATTTTGTATATCAGTTAAGGAAAGAAAAAAAAAAAAAAATATATATATATAAAGCCTCTCCTCAGCTAGATGAGGCACACTTGAGCAAGAGCAATATCTGCCTCTATTCCTGAGAAAGGAGAAGCCACGCCCACTATTAACCCCGACCCCGACCCCGCCCCACCCTGGTCTCACCAGTGCTACTTGGGAGCCCTGGAACGGAAGTGCCTGCAATGAAGCAGGCAATCACGCACAGAGATGCTGCACACAAAATGATACCACAGACCTGCAGCAGCTTCTCCTGCAGCCGCGGGTCAAGTCCACTGAGACCGTCTTCTTGCAGGTGGCCCCAAAACTCCTGTGTACAGATTTTTGGGTCTGCGGTATTTTCTATCACCACAGAAGCTGTTACACTTTTCAACTCGTGTAATTCTTTTAGGGTGACGGTAAGAGGCTGGAATGTGTCAATAAATAAAGAAAAAATGGCAATGCAATAAAATAGTCATAATGAATAAAAAACCCAAAAAAAAAAAATCGATATTTTCTGCAGAGAAAGTCTGAGGTGATTGAAGACGGATGAAGAATGATATGTGTGTTAGATCTGTGAATAAAACATCTCCAGGCCACAGAAGGCAATATTTTTAGGTAGCTGTCATACACACGTTCCTTGAATGCTTTGATCTAGGCCAAGGTGATTGTTTTTTTGTTTTGTTTTGTTTTGTTTTGTTTTTTGTACATTTATTCAATTTGAAGGCAAATACGTGTTTCTATGTCCTCTGCTTTCTCAGCGGCTCTCTGGGAGGGATGAACATGCGTCTTATTTGTGTCTTCTGCACCTGCTACACAACACAGGCTCAAAATTGTTTGTTGGATGAATGCCACGCAAGGAGATTTAAATATTATTGACTAGCAAACAGTGCCCAAGTATTTTAAGTTAGATTGAGACTCACTAATAGTATTACAGTCAAGCCGGGCGTGGTGGCGCACGCCTTTAATCCCAGCACTCAGGAGGCAGAGGCAGGCGGATCGCTGTGAGTTCGAGGCCAGCCTAGTCTACAAAGTGAGTCCAGGATGGCCAAGGCTACACAGAGAAACCCTGTCTCGAAAAAACCAAAACCAAAAAAAAAAAAAAATAGTGTTACAGTCATTCTAATATATTCTTTCTCTAAGTGGTTTTCATTCATCCAGGGATTTTTTTTCTTTAAAGAAGGGTGTGTTTGTGTGCTATATGTGCATATGTGTGCATGTGGTGTGGAGGTCAAAGGTTGACATCACACGTCGCCCTGGATCACTCTCCACCTTATATATTGAGGCACAGCCCCTCACTTGAATGCAGAGAGTACCATTTATCTGGTCTAGTTGGGTATCTTGCCCCATGGATCTCCTGTCTTGGCTTCCCAAGTGCTGGGATTACAGGCTAGCCTCTACACCGGCCCAACATTTACATGGGCAGTGGGACTTGAACTCAGGTCCTCACACTTGTCCAGCAAGTACTTTTACCAATTGGACTATGTCCCCAAACCCAGTTAGGGAACTTTAAAAAAAAAAAAAAAAAGGTTCAGAAAAGCTGGGATCATTCCTGTAATTCCAGTACCCAGAGGCCGAGATTCACATGAGTTCAAGGCCAGCGTAGTCTTCATAGTAAGTGCAAGGCAGGAAAGCTGTGTGCTGCAGGACCTCCTAACCCAGGCCGGGCCACTCTTCCCACTGCCCAGCAGAGGCTGGGCACCTGCCCCTGTGAACGAGTGAGGCCCTGCTTGGGCAATGGGACCAGGCTCCTGGTAGCAGACACGTCCAATTTCCTTCACTGAAAGTATCAGCTGATAATTTTTCATTAATTCCTTGAGCAAAACCCAACTTTCTTTAACCTTTTAGCAAAAGTTCACTTCTTGATTCTTTATTCATAGAATTGTTTCTATAATTTTCTCAAAGTCCCCCTCCCCCCACCCCACCCCCTCCTCTTTCTGGACCTGGTGTCTCAGGCCTCTTATTGCAGCTATTTAGACAGCTGAGCCAGGATGGCAAAGTTTCAGGTCAGCCTGGGCAACATGGTGACAGCTTACTTCAGAACAGAAGACAAAGCAAGGATTGCTGGGCATGCCTAGCACGTGTGAGGCCGTAATTGAATCTGATACACCCCCATGCTCAGGGCGGGGGGGTGGGGGGGTGGGGAATGAGCCTGCTTTCTGCCTTATGGGATCCTAACTAGCCATAATAGCATTGAATAATGACTAATATATGATCAAATGAATGAATGAGTCTCCTCTCCCCCCTCCCTTCTTACTCACGAGATTCTGTAGTTAAGGCTGAGAACCACATGAGTTCAAGACCAGCCTAGGCTACATAGTGAGTTCCAGGCATTGAGGCTGTGTAGTAAGACCTGTATAGAAAAGCCAGCCAACCAACCAATCAAACTATTTAACCAAACTGAAAGGTGATTTAATATAAGGCCAGACTTCATTAGCCTGGGAAGAATTAACATGCTCCAGGAGAAGGCTGCCTTCTCAGCTCACCTATGAGAACGTAAAGTGACTTTTAAATAATCCCAGGTCAGACATAATCAAGAAGTAAATGCACGGTAGGGGATCAAATGCCTGCAAAACAGCAGAGGAAAACATTTACAAAATCACCTTGTGCTCCAGAATCTACACAGAATCCACTCAGTAGCATAGTTAATAGTAAATTGGCTCTAATTATTAATACCAATAACACCATTCACTGCAAAATCAGTTTATAATAAAGAACTATTTAGCTACCAAGCTCCTGGGGCCAAGCCAAGTCCCTGCTAAAGAGGGAGCAGGAGGGAGTATTATTATTAATTATCTACCCAATTAGCCCTGCTCTGTTAGGAACACTTACAGTGTGTGTGTCCCACCCAAAGAGGGAGGAGGAGGCTGCCTGGGTCTCCTCCCAGCTCAGGCTCCTTCTATAATGGTCTGGAGGCTCTTCAGCAGGAGGCCTAGCCCTGAGAAGGCTTTCAGAGCCTCTTGAGAATGTGTGCCTGTGTGTGTGTGTGCCTGTGTGTGTGTGTGTGTGTGTGTGTGTGTGTGTGTGTATTTATGGGTTGACATGTCTGAGGGTCACTGTCGTCTTCCTCCACAGTCACTCTCTTCTATCTCCTTAGGAAGCAGGCCCACCTTGGCCCATTTTCAGGGGTGTCTTACCTCAGCTTTCTCACTTCTTGAGCCAATCTTTCTCATTGTGCCCCCAAACTCCCCCCTACCATCCTTCTCCCCCCCAGCCCCTCCCCAACCTGTCTTGTCCTGCCTTAGCTACTTTTTCTGTTGCTGTGATAAAATATCTGACAGAAGCCCCTTGAGGATGAAAGGCTCCGTTTTGGCTCACAGCTGGAGGAACGGACCGTCATGGTGGGAAAGTCTCAGCAGCAAAGCTTGAGGCAGCTGGTCACACGGCATCTGCAGCCAGCGTGTGGAGAGAGATGAGTGCCTAGATCCAGTCAGCTCTCCTCTTTGTCCACCAGTGGTCCAGCCCTGAGGATGGTAGCATGGACAACCAAAGGCTGTGGGGGCTGGGAGGCGTCCTCCCACCGCAGTTAACCTAGCATGCCCAGAGGTTCTAGGTCTGCCACGCTGACAACACCAACCTCCACCTCCTCTCTTCCTCGCCTCTGACACAGCTTCTGAAGGAAGGAGCATGAACAACCCTTAAGGTGAATAGAATGTTTGATACAAACATGGTGGGACATATACACAGTCTGCCATTTAAAACCCCCCGGAAGCACACGACTTAACATTCAAGGCACTTTTAATGCCACGTGGTCGTTTCACCACCATCTAGTGTCTGTATGTTTTTAATCACTAAAAAGACACCTGGTTTTGGGGAGCTGGGACTCCTATCCCCCAAACCCACCCTTGGAAGTCTCTGATGGGCATCTGGGTGGACCCTCTGGACAGTTCCTAGCCAGCAGACATTCCTCTGTGCCCAGCTGCCTTTACTCGGATTGGTTCATTCATTTTTTTTGTGTGTGTGTGTGTGGCCGGTATTATTCTTTTTGTGGCGTTCTCTATTCTTTTTAATGACCCAATTAAATTAATTACATGGAGAAAGCACTCTTTATCAATTAGTGGGCATCCAGGTTGCTTCCACTGATGAAGGTTTTTAAGGGAAGCCCCTAAATGCCATCTTTGCTTTCTCAGTTCATGGGAGTTGGTTTCTGCCCTGGCAAGAATAGCAAGCAGAAATGAAGCCAGCCCGTGGTTACAGAGGACCTGACCTGTTCTCAACATCACACAGAGTACTTTCCAAGCTGACTTCCCCTATAATCCTCTGTGATGGTCAGTCCTCATTGCCAGCTTCATGGGGTTTACAATCATCACCAAAACACGATTCTGGATGAATGTGTCTGCAGAGTTTCTCTCTGTGTAGTCCTGGCTGTCCTGGGACTCACTTTGTAGACCAGGCTGGCCTCGAAAGGATCCACCTCCCTCTGCCTCCCAAGTGCTAGGATTACAGGCATGCGCCACCACTGCCAGGATCAGGGTTTCTCTACAGGGTTAACAGAGCAGGGAAGTTCCATCTGAACAGTAGGTAGTAAGCGCTAACTCATACTCTAGGTCCTGGGCTGGACAAGAGGAGAAAGTGCTCTGAGTACCAGCGTTCCTTCCCCCTGCTTCCTCATGGCAGATGCCGTGTATGCTCCTTAGGTTTCTATTTCTGTGACAAAACGGCATGACAAAAACCAACTTGGAGATGCAAGAGCTTATTTGGCTTATAGGTTATATATATAGTTCATTACCAGGTACGCCAAGACAGAGCTCAACGTAGGAACCTGAAGGCAGGAACAGAAAGCTGAGACTATGGAGAAACACTGGCTTGCTCACCATGGCTTGCTCAGTTTGCTTTCTTATATAAATCAGGATCATCTGCCAGGAGTGGGCTTACCCACAGTGGTCTGGGACTGCCCATATCAGTCATCAATACACCCCCTCACCCCCTGTGGCTTGCCTAGGCCTACAGACCAGTCTTATGGAGGCATTTACTCAACTGAGGTTCTTTAACTTGTGTTATGTTGACACAAAAACCTAACCAGTACACTGTGTGACCTCATGTTCTTGCCGCCATGCCTTCACCGCTGTGATAGACAGTGCTCTTGTAAGGCCCTCTCTCTCAGCCAGCCTGGGAACGTGACCCAGACAGGCTTGGGGAAATGACCCAGAGAAAATTGAAGGCCAGCTTAGTTTCAGTTTCTGAGATCAAGGTGGCCAACCGAGATAAACAATTTCAACTAAGGTACACAATTACCATCTGAAAATTCTCTGAAAACTCCCCAACACCCCTCCCTGCAATAGCCAATAACATTTAGACAAGCACCCCTAGCGACTACCAGAGCCAATCCTAACATAGGACACGCAGCCCCTCCTAACCTTTGCGGTTTTAGCCTTTAAAAATAGTCTGTAACAGTGACTCGGGGTGCCTCCCTCCCAAGTGAGTGCTGAGGTCCCCTGACACACGTCAGCAATAAACCTTGTGCTTTTACATCAACACTGTGGTCCTCTCACGACGACCCCCCTACCCGAGTAGACTCTAGGGTCCAACACTCTCAAACTGTAAGCCCAAATAAACTCTTCTTTTTCCTCCCTGTCACCTTGTCACAGGAATGAGAGAAGTAATTAGTGCATTTTCCTTGTGGGAAGCTTGTAGGGTTCGTCTTCATCAGGCTGACTGACAGAGGGGTAGGTGTGAGTGTGGGTGTGTGTGGGTGTGGGTGTTGGAAATCTAGCTCAGGTCTACCAGCTCACCCAAGGGCCTGCAAGGGCTGTTTCTGTCACATGTGAAGCACTTGGACCCTGTGCAGAAGCAGCTCTGTGCATAGCCCTGACTTAAATGCTGTCACTGTTCCTGCTCCGTATTTATGGGAAGGAAGAGTCACATTTCACGTAGCCTTTTCAAGAGCAAACAGCTACTTAAGAGAAGTAGCTAGGAACTGTAGCCAGCTCTCACCGAGTTTGAATCCTTACTCACTGTCCTCTCCAGGATAACATTGGCAAGTCCATCTGTGGTCTTCTTTCTTCTAGTATTTTCTTGTACCAGAGTTAAAAAAAGAGGCATGTCCTGCAATACTGCATGTATGCATGCAATAAGAATCTTTATGGATGTATACCTTTTTTTCGGGGGGGGGGGGGATAGGGTTTCTCTGTGTAGCCTTGGCTGTCCTGGACTCCTTTTATAGACCAGGCTGGCCTTGAACTCACAGAGATCCGCCTGCCTCTGTCTCCTGAGTGCTGGGATTAAAGGCATGCACCACCATACCCGGCTATGAATGTATACTTAACCTGACCAAATATCTCAACAGATATTTGGCAAAATGTATTCCGGGTTATGGAGGGACACTTAACCTGGAATACATTTTCCCATACTATCACTTTTTGAGATAATTTTTGGTCAGGAGCCACTAAATCAATTTTTAACAGGTTGTTCACAGTTTAAAACTCACCACGTTTGATGACATTTGATTCTTAGCTCGGCCTCCATGTTTTGAGACACAGCTTATCTGTAGATCACTCTCCCTCCCTGGGGGACACCCACTGGCCTCCATCCACCTGAAACCAGCCACTCAAGGCTGAGCTCACTGTTTCTTACTCCCTCTGCACCGTTCAAATCAGCATCATTGCTTCCTGTTTAGGCTGACCGCCCTCTCTGCCTCCTGGTTTCACAAGGGACAAGAAGAGCTTCTGAAATCCGAAGCTGAGCAGGCATCCCCAGCAGCACCAGGACAAGAGACTCGCTGTTATCAGGCATTGGATAAGTGAAAATGAAGCCACAGCAAGACACTGCTACACACTGACAGTGGTGTCTAGAGTTATAGCCTCATAGTGCAAGTGTTGGTAAGAGTACGAGCAACTGAAATGTGTGTAAGCTGCTGAAGGGATTAAATACAGCTTTAGTCCTTGGGGGATCTATAGGCAGTTCTTTATTACCATGGGTTCCCAAAATTCCATTCCTAGGCATGTTTTTTTTTTCCGCCCCAAAATAAAAACACATATACACATGGATCCTTAGACACAAATGCTCTTCACAGCTTTATACCTTGTCCCAAATAGAAACCAACTCAAACATCTACCAACTGAGAACTGAGAGAGAATGGGAAGAGTTGGAGGCAGGGCCTTGCGTGGTGGTGCACACCTTTATTTAATCCCAGCACTCTGGAGGCAGAGGCAGGCAGATCGCTGTGAGCTTGAGGCCAGCCCAAGACAGCCAAGGCTAAACAGAGAAACCCTGCCTCAAAAAACCAAACCAAAACAACAACAAAACAGACAAACAAACAAAAAAAGGAGCTGGAGGTTGCCACTCCTTTCATTTCTGTTGCTGAGATAAACAACCCGAGGACACACAGCTTGGGCCAGAAAGAGTTTATTTTAGCTCACTCTCCCAGGTTACAGTCTACTAGGATCCAGCACTGCAGCTGGGTCCTGAGACAGCTGGTCACAACCGTAACCAAGAGCAGAAAGGAATGAATGTGCAGTCATTTCTTGCTTGCTTGCCCTTAGCTTGGTGTCTCCAGTCCTACACTCTGTGCGTAGGGAGTAGTACCACCCACAGTGGGCTGGGCCTTCCTATGTACATTAATATAACTGAGACGTTCCCTGGCAGACATGCTTACAGGTCAACCCAATACAGACAATCTCTCGCTTAGGTTATCCTTTCAGGTGATTCTAGGCTGGGTCAAGTTACAGCTAGAGGTAACCATCACTGTGAGTGCAAATGGCCAAATATTGGTTTTGTTTTTTAGCAATTAAACTTTATTATACAACTCAACTAGCTTACACAAGAGGGAAAAAAGGTTAAAGGGAAAAAAGAGTGAACCCGAAAGAGAATTTTTAATTAGCATTAAAGCAACCAGAACAGCAGAGCTTTCTAACTCATAAGCCCAAATAGTTGAGAGTGCAGGTCGGCAGGTATGCTAGTCCAAGGCCCCAGATGATAAGTCACAAAGAATGTGGAGCTAGGAGACAAAGGCCTATTGAGTGTTCCAGGGACCGGCTGGCCATAAAAGATAGGGAGGATGCACAAGGACAAATTCCTGAGAGAAACAGGTACCGGACATGGTTGAGTGAGTAATGAGCCACGACCCCTCATCCAATCTTATGGTGTTTGCTTAATCCCCCCTTGAGGGCCGCACACAATGTCCCCGTGTGATTAAGTCTGACCTTACCCCAGATCTGCCTACACAATTTGCTGATGTTCAAATGTTTCAAACAACAAATCGTGTGTGGCCGCGCCAAAACTTCCCGCTCCCCCCTCGACCTTTGCCCATATAAACCCTAAGCTCCTGGGCTTCTGGGTCGACCCCTCTGTCTCCTGCGTGAGATACGTGTCGACCCAGAGCTCCGCCAATAAACTGCCTCATGTGTTTACAGCAAGACGGTCGTTCATGTGTCTTTGGGTGCGCGCCATCCCGAGGCTTGAGTGAGGGTCTCCCTTCGGGGGCCTTTCAAACTTTCTGGTGTCTGTTCCACGGGGTGGGTCCCTAGGTGTCTTTGGCCTGTGCGCTGGCCCACTTGTTCACTGATCCTCTTCCAGATCCATATGTGTTCAAGCCCGGTCTGAACCTGTTGCTCCTCTCTCCCCTCTGCCTGCCTGTCTCTTTTGTGTAAGGGTCGGTCTCCGCCTCCTATTGAGGGTTGATTAGAAACACAATAGTCCAGGTGGAGTCCCTAGGTCCCCTTTTTGAATTCCAGGCCCAGGATGGCTCCACCCAGTCTATCTCAAGGTTAATCTCAGGGAGTATCCATGGTGTGTCCAAGGGCAAAGCCCGCCAAGACTGCTTTCACCTGTGACAAAGCTTACAATCTTTTCCACAGCCGAACACACATGAGATACTGGAGTGAAACTTAAAACAAAACAAACAAACGAACAAAAAACCCCAGCACTTTTACAATAAATATATAATAATTAAAACAGAAAAGGAAGGCTATGTATACATGGACAAGCATGTATTGGAGGTAATTTCCTATGACAACCGTGATACTTAAGCATTTCTAAAATATACAAATAAAATTGAAGTGTGGTATACATCCATGCAATGGAACACTGCTTTGCTACATAAGTGCATGGGCTACTGATTTGTATAACACAAATGAATGAATTTCAAAATATTGTGTTGAGTTCTAGACAAGGAAAAGCTGTAATGACAGAAAGATGTCGGTCGTTATCTGAGATGGGCTGGGTAGAACTGTTGTTTACTGAGCAAAGATCACAAGACAACTTTCCAGATGACAGAAATAGCCTGTTTTGGCTGTGGTTTCGTGGGAGCATAGAAAACTGTCAAAGTTTATCAGACTATGTACTTGAATAGATCCACCTTAATTTATGGAAGTGTATCTTTCTGAGAGTTGACTTAATGGGCCAGTTGAGGTTTAAGAGTATTTCTCCCACTTCCTTCCCGCCCCCCCAGAGCAAATCAATTATTAAATTCCGCTCATTTGACTTCAAACATTACTTTACACGAGTCTCACAGTGGATGCTCCGCTGCGCAGTTCCCCGCTGTGCCAGCCTGAGTCTCCTGTCTTCCCCATCTCTGCCATTCAAATTCACCTAACAGTCTCCACAGTCTTCATTGTACCCTGTCACCCGCTCCCACTAGCTGCCTTGTCATACATAGTTCATGATGCCCAGCAGTCCTTCTCTGGCCCCCTTCTCCTTACTTTATGTACCTCAACATGTGGTCTTTCTTTCTTTCGTAGCGTGGTGAAAAGGAAGGCATTCCGCACCCCACACAGAGCCACTGCAGAAACCGTTCCTCGCCTTCATGTAGCTGCCACCTGCTCTTCCCCATTGTCCTGGCTTTTTATTTGTTTAGGGTCCAGCTTGGACAATTCCACCTCTGTATACATTGTGTGTGTGTGTGTGTGTGTGTGTGTGTGTGTGTGTGTGTGTGTGTGTGACTGCCCAATACCCCTCCCACCAAATGTCTCAGAACCTTTAACTTAGTTGCCTGGCTATATACATATGTATACATATAAGTGTAACTACAATGTTTCCAACAGCTCAAGAGTTAGGAGCACTTACTGTTTTTGCAGAGGACCTGAGTTTAGGTCCTAGCACCTACAAGGCCACTCAAAACTGTAGCTCCAACTCCATAGGATCTGATACCCTCTTCTGGCCTCTTTGGGTACTGCACACACATGGTGTACATGCAGATACACAGACAAAACATACATACAATATAAAATAAATAAATCGGATTAAAAAAAGAAAAAAAAAGATCATGAATTTGAGGGGTCCCAGGAGAAACTGGAGGCAGTTAGGGAAGGGAGTGATGTAGATGCAGTACTCATCCATAAAGCTCATGAGAATAATAAAAGAGGAGAAAAAGAAACAGAGCAGAGTTTTGTGTTAGCAGCAAAGAGGAAGTGTGTGTGAAATCTCCCCCTGCGCTCAGCTCCTTCCAGCATGCTCACACTCCCATTGCCGGCATCCCTCAGCAGAGCGGTACAGCAGACTCAGCGACAGCTCACAGCCCATGCGTCATTCCCCTCAGGCAGGCTCACCTAAGACTCACTCTCAGTGCTGCCCATTCTGTGCTCTAAACAGTAGCTCCCACCACACCATGTACTGATGCCCTTGGCTCTCAAGCCTCCCTCCCTGCCTACCCCTCCCTCCGTGACCCCATTCCTGGCAGTCGCTAGTCTTTTCACTGTCTTCAGAGTGTCTCCGTTTTCAGAATGTCATGTAGTTCAAACCTCCCCTTTAATGGCTGACATTTAGGAGGCAGCCCTGCTGACATAGCTTAATTGTGGGCAGGACAGTTCCCTGAGGAGGGGACGTTGGACTGTGGAGCACCAGCATGCCTACATTAACTCACAGGTAGGGTTTACTGCTGTGAAGAGACACCATGGCCACAGCAGCTCTTATAAAGGACAACATTTAATTGGTGCTGGCTTACAGTTAAAGAGGTTTAATCCGTTACCGTGATGGCAGGAAGCATGGCAGTGTGCTGGCAGACATGGTGCTCGGGGAAGGAGCTGAGAGTTCTATATCTAGATGGGCAGCCAGCAGGAAGTGAACTGAGACACACTTCTTGTAACAATGCCACACCTACTACAACAAGGCTGCACTTCCTATGGGCCAAGCATTCACACATACGAGTGTATGTGAGATATTCCTATTCAAACCACCACATGGGTTTTCCAAGATTTGGAAATTATGAACAGGAAGTTATATGTGCATACCTATCCAGGCTTTCAGCTTGGTATTTCAGTAAATAGCGAGGAGGATAATTGTTGGAGTGCATGGCAAGTGTGTGGAGCCTTTTGTAAGAAACTACCAAACCTATTTTCTAAGTGACCTCACCATTTTACACACCCATCAGCAATGACTGACATTTGGTTCTTCCTTACCATGTGCATGGTGTGGACAACCACCACAGCCTCTAACTTATTTGGTTTTCCTATACCTTATCTAATTGCCTCTTCCACACTTTGTGCTCTCAGTGATGTCATAGTTCACCTTTCTAAGGGTATGCTTGGTCACACTGAGTCCCCAGCTAGGGGAGGTGTCCTGGAGCCCCTCCTTACTCCTGGCCAGCCTAGGACAGGTGCCTTTGTTTTTCACTGTTTTTTTTTTTTAAGATTTATTTTTTTTATTATTATGTATACAGTGTTCTGTCTGCATGTACACCTGCATACCAGAAGAGGGCATCAGATTAAATTATAGATGGGTGTGACCCACCATGTGGTTGCTGGGAATTGAACTCAGGACCTTTGGAAGAGCACTCAGTGGTTACTCTTAACCACTGAGCCATCTTAAGGATCTTATTGCCCACCTGTGTTTCTTTATCCCCTGTGGCAGTTTGAATAAGAATGGCCCCTATAGGTTCTTCTATTTGGATGCTTGGTCACCAGGGAGTGGAGCCATTTGAAAGGATTAGAAGGATTAGGAGGTGTGGCTTTGTTGGAGGAAGTGTGTCATTGAGCATGGGCTTTGAAGTTTCAAAAGACCATGACAGACTCAGTCCACAGCATTCTCAGCTCTCTCTCTCTCTCTCTCTCTCTCTCTCTCTCTCTCTCTCTCTCTCTCTCTCTGTCTCTGTCTCTCTCTCTCTCTCTCTCCTCCCTACTAACTAATCAGGAAGTAACTCTCAGCTATTGCTCCAGTGCCATGTGAAACTACTGCTTTCTGTCATGATCATAATGGACTAACCCTCCGAAACTGTAAGCAAGCACCCAATTAAATGCTTTCTTTCATAAGAGTTGCCTTGGTTATAGTGTCTTTTCACAGCAACAGAACACTGACTGAGCATCCCTGTTCAATATTTGTCATTCACTTGTGGGGCCAGCCTGATGAATTGGCATCTGTCTCTCACCTCAAGCCTGTGTTCTGCACAAAGTTGTCTTCTGTAAGTTTGTAGTTGCTTTTCCATGTATCTGGACCATATTGGGAGCAGGTCCTTGTAAACATTTGTTGAACAGATTCTAGGATACTAAAAAATGAACTAAGGTAAATAAGAGCCCCCACGGTTTGATATGAGTCTACTTTCTAAGCCATGGATGGAGAATTGTTTACTTTGAATGAGCAAGAGTCAAGGACACTATAAATTACAGGAGCATGTGCCCTGGGAGACCAGGAGACATCTCTCGTCCCAGAGATCAGAGCTTGGCAGTTGCTGACACCTTGTTGGAAGCCAGCTGGCTTCCTGCATTTTGGAAAACCCAGCGGGATATTAACTCTCAAAGGCAAAGTCCAAGGGCACAGCTCTGTTGAAAGGCTGTGTGCCTGAGCACAGCCAAATGTGTCCCATTGCCAGTGATAGTCCTTGTGCTGTGTGTGGCTGATTAAGGACCACACTGCCATTGGGATAGAAGAATCTGGCTCAAAGACAGGGCCCCTGCTGCCTGGTTGGGCACTTAGTTCAAAATGTGACCGTTCTGGGTTTTTGTGTTGCCTTTAAAAAATACTTCTGTGCAATTTAACTTTAATTTGGAATCACATTTGTGTTTTTTGTTATTGTTGTTTTTAAATTATTAGGCAAACATCTTTAAAAATGCAGAGCTGAGGTTAAAGGAAATGTACATGAATAAGGACTTTTAAACTTTCTGTACAAGATTCAAAATGCAGCAGTTAAAGTAGGAGAGTTTGCTACTTTAGGGTGTGAAAGAAGCAAAAATTAGAAAATGTTTTCTTTTTGACTACTAAAAACCATAGTAACCTTAAAAGTTAAAAAAAAAAAAAAAACCAGGCCGGGCGTGGTAATGCACGCCTTTAATCCCAACACTTGGGAGGCAGAGGCTGGTGGATCACTGTGAACTCGAGGCCAGCCTGGTCTACAAAGTGAGTCCAGGAAAGCCAGGCTACACAGAAAGACCCTGTCTCAAAACACACACACACACACACACACACACACACACACACACCACACACGCACACGCACACGCACACGCGCACACACACACACACACAACAAACAAACAAACAAAAAACAAAAAAACTGAAGATCTCAGAAAATTCCAATATAGTAATCAGAGGCAGGCAACTGAGCCTTTGACACGTGAGCCTTGAGAGACAGTTACACCCAGAACATTATCAGTCTGAGTAGGACATAAAGGTGTGGGTTAGGCTGGGGGATGGCTTTTAGGGTACGCGCCCGGTTTCAGATCCCTAGCGCCACATCAGTTGGGTGTGAAGGCAGCTCAGATCTATAACCCCAGCTTTGGGGAATGAGACAGATAAATCCTACAAGCTGGCTTGCTTGCAGGCCTAGTTGAATCCAGGAGCTCTGGGTCAGTGAGAGACCCTGCCTCAAAAAGGGATGTGGAGAGTAATGGAGGGTCATAAAGGACTTCAGCCTCTGTCCTGCATGCACATGCACACAGCAGCATAAATATACAAACATGTGCATATGTTCTCTCTCTCTCTCTCTCCTCTCTCTCTCTCTCTCTCTCTCTCTCTCTCTCTGTGTGTGTGTGTGTGTGTGTGTGTGTGTGTGTGTGTGTGTGTGTGTAAATATTGCTCTTTTCCTGTGTAGAGGAATTTTTAGAACATGGCTGCTCTGGCAAGAGATCACATCCAAAGACCTTCAATCCAGGAGACAGAGGCAAGCAGATCTGAGTTTAAGGCCAACCTGGTATAGAGTCTGTTTCAGGTAAATAGAAGTTTAGGCCTAGGTGTGGTGGCACACACCTTTAATCCCAGACAATGAAGGTAAAGTTAGTTTGTAGAAGGAAGCACCCATATTTAAAAGTGATGTCTAATTGAGAAAGTGATGAGGGTTAGAGAGATGGCTCAGAGGTTAAGAGCACTGGCTGCTCTTCCAAAAGGTCCTGAGTTCAATTCTCAGCAACCACATACTGACTCACAACCATCTATAATGAGATCTAGTGCCCTCTTCTGGTGTGCAGGTGTACATGCAGGCAGAACACTATACATAATAAATAAATAGATCTTTTTAAAAATTATATATAAAAAAGAAAGTGTTGAATAAGAGAAGATTTGAAAGGATAGGATATGCCGAATTCTTAGAAGGGAGAAGAGAAAAGAAAGGGAAATTACTTAAGGAGCAACGCAGAGAGGTGGGGGGAGGAGACAGTTTTACTGGGACCGTAATAGAGACTGATTGCAGAGAGAGAACTCAGGTGAAGATCAAAGATTGAATGAGGAGGATCCAGAAAATTAGAGCAGATTTCTGGAGTTATATTTAGTAATTTAGGGGCCGAGAGAGAAGCCAGATTGAATAAGTCAATTGGGAGAGGAGTTTGAGCCAGAACAGCTGAGTTGAACCAGCCACCCCAGAGCTCAGAAAGAACAAGTAAGGGTGAGCTTATCAAGCAGTAATTCTCAGAGGCTGAAAACATTCTAGGCCTAGATTAGATTGTATGGAGGTTAGAAGCTTCCAGGACTAGGCCTAGGTTGGCAGAAGGAGGCAGTAAGCCTACCAGACAACAACTGAACCAGGTAAATAAAAGAATAAAAGTTCCTGTTACATTTCTATTCTGGGGCCAGACATGGTGGCACATGCCTTTAATCCCAGCACTTGGGAGGCAGAGGCAGGTGGATCACTGTGAGTTCAAGGCCAGCCTGGTCTACAAAGTAAATCTAGCACAGCCAAGGCTACACAGAGAGACCCCGTCTCGAAAAACAGACAAAACAAAACAAGCATTCCTGTCCTGGGCATCAGCATTTCTGATTCTTGGGGTTTTGAGCTGAAACTTTCGACAGCAGCTCAGGCCTCTGAACTAAGTTACACTGCTGGCTTTGGATGGCAGAACTCCTTAATCACATGAGCCAATTACTATACTAAGTTTCCTCTTAGTGACTATGTCTTTACTGATTCCCTTTCCCAGGGGAACTGATTAATACAGTCACCATCAGTAAAAATACCTCAGCTTAACTGATGAGTGGATGAAAGGCCTCCTGTGTTCCTCTTGTTGTGGAGTTATTATCCATGTTTTGAAACATTACTTGTCATGGTAGCAGTGGGATATCATCCTGTTTGTAACTAGAAGGGCAGAAAGGAAGAAATAACAAGAGGAGCTGAAAGGCAGCTTGGGCCTGAGAGGCCACTGGTAGGGCATTCACTAAGGGCACCTGTAAGTGTAATATTTACATGCATTAGAATTTCACGAGAGTGCCACCTAGCTCCTAAGCTTACAGAGAAGGCAACTGAGGCACTGAGAAGTGACTTGCTCCAGAGTAAGCTGAGGCCTGCATTCCTACCTGGCCCACTTCCTCATCAGGCTTTAGTCTCTTTCGTAGTTGGTGTGAGAGTCTGAGAATCGCTGAAGAAAGACCCCAGACTCAAGTAATATGCAAGAACAAAGGCTGTTTATTCTGCAGAAATTCCAGCATTCAGGGGTCACCACCTTCATCCAATGCCGACCAAGAGTGGAGCTCGAAGGCTCCTTTTAAAGGCAGAAAGGGGAATTTCTATAAGGGTTAGGTAACCTTTGACTTGATTGGAGGGCAGCAAAGCGGTTACATGGGTCAATCCCTGATTGGCTTGGGTCCAGGTGGCCACCAGATTGCATTCTTGTGTCACGAACTTTAACCACAAGTCAAGCACAGATGGCGGGTCTTAAGATAAGATTTCTCCACATTCTTGTGGTTATCTTTTTCTTGTCTTTTTCCCTGATTGGCTGCCCCTTGCATGGGTTATTTATTTTTATGGTCTGTTCCTGGAACTGATGATTTTTCAGGGTCACCCCGAGGTCAGGCCTGGTTCCTAGCTGCCCTTTGGGTGGGGAGATTTTAATGCCATGAGTTGAATTGTAGAGACCTGACTGGGCTCACTCTGGCCCTTCAGTTGAACCCGCATTATAATTAATGAAAACAAATATAGAAGATTTTAATTCGAGTGTCTATATGCTATAACCTGGAAGATGGAATAGCCAATTGATGGAAAAGCAACAGTCTGTGCCACTGAGCATGATTCTTCTTGGCACGGCTGCACTGGCTCTGCAAATGGATGCCTCTGAGACCACTCAAGTGCAGCTGAGGAGGCAGAGGCCGCATCCCTTGTTTTATTTTCTGCTAGGATTCTCCCTTGGGTTCTCTGAAGTGTGACGTGCCTTCAGTAGTTTGGAAGGGACCAGAAACCAGTATGGGGGAGAAGAAACAGGGCTTGTCTCTATTTAAGTGTCTTAAATCCGTGCTATTCCAAAGAGAAAGAGCCAGGAGGGCACCGAGCTCCACGGGGATGGATACGCGAGGCCAGGCCACTCTGCCACCACTGCACTTCCTTGGTTAAGGAATCCACCTCCCTATCAAGCAGTCACAGCTTTATTCACTGCTCTCTGAGGCTCCATGGTGGAGTCCAAAAGCCAGCTTTGGAGATGTCAATGCACAGCATACAGCCATTCTTTCCTGAGGCAAGCTGCCAAGGATGGCCAGTGACCAGCTCAAATTGGCAGCAGAAGGCACTCACTCCTCCTCCAGCCAAAAACAGAGTAGCTGGCATCTTGGAGGTGGTTCAGCCACCACTATGGGTTGGCTCACTCCCAAATTGACTCTGCAACAGGAACCCACCGGAGTACCTAATGTGAATCGTTCTCTTGAAGACCAGAAACCTCTGCGGGTGTGAGGCTAAGCCTCAGAGGTCTGCAGGCTGCCAGATCACACAGGCTTTTCATCATCCTGTTATTAATCTTGTCTCTTATTAACCCAGATAAATGCTTTGTTCTTGATACCGGCACTACTCAGGGCACAAGCTACTTCCTCTTTGGGATTCAAATGGCAGGGGTTTCTTTGTTCTGGGCACCACTCTAAGGCCTGAGGTAGACTTTCTTTCTACCTGTCACAATGATCCTTTGCAGAAAAGGGAAGCATAGAGACAGGACTTAGGTTTCTAAAGGACACACGGAGAGGGAGCACATCCCAGGCCACCTCTGAAGTCTAAGGGCATAGCCACACGCTGAACTTTTCTCTCATGGGGGGGGGGGAGTTCTGAGAGGAATTATCTAAGTATTTGACTCCCGTTTTCTTCCCCAAAAGCGTTATAAATTCCTCGAGGGCAGGGGATCACATCTCACCGCTGGGTGTCTGTGGCGCTCACTTGGAAAACACTTTATTATGTGTATCAAGAATCTCACTAAGCATTTACCCGCGTGAAGATCAAAGCTGTTAGCCTCCCCTGCGGAAGTGCTTGATCCAGGTTGGTCAACGGCTTACCGCAATGTTCCATGGCTGACCTACATGTGGCATCTTATCCTAACGTTTAGTCACAGACTAGCAACATATTATATATGTCCATCTATCTGATTCTAAATGTAACTGACAAGCATGCTGTTCTCTGCAAAAAAGACCAAAAACTTAAATTACTCCAACCAAAGGTGTGGCGTATACACCCTATGCATAGAACCTTAGTCCCTGGCTCTTGCCTCAGAGTTCCTAAATATTGTGATTTTTAGAGTGACCAGATCATCTTTTACTGTAGAGGTCACTCTGGCAGACCTCGACATGGCCACAGAACAGGAGTGAGGCAGTAGAAGGAACAAACCCTGCTGAGTCTCTCTCTCCCTAAGCTCTGGGAATGTGCAGGGGTGGCGACTGAGGGCAACGGACTGAGCCTGTCTTTCTACGGAGTCATTATTATCCCACTGAATCCTCCAGATGTGGCGTGTGCAGAGCTCCAGGGTCGGCGAGCACGTGCTGGTGCTGCGAGACAGATGTATCCAGAAGACATGGGTGCCCCTTGCCCTCACCATGAGCCCCTCTCGCTCGCTGCTCTGGATACGCCTCCCCTGTCACACATAGATTGTTGTGAGTGAGGTGTCTTCCTGCGTCTGTGCCCTAATCTAGCTGATTATCAATTCTACTGAGGAAACTATGGGAACCTGTGACTCAACAGTCAGCATAGGGGCCTTGTGCCCTGGGACTGACGCCTGAAGTGAGGCAGTTCTGTGGGGGCTGAGTCTGAATTTCTGGGACTCGATACTGACTACACATCCTATTTTTAGGACATGCAGTTACTGTCTGGAGACTAAGAGGTTTGGTCTCTGGTGTTGGGGGGCCCTCCTAAGAGACTCTCGAGGAAGGAAGCAATATACTTTTACCCATAATGAAATATTACACCCGAAGGTATAAAAGCATATTCTGTCAAAAATGCATAGCAGACTGAAAAAGACATACAAGTTCCTTTTTTTCAAAACAGTGGTCTCTGTAATAATCCAGACAGAAGCTCAGCATAAAAACCTTTAACACTCAGTAGAAGAATGGATAAAGAAACTGTGGTACATATACACTATGGAATACTACTCAGCTATTAAAAACAAGGAATTCCCGAAATTTGTGGATAAATGGATTGAGCTAGAAATGCTCATGAGTGAGTTAAGCCAGAAGCAGAAAGACTCAAATGGTATATACTCACTTATATCTGCATACTAGCCCAAGGGGCATGTCCCACGAAAGCCTTCACTTACCAGGAAACTGGGACAGAGGGGAGGACATCCTATTGGGACTCTAGATGAGAGAAGCATGGGAGAATAGCAAAGTAGAAGGATCCAGAGGGTCCTAGAAGCCTACAAGTAGAACATTATGATAGGCAGATTTGGGCTCAGGGGTCCTGCTCAAACTAATGCACCAGCCAAGGACAATACAGGCGATAAACTTTAAACCCCTACCCAGATCTAGCCAATGGTCAGAATAGTCTCCACACTTGAGTGGAGAGTGGGATATGACTTTCTCACGTACTCTGGTGCCTCACCTTTGACCATGTCCCCTGGAGGGGGAGACCTGGTGGCACTCAGAGGAAGGACAGCAGGTTACCAAGAAGAGACTTGATACCCTATGAGCATATACAGGGGGAGGTAATCCCCCTCAGGAACAGCCATAGGGGAGGGGAATAAGGGGAAAATGGGAGGGAGGGAGGAATGGGAGGATACAAGGGATGGGATAACCATTGAGATGTAACAAGAATCAATTGATAATAAAAAATTAAAAAAAAAAAACCTTTAACACCCATCTCTTATTTTGATCTTCTGCCCGAGCTCTAAGCTCTCGGCACTAAGATGTTTTTAACACAGCAAAACAGACAAAGCCCACCAATGGCAAGCAGTTGCTTTCCCATGAAGTCATGAGTTTCTCATTAGGGTGTGATGATTGGCATGACCTGTCTCCTATCTCACGGAACTAGTGCGGCCATAGTGATGATGGGCAGGTGGCCTTTCCTGAGCGTCCACTAGGCACTTCACTTGTTTCCTCTCCTTTAATCTTTATGACAGGCCCGTGTCACCTGCTTTCTAATTGACATAGCGCCACAGGGAGCCCTTTCTCCACCCGAGCCTTGACTGGCTAGTCACAGACACTCGTCCTCAGCCCCACTGACATCCAGATCCTGCTAATCTCTCAGCAACGATGTCACCTTTTTGAGTGTTTGTCCTTGACAGCCCAATTGGAACCCTCCCTCCAATCATGAGATCCTTAGCCGGGACTGACTTTCTGCTGATGGAAACTCACTGAGGCCTCTCATGGCCGGATTTCCCTTTTCCCTAACGTTTGTCTCTGTCTGCACATGGGACATGTTGCAGGCTCCGTGACACCAACTCTCTCGTCTTGCTCACCGCAATATTACCCGCCAGTCGCATGTGCACAACACAAGTGCTCAATACGCATTTGGTGAGATACAGCTTAGGAACGTGTGTCCTAATACAGGCCACATCTTTTACAAGCTCTGACATCTCTTGTAAGTGGTGATCTCCTCCCTGTGTCCACATCTGTCACTTAACAGTCCTACTTTATAGGGGTTCACTAAGATGTGTGCACCAGTGAAAAGGAAAACTGGCCTGGTGTCATTGCTTACATATAGACAAACAGTGGCTGCTTCTGCAAACCTTAGAACCACAGGGTCAATAGAAGAGGACTTCGGTCCTTATTGTCACTGGAACTTCAGTGGCCTTTTCCTTTTGCCCGGCAGCATCTTCAATGTTCCAAGCCCTGGAATGCCTTCAAATGGCTGCTCCTGCTGCTGCGTTGGCTGCTCCTGGCTCCTATCCCTGCCAGGTGAAACTCTTCTCATGCTCTTGCCTGAGACACGGACTCACAGTGAGGTTCCCCCAGCCCCCCGTGGCTCTTCTCTAGGCCCCTGAGTCCTGAGGTGCAGCATCTAAGAACATAGGAAGTGAAGTGCCCTGGTGTTAGTGGTGTGGCCTCTACAGGAAGCTGCCTGGGACTGCTTCTGACCAGCTATGTGTTTAGTTGTATTTCTCATCACTGCGACCAAATACCTGATGAGGGCAGCTTCAGGGAGGGGGGAATTTATGCTGGCTCAAGGTTGGAGGGGATACAGTCCTGGCAGGAAGCATGAGACTCCGTGGTGGCAGGACCTTGAAGGTGCCCACGTTTCAGAAGACCAGAGAAAGAAAGAAAGAAAGAAAGAAAGAAAGAAAGAAAGAAAGAAAGAAAGAAAGAATAAAAAAAAAAGCAAAGAAAGCTAGACCAGAAGCAAGTTGATGCGGACCTTAAGTTCTCCAGGCAGTGCCACATGCTAAGTCTCCAGTCTGCCAAAACAGCGCCACCAGCTGGGGAGCCTGAGTGCAAACACGCAAGCCTGTAACATTATAACCCCATGTACCGTGGGTTACTGAATATTACTGAATACCCTGAGATGGAGAATCTCCGTCTGCGAGTGAAAATAACCAGTACTGTGTGAGTCAGATCTAGCTGCTCAGGTAAAAATGTCATGCACCGAGTGACTGGTAGCAGAAGCCACTGGTCCAGTAGGTAACAGAAGGCCCCTTCTCAGCTGTGTAGGCTCAAGGCAGATTCCATGAGTGCTGAGGACCGGCCTCCTCCTGGATGGCCAATTTTCACTGTAACCCCAGGAGGCAGAAGAGGTAAAGCTCTCTATTTTACAAAGACACTCTGATGGCTAGTCTTTCTTAAAATGCTACTCATAAAAAATGCCTTTTAAAATTTGTCTATATTCACTTTAAAAAGATGTATGTATGTATGTATGTATGTATGTATGTATGTATGTATGTATGTATGTATGTAATGTTCTGCCTGCATGTGTGCCTACCTGCCAGAAGAGGGCACCAGATATCATTATAGATGGTTATGTGATTGCTGGGAATTGAACTCAGGACCT
Source organism: Acomys minous (assembly GCF_964271855.1). NCBI lineage: Eukaryota > Metazoa > Chordata > Mammalia > Rodentia > Muridae > Acomys > Acomys minous. The sequence goes on along the minus strand of NC_140494.1, from coordinate 78,424,618 downwards.
CTGGAAGAACAGCCAGTGCTCTTAAACGTTAAGCTATCTCTCCAGCCACCATATTCACTTTTAATTAATTAATTAAAATAATTTTCCTACAATATATTTTGAACACATTCTTTCCTCTCCCCAAACTCCTGCCAGATCCTCCTCACCTCCCTCCCTCCTCAGTTTTATTCTTTTTCTTTTTCTCAAATAAATAAGCAAACAAACAAACAAACAAGCAACCACCCCCCCCCCAAAAAAAACCCCTTAAAACAAAAAATGAAAATCAAAACCAACTGACCAGCAAACGAAAACCCAGTAAGACAAAATATACAAAAACAAAGTAAAAAGCACACACACAAAAGCACATGGAATCTGTTTTGTGTTAGCCTCCCATTTCTGGCCCCGGGACCTGTCCTGGAATATGACCGACATACCTAGTGCCACTCCCTTGGAGGAAACTGGTTTTCCCTCACTTAGGGTGTACCCACTGCAAATCCCTTCGAGTTTAGTGGGGAGACCGTGTCTGCTCCTGCTCAGCACTGGGGCTTGAGCCCCAGGCTGGCTTGAACGCATGCGGGTCTTGTGCATACTGTCCCAGTCTGTGAGTCCATACGTGTGTCAGTCCTGCTGTGTCTGGAAGACACTGTTGGCAGTGAGAATTTTGCTTTCTTTAAAAGCCCAGTGACATTAATGTGGCTGTCTTTGTTTTAACCCCAGGTGTGGGAGATGGGGTCACTTCAGCCACTAACTATGATTCGCCTTGTGCTCTAGGAGGAGCATGATGTTTGCCAGCTGCAGATGGTTTCCGTTTGACATTCTGGAGACTCTTATAAATGCCAGAGCCCCCAGAGGGGCCAGAGGAGGTGGCTGCTGCTGCTGCTGCTGCTGCTGCTGCTGTTGCTGTTGCTGTTGCTGTTGCTGTTGCTGTTGCTGTTGCTGTTTGTGGGCTAGCTGGTTGCTAGGTGGAGCTATCCTGATTTGACTTGCCCCAGGACTCAACTTGCCCCCAAACAACTTGACAGGACATAGTCTAAAGAGATCTGTGCTTTGGTTCCCTCTCACCTTCTTCCTCTCCTACCCAGAGCTGGTGGGGTTGGCACGGATTGGGGTGGAGATGGGTGGTGGGTAAGGACCCCAGTAAGTAGCCCAGAAGCCTAGTCATGACTGTTTCAGTGGGATTGCTCGCGACCTCTGGCTCTCGCAATCTTTCTCTTCTTCCACGCAGATCCCTGTGCCTTTAGCGGGGAAGGGAGCTTGAGGAAGGGATCTCACTGCGGGGCCGAGGCCTCCAAAGCCTCTCACTGTCTGCACGCTGTCCTGGAGTGGACCTCTGTGTTACCACTGTCAGTCATGTGGGTCTGGAATCAACTAAAACCTATACCTCTTGGTGCGGAGTCTTGAGGGTGTATCCTCGAAAGGCTAACTGAGGGAGAGGACCCTCCCTGGCAGTGGGAGCACCTTCTGGCAGCCAGCCAGATATAAAGAAGTCCGCGGCAAACAGCCCCGCTTCCCTGCCTGCTTTCGCTTCTTGCTGCCAGCATCATTGCCACCTGTACCCTGCTCCTTAGCCTTCCAATATGACTGAGGACCAGCAGCTCTGTGGGAATCCTTCCAGCCTTCAGTGGCAGACTGGGACTACTGAGGCATCTGGATTCAGCGGCTTCTGGACTCAGTGTTTTCTGTGTGCAGGCAGTCATCAGTGAGCTACCTCACCTATGCTCTGTAAGCCAGTCTACTAAATCCCAATTCAAACTATGTTCACCCTGTCTCTTCTCTTCCTCTACAGCAGTGGTTGTCAACCGCGCTAACACTGTGACCCTTGAACACAGTTTCTCATGTTGTGGTGACCCCTGACCATGAAATTATTTTCTTTGCTGCTTCGTAGCTGTGATTTTGCTACTGTTATAAGTTGGAATGTAAATATCTGATATGCAGGCTATCTGATATGTGACTCCCACAGGCTGAGAGTCGCTGCTCTATAGGGTCCCGTCTAAATACAGACAGTGATGCCTTTGCCAGGCCTTATAATTCCATCACCTTTCCAAGGCCCCACCTCCTTATAGCATCATCTTGTGCATTAGGAGTTCAACATATGGATTTAAGGGACCCACTAATCTAGACTGTGTGAACTGGGTTTACCATGAAGGGCTGTTGGGAGGCTCTGATAAGCTGATGTATACAGAGTTCGAGATCTGGCAGATACCTGTGCTCTAACATACTGAAGGAATCTTTCTCTCATTTCTCTCCCTGTCCTTCTTTTTCTGTCTTTTCTAACCCTAACCTCCCTCCTCCTCTCTTCTTCCCCTCTCTTCTCCCCCTCCCCTCTTCCTTCTCCTCTCCCCCTCTCTCCTTTATTTCTTTCCTTCCTTTCTGCCTTTTCTATATTCACTCTTTCTTCCCTTTCCCTCTTTTCCCTCCTCTCCTCCTCCCTTTTCTTCCTGTTCACCTTCCTTCCCTCCTTCCTCCTTTTCTTTCTTGCTTTCTTTCTTCTTGCCTTCCGTTATGCCCTGTCCTTTCCCTATTTCCTTCTGTATTGGAGTTCAGGCCCATGACCTTGCCTTTCATACCAGACCTGTTGTGAGGCATCTTTATAACATTGGAGCTGTGAAACGCCGAGTGGGGGTTGGGGGGCGGGCAACCCCATTGTCTTTGTGCACCGGACCCCTTCTACCTCCTGCCCACAACAGATTTGCTCTCTCTCCTGTTGCCGCACATCAGGACTTGACTGTTGTCAACCCACTGCTCTCCAGCTCACTGATCGCTGTCGTTACATCCACCACCACCAGTTAGGTTAACATCACCTGTCTCCGTACCACAGTGCTCAGAATTGCAACCCTGCGGTTTCTTTTCCGCCCTACTGGACTCTTGCACTTCCTCCCTCCCTGCTCCTCTATCACCTCCACTCTGAGGCTGCCTGTCCCCCTCAATCCTTTCCTGCGGATGACCTTCCACTGCAAGAACTCAACCTCACTGCTGCTAAAGACCTGGGGCCCAGGCACTGGCCTCCATGTTAGCTGGCTGATGAGCCATTAACTGGCATCGTCCACGCTCTGTCCCTGCTGAGTCCTGGGGACACACACAACTACAGGCTGCAGGGACCCTCCATCCCCTTTTCTCATCCACAGGAATGGTGTCTTCATATTTTTCTCATTCCCCTTTGGGTAACCTCCAGCCTCTTTCTACACCTAGAGCCCAACCTGAAGGGCTTTAAATATATTCACCTTTCGAATCAAATTTCTAATATTACTCAGGAACACTAAGAGCGGCCGATGAAATGGGGAGCGGTTCCCTGTTTCTCTTTTCTCAGAGTCCTGTCTCCTCCTCTCTGCTCGCTCTACCACACTGTTTGAGCAGCAGGTCAGGGCTGGGCCACAATGCACACCTGCTCCTGCCATCAGCTACTCCACAGCAACCAACTTTCTCATAACTACTCCTGATCGTGCGGACCACTTATCTGTTCATTTGGTTCCACTTGTCTGTGAATTTGATCCCAAATTCCTACCTAAGAGTTCAGTTCCTCCACATGGCTCTCTATCCACATGGACCTGCTGCCTGCTCCCCACCACCAGCCCCTCCACCCACTTTCAGAGGAGGCTGCAGGAACTGGTTGCCCGTGCCTTCTCTCCCCGTCTGCTTCTCTCAAAGAACTGACTCTATTACAGAAATCTGGCCTCATTCAAAGCCAAAAATTGCTGTACCAAATTGCCAAATTCTTACAAATGATGCCCAGATATCTAAACTCTGCTCTCATCCTCCCAAAGCCTCTCTTAAGGCTCTACTTCCCAACTTGAAAAATCTTTTCTCTCTGATTCCTTTATACTCTGCTCTCAAAAGAAAAAAAAATATATCTTAAGATTATGCTGTGAACTCTTATCTAAGGATTTGTATAATTTGCTCATTGGTTATGATGTTTAAAACCTTAAGTTCAAACTCTCGTTTAAAACATACGTGTGTGTGTGTGTGTGTGTGTGTTTGCAACATAGAAACACAGATGTTTTTTAAAACATCGACCACGTGGCTTGCAACCTGCCATGTGACTCCACCATCTTAAGATGACCATGTGGTATAAAACAACAATTATAAACCTTCTTAGTCCTAAGGAACTCTCTGTTTATTATCCTATTTCCTTTTAGACTAAGAAAGCAACAAGTCTCATCTTAAACATTATGAATTTTTATAGAAATCCAAAGTTATACTTTTACTACATACCATATATGTGATCCAACCCTGGTTCAAATGCTTTATATGATGGTGAAATTTCAAGATAATAAAGGCCTATTCAGATAAATAAGCTAATTTAAAATGTATGTCTAATTACTTATGTCTTTGCTAGTTCTTGGATGCATGAATGAATAATTGCTATTTTTCCTGGCTCCAACTGCCTGTGATCAGGGTTCATCTCCAGGCTTTCTAGCCAATGGAGTTGATATAATAAATTAAAATTCAATTTTAAAATTGTCTTACACTGTTCCACTGTACTGCCAACTTTGAAAATGGGGTTTATTCTAGAGACATAGGATTGTCTACAATGTTAGAACTTGGTTATTATGCTCTACCTTTACTCTCAAAAGGTTAAAAATCACTCAAACGGTTAAAATATGTTTATCCAACCAGGTGTGGTGGCTGGATAATCCCAGCACTCGGGAGGCAGAGGCAGGTGCATCTCTGTGAGTTCGAGGTCAGCCTGGTCTACAAAGAGCGTCCAGGACAGGTAGTATGACACAGAGATACTCTGTCTAGAAAAAACAAACAAGAACAACAACAAAATATGCTTAGCCTTGGTTTTGCTGATGTTACTAATCTATAGTATGGCTTTAGAATTTTATAAGCTATAGAGTTTTTATAAACTAAATCATACAAGAAGCTGTTATGTTCTCTCTTTATGGACTATGTTTTTGTTGTTGTTAAGTTGGAAAATAGCTTTATTTGTTCTGAGTAGGCCAGAATCCCCTCAGAACTTCTGAAACTGCTTCCTGGTGTCAGCAGCCTTGGTGACCTTGAACGCATTGAATCTAATGGTCTTGCTCAGGGGACTGCAGTCTCACATGGTGACAATGTGGTCAATCTGTACATCCCTGAAACAGGGGGACAGGTGCACAGACATGTTCTTGTGGTGCTTCTCAAAGCGATTGTACTCCAGATGTAATGGAGACAGTCCCAGCCGATGACAATGGTCCTCTGTACCTTCATCTTAGTCATGGACACCAGACAGGATCCGGCCTCGGATGGAGACGTTACCAGTGAAGGGGCGTTTCTTGTCTGTGTAGGTGCCCTCGATGGCCTCCTTGGGCGTCTTAAAGCCTAGACCGATGTTTTTGTAGTACCAAGGGAGTTTTTCCCTGCCGGTTTCTCCCAGCAAGACACACTTCTTGTTTTGAAAGATTGTAGGCTGGTTTTGGTAAGCACACTCTGTCTGAATGTCCGCCATCTTCCCAGCAGCCTGAGGGGGGGAAAAACTACGTTTATGATTTTTAAGGTTCCAACTTAACAGGGATGAAACCTAACGTCCTAGTCTTTAAGAAATGCAAGTTAGGGGGCCTGGAGAGATGACTCAGTGGTTAAGAACCCTGTCTGCTCTTCCAGAGATCCTGAGTTCAATTCCCAGCAACCACATGGTGGCTCACAACCATCTATAATGTGATTGGATGCCCTTTTCTGGCCTACAGGTATACATGCAGATAGAGCACTCATATACATAAAAATAAATAAATATTTTTTTTAAAAAAAAAGAAAGAAATGCAAGTTAGGCTAAGCATGGTGACACAGGCCTTTAATCCCAGAAGCAGGCAGATTGCTGTGAGTTGGAGGCTAGCCTGGTCTACAGAGAGTCCAGGACAGATAAAGCCAAAAAAAAAGAAAAAAGAAAAAAAAGAAAAAGAAAGAAAGAAAGAAAGAAAGAAATGCAAGTTAATACTCAGACATCTTAAAATGGCCAAATCATTTAATGTGTCCAGAAATATTTGTGTAGTTATGCTAAGAACTGATGTGATTGACTACAGGAGTAAGCTTTATTTAGTAGCCTGTATGTGTTTTCAAAGTTAAACAAAAGTAACTAGAAACAAGCAAAGTTTATCTATTTAGACCCACTTGAGATAGATGTGGTCCTCACACAGTTGTCTGAAAAATATGATATACTTATAGATCATAACATTCTGTTTTGCTGGCAAGGTGTAGTTTAAGAGGAGATAACTAAAGACAGGTAAAGATTAACTCCGATATGCTAGCCCTTAAGCTTGTCGGAGATCTGCAGAACGCGACACTAAATATATTTAAACCTATTTTGACATACAGAGACTTCCAAATCCTAACAGTAACCCTCCCCCCAAGAGCTCCAAGAAGATTTGAGCACAACAGATGACGTCAACGCTGGATTGAGGTTATGACTGCCACTGGGAAAGACTGTCCACAATGCTTTGCCCACTGCTAGGGCCCAGCCTGAACTGTGGACAAACTGGACACCTTGAGAGTAATTGTCTCATCCTGCTGAAACTGAGGTGAGGTCAGTCTTTCCCAAGTTCTTCCTCCATAGAAAAAAAAAAGGCTGTCATCTTCTGTACCTGATGGCCAGACTGTCTTCGCCTGTGTTGACATGGGAACCCAGGAACCTGGGACAACTGCCTAGGTCGTGGACTATGGACTGACTAGTCATCTCTGTCATTTTAATTGACATATAGATTTATTTAGGTTACGATGTATCCTTCTCAGGTCTCTGATCACATTGGTGCCTAAGGTAATGGTAGCTTGACAGCTAGAGAGCATGCATTAGCTCCTTACCCCAGGGTAATCCATCGCATTAGTTTATTAGTCAATTGATTTGCTAGTTAAAAATTACTAGGTAGGTCTCTTATTTAAAAAGCAAACAGGGTTGCCTTGCTCACAGGCCTCATGGTAAATAACTAGGAAGAAAGATGTAATCCACCTCTCAGGTCAGATGGACTCCAGATAAGTACCCCCAACCAACAGCCTAAGTTTCCTACCTATTGCCTATTTCAGAGGGAGGGATTCCTCCCTCTTTCCCTGGTTTTGGAACTCTAGTCCCCCAGCTACCAAAATCATGGGTCCAAAAGTTTTATATGTACACCTAAAAAAGAATTTTCTCCCTAACCTACTTAACTTTGTCTTCTAGACTGAGACAGCTCAGCCTGTACCTTCTAGATGTTCTCACAACCCCCTGGGCAGCAGCAGAACAGCTGGCTCTCCCGGAACTTTGCCAGCCCACCTGATCCCCACTCACTTAGGATCCCCAAAGATGCCATCAGGCCCAAGTCAGCAGGAAGCAGCCATTTTTAGGACACAGCATCCTCACTCCCATCTCACCAGCCCTTCCTAGTCTCTCTCTCTCTCTCTCTCTCTCTCTCTCTCTCTCTCTCTCTCTCTCTCTCTCTCTCTAATTAAACAAAAATGGAGGAATGTTATTCCAATAGCCTGCTTCTAGGTTGCCTAGCAACCTCTGCCATCATCACCTGGTGCTGCCAGGTGTGTTCAGGTTAAAGGCATTGGCCCACCACTGCTCTCTGTCTCTCTCTCTGGGGGTGCCCCCTTTCTCTCTCCTTCCCCCTCTACACAATAAATCTCCTTTTATACCAGATCTGTTGTGTGGCATCTATTTATTATATATTATGATGCTGGGACCATTCAGAACCTCCTCTATAAGCTCCTTTGAAATACATAATTAATTGCTGTCAATCACATCCGTGCCCTTCCCTGCATGCTCCCGCAGCTCTAGTAATCCCAAGTCTCCTCACAGTTCTGCCGGCTGTGCTCCGATGGAGTATGAGTTCATTATTTTTAGCAATATTATGTTTCATGAGGCTAAGGTATCATCACTACAGCAAGGCATTCGGGAGCTTCTGCTGTTTCAGATGGCAGTTTAAGTGGGTACATGGGATGAGAGGGCAACCCAGGGGGATTCCGCTCTGAGGAATTGAGTATAAGGGACCACGGTGCAGCTGGGTGGGGTTAGCAGCTGCAGCAGCTCCTGAGAGGAAAATGTGATTTTAAATGAATAGATGCATCGTTTATCCAGCCTGTGAGCAGAAATGTGGAAACTGTCCAGGCAAATCTACAGAGGGGACCAGGAAAAACTAGAAATGTAAGGTGGAAAGCGGGTCAAAGCAGTCATGAGGTCTATACAGAAGGAGAGGGAACTGTTATTCTATCCGGCTTGTGGCTCAGAATAACTTCTTCAACTGCTAAGAGTCCATCCCAGGCTGTGTCCCAGGGTAATGATTTCCTGCCCTAGTAACTCTTCCAAAGTTCAATTTTATACATATGGTTTCAATTCTATTTGGCCAACTTATGGAACATTTACTGAGCCTTGTAGTGTGCCAGGCCTTTTCCATCTATGCATATATTAAAACTACCCAAACTGGTGGCTCATGTAATCTCAGTACTCAGTAGGCTAAGGCAGGGGGATTGCTTTGAGTTCAAATCCAGCCTGGAAGACAGAGTTTTGAGAGATGGGGGGGGGGGAAAGCAAGAAAAAAAAATAGAATTAATCTGGGTGTGGTGGTGCACATCTTTAGTCCCAACACTCAGGGATGAAGACAGCTAGATCTCTGTGAGTTCGAGGCCAGGCTGGTCTACAAAGTGAGGCCAGGACAGCCAAAGCTACATAGAGAAACCCTGTCTCCAAAAAAAACCAACACCCGCCCCCTCCTAAAAAGAAGATTATATGATCTGCTTTAAACATCTCTGTGGCATGTGTTTGTGTGTGTAGCTTTCTTTCAAGTAATAATGATATTTATGAAGCATTTCTAGAATAATGCTGGTACCTTCTTAAATACCTGATATTTATTCACCGCAGTTAATCACAAGCAGCTCTGAGAGCTTGTTACTAAGCTCTTTAGGAGAGGAAGACAAGACCGAGGCGTGAGGACAGGACCTTCCTTGCCTGAGGCCACCTGGCTGTTTAAATGACAGGGAATGGGCGTGGGAGGCAAGTCGGAGCCTCCACAGCTCAGGACTGTCTGCTCTGTCTAGCTGGGAGTCTGTACAAGTTCATCCTCTGTGTCCCCCGCCCCCACCCAGTGCTTGCTCCCTGGCACTGTTTGCCTCACAGTCAGCAGTTCTCAGTTGGCCTGCATGGTGTGGCAGTGCAAGCAGGCGTCCCTTGGTGCAGGCTGCGGCTCACTTTAATTAAAGCGGGTGGCACTGCAGAATGAAACTGGCAGGAAGCGGCTTCTCAGAAACCCCCCTCTCTATTCCCAGGTCTGCCCATATGCACAGCAGTCCCCACGCAGCTGGCAGAACCTTTTTCTTCCAGTTTTAATTAAGACACACACACACACACACACACACACACACACACTCACACACACTCACACACACTCACACACACACACACACACACACACTCACACACACACACTCACACACACACACACACACACACACACACACACACACACACACAGCCCAACTGGTTTGACAAGGATTTGCTGGTTCTGTGTTTGCTATCACTCCTAAGAGCTGTTTCTCAGCATTTGGAGGGAGGCCCATGGAGTGAAAGAACAGGAACCCAGTCCACATAGCCCAGCAAGAGGAAACACCAAACAGAACCTCTAAGGATATGAGCCTCAGGGAGGACCTGTGAGCAGTTGTGTCAGTCAGATTAACCTCTGGGTATACCCCTGAGAGATTTCCTTGATCACAATAACTAAAGTGGGAAAACCTACCCTGAGCATGGATGGGCACCTTCCTGTGGCAGCCCAGATATAAGAAGGTCCAAAGTCAAGCTCTTGCTTTTTGCCTGCTGGCCTTGGCATCTCCCTGGCATGTTCATCTACCCTGTTGCGGCTGCCTACAGAGCAATGACTGGTGCTGTCCTGCACTGTCATCAGATCACAGATTCTTCAGCCTTCCAACATGGGTTTGGTTTTTTTGTTTTCTCCCAAGGCAGGTTTTCTCTGTGTAGCCTACACTGTCCTGGACTTGCTCTGTAGACCAGGCTGCCGTTGAATTCATGGAGATCCGCCGGCCTCTGCTTCCCCCAGTGCTGGGATTACAGGAATGCGCCACTGTACCTGGCTGCCTTCCAACATGGACTTAAGACCAATGGCTCTCCAGTAGCCCCCAGGCTTTTGGCACCAGATTGGGATTGTTAAGCCATGCAGCCCAGTACTGATCCTCTTGAGAATTCTGGCTAATATGGGATGCAATTCTAATTTACTTAATAACCTAGGTGGTTACTAAGATAAATAAAGCTTCAAAAAGAATACAGAAGACTGAAAAGCTTAGAAAAAAATGCTAAAAGATGGCACTTTAGAAGTTCAGGTTAGGTATGGTCCCTATCCCAAATGCCTGGGAACAGACGTATTTCAGACTTTGGAGTATGGGCCATTCTGGTATATTTGCCTAGACTTTATGGATTTAGCATCCCTAGTTAGGTAATTCAAAAACAGAAAACACACCTAAGTCCCCAACACTTCCTGTACTCTGCCCCCCCCTTCCCCGGGAGTCTCAGAGTCATCCAGAATGCAGAGCAAGTGTGATAACCACAACCCTTCAGCACACTAACACAGCTTGTACCTGGTAACATTTGGACCTGATCTGAGAAATCATTTGTATTTAGGAAAACTGAAAGTCCATTTCCTTGAAGACATTTCATAAATCAGATTCTTTTTTTTTTTTCCCCTCCTCATTTAACCTCAAGAGTTCAAGGTCAGGCCCAAGCAACTTTGAGGAAGTAATTAAACCAGGGCTACACCAAGGAGGCGCATCATTCACTCCCCCTTTCATCCCACAAAAGGAGAGTTCAAACCTTTTGATTTGCCCAGCGTATTTTGGCAGCCCGTGCTCCCAGCTTCTCCAGCAAAGTTGCCAAAATAATGGGTATGCTGCATGGAAGAAGCATTTCAAAGTATCCGCATTGCGTGAGTCGTTCCTAACTCCCCACGTCATAAGGACAGACACGGCGACTTAGAAAGAGGAGGCAGGAAGCCTGTAGATACGGTTTCACGGAACAGATTGTACCTCTTGAATTCCAAAGTGGCAGGGCTCTCTGCGTTGCCATCCCACAGTCACCCAACAAGATGCTTGTTATAAAAAGGAAATATGCCAGACTGCTGGGGATGGTGCCTTGCTAATGGCTGCCTCCTGCACTCTGTGAAATACTTCCCTGGAACGTTGTCACCTGTGCCAAAAGATACCCAGACTGTCTTGTCTAATTGTCTTGTCAGAGACATTCAGAATATGCTAACACCACAAATCCCTAAGTTAAAAAAGCTGTAAGGATAAAAAATACTAGCAGAGTGCAGGCCTGTTAATCCCAAGACTCCACTCGGGGAGGCAGAGGCAGGTAGACTCTGTGAGTTCGAGGCCAGCCTTGTCTACAAAGCGCATCCAGGACAGCTACACAGAGAAACTCTGTCTCAAAACAAAAACAAAAAACAAAGAATAAAATACTAAATCCCAGATACATGATATCTGTGGCTCTGTCTCTGCCAGTGAGTCCTGAGGTAGCTCTCTCTAATTTCTCCAATTCAGCTAGTGAGCAAAGGGCAGGACATGTCAAAACAGTGAGTGGCTTGTGCTGTTCCCCTGAGAATACATGATGGATGGATGTGTTACTAGGGGGACAGTGAGCAGCACTTGTGCTGCCCCTCGTCTGTTCTGCTGTGCACAGAGGCAGCACGTACCTGTGCTGGATCCCTTTCTTGACCCTAACTTTCAGGGGTTCTCAGTTCCACCTAGCGAAAGCCCTTTCCGGACTTTAGTCTTTGTTGGTTTTTTTCCCCTTGCAGTGCTAGCGTTTGAACGCAGGACCCCAGGCAAGGGAGTCAAGCACTGTTCACTGGGTTCCTTGCCCAGCCCTGTGACAGGAATTCACGCCCTCAGCATCATCTGGCTTCTCTTTTCCACTGCCTCCTTCATCTCAACTCATAATTGCAGCTGGAAACCTTTTGATTGCTCTTTCACAAGAGTATATTAATTTTCATTCCCCAAATGAATCCTAATCCTGTACCATTCCCTCAGGGCCTGGCTTCAGAGTACTGCATGGCACACCACCCAAACTCAGCCCCAGAAAGAGTGTCTAACCACAGTGCCCATCAATGCGTCTCACCTTGGTCACCAACACTCAACCTCGGAAGAGATGCCTAACCATGGTTACCACTAATACTTCGGACCTTTGCTGTCAGGCTTATATTTTCTGTGATAGTCAAAGGATACAAAGCGCCCATCCGTTGCCTGCTGGACAAAATCCACAGTGCCGTCGGAACCTTCGTAAGCTGAGTTATCGGGGCATTCCCATGCTCACCCTGGAGGAATCAACACTGTCTCCTGGGTACATATATGAGGGTGTTTCCAGGATGCTTAACTGATCAGAGAAGACTCATCGTGAATATGGGCAGCATCACTCCGTGGGCTTGCATCCTAGACTGAGTAGAAAGGCAAAGGCCAGGTAAGCACCAGCACTCTTCTCTCTCTCTCTCTGCTTCCTGACTGGGCATGCAATACACCCAGCTGCCTCATTCTCCCATTGCTTTGTCTTCTCCCACCATAGTGTGCTGTATGTCTACATAGTGTAGTGTGGTGGGTAATTTATCAGAATGCCTAATAGTGTTTATTATCAGGCCTATAATTATTATTAAAGCAGTATTTTCTAACCCATTAGCAATCAATCAAGACACAGACACCTGTTATATTTTTAAATAGCCTTGATTAACCTGGGGCAGGGCAGATATTAATCCCACAAACTACCTCCCGTATGGGGGCAGATATCCCATACCTGCCCCAATCACATATCATCTGCTTCTAATAGTTTCTATCAAGCTACCTCCCATCCATAATCCCAGTACTCGCTAATTATCATCATCTGGGCCAAATCTCCATCCGTTGTCAGCCATGTGCTTCTTCTTGCACCTGACACATGGCACAGCCCTCTCCCTCTCTGTCTCCCTCCCCCTCTCCCTCTCTCTCCTAAAAGCCCTCCGATGTTAGCCATGCCTAACCCATTTGCCCTGCCCAGGTGTGCTGGCTTTTTATTGGCCAACCAGGAATAAGTTTTTAGGCAATGTTACATAGCAATCTTGGGGCACAGAGACAGCAAGCAGTAATCTCCGTCAAAATACATCAGACCAACCTCCAACAGTGTAGTGGATCTCAAACTATGAGCCCAAATAAACTCTTGCTTCTTTGAGTTGCCTTTTGTGGAGAGCCATGGAGCCCTTTGTGGACCCCCGCCTCCACAGGGCGCCCGGCATGCAGCCGGAGCCGTTTCGATTTAAACAACCCCTTATTTGAAAAAGGCCCGCTGCTCGCGAGCCTATCAGAGCGTGAGACGTGTCTTGGTGTGATTGGCTGTTTGAGTGCTATAAATGAATGTGAGGGGAGTGGCTTGGGGGGATTTTCACCGAAGCAAAGAAGAAAGGCCTGAATAAAGCTGCTTAGGAGAAGAACCGGTGGTCGCGTCTTTCTTGCCGGTCAAGCGAGGCGTGACAAGTGGTGGCCCGTACGGGGAACCGACTCCCCCACCGTCAAGTTCAGAACTCCAAGTGGTCAGGGATTGCCGGCGGGTAAGTTCCTGGTAAGTGGAGCTTACAACCCCTGGGGAAGGGGAAAGTCCTCGGGAGGGAGGCTATCCTTAGGTCTCCGGAAGGGAGCTAATTCTTAGGTCTCCGGGAGGGAGCTAATTCTTAGGTCTCCAGGAGGGAGCCAATAAGTGAAAATATGGGTGCGTCACAGTCTCATCCAGTTTTCGCCGCTCTTCAAGAGCTGTTAAAATCAAAGGGAATCAAATTAAAGAGTAAAACTTTGGAAACCTTTTTATCAGAATGTGATACCGTAGCCCCGTGGTTTGCTGTATCGGGTAAACTAGCCTCCTCGAGCTGGGACAAGTTAGGTAGAGATCTAGACTTCGCCTGGGAACAAGGCGATCTGAAAAGAGGTATAAGACCTATATGGAGGCTGGTACGCAGTTGCTTGGAGGATACCAGATGCTCACAGGCTCTGGAAGTAGGGAAACGGGCCTTAGAGCAGCTCAAAGAAGAAAGGTCTTTGAGGTCAGAGAAAGGGGACACATCAAGCGACAGTTCAGACTTGGAAGAAGATATTGAGGAATTAGCAGAAAAAATGGAGAGGTCCACCTTGTATCCAGACCTGACTCCATTTAAAAAGGGGAAGTTGCCAAAGGAGGAAGTGAAGACTAGAACTGGTGCGGAAGTTACCGAGCCTCATCCTTATTACATTCCTAATCCTGGGCCAGAGGCAACCGCAAGCGCTCGGTCTCTCTGCCCGCAAGTTTGGAGGGACGTTAGAGCTGGTGCCTTGGGTTTTCCAGTGTTCCAGGATGCTCAGGGACAGCGCTACCACGAGCCCCTAGAGTTCAAAATTGTGAAGGCCCTTGCCGAGTCGGTACGTGCCTATGGCGTTTCGGCTTCCTTCACAGTGGTGCAGGTTGAAGCACTGAGCAGACACTGCATGACGCCCATGGATTGGGGTAGCCTTGCCAAGGCCTGCCTCACTCCTGGTCAATACCTTGATTTTAAGGCCTTTGTAATAGAATTTGCTGCTGAACAGGCCGCCGCTAACGCTGCAGCAGGAAATCCAGCCTGGGACAGGGACATGCTTCTAGGACAGGGCCGATTTGCAAATCTACAGATGGGGTATCCAATGCAAGTGTATGAGCAGATTAACCAAATTGCCATTAGGGCATGGAAGGCCTTACCCAATAAAGGGGAGGTAAGTGGGAACCTGACTAAGATCATGCAAGGTACCACAGAACCGTTTTCTGATTTCGTCGCCCGCATGGTTGAGGCAGCAGGGAGAATCTTCGGGGACCCAGATGTCGCCATGCCCCTGGTTAAGCAGCTAGTGTATGAGCAATGCACGAAGGAATGCTGTGCTGCCATCACTCCTTATAAGGGCAAAGGGATAGAAGTCTGGATGAAAGTTTGTCGAGAACTGGGCGGGCCTTTGACTAATACTGGACTGGCCACTGCAGTAGTGCAGCTCTCAAGAGGAAGGAAGTCTGCTCCCCCTGGCACTTGTTTCAAGTGTGGCAAACATGGACATTTAAAAAGACAATGTCCTGAGAGAGGAAGTGGACAGGGAGGGGGAGGAAACATTCAACCGAGACAACCAAGTTTGTGCCCCAAATGCAAAAAGGGGAACGACTGGGCAAATGAGTGTAGATCGGTGAAAGATATTAACGGTCAGCATTTGACACCTGGCTATGGTGGAGCTCATTCAAAAAACGGACAGCGGGGCCCACGTCCCCAGGGCCCGCAAATATATGGGGCCATGGACAATGGGAACCAGGAAAGCTGGGAGGAGGAGAGATGGCCATCTCTCCATCGTCCCAAGAACCACGGAGAGCCACTTCGGGTTCCGCAGGGTTGGACCTCCGTTCCACCACCAGACTGGTGTTAACTCCCCAAATGGGTGTCCAATTAATAGAGACTGACTTCAAAGGACCCCTGAAGCCTCAAACAGTGGGGCTTTTGATTGGGAGATCCTCCACTGCTCTCCGAGGGTTAATAGTACATCCAGGCATCATTGACCCCGATTATTATGGTACTGTTAAGATTATGGTTTCCTCGCCTTGCGGTATTGTGGCCATATCACCAGGCGATCGCATAGCACAATTGGTGATTCTCCCTAGTCTACATACTAATTTTCCATCAGCTAAACAAGAGAGAGGAAAGAAAGGTTTTGGGTCCAGTGGAGTTGATTTAACTTTCCTCTCTTTGCAATTGGATAAGAGACCGATTTTGGACCTGTTAGTGGAGGGTAAAAGAATTTCAGGGTTGCTAGATACTGGAGCCGACCGCAGTATTATTGCCAAAAAGGACTGGCCTACTGCTTGGCCCGTTCAAATTTCTTCACAGATCTTGCAAGGACTGGGATATGCCAAAGCCCCTGACATGAGTTCCAGATTGCTAAAATGGCAGGATCAGGAGGGTCATGTTGGAGAAATTCAGCCCTATGTCCTTGACCTGCCGGTCACCTTATGGGGAAGAGATTTATTACAAGACTTGGGCTTTAGACTAACTAATGAATACTTGAAAGAATCACAGGGAATAATGAACCATATGGGTTTTGGCCTAGGAAAATATCTCCAGGGACGGCATTCTCCTATAGAGCCAAAACAAAAACAAGGGAAAGAGGGTTTGGGTTTTTCTTAGGGGCCGCTGGGGAGGGGACTCCCATTACATGGAAGACTGAGGACCCTGTATGGGTTCCCCAGTGGCCACTTTCCTCAGAGAAATTACAGGCAGCCACAACCCTTGTTCAGGAACAGCTTAGCTTAGGACATATTCAACCTTCTGTGTCACCCTGGAATACCCCCATTTTCGTTATTAAAAAGAAGTCTGGAAAATGGAGGCTGTTGCATGATTTAAGAATTATTAATGAGCAAATGCAAGTGATGGGACCAATTCAGCGTGGACTCCTGCTACTTTCTACCCTGCCTCAGAATTGGCCCATAATTGTTATTGATATCGAAGACTGCTTTTTTTCCATTCCTTTAAATGAAAGGGATTGGGAATGTTTTGCTTTCACAGTTCCTTCTTGTAATCATGAAAAGCCAGACCAGAGATATGAATGGGTAGTGTTGCCACAAGGTATGGCTAATAGCCCTACGATGTGTCAGCTTTATGTAGGACAAGCTATTGAGCCATTGAGGAAAAAATACCCCAAATTAAGATGTATCCATTATATGGATGACATCCTTCTGGCACACAATGATGAAACCCTTTTGCATACAGCTTTCTCCGAACTAGACCAATTGCTGCGACGAAGGGGATTGTCTATAGCCCCTGAGAAGGTACAACAAGACACCATAGTGAGTTATTTAGGAGCAAAGATTCTACCAAGACAAGTTTGCCCCCAAAAATTGCAGTTACGCCTGGATTGCCTACACACTTTAAATGATTTTCAGAAATTGTTAGGTGATATTAATTGGATTAGACCTTATTTAAAGATTCCAAATTATATCTTAAAGCCATTATTTGCAATTTTAGCGGGGGACAGTGATTTGAATTCCCCTCGACAATTAAATGAAGAAGCACGAAAGGCTTTAAATAAAGTTAATCAGGAATTGCAGAAAGCTTGCCTAAATAGAATAAAAGAAGGAATTCTCATTCAAATGTGCATTTTACAAACATCAGACCAACCTACAGGAATTCTATGGCAAGATGGACCTTTATTATGGATCCACCCAAAATGTTCTCCTGCAAAAGCTATAGATCATTATCCCACAGCCATTGCAAAATTAGCCATGGAAGGCCTAAAACAGAGTTTACAATTCTTCGGTATGGTCCCTGAAAGAATTATTGTCCCTTATGATAGTCACCAACTTCAAGTTTTGTTTGCAACAGTTGATGAATGGGCTATTTTAAAAACCAGTTATGATGGGTATTTTGACAATCATTATCCTAAACATCCATTGATGACCTTCTTTAAGGTACATCCAGTAGTGTTTGCAAAAATTACTCGATCCCAGCCCATTAGTGGAGCTGTTAATATCTTTACAGATGGATCAAAGACCGGTTGTGGGGTTTTCTTAGTTGAAGGTCAAAAACCAATCCTCATACAATTCCATCCTACATCACCTCAACGAATTGAGTTGCAAATTGTTTTAGAAGTTTTCAAAAGACATCCGGAACCCTTTAATTTAATCTCTGATTCTAATTATGTTGTGAATCTAGTAAAGACCCTGGAAGTAGCGGGGAATATCAGTGATAGGAGTCCCATTTTTGAAATAGTCAAAGAATTGCAGACAATAATCAAGGAGAGACATAAACCCTTTTTTGTACAGCACATTCGAGCTCATACAGGTCTTCCTGGTCCTCTGTCTACTGGTAATGATGTAGTTGATCAATGCACCCGCATGCAATTTGCCTTCATGGCCTCTAGCTTGGAGTTAGCAAAAGAATTTCATTCTAAGTTTCATGTTAATGCCCGGACCTTACAGGCTAAATTTCACATAACCCGAGCGAATGCTCGAGAAGTGGTGCTTCGGTGCCCACAATGTGTTATCCATCACCATCCTCCGTCCTACAGGGTAAATCCTCGTGGGCTTCGGCCGTTACAAGTTTGGCAAATGGATGTAACTCATTTTGCAGAATTTGGAAAATTAAAATATGTGCATGTATCAGTGGATACTTGCTCAGGTATCATTTTTGCTTCTCCCTTGACAGGAGAAAAGGCTTCCCATGTGATGACCCACTGCCTTGAGGCATGGGCTGCATGGGGGAAACCACAACAACTAAAAACAGACAATGGTCCTGCTTACACAGCAGCATCTTTTGCTTCCTTTTGTGAACATATGGAAGTGACATTAAAACATGGATTGCCATACAATCCTCAAGGACAGGGAATAATTGAACGCACTCACAGGACCTTAAAGGAATGCTTAATAAAACAAAAAGGGGGAATAGGCAATGGCCGCACCCCGAAAGAAAGAATAGCTTTAGCCCTATTTACTTTAAATTTTTTAAATCTGGATATAGACGGACGATCCTCTGCTGATCGCCATTCCTCCACTGTGCCTTGTGGACAAGGTTTGGTGAAATGGAAGGATGTCTTGACTGGTGTATGGCACGGCCCCGATCCAGTCCTGGCGTGGGCGAGAGGATCTGTTTGTGTTTTTCCCCAGACAGCAACTGACCCGGTGTGGGTTCCAGAACGTCTCGTCCGTAGGTGCCATGGAGATGATCTTCCTGTGGATCCTGTGGATGATAACCCTCCTCCCGCGCATTCATAGTCGGGAACCCCAATGGGGGATACTGTCAGTTTTCCCGAAGCTGATGCCGATTCGACATGATGCGCAAGCTTTTCCCTGTTTATTTACCTCAAATGCTAGATTAGAATTGCCCTTTGTACCCTTGGAAAAGCAAATTGGCCCCCCTTTTTGTTCATCCTATATAATGGTAGTTATGATGGTTCATGAAAATTATACCCGAGCCGCTAATCTGTCTAAGTTTTTATCAGATCAACTCCAGGGAAATTGGTCAGCCATTCTCGAGCAGGCACTCAACCACTTGCGTGTCGCGATTGCAGCTGTTAATTCCATGTGCGGGGACCTGTCCCTTGCCACGAGCTTCTCTTCATGGATGGCGGCAGCGATGAACCATCTGGAAGAGTGGGCGGGGATAGGAGCCTTGGAGTTCTTGATGTTTGCAGTATGTGTGGTATGCTTTTGGTGTATTTGTCGTTTGTGTGTGTCTCAGATGCGTACTCAAGTTATGATGGCTCAGGCATTTGCAGCAGTTGAGGCGGGGCAATCTCCACAAGTGTGGTTGGCGGTCCTGAAGAATTGATCACCTTGTCAAGCTCAGGGTGCGAGGCAGAGCACTGCACAGGAGGTACATTGTTTGCAGTTAATGGCCTCCTGGGGAGCAAGTCTGATTGCATGTGGGTTGGTACCCCAGACCCCACCTCCAGAAAAAAAGGTACTGGACGGGTCCAGTGCTGAGCCAAGTGAACGGCTTTGGCTAAGTACCGTTGTACATCAGTGTTCATTCAACAGGATGGGTTCAGCACTCAATCTGGTGGAGGGCTTAGATTGTGGGCTGTTATACATCAGTGTCCTCCTGGAGATCAGACCTCTACTCTCACCTGTTGCGTCAGCGCTAATAAAACAAAAAGGAGGAACTGTGGAGAGCCACGGAGCCCTTTGTGGACCCCCGCCTCCACAGGGCGCCCGGCATGCAGCCGGAGCCGTTTCGATTTAAACAACCCCTTATTTGAAAAAGGCCCGCTGCTCGCAAGCCTATCAGAGCGTGAGACGTGTCTTGGTGTGATTGGCTGTTTGAGTGCTATAAATGAATGTGAGGGGAGTGGCTTGGGGGGATTTTCACCGAAGCAAAGAAGAAAGGCCTGAATAAAGCTGCTTAGGAGAAGAACCGGTGGTCGCGTCTTTCTTGCTGGTCAAGCGAGGCGTGACAGCCTTTGTCAGATATTTTCGTCACAGCAGTGAGAAAAGTAACAAATACCTCCGTGACATCCTCCCCTGAGCCATCTTTCTCCTCTGGTCATCTTCTGATTCATTCACACAAAATCAATGCCTCCGGGAAAGCCACTTCACACCTCCCGTTCTGCAGAGGGATCCATCTCGGCTGCAGTGGCCACTGCCTTTGCTGTGCACGCTGCTAACATAACCAAAGCCTTGCTGGCAAGGCTAGCCTGCCGCATGAGCTGGGCTGTTCCTCTCTAGAATGCTTTCTCTGTTTGACACAAGTTTAAAAAAACAAAGCAGAATTTCACTCATAACAGGCCTTAGTCACCAATAAGAAAGGAGAGGAGCAAATAATATTGTTACAATGTGCCTTCAAATAAAATATATTTTAATAAAAAGTTTGATAGCTCACTTATAAATGAGTAGACTTCTCTCTCTGCTTCCCCTTGATCAGCTAACTCAGTTAACACAGCCAGGATGCAGAGGATCAGGCTTTATGTATGCACACACGTGTGCGCGCGTGCACACACACACACACACACACACACACACACACACACACATACACACACACTTTCTAAGTCCAACAAGGCCCAACAAAAGTGAAACCCCCAGGGGATACCCACCTAGAATAGCCAGATCTTAGATGCTAAATACTGTTCTCCACCCAGAGGAGCCAAGGCCCTTGGGAACTAGTGAATTCCACTGTTTACACAGGAAAGGACACAGGCTTAATTTTAGAAAGTGGGTAGTTGATCCAAGACTGATGAGGAATAATGAAATGGAGCTAGCTCCACCTTGAAGAGGTTTTCCAACCAGGCCACGTATGTGATGTCTGCACACAAAGAGGAACACTGATGGTAGTGGGTTACAACTCACTATATAAAATCTGATTCCACGGGCTGGAGAGATGGCTCAGAGGTTAAGAGCACTGTCTGCTCTTCCAGAGGTCCTGAGTTCAACTCCCAGCAACCACATGGTGGCTCACAACCATAGATAGTGAGATCTAGTGCCCTCTTCTGGTACACAGACATACATGCAGACAAAAACACTGTATATAGTAAATAAATAAATCTTTTAAAAAAAAATCTGAGTCCATACTATTATACTGACCTGTCATAGAAACCCAATAGAGAAGGGTTGTGAAAACTTTAAAAAAATAAATAAATAAACAACCACTGGCAACTGTGGTGGTATCAGTTAACTTGTGAGAAAATCATCCCTGGACACAAGGTGGACATCAGGGAGGAACTGGTACATCAAATAGCCTCAAAGTGTCACTCGCAAAATGATCACTATTTTAAAAGGTAGAAGACCGTTCTTACTTTTCAAGTAGAGCAACTCCATGAAGCAGCATCTCATCACATGATCAAACTTACTGTCGCTACTGAAAGGGCCATCAGCAGCACGTGCCTTCCTACCAGACCCTGAGGAAGCCACGGCGTCACCTTGTGGAATTCCTGACACAGGGGGCGCACACTGAGCCTAGGCAGGTGGAGATATATCAGCCTAGACAGGCGGGCGTTCTACAAATGATGCCACTTACCACAACCATGAAACCCAGGGACAGACAGGGAGGGACAGCACTGGTATGTCAGAGCCAGCCTCCCTCAAGGGCACTGATGGTATGCATGCTCCGCTTCTCAGATCTGCAGCTCAGTAAAATGAAAGAAAGTACAAGCCGAAGTCAGCCAGAAAGTTGGTGAGAGGGCAGTGTGGGTAAAGTGCTTGCAGTCAGGCCTGATAACCTTTGCTCGGTCCCTGGAACTCACACAGCAGAGGAGGAGAACGGGCTCCCGGAAGTCTTCCTCCAGCCTCCATTCATGTGCACGCACACACACACATCTGAAAGGAAGAAATGAATGAATGAATGAATGAATAAACAGAGGGAAGACAAATGATGAATTCAATCTGCCAGAATGCAAATGTCTCCAACATAAAGCCATGCGTGCTCTCTGAGCTACAGTGACCACCCAGCAGCTCCTGTTGGAGTGGTTCCCAGCTGAAGGAAACCGGGGCAGCAGTATTGATGTACAAGACAGAAAGGAGCCAGATTAAAAAAATCAAGTTATATTTCAAGGTTGTCTTGAGCCTGGGTATCAGGGGGAGCTGACCTTACAACTACAAAGAGGAGGAGGCTTTCAGGCCACAGAAGTTTCCTTGTCGTCTCTGTCCACAGAGAGCTGAAGGGTAGGCAGGTTGAGGTGGCCTGGTGTCTGGGAGAGAGATAACTAGAGAGTCTATGATGAAGAGTCTCACTCTTCCTTGTTTGGTCTTCCCTTTCTCCCTCCCTCCCTCCCTCCCTCCTCCATGTTTCTCTCCCGCCTCCTCTGTTCCTGTGATGTGCAATCTCTGTATCTAAATCAGACTCTCCCCAGGAGGACCCACTGGCCCCTAGAAGCTTCTTTCTTTGCCCCAAGACATCTTCCTCCAGGGTAGCTAGGCTGCTAAACAGTTTCTTGCTAATGCTGAAGGAGACAGTGGGGCCCTTGCACACAGGAACCTGAACTGCTGTCTTAGTTGGTTTTGGAGGGGGGGGGGCGCGACAGAATGCAACCAAGCCAGCTGGAGAAAAAGGTCTCTCTCCTTTTCCTAGTGTTCAAAGAAGTTCGCATGGGAGCGGGGCGCAGAGTAGAGAGCTGGGCTGTGAGCCTTGTAGCAGCTCTCTCCACTGCCAAATGGCCCACAGGCTGGAGTTTTAAAGAGCTGGCCGCCTTTCTCTCTGGGAAGAGTGATGATGATGGTCAGTGGTCTTTTTATCAGCAGTCAGCCAAGCTCCGCACCCTAAGTTTAAAAAGAAGCAAAGAAGAAAGTGTGGGCTGTGCGCTTTGAGGGAGTCGGGGCGGGGCAGGTAGGTGGGGGGTGGGGGAGGTGGGGCGAGGAGGTGGGGGTGGTGGGTGGTGGGAGGCAAGAAGGGGGCAGGCAGGATAGACATGACACATGACAACACAGATGTGGACACAAAGGCAGGTGCTGCATGCAGTCTCAATATAGGCCTCTGGTTCCATCTGTTCTGGAGTATGGACCATCAGGAAGCCTCTGTCCTCAACATTGAGGATGCTGTTTCCAGCAAAAACAAAACTCACACTATAAACTTATAAACTACAGTAAAAACATATACATGGATAAATTTTTATAAATTAAAAAAATAGGAGACAGGATTCTGTTTAGTTTCCCAGGCTGACCTCAAACTACTAGACTCAAGCAATTCTCCTGCCTCAATTTCCTGAGTAGCCAAGACTAGAGATGTGTGTGGGAAAGATTAAGCTTTGTCACAGGTGGAAGCAATCTTGGCGGGCTTTACCCTTGGGGCACCCCATGAATACCTTGTGATAGACTTAGTGGAGCCATCCTGGGCCTGGAATTCAGGAAGCAGACCTGGGAACCCCACCTGGGCTGTTGTTTTCCTAATTGACCCTCAACCGGAGAAGGAGACCGCCCTTCCCATGTGACTGAGGGAGGTGGGGAGGAGAGGACAACAAGTTCAGCCCAGGCAAGATCGCGTGGAGAGCAGCGACCAGGCCGGACCAGCACTCGGGCCAGAGAGACACCTAAGGACCCGTCCCGTGGAAAGGATACCGGAAGGTTTACTCTTTTGTCCCTTTAACCTTTTTTTCCTTCTTGTGTATGCTAGTTGGGTTGTATAATAAAGTTTAATTGTTAAGAAACAGAGCCAACAGATGTGTGTCACCATGTTCTACCATAAAGCATGGAGTCCACTTAATTTTCTTTTCGGCCTTTAAAACAATTTTCTCTTCACTTGAGTGACTGCCTAGGGACACTGCCTAGAGGGCACTTTTGCACATGTGACTCGGTGAAGGCTACTTCTGGGGCAGGAGGAAGCCTCTTCTGTCACTCTTCCCTCACAGACACCTCCCCCATCACAGGGTGCATTCAAATTGACCGCATTATAACTTATGCAAAACAAAACCAACAATGGAAAAACTTGTAGACATATTCATGCAAGCATATATTGTACATTGACTGTGTCCCCCACCTCAAACCTCCTATTTTCCCCTTTGTCACTCTGAAAACAAGTTCATTTAAATTATATTAAATGAATACAGTAGCAAGAGGGATAAATCCAAGCACACTGGGATTTAGCCTCTAAAATACCAACATTTTGTGATCTCAAAACTTACGCCTTTTCTAATAATTTATATGCATTTACCTATATTTTACCTCTAGTTTTTTAAAAATACAGTGTACATTCAATTATTGCTGAGTGTAAACAGAAGGAAAAGACTTTGGCATAAGACGCCTTAGGTGTACCCTAGGCTTTCAAGTTTAAATGTTTCATCACGTGTACTACACATGGTCACAACGAGTAAAAATTTTTAAATTCTTCCTGTATTCAAAGTGTTCCTCCATGTTTTGTTTTCCTTGCTGGCTTTGCCTCATAACCATATGAAATACCTTTTAATTACATACCGCCAATCAAAATCTTGGCACGGTGGGATCTTTTAGTCTCAGGAAGAACATGGGTCTTTAATTACTGTTGCATTGTTTTTAATTCTACTTCTACAGCATAGTCTTATCTGCAGTGACAAGATTTAAGAAAAAAAACCAACTTACACTTCACATTTCGCACTGAGCATCTAAATTGCACGGGACACAATGGTAATCAGAACATATTGTTTCAATCATAAACCCCAGAGTAGTGAGAAATGTTGGGTCCTAATGGGAAGAATTAATCAGCAGCATTTTTATATTCCGATGCGGGGGAGATAATCCGGTCGCAGAGTGGCTTCTTTCAGAGGCGACTGTCTCTGGCTGTGAGACCCATTTGCACATGATTTCTTCCTAACAAGCCAGAAGCTGCTTTAATCTTTCTGCTGAAACCCCGTGGGCGCACTATCAAAGGTAGGCAAGTCCTACTGAGGCTCAAAGCTGATGATGAGAACCCGCTGGCTGATACTAGACTGGCGTCAGGCCTGGAACCACTTTTGCTTGATTGAGCCGTTTTGTCCTCAACATCGTTTTGTTCTCTTCAGCCAGATTTCCTCTAGCCCGGTACTGAGCAACACACAGTGCTCCCCCAAAGGCTTCTTGTCAGAAGTCAGAACCCTCAGAGGATGCAGGTTCCTTGACACCCAAACTCCCCAGAGCCAGGGGCAGCCAGGAGCACATCTGTCCTGCCCTCCAGGCTTACTTGTCCAGGAGCCCCACAGCTTCCCCCTTCTGAGCCCAGCTAGTGAAGGTGCCCACGCCAGGCAGCATTCTCCCAGGACCACACTTCCTTTTCACTGGAAAGGGCTGGCAAGCAAGATGCTGGCTTTCATGAAGATGCCCACAAGTCCAGTTTTCATTAGTTGGTTTGCACTGCTATGACGGAAGAAATGAGGAAGAAAAGGCTTCTTTTAGCCCTCACATAGTTGCAGATATTTCAGGCCTTTGTGGCAATAGCAACATGAAGCAGAAGCTCATCTGTCATGGCCAAACAGGAAGCAGAGAGAGCCAGACTGGGACCAAACGTAGATGGAACCTTCAAGGCTCACCATCAGAGGCCCCACGTCCCAGACATTGCACAACTACATCACCTCCAAGAACAGCACTCAGTCACGCAAGCCCGTGGAAAGCATTTCATATCCAAACCAGAACATGTTGTCCTTAATCACCTCACAATGCAAAAATGTATCCAGGCTAACTTCAAGAGTCTATATATTTCCCATAAAGTTCCATTATAGCCCATAGAGTTTCAATAGCTCCAACATTGACTTTTGGAAAAAAAGTCCAAACTCTAAACGTCTCTCAGAGACTGACAGCAAACTCCCAGCTGTAAACTTCTATAAGACCAAAGAGAAAGTTACATATTTCCAACATACAATGACACCCCACAAACGTTCCCACACTTTTACTCTAAATGTGGAGGATGAATTTAGTGTGATGGTTTGAATAAAAATGGCCGCCATAGTCTCGTATAGTTGAGTGCTTTGTCATCAGGGAGTGGCACTGCTTGAGAAGGATTAAGGGGTGTGACTTTGTTGGGGGATGTGTGTTCCTGGGGGGGGGGTAGGGGTGTGACTTTGTTGGAGGAAATGTGTTCCTGGGGGGGGGGGTAGGCTTTCAGGTTTCAAAATCCGAAGGCATGCCCAGTGTCTCTGTCTTTCTACTGCCTGTGGATCCAGATGCAGAACTCTCTAACTCTCTGGCACCATGTCTGCCTGTTCGCCACCATGCTCCCCACTAGCATGATAAATGGACTGGACCTCCAAAACTAAGCCAGGCCCAATTAAAGCTTCTCTCTTATAAGGGTTGCCTTGGTTATACTATCTCTTCACAGCAATAAAACACTAGCTAAAACAGCAAGGGCACCAGAGCAAGGCCACACCCCAGAGGGGCAAACACCACTGCCCATAGCTCTGGGATGAAGTGAGGTGTTGCCTATAATCTGAAGGGCTTGGGTGGCCCAATCCATCCCTACAGACATGCCATCTGCCACACATACGTCCTCTCTCTTAGGTAGCTCCACTAAATGCCTGTAGCTTGCCTTCATAGGCCATCCAAGTCTCTGACCTCTCCAACATTCTGAGATCTCACTGTAACTCAGGAGTCACCTTCCCAACTCCATCCATAGCTAATTCAGGAGCTTCTTACAGCAAGCTTTTAACTACAGATTATCTGGGCTCACTAGCATTTTCTACTGTAAACATGATGGAAACCTCTATGACTCTGTAGCTCTTGTATTCACATCTACAAACCAGCACTCCAAGTGCAATGCCAAAATCTGCTGGCAATTTGAGATGTGGCTGGGGGCAGTTGGACCACATATATAGTTGCTTCTGAGTGTCTGTATTGCTGAAAAATACTTCCCAGGGTGGCCCTGTTCAAGCAGAGCACACCTATGGCATCATAACCCCTGAAGCCTGTCTTTTCTTTCCAATTTCTCTTTTTATTTTTATTTTTTTCAGCCTAGAAAATATGCACTCTATATTGATATTTAATAATAAAAAAGAATGCCTTGCTATTCAGGTTAGTAGCAATCTAGCCTATCAAAACATCAGAACTTTCAACAAATTAAATTAAAAGTAAGAAAACAACAATAGAGTTTTCATATAAAACTTTGCATTTGTACACATGTTAGCCATTTGTCAGGACAAAGGGGATGAAAGGTAGTAGGAATATGGGGTGAAAACCTAAAACTTGTGGTTTTCCTGGAGAGATAATTGGTTCTCTTTAAAAGCTGAAATGTTGGGGCTGGAGAGATGGCTCAGAGGCTAGGAGTGTGGCCTGCTCTTCCAGGGGTCCTGAGTTCGGTTCCCAGCAACCACATGATGGCTCACGGCCATCTGTAATGAGATCTGGTGCCCTCTTCTGGTGTACATGCAGGCAAAATACTGTGTATATATAATAAATAAATGAATCTTTAAAAAATAATAATAATAAAATAAAATAAAAGCTGAAATGTTGAAGAAAATGCATATTTTGCATGAAAATAGTAGATGTGTCATATTTCCTATAAAAGCTGTAACTCTTATCACCCAATCCTGCTTTTGTTTTATACCCTAGAGCCTTTGATATTAGAATCTTGCCCTCAATGTATTATTCGTACCGCTTTTCCCCTCTTCATTCTCACTGTAAAGCTGACGGAACACACCCAGCAATGACCATGCCACAGACTGAACATTATGTCATCTTACAACCCCTCTGCCAAATTATTAAGCCCTTACTTTTTAATTCAGCCTTACCAGATTTTCAGGATATAGACAGACTGTAGCCCCCTTCTCTGCCAGAACATAACATAAATGGACTCTGGTTGTCAGTGAAGTCCTTATTCTGATCTAAAGTCTTATGAGTGCTCTTTACTGTTGCCGTTTCTATGTGAATTCTGGCCTTTGGCGCTCCCAACAGAATGGCCTGTTTAAATCTGATCGCAGTATCCTACGAATCACTAGCCCACAGCTCCATGCCTTTCTTGGTACCAATGCTCTGTATTCGTGACAGGAAACCTGACAGAAGCATCCAGAGGGAGGAAGAGTTGGCTCACGGATTTAGAGAGATGACAATTCATCATGGCAGAGAATGCATGGGGGACGTGGCTCATTCATAGTCAGTCAGGAAACAGTGTAGACAGAAACCAGAAGTAGGTACAAGCTTTAAGACTCATTTTTAGAGACCTGTTTCCACTAGCCATGCCTCATCCACTAGATTCCACAACCTCCCCAAATAACAGAATTATCTGGGGTATATTTCATATTCAAACCATACAAGCAGCTGCAAAAGTTGAGAATTCATCCTGTAACACGTCTCCTGCCAAAAACAGAGTAAATGGAACAAAGACTATAACTCTTTTTTTTTTTTTTTTTCGAGACAGGGTTTCCCTGTGTAGCCTTGTCTGTCCTGGACTCCCTTTGTAGACCAGGCTGGCCTCGAACTCACAGCAATCCGCCTGCCTCTGCCTCCCGAGTGCTGGGATTAAAGGCATGCGCCACCGCACCTGGCTGAGACCAAAGCAATACACGGCCCCATAGACTATTTTCATTTGTTCTAGTTTCATTCTTTTGTGGCAACAAAACATTAAAAAGCAACTTGGAGGAGAAAACGGTTGATTTCATCTAACACTTCCAGGTCACAGTCTGCCATTGAGGGGAGCCAGGGCAGGGACTCAGGGCGTGAGCCTAAAAGCAGGACCACTTGCTATCCTATGCAGCATTACCTGCAACCAGAGAACCCATTGACAGCTAAGGAAACACTGCACAAACCACCGAGAAGCAGTGCTTGGCAGCCTACCCACAGACCCACAGTGGCCCAGCCCCTCCCACACCAGTTAGCAGGGAAGAGGATCCCCACACACAGGCTCACAGGCCACTCTGATCTTGGCAGTTCCTTAACTGAGACTCTCTTCTCGGTCCTCTCAGTTGACTCTAAACTATGTTCAGTGTACAGTTAAAGTAAACTAAGGCAGCATCACATATTTTATATGTACCGTAGCACCAGCTGGAACAAATGGACACTCTGCCACTGGGATGTAATCCAAGTTCGGGGAAGTCCCAAACCCTAACCTCTGGTGGCTTCCAGTATCCTTTCACTATCACTATGGCTATGGGTCACTATATTAGCTAGGGTTCTCTAAGGAACAGAATTGATAGAAGGAATATGCGAGTGTGTGTGTGTGTGTGTGTGTGTGTGTGTGTGTGTGTGTGTGTGTAGACAGACAGACAGAGAGTGGGGGATTTAGTACTAGAATGGCATATAGTCTGTGGCCTGGGTGGTCTACAATGGCTGTCCCATGGCAGAAGCCCAATGATCTAATGGTTGTTCTGTCTAAAGACTGGCAATCTTAGTAGTCCCAATCTGGTGATAGAGTCCTAGAGACTCCCCCAGAGAGCTTCTATCCTCCAGTCTACATTGGGATCCCAAATAACTAGGTTTTAACACTAGTGAAAGAACACCTCGACAACAGGACAGATGAACTTGCCAGCAAGAGTGAGAAAAATAGGGAAAGCTTCCTTCTTTCGTGTCCTTTTATGCAGACTACCACCAAAAGATGCAGGGTAGGGTTAAGGATGGGTCCTCCCTCAAACCACCCAATCAAGAAAATCCCTCACACATGTGCCCAGAGGCTTGTGTTGTAGTTGATTTCAGAAGTAGACAAGTTGACAGCCAAGGTTAGCCATCATGGTCACCTTGGATCCTGGACATCAGCCTTGACCTGAACTTCTGTGACTGCTATACCAAATTACCATTAATTGGTGTTCTGACACAAAAGACATTTGCTCTCCCGTGTGTCAGCAAGGCTGGAGACATATCAAGGGCTCCAGGGAGAATTCATTCCATATGTCTTGATCCTGGTTCTGTTGACTCCCGTGGCTTGAGACTGCACCCTTTGTATCTGCTTCCTTGGTTACCTTTTCCACTCTTCTGTCAGGGTCAAATCTCCCCCTTTTATCTTCTTCTCCTCGGTGCACAGGCAATTACATCTAATGCCTATCTGAATGATTCAAAACATTCTCCCTATCCTGCAGCTCTTAATTTAATCTCATCCACAAAGTCGTTTTGGGCCAGGTAGGGTGGCATTAGTGAGATTCCAAGAATTAGGAAAAGGACATCTTTGTGGGAGACAAAGAGTGGGAGACCCACCCTATTGATAGCCCCATCAGCTTGGTTTCATAAGGCATCGAGGTCTCCTGTTGCCTTTCCTAATGTAAATTATCAAATAAGACATAGCATTCCATTCTCAATCAGGTTAAGAGCCTCCAGATAATCAAGTCAGTTGTAAAGGACTTTTCAGACTACTGTGAAATTCTTTTTGGAGAAGCTATGAAGAGCTATTTAAATGTAGCTTACTTGAATTTGCTTCAAATGAGCATGTCCACACCATGTCAACTAAAATGTCCAGACAAAGTGTATGTTTAAAGATGCAGGTGAAACCACCTCACATGATTACACTATCTTCTGGTCTTTGGGTGCTATTAGCAAATAATTGTAAAGGGCTTTGATCGTCTTGCAAGGGCCGCAGTAGAGGTCAGTGGCACTTGAATGCTTACGTCTAACCTGTAAGTCTTGAATGGTTTCTAACATGACCATAACCCAAAATGTGTTATGCCTTAGGTCACCCAGCTTGCTAGCCTGTACCAACCAAATACATTAGATAATTATTCAGTATTGAACTTTACCTTTTTTAAAAATATATTTTATTAGCTTATTCATATTACATCTCAATTGTTATCCCATCCTTTGTATCCTCCCATTCCTCCCTCCCTCCCATTTTCCCCTTACTCCCCTCCTCTATGACTGTGACTGAGGGGTACCTCCTCCCCCTGTATATGCTCATAGGGTATCAAGTCTCTTCTTGGTAGCCTGCTGTCCTTCTTCTGAGTGCCACCAGGCCTCCCCCTCCAGGGGACATGGTCAAATATGAGGCATCAGAGTTCATGTGAAAGTCAGACTCCACTACCCGACTCTCCACTCAATTGTGAAGAATGTCCTGTCCATCGGCTAGATTGATACACATATTTAATGTATCAACAACAGCAATACAGCAACGCACCTTGGGAATGTAATAGCAGCAGTCTCCACTGTAGAAGAATGTTATGTTCATTCAGAACATGGCTGTTCTGGCAAGATAGCACATCCAAAGACCTTCTAGGCGCATGCGATCCGGCTGGTAAGAGATCACATCCTAAGCATCTTCTAGATTTCTGTAATCTGACTGGAATACAAACACATCTTTAATTCAGAAGACAGAGGCATACAGATCTGAGTTCAAGGCCAGCCTGGTATAGAACAAGTATCAGGTAATGCTGTGTTTGAGAGATGTCTAATTGAATGCCAGAAGATGTGGCAAATCAGAGAAGATTTGACAGAATAGAATACTCCCAGCTCTCATGAGAAGAGAGGAAAGGGAAGTCACTTAAGAAGCAGTTTTACCAAGAGAGGCAATTTTACCAGAATAGTAATAGAGAGATGGGTCACAGAGTGAGAACTCAGGTGAAGACAGAAGGAGCCAGACAATGAGAAGAAGCCAGAAGATTAGAGCAGATTGCTGAGTTAGTATGAGGCCAAGCAGAGCAATTCCGAGCAAAGAGAAGTCAGACTAAATAAGTCATCTGGGAGAAGAGTTTGAGCCAGAACTGCTGAGTTGAAACAGCCAGCCCAGAGCTCAAAAATAAGGGTGAGCTTATTAAGCAGTAAGTCTTGGAGGATAAAACCATTCTAGGCCTAGGTGAGACTGTATGGGGGCTAGAAGCTTCCAGGACTAGGCCTAGATCAGCAGGAGGAGGTAGTAAGCCTCCCAGACAACAGTTGAAGAGGAGAATAAAAGTTACTTTTACACTCCACTGTAGCACTGGACTGAACGGACAGTGTATAAGTAGAGAGGAAACAGGCACCAGCTAGCTGGTGAGACATTGAGAGCATTCCTTTCTGACTTCAAAGCTTGTCCCACCCTCACCCTCACCCTCACCCTCCCACCCCAACCCTTCACCCTCCCACTCCTTCACCCCACCCCCACCAATGCTCACCAGAGAAGCTCCTCTGAGCCAACTCTGAATACATTGATATTTCAGACCGTCCAGATAATGGTGCTCCTTAGCTAATTGGTTGTGAAATGCTTTAAGAGCTTTATGACAGAGGGAAGATACAATTAGCTATTATTAGATCACACAATTCATTAGCTTTAAAGGGCAAACAAACCTTGTTTTGAGAAAATAGACTTGTCAGGGCCTTGTTTTCTGCTATTGGCACTTCTTTCCCCCTCACCCACCGCCATTCCCCTCCTCCCCAGCCCCCCTCCCAACACTCTACCCCCAAGAAGGAACTTGGCATGCTGCCACAGTGTCAAGTTCCCTCGGAAATGTGGTTGGGAGCAGTTATTAGTGTGTTTCTTTGGAGGGACAATCCATCAAAACCACAGCCTAGTCATCACATCTAGTCACCGGGATCAAATGGAAATGCTTTTCCAGTGTCTTCAACACCGTAGGGTTAAAAGAGAAATGGGGAATCATGACGCTGTTAGAATCCTATCAAAGGAATGCCACCTCTGCACAAATAAAAAAAGAGGTTCTAAATATTTATTTTTGGGTTTTTTGTTGTTGGTTTTTTTTTTTCTGTTTGTTTGTTTTTGTTTTTTGAGACAGGGTTTCTCTGTGCAGCCTTGGCTGTCCTGGACTCGCTTTGTAGACCAGGCTGGCCTCGAACTCACAAAGATCCGCCTGCCTCTGCCTCCCGAGTGCTGGGATTAAAGGCATGCGCCACCACCGCCCGGCCTCTAAATAATTTATGTGTGTGTGCATTTATGAGCACATGCACGTGTGTACCATGTGAATACAATACATTAAGAGAACAGACAAGGACATCAGATCTCTTGGAGCTAGAGTTATAGGCAGTTGGGTGCTAGGAACCAATTCAGGTCCCCTGGAAGAACATCAAGTACTTTTAGCCTTTGAATCTCTCATTAGCCCTCTAAAAGTTTTTGGGTTTTGTTTTCCTTTGCTTTGTTTTGTTGTTTTTTTGTTTGTTTGTTTTTGGTTTTTTGAGACAGGGTTTCTCTGTCTAACAGCTCTGGCTGTCTTAGAACTCACTCTATAGAACAGGCTGGCCTCGAACTCACAGGGATCCACCTGCTTCTGCCCCTGAGTGCTGGGATTAAAGTCATGTCCCACCACCACCCAGCTCTAAAACATCTGTAATGAGAATTCTGCTATCTTTCTTTGAGAATGACCTCTGAGTTACTTTTGAGAATATTTTAGGCTGCTATATACTATAAATATCCACTCCAAATCCTGAGGAGTCAGATTGAAATGAGTCCCTGAAAACAAACAAACAAAAATCCATGTTTTGGTCTTTGATTAGTTATCCCATTGATAAGCAAATAGACGTAGACTTCATCTTCTGGCAACTTAGCTGGCTTCTCTGATCACCAGTGACAAACACCCACCTCTGTCATCTCAAGGATATGGATACTGTGGCTTCTACAGTGACAGGAGAAAGGATGGAGTTTGTCTTTAGACACCCTCACACAAGGACTCCAATGCTCTGTGGTGTGTTGTTCAGTTATGTCATCAAGATGACCAAGCAGCTCCTGTCAGAGACAACTTAAAAGAACATGGTTGTGTGGCCCTATGCACTTGAGCAAGACATCGTGGTGGTGGCAGCATTTGAAGGAGACTGTTGACCTCATGGTGGACAGAAAGCAGGGACTGAGGAAGTGGCCAGAGATGAATATAACCTTCAGAGACACATGCATGGTGCTTCTAAACCTTCCTCATGCTTCAAGCTTTTAATACAGTCCCTCATGTTGTGGTGACCCCCCAACCATAAAATTATCTTCACTGCTACTTCATAACTGTAATTCTGCCAATGTTATACATCATAATGTAAATATCTGTTTTACTATGGTCTTTTTTTTGGGGAGGTCACAGCCTATAGGTTGAGAACCACTGTGCTAGAAGCTACTTTTTCCACCTCCTGAAGTTTCCAGACCCTTCCCAAGTAGCATGTCTATCTGGGACCAAGTACTTAATGTGTTAACCTGTGGGGACAGTTCATACTCAAAACATGCTAGGGGACTGCATTTAAACCTTCTCTTCTTCTCTCTGCATTCCATCTTTACCAAAAGAAGAATTTCTCTCATAGCAGCCTGGCCCCACTTCTCCGAGCTTCTATCTTCCAAGAGAGTGAAGTACTCTGGCAGGCTTAGCTTCAGCCACACAGTCACACAAGGACCCATCTCTGAGGATAGGGCAATGGCAAAGTTTCTGCGTTCTTCCCCATGACCGTGTAGAAGAATGTCTCTAGAGTTACATCTGGCACATAACAGATGATGGAGCTTCAGGCTAGTGGCATCTGCAGCTTCACAGAGGTTTGAAGATTTGATGTCAACTGAAACCATCCACTCCAATAGGATTGAATTTGGACATTTTGTTTTTTAAAAATTCCGGGGGAGAGGCAGGAAGAATATAAGTTGCAGACGATGGGAGTAGCCCTGTGAACCACTGTCCTCTGGATGTGATGCGGCTGATGTAGCCCTGACCACCACAGTAGCTATGGCTGCCTCCGTTAGACTGGGCTGATCACCAACCCAGCATGGATAGGAGAGGGGCTCATGAGGCCCCAACCCTCGCTGATGAGCCGTAGACAGTTAATGGTTTCTGGAGAAGGGAAATCACACCCCTAGTCCCTTGCTCAAATAAGTAACACCTGTTTCCCATGCTCATATAGGCAGCCCCAATTAAATGCAGTGGGACACAAAGAGGCGAGATGAGGGGGCTTGTTAGAAGGAAGAGGGTGCCAGGTAGCGGGGAAGGGGGCACGTATGAAATCGTGAAGTCAATAATTTTTGAAAAAGCAAGCTTTCTAATATAATGCAATCCAAAAGTATGCAAATTAGATAAATGCTGCAGAGTGGTGGCAAGAAAACCCTAAAAGCTTCTGTTTTCTGAAGGAGCTCTGCTTTTCACTTAAAGTCCTAAACATGGTCACATTGTCACATTTATCCATCTGGAATTTGTTTTTGTATATGTGTTGTTGACACAAAGACAACTCCCTCCTCACGTGGGATAAGAGGTAGTTTATCCTGGAGCAAAATGTGAGTGACCATGGCCTGGGAACGCAGATTTAAGTTACTCCAAACTCTATGTTCAAATGTGGTAACAGATTAATAAAGCTTCTACAGTAACAGAAACGTTAAATAGGTGGACTATGGCATCCGATGGTCTTCTCAGCCTTTGGGTTGGCGAATGCTAACAGTCCACTAAGTCAACACCTTACAAAAGAAAACCAATGCTCTGTTCATGCATTCCAAATGATTTACCTAATGGCCACACCACAGGAGGGCAATAAACGGTTATGGAGGGGACAGAGATGACCCAAGATCATTTGACTCAGGATTTGCAATGTTACAAATTCACCAAAATCACTGAAGCTGATCAGCCTTGCAGCGGGCTTAGCTTGAGGGCACGGCTTCTTTTCTGGAACTGTGGCTCATGGTGTGGAATAGAGATCTGTTGAAGGGGGTTTTCCGTAATCTGTGTTTTGCACCCACACCCTTGCTCTCAGAAACAATGACTCAGATACTCAAATACATTTACAACCACCGAGGCCAACACAGCTCGGCAGTTCTCTTACCTGCTCACGGCTAATATCCCACCTGTTCTAAGTTCTGCCATGTGGCTAGTCACCTCTGCTCATCTTTCATGTGTCTGTCCTCTCACTGTCCCAGAGCAAATCCCCGCACTTCTCCCTCTATCCCAGCATTCACTCTGTCTGCCAGAACTCCTCCCTCCTATTTCCTGCCTCAGCTATAGGCCAACCAGCTGTTTATTGACAGGAGAGGAATCTATCCAGTACACAAACGACTATGCCTACAGAGATCTGATGTTGTGCTGTTCCATATGAACAGCTGTCCTGAAGCATTCTTTGAATCAGTTTATTCCTTCTCCACTGAGTTATGATCCTCCTCGTAGGGACAGTATTCTGTAAGTATAAGGCTAACCCTGAGCCCTGTGTCCCATCCCAGCTTGTGTATCATTAATACACATTCTTTTTTTTTTTTTTTTAACTGAACACGAGTCTTTATTGGCCGCAGCTATTTGAGGTGGATGAAGCGGGATGAGTGGGTGGCCCCGATACCAGGCTGGCCGTGCTTCACCAGCTTGTAGGTGATGGAGAACTCGCCCAGGTAGTGGCGGAACGTCTCTGGTTTGATCTCCACCTGGTTGAAGGTCTTGCCGTTGTACACGCCCACCAGGCTGCCCACCATCTCGGGCAGGATGATCATGTCCCTCAGGTGGGTGTTCACCACCTCCGGCTTCTCCATGGGTGGAGCCTCCTTATTGGCCTTCCTCAGGCGCTTGAGAAGCGAGTGTTGCTTGCGCCGCAAGCCGCGGTTCAGGCTCCGCCTCTGGCGGGCGCTGTACAGCTGCATCAGCTGCTCATAGGACATGACCAACAGCTGGTCCAGGTCCACGCCGCTGTAGGTGAACTTGGGGAAGGTCCGCTTCTTCTTCTGCTCCACTTCAGCCATCTCGCCAGCTGCTCGGAAAAGAAATACACATTCTTAAACTAACATAGTTTTACAAGAAGTATTAGTATCTGTGTGTTTTAGTTAGTTGCTACAACAACAACAACAACAACAACAACAAACAAACAAACAAACAAACAAAATGACCAAAAAGCAAGTTGGGGAGGAAAGGGTTTATTTGGCTTACACTTCCACATTGCTGTTCATCCCCAAAGGAAGTCAGGACAGGAACTCAAGCAGAGCAGGAGTCTGGAGGCAGGAGCTGATGCAGAGGCCATGGAGGGGTGCTGCTTACTGGCTTGTTCATCATGATTTGCTTAGCCTGCTTCCTTATATAAACCAGTCCACCAGTCAAGGGGTGGCACCACCCACAATGGGCTGGAGGGCCCTCCCTCATCAACCACTAATTTTTAAAATTCCCTCTATCTGGATCTTATGGAGGCATTTTCTCAGCTGAGGTTCCTTGCTCTCTGATGACACTAGCTTGTGTCAAGTTGACATAAAACCAGCCAGTACACAAGAGAGCCTTCTGATTCTCTCATCTCTTCTGGGATAAAAGGCAGAGATAACACACACACACACACACTCAATTACCACCACCACCACCACCAATCACCTCATGCCTGTTTACACCATCTAAGGTGGTGCTACAGATCTTTATCACTACCAGTTATCATCAGTTTCACTCCTTGGATCAATCTTCATCCCCTCAGTAACTTAAAGCATCAGTTCAGATGCATCTGATGTGGTAGATGCCCCCAGGGAGGCCTGCCATCTGTCCCCTCATGTCACTGACCACTCAGTTGATTTTCCTTTCCCTTGCATCTGGTCTGGCCTTGTCACTTGATTTGACCAACAGAGTGTGGTGGAAGTGATACTGTGGCCATGCTAAGCCCATCCCTTAGGAGTTTAAGGCTGACAGTCCCAGTCTGTCTCTTAGGACCAGCATGCATGCCAAAATGACCCTGGGCTGTCATCTGGAGGTGGGCAGGCTCCACAGGATAAGACCCACATGGAGAAACAGACTGCCTGAGGGAATGGACACTCAGAGAGACACCTTCAGCACCAGGGCCCAACTGAAGAGAAGAGCTGTGCAATAGCTGACTGCTGTTCTGTGAAGGCTCTGACAGCAGCAGCACATGAGGCTCTTTGGGGGCCTACAGGGAGTAGAACAATAAGAAACTATTCTTGCCCGGCGTGGTGGCGCACGCCTTTAATCCTAGCACTCGGTAGGCAGAGGCGGGCAGATCGCTGTGAGTTCGAGGCCAGCCTGGTCTACAAAGTGAGTCTAGGGCAGTCAAGGCTAACACAGAGAGACCCTGTCTCGAAAAACCAAAAAAAAAAAAAAAAAGAAAGAAAGAAACTATTCTTGTTTTCGGAGGCAACATTTTGGGGTGCCTTGTTACCCAGCAATTGTTGCTGTTAATTTAAAGGTAGGGTCTAATAAATGTTTATTATTAGCCCTATAATTATTATGGCAGTACTTTCTAACCCGTTAACAATCAATGAAAATAAAAACACCTCTTATGTTTTAAAACAGCTTTTGGTTCACCTGGAGCAGGGCAGATATTAATTACCTAAATTACCTCTCATATGTTCCTGCTCCAACCAATCCCACGCTATCTGCTTCTAATAATTTCTATCAAGCTACCTCCCATCCATAATCCCAAATACTTGCTAATGTTCATCATCTGGGCCAAATCTTCCATCACACTGGTCATGTGCTTCTCATCCACCTAATCCAGGGCGGCCTCCTTCCTTCTCCTCTTCCTCTACTGTCTCTCCTTTCTTCTTCCCAAGATCCTTCACTCCCCCAGCCCTCGAATCTTTGCTATGCCTTCCTTCTTCAGGCCCTGCCCAGGTATCAGCTCTTTATTGGTCAAACAGGGAGGCAAGATTACAAACATCATTTTGTGTGTCTGTTTGGGCAGCAGCCAGATCTTGAGGGACAATAATTAGCACCCAAATGCATAGCACCAGACCAACCCCCAATACGCAATGGACTAAGGACAATCATTGGCACAAATGCCTAACTATGGTGGTTGTGTTCTCCCTAGACAGGAAAGCCTGCTGCAGCCCTGGTAGGGTACATTTGTAATGACAAATAATGAGATATTCTGTATGCTGGTCCGGAATACCTGGGATAGAGGAAGGGGCAGCAGAGACAACTTGGATATTGATGTGCAAACAAAGAAATCCCCTCAGGCTCACACTGGGAAAGGGCTCACTTCCTACCTGGGTTGTTATTCCTCGTCCTCCGTCAGTCTGTGTCTCAAAAAGGAAAGAAGACCAAAAAGTCATCTTTTAAAAGAAGAAGAGGAGACATCAGCTCCAATCACCTCAAACTTAGGCAGAACAACTTTCACAGCTCCGCTGAGTTTGTCAGAAAAGTCCTTTTCTGCCTAATTTACTTTCACGGGATGCAGACCTTCTCAGGAGCTGGAAGGAGGGCGGGGATCCTTTCCCATAAGGGTGAGAACAGAATTCAGACTTCTCCCACAGATTCCTTCCCCCTGGCTACTCGGCATATGACAGACAGAGAGGACAGTGGGTGGCCTGAGCATGCAGTGCAGAGACACTTCCTCCGACACTGGCTGGAACCTGCTTGCTGTGTGTGGCCACAGCTGCTTGGTCAGCTTGAGCCGTGGGCAGGCGTCAGGCAGAAAGCTACCTTGAGACAGTGGGGTGCCTCTGCACCTGAGCCAGTGGCTTCAACCAGTTCTAACTGGTCTCAGGCCAGGAGTTCCAGGCTTCCCATCTTCCATCAAGTTTCTCTTTTGGGCTCATTTCACAACTCCCATACAAGATCTTCTGGACCCCACTGCCTGCCCTTCTTTCATACTGAAGGTTCATTTTGATTGTTAGCTTGATTGGATTAAGAAATTAGTGGGAACTATTGGAGCATATCTCGGGGTGTGCCTGTGAAGGAGTATTCAGAGAAGACTCCGCTTGAATGTGGACATTCAATTGACTGAGGTCCCAGGAAGAGTAAAAAAGAGAAAAGGAGGAAGCTGGCTAATTTCGGAACTCTTAAACTTGCTACTCCTCCTGCGAGTGCTTGTGAGGTGCCTTTCCAGATTGTAAACACAGATCAGACACATAACGGTGGGTGCTGTTATGACACCCACCACTTGAAGACTCCTTTGACAGGATAATGTAGTCATGAGCTACGGTTAGAAGTTAGCTCTCTACACACACACACACACGGATGTCTCTGCTGCTGCCGCTGCCGCTGTCTTAGCTGCAGCCATGGCTGATCAAGGCTGCTACTGCCTCGTCAAACGTAGTCCAGAGTGCCTAACAGTACCACCACCACCTCCAACCCTGTGACAGGATATCTGCCCCAAGCTTCAGGAACCCACGGCCTGCCCCCGACCCCGATCAGTCTTTCAACCCACAGTATCACCACCCCCAAGAGCTGTGTTTAGCCCATGAGCAGTGGGCCACTAAATTTTAAGGTGATTCCCTGCCAGCCCTCCTTTCTGGCTCTGCCTTCCACACCCCTCCCCCAGTCTTTCAACCCACAGTATCACCACCCCCAAGAGCTATGTTTAGCCCATGAGCAGTGGGCCACTAAAATTTAAGGTGGTTCCCTGCCAGCCCTCCTTCCCACCTCAGGGCAGTCAGCCTCTTTTTCCAGTCCTGGGGCTGTGGAAATGGAAGACAAAATGGTGGCAGCGCCTGTTGGCGCCTCACCTGGAGCTGTCCATGGTGACTATTCCTACCTTAGCCAACTCTTCGCTGCCACCTCCATGGGAGCTGTCCAAGGTTCATTCCTGCTTCAGCCTACGGCACATTTGGACATTGTAAACTTTATTACCCCTCAAGGCAGAAAAGTGGCCAGGCAGCTGCCTGAGAAAGCTCCAGCAGCCCAGCACTCTCCCCTCCCCCTCTGTACCCCCTTTCCCCCCAACCCCCACTCCCACCCATCACTGTAACTGCCATCTCCAGCCCCTCACTAGGGCTCATCCCAGACTATGCTAATTTGGAATGAGCAGTCTGGACAAAACCCCACCACTCTCTGAGCTTCCCCTAGGCTTGCAATTCCACCAATCCACACTCTGGAAATCCCTGCCCCAGGAAGCTCCGCCCCCTAAGAAACCTTATATAAAGGCTGTATCTGCCCTGTTCTCTACTGTCTCCTCCCACGAGCAGAGGCAGCCACTCCTGGATTCGTCCCTCCAATAAGTCTCTTTTAAGAGATGCACTGCCTGCCATGAGGAAGAAAACAAAAAGAAAAAATGAAAGGAGCAGAGCTCAGGCCCCTTAGTTCCTCAGGATTATGAGCAATCCTTCCCTGAGACCTGAGACTTTTGTTGGCTGCAGAAGAAGTAGAGCTCAGGCTCCTAGGCACCTCAGTTCCTCAGGGCTTGGGGTGACCTTCCCCCGGGAGCTGCACTGTCTCTGTTGAAGAGGCCTCCTCTCAGAGCTGTAAGGTTCCCTGGGCTCCTGTGCCCCAGGATACCCTTAGGACACTGTCTCATCTCAGGACTAGGATACTTTCCAGCTCTTGGAGTTGTGGACAGCCTCCCACCAAGTACCAGAAGGCAGGCCTTCCACCCCCACAAAGCATATAACAGGTAGAGGGCGGAGCTTGTCTAGTCGGAAGTGCTTCAGTAGCTGCCATTCAAGACCTTTTTATTTTGGAGGCCTGGTAAGCAGAGCATCTTTTCATCAGAAAGTGAAGAGGAAAACTCATTATCTGAGTTTAAATTGATGTTGGAGGGCACAGGAATCTTCTGGCATTCTCAGTGAGTAGGCGTTCTGGGCCATGATGCTGGTGAAGGCTGGATTGGCACTGTGAGTTTGTGAAAATATATCAATAATCTTTAAACACTGGAGCAATGCTGCCCCTTGTCAACCTGTGTGGCACAAGGACATGGTGGGTGGGGATGCCCAACAGAATTTGGAGAAAAAGGGATGGTCCTCACAAAGCCTTTCAAAAGTGAGCTGGAACTTCCTCATAATGATAATTAGCCCAAAGCCCTCCTTACAACTGTTAGTTTTCTTTCTGAGGGGAAAGAGCTAGCTCGAAAGCAGATTGCTGCTGCTCCATGTCTGACAGCCTCCTGCATTTAAATATGGTGAGGAGAGTGTCTTAGTTAGGGTGTCTATGGATAAAGAAACTGTAGTACATTTACACTATGGAATACTACTCAGCTACTAAACACAAGGAATTTCCAAAATTTGTGTACAAATGGATTGAACTAGAAATGATCATAATGAGTGAGTTAACTCAGAAGCAGAAAGACTCAAATGGTATATACTCACTTATAACTGGACACTACCCCAAGGGGCATGTCCCATGAAAGTCTTCACCTACCAGAAAAGTGGGATAGATGTGAGGACATCCTATTGGGACTCTAGGCAAAAGAAGTATGGGACAATGGGGAAATGAAAAGATCCAGAGGGTCCTAGAAACCTACAAGAAGAATATTATGATAGGCAGATCTTGGCCCAAAGGTTCTGCTCAAACTATGGCACCAACTAAGGTAAACATTTCATTGGGCTGGCTTACAGTTTCAATATCATGCAGGCATCCTGCTGGAGAGGTAGCTCTGAGTTTTATGTCCAAATTGGCAGGCAGTATGAAAAGAGATGGCCACTGGGCCTGACTTGGGCATTTGAAACCCCAAGTGTACCCACAAAGACACTTCTGTGGAAGAATGTCTTCAGTGGATGTAACAACTGTCAATAAAGCCCTGTTTAGCCAATCAGCTGGGCAAATGGACAGGAAGTGGAAGGCGGGACTTCCTAGAGATGGAGAGGAGCTGGCTGTTGACAGAATTGACAGTTGAGAGTTGAGAGAGACTTGGAGGAGAGAAGCGGCCCAAGGATAGGCAAGTGTTTGGGATATATGTTCATTATGAGGATTAGAGTAGTTGATTTTAGTTTATAAGTAGGTTAGTAGCGGTTTAGATTCTGCCCAGCCTAGTGTTTGCAGCTTTGAATTATATTTCAGTGTCTTTGTTTCAGTTAATGGCTTCCTAGGCCAAACAGATACATTTTATTGTAACACACTTCCTCCCAAAACGCCACACCTACTCCAACAGGGCCACACCTCCTAATGCCACTCCCATTCTTTTTTTTTTTTTTAAAGATGTCTTTATTTATTATGTATACAGTGTTCTGCCTGCATCTAACGCCTGCATGCCAGAAGAGGCCACCAGATCTCATTATAGATGGTTGTAAGCGTTATATGTTTGCTGGGAATTGAACTCATGACCTTTGGAAGAGCAGGCAGTGCTCTTAACCACTGAGCCATCTCTCCAGCCCCACCACTCCCATTCTTACTCAAACCACCATGAGAGGACATCACTACCACCACCTCAAACACCTCAACCAGGACCTGCACTGCCTCCTCCACCCACTTCCACCTTCACCAGCTCTTCAGTCTCCACCCACTCCTCTGTCTCTTCCACCTCCACCACTTCCTCTGTTCCCTCCATTTCCTTCTCTAGCTCCACCTCCTCTCTCTGCTCAACCTCTACCTTTACCATCTCTACCATCATCTTCACCTCCACCCCACCCGCACCCATACATAACAAAACAAAGCATGGGAAAAAGCCCATGAGACCCCCCAGAGAGGCCAGGTCTATGTAAAGAGTGCGGCTGGACGCCACTCTACTTCTACCCTTTAGAGTGTTCTCTCCTTCGGCAAACTGTCTCTATTTTCCAGTTCTGGGCTCAGTCATCCTCTGAGAGAGTACTAATCTCTTGGCCAATTTCTAGTATCCATTTTAAGATACAGAGGTAATTAGAAGTTAATTAACGACAATCAGAAATGGGGGAGTGGTGTTTGTTTGTTTGTTTGTTTTAGGGCACAAACCAAGGTAGAAACACCATTTAGAAAGCTTTACCCAAAAAACCTTTTTTTTTTTTTTTTTTTTTTTTTTTTTGGTATGCTAGCTCAGTTTTCCTCTCTAAAATCTTCCAAATTAGTGAGGTCAATGGGTACATTTGTGTTACAATTAAAGAAAGTGAAGTTCAGAAAAGCTGACTATTTGTTCAAGCCACATGTGGGGCATGGTAAGTGCTTTTTATCTATCATGGTAGTAATCTCTTGGCCAATCCCTAGTAACCTCTGCTGGAATGTCAGCTCAGTGCAGGTGGTGACTTTCTTACTCAATTGTGCATTCCTAACAATTAGTCCCATGTGTGGCTTAGCTTTTCATTGCCCTGACAAAAACACCTGAGAAAATCAACTTCTAGGAGGAAAGGTTTACTTGGATTCATGGTCTCAGAGCTTTCAGGCCATAGTCTTAGGTCAGCACTTTTGGACAGAATAAAGCAGACTGTCACGGTGGGAGCATGTGTGGAGCAAGAATGCTCGCCTCCTGACAACTGAAAAACTGGGGGTAAGATTCAAGGACATGGGAGCTGGAGAGATGGCTCAGTGGTTAAGAGCACTGCCTGCTCTTCGAAAGGACCCGGGTTCAATTCCCAGCACCCACATGGCAACTCACAACTGTCTGTAACTCCAAGGTCTGATACCCTCACACTAATGCACACAAATTAAAATTAAATAAAAAATATTTTTTAAAAAAGATTCAAGGACATGTCCACCATGATCTTTGCCTATCAACAGGCCCCCTCTGCTCAAAGTTGCACAACTTTTTCATGCTGCCACAAGCTAGTGATGAAGTGTCATCACTTTTTCCAACTCAGACCCAAACCATAACAACATAATATCCACCCTAGGCACTCTCTAAGCATTTCTTGAGAGGAATTGGATGGCAAGATAGACGAAAGCAAAGGCCGTGGGATGACTGGCACTCTCCCTGCTCCTACTTGCCCCAGTGCTTCCTACCTGACCTGCATTTAGGGGCAACATGTAAAAATACATGTAAGCATTTCTTGTCCTATTCTAAAGACTAGGCTAGCATGAAGACCTGAGTTCGAGTCTCTAGCACTCATATAAAAGTCAGGTGTGCGTCTGAAACCTTATTTTGGCTTATGGTTCCAGAGGGAGAGTCACACAGCA
This sequence comes from Acomys minous, assembly GCF_964271855.1. NCBI lineage: Eukaryota > Metazoa > Chordata > Mammalia > Rodentia > Muridae > Acomys > Acomys minous. Next base: position 78,380,290 of record NC_140494.1, on the reverse strand, counting down.
GAGAGGAATGGCAGTCGGTGGCCTGAGGAAAGAGAGAAGAGCTCATCTACTCAGCCACAAACACTAACTAGAGAACAAGAACTACAACAACTGAAAGCTATAAACTCTCAACCCCACCACGAGCAACACACTTCTTCCAGCCAGGCTCCGCCTCCTAAACATTCTTTAACCTTCCAAACGGTAACAGGAATTAAGAGCCAAGCATTCAATTATCCAAGCCTAAGGGGGACATTTCTCTTTAAACCACCGTGAGTTCAAGAAATACAAACCCAAGTGGACTTCTGTCGCATAGCTGAATGAGGGACTCCAGAGAAACCCCACTGCAACCATCACGTCGTAGCTAGAGTGAGTCACTAGCTTTAATCCCAGGACTCAGGAGGCACAGTTAGGTGGATCTCTGTGAGTTCAAGGCCAGCCTTGAGTTCCAGGACAGTCAGGGATGTTACACATAGAAACTTTTATCTTGAGAAAAACAACAACAACAAAAAAACTGTAATGAGTCATTATCGTTAGTACTTCATTATATTTCTTATCAATGACAGTCACATCAGTATCAATGACAGGCACATTAGTCAGTACTGTGCTGTCAGTACGTGGTAGTTACTTAAGTACACAGGTGCATATTCTTGAGCACATAAAACATGTATACACATATACATACACATATACATAAATGAGAAGTAGAGGTTATTGTCACTATTTTACAGAGGAGGAGGTGGGTTGGATATTGAATAAAACCTTTTTTAAAGATTTATTGAATGTATATGAGTGCTCTGTCTTCGTGTACACCATCACACCAGAAGAAGGCATCAGATCCAGGACTCAGATGGTTGTGAGCCACCATGTGGTTGCTGGGAATTGAACTCAGGACCTTCTGGAAGAGCAGCCAGTGCTCTTAACTCCTGAGCCATCTCTCCAGCCCTGAATAAAACCTTTTGATTACCCACCCCAGTCTCCATTTTTAAGAACTTGGTTCCTTAGTAAGTAATGTCAAGAGAGCAGAATATACATCTGAAAGAAAATCCGTTACAATTCAGTATTTATCCAAGCCACAAAACCAGAGCGTTCTTGCTCAGAAGTGGATTTTAGATTAATAAAGTTTGTCATTTGTTTAAGGTGACTCAGGTCTTATAATTTAACCCAGGGACAGATAACCTCCACCTGAAAGCCTGCAAACAATGGCAGCCAGGGGTGTAGCCTCTCTGAAATCTACCTCCTGGTCATGGGTGTGGAACTGAGTTAAGGACATTTTCAAGTCAGACAACACAGCAAGGAATGGCAGAGCTGTGCTGAGCCGAATCTGGCAACAGGCGAGCCCTCTGTTGAAGGACAGGAAGGTCACAGCAGAGCAGCTTGCTAAGTGCCCCCCAGAAGCAGAGCACAGGTACCAAGTCTATTAGCATCTTCATCCTCGTCACTCCGCAGGGCTGGTTCAGCAGGCTCTCACGTGTTAGCCTTATAAAATTGCAGAACTCAGACCATGCTGTGAATGTGGAAGGCAAACAGTCCTGTGGGGCATCTCCGAAAAGTCTATGGTCCACACACACCTGCTACTGGAGGAGGACAGGGCGGTGGGAAGCAGTTGTACCTACGCTGCCTTTGGTGAGAATGTAACATTCGGTTATTTTGGAGGGAAAGAAGAAACAAAAGCACTTTCATTTTCGGTTTGCAATCACCAGCAATGGGGAAGACTCTGTCCCTGCACTTACTCCTCAACTGCAGAAGTTAATTCCTTCCTCCTCTGGGCTCCTCAAAACTTTTTTCCAGGCTCTCTAAACAGAAGGAAAATGTACTCCCATACCCACCAACCCTGCGTGGGCACGTCTGTCTCCACATCTGATTCCATCATTCTTGTCCACTGGACAATGGCCTGCTCACTGTAGCCTGGGAGACCAGAGCAGAAAGCAAGTGTCCACTATGGGATATCAGAGGGACAGGGACCATTGCTCTCGTAAGCTGCTCAGACCTCACTTACCCAAACTGCATATTCCTACCTACTCCACACCCCATGTTGGATTCTCTCTAGAGAGAGAAGAGCTGCCAGGGTCTCCGCTGGATTAGCTGTCACAGCCACCGATATTCTCAAGTGTTATAAAAGGAAACCTATAAAGATATGTTGTGGAGCCGGGCGTGGTGGCGCACGCCTTTAATCCCAGCACTCGGGAGGCAGAGGCAGGCGGATCGCTGTGAGTTCAAGGCCAGCCTGGTCTACAAAGCGAGTCCAGGACAGCCAAGGCTACACAGAGAAACCCTGTCTCAAAAAACCAAAAAAAAAAAAAAAAAAAGATATGTTGTGGGCTAGGGAAATGTTCATCTCTCGAGGACCTCCTTCCATGTAAGTACATATGCACATGCAAAACACACACACACACACACACACACACACACACACACACACACACACACGAACCCTGGAGTTCACAACTGGCACGTCTGAAGCCCACATGCTTAACTCCGACGTGAATTTCCCTTTCCTTCCTCTCTGCTGCTCTGTGACCCCCCCACCCCCCACATTAGTTAAGTGGATTAGCTTTCCATGTGCCATGGCATTTCTGAGGTTTCCATGCCTCACCTTCACCCTGGCTTGAAGAAGAGAGGTAGAGAAAGTGAAAGAAGCAGGATTAAAGTCATCAGAAAAATAAGCAGAGCTGGCAAAATGGCTCAGATAAAACCACTTGCTACCATGCCTGGGAAATCTAAGTATGATCCCTATGACTCACGTGGTGAGAGAGAGCCAGTTCCTGAAAGTCATCCCCTGGCCACCAGACGAAGGTTGTGACACACCTGTGCCTGCCCACACACAGCATACAAGGTAAACAGATAAGTGTAATTTAAAACTCTTAAATAAGAAAATAATGATGACTGTCCTCTCCAGTCCCACCACACACACACACACACACACACACACACACACACACACACACACCCCTACCTTGTAAACACAAACACACATGCTAAAGCTTCAACTAACGCAGTTCCACTGTTGGAAATCTCCTCTCGTTCCAAGACCCTGTGACTTGGCGTTTTATTGGCTCTTTTGTTAGAAGCATCATCCTGAAAAGAATGAGGAGCCTATCCTAGGGCTGCCTGCTTAGTGGCCAGAGGAGCGCGCTCTTGCATACAGCGACGCTGCTGTTCGCGGGTAGAGTGGGTGCTCCCCAGTAGAGCAGACCGAGAACCGGAAACAAAGACTGACCCAGGACAGAGGAAAGGTCTGGAGCTCTGGAGAGGAGTGTCTTTAGGAGTGGGTGCTAGTCAGCGCTTCCTTACTGAAACACCACGGAGGAAGAGGAAAGCAGGAATTCTGAAAGTTAAATACCACGATGACACCCCCCCCCCCCCGCGGTTGCTCTGGGTACCCTAGAGGCTGTACAGATCAGCTGAGAATGTGGCACGGGGGACCGCCAACCTTGAAGCAGCCACAGCCAGAGAAGAGAGGAGGAAGGAGAGGGGTCCCGCTGAGGACACGCCCCCAGTGATCTCAGAAAATCCCCTCCACCCCACCCCGCCATGATGCCCAGCCTCTTAAACGCTCCACCGTGATCCGGTGCACCAAATTATTTGGATCTATAATGCCCATGTCCTGGCCAAGAGTGTTAGGGGTTCTGACTCCACCCTGTGCGTTTGAGGGTGGAGGGAACACAGATGGCCATCGGGACGTGCCCCCTCCCCTTTTAACCTCTTCAACTTTTACGTGCCCACCACAGGAACAAGAGGAACAGGCTAACCAATGGCCTGGAAACAAATAACTGAATTACTGGTCTTCTCCTTCTCCCTGCCATCCCAATGAGCATGGCGAAAAGACAAACTATAAGCACAGTCCAGGTGCTAGGAAAACACAGGGAGCCTACCTTTGGTTTTCAAAATGATTGCTACAGCCTCGCTAAGGAATGTGTACAAAGACAGGCAGACATATCATTGTGCGCACACACAGACAGATGCGCGCGCACACAGTGTCACGGTTGGCGTCAGTGGTGAAGAAGACACATCTGAGAAGAGGGAACCTCAACTAATGAATTGTCTCCACTGGCGCGGATTGTGGGCACATCTGTGGCGCATTTTCTTAATTGCTAATTGATAAGCGGGCCCAGCCCCACTGTGGGCAGGTGGCTGTGGCTTGTATAAGGAAGGCAGCTGAGCAAGCCAGAGGAAGCATGCCAGCAAGCAGCACCCCTCCGTGGTCTCTGCTTCGGCTCCAGCCTTGAGCTCCTGCCCCGAATCCCCTTGCTGAGGGTAAAGTATACAAGGAAATAAACCCTTTCTTCTGCTGCAAGTTGTTCTTGGTCAGTGTTTTATCGTGGCAACAGAAAGAAAACTAGCACAGCACAGACAATTGGACAAGGCAGTAAATGACATTTCTGTAAGTGTAATCTCAGAGCTTGAGAAATCAGACAAAGTGCATGTCATACACAGAAGTCCAGGAGCCAGGGAAAGACTGAGCAAGAGTCAATGGCAGAACTGCTGCCGCAGGAGGACGACCAGGAGCCCGCTGATTCTCCTGTCTTTCTTTCGGCAGAGATGCTAGCTTGGCTGCAGTAGTGGGAGAAGTCTTTCTGACACTGGTGCCTTAAGCTCTGAGTCAGACCTGCCACAGCCCTTGGCAAACACTGCTTCAGGCACGTGACATGGCAAGAGGCTGTGTGTGGCACAGCCTCAAATGTTCTGACACTGGTTTGTAAACCACCGCAACTCAGAGCTCGGGTAGGAGGCGATGGTGACACAAAGCTTCAGAGATGTCATTTCTTCTGGACTAGGCCTGTACAGGGAAACCTCCAGGGGAGTCAGACAAAGCACTCTCTACTTCCTGCTGAAAGCTGAAAGCACTGAAGCTTCTGGGGCAGGACATCAAGAGAAAAAAAAAAACAGCATTCTGAGATACAGTCAATATAACGTTAAGAATCTGTGTGGGCGAGCTTAGTCCTTGCATAGGAGCAGCTTTCTCGCAACCGCAGCCTCCACAGTCTGAGGGCCTCACGGCTAGAAGCCACATTCACCTCTCAGCTCCCGTTAAGCACGGGCTCGCCAAGGCTAGCATAGAAGAACCATGTGCCATGTTTAACTCTATGTAAACAAACGCGTACTTTTCTTTTTGAAGGAATAAAAATCCCTCTGACAGTCCTGGAACCTCCCAGAACCTCCTTTTGACTCTGGGTCACCCTCATATCTTAAATACAACTCTTAACCCTACCCCAAAGAAAGCCATGGTAAGACCTGGGGACTGGTATTTACTAGGTAAAAGGTTTGACCCCACTTCCAGCTGATTGGCGATGACGCTATAATATATAAATGCAGGTTACTGGAAGTAGCATGGGAGGGGGAAGGGAAGGAGAGAGGGCGGGGAGGTGGGGAAAGGACTACGGCAGCTGAGCGGCCTGCAGGCTGTGTGGTGTGCTCCCGGTTTCCAGCTCTGTGTGCTGTCACCCATGTTGGGGTGGGCTTTGGTGAGGCAGCTGTCTTTGGCTCACTTGTGCTCCTGTAAGTAACCCCGATAATACCCACTGGTTCACCAAGCTGGACTTGTGCATTTAGTCTGCCATGAGTTCCCTATCTGGGGTGAGTAAGTGTGTGAGTTGCTCCTTCTCAGGAAAAATGTCACACACAAGCTAGGCTGGCTGCGTGGAGACTCCTAGGGATAAGTCCTCTCTCTGCCTCTCCGGGGCCATGATTGAAAGCACAAGCCATCATGCCTGCCTCTATGTGGGCTCTAGGGCTTGAACTCAGGTCAGTGTGCTTGCATGGCTAAGCCCCTGGGCATTAATATTTTTAAAGAGGTTTCTAAAGTAAGTCAAGGAATACACCCAGTGATCCAAAGACACTGGATTTACCTTCCAGCTGTGCCCCTAAAACATGACCTTAGACAGCACAGAAATTCCCACAGATTGAAAACGGAGGGGCTATTTGGCTTACAGTCATAAGGATAAAGCAACATAATGTGAGTTAGAGGCTTTTAAAGCCAGAAGGCACTGGGTGGCTTTTGCTTTTATCATTTCAATGATGAGTATCCCTCAGGCCAGTTGTATAGTGGAACAGCCTCTCTGAGACCGTCTAGTACTTGGAGTGAGATGCAGGCTCTAGACACAGGGATAGACACACGGGAGAACATGAGGTCAAGTGTGACAAGACTTTGTTTCCTTTCTCTGTGTTGAGAATTCATCAAGCTTTAGGCAAATCGAAACAGTTGCAAACAAGTTTGCCTGATGGTGATTGGTTGCCAGGACTTACTTCTGTAACACGGTTTCTCCTTCCCAGTAGCTTCCTCTTGTCCTACAAAACTCCCCCACTGGCAGGGCTTCCAGGGAGCGCAGAGCAGCTCATTATTCTGCTCACGCAGGCTCTGGGCATCAGGTTTAATTTAGCTGCCGGAGCAATAGGATGCCGGGATATTTTCAAGCCTTTAGCCCTTGGCACTGTAAATCAGCCTGAATGTCAGCCAAGAAACGTATTGAGATGTGTGCTAGCCTTACGTCCGCAAATACCATTCATTACTGGTGTAGTAAGTGGGGAAAACAATAAGTGTTGCATTTAGACTGGCCTGCCTTTGTGACACATTTTAAATATCGAGAAGGATGAGTTGGGAAGTTCCAGAGATGCTTCTGGGCCTCCTCACTCCCTTTGGCATTCAGATGCTCATTGCACAGTGTGACCCCATGATGTTCTAATGTGTCTTTGGTCGGCGGTTCTCAACCTTCTCTTATCATCTGGAGGTTTGGGAGAAGGCAGCACCTCAAGGACAATTCCAGACATGAGGGTTCCTATAGATTTTAAATCTACATATTAGGTCCAGGAGGTGGTTCAGTTGATAAAGTGTTTGCCTTGCGTAAGAGTCCCGAACCCATGTAGAAATGCTGGCGTGGTGGTACCTATAATCCCAAAGCTCTCCAGAGGTAGACACCAAAAGATCCCTGCTGCTTGCTTCCCAGCCAGCCTGGCCTAACTGGTGAGCTCCCAGCCAAGGAGATACCCTGTGTCAAGGTAGATGGCATTTGTTGGCCTGTGGTCTGCAAGGCATGCACGCACACGCATGCGCACACATGCCTGTACCTGTATTTTCACTTGCATTCTCACACTCGATTCCTCTGCAAGCCAGGTTTGAGAGCTGCTGTTTGTTCACGTCTTCTCATCAAAGCTTCCTGAGCTATTATAATGAGACACTTGCTGTTCTTCATCTCACCGGCCGAGCAACTAAGACTAGAGTGGAACCAATGTCATGACTACACCAGAAACACAGTGCTAGTGACTGAGCAGAGACCCACGCAGCTCTGCTGATACCAGGAGAGAAGCACTTCGTACCCGTATAGGGTTCTCTATAGGGACAGAATTGGTAAAAATGACACACACTCTCCCCCCCACCATCTCTTTCTCTCTCTCTCTCTCTCTCTCTCTCTCTCTCTCTCTCTCTCTCTCTCTCTCCCACACACACACACATATTAATATATACTGTCTTTCTTTCTCATATATATGGTTGCTTATATATTGTGTCATGTATGTGAATATATTTATATATTAATATAGAAATATACTCTATGTAATATATACTAATATATATTTAAGGTCAGTGTTAAGTCTGTTCCATTGTATTTTCCTAGCACCTAGTGCTGTCAAAGTAGTAGATATTAGTAAATTGGTTCTGGGGCAGTGTTTGCTTATCTTGCACATGCACACAGACATGGGCACCTAACTAAAAAACAATAAAAACAAATCTAAAACCCGTGAAGGAGGCAGGGCTTCCTACCTCCCATGTTATGGATATGGAGGATTGAGGCTCAAGGAGGCTAAGTGACAACTCTAAGATCGCTCAGTTAAGTAGTTTATCCGAACTCCTTCAAGGGCGCGCCCTCCCCCCCTCCGCCCCCTCCACCCCGAATAATTCTTCCGTCTCTGACACAGCCTGGAGTTTGAGTTAGGCAGGACAAAAGTGCAAATCCATCCATGACCCAGATGTCTGGCCCACCTCCCTGCAATATTTGGCTCTGGGACATGCCTGGCAGAGGAGGGTTCCTAGAGGTGGAGGCAGATTGCTGTCTCTCGATGGTCCCATTTGCCCTCTTTCCGATTCCATTTCTAATCTTCTCCCTGTCCTTTGAGGACTTGTCACCCTGGCTATGGAAGCAGGCTTCCGTGTTTACCAGAGAGCCACAGCTGCAATCTGTCTCTGGTTTCTGAGTCATGGTCCTTGTCAGTGAAGATCTTCCTTGTCACCATGTTCATCTCCTATGTCTCTTACAACACTCTATTTTCAGAGAAACTGCCTTGAACAATACCAGGAAGATGCAAAAGAAAGGATAGACCCTATGTCTTTAGTTACACTCCAAAAATCCCTTCCTGGGGCCAATGGGTGGGGCAGTACAATGGTTGTCAATTAGACTACATCTGAAATTAACTAAACCAAAGTGGTGAGGCACACCTGTGAGGGTTTTTATTTTTAATTAAAACTATGTAGAGTGGGATGACCCACCATTAAACTGGATCTTCCATGGTGGGAAGATGGACCTTTAATCTGGGCTGCCCCTTAGGCTGGCAGCCTGTATAAAGATCGTGGAAGAAGGAAGCTCGTTCTCTTTGCTTACTCTTTGCCCTCGCTCCCACTGGCAAGTTTATTCTTTCACTGGAATTAGAGCCAACTTCTGGCTTCTGGCATACACAAAAGGTCAGCTCAGGCATCCAGCCTTGGGGACGTCTGGGAAGAACTACTGGACGTTCTTAAACTTTATGCTGGTTGACTGTCACTGTTGGACTGACTAATAAATGCCTCTATATATATAAATATATATTAATTAGACACTGTTGCTCTAGGTACCAGCAGTGGTCCAGGCTGTGCCAGAGACAGAAGGAACAGAATTCTTCAGAGGGAGAGCTCTGGAAGGAATTTGGATAAACTACTTATGTATGTGACCTTAGAATTGTCACTTAGCCTCTTCGAGCCTCAGCCCAATCTCCATCATGGGTTTCCTTTAGATTTGTCTTTATTGTTTTTAATGTGTCTGCATGCATGTGCAAGGTCAGCAAGCACCCCTTCCCCAACGAATTTACTAATATCTACCACTTAAAAGGCAATACTGGTGCTAGGAAAATAAAATGGCACACACTTGATGCTGACCTTTGCCAGTGAGAAAAGTTACCACTGAATTTTACAGTGTTTGAATAAATATTTGTTAATATAAAATGATCTTATCGCTCAACAAATACTCTTACCCACTGAGCCATCTCTCCAGCCTCTATCATAGACTTTTGTCATGAAAATTTGTAACTAATGTTATAATTTTTAGGGCTTTGTTGGCTTCTTTTGTTCTGTTTTGGATGAGTATGAACATTTGCGGTCCAGATTTCCACTATCACACTGAAAGCGCCAGCACTTGACAGAAGTCGCTGGCTGCTAGGTTTCCTGTACTGTGTTTCAGACTGGACACCCACAAGTACAGTCTGCATGTAACGGACAAAGAATAGGCTTGGGAGCCTCCCTGACAAAATGGCTTGCTCACCTTGTATGTCACTAGCATGGCACTGGGGTCTTAGTTGAAGCACAGTCCTAGCAAAGCTGTGAAATGAACCGTTTCTCAAGAAAGATAGTATACTACTTATCACTTAGCTTTAGTCTGAATTGGTCTACCCACAGATCATTCAATTTATTCTGAAGCAAATATCCTTTGAGGTATATGTCAAAGCCTGCCCCGCTGAGCCTTGAGAAGTTGTGGGCTCCTCCAGCCAATGAAAACTCAGCAGAAGTGATGCCAAGAAGGGGGCGGGGATGGGGGTAGATGGGTTTCATCTCTTTCCCTCTTCTGTGACAGAAAATGTCCCAGGAAGAGGCAGGCACATTAGCGCACACCTCACTGCTGGCCTGTGCTGGACACAGAGCTTAGAAACGAGCCTGTAATTAATAGAAACTGAGAAAGAGACGTGGGAGCCTCTTTTGTTAGTATGGAGTGCTGTCTGACCTGGCCAGACCCTGTCTCTTGCATCACATTCAGACAGGATCACAGTCGCACAGACACGGTGCCAGATTTGATCTAATACCAAAGCACCACGATCTTCGAAAAGTCAGGAAAATGCTAAGTATTCTTTGATGATTTCGGAGCTTGTGTGCTGCCATGTTGTCTATCCCTCTATACCATCTGTCTTCACATGTTAAGGACCTTTAAAAAAAAAAACCTTACCTTCTGAGACCCACCCCATGGGAAAGAGCCAACCCCTGACACTATTAATGACACTCTGCTATGCTTATAGAGAGGAGACTACCATGAGCGGCTTCATCTAGCAGCTCATGGAAACGGATGCAGAGACCCACAGCCAGACAATAGTGGAAGAGTAGGAGGAAGCATCAGGGAGCCAGAGGGGTCAAGGACACCACAAGAAGACCTAGAGTTAACTAACCTGGGCCCATGGGGCATCACAGAGACTGAACTACCAGCCAAAGAGCATATGCATGGGCTGGACCTAGACGCCCTACACATATGTAGCAGGTGTGCAGCTTGCTCATCATGTGGGTCCCCTAACAATGGGAGTAGGGGCTGTCTCTGACTCTGTCGCCTGCCTTTGGATTCCTTCCCCTCATCTGGGCTGCCTTGTCTGGACTCCGAGGGAGAGGATGCACTTAGTCGTGCCAGGGTGGGTTGGTACCCATTGGGGTTCCCCGTTCTCTGAGAAGAAAGGAGAGGCTAGGGGGTGCTTAAATGTAAGACTAGGAGGAGAGGAGGGAAGGGGCTGAGAGCAGTCTGCAAAGCGGTTAAATAGATAAGCAGATAAATGAAAAAACGCTTGGAGCTTACAGCTTATAGCTGTGGGATGGAGAAGGAACAAGTTGTGTGTGAGGCCTTGTACTGACACTCACCACCAGAACAAGCGAATAAACCCTGGTGTATCGAGAAAAAGTGAAAATACAATTTATCGCATTTCTGATTTTTTTTTTAATCTTACCTCCATCCTAGCATCCTGCTTCACAACAGGGTCCCCTTCGCACAAGCTGAGCCATCATGGGAGAAGGCTGTGGTGGGATCTCAACATATGGCTCTCCTTTAGACTTTATAAAAGAAAATCGTCTGCTTAGCCTTGCTCAGGCCACCTGCTTCTCTAGAAAATTACCAGACACGTACCCAGGACTGCTGACTGAACCCTTGTAACTCAGCAGGATCATTAGGTTATGTCAGATTTTCCTCAGAGACTGTAAAAGTAACTTTCACTTGGCAGATGTAGTTGTTGGCTCGCTTACTGCTGAATAAGCTCTTCCTTTCTAGTTCTTTCTGAACTCTCACTGGCTGGCTGGCTAACTCAGATGTTGTGGCCCAAACTCCTCTCTAAGCTGACTGATTGAAACTGATTTCTCTCGACTTCTGACTGAATTGCTCTGCCTAGCAAAACTGCCTCTGAATTCCATGAACTGCACTGACTGTGTGAGCTGAACAGAACTTCTGGAATTCAACTGAACTCAACTGTGTCAACTGAACTGCGCTTTACTGAACTCTGCATTGCCTGAACAGAATTGCCCTGTACTCACTGAACTGCCCCACCCCGTCTGACTCTCTCTGTGCTGCCCTCAAATAGCTTTTCTCCTGAAAGTTGGGTGTATCCTATCACTTTGCCCCTCATAAAATAAAGGTGTGTACTAAAGGCATGTCCACATTCCAGCCCATCACACAGACCAAGAAGGTCTTTGGACGTGATCAGAGCAGCCATGTTGCTAGATTAAAATTCCTCTACACGAATTCTCATTTCTTCTTCCTGTCACCCTTTCTACCATGGAAATGAGGTGGCAAGGTCAAAAGGATGCTGCTGTGTATCCACAGGCAACCATGGGAAGGTCTTGACTCTCTCAGGACCTCACCTCATCTGTGAGTCTGGAATAACCACTCAGAAGTCTGAGTGACCCTCAGGAGTCTGACTTCAAGGAAACATACTGACAAACACTTCCTCGTGGGCAACAATTTATAGTGGAGCCTTCACTGAGTTGATGTGTCAAAATTGTGTGTGTGTGTGTGTGTGTGTGTGTGTGTGTGTGTGTGTGAGCTTCTGTGCACCTTTCTCCCACATTGCACAGCTGGAGGCGACTATGATACCTTGAGCTGATAAACTCCTGTTTGCCGCTTAATTGGTTACCAAATGGCCTGGAGCAAGATAAATGTTTGATACAAACTGTTACACAAAATAATGATGGAATGAGCTTGGAATGGTGGTTCTCAAACAATTCACCATCACTCAACTCTCTCTGACTTCTCCATGTAGCTCACTTTCTGTTCTTTGTCAATCCTGGCTCACTTGTGGTAACCATCAGATGGTAGAGGGTGTGTAAATGCTTGTGTGTGTGATGGTGTGCACCTATATCATAATGCTAACACTTGCAGTCCCCTGAGCTGTTCAGAAAACACATCAAATGAAATGCGCTTTCCAACACATCCTGTTGAGCTGTGCATCAGCACCTTCGTGGCTATTAGTGTTCATCTTCTTTACTGGTTAATGCCCTGAGGGGTTCAGCAGTGAGCAGGCCTTTTTTGCTGTGCTGGCTGCTATAGACTGTTTTTCCAGGGTACATAGTTAACTAGCAAAAGTTACAGCCGTCCAATGGTTTAAATTATACATGAAATCATAATAAAAATTTTAAAAGTAACCAATACTGCCACTTGTATATTTTGTATCATGTGGAAAATAACAAAGTTTGGGATTTGTTCTTGAAAAGATGCCAGATCTTTCCTTACCTGGACCCTGTATCTGTCTAGTGTCCAGTAAAACCCCTGCTTTGATGTGTCTGGTATACCTGTTATACCCTGCTTTGATGTGTCTGTTTCTCCCAAAGCTTGGGATTGGATTCAGAAATTTCCAGGGGCATCTGGGTCCAGCACTTGATAGAAAATCTATCAGCCAAGACTTCACTCTCAAGTGCTCCAGACATACAAAGTAGTTCCTCCCTGACAAGCATGTTCGATGAGTTTAATACAATGCAGAATTTTGCAAACATGTTCTGAGGCAACCTGCCTCAGAGTCTCCAGATGAATGGGTAGAAAAGGCTGACCTGAGCATCTGCTGCAGAGGGGATGGGTCAGAGTTTCAGAGAGAAGCTCAGGGTTGGCATTTTTAACAAGCTACCCAGGTAAATCTACATTGTGAATTGTGAAAACCTCCAGTGTTATTGGTTACAAACATGGGTTCTAGAGTTACCTGAAGTCCGGTTTGCATTCTTACCTCCGGCATGTGCCTAACCTTCCCTCGGCCCTAGCATCTCATCCTCATCTGAAAAACTACCTCGCTTTCGAAGGTAAGATGAAGCCACGCTGACTAGGCATGGAAAGCGCACTTTCTCTCTGGCATACCGATCTGGGGGGGGGTGTCTTGTTAAAATGCAGATTTGGAGGCAGTGGATGTGAGCCTGGGCCTGAGCTTTTTCTAGTAAGCCTCTGATACAGCCAGTGCTACAGCCCTTTGTGTGCACTTTCAGTAATTACCAGGCACATTACAAGTCCCTGATGGCTGGGGGAAGAAGGGAAGAATGTGTGTACCGTTTTTTATTTGTCTTTTTTTTTTTTTTTTTTAAATATAGATGCCTGAGCGCTTAGTTTAGAGGATGCTGAGAGGTGTCCCCAGGCAGAGCCCAGGAATCTACATTCTTACACTGTGACCCAGGATGGGCATTTAGAGGCTCAGCAGTAGTCTGCATCTCCCGTGAATACTGTTTATAGCAGTGAGAGATCGCCCAGGGTCTGATAGGTATTCTCCCGCTGACAGGATGAACCAATTCAAGCCAAATTAGAATATAAAAGGCAGGTTTGCTGGGGCAGCTCCCAGGTGGGTTCACGGATCTCACAGGAGGAGGTCAGGGAAGTTGCCCTGCAGGAGAGTGCTAAGTGGTCTGGGGGTGGGGCACGGAGAGAGAGGATAGAGGAAATTTGTGTGTGTGTGTGAGGGGGGGAAGACAAAACATCTGGATTATATAGTAAAGAGTTCTGGGGAGGGGGAGACGAAGGCCCACACCAGGCCTGGAAAGTTCAGGGTAGAGGGCTGGGTATGCCAGCCACGTCCTGTAACGGATACTGACTGGAGGATGCTGGGAGAACCTGGAAGCCAGATCCACTCTGGTCAGGCACCTCAGCCTTTTGCCCCAAGTCTGAATCCCAACACTCCCTACTGAATAATTCTTACCCAGCATGGTGCCAATCTACAGGGCTTCTGCCTGAGTCACCTCATCAAAAAGGAAGAAGGAAAAATTTGTCTCTAGACCTCAGACTGCTCTGGACTACTTAGCAATTGTAGGGCCAGCTTCCACAGCCCTCTGATCTTATACCACACAAAGGAAAAAGGGTTACAAAAGGCCAAAGTCAAGCAAGCCCCAACTTCTTTGTTTGCCAGATATAGGATCTTGGACATGATGTTTGAACTCCCTGTGCCTCTGATGCACCATTTATAGCACAAGGAAAACAGCCTGTCTACTTACTCACAAACATGCTCTTATCTAATAAATAATCCTGGTGCTTTAGGATCCTACCGTCTCATTAGAAAAGGAACAAGCCTTATATCACACATGAACAGAGAGAGATAGGTAGAAAGACAACAAAGACAAAGCGTTAAGCAGTATTCATAATTTTTTGTAAACAGGCTTATTAAAAAGCCATGCCATTCCAGGTGTGGTGGTGCATACTTTAATCCCAGGACTCAGCAGACAGAGGGAGGTGGATTTCTATGAGTTCAAGGACATCCTGGTCTACATAGACAGTTTCAGGCCAGTCAGAGAGTTATGGTTAGAACTTGCCTCAAAAACAAAAGCTGTTGGTCCGCAAAGATGGCTTAGCTCTTCCAAAGGACCCAGGTTGGAGTCTCAGCACCCACATGGCAGCTTACAGCCACCTGTAACTCCAGTCCCAGGGGATCTGACACTTTCTTTTAGCCTCTCTGAGTACCCAATATACATGTGATACACATCCATCCACACAGGCAAAACACATACATAAAACAAAATAATAAAAAAAAATCCAAAATCAAACAAAAGTAATGCTAGTGAGTACATTGTTGGACACTGGCTCTGAATCATAGCCATCAAAGCTTTCCAAATGTGTTCACAATCTCCTGTAGCCATCGTCACCCATCAAAGCACCACAAAAAGGCACAGGTAAGATGATTATCCTGGGCACAATTACTGGGATCTAACCAGATCTCTCTCTCTCTCTCTCTCTCTCTCTCTCTCTCTCTCTCTCTCTCTGTGTGTGTGTGTGTGTGTGTGTGTGTGTGTTTTAAGTGCAGATTCTGGCGTGCTGCATCCTTACAAGTTCTCGGAAGACAGCCAATCTTCTAGACCATTTACAGGACTTTGAGCAGTTAGACTTGGAAATGCAGGCCACCTAGGCCCTGCAGCACTCTTGCGGACCAGGGAGAAAAAAGGTCTTGGCATACTTTAACCACCTTTGCCCCCAACAGGTGACCCTAAGTCTTCCCATGCAAAAGCATTGTTTCTGCAGCCCAGACACTGTCAGTGCTTATGAGCACACAGGTGGAAGACATTGGACACCTGCCCCAGTGGCACATACAGCGGCACCGTGAGAGCGGAAGGGAAATACAGCGGTGGTAGATATACTGTTCTGTAAGCCGAGGAACCGGAAGTATAACCTTCCCAACTTTTCCAGAACTGCACAGTTGTGCTCATTTACAGATCCTGTCTTGGAGCAGAATACGAGTGCCAGCTTCCAGGAGCTACACAGGATTCTCTTTGGGACTTTCTTTATGTGTAGATGTTTAACAACTATGTCAGCTCACCCTTCCATGAACTTCCCCAGGTATAACTGGCTCTATAGCAATCTGCTTTGGTGTAACACTCCTGCCCTAAAGATTCATGGGAGCGTATGTTTGATGGGCTGGGAGCACACACCGCCTCCCTCTACATGGACTCGTTGTATAAATGTTAGCAAGACACATAGCTACAAGGAAAGAACGAGCTTAGTGAGCGTGACCGAGAAAGCCTGAGCGGGCTCAGCTCCCAAACACTTAGTAATGCCATTATTTTCTCACTTGGAAATTTTTTAAAAAGGAAAATGAATAAATTTGATTGAATAAAATTGTTTGCTTCTTGGCAAACAATGTCAATGAGGTTGAAAGAAAAAGGGTGAGCTAGAAGAGGTACTGGCAATTGTAACACAGATTTAATACTCAAAGAGCTGTCTCATGAGGGAGGTAATCACAGGTGGAAAGTGGGCAAAGGCCACAACCTTGGAACTCAACAAACAATTCAGATAAAAAATGGTGAATGGGTACACATGAAAGGTGGAAGTAATTTCAAAACGCAAATATAATGAAAGCATTTTTTGTACCAGGTTACAAAAGATAAACAATATTAACAAAAACTATTCAAGTGAGATATGGGCAGATAGGCCTATTATGTGTACTGTTGATGGGACTGTCAACTGGCCACATGTGTCAAATATGCTTCTGAGATTCATAGCCTTGGAGCCAGCAATCCCACCCACAGAAACCTACTCAAAAGGCTTTTGAAGCAGATGATGAAGATGAACCATTATAGTGACGGTTGTGTGTGCGGAATTCAGTTTTGAGCTGAGCATAAGCAGAGATCCCTTATTTTAAGAAATATGAATTAGGGGCTGGAGACATGGCTCAGTGGTTAAGAGCACCACCTGCTCTTCCCGAGTTCAATTCCCAGCAACCACATGGTGGCTCACAACCATATATAATGTGATTTGGTGCTCTCTTCTTCAGATAAAGCACTTATATACAACAAATAAATAAATAAATAAATAAATAAATAAATAAATAAATCTTTAAAAAAAAAACATAAATTATGTTCCAAAAAGCTGCATGGCAAAAAAAAAAAAAAAAAAAAAAAAGCGCGTGTGACACCTCTTGTATGCATGCATATGGGGTAACAGTTGTAAGAAAAAGTAAAGCGGGTTAGGGTAGTGGAAGATGGGGTGAGCTGCTCTTGAAGGGAGGTTAAGAGCCCCACTCCAGTAAGGACACAGCTGATCAGAGACGTGGTTGATGTGGGCAGGCAGGGCATGGAATTGCCACTGGACAGATGATCCACACTGAGAGACGAGCAGGTGCGACACATGAGCACGCTGGTATGTCTGAGTCCAGCGAGGAGGACTGTGGCACTGGAACAGAGTGAGTGAGGAATAACGTGATGGCTGTTGCTGCCAGGGGAGGGGGATCATGGTGAGCTTTGTTGGCCTTGATATGGCCACAAGGGCGGTCGTGTTAATGGGTGTCTTAGTTACTATTCTGTTGCTGTGATAAAACACCATGGCCAAGGCAACTTATAGAAGGAAGGGTTTAATTGGCCTTATGGTTTCAGAGAGTTAGAATCCAAGATGGTGGAGTGAGAGGGCAGTGGCTGGAACAGGCAAGAGCTCACATCTTGATCCACAGACAGGAATCAAAGAGAAGGTGCATTGGGAAGGCTTGAATTGTTTGACACCTCAAAGCCCACGCCAGTGACACATCTCCTCCAACTAGGCCATAGCTCCTAACCCTTCCCAACCAGTGCTCCCAAGTGGGGACCAGAGTTTAAGCATATGAGCCTATGGGGGACATTCTCATTTAAGCCACCATGTTCCATCCTGCACATTGCTTTTTTAAGAATGGAGGGGGCTAGAGAAATGTTTCAAGAGGTAAGAGCACTGACTGATCTTCCAGAGGACCCAGGTTCAATTCCCAACACCCACATTAGATGAATCACAACCACCTGTAATTCAAGCTTCAGGCATTCTGACACCCTCTTCTGGACTCCATGGGAACCAGCATCTATATGCACATAACCATACAGACACACACACACACACATTTTAAATTATTAAATACCATTATTGATTACATTTTACGAAAAGTAAATTTGCTTAGAACTATTTTCTCCACTTAGAGTTACTGCCATCAGACAGTGGTCCCTGAAGCCTCGGAGAGATTATGAATGATGTGTCATTTAGTTTCAGCCCTTCCAACAAACATTTTCAAAAACAGCCCAACTCTACTAATTATTGGCTTGCTTTGAAAAATATGCTAATACATTTAACTTTTATAAGTCTGTTTCTTCATCTGTTAAATAATTTCTCTTTTGTTAATAATTTACATGAAATTATTAATTTAAAAATCTACCTCTAGACAGGTGTTGTGAGGATCAAAGAAACCAGAGTAGATGAAATGCCCAGTGTAGTGCCTGCCACACAGCAGGTACTCAATGCTAGGATGTAGCAGGCCAGTGTGGGCCTGTCTGCTCCCCTGAGGCAGAACTGGCATTGTAGACACTTTAAGTAAGACAACAGTGGCAATGTCATAGCAGCATTGATACTGGTGGCCTTAAATCATTCTTTGTAAGCAGGGGAATTTGTAGAAGTGAGGAAAAAGTCCGAGGTTAGCTAAGGGGCACAACACGTGCCTCTTGTATGGGAGGCCCTGCCTCAAAGTCTTTAGAACTGCAAACAAATTGGGGGAAAAAAAGAAAAAAAAAAGTGAGCAAACATTCCAAAGTTTGTCTGGCCTGCCCTCTAGCGGTAACTATTTTAATCTTCAGGGTTAATGTGTGTTAAAGTAGAGTTGCTAAGCCCTGATGTCTCCTCCACCACACAGGCAAGACAGCACCTGAGCCTGGATCCTTTTTCCAGTTTCAAAGCTTAAAAGATCCTTCTTAAAGTGTAAACAGGATTGCGGTTTGAATAAAAATGGCCTCCATAGGTCCATAGGGAACAGCACTACTAGGAGGTGGCCTTGTTGGAGAAAGTGTGTCACTGGGGGCGGGCACCATGCCCAGTGTGGGAGTCCTCTCCAGCTGCCTGCTGATCTACATGTAGAACTCTCAGCTGCCTCTCCAGCACCATGGCTACCCGTGTCCCATCATGCTTCCTAACATGACGATAATGGACTGCTGCTAGCCAACCCCAGTGAAATGTTTTCTTTTGTAAGAGTTGCCACGGTCGTGGTATCTCCTCAGGGCAATAGAAATCCTAAGCCAGGGACATAGGAGTAGTTGCCCGTGAATCATTGAACTTCAACTACACCAACCCTACGAATAAGACCGTGCAGTTTCCATCATTGTGGGAGGGTCAGGAAAGGCCATGGCAAGTCAGCCACCTGGGAGCCCCGGGCTGTTCACAGGCTGAAGAGCAAGCAGAAGGCACACGTGCCAACAGTGTCTCTTCTCCCTCAAAAGTCACAGTGCCTGTTTAGGATCAACACCTCAAAGCAGGTTGGTGCAAACAAATGAACACAAGTCTCTAAAGGAAATCTCTTCAGTACACTTCCCAGGTTCCCCATACATGCTCACTTACCTTCCCCCTTACACTCCCGTTTCCTCCCAGCTTGGGCTCCTAGGGCTCCCCTTTGGGGATTTCTTCCGAATCCTGCAATAGGGATCTACCCAGTCGGCATACGTCTATCTCCTTGGCTTTAGTAAGAGCTAAGGACATCATAACTTACCTTGATGCCACTGGACCACCAGGTCAGAAGACAAGTGGTTTTGGTTTTCCCAGTACATATTTCCCTTTTAACCACCATCAGACACTGTACATGATTCTAGCGTGTTCACGGATAAACAAAATCATCAAAGTCTACTACTGCTCCTCCAGTCTCCAGAGCTGAATTATTCCGATTAAGTGTCTTCTATAGATGAAAAAAGTGAGGGGCTAGAGAGATGGCTCAGAGGTTAAGAGAACTATCTGTTCCAAAGATCCTGAGTTCAATTCCCACATGGTGGCTCACAACCATCTATATATAATTAGATGTGGTGTCCTCTTCTGGGGCACAGGCACACATGTTGGCAGAATACTGTATAAATAATAAAACAAGTTTTTTAAATGAGAAAACTCATGCTCAGAAAGTCCAAAAGTCTTGTTGGTAGCAAAAGTGGCACTCAATCTTTATCTTCTAAGCCTCCAAACCTAAGGTTCCTTGTAAGCATACCATTATTGCGTAACTTAAATGCTGATTTCTGTATCCCCATATCTGGTTACAAGCCTTGTTCAGAGAATTTCCTGTCTCAATGTTGTATAGACTCTGCTGCCCAATTGTCCCCTTGCATGCCAATAAAGGAGCTTACAGCCAATCACTGAGCAGGAGAAAGAATAGGGCTGGACTTCCTGCCAGCCAGGGGAGGAGAAGTTAAAAGAGGAAGTAAAGGTTTCAGCCACAGGCAGAGGTAGAGGAGAGATGAAGCCGATTCAGCTAAAGAAAAGAAGAAGGAGGAGGAGGAGGAGGAGGAGGAGGAGAAGAAGAAGAAGAAGAAGAAGAAGAACTTAAAACCAAGGACTTGGGGATTTTGGCAAAGATGGAGTCATGATAACATAGACTTATGGGTTAAGAACAGACTTAAACTGCTCAAGATTGTGTTGTAAAGCTTTATAAACAAAAACAAAAGAGTCTCAAGTATTTGTGTGATAGCTGAGTTAAGAAATAAACTAAGAAGCCGGGAGGTGGTGGCGCATGCCTTTAATCCCAGCACTCGAGAGGCAGAGGCAGGTGGATCTCTGTGAGTTCAAAGCCAGCCTGGTCTACAAAGGGAGTCCAGGGCAGCCAAGGCTACACAGAGAAACCCTGTCCTGGAAAACAAACATCAAAATAAATAAATAAATAAATAAACGAAAAAAGAAATAAACTAAGAGAAACAAACACAGTTTTATAAAAATAACTGTAACAGTTCTCCACGCCAGCAAGCATTCGGATTCACAATTCACCTTTTGAGCTAGGAGGGAAGGTAGTGTTTTGAGTAGCATGGGACAACGATGGTGGTCAGACCATTCTTTTCTTTTAGATCTATCTATCTATCTATCTATCTATCTATCTATCTATATCATTTATGTAAGTGCTCCATCTGCATGTACACCTACATGCCAGAAGAGGGCATCAGATTCCAATACAGATGGTTGTGAGACACCATGTGGATTTTAGGAGTTTGAACTCAGGACCTCTGGAAGACAGTGCTCTTAACCGTTGAGCCATCTCTCCAACCTTGGTCAGACCATTCTTTTTTTTTTTTAAATATTTTATTTAATTTTAATTTATGTGCATTGGTGTGAGGATGTCAGATCTTAGGGTTACAGAGAGTTGTGAGCTGCCATGTGGGTGCTGGGAATTGAACCCGGTCCTTTGGAAGAGCAGGCAGTGCTCTTAACCCCTGAGCCATCTCTCCAGGCCCCGGTCAGACCATTCTTAACTTGCAAATAACATCATCAAGTACCATTGATTTAGGATCAAGTCAAGTCAAAGATGATTCAACGGTGATACCTAGATCCAAAGCTTCATCACAGCAGACATAGAGTGGAGCTGGTGTGTGGATGACACTGGAAGGCTAGAAGCACTTTCCGTTGGCTCTAGGAGATAAGTCTGCAAAGAGGAGATGGGTACTGAGGAATGTGCCATAATCCAATTAAAGAACCAACACAGTGGCTGATAAACACAGTACTATATTTTATCTATTGATCCCAAATTATATAGCATAACACAGACTTTATCATTTACCAGGGGGTTTAGTGTGTGTCAGGGTTTCTCAAGTGTTAAAGGTGCTTGTAAACTATGAGGAGATGATCTATTTGAACTATAGATTCTGAGGGCTTGGAGTATAGCTCAGTGGTAGAGTACTTGTCTAGTGTACACGAGGGCCTGAGTTCAATACCTAGAACTTAAAAAAAAAAATCAAACACAAAATTGAGACTGTGGTCCAGCAAATCAAAGCAGGATCCTTAATTCAGATGCCTGAAATATCAGCCATTTCCTAGTGTCCCTACTGCTGCTGGCCTTGGGCTACCCTTTGAACAAAAGTGTTTGAATGTGTGTAAGATATTGCTATGATCATGGGTAAGGAGAAGTAATTTGGCTGCTGCAGAGGACGGGCTATATGGCCAATGTTCTTCCATCTTGTCAGAGCCTAGGTTCCCATTTCTCCAGCAGTCTTGCCATTCACCAGACACCAGCTGACCTTGTCGTGGGTCGGCAGTTAGACACCTGCTGTGGTTTATTGTGGGGGCTGGTCATTCTAGACCCCCCGAGCTACTCCTTTTCCGGTAAGACTACTGATAAGATCAGATTAAAGGCCAGCTGCCTGTGAGCAGCAGTTCCGGGGAACTTTTTCCTGACTAACCAGATCCTTCACAACTTCTCTGGAATTTCTCTCCTGCAATTATAGCAGCTGTAAAGGCAGATACCTGTTAAAGCAGTCCAGAGTTAGGTATCCATAGCAACCCTTGCTTACGCAAATGCCCATGCCTCTGTGCCTATATAAACTTTGTGAAATTTTTCAGTAAACGGGGTTTGATCAGAATCCAGACTTGCCCCCTTCTTCGTGTCTTGTGTTCTGTCCACATACAGGAAAATTTTCCTCCCGAGTGTTAGTTGAACCCCGGCGGGCTGAGGCAGGCTGCTAGTGTGTTTTGTTTTTGAGGCAGGCTCTGTGTACAACAGGGTGGTTTAGCACAGCCCAAACTGGTTTCAAATTACAGTTTTCTTGCCTCTGCCTCCCAAGTACTATGATTTCACATTGTGTTTTCCAGCCTTACTTTGGAGATAATTTTAGATGAAAAAAAATTTATATGAAAACAAGATTGTTTCTCATGAGGTGTATTCAAGCAGGCCAGGAGGCAATGGTAAAGCTGCTGGAATATGGATGCCATCTGCCTTAGGTCAGCAATGTGGACAAATCATACTGTGACCTTTAATAATTAGTTGTGCTTCTAGGTAAGATGATTAATCTGTTCGGATTTTACAGTTTGGTGTTTTACATGTAGTTTATACATATGTTTTGCTTTCAGGGGCGTATGTCAGAAGAGGATGTTGGATCCCCTGGAACTAGTTACAGACGGCTGGGAGATACCGTGCGAGTACTGAAAATGATGCTCTGCATGAGCAGCAAGCAGCACACCAGTGAGTCCCCTCGCCAGCCTCACAGTTGGGAGTTTTGAAAATGTTGTCTTAAGCAGGGTGTGGTGGCGCACGCCTATAGTCCCAGCACTCGGGAGGCAGAGGCAGGTGGATCGCTGTGAGTTCGAGGCCAGCCTGGTCTACAAAGCGGGTCCAGGACAGCCAAGGCTACACAGAGAAACCCTGTCTCGGGGAAAAAAAGAAAAGAGGAGAAAAGAAAATGTTGTCTTTACAAGCTGCTGGTAGACGGAACGTGGATTTCTGGCATGGAGAATGTTCAGTGAACTTTGATCCCCAAGAGCATCAGAGAAGCTAACTTCAGGTAAAGCAAGTCTTCAGACCCACATCTGAATCCAGCAGCAAAACTAATGCTGGCTCTACTCCACCCACTGGACTGTATGCTTCTCTGGGCTGTGAATGGCCTGGGTTTTTGTTTGTTTGTTTGTTTGTTTTGTCTAAGGTTCACCGTCTTTGTAAGCATGTCACTTACAGTGCACACACTTGCAGCTTAGGATCAATGGTCCTGATACATCTCATAGGAACATGCCAAGAAGATTTAAGTAATGAGCAACTGTTTTCCCTTTCTTCTCATTGCTTTTTTAAAAAATGTCTTTTGCCTATATGAACGTATGTGTACCCCATGTGTCCATGGAGCCTGCAGAAGTCAGAAGGGGAAACCGGAGTTAGGGGTGGTTGTGAGGCGCGATGTGTGTGCTGGGAGCTGAACCCCGGTTCTCTACAAGAACGGCAAGAGCTCTTAAGCACTGAGCCGCCTCTCCAGCTCAGTTGGCTCATTTCTTATTGAAGCAAATGGTTCAGTGCCCGCTCCACAACTTTGAAAACAGTATCTGTGGCTTTGAGGTGTCTGGGCCCATCTTTTCTTGCTACACTCAATCTCACTCCCATTGGGCAACTGCCATTTGTGACGCTGTTGTGGTGCCAATGCGAGGAGAACCAGAAGGGCAGACTGCCAGATGGAAGGTCCTTGGTTACTTCTTCCTTTGACATCCCCTTTCTTTTGGATTGTTTGCTGAATAGGGGTCCCAATATACATCCCTGGCTGGCCAGGAACTTGCTGTGCATACACTAGACTGGCCTTGAACTTGTGGCAACCCCTGCCTCTGCCTCCTGAGTGCTGAGATTACAGGAGTGCACTGCACCTGACATTCTTTTGGATTTTATACATAAGCTCTGAGGACTCCCCCTACTTAAACGTTAGTTTATCCTGGATGTGATAAAGAGACTAAACTCAACTCCGAACTATGAAACCATCTTAAACTATTCTGCTGTGACTTGAATGCACTGTCTCCCTCACCTCAGGATTGCATGTTTGGTCTCCACATGGTGGTGCTATGTGGGAGTTTTGGAAGTGGGCAGAGCCTAGTTTGAAGGTGTGGACTGTAGCAGTGGGTCCTTGAGGGTATATCATCCTGACTTGTACCCATTTCACTCTCCTGTCCACCAACATATGAGCCTTTCCTGCATGACGGACTGCAGACCTCCGAACTGTAAGCCAGAATAAACCTTTCCTCCCTTCCTCAAGTTGTGCCTGCCAGGTACTGTAGTCACACGATGCTCCGAGCCTACCTAGCTTTAGCTGTATTCTGAAGAGAGGCAACTAAACTAGTCACGCTAATGTCACAATTCTCCCTCTGACCAGTGGTGACTGTTTACTCCCAGGGCTGGGGAAATGGCCCAATGAATAAAGTACCTCTGAGTAACTAAGTTTAGATTCACAGTACACATGTAGTAACCATGCATGGTGGTGGTGTGGGTTACAGGGATGGCATGTGTGGAGAAGGTACATCCCTGAAGAACTCATCTTACAAGCAATCAATCTAGCTCTGGGTTCAGTGAAAGACTGTGTTTCCAAAGTCAAGGTGGAAAGCTATAGAAAAAGACACCTCACATGGACCTCCGACTTCCATACATATGTACACTCATAATGCATGTGCACACATGTGTTCAAACACACACGCACACACACACACACACACACACACACACACACACACTCATTCCTAATGGGTGGAGAACATTAGAAGCTAAACATACCTTCTCTGCGTATATAAAGTTCAAAGACATAATTAAAAATCAAAACCAATACCTTAAAACACATATTTAAAAGATTATTTTTAGTTTTCTTGAGTCAAAAACAAAGCAGTATGGGGTGTGGTGGCCATGCCTTTAATCCCAGCACTCCAGAGGTAGAGACAGTCAGATCTCTGTGAGTTCAAGACAATTTGGTCTACACAGAAAGTTTCAGGACAGCCAGGGCCACTGAGAGAGACTCTGGCTCCAAACAAGCTTTTTAAAAAACTGTATTAAAAGGCAATTTTAAAAGTTGCATGTTTTGCCAGGCAGTGGTGGCGCACACCTTTAATCCCAGCACTTGGGAGGCAGAGGCAGGTGCATTGCTGTGAGTTCAAGGTCAGCCTGGTCTACAAAGCAAGTCCAGGATAGCCAAGGCTACACAGAGAAACCTTATCTCAAAAAAACAAACAAAAAAGTAGCATGTTTCACACACTTTGTACCAGTCATTGTCTTAACAACTTTAAACCTCACAGCTACCTTTGGATCACTCTGACTTCTAGGAAAGTTCAGGAATTAGCACAGAGTCTGAGTTGGTAAGCAGCCTCTTTTAATTTATAAAAACACAGAACCCCCATATTGAAAGTGTAAGGCTCTTTCTATCTCAGCCTAAGCCTGGGAACGTGACCCAGACAAGCTTGGGAAAATGACCCAGAAAGAATTGAAGGCCAGTTTCAGTTTCTGAGATCAAGATGGTCAACCGAGATAAACAATTTCAACTAAGGTAAACAATTACCATCTAGAAATTCTCTGGAAACTCCCCAACACCCCTCCCTGCCAAGAATAGCCCCCAAGACCAACGACCCCTGCAATAGCCAATAACATTCAGACAAGCAGCCTTAGCGACCACCAGAGCCAATCCTAACATAGGGCACGCAGCCCCTCCCTCCTAACCTTTGCGGTTTTAGCCTTTAAGAGTAGCCTTTAACAGTGACTCGTGGTGCTTCCCTCCTGAGTGAGTGCTGAGGTCCCCTGATGCGCATCAGCAATAAATCTTGTGCTTTTACATCAACACTGTGGTCCTCGAGTGGTCTCTCGCGACGACCCCCCACCTGAGTAGACTCTAGGGTCCAACAAAAGCATCTTAAATTCAGGGCTCCTGTCAGAAAGATACAGAATGGGCACATGTGCTGCTGACATCAAGGATGGCTGCATCCAGAAATCTGAACACAGTCAGAATATCTTCTTTATGATCCATGATGTATGTCAGACTGTAGAGGAATTTTATTGTAGAACATGGCTGCTCTGGCAAGAGATCACATCCAAAGACCTTCTAGGTCTGTGTGATCTGACTGGAATATAAACACACCTTTAATCCAGGAGACAGAGGCAAGCAGATCTGAGTTCAAGGCCAGCCTAGTACAGAGTCTGTTTCAGGTAAAGAAAATCTTAGGTTCAGGTTTGGTGCCTTTAATCCCCAAACAATGAAGGTAAAGTTAGTTTATAGAAGGAAGCACCCATGTTTAAAAGTTTAATTGAGTGGCAGAAAAAGTGATGAATCAGAGAGAGATTTGACAAACAGGATACACCCAACTGTCCTGAGAAGAGCAGGGTAAGGGAAGCTACCTTAAAGGGCAATGTAGAGAGAGAGGAGGCAGTTTTACAGAAAACGGTTAAACGAGAGAAGAGGGGCAGACACAGATTAAGACAGAAGAAGCCCAGAGAGTGAGGAGCTAGAAGATTAGAAAAGGCGGCTGAAAAAGCCAGCAGAGCAACTCAGAGACTAAGAGAGAAGCCAGATTGAATAGGTCAGCTGGCAGAAGAGTTTGAGCCAGAACTGCTGAACTGAACCAGCCAGCCCGGAACTCAGGAGGATAAGAAAGGGTGAGCTCATTAAGCAGGAAGTCTCAGAGGCTGAAAATATTCTAGACCTAGGTTAAATTGTATGGAGGCTAGAAACTTCCAGGACTAGGCCTAGGTTAGCAGACAAAGACAATAAACCTCAGAGACAACAACTTAAACAGGCAAATAAAGTTACTTTTCCATCAGACTTGTGCTTTCAGACTAGATTATGAGGAGTCATCTGATGAATTTATTCATTTAGACTCCAGATTCATATCCTGCTTTGGGTTCAAAAAAAGAATGTGCTCATCATTTTTGGTTCCAGGGAGAACTATTACTGCAAAAGACTATGGGTGACCTAATTTAGGTCATGTGCCCATTTGGGCCCGTCACAATGGCAAGGGAGATAGAAAATGGCAACTGTCCAGTCTTTGTCATACCTCTGTGCCCTGAAGGGCTGAGTATCAAAGGACAAAGTTCTGAACAAGAAAGCAAGCACGAACAGAAGACCTCATACTTTTTAAAGAATCTGCCAACTGCCTTCACGTGATTAACCTTTGAGTCTCCCACGGACCCCGGGAAGAGGGCAGGTCCAAGTATCTAAATAGTTATGCAAGGACACCATAGTGGATTAGGATGCTCACGAAGTCACTCAGAGTTAACTTCCTCCTAACTTGAATCTGGGCTGGCACTGGTACTCAGCCAATAAAATGCGGCAAATGTTACAACTCCTCAGCCTCACTTTTCGCTAGAGAGTGCTCTTAGACACTCCCTCTGACAACCCAGCGAACAGGCAGTGAGATGTCTGGTCCGCATGGAAAAGGAAGCAGGCAGTCCGAGGAACACTTGAGCCGAGCCCTTAGCTGACCGAAAGCAGATGCCAGGTGAACCGAAACCGCACGCCACTGTGGACATTACAGGTTGGCGTGGTCAACAGCAACACACGTCTAAACTTTGGACTTGAAAGAAGCTATGACTCAAATGGCTTAGGGTCGCAGCTATAAGACACAAGACCTGATGTTCAGCCTGACATTCTCTCAGCCTGTTGCTTTGATTCCTCATGGTTTCCTATTTAAAAACAGAACACATCTCAATCCCAGATTTCCACCTGAGGACTTTCTGCCAACGACACCATCTGGTTAGAGCTGTCCAATCAGCCAGGCAACTGAACCAAACACGCCTCAAGAATAACAGTAACAAGGACTAACGTCCCCCTTCACGGCTCGCCAGAGAGCTTCCCTTTCCTATACCACTTCTCCCAGACTTGCGAAGCGAACACACCAGCCGGAGAGGAAGTGAGACTGGACAACGACAGTTCGGCAAGATAATGGCCCGCTGCGCAAGACTGCGCGTGCGTGCCTGTGGGCGGGGCCGCGCGTGCGCAGGAAGGGGGAGTGGGCAGGGGCTTGGTACGGCGCTGCCTTCCCAGCGGCCCCGGTGGAGGCGGGACTAAGCTGGTTCCCGCGGTCCGCTCCCGCCATTGGCGGGCCGTTTGAATGACGGAAGTGACGATCGCCTGGCTATGGCCGTCCCGCAGGTACCCAAACGGCTGCTGGGTAGCCGGCTGGCTGCGGGTTCCTGTGTGCCGTGAGGTCCGGCCGCACACGCTGTCAGGTGAGTGACGGAGGCCCAGGAGGGTTCTCTGGGCAGGCCGCGAGCAGGCTAGCGAGCCTCCCGGCCCTTTAAACCTCCCCGAGGCCGGTCCTGCGGAGATCTCGGCCTTTCTGTGGGGTTCGCCACCCGTAGCTCCTCGGGTGCTCTTTCTGTCAAAAAATGGCAGTCCCAGCCGAGAGTGTTGGTTCACCCTGTAATCCCAGCACCTGTAAGGCAGTGCTGAGGCAGTAGGAGTGCCTCGAGCTCAAAGCCAGCCTAAGCAACGTAGTGAGACTCTGCCTCAGGAAACTACAGCAGCGAATGGTTGTCGTCAGTCTTAAATTAGAACGTTTCGGCAGTTTCGCACTAATTAAGCCACACGCTCAGTACAGCCACGGATGGTGTACACGGATTAGAGTAACAAGACCCAGGGGATTTAAGAGCTGGCTACTGCCTTCTGCTAACGAATGGCTGTGTTGGCTCTTGTGTCCACATCACTTAAGTCTAGAACTAGTTTTGTAATTATTGTGTCTCAGATACGGCCTGATCCTCAGAATGAAATCAAGGTAAGTCCTACTGTGCTCATCAGTATTGGACAGTTAAAGCATAGGATTTAAAAAGTCACGTGGATAGAAATGACTAATGAGCAGAACAGGCAACAGGATTCTGATTGGTAGGCGTAAGGAGGAATAATTTTTTCCTATGGAGAACAACTTAGAATATTCCTCTCTGGGAGCCTCAACCATCCTCAGGAGTTTGTTGTTGTTGTTTGTCTTAGGAATGTCAGTGGAACGAAAGGTTTTCAATTCAGTCATTTACTCCTGTTTGACATTAGTCCTCTTGGATGTAATCATGACTGGGTCTGCCACGTATTAACTGTACATGGATTAAGTCACTGTCTCATTCAGTCCACCCTGAATTATTTGTAAGATGCAAGACAGTTTTTTAGACAAAAGACATGAGGTGATGAATAAGATCCAACTTGCCCTGACCAACACTTGTCATAGAGAAGTCTCTGGAAAAGGTGTTGGTTTCTACTGGGCTACCTAAGCATCTCATTGAAACAG
This sequence comes from Acomys minous, assembly GCF_964271855.1. Lineage (NCBI taxonomy): Eukaryota > Metazoa > Chordata > Mammalia > Rodentia > Muridae > Acomys > Acomys minous. The sequence goes on along the minus strand of NC_140494.1, from coordinate 78,350,930 downwards.
TATTAATATGAGTATTAAGAGTTTTGAAAACCATAACTACTATCTTTCAGTTAAGAACCTATCTACGAAAGACAAACAGTAATTAAGGAAAAACTGAAGGGCAAGCTGTCCCTATATGAATATAGTCTGTATCCTAGGTGAGATGAGTAAAGCTCATTCGCAGAGGACAGCTCCTTAGAAGAGGGTGAGCTTGAGCTAGCTTCACAGAGCTGTAAACATTCAGTTATGCAGTTGGCCTGCCTCATCACTGTAAAGAGACCAGAGAGATGTGCGCTCATCTCAGATAAATTGCTGATGCTGTGGTGATGCTGAGGGTTTGGTAGTGGCGATCGAGGGAAGGAGTTGATAGCACTTGGAAGGGGTTTCAAATTACACCAGCTCTCACACTCTCACCTCCCACCCCACCTGCCTCGAGATAAGATCATGTTACAAATCTAAGTTCTGAAGAGGAGTGGGCTTTGGCACACTGGAAGCTCGTGCATCTGCAAAGCCCTGAGTTCCATCCTAGACTCACAGAGACAGAAAAAGTGTAGGGCAGGACATCAAGAGCATCCAAAAGTACCAATAGAGGAGTAGACCTGGGGGCTGGAGAGATTGCTCAGAGGTTAAGCACATGGACTGCACTTCTGGAGGGCCTGAGTTCAAGTTCCGGCAACCACATGGTGGCTCACAACCATCTATAATGTGATGTGATGCCCTCTTCTGGCCTGCAGGTGTACATGCAGGCAGAACACTGTATACAAAAATAATAAATAAATAAATCTTAAAAAAAAAGAAGAGTAGACCTGAGAATCTAAGTACTTAGCCCATTAGAATTATTCTACAGGGAGTTTTTTAAATGGCCATTATTTTTTTTTTTAAAGGATGACATGTACCTGGTTAGTTTTATGTCACTTTGACACAAGTCAGAGTCATTTGGGAAGAGAACTTTCAATTGAGAAAAATAAATAAACTCTGCCTGTAGGCATATCTGTAGTACAGTTTCTTGATTAATGATTGACATGGAAGGGCTACACCCACTGTGTGCTGTGCCATCCTTGGGCAGATTATGCTAAGTGGTATAAGAAAGCAGGTTGGCTGAGCCAATGAGCAGCACACCTCCATGGCCTCTGCATCAGCGCCTGCTTCCATGTTTCTGCCATTTGAGTTCCTGCCCTCAGTGGTGGGCTATGATGTGGAACTATAAGCTGAAATAAACCTCCTACTCTTACATTGCTTGGTCATGGCGTTTTATTGAAACAATACAACCCCTAGCTAATAAAACATGTTTGTAATTGTTGAGGGATCTTTTAGACTAAGCCTATGGGATTGACAGTATTCCATGAGACTTAATGGTGCTTGGTGATCAGATATGTACAGAAAACCAGGGGCCTTAAAGTTACCTTTTTCTTTTTGTTAGGTACAGGTTACCAGTGTTAAATTGTACTTGTGAAAACATGTATTCAGTGCCAACACATCTTTTAAGTGCTTAATAAGCTCTGGAAATGCCAAAAGAGAAAATGTAAGGTCTGAAATACTGTCAGTCAGCTATAAATGACGATAAACTTGTGATGAATTAATATGGAGTTTTAAATGATCTTAATTGTCCTATTTCAGTAATATATTTTACAGACATTCATCTGTTTATTTCTCTTCGTTCAGATCCTTTATATTTAAAATACACAGAAATGAAAAGAAAGGCAATGAATGCTGGCAAGCTGAGACTGAGTCCTAATGAGGAAGCCTTCGTTTTGAAGGAAGACTATGAAAGAAGACGGAAACTAAGATTGTTACAGGTATCGTCTACTTGGAGTTTAAATATTTGTCTTCCTCAAATCAATTGTATATTTTGGATTAGATTGTTCTAAACAAAATGTTGCATTTACAAGCTTCTTCCATCCTTGAAAGAGCCCTGGTTCTTATTTATTTACCAGTTTTGGAACATTTGAAAAATAAGCTGCTGATAAGTAGATAGGAGAAGATTTGAAATATATTGCTTAGCCCAAGTATTGGAAAATAGTTACTTAATTATCTATATATATTTTAAATATTTTTTGGTAATTGCATGTATGGATACAGTATATTTAGATCGTTATCCACCCTTCCCTCCTCCCTCCATTTCCTTCCCACCTTTCTCTCCTATTCTCCCTATTTCATGTCTTCTTTTTCTTTTTCTTTTTTTTTTTTTTTCAATAACCCACTGAGTCCATTTATCTCTGCCTGCACCTTCATGGCCATCCATTGGAGCGTGGGCGACTTGCTATTGGGCCACATTGCTGAAGAAAACTAGCTCTTCCCCAGCAGCTCCCAGCTCCCAATAGCTCCTCAGCTAAGGCTGGGGCCTCATGAGCTCTCTCTCTCTCTTCATAGTATTGACTGCTTGAACTTGTGTCGGCAACCATAAAGCCATGCTTTCGTCAGTTCTGTTATGTGCAGAAGACATTATTTTGCAGAAATCTTCCTCAATTTCTGGCTCTTAAAATCTTTCCATTTCATTTCTTAATGATACATAGTTGATGAACATTAGAAAAGGAAGCTTAGATAGAATTTGGAGAAAGACTTATTTATATGAGCATCTAAGACAAGTTTATTAGGATATTTTAGGTTTCTCTTTCTAGCAGTCTAAAGCTAGGCCTGTGTGAATTGTGGTAGCTTTCTACCTAGAATCAGAGATGCTGTACCCCAGAGAGGGAGCTCCCATCTGACCTCGGCTGTGACACTTGTGAAATCGCCATGTCATTTTAGCATCTCTTATGTTATTGTCGATAGAGTAGATAATACACATTGGTTAAGAAACTTCAGAAATACCCTGAGGGCTGATGAGGTGGCTCAGTAGGTAAAGGTACTTTACTGCCAAGCTTGGCAACCCAGGTCCTAGCCCAGGGACCCTCGTGCTGGAACTTGTGCAGTTGTCCTCTGCTCCTGTGTTACAGCGCACACACATAGACAAATAGGTGAAGGCACTAAAGTGTTCTAGGTAGCCTCCCTTCGTTTCTGTCAGCTAGATTTTTCTACTAACCATAGTCTGTCTAATGAGTAGTTAGGAGGACTGATAGACTGAAGAGAGTCCATTTGAATTCCTAGTCTCAGATAGATTTTTTAAAATGTTAAGCCCCCTTCATATTTTTTCCACGAAATACTCATCTTTCAGGTTCGAGAGCAGGAAAGGGGAATTGCCTTCCAGATAAGAGAAGACGTAAAACAGAGGCGCAACCAGCAGTTTTCTCGTTTGGCTGAAGAGCTAAGAGCAGAATGGGAAGAAACCCAAAGCCAGAAAATCCAGAACTTGGAAAAACTGTATTTGGCAAGCTTAAGACGTATGGGAGAGGGACATCGACAGGCTAAAGAAAACGTGAGTGGGCGAGAGCCTCTGGTCCCTGACTGGGACAGTGTGGTTATGCTAAATTTATTGAGTGCTTACATGATAAACGTGTTTTAAGGTGTAGAACTGGGGGAGACAAGCTACGCTTTATTTTCTAAATCAGTTTAATCTACTGTGAGAATAGTGGTATATTTCTTACCTTGTAAACCATACCAAGTATACCTTTTTTCCTCTGGTGTTCACGTTAGCATTATTTCTTCACTTTCTTGCCTGTATAAAATGATGGTAACCTCTGCAATCAGAAATTGTTCATCTTAAAACAGTTTGGACACAGAGAACCAAATTCAGATTTCCAAGTTCAGATTCATTTCTGACCCCTCTAAATCTGTGTGATTGAATACGTTTGCCCCTGTTGTCACTGATGACTTTCCTAAAGGCCCAGTCCAGCTCAGTGTTTCACAACTCTTTCAGTTTATTTGATGTACTTACTGTGACTTATGGCTAGAAAATAGTCATTGGCCAGGCGTGGTGTACATGTATGCCTGTAATCCCAACAGGAAGACCTCCTGAGGATCAGGGCCAGCCTGGCCAACGTGTTAAGTTACAGGTCCCCCAGAAGCTACATAGCAGAACAGAATAAAGAGGGAAAGGGGTGGGGGGGAGGAGGAAAGACAGCTAAGTTCTAAATATTTTTTATACCTTTTTTTAATTACTGCCAGTCTTATGTTTAATTATTTTTCTAAGCCTAACTCATTTGAATGACACGCACCTGATTTTTGAAAGCCACGTGTATTGCTATGCGTTTGGTATTTTATTTTAAATACAATAATTCATTGGTTAATTGAACTCTTGTCCAAAGTCGCTTGGTATTTCATGTTGTCATAGTAAGTTGCATGATTACTACTGTGGCGTGGTGGTGGTAGTACCATTGCCATGCTTGGGAAATATCTGTTTACTATGCGAAGAGATGGTGGGATTGAATGCTAACATGTTGATGTCAAGTAGACACGTTTCTGTTCCTCTTGCGTAGCCTGACTTTTTAAGTAGTATGTACTTCTAGGAACCTGACTTGGACGCTTTGGCTCGCCGGGCAGAAGAAAGAAAAAGAAAAGCAGAAGTGAGGCATAAAGAAGCCCTGAAAGTGCAGAAAAATCAAAAAGAGATGTTAATGAAACAGAAAACCAGGTGAGGTGGTAACTTAAAATATTTTCAGGTGAACTCAGCATGGCAAGAAATAGAGGGCTTGTAGGAGGCTGTGTAAGGACATACTGATGAAAGGCCGTGGACCCAGGCCACTCTGAACTGCGCTCACTAATGCAGCGGGGCATGGTTTACCTTGCTGAGCGAACATGCAGAGTTCAGCAGCAGTTACTAAGTTTCTGAAGAAATGTGTGGACAGGTCAGACTTAACATTAAGTAAAAACTATCTCTCATGTAAAAAGGAAGTACATTAATGTGATTAAGACTATTACAGAGTCTTGGGGCAGGTTGAGGGGGTGCACACTTTTAACTCCAGTACTTGGGATGCAGAAGCAGGAAGATCTTTGTGAGTTCAAGACCAGCCTGGTCTCAAAGAACACACACGCGCCCACAGTTGTGGACTGGAAAGGTTCAGTCATTAGTGATTTGGCATGTTACTGGTCTGTACTGGTCATTTTACACAGTGGCCTGTCTTTAACACTTCTGCTTCTGCTCTCACTGTAAAGAATGCTCCATGCTTGTTCAGTTGACTCTCTTGTCTTTAGATAAGCTTCTTGGAGCTGGTAAACATGCCTTTACATGGATGCTTTGTCAGACAACACATTGGGTGTGGACTCAGCTGGAAGACAACTTTCTGGCTTTTTTGTTTTTAACTCTGTGTACTGACATGAAATAAATGCATTTTGGTCCTCTTATGATAGCGGATAGCGTGTATTACCGGAGAGATTAATTGGTGGCATCTCTTGTCTTTTTAAGGCACATAAAAGCTCGAAAGGAAGCATTGCTTGTGGAAAAAAAGAGATCAGCTAAAATGGCCAGGCTGCCACCTCCTGTCCCAGCCGCTTTTGAGGTGAATTGTCTAGAGCTCTGATTAAACATGTTTTAATCAGATAATAATATATAAGTATACATAGAGTGTTTTTAAATCCTAGATATTGTTTTACCTATAAATACTTTAATAAATGTTTTTAAGAACATTAAACAAAAATCAGTACTGACGTTTTGCTCAGTGTTAGCTAACGCTTGTTTTTCCCAATGTGTTGAATTTTCCCCAGTGGTCTCAAAACAATTTTGTGTTTACAATACATAATGGTTTTGGTTTTTATTGTGCTACTAATCATTCTGCTTTGTATTTTTTTATAGCCTTTATTTGCCAAAAAAGGTTACATGAGTTCTATAGACAATCCGTGTCATGGATTTGGCTCACCATCTAATGCAGTAGGGCTCAGATATACTTCAGATTTGTTTACAATCATAAGGTCACGGAGAGTTTGTCGGAGTAGGCGTATGCTTTGTCATTAGACTCATTTCTGTTTACATGTATAAAATAGCTCAGTTTTATGAGTACTAGAGTGGACATGCCAGCGTATACCTCTACTCCCAGCATTCTGAAGCTGAGGCAAGAGGATGGCTATTGAGCATAGTAAGACTGTGTTTCAAAAGAAAAGAGAGAAGAGTCGGTTCTCTTACTCCTATTAACACTGTGTGGTCACTAGAGTGGCTGTGTAGATGACTGTCAGGTACACTTATCTTATATGAAAGTTAAATAGAAGCTTTTAAAAAGAAGCGTGAAAACTTGATACTGGTGTGAGGGTATCTATCATGCATGTGTGTACATGTGATCAGCAGGAGTGTCAGCCTCCCTGCTCTCACTGAGCCATCTGCCATGATCCAGGAGGCCCAGGTGCAAGTGTCCTATTTCAGCCACTCCCCCAGGACCGTACAAGATATTAAAAAAGCAGGCAGTATTTAACCCATGATGCCTCTTGATTGTTTTTATTATATTTTCCAGCATTCATAAGGCAGCCTTTAGCTTTTTGAAGGAGAATGCTTTTCAGAGTGCAGGATGGGTAGAATTATCAGTTCCAGGATAGCAAATTTGTTGTTGGTTTTTTTTAGGGGCGAGGGTGAGGGTAGGTTGTCTTTCATTTTTGTGAATATTATTCTGTAGATAATTGAGTTTCATTATTCTACACACAACTATTATCATATTCTTTTTTATCTTTCTTGGAAGTTCATATCTTCTTCATTGAAGAAAAGGCTCTTCAAGCTGGCTCTGTATCCATGTTTCTCTCGTGCCACTTTGTTCTGTAGCCCAGCAGATGACAAATAACACACACACACAGCCTCACTTCTGCACCTTCAAAGCACCTTGCATGTACTCGCTCGCGCTCTCTGTCTCTCTGTCTCTGTCTCTGTCTCTGTCTCTGTCTCTGTCTCTGTCTCTGTCTCTCTCTCTCTCTCTCTCTCTCTCTCTCTCTCTCTCTCTGTGTGTGTTATTCCTGGTTGTCCTGGAACTTGCTCTGTTGATCAGGCTCTCCTCAAATTCAGAGATCCACCTGTCCCTGCCTCCCAACTGCTGGGATTAAAGGCCTGTGCCACCACCACCCAGTTAAGGTAATTAGCTCCTGATTTTTTTTTTTTTTTTTTTTGGTTTTTCGAAACAGGGTTTCTCTGTGTAGCCTTGGCTGTCCTGGACTCACTTTGTAGACCAGGCTGGCCTCGAACTCACAGCGATCCACTTGCCTCTGCCTCCCGAGTGCTGGGATTAAAGGCATGCGCCACAACAGCCCGGCTTTTTTTTTTTTTTTAAAGATTTATTTATTTATTATTATGTATACAGTGCTCTGCTTGCATGTACTCCTGCAAGCCAGAAGAGGGCGCCATGTCGCACTACAGATGATTATGAGCCACCATGTGGTTGCTGGGAATTGAACTCAGGACCTTTGGAAGAGCAGGCAGCGCTCTTAACCTCTGAGCCATCTCTCCAGCCCCCTTTTTTGTTTATTTTTTGAGACAAGGTTTTTCTGTGTAAGCCTTGGCTGTCCTGGAACTCACTTTGTAGACCAGGCTGGCCTTAAACTTGTAGAGAGCTGCCTGCTTCTGTCTCCTGGGTTCCCGGACTAAAGGCATTTGCCGCCACCACCCAGTGCACTGCCTTGGTAGATAGTAACAGATGCAGGAGAAAGCCACGTTTGTTTTATATGTGGTTATGGGACTTGTCATAGTTGAATATTTTGTCTCTCCCTTTATTGGGTGAGCCAGTCTCGGGTACTCCTGAGCTCTGCCTTTAGCCTGCACCCTGGGAGTTTAAGTCTAGCAGCAGTTTACAACAGAGCAGGACTCAAACTGGAAGCTACTTGTTGACTGACGGTTTAAAATCATTCACAAGTCATCCTAACAATACTAACAGTCCATGGACTGATTTGACTAAACTCTAAAGTCTAATTCACGGGTAATAATTGGTGGTAAGTTAAATCTCAGCAGGGAGTCCTAATTTCAGTCTACATATATGTAAAGCTACCTCGATTTTAGGAGTACTAGGTCTTAGAAGTTGCCTGTAAATTAAATCATGTTTTAAATCCAGTTTTAATATCTTTGTGAATAAGTATATGGTTTGTTTTTAAGGTATTCATTTAAAAACTTTTAGAATTCTTTTGTAGAGTAGAACTATTTTTTTAAAGTTTGTATTTATTCTTTGGCAATCTCATACATATATAATGCATTTTGATCATAGTCACATACCTCTTCTCTCTTACCCTTCTACTCCAAGCAGATAAAAATATAAAAGATGAAAAAATCTGTTAAAAAAATTATAAACCATATCAAAGCAATATCTTAGCTGGGTGTGGTAGCGTATTTTTATAAGTGTAAACCATTCATTCTTCTAACATTTCTCTTTTTTTTATGTCTTTTTTGTTGTTGTTGTTTTTAATGTGGTTGATTTAATTACAGTTGCTTGTGTGGGCTTAGGTGTAGGGTTATTTATTAGTGGCTACACTCCTGAAGAAGAGTGGCGTTCTTTCCCCTTCAGCCATTACCTGCCAGTGTCACATCCATTCTGCAATGCTGAGTGACTTAATCCTGTGCAGATAACTGTAGTTCCTCTTGAGCTCGTGAGTGCAACTGCTGTGTCATGTCCAGAGGACAGCATGTCACAGCAGTTCTTCCCACCTTCCCACTCACACTCTTTCTGCTTAAACCTTCCCTGGTGTTCTCTGAGCCTTGGGTGGAAGTGTGTGATATACACGTCACATTTGGGAATAAGTGGTCAACAATGGCTTATTCTCAGCACTTTGGCCAGTTAGGAATCTCTCCCCTAACTGCTGCCCACTGCAAAAGAGACTTCTCTGACCGAGGTTGAAAGCAGAACTAATTTATGGTATAAACACAGTTAGAAGACAGTTTGTCACTATGTCCATGTCGGAAAACAACAGTAGTAGATTCTTACCTGTGATTTCCACATCATCTGTGTGCCTTTAACTAGATCTACAGTATCAGGTATGACTTCTTACTGTGGAACGGGTCTCAAGGCCAGTCAGAAAGTAGTTGACTACTCTCATAACAGCCATGCCACTCTTGCAGGAGTATATACATCTTGATGTGCTTGGCAGGTTGGTATTACAGCATATAGAGTCCAGAACCAGCTAGGCAACTTCTAGCACTGAAAGCTACCCATTAAGGGAAGAAATTTCTAGGCCAGCTTCAGCTTGATCTCTCTACTGTGATGTCCCGCCCCCAAAGTGTGTGGTGATTTCAGCAGTAGAATCTTTAATGCAACCAAGAACAATGGCAATAGCTTATGTTGTTTGAGGACCTCTTGCCTGTGTGACCGACTCATAGGGAGGTATCTCATGCCTGGCACTAGATTTTCACTTAATAGCCTGGTACGGTGGCTCATTCTTGTCTTAAGTACATTACTATCCCGTGAGTCTGTGCTTTGTGGCTTCAGGTTTTGAGAATGTTGTGTAATGGTACTGAACCTTAGTTCACAAATTAACTGTTGAGCAAAGCGTAGTGGTACATAATTGTAATCCCAGCACCTAGGGGTTAGAGGCAGGAGGGTCAGGTGGTGATTTTCATAATGGCAGGCACAAGCTGATGGAGAGCACCAAAGCCATGAACAAGGGGATCTGGGCAAATTGGCTTTTGTAATAGACTCACTTTAGAAACAGTTAGCCTTCGAATCCATTAATCACTTGAACGGATTACCCCGTTCATTAGAAGAGCTGCCCTAATCACCACCAGAGTTTCTATCCTGTTTCCTCCTGACATCTCCTAGTGGGGATTAAATTTGAACAAATTTTAGAACAAACGATAGCATGGACTAGTACATAATTTTTTGGCATTGCACATCTGTATTCCCACCATTAGAGAGGTTGAGACAGTACCAAAAGTTCCAGGCCAGCTAGGCTACTAAGCAAAATATCATTTCAAAAATAAAAACAATTTTACTTTTTTCATTGGTTCCAGCTTTAATTGAAAATGTATTTTAACCTGAACTATATTTTATGTCCTATTTTTCAGAGCATTGAAGTAAACAGAATTCCTTCATTGAAAACCAATAGCTCCACCTACCATCATATTTCCACTTTTGTGAATAGACAGATGAGCACAAAGCAGGTGATTGACTTTTAATTCCTGACCTCTCTTGAGTATTTCTGTGTTCACTCAGTTGGGTTTTATCTTGAGTCTGTGGGTGGTGTGGCCAGTTCTCAAAGTTTGAACAATGCTCCTAGTTACTCTAGGGTAAAAGAGAACAAAAAGCCTTCTAAAAGTTCTTTGAACTTTCATGTCAGATACATGGTAGTCCTGTATAAATGGAAGAAAGACATGACTATTTGTGACTGACTTTTAAAATGGTTAATACAGCTTTATCATACATTGTACAAAATAGGCTTCATTATGCTATAACATGGGTTTTAAAACTTGTAATCATAAGATAATAGACTCTTTGTAGAAATGGAACTTTATATAGAAGATAAACTAGGAGAAACATCAATGATCCCACTACCAGAAGATAAACTGGTTAATACCATCTGAATTAGTCTGTCTTTATGTAAAACATGCACATAAACATTTAAAAACAGTTTGTTTGTTTTTTAATGTTAAGGGTCTCATATGCTTCGTGCCTGCAAAACCCAGAAGAGAGGTTATCTGATCCTTTAGGACTGGGATTACATACAAATTGTGAGCTGCCAAGTGGGTACTGGGTATTAAACCTGGGTCCTCCAGAAACAAAACCACTGATCTTAACTGAGCCGTCTCTCCAGCCCCTTAAAACAGCATCTTTAACAGCCCACTAGGAATTCCTGCTTCACTAAATAGTAAAAACATAATCTTTTACATTTACATCTAAATCTGATTATATATTAAGAATGGATTTCTAAACTGGGTGCGGTAGTGCACTCCTGTAATCCCTGTACTTGGGAAGCAGAGGCAAATGGATTGCTATGAGTTCCAGGCCAGCCTGGTCTACAAAGTGAGTCCAGGACAGCCAAGGCACAGAGAAACCCTGTTTTGAAAAAAAAAATTGTTTAATTTATTGAAATTTAATTTTGCTGATTTATTTTTAAGAGGGTAGAGAATTCCATAGCAACTTTTTTTTTTCATGAAGATTTCATGGCCTGAACAGAGTGAAGTGTTATTCTTATTAAGCTTATTTTGCTTAATGTTTTGTGCTAGCTATTTATTTACTTATTTTTGAGACAGGGCTTCTCTGTGTAGCCCTAGCTGTCCTGGATTCTCTTTGTAGACCAGGCTGGCCTCGAACTCACAGTGATCTGCCTGCCTCTGCCTCCCGAGTGCTGGGCTTACAGGTGTGTGCCACCACTCCCAGAGCTTATTATGAGTTTCATTTAATTTATTTTAGTTCTGCCTAGCATTATTTAGGTTTGTATAATAATTGTATTTGTATTAGATACTAACTTTTGGCTCAAAAGAGGGTACCATGTTTAATAGGTTTGTTTGGAGTTTTTTGTTTTAGGTTTGGTTAATGCAACTCTTCCTGTTCAGTGTCAGTTTCTTCACCTCCTTATCTCACTATTTGGGGACTTTTCAACTTTTTGTGAGACAGTGTTTCACTTTAGTCTATATTGGCCTCAAGCTCAGTATCTCACCACTAAGATTGCAAGAGTGATCCACCACACCCACTCTGGGAGCCTTTAATCTTAGGTACAAAGTTGGTAACTTTTGTTTTCCTTAATATTGTTGCAGTTTGTTCATAGAGTTTGATCATATAAAGGACAAAGCTTTTCATCCCTGGTTACACTCAGCATGCTGTCTCAAATGTTAGACAAAATGTAGTACATTTGAAAGTAAATATTCAAATATTCAAATAAGGGGGACAAGATGTGGTAACCTGCATGGTCATTATTTCTGCATGAGTTCCAGGAGCGCAGGGTTATATTTAAGTCATTATTCTGGCCTTCTTAGTTGAATCAGCATTGCCAGCTAGAGGAACTTCTTAAAAATCATGAAGTAAAGCAGGGCAGCGGCGGCACACACCTTTAATCCTAATACTCAGGAAGCGGAGGCAGGAGGATCTCTGTGAGCTCAAGGCCTCCCTGGTCTACAGACTGAGGTTCTAGGACAACGAAGGCTATATACACAGAAACCCTATCTCGAAAAACCTAAATAAATAACTTATTTTATAATAATATCTTTGAGTAGACAAAATCCCCATGTGTTTTAAAATGTATTTATAAGACTTTGTAAATAATTTGGTCATTTTATAGCTGGATGTTATGGTAATTTGCGGGGTGTGATGGCACACGTCATTTGTCCCAGTACTTGGGAGGCAGAGGTAGGCGGATCTAAATAAGTTGGAGGACAGCCAGTGCTACACAGACAAACCCTGTTTTGAACCTCCTACCCCACCCCCACCCCCAAACAACTATTTTTTAGTATTTAAATTTATATAAGTAGGAAAAAAAAAAACTATTAATGGCGTTACTTTTTAAAGCTATTTCTTTGTTTCACACTTTTTAAAAAAGACCTAAAATTGTGTTGATTGACTGCTAGCCAGATGCTCACCTGGCTGCTGAAGAAGAAGCTAGACGGTTGGCAGGACTGCGAACACAGACAGCACGGGAGAGAAAGGAGCAGGCTGACAGGGCCCGGCTGCGAGGGTCCCAAGCCTTGAAGAAGATCCACTTGGCCCAAGTAAGACCTGATGCCCCTGGGACCTGCGACTGCTGCTGATAGACTAGGTGGTGGCATCTTAGAAGTGCTCGGGGAGTGAGTTCAGAGCTTAGAGTGTGAATGTGGCTCTTGCTGTACTCCCTGTTGTGATAAAATACCTAAAAAAAAGCTACTTATAGAAGGGTTTATTTCACCTCACAGCTCAAGGTATGGGCACATCAAGGAAGCAGGAGCTAGGCGCATCAAGCCACAGTCAGGACCAGAGAATGAATGCCTTCAGCTGACCAGCTTCCTTTCTCATACAGTCTAGCACCCAAGCAGGGAATGGTGCCACCCACAATGGGCGGGTCTCTCTACCTCAGTTAACTAACATACTTAAGATAACTCCCCACAGGCATGCCTAAAGCCCCATCTCACAGGGGACTCTAGAGTTTGTCATCTTGCCGAAAGTAACCATCACATAAAGTCTTTGAGTCCTACAATTCCCATAACATTTTCCAATACCCTTTGCCATCCTTTTTAAAGTCAGGTTAAATGAAGCTGTTCTCGAAATGTATCTTTGTTTACATGTTTACTATTGCATTTTTTTTTTTACATTTATTCAATTCTGAAGGAGCCTGGAAAGATTAATCACTTTTTGATATAGTAATTTTTATTGCATTTGTGTTGTATATATTTGTGCAATAGATTCATGAAGTATTTTCTGAGCAAAACACTTACTAGTCTCTTAGAGTGTTGATTCAAAGATAGGCTTGTGTCCTTGCTTATTCTTGAAACATAGCATAACAGTGGTTCATCTTGCTGCCTGTATCTCTTTACTTTCTGTCTTTGACTACATTTATGTATTTTAAACACCCAGCACCCTAGAAGAGAGTTTTTGAGTACTTTTTTGGCTATTAAATGCTTATCCTAAGGAAGCTTACTTGGATAGTGGGGTTTAGATTATGACCTCCTCCCTCAAATTGTTAGCGTTCATAAGATGGAAGTAAAATATAACTCAGTTAACTCAGTGTCTGAGTTGTTGTTAATCATTGTCATCTAAGACCTATAAGAAATAACAACAGAAACTGTGATGAACAGTTGAATCCATCCATCCAAAAAAGCAGCAGTGTTGAGGGGCTACAGAAAGGCGCTTCCACAGCTTGCCTTATTACCTCTATGTTGTTGATCTGTCTTAGCTCACACTCTGTTTCCTGAAGACTGCATAAAGCTCAAAAGAACATGCATAAAGTTTTATAAATTCAATGTAATGAGGAAAAGTACTAGTAGTGTGACATACCATGCTTCCAATGAGCCAGAATAATACACTTATAGCAAGTAACACATATGCTGTCATTAAAAACAGTTGTTCAGACCACTCTACTCTAGACAAGAATTTCTCACATAAGAAAGACATCCAAGCCAGGCAGTGGTGGCGAATGCCTTTAATCTTAGCCCTAAGGAGGCAGAGGCAAGCAGATCTCTGTGAGTTCCAAATGGAGTCCAGGACAACCAAGTCTACACAGAGAAACCCTATCTCAAAAAACCAAAAAAGAAAAAAAAAAAAAGAAAGAAAGAAAGAAAGAGAAAAGAAAAGACATCCAGGCTGGAGAGTGGTGGTGCTTACTTTTAATAACCTCGCTGGGGAGTTAGAGGCAGGCAGATCACTGTGAGTTCAAGGCCAGCCTGGTATTCAGAAGGAGTTCTAGCACAGCCAGGGCTCCACAGAGAAAAACCCTCCCCTGACTCCCTCTCCCCTAAAAAAGCTCATCCAAAACTATGACATCTCCATGTTAATAGATTCCATTGCTTTATCTGAGCTCTTGGCTGAAGACCTTTTATCTGGGAATCTATTTCCTGCTGGGCCTGTTGTAATTGGCATTTGGATTCTATCTGCTTCAGTTTTATATTTTCTGTCTGTCATCCCTTTGCCCTCTGTCCTAGCCATAGGCAAATAATAAGCTGTTCTCTGGTTACCTTTGTAGTCATAACTATGTGTGGCCCCTGTTTTTTCTCCTATTTCATCCTCTTCTGTGTGACTGAATAGTTACCTAGACACTGAAGAGGTTTCTCTGATCTCTCTTCTTTGCCCTTTACCATCGAAATTAAATTAGATAACTTAATTAAGACGTTCTGACTAAACTTTCATGTTAGTAGTACTCTACACACAAAGAAATGCACAGATCCCCTTAATCATGAAACTCAGAGTTTGGAGTGATGGGAAGTGTGGTTAGTAAGTCACAGGCACTTAGGACCTGAGAGGTACAGGAGAGCTCCACTCCATACAGCACCCGGCAAGTTAAACAGAAGCTGATGACATGGCTTTCCTCGCCCAGGAGAACACTGTTCAGACTTGATAGTCTAGGCAATATCATCTGTGCTACCTGTTTTATCCTATTACTACTCTAGGGTTGATGTGATATTTTCCCCTAATAGTTACAGTATTCAGTGATATTTGTTGAATATATAAATTAGTATATGCCAGAATAAATGGAAGAGGGAGAATTTTAGGTCTTACTGTTCACATGTTCCCCTCACCCATTAATATAACTAGCTGAGGTTTGACTCAGCTGTCATTAATCTGTTTATTCTATTGTAGAACCAAGAGAGACTAATGGAAGAACTCAAACAGCTGCAGAAAGAAGACCTGGCACGTAGGCGACAGACAGTGGCACAGATGCCACCACGACTAGTTGAACTGCCGTACAGACGCAGTGAGATGAAAGAAGACTGGCAGCGAGAGCTGGAATTCGCCTTTGAAGATTTGTACAATGCAGACAGGAGTAAGAGACTTTCTGCAGTGCTTTGAAGAGTTTTGGTGAGAGATAATGTTTGTAGTGATAAACTATTTTTAAATGAGTTATTGTGTAGCAAGGGCCGTCGTGCTTTACGCCTAGAAACTGACGATGGCCTTAAAATTTTTATAATTAAGCTTTTTTTTTTTCCAAAATTTTTTCGGTCATATTAGAAGGGAAACATGTCTCTGCATTTCTTTATTCAGAGGTGAAAGGAGACCTGATTTTGCATCTTAAGCCTGAGCCTTTGCCCACAATGTCTGACCAGCTCCATGATGAAGAACTGGACCTTTCAATAGAAGGAGAGAGTCAAGGTGAACCTGAGAAAACTCATGTGCCAGACGCTGAAGTAATGTGCCGGAGTGGAGCAGGTGGTAACAGCTCCTAAGCTGAATGTTAAGGCTCACAGAAAAGGATTTCAATCATTAGCTAATGGGAAAATTTGCTCAATTTAAGTGCAGATACCGACACTAATAGGAGCAGTGTCGTTCTTCATGTCTTTGTATTTCTTCCATTAGAGGTCAGTTCCATACTTGTTGGAGGGAGCCTCTCACATGTGATACCCTCTGGAGATCTTTAGGTTATGTGAGTTAGATGCTCAGTTCTAAATTTATGCGAAGGGTCAGCAGTCTTTAGACTTGACTAGATGAATAGAAATTCGATCGTGTTCCATTACGGCTGTGCACTTCATGTAACACGATGAGTCATACAAACTTGATCTCCAACCAATCACTCCAAGTTGCAGTGCTGAATTTTCTTACTTGGCTGTCCCACGGGTACTTAGTCATCTCTTCCCTACTGAAACCTTCAGCTCCTAACTTAAGTGATTGATGGGGCTGGCCAGATGGCTCAGCAGGGAAACGCACTTGAAAGGCGCTTGGCTCTGAGCCTGACGACCTCAGTGTGATTCCTGGGACCACATGGTGGAAGGAGGGAACCACCTCCTGCAAGTTGTCCTCTGCCCTTCACAGTAATCAGTGTAAATAAGTCAGTGATGGTTACTGAAGCAGACCAACACTTTTCTTTTTTTACTTCTCTCTCCTTAAAGACCAGATCCACACCATTGAGCTGACCTCATTTCCCCTCTTTATTTCTACCTATATGCCTTATGCCGCGCTGCTCAGTTCACATCTCATCCCCTGCACCCTACACTGTGGAACTGGCTCTTTATGGCTCTAACTTGATGGTGAGAGCTCCAGGCTGCCTTCTTCCTGTCTTCTCTGTCCATGAGACTCTCCTCACAAGTATAAGACTGATTTGACTCTGCTGTTACCTCAGCAGACAGTGGATTCAGTGTTTACCCACCTGTTTTTTCAGGGTTTTCCCAGAAACTATTTCTTCTGAAGAATCTTAATTTCTTGCTAGATTAATAGTGTCTTTAAAAAGACATTTTTTACCATTTTATCCAGTTTTAGTTGTTCTAATGGAACTTCTTATTCATATTTCTAGTTAGCCAGAGTTCAAGCCGAGAATTACTTAAAGAAACACCATGTTAATGTTGCTCAGTCTTCCAGCTTTTCATCAGAAGCTGCAAAGCTGGTGTTGTGGCATAGCCTGTAGTTCCTGCTGTTCAGTAGGCAGAACCAACAGGATGACCTTGAGTTTGGTGCTGGCCTAGATAAAATATAGTAGTGTGTCTCTTGAAGACAACTGTAAAAGGCTAGGAATTCCCATTACCCTCCTTAAAATAAATACTCATTGGAAATAATTACAAATAAAACTTGGTGGTGTAGCCCAGTGGTACCTTGTTGGCCCTAAGTTCTATTCCTAGTACATTCACACACAAAATGGGTGGGTGGATGCATGCATGCATAATGAATCTTAAAAATGGGTAGGTCACAGGTTAATGGTTAACTGAATGAACCAGGCAGAAAATGTTACCTGAGAATCTAACTTCATGTCTATATAGAGTTAAGGAACAGAGTAACACTGCTGTGTGGCCTTGAGGTAGGATACAGTTAAGTTGCCTTTTGTGTATATTGACTAGGAAGGACAAAGAGCGTTGTAGGTACTGGACAGTGTTGCTAGACACATCTGTGAAATTCACTGCATGTGCAGTTTTTGTGTGCTGAACTGTTTGCTATGGTTATTCTTTTCTTCTTCTTCTTTTTTTTTTTTTTTGGTGGGTGGAGGAGACGTTTGAGACAGGGTTTTCTGTGTAGCCTTGGCTGTCCTGGAACTTGCTCTGTAGACCAGGCTGGCCTCAAGCTTATAGACATCTGCCCCCCCTCTGCCTCCTAAGTGCTGGGAGTTGCTACATTTTTAATTCTATTAGAATTTTTCTTTAAATATGGATTAAAATTACATCATTGGCAGTTTTCAATTTCTTTGGTATTCCTAATCATTTCTTTGATTAAACCAAAGCATTGTGTCTTTCATCACAGTTTGGTCCTCATAGAGAATTTTTAGTTCTGTTCTTAGTCAGGTTGTGCCATCTCTGGAAGAATACTTGAAGGAATACCTTGTTTCTGGTTTGATAAATGAAAGGGTTTCCTTATGATGAGAGACAGATTTACCATAGGTATTAGAAAGAATTATTTGGAAGAAGATGCTTTACTTTGAAGAGTTTAAAATTGGTTTGTTTGTTTGTTTGCAGTAGGCCGCTAAGCACTATTTAGGCCATTCCCTACCAAAAAGCATGAAATCTTAGAGTGCATGACTCAAACACTAACCTTAGTCACAAGCTAATTAGGAGGTAAGCAGTGTACTATCACCTAGCAAGCAGCGTGAACGTCCTCCTGAAAGTTAAGCTGGAAATTAATATGCATGTGTTATGTTATTGGAAATGTTCTATATTTGAATTTAAGTTGAAAAAAATTATACTTGATTCTTAAACTAAGACAAGTTGGTTATCATTGTTGAATATATTATCTTTAAATATTGAAAATAAAGTTATACTTTTGTTTTAACTAGATAATCAGAGCAGTGACTGAATATGAGGATAGAACAATTTGTCTACATGTAATGAAGTAAGTTTTCTCTTTTTTAGTGCCCTTGGCAACGAAGACCCAACAAATCCCCTCAAGAATTCTTTTTAAAAGATTATTAAATAAGATTCGAAGCCAAAAATCTCTCTGGACAATTAAATCCGTGTCTGAGGATGAAAGTGAAATGACTACAAGCGTCAGTGAGACTGAGAGTAAAGTTCCAAGCATGGAATCAGGAGCTATTGACGTGGAGGAGAGAACAGTGGCCTCTGAGCAAGAACAAGGTGCTCTCCAGCAGGCTGTCTGATGGCACATTGTTAAAAGGATGCTCGCACCCGAGTTTGGGCGTTAGAGCAGTGGTAGAGCTTCAAATCCCGGTTTCAGCCTGCATTCTGTCAGGAGGGATGGGGAGGGAGTAGGGAAGAAGGGTTGACTCATGCATGGAAAAACAAAGAATAGAAGTCAAAAGAAACAGGAGGAAAGGCTCAGTGGGTAAGATTTGATTTTCAGCACCCACATATAGCCTTCTATCACTCCAGTTCTAGGGAATCAGAAAGTGGGCAGTTGTAAGAATTCAGAGAGAAGTCGGGTGCCTGTAATCCCAGCACTCAGAGGTAGGCAGATCGCTGTGAGTTCGAGGCCAGTCTGCTCTACAGAGTGAGTCCAGGACAGCCAAGGGTACACAAACCCTGTCTCGAAAAACAAAAAAGAACTGGGGAATGATTCTTAAAATATATTTCCAGAAGCCACTAGGATCATACTAATAAGGTTTCCTTGTACTCTGATTTCAGTTGTTTATCTTAGAGGCTTATCTTTGGGTTTGTTTTTGTTTGAAGGTGTAATTATATGTGTGTGGAAATGTTTTGCTACCAAACTTTTGAGAGAAAAGACAGTTGGATTTTATAAATACTGTACATAAGCAGCCTTGGCCTGCAACCTTTCCTAGGCCTTCTAACAGCTCTCTCTCGTTCTTACCCTTTGTGGTTTCCTTTGCTGTATCCACTGGCCATTGCCCTCAGAGCCCACTCCTTAGCTCTGTTTTCCATCATTTAAAACTCCCTAGTTCACCTCTGACTCACACGTTACATTATTATATATTTACTGATGTCATCTAAAGTATGTTTCTCAAGTTGGTCTCCTTGGACCCAACTCATTATTTAGTATCTTCACTTTCAGATCTAGTACCATCTAAAATTGCCCTAAATGGAATTCTGGATAACTCTTCCCAACCCTCCCCTGCTTTTGTCACTGTCCTCACCCCACAGTTCTGTACCTGTTTATTTGTTCAAAGAAGAAAGTGTATATCATTGTGGCTCTCCTGTCTCATTGCCTATGTCTAAACCATCAGCAATTTCAATTGCCCCACACTTAAAATATACCCAGAGCCCAACCATTTCTCAGCACCAGTCATCCTAATTTCAGCTGCATTGGTTTTCTAGTGTATATTCTTATCATGGTTCCATCTTCAGCTTTTACATCTCCCACTAAAATCTCTTCATCAGGTGACCCTGTGAGAACTCAGGTCAGCTCATCTTGTTCTGCATCAAGCCACATAGGGAGTACTTGCTTCACCCAGTGGAAATCAGACTGCTGCTCACAGTGGCTTCACACGCATTTTCTCTGACTTTGTTCCTTTCCATGTGTCTTGCAACCACTGTGCTATAGATGCTGGCTCCTTCCCTGTTCCACAGATGGCTTACTCACAACTCACCTAACGTAATAATTGTTGAGTGTTTTGGCCACATTCTCCTGTAATGTTTCTGTGGCTCACTCCCTTCCCTCCTTCCTGAGTGTCTTCAGCTGCTGACTTCTCCGGGAGGCTGTCTCTGCTCACTTTATATAGAATGGCACCCTTCTGCCTTCCCAGTAGTGCTCCCATCTCTTCAGTCTCTCTCACCCTTTTTCTTTATAGCTATTACCAACAGGCAGTGGACTTGCTTTCTTGTTTATTTTGCATATTTTCTTCACTTCTAACCCATTCGTGAGAGGAGACCCTGAAGATTTTATTCATTGCTCAGTTCTCAGAGGCCTATGTGTAAAAAGTGCTCAGTTTTGTTGACTAGCTTAAAGCAAGAGAGTTAATTCAGGAAGTCAGATATGCAAAGCTATGAGAGTGGAGGCTTCCTTAGAGGGAAGACCTCAGTGAGAAGGGAGCTTACGTACGACTACACAAAGGATCCCAGCTATAGAAAGTGCTGCAGGAGGCCAGACAAGTCGAAAGCACGCAGTGTCGGAAGCCTGAAAAAAGGAAAGAACTCTGCTGCTGAGTCTGTAATTCCAGTCTTTTGAAAGCGCCTGCATGACTAGGCATTCTCTACTTTCATCTTGCTTCATTCTGTTTCAGGTGACTACACCCCTTGCCTGTGGGTCTTGAATTTTCCTGAGTAACCTAAGGGGTGCGTGTGCGTGTGCGTGTGCGTGTGTGTGTGTGTCTGTCTGTCTGTCTGTCTGGGTTCTTTGTTTTCTCTCCCCTCAGAGGGCCTTCACACCCTGGGGTGTTTGAATAGGTCTGTTCTTCCCCTTCAGCTGACCCTCTTCCTTACCATTATCGCTTTCTCAGAGAAATCACACTGATGATGTGTTTAATGTGAATAATGATGACTCGCAAATCTAGTATCCTTATTTATTCTGTAATATTGCCTTTATTTTCTTTACATAGTACCTGGTTTTATATCTCCAAGTTTTTCTGAGGTGATTATATGATGTTTCTGCCCCTCTTTCAACCTTGAGACCTCCTTGAGGCCTCTTGTCATAGATGGTTGAATGAGTGCTCTGTGCAGAATAATTGGCTGTCCTGATATGATTGGATTTGTATCATAAAATCTCTAGCATCAAGTTATTCTAGTAAAAATTCATTGATACTTCTTTAGCTCCTCTTTAGTCTTTGATTTTTCTTGTAATATTTGGCTTAGGTTGGATGGTTAATGTGTGTAGCGAAAAGATGACTGAGGCCTCACTGGATAGCCACTTCATGTGGAGCAAGAGAGGATGGTAGATCTGAATGCACGTTCCTGTTGGTTTGACACTGTCATAATAACAGTGCTGTCTTTACAGTCATGGACAGTGATGGGCTGACGATTGAGTCAGGACCACTGAGTAGTGAAGATAAGCCATTTTTCTACCAAGCTGGTGCTGGAAAAGAACAAGGTATTTCTGTCTTATCCTCAAATTAAACTTGCTTGGTTCCTCACATGTGTTTCATAGTAAAGGGCACTGTAGTGGAGTCATCTTTCTGAATTATTGAAGCTGATTTTTGTTTGGGGACTCCTGTAGCAATGGCTGTGTGTCCACCTGTCACAACTGTGGCTCAGAGTTCAGTACTGCTTCATCCTCAGGAAGAAGCAGTCAGAATTCGAATGGCAGCAAGGCACAAACAGGTAAGCAGGCCCTGGGGCTATAATTTTGTTTGACCTATGTAACATGTCTTAATCTATGATTCTTTGATACCATGTGTTTTCTTACATTCAGCTGACAGGATGCATTTTGGTCTCTGCTTACCCTCATTTGCCTCTTAAATCTCTGTCTCTGCTGTGTGCTTCTTTACACTCTCTCTTGGTTCTCTCATAATCCCCTTGGCAACACCAGTGGGAGATTTAAAACTACTTATTTCATGGATAGTGGGTCGTTCTGGTGATGACATATATTCTTTTTAACATGGTGTATGTGAACATTTCTCTTAAGAGTCTGTTGTTAGAACAATGGTGTTCTCACTGCCTAGATAATGGAGATAGAAGAGCAGAAGCAGAAGCAGTTGGAATTACTTGAACAAATTGAGCAGCAGAAGTTAAGATTAGAAACTGATTGTTTCCGGGCTCAACTGGAAGAAGAAGAGAAACAAAAGAAGACTCATCAGCTTGAGGTAGGATGGCATTAGGAGGCCAGAAAATACTGCTCACTGTTTCTGGTCCACCCACCTGGTAGATTTCCTCTTGAGTTTTTATGCTGTCCAGTAGCTATGGTAGGGTTTATTAGTAAGGTGTGTGTTGAATGTTGGATTTAACTGACACTTTAGAAAACAGTCTATTCATTTTCAGGTTTGCCCTGCCCCAGTGTCACATGTTGTGATTTCTGATGAAGACTGTCACAGGCAGATGATTCATAACTATCAGCATCAGCTTTTACAACAAAACAGGTATGGGCTGAAGTGTGACTTCTGTGAAACAGGATGCTATACTTTTGAGATTTTTTTATTTGTTGCATATAAAGATGTAATTGGGATTCCCTTAGAAATTGGCATGGTGTTTTCTTCAAGGGTAGTGGGAATGTTAGTACTTTTTCCACAGTGAATATGGCCAACCTTAGATTGCTGCTTACAAGGTTTTTTGTTTGTTTGGTTTGGTTTGGTTTTTGGTTTTTCAAGACAGAGTTTCTCTGTGTAATAGCCCAGGCTGTCCTGGAACTCTCTTCATAGACCAGGCTGGCCTCAAACTCCCAAGTGCTGGGATTAAAGGCATGCGCCACCATGTCCAGCTGCTTAGAGGTTTTAATATTTAAAATTTGAGAATTTGGCCTAGCGTGGTAGCACGTGACTGTAATCTCAACACTCTGGGAGGCAGAAGTAGGTGAATCTCTGTGAGTTCAAGGCCAGCCTGATCTACAAAGCAAGTCTAGGACAGCCAAGGCTACATAGAGAAACCCTGCCTTCAAAAAACAAAATTAGAGAGTTTGAGGTTTTGTTTGTTTGTTTGTTTAATTACAAACTAGTAGTATTTGTTTTTATATTTGTTTTTGATAGGTTACATAAGCAGTCTGTTGAAACTGCCAGGAGACGATTACTTGAATACCAAACTATATTAAAAGAAAGATGCCCATCCCTGTCAGCCGCATCACTGCTACCTGATTCTATTGTATCAGGGCCACCACAGAAATCCCAGAAGCCTGCTGCTGTATCAGAGCATTGGGATCCAAGCCAGAGACTGAAGCTGAGTCCTAAAAAATATCAACCTGTGCAACCCTCACCGATCCCTGTGTTCAATCAGGGCCATATTCAGTTACCAAGACAGGTTCACTTTCCACAGAGACAAGGAGAAATGAGTGCATCAGATATGTTAGCTAAGCAGTCTGTGGAAACACAGGAAGATCGACAGAAATTCTCTCAGACAGAAATGCATCAGAGAGACTGTAAGTTCATCCCTGAAGATTATCATGCACTTTCAAGGACTCTGTCTTATGATAAGCCACAAACATTACAGGATGCTGGAGAAGTGTCTAAACTGACCAGGGCAATAACTTGTCAAACTTTAGATTCCCAACAAATGTCATCAGAGGATAGTAAAAATATATCTTCTAAGCCAATTGAACCATCTTTTCTGGTACCTGAACCTTCTTTTACTAGTATCCCAATTAAACTTGAATCTGGAAAAATTCAGAAACCCTTTACAACCATAAACCAGTTTATAATCAGTCAGACACAGGATCAGCCTCTGTCATCCTCGGAGACTCTCAGAGCCCAGCAGGGTGACTTAAAGGTTCTCCGAGGACAGTTAAAACTACAGAAGGAAATTCTTCAAGCAAAACAAAAGGCTCAGGAAAAGCTGCTTTTGTGTACACAGAAAGAGCTGGAAAAGCACACTGGTCTCCCAGTATTCCTCCCTTCATCGGTTGGAAGTTTATTTCCTTCACTGCCATCTGCCTCAGCTGAATCAGGAAAAATCCAGGTATCTTCAACAGAAAGTGATGCCACTGTTTGCTCAGGCATTGTGGACAGGCTTTGGGGCTTTTCGCAACCTATCTCATCAGGACAAACTAATTCAGAATCTCTCCGAGAACAGATCAATGTTGAGAAGGATAATCTTCAGGCTAGGCGGGAAGCCCAGGAGGTCTTGTTTGCACATAAACAGAGTAAGCTGGATGAAATTGTATGTTCTGAACAGGCTGGGCCTTTTTGGCTCAGCAATCAAGTGGCTCAGCAATCATTTAGTTCCCTAACATTGGCTGATAGACAATCTAGAAAAATCCAGGAACAGCCTTTACTTACAAACAAGAAAGGGCTTTTCCCAAGCCAGTCTGAAATCTCAAGTTCTCAGGATGGATCTTCAGGTTTTCTACAGCAGAGCCTGCCTCTCCACAATAGTTTAAAGTTGCTGCAAGCACGGCTGGCTACACAGAGGGATATTATACAGCCTAGACATGAGTCTCAAGAGGCTTTACTTCTACATAGAGAAAGAGGTGTGCGAGAGAGTGAGGCTGGGCCAGTAAAGTCACGTTCCTTGGTGGCTTCTCAGCATTCAGATGTTTCTTATACAGTTTCAGAGGCTGGGCTGAAGAGGTTCCAGGAACTATATTCATCTGAGAAGGAACAGGCACAAATTCAGAGGGTTATACTTGGTGCTAGCAAAGAAATTCAGGAATTTGCACACAAACAAAATGAACTAGAAAAAGGACTTTGTTCTCAACAGACTGGCGCCTTGTCTTCTCCATCCCAAGCAGCCACATGGGAAAGGACCCGGGAGTGTCTATCAGTCACGAGTGATAGGACAGATCTCTTAAGCCATGTTAAGACTCCAAGATTTCAGGAAAGACTAGTTAGATTTTCACAACATACATTCCCTCTACAAGATAATTTGCAGGAACACCAAGAATGGGTAGACACAGACAAAGAGAGCTTCCAGTTTAGTCTCCAAACTCGGGAAAATTCATCTTCTCAACAGACAGGCTTTTCTTCCGTCATACCCTCATTAGGACTGCCATCTTCTGCTGACTCTGGTACAACACAGCAACCTCTCTCAACAGACAGCGACAGTAAAGTCACATCAAGCCATCTTCAGCTACCAGAATTGCAGGATAGACTTTTAAAGATATCCCGACTTATCCAGCCTCAGCAGGACAGTCTGAAGGCCCTTCAAGAACAGCTAGCTACACAAAGGGAAGCCGTCATTCACTCTAGACAAGAAGTTCTTAGAGAAACACTGAGAGAGAGGAAGGAACGAATATTTCCAGAGCAGGCTGCTCCATCTTCTCTCCTGACACCACAGCATTCACTGGCTTCATTCCCTCGTTCTGACTCTGAACAAACACAAGAGCATTCAACCAGCAGTGATGATGCTGTATCTTTGGGTTGTTCTGAGATGCTGGGTTTGCCTGGCAGGGCATTGGGTTTATCACATACTGCTTTACCTCAGCCGGATAATCCAACTGCACAGCCAGAACACCTTCATGCACAAACAAATTCCTTTTATTCTCCCGAGAAAGCCCAGGAAGAGCTGGTGTTTCCCAGACCATGTAAATTTGAAGAGATGTCTGCTGAGTGTTTCATCCAACCTCATCGTGGTGATTTGAAAGCACTTCAACAGCAGCTAGATGAGCAAAGGAAAGTCATTAGATCTGGCCAGGAAATACAAGAGGAACTGCTTTTGCAAAGGTTAAATAAATTGGAGCAAAGGGTATCTTCTAAACAAATTAGCTCCTCTTTATTCCCATCCCAGGTAGCACTGCCCGTTGCCAGCTCTGAAGGGACCCTACAGTCTCTTCCAGCCAAAAAAGATGATATTGAGATGTCCAGGTCCCGTGGTGAATGTCTACGCTTTTCACAGCCTCTTCTGCCTCAGCAAGATATCCAGGCAGTGCAGTTGGACGTAGAAACGATGTTTGATAAAGAGGTGCTTTTACGTGAACAAAACTGCCAGAACAGAAGTGGCTCTCCTGAGCATTTCCTCCATGCTCTCTCTCTGTCCAAGGCAATAGATCAGCCATTCATTCCACTACCTTTTGCAGAGGCTAAATCTAAGCGCATCTGTGAGTTATATTTATCTAGAGAGGGAGAGGCGGCTCCTTCTAATGAAGCCATGATCCCAAGATTGCAGGACAGACTTTTAAGTCCTTCCCAGCTTGCCCTAACCCAGCAAGACACCAGGAGGCTTCAGAAGCAGCTGAATGTACAAAGAGAAGCTCTACACTCTAGGCAAAAAGCCCAAAAAGAATCACTTGTGCAAACACAGACAGTCTTGCAGCAGCAAATCCAGAAACACAGAGAGACTTTGAAAGATTTCTTTAATGTCAGTCAGGTATGTTCTAAATTTAAAACTTCAGCATTACATAGTAGATGCTTAAACCGAATTCCATTTTAATCCTAAACCTACCTTCTCCTTAGTTTATTGGGAGTGTGGAAATTAAAACAGAAATGTATCTCTCTTACAGAGTCATTTTCAATATAGTCAACATTAAAGAATATCCATCTTCATTTATGAGTTTTGTTGCAGTGGGTTCTCACTACACCAGATAAAAATTGTAAGAAGGACTGGTTAACAGAATTTTTCTTATAGTGTGTCGGATGCTGTTCTCTAATGTTTTTGTTAACATTTATATATAAATCAATCTGTGTTCTGTTTTTTCCCAATGACATAATGGTATAGCTGGTATGGTGATAGGCTAATAGAGGCCAGACCTACTGATGCCGCTTACATTCGAGTTGTTGAGGAGACTGATGTGCTCACTCACACACATGCCTAAAGTGGGTCTATTCCATTTTAGGCCACTTCTTAAGTTTCTTAGTGCAAACAGAGTTCTGCAGCCTCTAGATGTTCAGGAGGCACTTGAGTCCAGAATGTAAAATTCCTAAAATTGTGAAGGAAAAGTAATGGGGGAAAAAGCAAAGGGAAATGCTGAGGTCTAGTCTGTCAAGAGATGCAGAGGAAGCCAGGGCTTGCAGGTGGGGCTGTAATGTGGTTGTACTTTATACTGGGCCTTTACTCCTTCACTGTTGGAAGTAGATCTGTCAACATAAAATACAGATTGTTTATTCTGAGCTCTACCTGGGGATATGGGTTCAGGTTTTCCTGAATAGCATGTTCCACTGTAAAAACAGTTACAGGAACTTTAGAGTTAGCAAAAGGAAATCATAAATTCATGGTGTTTTCCAAGTACTTTGCCGGGCCCATGAGGTTGGCGGATTACAGACACAGGGAAAACTGCTATAGTAATGCAGGTGACTTAAGAAGTGAGACTTAAATCTCATGGATTCTTCACATGACTCCTTAACTCACACCATCCTCATTTCCTACCCACTTTTTCAGGCAAGGACGCCCACAGGTGAGAGTGACTTGAAAATGCAGAAGACAGAACAGCTCAGAGGGTGGTTTCCTCACATCCAAGGCCTTGCCTGGGGAGTCTCAGGTCAGGGGAGCTCTAGTGGTGAGCAGCCACGTTTAGCAGATGTCCATGCTGAGCACAGTGGTAAGATTATCCCTGTTGTCTTCTGATCTTTGCCCTCATCCCTGCAGCTAGCTGGCTGAAGAAACACTTGCTGTGTGTTCACAAAGTTTCATTTGCTTAACCTGTCCTTGGCCTAATAGGTGAGAGTCTGGACAATGCACTGAGTGGAGGAGCCTCAAAGCCGCCTGTCTCCAAAGCTAAATGTGGTTTGGACTTAAACCAGCATGAGCTTAGTACTATACAGGAGGTGGAGTCACCAGGAGGTGGCCGGACTTCCATGCCAGGTAAACAGTGTAATACAATACAATATCTTATTAGTTTGCTAGCTTTCTTTTCATAGAACAGTAAAATGTACTTGAGTACTTGTAAAAGGGGCCAGAGAGATGGCTTACCAAGTAAAAAGCATTTCCTGCTCACTGTACAATGCTGATAGCTGGAGTTCAGTCTCTGGTTCCCAGGTGGAGAGAACCGACTCTGACCTCTACACATAACGTATTTTTCAGACCATAAGACGCACCCACACACACACCACCACCAAAAGTGGCCATTTATGCACTAGAGAGGTGGGTCAGAGGTTGAGCATTTATTGTTAAGACAACCCATGCTCAGTTCCCAGCACACAATTATTTTAATTCCAGATCCATAAGATTTAATGCCCTCTTCTGGCCTCCAAGGGCACTGCACTTCATACAGGCAGACAGAACACTCAAACACGTAATAAAATAAATGTATCTAAAAATAAGTAGCCATTTTCTTTTTAGCAACTGGAAATTTAATGGGTCAGTTTTTTTGTTTTTTGTTTTTGTTTTTTCTACCCAGGGAAATCAGATTTTTATCAAGACCGAGACCCATTAAGGGTCTCAGTAAGCAGAGAACAGAGTTTTCTGGGGAGCCTACTGGCAAGGGATCCATTTGGTTGTCACCAACCACCTGCCCAAGAGAACAGCAGAAGCCATGACAGTGATGAAGCAGGTAAGAGATACGTTGGAAGTTGAAGTGTGATACACAAGGACATAAGGACAAAGGGCGGGTATTAGGTTCTATGCAATAGTGGTAATTAGTTTTGGTAATAGTAGGTAATCTGATTATTGTAAGTACACCCATGCTCTCCTGATTTATGCAGTCATTAACAGTCGTGATGGTGAGGCTGGGATATGTATGGACCAAGCTGCCCTGGACCTCATGGTGATCCTTCTGTCTCTTTCTCCCACGTGCTAGGAACTGTTCTTACTGTTAAACTGTCTCATCGAGTACCATTAGGAGGAGTGTACAGGCTTTGATGAGTTAGCAACCCTGCAGGCCACATTGTAAATACAGTACCAGGAAATACTGTCTTCTGAAAAGAGAGTGCTTCATGATACTTGTAAACATTATGAAGAATTTTTTAAGTCAGTTGATTCCACCACCCAAAGGCAACCAAAGTTAATGTCCTTGCTTTTAAGTTTATAGCTCCATATAGATGCACGGCTGCAATATTGCTTGCTGGCCCACAAAGCAGAGCTCCGATACCACTTTATTTGTTGTGACTTGTTTTTTAAGTCATTATCTCTCTAGGGTTTCTTTTTATCTTAGCTTGGTTTAAACACAGGTAATTGATATATGAGTTGTAGCCAAAGCATAACACAGAACATGAGAGACTTCTGTTGGAGGACTCATAGAGGGGTGACTCCAACATCTGCTTTTTATGTTGCAGTTGAAACAAAAGTACAGGACATTATCATTTTAAATATTTTGATATATTTCGGACTCTCCCAATTTTATAGTTGATATTTAAATATTTTAAAAGAATTTTACCACTGGACTAGCAATGACAACTACATTCTTTTTCTTTAAGTAGTATTTTCTTACTGAGTATTATAGTAAATAAACTGATCTTTTTTCCTTTGGCCTGAGGTAAGGCAACTTTAAGAAGCAAAATATAAAAACAAGGTGTAGAAATGCGGGGAATGATGCCCTTTGGTGCTAACACTTACTTTGTCTTAATTTCCCCTGCCCCTAATTTGAACCCTCCAATCCACATTTTAGTTAAAGATAAGGAATCTGATGTTGAGAATCATGCAATATTGAGTCATGCTGTCTCAGAAGAAGAAGTGTGTACCTACCTGGGTCCAATTATGAAGCCAGATGGTAAGGTCAGTAATACTACAGTTACAATTTATTAAGCAGTTTGGTTTTGCATTTCTGCTTAGTTTGTTTAAAACTTAAAAGTCTGTTCTCTGAGATCTACTGAAGTGGATCAATGATGAAAATAGCCAAATCTGAGCATCAGAAGACCTTTTGGTCGGCTTGGTGCATGATCTCTGTAGTTCTGAGAAGCAAAACTACAAAATAGCTTAAAATAATTAGGGTCTGAGTATGGTGAGAGAATGGTGTGTGTGTGTGTGTGTGCGTGTGCGTGTGCGTGTGTGCGCACGCATGTGCGTGCAATCATTTCTGAGCAATGATGAAAAGGTTTTAGAACTGAGTTTTGTCACTATGAAGGTTTCTACACTTGACCTGAGCTCAGAATTGACAACTGGCAATGTTGATGGTTTGTGGGTTTTCTAGATGTTTTATGATCATGATCTAATTCTTACCTTTGAAATTTTAGGCTGAAACACAAGAGAATTCTCAGGAGCTATTAACTTCAGTAACTGTTTCTACTGGAAGCTTCTTAAGTTATGAAATCACAGATTTGAGCCTCACAGATCCAGGTACTATCAAACATTTGTTTTTGAAGGAGGAGCAGTGGCTGAACTGCAATATGGTAATAGAGAAATACCACCCCAGGGGATGTTTGGGGGGAAAGCCATCTTGAGTCCACAGAGGAAAGCATCACTGTCGAATAGAATAACTTACAGTGTAATATTTCTAAAAATGACAAAAATCTCATGTGTACTCTGGCACATTTTCCCATTTAGAAGAAATGAAAAGATATCTTGGTTCTACAAATCTACAAATATATATTCTACAAATATATATTAATATTACTATATTACTATGACATTATATTTGTGAGGAGGTATCCAGACATTAAATTACTGTTATAAATGTTAATTAAATGTTTTCATTACACTCAATTTCAGAGTCATTTTCAGAACAGACAGAGCATCAAGAACAAGAATCTGTCATTAAGCAAGAAGACACCCATCCTCTTAGTTGTGCAGTCCCTTCAACACAAGTTATTTATCAGCAGCAGCACTCCCTAGGTGCTCATGAATCTCCATTGCTTACAAAGGAAGAAAGCGGACCCGATCACATGCATGTTCAGCAGATCATAGACAAGGATATAAGTGAAGCAAAATTGATACCTGAAAAAAGAGATTTTCAGGGTAACATTATTTTAAAAGAATATATTAACTTTTTAAAACTCTTCACCTTTCATCCTTTTTAGTTTTAAGTATTTCTTATGCTTCATATTTTATATGGTGTGTATGTCATTTATGCCACTAGTAATACTGAGGGCATTTATGAGACAGGCCATCTGGGAGCACTCTAACTGAAAAGTATAAATGAACCAGTGAGATGTCTTGGTATTAAAGGTCCTTGCTATCAACTCATGACCTACCTGACTAAACTCAGTTCCCAGAACCCACATGGTAGAAGGAAAGAACTAACTTTTAGAGGTTATCTCTGACCTACATACAAGCATACAAGCATTGTGGCATATATACCATGGCACGCGCGCACACACACACACATGAATGAATGTTATTATTTTTTTAATTAAAAGGCTTGAAGAACCTAACGAGAAAATTAATGAGGACAGCTCTTTATCCACTACAATTAAAGCAGGGACCATAGAGAAGTTAATTTACCTTTTTCCTCTTCCATAAAAGATGCTGAAATTAACTAAGATAGTACACACAAACAGTACTATGTGGGCTCCAGCAACAAGGAAGACAATGAGCATTCTCTTTAAATCATTAATCATGAAGTCAGCTAAGAGCTCATATAGCTAAAGCTTCCCCACATAGCCTTAGGTGGCTTGCCATTCCTTATAACCTTTGGTCACTAGAAAATTCCATTTCTTCTACCTGGGGAACAGTCATGATGGGGCTTATTTTGAATGCATCTTGTGCAACTAAAAGTAACCCTGATGCATTAGAAATGTATAAACGCTCTAATGATTACATTCTTAGCGCTGGTTCCCAGGCTTCACTGCAGGCTTTTAAATATAGCTTTTTTCCCCCTTCTTCTTAAAGTTCCAGCTGTGAACCTTGACTTTCCAGAATTGGAACACTTATTTCCACACTTGCATCGTCAGCTCTTTAAACCCTTAGAACCACATCTAGATTTTGACTTGTCATCATCTTCTGGGATTTCTCAAGACAACAGAGACTTTTACCAGGTAAAGTTCATTGCAGTGAGTATTGATGGACAGGTGTTTTGTTTTCTTTTTCTAGTTCAAGTTGAAATTTGATATATTGCTGACTCAGCCTGACCCTCCTGTGTGCTAGGATTATAGATGTGCACCACCATGTCCAGCCTGAATCTTTTGTAGAAAAGTTGGCAGGCCATTAGAATCATAGAAAAGGATGTCATTTTCTTCAGATGCCCTTGCTCCAACAAATAACCTTCCAAGCAACCCTGGTTAAAGTCAGTGGTCACTCATCCATACATATACACAAAGGGCATGAAAGTAGGAGTGGGGCTTGTTTTAAGAAGGGCTCAGTGGGAGGAGAAAGGGATGGGAATGACTAAACTTCTGTACATAATGCAAGAAACTAATAAAATGTTAATATACACATGTATATTTACTCATTTCATTTGGATCAGTTTTGGTATATTTTACTGTTTTAAATATTAATACACTATAGATTGCATCCCTTAAAAACTATGCATTTCCCCCTAGCACACACACCCCTAATTAAACAGAATCTTGGCTTTTTAGACAACTTAGTGTGTACACAGACACACACATCCTGATTTTCCAAGTTTTTCTGATGTTGAAACAGGTCATGCACATTTGAAATCCAAGAAGTTGGAAGCTGATGGAGGCAGCTAGATGCCTCATTTCTAGCCATAAGTGCTAAGAATTCTTCTGTAGTTTTGGTTTTACTTCTTACTCATATAAAACAATCTTATTTAACATACTTAAAATAGGTAAACATGATTTAATGGAATTTAAAAATGTCTCCTTCCAGTTGATCAGACAGAATAACTTCATTATTCTGTAGCCTGGTGGCTTTTTACTTTTAGTGTGTGTGCACCACATGTATGGGTCAGCCTGAGGTACGGCATACGTGTCAAGGTCAAAGGACAGTCTTCTTATACTATGGGGCTGGGCTACAGTTGGCCTTTGTATGCTAAGTCACCAATCCTGCAGACTGACTTTTTGGTTCAGACTAACATTTTGTGGTTTCTATTTGTCAGGAAAAAAAAAAAATTTCAGTGATCTATTTTAAATCTTTTTCACAGGTTTGTGGCTTTAGACTAGAGCATAAGGTCTTGTGTTCATTTCCCAGCACTAAGGAGCAAGGGTATACAGTGTTTCTAAGACCACTGGGTGGTAGAGAAAGACAAAAAACCACAGGCTCAATTCAAACTATAAGTAGATCACCAGGCTTAAAAGCCAAATCAAAGGTGTGGCAGTTACTTTTAAAATGAGAAACTTGCTTCACTCCCTTTAGCTATGTCACTATCCCTCTCCCCAAAGCAAGCCATTAATTATCTCAGCAACTACAGCTTTCTGAGCAGGGTGCAGGTTGCTAGTTCATCTTTCAGGAATGGAGGCCAAAAGCTACTAAGAAGGTACCTGATTCAGGATGGACCATGACTGGAATAATTAAGGAAAAATAGTTGATTTGACTGGTAATATAGAATATGTATTTCAGCCTTTATTTGTTCTCAACAGAGCTCAGAACTTTGCTCTGAAAAACATGTTAAGGCATCACCCACAAGCACAATTTGCTTCACAGCACTGAGGACCGGCTTGCAGTCTCCTAACTCAAGGCTAAACCATCAACTAGATGTTAACTTGGCTCATGCCGCAGCTCAGACTTCTGCTGTTGAGGGTATGTGTGACCAAGGTAGACAAAGTTAACCTGAAGATTCTCTCCCACTTCTTTTGGCATTTGGGCCCATTTTCACCTCTCAAATCTGTCCCCTTTGGTTTTCTCCATCACGGTTCTATTCCTTTCTTTAAATCATGTAATATATACTTGACCTGAGTCTCACACGATGGAAGTTCCTCCACCAGACTTTATGTAGTCCTGTATTTGTAGAACTCTGCATGCATACACATATCCATTGAATTTTAAGTTCAGAACTCTTAATGGCAATATCCTTAGTGTCCAATAACCATGGAATTTAGAATACAGCTCATTCATTGCACTTTTCCTTCTAAGAAATGTAGGTCATAAAACCTATTTGCAGTTTACTTAAAATGTGACTACCCAGTGTTTATGCTGACTTTGTACATTTTCTAAATGCAGGATCTGAAGAGTCTTTTCAGCAACTTCTACCAGAATTATCACAGGAAAGCCAACATGCTGATCTGCCCAGTATCTATAGCATTGAAGCAAGAGGCACTTCCCAAAGTGTGGAAAGCCACAACTATTCTGAGCAGACTGAAATATTACAGAGCAAGAAAAAAGTCTATCTCCAGGCTTTGGCAGAAAACTTGAGTTCAGCTTGCAGTTCATCTGAGGTATTTGATCAGTTACACCTGCAGCACAGCACTCCACGTGGTTCCACCTCTAGTGAGTGCTCAGTAAAGCAACTAGAAAACAAAGAAACTCTGGAGTTTGAAGAACTGTCAAGAAAAGCAGTTGCGATGTCACAAAGCCAAAGACTCGTTGAAGATGAAAATGTAGAAGGAATTGACTCTAAGTTGTATGTAGGAACAGTGGAGATGGAAACTTCAGTTCAGGGGCCTGACTCATTGAACATTCAAAATGAAAAGGCCACTCAGAACATAATTGAAACTGAAGCTACAAAAGTTCTAAGGAAGGGACCTCACCTAGCACAAACAGAGCACATTGTGAATTCTAAGTCTTACTCATTTCGCAGCCCTATTCCAGTCTGGGTAAGTAGAACAGCACTGTAGCAATTTGAAAACCCAAGTTTAGCTCAGCTCGTACAGAGGCTGCTTAGTTCCAAACTTAGCAGCTTGGCTTGGAGCTTCACTGAAATGGTAGAGATGGCCAAGATTGGCCTGTTGCTATGGCACAGTTCAAAGCCAGCCTCGAGTACATAAATTGAGGTCTTTCTACATTTAGGGCAACCCTCATAGTCATTACTCCCATACACCAGCATTATGTGACAGGGTCTTCACTTTGGATTGCTACACAGGAAACAGAATCTGGCTATGGCATAATGGAAGAACCAGATCTTACTCTAGTAAGCACCAGTGACATCAGCATCACAGAAACCGATCTTGCAAACTTAACCCTTGAAGAGAAAGACAATGAAGCACAGAGCCCTTTCCAGGTAAATATCTTAGCCCTGTGGTACAGCCTCTATGGCTAGAAGTAGAATCCTGACTTATCACTATATCCCCTCTGACTGGAGCTATGGGAGGAAAGTAAGATTTGGTTTGAGGTTAGGCAAGCTTTCCTGTACACAAAGCCAAGTGACTTTATTGGAATTAGGCAAGCACATTTCTGCCTACGACCGAAACTTCTGGCTATGGAGCTGTGTCAGAGTGTTGTGTAGAACAGTCCACAGCAGCACCTTCAGGTAAGCCCCTTTTATTAGCCCCTACACACAACCAGCAGTGTAAAGCGAGGACATTTATGAATAATTTCCCTCTAAAACTTACAGCCATACCATGTAGTTTACAAGATGCATTTATGAAAAGAAAAAGGACATTCATGGAGCTATCCTACCAGAGACAAAGAGAGTTGCGGAATAAAGCTCGGCTCCTTCAAGCCAAAATAGCTAAAGAGAAAATACCTACAGGTATGTTTGCTTAAAATAAGAGATCAAAAAGACTTTTCTTATGACCTAATAAGAAACTGATGGCTCCTTTACTCACTGCTTCTCAGGTTCATCCTTAAGCCGCCTGAAGGGTGTGAGCAGAGTATCTCTTCCTGAAGAGAGAAAAGCTGCACAAGCCCGCACACACCAAAGAGCACTAAGGTATTTGTTGCTGTCTACTTGTTTTTAGTATTTTGCCCATTTGGCCACACTAAATCCTACATGCTTCTCTTACAGACTACACAGGCAGCTAGCTGAGGCAAGACAGCAAAGACAAGAAAAGCAAGGCAAGACGTCTGTGCCCAAAGCATAGCAAGAGTGTTTTCTTTTAAAAACTAGACATATTTATTGTAAAGTCAATAAATTTTTATTTAAGGAAGAGTCCTTTCTTTTACACATCCAGGTCACATGTGTTCACATTCAGGATTTCTGAAAACAGCCCTAAAAGAGAAAATGCTGTAAGTTAACTTTCAGAACTTGTGATTCAGGAAAATGCATGTATCTTCTCAGAAAAACACAGCACTATCAAGTGCCTGTTCTGCTCTGTGGAGAACATCAATCTGTGGTCACAGCGTTAAGAGCTTTTGGTTTTACAGTCCAACAAGCCCTCTTTGAAATGACCTTCACTGCCTGCCCCCTACCATACATACCTCAAAAATGGCCCAGTGTGCTTTTTTTTTTTCAGCCCTGCACAAGAAAAACATGGGAAAAATCAGCTGACGGAAAAAGATTTGCTCACCAGCAATAAAATGTCCCCAACAGGTTAACTTAATGCTAGCAAAGTAGCACATAGAAAACCTAACGGGAATTTTTTTATGGTCATGTCCACAGCAAATGAGAAACTGCATTCTAAAAGCCTTGGTAATGACCATTATAAAAAGCACTGTGACTTATAAAAAGAAGTAATGACTATTACTTGCCTTTATTTATTCCTTGGTTTAAATATAGCTATGACAACTTCAAGGTTCTCAGCCTGTGGGTAATAAGATTAGTTTTTAAAAGTGTTAATTCATACCCACATGGGCTACATACACAAAAGCCCATCTTGCTCGCATGCATAAGCCCTAATGGTAAAGACGGCTATGCAACTCCAACCTTGAATCCAAGAGGATTCCCATGGTTGAAGGGGTCCCCAGGTCTGCATATGTAGAATCTGAACACTACCCAGGAAAGATGTTCAGAAAGGCTACTTTCACTCAGCCCATTCAGAGCAGTTGAACATTTTGCCCATCATCACAACATCATGGACCAGTATCTGTGGTAGTGTCTTTCAACCCCAGCAGTGACTTATTATGCTGTACTTTTTAAAAGCATCTTACCAGAAGATTTCAGATGATTTCTTCAATTTAGAAACCTAAAAGATTGATCATAGAAAGAACTGTGAAATGAATAAATTAATATGTGCTCACATTCAAGAATGTAGTTAAGTAGGCAAATGTTACAGGTCTCATTGTCACCACTGTAATATAGCTGCTGTGATGGAAGCATGACCTGTGTCTTAATTTAGCCACATTGACTAATTCTGGACACTTGACCAACAGTGCCCATTCTTACATAGAATGAGGCTCAGTAAAAGTTCCCGAATCTCATACATTATGCATCTACTCAAATAAGGACAGTAAGAAGAAACAGAAGCAATGGCTTACCATTCTACAGTAGGCTTCATTTGTTAACACCTTAGAAGAAAAGGAGCAGTGCATTCAGCAGGTTACCAACACTTGCCACCAAACTTAAAGACCAGTTATTAGCCAGAACCCACACTGAGATCAAACTTACCAGTCACTCTGACCTCTAAGGGGACCCACGTCCACAAATTTATACATTATAAACTGTATCATTAGAAATACCAGGTTTAACATGCACAAAGCCAAGAAACCAACGATGCCAGATAGTGAATTTCTATCGCACTGTCTTTTGAACACCCAGAAGGAAAGAACTGCTGAGTGCAGATACCATGCAGTGCAGTTTCTATAAGTGTCACTGCTGTGCTCCTAATGAAGTGAATTTTTTTAATGATAACCAACATCAAGAGTTCCGTCTCATTCTGAATCCAACAAGTAGATTACATGAACACATGTGTTGGTGTTGGGTGCCTTCCCCTGATCGATTCTTATACTGTATTTCCAGACTTGGCTGTCTTATCTGCCTGCCTGCCAACTAGGGTTCTGAACTGTAGTACCTATCCACTCAGCTATCTACACAGCCAAGTACATTATCTTCCAAGTTTCCCTGTTTCCCAGACTGGCCTCAAACTTGGATCTTCTCATCTCAGACTCCCAAACTCTTATATGTGTGGGACAAGCATACTAATACAAGATCCTATACTGAACAAGCATTTCCAGTCATTTTGATCTGCCATTTGAATATGGGCACAAATTACAAAGCTTTCTCTAGTTTGTACACACATAGCAAATGCTTTTGCTAAGAACTTACACCACATCACACCTGGAGCTTAAGACAGATTTGTAATTTTTAAAATTAAAAAGCCAAAAACACTTTAGTTTTACTTACCAACAATTCTGAAGAGTCTGCTCACATTCATTCCTAGAAAATAGTACATAAGACTTTTTAAAGTACGACAGCATAAAACTACAGTCTAAGTTAACGGTTGGATTTAACAGCTGTAGCCAGTTCTGTCAGAATTAAGTTTTAGTTCATGTCTGTATCATTCAGCAGTTGAACAATTTAATTCATCATCTGAACTGTAACTGTGTTATTTCCCAAGGTTACATACAGTGCCACCAAAACTCACCCAACACTCAGAATACTCATCTTTGTGAAGCAGATGCCAGCACCTGAAGACAAAATACACCCAAGACTGACGTTAAGGTTTCATAGTTTGTTAGCTGTCTTGTATGTAGTTCCTTCCCACAGATCTAATAAATAGTCCCATGAGTCAAGGAAACCACAAGTTACTCTATGAGGCGTTTCCAACGATGTGTGGCTACCAGGGAAGCCCCATCGGGATAGACCTCAAAAACCAATCATTTTGAGAACTGTGATGCTCGCCAGCCAACTTTTATATGGACAGATACAGATCAAATTCTTATTTACCACATTTTGAGTATCAGTATATAAGCTGATAAAAAGGTCTTCTTAATAACTACCAATTTTAGTTACAAATTTCTGTGAGAAAGTTTTTAGAAAAAAAAATTTTTAAAGAGTATGTATACAGTGACCTAGATCCCATTATAGATGGTTGGGAGCCATCATGTGGTTGCTGGGAATTGAACTCAGGATCTCGTTAAGAACAGTCAGTGCTCTTCACCACTGAGCCATCTCTCCAGCCCCCTTTAGGAAATATTTTAACTTCTGGATATGAGGCCTTACAGCCTTCAGTGCTTATTCTACTAACCCTACCTATCTAAGTTCAAAATTACTGATTCTAAATATACCCTAAGAGTTTCTAAAACTCTCAGGGAATAAAACTGGTACGAGCATAAGATGTTTGAGTCTAAGAATTTAACACAGCTCCTTTAAGATGAAAAGTGTGAAAATGTCAACATGCTACTTACAACACTGAAACAAGGATCCATCCATTGGTATTTTCCAATTCTGACTTCAGAATCAAGAGAAACCTTTAAAAGCAGAATATTCATCTAACATATTGTCTTAGTGGGATAAAGTATAAATAGCATATTGCTAGAGTCAACCTCATCAATGTAATACTTGTGCTATCTTATATCCCTTCTTGTATGTATCAAAACTCATACTGAACACTGAGTTCTGGGTTGCAAAAGAGGATTTATTTTTGCACCTGTTTAAACTGCCTTTGTCCACCAGCTGAACAAAAACACATACATACAAGTGCTACTACTGAACTATGCCATACATATCTGGCAGAAACTCAGCTTTATACAGAACGAACAGTGGCAACACTCAAAGCATCTTCAGGGAAGATGGGCTACTCAAGACCTACACACCTAGCCAGGAGCCTGCACACAGGCAGTAGCATCAAGTAGCTGTGTGAGGACAAGAGTGCTCCTGCAGGATTATTCAGCTCCCATCACCTCCACAATGGCTGGTGAAGTAAAAATCTAGTGAACTCCAGTTCTAAGGGCCCTGATGCTTTCTGACCTTGGGTACCAGGGTGCACAGTACACACATATACATGTAGGGAAGCCAGATATAATTCTCCCCTAAACTTCTTGGGGCCAAGCACTAAAGAGGCTGAGGTTCCTGAAACTAGACATGTGCGGGACTTTCTCTTAGCATTCTCTTTCCAGACTCAGAATCCCACTTGCTCTAATGCTACAGGAAACCTTATAAGGTCTCTTAGAAATCAAGCACTGAAAAAGTACTAAGTATTTATTATTAGCTTTCCCCAGCAGTTTTAGCCTTGCTCCCAGACTGGATTCTTCAGGGCCTTATCTGTTTCTTCATCTAGTTGGCGTACACAATCACTTGTGTTCTTTACCTTCTTTGGTATTCACATGTTCATCTCCTTTCCAGGCCCTTCCGTGTTGTGTGGTATCTTTGAACTGGACTTTTTTAGAGAATGTGGATTCTTTCTTACTCTTGTATTGTTCTAAATGTCTCTTCCTTGGGAATTCTGAGCTTATTATGAAGCAGCTGCCTTCCTGCATGTAACAGAAAAATTAGTTAGTAATGAAACTTACCACTGACAGGTAGGTGAGTGCTCCATCTCCTCCTCACTAAACCTGCACCATCTTCTCATCTGACAGCCTAAGAACACAGCAGACTAGCTGAATGTCCATTATCTAAGAGCACAGCACACCAGCTGAATGTTCATCACAAAGTATTTTACTGGGAGCTGGAGATGGCTCAGTAGTTAAGATTCAATTTTAAGGACTCACCACCATGTGTATGCATTACTCCAGTTCCAAGGGATCTCTACCCTCTTCCATGCTGGCAGGCTAATCCACTGGTCTGTGGTCTATATTGTCTCATAAAATGGAGACAAAACACTGATCTCTGGCCTCCATAAACGTGTACCCGTACCTACATGCAGAATCACACACTACATACAAATTCAAAGCTGGTTGATAGCAGTATGGTACTTTGTTATAAGGTCTATGTAACCGTAAAGGCATAGCCAAGGCTTTGAACCCCAACACTTGGGGCTAAGAGGAAGAACAGCCAAACAAACAAGAAAACCCTCAGTATCAAATATTCTAAATGTAGTTTCATTCTTTTTTAGTTTCCCACATTAAGCTTTTTTCTGTACATGCAATCTAAAACAACAACAGCATTCAACATCTATATTCTATATATGGGAATAAAAACCAGCCACTTACGACCAATTTGATATCACATTCAGATTCAGGATTTGTTGCCTCATCTTCTGTTCTGTAACATTAAATAAAGTGTCACAAGTCTTATCTCATTTTCTTCACCAGTTTCTGATACTACTAAAACCTGTAGTATAAAATATCCTCCCAAAATTCATGTCCTGTGCATATAACTCAGAAGTTATTACTATTTAAATATTTAATAGGATGCACATATTTTAACTCTCAGCACCTGGGAGATAAGAGGCAAGTAAATCTTGAGTTCAAATCCAAAAATGTTAAGCAGTAGTGAGACCTCGTCTTAAAAAAGTTAAATCTGGAGTAAGATATTAGCTTTAAAAAATAACAAACCCCATGAACAAAAATTACCCTTCCAAGTCCAACTTACAATGGTTCTTCAATAGGGGAAAGAGGACCATCATCGTCCATATACTTGTATCTACGGCTGTCAAGGTCTTCCTTTTCTAGATCTTCCCCAGCATGCATTTGCTTCAAGCATTCTGTAAGGTGGTACTCATACTTGAGTTTTTCAATATGGTGAAAAAACCCTCTTGCAACAGCTTGCTGCAAATCAGAACACACAATCCCCTTAAATATTAAAAGCATCAAATATAATCAAGCTTGAAATTGTACCAAGCAGCTGGTCAATGGCTTTTCATCAAAAGAGGACCAGATTCAAAAGCACCAGTACCTGGTGGTTCCACTGTAATTCCAGACGTGGACAGTTAAGACAGTACCTAAGAACAAGCTGAACAGGAAGACAACCCAAATTGGCTAGCTTTGCACATGCAAAACACAGGAAAAGAAAGCCTACACTAACCCTCGGATTATACATTCCAACCAAGAACCACTTATATTCAACAAATATTTTGAAAAACCTAACTAGAATCTGGGTTATTGTTTGTGTGTGTGTGTGTGTGTGTGTGTGTGTGTGTGTTTGCTTGCCTGTATGTCAATGCATTGTATGCATGACTGGCCCCTGGAAACCAGAAGAGGGAACCCCTGGGTAACAGATGGTTGGGTACAGGGAATTAGACCTGGTTCTGTTGAGCTGGGTATCTCTCCAGCTTTTGCCATAGTTAGCTTTAACTGTCAATGAGAGCTCAAAACACCAACTGAGGGGGGACTTCACGCCCCAGCACTGGAGAAGCAGAAGCAGGCGAATCACTGTGAGTTCAGACTAGCCTGGTCTACAAATAAGTTCAGGACAGGGCTACAGAGAAACCCTGTCTTGAAAAAACAAGAAGGGGGCGGGGGGAGAGAAAAAATGATACCAGCAGTTGGGAAGCAAAGGCAGGCAGATTTCTGTGATTCGAGGCCAACCTGGTCTACAAAGGAGTCTGATAGCCAAGGCTACACAGAGAAACCCTGAGGGCAGGAGGCACCAACAAATCATTCTAGTTTACTTAATACATAAAAATGGACGCCGGGCGTGGTGGCGCACGCCTTTAATCCCAGGACTCGGGAGGCAGAGGCAGGCGGATTGCTGTGAGTTCGAGGCCAGCCTGGTCTACAAAGTGAGCCCAGGACAGCCAAGGCTACACAGAGAGACCTGTCTCGAAAAACCAAAAACATAAAAATGACTCAAGTGAATAAATTTTTTAAGACAAGGACTCACCTCATATGTTAATATCTTTTTCCAAGGTAATGGCTCTTTTCCATTTTCAGATTCTAAGACTGGAAACATAGCTCCTTTGTCTTTAATTTGTTTCTTATCTATTTTTGGCCTTCTGTTGTTTCTCGTTCCAGGTGGTCTTTCCCTTGGTCTTAATTTTGGCTTATATTTTCTCTTTTTCCTCCTCCTCTTCCGTTTCTTTTTCTTAAATCTTTCAAAAATAGCCTTTAAAGTCAAAGGCCTTGGTTCTATAGAGGAGTCACTTGATGAATCAGTGTCAAGACTCGCAGGTGAAAAAACAGATTTTACAGTAGGGTTTCTCTGCTTTTGTGTAGATGAAGGAACACACTGTGTTTTAAATAAGCTGCTATCCGTTGAATCATCACTAAATGAAGAATTAAATTCAAATTACTCAAATATCACTAGATAATAATGCCCAGTCTTGAGTAGCAAGGCTCACAATCATCCATTACTCCAGTTTCAGAGCTATGACCTCTAGTGACCTAAGAGCACCAGGAATACACGATACAGACATACATGCAGGCAAAGCACTCATGGACATGACAAATCTAAACGCTGCTAAGAATCCCAAGTACATTCCGCCCAAAGCCAACCCCCAGTTAAGCACTGTGTCCTTGCCATCATATCTAAACACCACTTGTTAAAATGGTCAAGCTTTCAAACAAAAAAAAGCTCCACTTAACCACTAAAGCTTCCACTACGAGACAAAAATAGGCCAACAGAATTAGGGAAAAAAAATGACCCCAAAAGTAGTTTTGCTAATAGAAACCATATTCCACTTTT
Organism: Acomys minous; assembly: GCF_964271855.1. Lineage (NCBI taxonomy): Eukaryota > Metazoa > Chordata > Mammalia > Rodentia > Muridae > Acomys > Acomys minous. The sequence continues at coordinate 78,308,082 of NC_140494.1, read as the reverse complement.
ACATGTTAAAATTGGGAGCCATCAAGCTCGAGAGTTTGACTAACAGTTCTTCTATTATCCTTACTAACAAGCATTGCAGTAACTTCCCATCGCTCAAGCATGCTGGATTACAGCGTGTGGCAATAACCCTTTAATCCCAGCTCTTGGAAGATAGGGCAAGCCATATCTATTGAGACCTTGTCTCAAAAACATTTAACATTTGGACTGACTCTAGTGTACCCACAAAAGCTCTTACCTTTGGTTTCCAATGTCCCCAGCTCTATCAGATGTCATGCAGTTGGAATTCACTTCTGGTTGAGCCATCACTTTTCTGTGCCTTCCCCACTTTTCTGCAATTACAGATTTCAGTGATGTACCTTTCCACACATAGCATTCTAATGTAAAGTTCAACACGCCTTACCACTGTGAACTTTCGTAAAAATCACTACGAATAGTACACCTTAGATAGGCTTTTAAAACCTTCCAGTAAGCAGCTCAGACCTTCCAGCTCTTCCGGGTTGTTCCCAGCACCCATGCTGGGCGACTGGCAACCTAACTCCAGCTCCATGAAATGGTAGGCTCTCTTTGACTTCCTGGGTACCCTCACACATACAGCATATATTTGCACAATTCTTTTTATCTACAAAGTGACAGCAAAGAAAGCACATTCCAATGCATTTTGCTTTCTCTCTAAATGTACCCCAAAAGAGCACCTGTTTGGCCAGAACCACCAGCCAGCCACACAGTAATATAGGATTACTAATTACAATGTGGGCTGCCACCTCAGCTTGAGCGGTTGGGGTATGCATGGCGGCTCAAACATAAATCATTACTGGCCACGACAGCCAAGGCCTGTAATTCCGAGAGAATGTGAAAGAGCCTTTATGATAGGGCTGGAGAGACGGCTTCACAGTCAATTAAATACACTGTTGATTCTCCGGTTGACTAAGATTAGACTCCTAGCACCCACGTGGCTGCTTACAAACAGCTGTACCCAGGGCTCCCTGAGTACTGCACACAGGTGGTGCAGGCATAATAGGCAGGTAAAACACCCACACCTTCAAAACAAAAACCTTAAAAGGTATCCTCGGCTACACAAATACTACAAGCAAACTAATCAAAACCTTCAAGGGCAAGAAAACCTGGTGACTAAGACCTTAGGCTGAAAAGTACCCGCTACGTATATTTTTTTTTTCTTTTTTGATTTTAAGAGACGCCTCTGCCTCCCAAGTGCTGGGACTAAAGGCGTGCACCACCACACCCGGGTGTTGATTTTTTTTTTTAACTCATCAGAACTGAAATTTAACATGTTTGGCCCGTTTGCACCGACGACATATGGCTAAATCTAAGATAAATGCAAACTACGCTGTAGAAACCTATCTGGGAATCACTCCTACCTGTACGTTGCCTTTAAACTGAGACGGCAAGTTTTGGGGGCCACGTGGTGAAAAGGAAGCTACTGAGTCGAGCACGTGCTGTGGGCCGCCGGACAAAAGCCTCTCAGCACGTATGGGATGCGGGCAGGCAGCGCACGGTCCCTTACAGAGCACTAGAAAAATCTTCTCCGGATACACCCAGGCATCTCCCAACAGTCACCGGGAGCCCCGCGTGGCCTGCGGATCCCCGGAGCCTGGCCCGCTCCGCTGTTTCTCACCCGACAACAGCTCCGGTTCCGCGCGGTCAGCCGCCCAAGGCGCCCCAGCCCGTGGTCCCTGTGGCCCCCGGGGAGGTCAGCAGCTGCAGACCGGAGCACCCAGCACAACAACAAGCGCTTACCTCCTTCACGGCGCCGAAAAGAGAGCGCCTGCGCCCGGCAAGTGACTTAGGCAAGGCTGAGATCTCGCGTGAACTCTCAGTGGCGCGTGACTTCGAGAGCAAACGCCAATTGACCCCTCCCCCTCCCAAGGGGCACAGCTACGTGGGCGTGGCTTTGCGGGTGGACTATGTGGTGGGCGGGACTCCGGGTGGGGCAGTACTAGGCTTGTGCCCCAGGGCCTTGAGCAAGCGGAAGAGAGAGACAGGAGACGTGTTCCAGAGTGGAAAGAAGGCATTCCTGCAAGCGTGAAGACACTGCGGGTCAGGTGAATGTCGGTTTGTTGTGGGGGCTGAGCCTGCAGTGTGCCAAGTTCCTCGTCATACGAAGGGGTGACCCGTGCTTTTGGCACCCCACCCTTCAGGAACCAGCTTCCAGCAGGCATGAGCTGCCTCCTTCCAATCCTGATCTGACTGAACAGTGTAAACCAGTTCGGTTGCGGTTGGTTCTAACCTTTACAGTACTTTCTTTTCAATAATGAGCTGGTTTGAGTTCTTTTCCATGCTGCACCTCTGTATTGTGTGACAAGCAAGCCTGCAGAGCCGCCTACCATTTAGCGTCACTTTCCGATTGCACACACCTTGAAAGTAAGGAGGTCTGGCTCTTTGAGCCATCGCGCCCATGAGCAGCAGCACGTACAAATGCTCCAGGGCGGGCGGTTCACACTGTCACATTCAGGACCCGTGTATTGTGAAAGGACCAGTCAGTGCAAAGTTCAAAACGCAAGAGACAGAAATAGCTGGGCACTTAGGCAATAAATCCCAGACCTGGAGAAGCCTAGGCCATAGTGAGACCCCTTAAGTAAAGAAAAATGACCCTGGCGGTGGTGGTGCGTGCCTATAATCCCAGCACTTGGGGAGGCAGAGGCTAACGGATCGCTGTGAAAGCAAAAAGAAAAAGAAAAAGAGAGAAAGATTAGAACTTTTAGCACATTTTATCATCCTTATGTTGTGCACTGCCGGAGAATCACCGCAGTTTGGGCTCCTGCTTCATAGTTTGTACCAATTGTATATTTGTATACGGTAGCTGTGGAACCATGTTCCAAACTAACGCACATGCCTTACTTTGACTTCTTGATCCTTGCACCCTTTGACAACCGTCTGTGGCCTTCCACACCTGGCAGGTCCACCAGGAACAAGTTCTAATGGAACATAACAGACACCTTTATTGAGTGGGTGACAAGCTATGGTTGTAGGGCATACCTGCTCCTACTTTGCTATCCGATGAGTTCGCATAGACAATCACATTTCAAAGGTAAAGTCTAGTATATCATAAAGACTTAATAATTAACTAGTAGGCCACCCATTGTGGGCAGTGTACTTGGAAGAAAGAAGAAATCCAGACTAGGAGGAAGACGAAATTGCAGCGTGACCAATTCATGCTGCAGGATCACTCTGAACAGCTTCCCTGGTTCTTCATTGGTCCAGCTGGAGATGGGGGTGCATTCTAGTGATGCAGGATGTTTCATCCTGTTTTGAACCCTGAGATTGTGACCTGTAAAAACCTGGGGGTTTTGTTTTGTTTTGTTTTGTTTTGTTTGGGTTTGTTGTTGTTTTTGTTTGTTTTGGTTTTTTTGGTTTTTCGAGACAGGGTCTCTCTGTGTAGCCTTGGCTATCCTGGACTCACTTTGTAGACCAGGCTGGCCTCTACCTCACAGCGATCCCCCTACCTCTGCCTCCCGAGTGCTGGGATTAAAGGCGTGGGCCATCACACCCAGCAAAAACCCGTTTCTTGTTTGGGGTGGTTCAGTCCTAATGCACACCTTTGATCTAAGAACTTCCTGTTTGTTGTAAACACATGATTATGGTGTGGCTCAGCCAGCCCTAGCACACACCTTTACTACAAGAGCTTTCTGTTCGCAGGATTTAATAAAATTAACCGTAGGTCAAGAGGCCAAGTAAGAAACCAGCTGACAAGGATTAAGTGGGTGGAGCTTTGAGTTGAAGGGTATTTAAGACAGTGTGGATAAGAAGAGGTGTTTTCATGGTGGCTCACAACCATCTACAATGAGATCTGGTGTCCTCTTCGCGTGTGCTTGTGTACATGCAGGCAGAACACTACACATAATAAATTCCTCTTCCGAAGAGATGTTTTGAGCACTGAAGAAGCAAGCTTTGGGCCTTGGGCTTTTTGGTTTATCCTCTGGGACATAAACTGCGTAGGAAGGTAGCTGGGTGCTTTGTCTGTTTCTCTAAGCTAGCAGGTTTTGTCCCTAGCATCTGGCTCCTGAGTCTTCACTATGCCGGCCAGGTTCTGACCCACTCTAATCCTAGTCCCTTTAAAGCCCACATAAAGCCGGGCGTGGTGGCACACGCCTTTAATCCCAGCACTCGGGAGGCAGAGGCAGGGGGATCCATGTGAGTTCAAGGCTAGCCTGGTCTACAAAGCGAGTTCAGAACAGCCAAGGCTACACAGAGAAACTCTGTCTGGAAAAAAAGCAAAACAAAACAACAACAAAACCACAAAACAAAAGTGCACTGCCTGCTCTCCCAAAGGTCCTGAGTTCAATAAGGTGGCTCACAGCCATTTGTAATGAGATCTGGTACCCTCTTCTGGCTTGCAGGTGAAACACTATACTTAAATAAATCTTTTTTTTTTTAAAAGACCACATAATCAAAAAATATGGTTAGAGTAATTCAAGTATGATTAGAGCAACTGGAGCTCATTTTCAAGAATTATGTATATTTCATTTGAAACAGAAGAGTATATTTGTTAGCTGGGCGGTGGTTCTGCACACCTTTAATCCCAGCACTTGGGAGGCAGAGGCAGGAGGATCTCTGTGAGTTCAAGGCCAGCCTGGTCTATGGAGTGAGTTCCAGGACAGCTAGAGCTGTTACACAGAAAAATCCTGTCTTGAAAAAAAACCAAAAAGAAAAAAGTATATTTGTTAAATAACTAAAGGACAATAAAAACGAATGGTTAGTAAAGCCAGTGTCATCTATTTAACATAAAGAAAAACTTTAAATATTAGGTACTAAATATGTGCAATGGTATGTTCATGGAGAATAAATGTTCTGAAACTTTGGTCAGAAAGAGAAATTGCAGGCCAGAGATGGCTAAGTGCTGCCACCAGGCCTGAATACTGGAGTTTGATCCTTGGGACCCACATAGTTATCCGCTGACCTCCACGGATGGATTATCATGTGCGCGCGCGCGCGCACACACACACACACACAACACGCACGAGTGCACGCATGCACAAATATTTTTTTAGTGAAATAATCAGAAAAAATCCTGTGCCTAAGCAAATGTGAACCTGGAGAAATGGCTCAGCAATTAAAACGTGTACTGCTTTCCAACAGGACTGAGTTCCATTCCCAACACACACCTCATAGCTTCCCTTCTAAGTCAGAGACGCAGAGACAAGAGACCTCTGGGAGTTGGGGGAGTTCCGTCAGGTAGACAGATCCTGCCTAAGGATAAAAACAAATCAAGAGAAGCCTACTGTTTACTTGCTTCGTGAGCACATTCCACTTAAGGAGATGTTACATTAACAATATTGAGTGCTACTCCCAGGGTGCTCTGGGAGAGAGAAATGCCCTAGTGATTTGACTGTCCTGTGCTGTGATTGGCCCTGCCTGTCATCGCTCCACCCACCTCCTTTTCTTTCCCTGAATTCTTTCTAGTTATTTATTAGCCTCATCTCGTGAACAGGAGAGGTAAGTACAGATCTTTGCATGTACGTGCCTGTTTTCTGTAAAGTGCTTTTGATGTGCATTTTTGGAAATAAAAGATTATAATATGTTAGCTTACCAGAATAATTGAATGTTAAAAGTACTCAACAATTATGTTTATTTGTAAGTTAAAGTAAAAATTTGACAGGTTTCCATTTCAATTGGTAACCAAAATTTCAAAGTTGTTTCTTATTAAAATGATAAATAAAAGGAATAGTTCAAATGTAAACAAGTGAAATTTGGTAACCTATCTTATAATTTTTTAGCTCCAGGAAAAAAGTGAAACAACTCCT